>NC_091284.1:13635199-16035199 GCF_032444005.1 Ranitomeya imitator | reverse complement strand
GGTTTTTCCACCAACATAGAAGAGGATTCTTTACTGTTAGGGCAGTGAGAATCTGGAATTGCTTGCCTGAGGAGGTGGTGATGGCGAACTCAGTCGAGGGGTTCAAGAGAGGCCTGGATGTCTTCCTGGAGCAGAACAATATTGTATCATACAATTATTAGGTTCTGTAGAAGGACGTAGATCTGGGTATTTATTATGATGGAATATAGGCTGAACTGGATGGACAAATGTCTTTTTTCAGCCTTACTAACTATGTTACTATGTTACTATGTTACCCCGAGTGTCAGTGTCATTATCCTGTACCCCCAGTGTCAGTGTCATTATCCTGTACCCCGAGTGTCAGTGTCATCATCCTGTACCCCGAGTGTCAGTGCCATTATCCTGTACCCCGAGTGTCAGTGCCATTATCCTGTACCCCGAGTGTCAGTGCCATTATCCTGTACCCCGAGTGTCAGTGTCATCATCCTGTACCCCGAGTGTCAGTGCCATTATCCTGTACCCCGAGTGTCAGTGCCATTATCCTGTACCCCCAGTGTCAGTGTCATTATCCTGTACCCCGAGTGTCAGTGTCATTATCCTGTACCCCGAGTGTCAGTGTCATTATCCTGTACCCCCAGTGTCAGTGTCATTATCCTGTACTCCGAGTGTCAGTGTCATTATCCTGTACCCCCAGTGTCAGTGTCATTATCCTGTACCCCCAGTGTCAGTGTCATTATCCTGTACCCCCAGTGTCAGTGTCATTATCCTGTACTCCGAGTGTCAGTGTCATTATCCTGTACCCCCAGTGTCAGTGTCATTATCCTGTACCCCGAGTGTCAGTGTCATTATCCTGTACCCCCAGTGTCAGTGTCATTATCCTGTACCCCCAGTGTCAGTGTCATTATCCTGTACCCCGAGTGTCAGTGTCATTATCCTGTACCCCCAGTGTCAGTGTCATTATCCTGTACTCCGAGTGTCAGTGTCATTATCCTGTACCCCCAGTGTCAGTGTCATTATCCTGTACCCCGAGTGTCAGTGTCATTATCCTGTACCCCCAGTGTCAGTGTCATTATCCTGTACCCCGAGTGTCATTATCCTGTACCCCCAGTGTCAGTGTCATTATCCTGTACCCCGAGTGTCAGTGTCATTATCCTGTACCCCGAGTGTCAGTGCCATTATCCTGTACCCCGAGTGTCAGTGCCATTATCCTGTACCCCGAGTGTCAGTGCCATTATCCTGTACCCCGAGTGTCAGTGTCATTATCCTGTACCCCGAGTGTCAGTGTCATTATCCTGTACCCCCAGTGTCAGTGTCATTATCCTGTACCCCGAGTGTCAGTGTCATCATCCTGTACCCCGAGTGTCAGTGCCATTATCCTGTACCCCGAGTGTCAGTGCCATTATCCTGTACCCCGAGTGTCAGTGCCATTATCCTGTACCCCGAGTGTCAGTGTCATCATCCTGTACCCCGAGTGTCAGTGCCATTATCCTGTACCCCGAGTGTCAGTGTCATTATCCTGTACCCCGAGTGTCAGTGTCATTATCCTGTACCCCCAGTGTCAGTGTCATTATCCTGTACCCCGAGTGTCAGTGTCATTATCCTGTACCCCGAGTGTCAGTGTCATTATCCTGTACCCCGAGTGTCAGTGTCATTATCCTGTACCCCGAGTGTCAGTGTCATTATCCTGTACCCCCAGTGTCATTATCCTGTATCCCCAGTGTCAGTGTCATTATCCTGTACCCCGAGTGTCAGTGTCATTATCCTGTACCCCAGTGTCAGTATCATTATCCTGTACCCCGAGTGTCAGTGTCATTATCCTGTACCCCAAGTGTCAGTGTCATTATCCTGTACCCCGAGTGTCAGTGTCATTATCCTGTACCCCCAGTGTCAGTGTCATTATCCTGTCCCCCGAGTGTCAGTGTCATTATTCTGTACCCCCAGTGTCAGTGTGATTATCCTGTACCCCCAGTGTCAGTGTCATTATCCTGTACCCCGAGTGTCAGTGTCATTATCCTGTACCCCCAGTGTCACTGTCATTATCCTGTACCCCGAGTGTCATTATCCTGTACCCCCAGTGTCAGTGTCATTATCCTGTACCCCGAGTGTCAGTGTCATTATCCTGTACCCCGAGTGTCAGTGCCATTATCCTGTACCCCGAGTGTCAGTGCCATTATCCTGTACCCCGAGTGTCAGTGCCATTATCCTGTACCCCCAGTGTCAGTGTCATTATCCTGTACCCCGAGTGTCAGTGTCATTATCCTGTACCCCGAGTGTCAGTGCCATTATCCTGTACCCCGAGTGTCAGTGTCATTATCCTGTACCCCGAGTGTCAGTGTCATTATCCTGTACCCCCAGTGTCAGTGTCATTATCCTGTACCCCGAGTGTCAGTGTCATCATCCTGTACCCCGAGTGTCAGTGCCATTATCCTGTACCCCGAGTGTCAGTGCCATTATCCTGTACCCCGAGTGTCAGTGCCATTATCCTGTACCCCGAGTGTCAGTGTCATCATCCTGTACCCCGAGTGTCAGTGCCATTATCCTGTACCCCGAGTGTCAGTGTCATTATCCTGTACCCCGAGTGTCAGTGTCATTATCCTGTACCCCCAGTGTCAGTGTCATTATCCTGTACCCCGAGTGTCAGTGTCATTATCCTGTACCCCGAGTGTCAGTGTCATTATCCTGTACCCCGAGTGTCAGTGTCATTATCCTGTACCCCGAGTGTCAGTGTCATTATCCTGTACCCCCAGTGTCATTATCCTGTATCCCCAGTGTCAGTGTCATTATCCTGTACCCCGAGTGTCAGTGTCATTATCCTGTACCCCAGTGTCAGTATCATTATCCTGTACCCCGAGTGTCAGTGTCATTATCCTGTACCCCAAGTGTCAGTGTCATTATCCTGTACCCCGAGTGTCAGTGTCATTATCCTGTACCCCCAGTGTCAGTGTCATTATCCTGTCCCCCGAGTGTCAGTGTCATTATTCTGTACCCCCAGTGTCAGTGTGATTATCCTGTACCCCCAGTGTCAGTGTCATTATCCTGTACCCCGAGTGTCAGTGTCATTATCCTGTACCCCCAGTGTCAGTGTCATTATCCTGTACCCCGAGTGTCAGTGTCATTATCCTGTACCCCCAGTGTCAGTGTCATTACCCTGTACCCCGCGTGTCAGTGTCATTATCCTGTACCCCCAGTGTCAGTGTCATTATCCTGTACCCCGGGTGTCAGTGTCATTATCCTGTACCCCGAGTGTCAGTGTCATTATCCTGTACCCCCAGTGTCAGTGTCATTATCCTGTACCCCGAGTGTCAGTGTCATTATCCTGTACCCCCAGTGTCAGTGTCATTATCCTGTACCCCCAGTGTCAGTGTCATTATCCTGTACCCCGAGTGTCAGTGTCATTATCCTGTACCTCCAGTGTCAGTGTCATTATCCTGTACCCCGAGTGTCAGTGTCATTATCCTGTACCTCCAGTGTCAGTGTCATTATCCTGTACCCCCAGTGTCAGTGTCATTATCCTGTACCCCGCGTGTCAGTGTCATTATCCTGTACCCCCAGTGTCAGTGTCATTATCCTGTACCCCCAGTGTCAGTGTCGTCATCCTGTACCCCTGATTCTTCGCCTGCTGCTCTCACCCTACGTCCCTCGGACACCTCAGTAACCGCCGGCTCTGGCATCTTCCGCCTTTGCTTGCAGCTCATTCTTTTAGTGTTAATGGTTGAGCAGGTGCAGGACTCGGTGGCTCGGGCAGGGTTATGTCTCCTGGTCTCAGGCTCCTGGGCTTGTTTGCTCTCTGCTTATGACCGATAGTAACACTCTCTTCTTGGCCAACAATGATGTCCTCTGCCCAGCACCAAAGGGCAAAGTTTGCAGTTCTATGGGTGTATGGTACTATGATTAGTGACACAAGCGATGTGATAAGGTGGGTATATAATACATGTGATGTGGGGGATTGTATAATATGGGGGGGTGATATGGGGCATATAACATGTGTGATATGGGGTTATATAATACACTAGATGGTGGCCCGATTCTAACGCATCGGGTATTCTAGAATATGTATTCATGTATATAGCAGCCACATAGTATATAGCACAGGCCACGTAGTATATAGGAGCCATGTAGTATATAGCAGACAAATACTACGTGGCCTGTGCTATATACTATGTGGCTGCTATATACATACATATTGTAGAATACCCGATGCGTTAATACAGGCCACGCAATATATAACAGTGGACACGCAGTATATAACACAGCCACGTACTATATAACACAGCCCACGCAGTATATAGCAGCCACGCAGTATATAACACAGGCCACGCAGTATATAACAGAGGCCACATAATATATAGCACAGCCCACGCAGTATATAGCAGCCACGTGGTATATAACACAGCCCACGCAGTATATAGCAGCCACGTAGTATATAACACAGCCCACGTAGTATATAACAGTGGCCACGTAATATATAGCACAGCCCACGCAGTATATAACACTGCCTATATAGTATATAGCAGCCACGCGGTATATAACACAGGCCACGTAGTATACAGCAGTGTGGGCACCATATCCCTGTTAAAAAAATAATTAAAATAAAAAATAGTTATATACTCACCCCTGGGATCCACCGAAGCTCCGGCGATACGTGTGCCGCTGCCGCCATCTTCCGTTCCCAGGATGCATTGCAAAATTACCCAGATGACTTAGTGGTCTCGCGATGCATCGCTGGCAACGGAAGATGGCGGCAGGTGCGAGCGGCTCGGCGGACTGCGGTAGGTGAGTATAGCAGGTTTTCTGTTTTTTTATTATTTTTAACATTACATTTTATTACTATTGATGCTGCATAGGCAGCATCAATAGTAAAAAGTTGGTCACACAGGGTTAATAGCGGCGATTACGGAGTGCGTTACCCGCGGCATAACGCGGTCCGTTAACGCCGGCATTAACCCTGTGTGAGCGGTGACTGGAGGGGAGTATGCGGGCGCCGGGCATTGACTGCGGGGAGTGCGACTTGAATTTCCATGACAGACAGAGGCCGCGACCAATGAATATCCGTGACAGAAAGACAGACAGAAGGACAGAAAGACGGAAGTGACCCTTAGACAATTATATAGTAGACTAGATGGTGGCCCGATTCTAACGCATCGGGTATTCTAGAATATGTATGCCCACGTAGTATATTGCCCAGTCACGTAGTATATTGCCCAGCTACGCACAGAGCCACGTAGTATACAGCACAGAACCACGTAGTGTACAGCACAGAGCCACATAGTATACAGCACAGACCCACGTAGTATATTACCCAGTCACGTAGTATACAGCACAGAGCCACGTAGTATACAGCACAGAACCACGTAGTGTACAGCACAGAGCCACGAAGTATACAGCACAGAGCCACGTAGTATATTACCCAGTCACGTAGTGTACAGCACAGAGCCACGTAGTATATTACCCAGTCACGTAGTATACAGCACAGAACCATGTAGTGTACAGCACAGAGCCACGTAGTATACAGCACAGAACCACGTAGTGTACAGCACAGAGCCACATAGTATACAGCACAGACCCACGTAGTATATTACCCAGTCACGTAGTATACAGCACAGAGCCACGTAGTATACAGCACAGAACCACGTAGTGTACAGCACAGAGCCACGTAGTATACAGCACAGAGCCACGTAGTATATTACCCAGTCACGTAGTATACAGCACAGAGCCACGTAGTATACAGCACAGAACCATGTAGTGTACAGCACAGAGCCACGTAGTATACAGCACAGAGCCACATAGTATACAGCAGAGCCACTTAGTATACAGCACAGACCCACGTAGTATATTACCCAGTCACGTAGTATACAGCACAGAGCCACATAGTATACAGCAGAGCCACTTAGTATACAGCACAGACCCACGTAGTATATTACCCAGTCACGTAGTATACAGCACAGAGCCACGTAGTATACAGCACAGACCCACGTAGTATATTACCCAGTCACGTAGTGTACAGCACAGAGCCACGTAGTATACAGCACAGAGCCACGTAGTATATTACCCAGTCACGTAGTATACAGCACAGAGCCACGTAGTATACAGCACAGAGCCACGTAGTATATTGCACAGTCACGTAGTATATTGCACAGTCACGTAGTATGCACCATATCCCTGTTAAAAAAAAAGAATTAAAATAAAAAATAGTTACATACTCACCTCCTGGAGCCTCCGAATCGAAGCGGCCGGTTCCTGATGCTTGGTACGCGCTCCGGTCTGAAGATTGCATTGCGGTCTCGCGCGATGATGACGTAGCGGTCTCGCGAGACCGTACGTCATCATCTCGCGAGACCGCAATGCATGCAGCGGTCACCGGGGAGTCACGCGGAGCGGGAAAGGCTGGTTCCTGATCCGGGGGGCCACCGGAGGGTGAGTATGGAACTATTTTTTATTTTTTTATTATTTTTAACATTAGATATTTTTACTATTCATGCTGCATAGGCCGCATCAATAGTAAAAAGGTGGTCACACAGGGTTAATAGCAGCGTTAACCAAGTGCGTTACACCGCGGTCAACGCTGCCATTAACCCTGTGTGAGCGCTGACCGAAGGGGAGTATGCGGACTCCGGGCACTGACTGCGGGGAGGAAGGAGCGGCCATTTTTTTCCGGACTGTGGCCGTCGTTGATTGGTCGCGGCAGCTATGACAGGCAGCTGCCGAGACCAATCAGCAAATGAATAACTGTGACAGAAGGACAGACAGACGGAAGTGACCCTTAGACAATTATATAGTAGATGTGTGATATGGTGGTTATATAATACATGTGATATGGGGGATTGTATAATATGGGGGGTTATATGGGGGTATATAAAGTGTGATACAGGGGGTATATAATACCTATGTGATATGGGGTTATATAATACATGTGTGATATTGGGGATTGTATAATAAGGGGGTATATAACGTGTGATACAGGGGTATATAATACCTACTGTATGTGATATGGGGGTTATATAATACATGTGTGACATAGGGGGTTATATAACACGTGTGTGATTGGGGGTTAAATAATGCATGTGATATGGGGGATTGTATAATGCATGTGATATGGGAGTATATAACGTGTGATACAGGGGGTATATAATACCTGGGTGATATGGGCAGCTATATAACACATGTGTAATTTGGGAGGTTATATAATACATGTGATATGGGGGATTGTATAATATGGGGGGGGGGGGTGATATGGGGAGTATATAATTCCTGTGTGATATGGGGGCTATACAATACAAGTGTGATATGGGGGTTATATAATACAAGTGTGATATGGGGTTACAGTAATACCTTGTAATATGGGGGTTATATAATACATGTGTGATATTGGGTTATGCCTGTGAGTCCTGCTCACCCCCTACTCATATAGAAAGCTTGTGAGTCCTGCAGGATGGCAGCACGGTGGTGCAGTGGTTCGCACAGCAGCCTTGCAGCGCTGGAGTCCTGGGTTCTAATCCCACCAAGGACAACATCTGCAAAGAGTTTGTATGTTCTCTCCGTGTTTGCGTGGATTTCCTCCGGTTTCCTCCCACATTCCAAAGACATACTGATAGGGAATTTAGATTGTGAGCCCCATCAGGGACAGTGATGATAATGTGTGCAAACTGTAAAGCGCTGCGGAATATGTTAGCCCTATATAAAAATAAAGATTCTTGCCCCCTACTCTTATAGAAAGCCTGAGAGTCCTGCTTCCCCACCTACTCATATAGAAAGCCTGTGAGTCCTGCTTCTCCCCTACTCATATAAAAAGCCTGTGAGTCCTGCTTCTCCTCCTACACATATAGAAAGCCTGTGAGTTCTGCATCTCCTCCTACTCATATAGAAAGCCTGTGATTCCTGCTTCTCCCACCTACTCTTATAGAAAGCCTGTGAGTCCTGCATCTCCCCTACTCATATAGAAAACCTGTGAGTCCTGCTTCTCCTCCTACTCATATAGAAAGCCTGTGAGTCCTGCTTCTCCCACCTGCTCATATAGAAAGCCTGTGAGTCCTGCTTCTCCCCTACTCATATAGAAAGCCTGTGAGTCCTGCTTCTCCCACCTACTCTTATAGAAAGCCTGTGAGTCCTGCTTCTCCCCTATTCATACAGAAAGCCTGTGAGTTCTGCATCTCCCCTACTCATATAGAAAGCCTGTGAGTCCTGCTTCTCCCCTACTCATATAGAAAGCCTGTGAGTCCTGCTTCTCCCCTACTCATATAGAAAGCCTGTGAGTCCTGCTTCTCCCACCTACTCTTATAGAAAGCCTGTGAGCCCTGCTTCTCCCACCTGCTCTTATAGAAAGCATGCGAGTCCTGCTTCTCCCACCTACTCTTATAGAAAGCATGTGAGTTCTGATTCTCCCACCTACTCTTATAGAAAGCCTGTGAGTCCTGCTTCCCCACCTACTCTTATAGAAAGCCTGTGAATCCTGCTTCTCCCACCTATTCTTACAGAAAGCCTGTGAGTCCTGCTTCTCACACCTATTCTTACAGAAAGCCTGTGAGTCCTGCTTCTCACACCTATTTATAGAAAGCCTGAGAGTCCTGCTTCCCCACCTACTCATATAGAAAGCCCGTGAGTCCTGCTTACCGCTTACTCATATAGAAAACCCGTGAGTCCTGCTTCTCCCACCTACTCTTATAGAAAGCCTGTGAGTCCTGCTTCCCCACCTACTCTTACAGAAAGCCTGTGAGTCCTGCTTCCCCACCTACTCTTATAGAAAGCCTGTGAATCCTGCTTCTCCCACCTACTCTTATAGAAAGCCTGTGAGTCCTGCTTCTCCCACCTATTCGTACAGAAAGCCTGTGAGTCCTGCTTCTCACACCTACTTATAGAAAGCCTGTGAGTCCTGCTTCTCCCACCTACTCTTATAGAAAGCCTGTGTATTCTGCTTCTCCCACCTACTCTTATAGAAAGCCTGTGAGTCCTGCTTCTCACGCCTACTTATAGAAAGCCTGTGAGTCCTGCTTCTACCACTTACTCTTATAGAAAGCCTGTGAGTCCTGCTTCTCCCTCCTATTCTTACAGAAAGCCTGTGAGTCCTGCTTTTCACACCTACTTATAGAAAGCCTGAGAGTCCTGCTTCCCCACCTACTCATATATAAAGCCCGTGAGTCCTGCTTCTCACACCTACTTATAGAAAGCCTGTGAGTCCTGCTTCTACCACCTACTCTTATAGAAAGCCTGTGTGTTCTGCTTCTCCCACCTACTCTTATAGCAAGCCTGCGAATCCTGCTTCTCCCACCTACTCTTATAGAGAGCCTGTGAATCCTGCTTCTCCCACCTACTCTTATAGAAAGCCTGTGAGTCCTGCTTCTCCCTCCTATTCTTACAGAAAGCCTGTGAGTCCTGCTTCTCACACCTACTTATAGAAAGCCTGAGAGTCCTGCTTCCCCACCTACTCATATAGAAAGCCCGTGAGTCCTGCTTACCGCTTACTCATATAGAAAACCCGTGAGTCCGGCTTCCCCCCTGCAGAGAGCCTGTGAGTCCTGCTCGCCCCCTACTCTTATAGAAAGCTTGTGAGTCCTGCTCCCCCTTTACTCTTATAGAAAGCCTGTGAGTCCCGCTTACCCCCTACTCATACAGAAAACCTGTGAGTCCTGCTTCCCCCACTCCCACAGAAAGTCTGTGAGTCCTGCTCACCCCCTACTCATAGAGAAAGCCTGTGAGTCATGCTTCCCCACCTACTCATGTGGAAAGCCTGTGAGTCCTGCTTCCCCAGCTACTCATGTGGAAAGCCTGTGAGTCCTGCTTCCCCACTGTCAGGAAATAGTAAAGTTCTGACTATTTCAATTACAGCTCAGCTACAGTTTCCTGTGCCTGCGTGTGTAATCCTAAACCCCTCATTTCCCCCTCCTTCAGGAATGTTTATGGCTTGGTGCTGCGAAAACCAGACTCTGTGTAGAACTCCTCAATCCCCCCTCCCACCTGATACTGGCTAAAACTGGTACAGCAAGCATGGGATTATATTGTTCTTTTAAGGTTATGTATATTGGCACCAATCCGGGCTAGAGATATAACGATTATACATTCCGGATGACCACTGAGAGATATATAGCTCGCTGCAATTGCTAGGAGCTAAACTCAATGAGTGCAAGGAAGGGGTTTCTCTGTAAGCGGGTCATGTAACTACACCGTGTTTACACTTAAAAGAATCCCCCCGACGTGGTGCACATCCTGATCATTGTGTAGTTCGTATACGAGGTTCATACAGCAAGCTATGTATAAAAATGGTTTGTCACAGCTCTAAGAAAGGGGAGGATTCAGCCCCTGAGTTAGGTCACCACAGGGGGAGTGCCTTGGTTTTGAGGTGGGAGATAACTGAGTGGGACATCAGTCTTCCAGTGTCTTTTGTCTGGGGTCTAGCTGCAAGACAGGTGTGATGCATCTAGATGTGTCGTCCATCCCCCACAGCACACGGTCAGCCATGAGATGAAATGATCTGAACGCCATGTAAGTGTTCTCTTTAACTTTAATCCCCTTTTATTTGTAATTGTATTGTACATACGATACTTGTCTTCTTTATAATATCTTTTTATACTTCTGTAAACACTGCCTACCTTTTTTGGAATAAAATATATAAAATCACTAGCTTTGTCTCTCCTTGCTCTATAATAAACTGTCAAGTCCTCTGAGGTGAATTACTCAACTAATCTGGGTTGGCTCTGGACCCGTTAATAATTAAGAAATCAGAGCTGGTGGCAGCGGATTTGTCCTGTGCATTTGGGAGTGTTTGTAGCGACTGGCAGCATTGATAATTATTGTTCCCACATGAGTGGGAGTAGGTATATCGCCCTCACTGCAGTGTGCACATTAGCCAGTACAAAGTAAGGCAGCCTTTCTGGCGACTAATTACCCTAGGTGCAGTACCTAATCTGACCAGAGGGTAAGGAGGGGCGCCAGAGAGCTGCACGCTCCAAACCGGTACTGGGAAGTGGGATATAGATAAATCCCCTTCAGAAAGAACCAGGGGCAACCAAACAAACCCGGTTCATGACAAATTGGTGTGAGGGGTGGGGATGATGAAAGTATCCTCCCTGTGAACCGTGACACCCACCTACTCATATAGAAAGCCTGTGAGTCTTGCTCGCCCCCTACCAATATAGAAAGCCTGTGAGTTCTGCTTCCCCACCTACTCGTATAGAAAGCCTGTGAGTCCTGCTTCTCCTCTATTCATATAGAAAGCCTGTGAGTCCTGCTTACCGCCTACTCGTATAGAAAGCCTGTGAGTCCTGCTTCTCCTCTATTCATATAGAAAGCCTGTGAGTCCTGCTTACCGCCTACTCGTATAGAAAGCCTGTGAATCCTGCTTGCCCCCTACTCTTATAGAAAGCTTGAGAGTCCTGCTTCTCCCCTACTTACAGTTAGGTCCATATATATTTGAACAGAGACAACATTTTTCTAATTTTGGTTATAGACATTACCACAATGAATTTTAAACAAAACAATTCAGATGCAGTTGAAGTTCAGACTTTCAGCTTTCATTTGAGGGTATCCACATTAACCCCTTTCTGACATCGGACGTACTATCCCGTCGAGGTGGGGTGGGCCCCTATGACCACGGACGGGATAGTACGTCCAGTGCGATCGGCGGCGCTCACGGGGGGAGCGCGGCCGATCGCGGCTGGGTGTCAGCTGCCTATCGCAGCTGACATCCGGCACTATGTGCCAGGAGCGGTCACAGACCGCCCCCGGCACATTAACCCCTGGCACACCGCGATCAAAGATGATCGCGATGTGCCGGCGGTGCAGGGAAGCATCGCGCAGGGAGGGGGCTCCCTGCGGGCTTCCCTGAGCCCCCCGCAGCAACGCGATGTGATCGCGTTGCTGCGAGGGTCTTACCTCCCTCCCTGCCTGCTCCAGACCCGGATCCAAGATGGCCGCGGATCCGGGTCCTGCAGGGAGGGAGGTGGCTTCACAGCGCCTGCTCAGAGCAGGCACTGTGAAGCCTGCACCGCTCTAAGTGAGATCAGTGATCTGACAGAGTGCTGTGCACACTGTCAGATCACCGATCTGTGATGTCCCCCCCTGGGACAAAGTAAAAAAGTAAAAAAAAATTTTTCCAAATGTGTAAAAAAAAAATAAAAAAAAATATTCCTAAATAATGAAAAAAAAAAAATATTATTCCCATAAATACATTTCTTTATCTAAATAAATAAATAAAAAAAAACAATAAAAGTACATATATTTAGTATCGCCGCGTCCGTAACGGCCCGACCTATAAAACTGGCCCACTAGTTAACCCCTTCAGTAAACACCGTAAAAAAAATTAAAAAAAAAGAGGCAAAAAACAACGCTTTATTATCATACCGCCGAACAAAAAGTGGAATAACACGCGATCAAAAGGACAGATAGAAATAACCATGGTACCGCTAAAAGCGACATCTTGTCCCGCAAAAAACGAGCTGCCATACAGCATCATCAGCAAAAAAATAAACAAGTTATAGTCCCGAGAATAAAGCGATGCAAAAATAATTATTTTTTCTATAAAATAGTTTTTATCGTATAAAAGCGCCAAAACATTAAAAAATGACATAAATGAGGTGTCGCTGTAATCGTACTGACCCGAAGAATAAAACTGCTTTATCAATTTTACTAAATGCAGAATGGTATAAACGCCTCCCCCAAAAGAAATTCATGAATAGCTGGTTTTTGGTCATTCTGCCTCACAAAAATCGGAATAAAAAGCGATCAAAAAATGTCACGTGCCCGAAAATGTTACCAATAAAAACGGCAACTCGTCCCGCAAAAAACAAGACCTCACATGACTCTGTGGACCAAAATATGGAAAAATTATAGCTCTCAAAATGTGGTAACGCAAAAAATATTTTTTGCAATAAAAAGCGTCTTTCAGTGTGTGACGGCTGCCAATCATAAAAATCCGCTAAAAAACCCACTATAAAAGTAAATCAAACCCCCCTTCATCACCCCCTTAGTTAGGGAAAAATTAAAAAAATGTATTTATTTCCATTTTTCCATTAGGGCTAGGGTTAGGGCTAGGGCTAGGGTTAGGGCTAGGGTTAGGGCTAGGGTTAGGGCTAGGGTTAGGGCTAGGGTTAGGGCTAGGGTTAGGGCTAGGGCTACAGTTTGGGTTGGGGCTAAAGTTACAGTTAGGGTTTAGATTACATTTACAGTTGGGAATAGGGTTGGGATTAGGGTTAGGGGTGTGTCAGGGTTAGAGGTGTGGTTAGGGTTACCATTGGAATTAGGGTTAGGGGCGTGTTTGGATTAGGGTTTCAGTTATAATTGGGGGGTTTCCACTGTTTAGGCACATCAGGGGCTCTCCAAACGCGACATGGCGTCCGATCTCAATTCCAGCCAATTCTGCGTTGAAAAAGTAAAACAGTGCTTCTTCCCTTCCAAGCTCTCCCGTGTGCCCAAACAGGGGTTTATCCCAACACATGGGGTATCAGCGTACTCAGGACAAATAGGACAACAACTGTTGGGGTCCAATTTCTCCTATTACCCTTGGGAAAATACAAAACTGGGGGCTAAAAAATAATTTGTGTGGGAAAAAAAAAGATTTTTTATTTTTACGGCTCTGCGTTATAAACTGTAGTGAAACACTTGGGGGTTCAAAGTTCTCACAACACATCTAGATAAGTTCATTGAGGGGTCTAGTTTCCAATATGGGGTCACTTGTGGGGGGTTTCTACTGTTTAGGTACATTAGGGGTTCTGCAAACGCAATGTGACGCCTGCAGGCCATTCCATCTAAGTCTGCATTCCAAATGGCACTCCTTCCCTTCCGAGCCCTCCCATGCGCCCAAACGGTGGTTTCCCCCAACATATGGGGTATCAGCGTACTCAGGACAAATTGGACAACTTTTGGGGTCGAATTTCTCCTCTTACCCTTGGGAAAATACAAAACTGGGGGCTAAAAAATTATTTTTGTGGGAAAAAATTTTTGTTTTATTTTTACGGCTCTCCATTATAAACTTCTGTGAAGCACTTGGTGGGTCAAAGCGCTCACCACACATCTAGATAAGTTCCTTAGGGGGTCTACTTTCCAAAATGGTGTCACTTGTGGGGGGTTTCTACTGTTTAGGTACATTAGGGGCTCTGCAAACGCAACATGGCGTCTCATCTCAATTCCTGTCAATTTTGCATTGAAAAGTCAAACGGCGCTCCTTCCTTTCCGAGCTCTCCCATCCGCCCAAACAGTGGTTTACCCCCACATATGGGGTATCAGCGTACTCAGGACAAATTGTACAACAACTTTTGGGGTCCAATTTCTTCTCTTACCCTTGGGAAAATAAAAAATTGTGGGCGAAAAGATAATTTTTGTGAAAAAATATGATTTTTTATTTTTACGGTTCTACATTATAAACTTCTGTGAAGCACTTGGTGGGTCAAAGTGCTCACCAAACCTCTAGATAAGTTCCTTAGGGGGTCTACTTTCCAAAATGATGTCACTTGTGGGGGGTTTCAATGTTTAGGCACATCAGGGGCTCTCCAAACGAAACATGGCGTCCCATCTCAATTCCAGTCAATTTTGCATTGAAAAGTCAAATGGCGCTCCTTCGCTTCCGAGCTGTGCCATGCGCCCAAACAGTGGTTTACCCCCACATGTGGGCTATTGGCGTACTCAGGACAAATTGTACAACAATGTTTGGGGTCCATTTTCTCCTGTTACCCTTGGTAAAATAAAACAAATTGGAGCTGAATTAAATTTTTTGTGAAACAAAAGTTAAATGTTCATTTTTATTTAAACATTCAAAAAATTCCTGTGAAGCACCAGAAGGGTTAATAAACTTCTTGAATGTGGTATTGAGCACCTTGAGGGGTGTAGTTTTTAGAATGGTGTCACACTTGGGTATTTTCTATCATATAGACCCCTCAAAATGACTTCAAATGAGATGTGGTCCCTAAAAAAAATGGTGTTGTAGAAATGAGAAATTGCTGGTCAACTTTTCACCCTTATAACTCCCTAACAAAAAAAAAATTTTGGTTCCAAAAAGTTTGCATCTCGGCTTTGGGAAAATGTCCGCCGCGATCTCTTCTGCGCACGCGCGGCATCCCGCGGCCATTTTCCTGAAGCCCCGTGCAGCAGAGCACTCCATCTGCGCACGCGCGGCCCCAGGAAGATGGCCGCCCCCACCGATGACAGGGGGTAACAGCGCAGATCGCGCGCTGCTTCTTCACGTGCGCGCAGTGGATTCGTCACTGCGACATGCGCACACCACTACGCCACCAATGGGAAGCTGGGGAAGAAAAGAGCGATGTCACCACGCCCACCTGACCTGACCTGCCTGATTGACAGGCGAAAACGGCGACTTTGGTAATGTATTTCTCAGCATAGGTGGGGGATCAGGGTACACTACATACACTATAGTAACGCACAGCGCAGGCCCTATTTAACAGTATTTATATCTCAATCTGAAAAAACGGGGTGACAGGTTCCCTTTTTAGGGGATTAATGATGTTTATCGAAATTTCTTGGATCGATTTGTTGTTGTTTATCTCGATGACATTCTTATATTTTCAGATACCCTTGAGGAGCATCGCAGACATGTCCAGTTAGTCCTGGAACGTCTACTGGAAAACCATCTCGAAAAATGGGAATTCGAACAAACCAGAACTCAATTTCTGTGATATATCATCTCCCCAGAAGGTGTGAGCATGGATCCCAGTAAGACCAGAGCGGTAGTTGACTGGCCTACCCCAAGAAATCTAATATATAAAGCTGAATGTATGTGTGTATGTCCGGGATTAGCATCTGCACCGTCGCAGCTACAGCCACAAAATTTTGCACAGTCACACGTCTGGACCCCGAGAGCGTCATAGGCTATATTGTGAGGTGAAATTTTAACCCCGCGCGTTCCAATTCACCAAACAATTTTGCCCCTATCTACATAATGGGGAAAAAAGTGAAAGGAAAAGTGTTAGAGGCGTCACAGCTACAGCCACAAAATTTTGCACAGTCACACGTCTGGACCCTGAGAGCATCATAGGCTATGTTGTGAGGCGAAATTTTAACCCCGCGCTTTCCAATTCACCAAACAATTTTGCCCCTATCTACATAATGGAGAAAAGTGAAAGGAAAAGTGTTGGAGGCAAATTGTCAGCTGCCAGATGTGAACAAGGGGGACTTAAAGAGTGAGAGCGATGGCGCCAAAGAGTATATACCGTACAGTTGCTAAGGTGGGGCCCCGACATGGGATACTCACCACACACGGGGATATGAACACACACACAAAATGCGCCACACACTACCACGTGCTTGAACACATATACCACCCTCAGCACACATTTCACCACACATACACCAACCTCGCCACATAAAAGTCGAAACACAAAAGTCGCCGCTCAAAACTCACCACGCGCAAAACTCGCCACATGCAAAAACTAGGCTCAAGCAAAACTCGCCACAAGTGCAAAACTCACCTCATGGAAAACTCGCCACACGCAAAACTTGCACACGCGGAAAAATTGCCACATGCACAAAAGTTGCAACACATGCAAAAGTTGCCTCACACAAAACTTGTACATACTCAAAAGGCACCACACATAAAACTCGCCACGCGCAAAACTTGCCATGCGCAAAACTTGCTGCACACAACTTGCTACACTAACCTGTCACATGCAACTCGACACACAAAAAGTTGCTACACGCATGTTGCCACACAAAACTCATCTCACAAAAGTCGCTACATGCATGTCGCCACACGCAACTCAACACACACAACTTGACAAACGAAACTCGCCCTAAAACACACACAAGTCTGGTATCCTTCAAAAATAAAAATCTGATTAATAAGCAGACAAACTACAAGAGCAACAAATGTACCATATAGGAAATACAGCAGCTGTCAGTCACATGACCTGTCTATTATGTGTATGTGTGAACTAATATATACTGCCAGGGGGGAGGGCTTCCTGTTGGCTGGGGATTTATCAGGCTGCCAATTTAGCTTACAAATACTGAGGTAAAAATACTGAGCAAATAACGTGTGAACGAGGTCTTATACAGGAGGAGATGACACACAGGTATATACTATATACAGGGGAGATGACACACAGATATATAATATATACAGGAGAGATGACACACAAGTATATACTATATAGAGGAGGAGATGACATACAGGTACATACTATATACAGGAGGAGATGACATACAGGTATATACTATATACAGGAGGAGATGACACACAGGTATATACTATATACAGGAGCAGATGACCTACAGGTATATACTATATACAGGAGGAGATGACATACAGGTATATGCTATATATAGAAGATGACATACAGGTATATACTATACACAGGAGGAGATGACACACAGATATATACTATATACAGGGGAGATGACACACAGGTATATACTATGTACAGGAGGAGATGACATATAGGTATATACTATATATAGAAGGAGATGACATACAGGTATATACTATATATAGGAGGAGATGACATACAGGTATATACTATATACAGTAGGAGATGACACACAGCAGGTATATACTATATACCCACTATCATCATTGGTGATTTCAATGTCCCCATTGACACTTTCACCTCAGCTACCTCTAAACTTTTATCACTGACTGCCTCCTTTGGCCTCACTCAATGGTCCTCTGAGGCCACTCACAAAGATGGCCACACGCTGGACCTCATCTTCACCCGCCTCTGCTCCCTTACTAATCTCACTAACACACCCCTCCCCCTGTCTGACCACAACCTACTGACATTCTCGTCCCTCTCCTATCCTAGTGTGCAACCCCCACTCCACAAACTCACTCACCCTCGCAGAAATCTCAAACATCTCAACTTACAATCACTCTCTGAGTCCCTTCTTCCTCTCACAGACATAGCTTCCCTTCATGACACAGATGCTGCTGCCACTTTTTATAACACCACAATAACAACAACACTCGATTCGGCCGCCCCACTCATGCATAGTAAAACTCGTACAATTAACAGGCAGCCCTGGCTGACCAGCCTGACCAAAGAATTGAGACGGGCTTCCAGGATTGCTGAGCGGAGATGGAAGCGATCCCACTCTGCCGACCACTTCACTGCATACAAGCAGTCCCTCGCCAGCTTCAAGTCTGCGCTCACTGCCGCAAAACAAACTTACTTCTCATCCCTCATATCCTCCCTGTCTCACAACCCTAAACAGCTTTTCAACACTTTCAATTCTCTACTCCGTCCCCCCGCACCTCCTCCCTCCCCCCTCATTTCTGCTGATGACTTCGCCTCTTTCTTTAAACAGAAGATCAATACGATCAGAGAAAGCTTTGGCCCACAGCGCCCACTGCCCCTCTTAGCTGCTCAACCCTGCTCCTCCAAAACCAGCTTCTCCACCATGACAGAAGATCAGCTCTCCACCCTCCTGTCAAGATCACACCTCACCACCTGCACGCTTGACCCGCTCCCATCCCACCTCATCCCTAACCTTTCCACGGTCTTCATCCCAACCCTAACACACCTCTTCAACCTCTCACTCACAACAGGTGTCTTTCCCTCATCCTTCAAGCATGCCAAGATCACACCCATCCTCAAAAAGCCCTCTCTCGACCCATCCTCTGTGTCTAGCTATCGCCCAATATCTCTTCTCCCTTATGCCTCCAAATTGCTGGAGCAACACGTCCATCTTGAACTGTCCTCCCACTTCTCCTCCTGCTCCCTCTTTGATCGGTTACAATCAGGCTTCCGTTCCCATCACTCAACTGAAACTGCCCTAACTAAAGTCACCAATGACCTACTAACTGCCAGGAGAAAGCGACACTACTCTGTCCTCCTTCTCCTGGACTTGTCTTCTGCCTTTGACACTGTTGACCACTCCCTTTTGCTACAAATCTTCTCATCCCTTGGCATCACAGACTTGGCCCTTTCCTGGATCTCGTCATATCTGACAGACCGAACATTCAGTGTCTCCCTCCCCCACACCACCTCCTCACTTCGCCCCTTGTCAGTCGGTGTTCCTCAAGGCTCTGTTCTAGGACCCCTACTCTTCTCCATCTACACTTTCGGCCTGGGACAGCTCATAGAATCCCACGGTATGCAGTACCATCTCTACGCCGACGACACGCAGATCTACCTCTCCGGACCTGACCTCTCCTCCTTGCTTACCAAAATCCCGCACTGTCTGTCTGCCATTTCAGCCTTCTTTTCTGCTCGCTTTCTACAACTGAACATGGACAAAACAGAATTCATCATCTTTCCCCCATCTCACTCTACCCCTCCACCACATCTATCCATCAATGTCAATGGCTGCTCACTATCCCCAGTCCCACACGCCCGGTGCCTCGGGGTGATCCTCGACTCTGCCCTCTCTTTCAAGCCACATATCCAAGCCCTTGCCTCCTCCTGTCGTCTCAAACTCAAAAATATTTCCCGGATCCGTGCTTTCCTTGACCGCAACACTGCAAAAACGCTAGTGCATGCCCTTATCATCTCCCGCCTCGACTACTGCAACCTCCTACTCTCTGGACTCCCCTCTAGCACTCTGGCACCACTCCAATCCATCCTACACTCTGCTGCCCGACTAATCCACCTGTCCCCCCGCTATTCCCCAGCCTCTCCCTTGTGTCAAGCCCTTCACTGGCTTCCTATCGCCCAGAGACTCCAGTTCAAAACCCTCACACTGACATACAAAGCCATCCACAACCTGTCTCCTCCATACATCTGTGACATGGTCTCCCGGTACCTACCTACACGCGACCTCCGATCCTCCCAAGACCTCCTTCTCTACTCCCCTCTCATCTCTTCTTCCCATAACCGCATCCAAGACTTCTCCCGTGCTTCCCCCATACTCTGGAACTCTCTACCCCAACACATCAGACTTGCGCCTACCATAGAAACCTTCAAAAAGAACCTGAAGACTCATCTCTTCCGACAAGCCTACAGCCTGCAGTGATCCTCAACCTACTGAACAGCCGCACAGCCAGCTCTTCCCTCTCCTAGTGTATCCTCACCCACCCCCTGCAGACTGTGAGCCCTCGCGGGCAGGGTCCTCCCTCCTTATGTACTCGTGTGCCTTGTTATCTGCTCATGTTTAATGTAATTGTCTATATTTGCCCCGTATTCACATGTAAAGCGCCATGGAATAAATGGCGCTATAAAAATGTATAATAATAAAATAATATACAGGGGAGATGACATACAGGTATATACTATATACAGGAGATGACATACAGGTGTATACTATATATAAGGGAGATGACAAACATGTATATACTGAGGTGAAAATGAGAGCTGTGAGGTGAAAATGAAAAGGTGTGAGTGCAAAATGAGAGGAGTGAGGGAAAATAGTGGAGTGATCGGAAAATGACGGATGTGAGGTCGAAATGACAAGTGTTAGGGGGGAATGAGAGGAGTGAGGGAGAAAATGAGAGATGTGATTGGGAAAATGAGAGGCGTGATGGGAAAATAGGAGAAGTGAGGCGCTATAACTAACCACAGATATTTACTATGCCCAGGCAACGCCGGGCTCTTCAGCTAGTACTGTATAAAAGACGTTCAGCGCTTTATTGGATTTGCAAATTTCTACAGAAGATTCATTCAAAACTTTTCAAAAATAACTTTACCAATTACTTCACTCGCAAAGAAAACCAAAATCTTTTGACCACAAAATATTTAGAATTTATCCGTACAGCTAAGAGGTTGTCCACAAGGCAAGCACGTTGGGCCTTATTTTTGTTCTTATCAGCCTGGTTGACGAAATGGCACGGCTGATGTTCTGTCCAGGATATCTGCTGAACCTGGACCTCAGGAGAGGTCCAACACTGACTGAACCGTTCTACGTCCAAAAACCTTTTGGGGAATACTGGACTCCAAAGAATTTTTTTCCCATGATTAAAGAGGGATACCAAACTGACTTCTTTCTTATCCATCCTTCTGAAGACATTGATCTTTCTTTTAAGGAGGGATCCTGGATGCAGAACCACCAAACACTGTATATGTCCCTGAATCTGCTCGACTTGAAGTCCTCAAACTTGTCCACGATTCTAAATAATGAAAACTCAATAACTACTACTTCGGTCTTTTTGGTGGCCTAATTGTAGGAAGGATGTGAGAAAATGTGTTTCCTATTGTTGAACATGTGCATGGAATAAGACGCCACGATCTTCTCCTCTGGGACTTCTTCATCCTCTTCCAGTTCCATCTAGGCCTTGAGGATCAATCTCAATGGATTTTATGGTGGACCTTCCTCCATCTGAAGAAATGACTGTTATCCTTGTGACGGATCGGCTCACAAAGATGGCCGATTTTATTCCAACTAAAGGTATTCCTACCGCTGAAGAAACCGCAGAATTAGTGGTCAAAGAGGTATTCAGACTGCATGGAATTCCTGACAATGTAACTTCTGATAGAGGTGTTCAGTTTACATCGAGATTGTGGAAAACCTTCTGTACAGCGTTAGGAGGTACAGTCAGTTTGTCTCCTGCCTTCCACCCACAATCCAATGACCAGACTGAAAGAAATAACCAGACCCTTGAACAATACCTGCGCTGTTTTATTTATTACCTACAGGATGACTGGGTGGATTATCTACCAACAGCAGAATTTGCATATAATGACTCCAAGCACAGTTCTACATCACAAAGTCCATTTTTGGCTAACCATGACTTGCATCCAGTATTTATTTCTAATCTTCCATTTAATACCTCGGTTCCTGCTGTTACTGACAGACTAAGGCTACGTTCACACTAGCGTTGTGCGCCGCTGCGTCGGTGACGCGACGCACAACGCACTGAAAAACGCACGCAAAAACGCTGCGTTTTTCGACGCGTGCGTCGTTTTTTGACGAAAATCGGACGCAAGAAAAATGCAACTTGTTGCGTTTTCTTGGTCCGACGCTAGCGTCAAAAAAGACGCACGTGTCGGAAAAAGCAACAAGCAAAAACGCATGCGTCCCCCATGTTAAACATAGGGGCGCATGACGCGTGCGTCGCCGCTGCGTCGCCCGACGCTAGCGCGACGCACACTAGCCGAACGCTAGTGTGAACGTAGCCTTACAGAGTTGCAGAAACCTCAAAAAGAACTATGGAGATGTTACAAAAGGCCAAAGAAGATTATAAAGAAACAGCAGATAAATGTCGTAAAGCCCCTCGTACCCTTCAGGTCGGTGACAAGGTTTGGCTTTCTACAAAAAATCTGAATACAAACGTACCGTCTTCTAACTTGGGTCAAAAATTCACAGGACCTTTCCAAATTTCTGCAAAAATTAACCCAGTTGCTTTCCGTTTAAAACTTCCTAACAGCCTGAAGATTCCCCCTGTGTTCCATGTGTCATTCCATGAAGAACTCAGCCACCTCCTCCACCAGAAAAAGTCCATGGTGAAGAAAAGTACATCGTGGATGAAATTCTGGTCTCTAGAAGATGTAGAGGGAGACTACAATATTTGGTGCAATGGAGGGTGTTACAGACCAGAAGACAATGTATGGGAACCATAGGGCAACATCCATGCACCCAGGCTTACAAGAGCTTTTCATCTTCATCAAGAGAAGCCAGCACCTGAGATATCAAGAGGCCATCCTGGAAGGAGGGGAGTACTGTACAGATCCGAACCCAGCAGCTCCTGAGCACCAGACGGCAGCTCTTCCCTAAGCTATTCAGCTCACTGGACTGTTCCGTGCTAACCCAAATACTTGTACCTATGTTGTTTCTGATGGTCTCCACCCT
Source organism: Ranitomeya imitator (assembly GCF_032444005.1). Classification (NCBI taxonomy): domain Eukaryota; kingdom Metazoa; phylum Chordata; class Amphibia; order Anura; family Dendrobatidae; genus Ranitomeya; species Ranitomeya imitator. Next base: position 16,012,564 of record NC_091284.1, on the reverse strand, counting down.
GAGTTCCTGATTGGCTCCACAGAGATTGAACACCCTATTTAAACCTGGCATAGCACTCCCTTTCTTGTGAGATTATTGAGCTACCAACCTCTAGTCATGCTCCCTCTCACCTGCTGCTTATCCTCAAGATACTACTTTGCTGTTCCTGTGCACTGACTCCTGGCTATCCCTGACTATCACTGCTTTCCCTAGTGGTTACAATATCACTGTTCCAAACCAGGTCAGTCCATAACAGTTGTTCCAGCCCAGGATGCTCGGACTACATCCCACAATTTTTGGCATTTGTTGGCTTTGCCTCAGAAACGTCATTTTTAATGTCTCCCAACAAGTGTTCTATCAATCAGAATAAGGCCTGGGGATCGGGCCAGCGGCTCCATAACCTCAATTATTTGTCATGGATCCAAGATTTTGCTTGTTTACTGCTGTGTTTAGGGTTGTTGTCTTGGTGAAACACCCATTTCAAGGGCATATCCTCTTCAGAGTAATGCAACATGACCTTTTCAAGTATTGTAATATCTGCAGACTGGTCCATGATCCCTGTCGTGCGGTAAATAGACCGGCAACATAGTAAGAGAAACCTGCCTGTATCATAATGCTTCACCACCATGCTTCACTGTGTGCAGAGTGTTCTGTGGCTTGAATGCAGACTTTGACGAACTGTCTGTGGCCCTTGGACCCAAAAGAACCATTTTGACTTTCATCAGTCCACCGAATGTTTCTCCAATACTTTTTAGGGCCAGTTGATGTGTTCTTTGATACATTGTGTCTGCTTCAGTATATGGCTTACAGTTCAGGGACTTCTTACTAAGAGATTAGCGCCACACAGACATCTTCTGTCCCAGTCCTCCCAGGTAACGTGACACTGTCTGTGATCATCCTGGAGCCGATCATCGGCTGAGCCTTTGCCATTCTGGCCATTCTTCCGTCCATTAGAATGGTCGTCTTCCGCATTCTTCCACATCTCTCTGGTTTTGGTTTTCCATTATATAACATTGGAGATCATTGTAGCTGAACGGCCAATCATTGTCTGCACTTCTGTATAAGTTTTATTTAATTTAATTGATCTCCACACTGATATTATTGTGATCACCGCCTGTCAATCAATTTTTCTAATACAGGGACTCAGAAGCCTGTAGATCATGAGTAGAGGTGCTCTTATCTACTGCACCGACTGGTAAATTGTGGTGATAGAATTTATACCAAAAACAGGGATTACTCTGGTCAGTCATATTGGATGGCCGGTATTTTAAACACTACTGTAGAAAGCCTATGGGTCCGGCTTCCCCACCTACTCATATAGAAAGCCTGTGAGTCCTTTGTGAGCAGTGATATGTTTCTATTCTCTATGATGGATGGGGTGTTAACTTATTTCACTTCAGCTTTATAAACAAGGTGCTTTATTGTAATCATCTATCAGGAGATACTAGTGTTGATTTACAGCAACAGAATAAAAATCTCCAAACCCCCCAAAAAACATATTAATAATGGGAAAACATAAAGCAACTGTAAGAATCAACTCGAAATAATGCAAGGATTTTATGGACAATATTAAACTAACAGAACAGACTTACCTTATCCAGGAGAACATTCTGCCACATACGGAACATGTTTAGGAAACTTCTGTCTCTTGCAGCAAATGATGTGAAAAAAAACTGAGAAGTGATATATAGACATCATTATCCGCTTCACATCCAATGTGCAATATACAATGTACATATATCTACTATAATACTGCCCCTATGTACAAATATCTACTATAATACTGCCCCTATGTACAAATATCTACTATAAAATACTATAATATAACTACTATAATACTGCCCCTATGTACAAGAATATAACTACTACAATACTGCCCCCTATGTACTATAACTACTATAATGCTGCCCCTATGTGCAAGAATATAACTACTATAATACTGCCCCTATGTACTATAATATAACTACTATAATACTGCTCTAATGTACAAGAACATAACTACTATAATACTGCTCCTATGTACAAGAATATAACTACTATAATACTGCCCCCTATGTACTATAACTGCTATAATACTGCCCCTATGTAGAAGAATATAACTACTATAATACTGCTCCTATGTACAAGAATATAGCTACTATAATACTGCCCCCTATGTACTATAATATAACTACTATAATACTGCCCCTATGTACAAGAATATAACTACTATAATACTGCTCCTATGTACAAGAATATAACTACTATAATACTGCTCCTATGTACAAGAATATAACTACTATAATACTGCTCCTATGTACAAGAATATAACTACTATAATACTGCCCCTATGTACAAGAATATAACTACTATAATACTGCTCCTATGTACAAGAATATAACTACTATAATACTGCTCCTATGTACAAGAATATAACTACTATAATACTGCCCCTATATACAAGAATATAACTACTATAATACTGCTCCTATGTGCAAGAAAATAACTACTATAATACTGCCCCTATATACAAGAATATAACTACTATAATACTGCTCCTATGTACAAGAATATAACTACCATAAAACTGCCCCTATGTACAAGAATATAACTACTATAATACTGCTCCTATGTACAAGAATATAAATACTATAATACTGCTCCTATGTACAAGAATATAACTACTATAAAACTGCCCCTAAGTACAAGAATATAACTACTATAATACTGCCTCCTATGTACAAGAATATAACTACTATAATACTGCCCCCTATGTACAAGAATATAACTACTATAATACTGCCCCTATGTACAAGAATATAACTACTATAATACTGCTCCTATGTACAAGAATATAACTACTATAATACTGCTCCTATGTACAAGAATATAACTACTATAATACTGCCCCTATGTACAAGAATATAACTGATATAATACTGCCCCTATGTACAAGAATATAAATACTATAATACTGCTCCTATGTACAAGAATATAACTACTATAATACTGCCCCTATGTACAAGAATATATCTACTATAATACTGCTCCTATGTACAAGAATATAACTACTATAATACTGCTCCTATGTACAAGAATATAACTACTATAATACTGTGCGTATGTACAAGAATATAACTACTATAATACTGCCCTTATGTACAAGAATATAACTACTATAATACTGCCCCCTATGTACAAGAATATAACTACTATAATACTGCCCTTATGTACAAGAATATAACTACTATAATACTGCCCTTATGTACAAGAATATAACTACTATAATACTGCCCCTATGTACAAGAATATAACTACTATAATACTGCTCCTATGTACAAGAATATAACTACTATAAAACTGCCCCTATGTACAAGAATATAACTACTATAATACTGCTCCTATTTACAAGAATATAAATACTATAATACTGCTCCTATGTACAAGAATATAACTACTATAATACTGCCCTTATGTACAAGAATATAACTACTATAATACTGCCCCTATGTACAAGAATATATCTACTATAATACTGCCCCTATGTACAAGAATATAACTACTATAATACTGCTCCTATGTACAAGAATATAACTACTATAATACTGCCCCTATGTACAAGAATATATCTACTATAATACTGCTCCTATGTACAAGAATATAACTACTATAATACTGCCCCCTATGTACAAGAATATAACTACTATAATACTGCCCTTATGTACAAGAATATAACTACTATAATACTGCCCTTATGTACAAGAATATAACTACTATAATACTGCCCTTATGTACAAGAATATAACTACTATAATACTGCCCCTATGTACAAGAATATAACTACTATAATACTGCTCCTATCTACAAGAATATAACTACTATAATACTGCTCCTGTGTACAAGAATATAACTACTATAATACTACCCCTGTGTACAAGAATATAACTACTATAATACTACCCCTATGTACAAGAATATAACTACTATAATACTGCCCCTATGTACAAGAATATAAATACTATAATACTGCCCTTATGTACAAGAATATAACTACTATAATACTGCTCCTATGTACATGAATATAACTGCTATAATACTGCCCCTATGTACAAGAATATAACTACTATAATACTACCCTTATGTACAAGAATATAACTACTATAATACTGCCCCTATGTACAAGAATATAACTACTATAATACTGCCCCTATGTACAAGAATATAACTACTATAATACTGCTCCTATATACAAGAATATAACTACTATAATACTGCCCCTATGTACAAGAATATAACTACTATAATACTGCCCCTATGTACAAGAATATAACTACTATAATACTGCCCCTATGTACAAGAATATAACTACTATAATACTGCCCCTATATACAAGAATATAACTACTATAATACTGCCCCTATGTACAAGAATATAACTACTATAATACTGCCCCTATGTACAAGAATATAACTACTGTAATGCTGCCCCTATGTACAAGAATATAACTACTATAATACTGCTCCTATGTACAAGAATATAACTACTATAATACTGCTCCTATGTACAAGAATATAACTACTATAATACTGCCCCTATGTACAAGAATATAACTACTATAATACTGCTCCTATATACAAGAATATAACTACTATAATACTGCCCCTATGTACAAGAATATAACTACTATAATACTGCCCCTATGTACAAGAATATAACTACTGTAATGCTGCCCCTATGTACAAGAATATAACTACTATAATACTGCTCCTATGTACAAGAATATAACTACTATAATACTGCTCCTATGTACAAGAATATAACTACTATAATGCTGCCCCTATGTACAAGAATATAACTACTATAATACTGCTCCTATGTACAAGATTATAACTACTATAATACTGCCCCTATGTACAAGAATATAACTACTATAATACTGCCCCAATGTACAAGAATATAACTACTATAATACTGCCCCTATGTACAAGAATATAACTACTATAATACTGCCCCTATGTACAAGAATATAACTACTATAATACTGCCCCTATGTACAAGAATATAACTACTATAATACTGCTCCTATGTACAAGAATATAACTACTATAATGCTGCTCCTATGTACAAGAATATAACTACTATAATACTGCCCCTATGTACAAGAATATAACTACTATAATACTGCCCCCTATGTACAAGAATATAACTACTATAATACTGCCCCCTATGTACAAGAATATAACTACTATAATACTGCCCCCTATGTACAAGAATATAACTACTATAATACTGCCCCTACGTACACTCGTGCAGTGCAGAATTGCGGGCGTTACCTTCTCGTTCTCGGTGCTGATCTGGATGGCATTGGGGATGAGACGAGCCGTTTTCTCTTTGGTCATGGAGGTGACCTCTCGGAGCAGTATACATATCTACAGGGAGACTTTTTTCAGTGTCAGGATAACACCAGTGAACTAACTGTATACACAGAAAAACTGCTGCAAAGTTGCTAATGCAACATTGACTCTAAATAAAGCCCCTCCTCAGTGATCTGTGGGGGAGACCAGGAACAAGTGTTCAGTTTCTTTAGAGCTCCCCCATAGGACAACACAGGTATTGCACAGTTTTTTTTTTATTACCATATATACTTGAGTATAAGCCAAGATTTTCAGCCCATTTTTTTAAGCTGAAAGTGCCCCTCTTGGATTATACTCGAGTCATTGTCCCAGGGGTCGGAGGGGGAGCTGCAGGAGTGGTGGCTGTCACATCATACTAACCCTCCCGGCGCGTCTCTGCACGTCCCTGCAGCTTGTTCCTGTGTTCAGCGGTCACATGGTACCGTTCATTAAAGTAATGAATATGGCGTTGCGCGCATACTCATTAGTTTTATGAGCGGTACCATGTGACCGCTGAATATAGGAACAAGCTGCCGGAGCAGGGACTTGCAGAGAGACCGCACCAGGATGAGGTGAGTAGGATGGCGGAGGGTGAGCCATGCGATATTCACCTGTCCCCGTTCCACCGCCGCGCTGTGTCTTCCGCGTCCTCTGGCTGTGATGATCAGGTCAGAGGGAACGATGACGTGGTTAGCGTGCGCCCGCTGCATGAACAGTCACTGCAGAGAGCCGGAAGACACAGCGACGGTGGAACGGGGACAGGTGAATATCGCAAGTGCCGGGGGCCTGAGCCCCCATAGCGCGCCGGTGTCCCCGCCTGCTGAGGACACCGGCATCAGACCCCCAGCGACGAGAGGTGAGCATGCCATTTTTTTTCCTTCTTTTTTTTATCACAGCAGCAGCATATGGGCATATTATGCTATGGAGCATCTTATGGGGCTATTATTAACCTTTATGGAGCATTATAAGGGGCATATTATGCTATGGAGCATCTTATGGGGCTATTATTAACCTTTATGGAGCATTATAAGGGGCATATTATTCTATGGAGCATCTTATGGGGCCAATCATGAACTGTATGGAGCATTATATGGGGCTCCTGATTCAATTTGGATATTCAAAAACATTTAACCTATTGATGTCTCAATTAATTTTACTTTTATTGGTATCTATTTTTATTTTTTTAATTTACCAGTAGCTGCTGCATTTCCCACCCCTAGGCTTATACTCGAGTCAATAAGTTTTCCCAGTTTTTTTGTGGCAAAATTAGGGGGTCGGCTTATACTTGGGTCGGCTCATATATATGGTAAATAAGCTCTATAATGAATGGACGTGCCCGGACCACCAGAGATAGAACTTTGTAGACTTTTGCTAATAGATGGAAGTGGAATAGAGGAACCATCCAAAATGCCCCTTTTTATCCCACGCCTTTAGACCCCCATTGACCCTGGTGTGGCCATTATACACATTGCAGCGGACCTGTGGGGGCACTGTGCTTCCTTCTTGGGGTGGCCGTTCTCGCCCCACACAACCTTTGAACATTGGTCACATGGGTGCGGTTTTTACCGAAGTTTCCCATCCGAAGATATTGCTATGAAAACAGATCCAGTTCTCACAGAGGTAGAGACGTCCTTGGAGCAGGATGTCCTTCTGAAGGGCACAGGCGTAATCTGGAAATAAAAGGGCAGAGTTTATATCCACAGAGGTGACCAGTGTGATCCGCACCTCGTCCTCACACCTCTGCCCTAGGGGGGCGCTATGGAACACTGTAACCTAGAGACTCAGGGGGCTGCCGCCCCAGCCACGTACGGAGAGGTTATGGGGGAAGCTATCCAGCCATTATAAGTGTTATTCAGTATAACTCCGGTCATTATTAGTCTATGCACCATTATATATGTACACACTTCACAGCACCATCATACATGTGCACAGGTCACTGCACCATCATACATGTGCACAGGTCACTGCACCATCATACATGTGCACAGGTCACTGCACCATCATACATGTGCACAGGTCACTGCACCATCATACATGTGCACAGGTCACTGCACCATCATACATGTGCACAGGTCACTGCACCATCATACATGTGCACAGGTCACTGCACCATCATACATGTGCACAGGTCACTGCACCATCATACATGTGGACAGGTCACTGCACCATCATACATGTGCACAGGTCACTGCACCATCATACATGTGCACAGGTCACTGCACCATCATACATGTGCACAGGTCACTGCATCATCATACATGTGCACAGGTCACTGCATCATCATACATGTGCACAGGTCACTGCACCATCATACATGTGGACAGGTCACTGCACCATCATACATGTACACAGGTCACTGCACCATCATACATGTGCACAGGTCACTGCACCATCATACATGTGCACAGGTCACTGCACCATCATACATGTGCACAGGTCACTGCATCATCATACATGTGGACAGGTCACTGCACCATCATACATGTGCACAGGTCACTGCACCATCATACATGTGGACAGGTCACTGCACCTTCATACATGTGCACAGGTCACTGCACCATCATACATGTGCACAGGTCACTGCACCATCATACATGTGCACAGGTCACTGCACCATCATACATGTGGACAGGTCACTGCACCATCATACATGTGGACAGGTCACTGCACCTTAATACATGTGGACAGGTCACTGCACCATCATACATGTGCACAGGTCACTGCACCATCATACATGTGCACAGGTCTCTGTACCATCATACATGTGGACAGGTCACTGCACCATCATACATGTGCACAGGTCACTGCACCATCATACATGTGAACAGGTCACTGCACCATCATACATGTGGACAGGTCACTGCACCATCATACATGTGCACAGGTCTCTGTACCATTATACATGTACACAGGTCACTGCACCATCATACATGTGCACAGGTCTCTGCACCATCATAAATGTGCACAGGTCTCTGTACCATCATACATGTACACAGGTCACTGCACCATCATACATGTGCACAGGTCTCTGCACCATCATAAATGTGCACAGGTCTCTGTACCATCATACATGTACACAGGTCACTGCACCATCATACATGTACACAGGTCACTGCACCATCATACATGTGCACAGGTCTCTGCACCATCATAAATGTGCACAGGTCTCTGTACCATCATACATGTACACAGGTCACTGCACCATCATACATGTACACAGGTCACTGCACCATCATAAATGTGCACAGGTCTCTGTACCATCATACATGTGCACAGGTCACTGCACCATCATAAATGTGCACAGGTCTCTGTACCATCATACATGTACACAGGTCACTGCACCATCATACATGTGGACAGGTCACTGCACCATCATACATGTACACAGGTCACTGCACCATCATACATGTGCACAGGTCACTGCACCATCATACATGTGCACAGGTCTCTGCACCATCATAAATGTGCTCAGGTCTCTGTACCATCATACATGTACACAGGTCACTGCACCATCATACATGTGGACAGGTCACTGCACCATCATACATGTGGACAGGTCACTGCACCATCATACATGTGCACAGGTCACTGCACCATCATACATGTGCACAGGTCACTGCACCACCATAAATGTGCACAGGTCTCTGTACCATCATACATGTACACAGGTCACTGCACCTTCATACATGTGGACAGGTCACTGCACCATCATACATGTGGTAGGTCACTGCACCATCATACATGTACACAGGTCACTGCACCATCATACATGTGCACAGGTCTCTATATTATCATACATGTACACAGGTCACTGCACCATCATACATGTGCACAGGTCACTGCACCATCATACATTTACATCGGCTTTTACCCAGAGCATCATACATGTACACATGACCATCATACATATGTGGTCGCAGGTCTCGCTCACCTACTATGAGTTTCTCGCTCTCTGGTAAGTCCTTGAACAGTCGGCGAAACTCTTCACTCCTCTGCTTGTAGGTAGAGCTGGAGACCTGGGGGAGATGACAGATCTACAGTCACCGGTGATTTCCACAGCGGGCGATCAGTCAGGACCCCACAAGGTACAAGGTGATGGGGTGACAGCTTCCTACCCAGGAGACCCCATTATTCTGTATATTACTCTGAGTGTACACAAGAATGTTTCCATTCACTGACAGCAAGCAGTCATCTTGAAAATGAGCAATTTCCACAAAAATGGGCTGATTGCTAAATGCCAGGTGTTATAGAGAAAAATTAAAATCCATAAGACCTCTCCAGAAGGGAGGAAAAGCTGACACTTCAAACTCCTTTTGAAGAAGGTCTCACATTGAACATTTTGGGAAGGGGAAGAGAGACTAACTAAAACAACCATTGAAGCAGAGATCTCCTGTAGTGGCCAGGGAATTAAACAGGAAATATTTTCCCAGATACCAAAATGAGATCTGTTTATGAAGAGGAGGAGAACTATAGTTCTCCAGGAAAGAGCTTCCTATGATGAAAGAAAACTGAGCAACTGCAGCTAGAGAGCCCAACTCCAGTGTCCAGTTGGGAATATTGGGGTTTGAATTGATTCGATAATCATGAGAGATATATTTTCGGAGTCGTAGGGAAGCGACATCCTTGATGTATTCACTCCTATCACTCTGGGGTCACTAAAACATCTCCAACTTAATAACAGTCCGATACATGATGGTATACAGGTTATGTTTGATCTCTATGTTAAGGTAAAATTGTAATATGACAATATCTAACGCCTGGGACCTTCAGGGGCGAAGATATGATGTAAGTTGGGGATCTCATAAAATTCTAACCGGCCCAGCACATTCCACAAACAGCCCCCATGTGAGGTCATCAAAGGGAAGTATGTGGCATAGCATTGACCTAATAAAAATGAAAGATTGGGTCTCTGTCTTTGTCTGTCCTTGGAAGACATAATTTGCCTTATGTTAGCACCATTTTCCCAATCGGAGTGCTTCCCTCCTTTAAGCTCTGAGCCATTTCCATGACATCAGGGTTAGTAGTATTCTTTCGTTATTTATTTTTATTGTATACAATTGTATACATCGTATTGTTTTGCTCTCATTTTGGAACATCTTTGTATATTTTTTATAAACATTTCCTATCTTTCTAGATTAAATATATAAAATATAATAGCTCTGTTCCTCTTACTCTCTAAACCGCACCCCTGAAGCCATACGCTACCTGGGCATCCAATCAGCCTGTATAAACAATTGTTGGTGGTGGTTTCTTTTCTTTGTGTCTTTGTGGAGTTGTCAGTGACCTGCCAGGGGTGTATTATATATACATCAGGCGTCCATGTAACACATGATCACACCAAGTCTTGCAAAGCAAAAATAGCAAGTGGATATTATCCCCCTACGTCCAAATTCCCCAATAGGGCAGAAGATCAGGAACTGTCCACGTAGAAGAGCATCAGTGCTAAACAAGACAGGACAACGCCACCCGAAGGTGGATTTATGTATTACGCCACATACTTATCTTGTAGGTTTATGGAGTTGGTGATCAGATACCGCTCATAAAGGAAATACTCCAGCCATACAGGTATAATATGGAACGCTGTGTGTGCAATGCTGGACCGCGGACAGTGAATAATAGTGAATGTCTGGGGTGGATACGAGGCAGTAACAGATGAGAAGCCGATGTGTTGTATCTGCTGTTATATGACACGCGATGTTTTATACTATGTTGTGAGTATATATCGTGTTGTGATGCATCTGTGATGTGAGGTGTGCAACACTACGTTTTGCAGGGCTAGCATACCAGGTCAGGGGACCACTGACTAGCAGGAGTGATGGCAGCAGTTATAGAAGAAGAAAGTCAGGGCACGCAGAGCATCGCAGCTATGATAGCAATGTGGAAGGAGACAAAGAGCATCGCAGCTATGATAGAAAGGTGTCAGGGCAGGCAGAGCATCGCAGCTATAATAGAAAGGTTTAAGGACATTCAGATCAGAGCATCACAGCTAGGACATAAATGAGTCAGGCACGCAGAGTATTGCAACTATGATAGAAAGGTGTAAGGAGATGCAGAGTATTGCAACTATGATAGAAAGGTGTAAGGAGATGCAGAGCATTGCAGCTATGATAGAAAGGTGGAAAGAGACAAAGATCATCGCAGCTATGATAGAAATGTGGAAGGAGACAAAGAGCATCGCAGCTATGATAGAAAGGTGTCAGGGCAAGCAGAGCATTGCAGCTATGATAGAAAGGTGTAAGGAGATGCAGAGCATCGCAGCTATGATAGAAAGGTGTAAGGACACACAGAGCATCGCAGCTAAAATAGAGAGGTGTCAGGGCAGGCAGAGCATCGCCGCTATGATAGAAAGATGTCAGGGCAGGCAGAGCATCGCAGCTATGATAGAAAGGTGGAAGTAGATGCAGAGCATTGTAGCTATGATAGAAAGGTGTCAGGGCACGCAGAGCATCGCAGCTATGATAGAAAGGTGTCAGGGCATGCAGAGTATCACAGCTATAATAGAAAGGTATAAGGAGATGCAGAGTATTGCAACTATGATAGAAAAGTATAAGGAAACGTAGAGCATTAGAGCTTTAATAGAGAGGTGTAAGGAAACACAGAGCAACACTGATATGATAGAAAGGTGTCAGGGCAAGCAGAGCAACACAGCTATGATAGAAAGGTGTAAGGAGATGCAGATCATTACAGCTATAATAGAGAGGTGTAAGGAGATGCAGAGCAACGCAGCTATGATAGAAAGGTGTAAGACGATGCAGATCATTACAGCTATAATAGAGAGGTGTAAGGAGACGCAGAGCAACACAGCTATGATAGAAAGGTGTAAGGAGATGCAGAGCATTACAGCTATATTAGAGAGGTATAAGGAGACGCAGAGCAACACAGCTATGATAGAAAGGTGTAAGGAGATGCAGAGCATTACAGCTATAATAGAGAGGTGTAAGGAGACGCAGAGCAATGCAGCTATGATAGAAAGGTGTAAGGAGATGCAGAGCATTACAGCTATAATAGAGAGGTGTAAGGAGACGCAGAGCAACACAGCTATGATAGAAAGGTGTAAGGAGATGCAGAGCACTGCAGCTATGATAGAAAAGTAGAAGGAGATGCAGAGCATTACAGCTATAATAGAGAGGTGTAAGGAGACGCAGAGCAACGCAGCTATGAAAGAAAGGTGTCAGGACACACAGAGCATCGCAGCTATGATAGAAAGGTGTAAGGAGACGCAGAGCAACACAGCTATGATAGAAAGGTATAAGGAGATGCAGAGCATTACAGCTATAATAGAGAGGTGTAAAGAGATGTAGAGCAACACAGCTATGATAGAAAGGTGTAAGGAGATGCAGAGCATTGCAGCTATGCTAGAAAAGTAGATGGAGATGCAGAGCATTACAGCTATAATCGAGAGGTGTAAGGAGACGCAGAGCAACGCAGCTATGAAAGAAAGGTGTCAGGACACACAGAGCATCGCAGCTATGATAGAAAGGTGTCAGGAGACGCAGAGCATCGCAGCTATGATAGAAAGGTGTAAAGGTGTCTTGGAACATGTGACCAATAAATCACGGTGAGGACTTGTCTCCAAATTCCCGGATCTGATCCATCATCTGTAGGATGTGCTAGAAAAACAAGTCCAATCCATGGAGGCGGCAGCGAGCAGCACACAGGATTTAATTCCAGCACAGGACACTTCAGGGGCTCGTGGTGTCCAGGCCTCCATAGTCAGAGCGGGGGAGTGACCCTGTATTATGCAGCTGGTTTTAATCTTATACTCTTAGAAGGTTATTCCCAAAACAACAAGCTTTCCCCTATCCATAATCTGGTGATCGCTGGGTTCCGACCACTGAGAGCCCCAACAATCCCAAGATTGGAGCTCTGGAACCTCGATAACGAAGCTTTACAGCCCGTCTTGAATGGAAGAGGTAAATGGCATTCACTGGTGTATACAAGGCATCAACCCAAAGGATTTACATAAGTGACAACTGCTCCCAGTGCAGTGAAAGGGTTAACCTGAATGTGGAAACATCGGTCTGGAAAGATCCACGATTCCTCAGAGAACATTTGCTGCAGGGTTTTATGTGTAATCAGCAGAGCAGAGCAACCTTAGACAATACATAAAATGTCACCGTAGTTGGGGGCGGCACATGCACTATATGTCACATGAAATAATAATATGGGTGCGGTGCAGGACATCCCGATCCACAGGCGCCAGTGACGTGACTGCTAGTCCGAGCCCCTCGTCCCGTGCCGGCAGATCTGAGATATATACAGTCCACACGGCCCAGTGGCGCCCTGAACTCCGGCCACCGTATGGTTACAGTATTTGGGCGCTACGGCCGGGTGTTTCCTTTGCCAGTGGCGTGGAGGAGTAAGATGCGCCTGATCCATTAAAAGGAAAGCGCCAGGTGATGAATTTGGTGCATCTTGTCCGTGCCGCGAATATCCATGTCGGAGACTGGAGTAACATTTCTGGCTTAAGAAACACGGCCATTTTCCATGAGTTTAACGGGCGAGCTTAGCTATGTGCTGCTCCCTCCACAGCGCCACGCCGCCCCACCTCACAGCACATGGGGGGCAGCTTGAAGCTGGCATGTAAAAAAGCATATTTTTGCACAATTTTGCAACTATTCAAAGCGTTTACAGCAGGTTTCTGGTGTAAACATTTTGATGTATCGGCTCCCATGTTTGTATTATATGAGCGCTGTATGACTGTATTATATGGACACTGTATGACTATTATATGAGCACTGTATGATTGTATTATATGGACACTATGACTATTATATGGACACTGTATGACTGTATTATATGGACACTGTATGACTGTATTATATGGACACTGTATGACTGTATTATATGGACACTGTATGACTGTATTATATGGACACTGTATGACTGTATTATATGGACACTGTATGACTGTATTATATGGACACTGTATGACTGTATTATATGGACACTGTATGACTATTATATGAGCACTGTATGATTGTATTATATGGACACTATGACTATTATATGGACACTGTATGACTGTATTATATGGACACTGTATGACTGTATTATATGGACACTGTATGACTGTATTATATGGACACTGTATGACTGTATTATATGGACACTGTATGACTGTATTATATGGACATTGTATGACTGTATTATATGAGCGCTGTATGATTGTATTATATGGACACTATGACTATTATATGGACACTGTATGACTGTATTATATGAGCGTTGTATGATTGTATTATATGAGCAATGTATGATTGTATTATATGAGCGCTGTATGATTGTATTATATGGGCACTGTATGACTGTATTATATGAGCGCTGTATGACTGTATTATATGAGCGCTGTATGATTGTATTATATGAGCGCTGTATGATTGCATTATATGGGCACTGTATGACTGTATTATATGGGCACTGTATGATTGTATTATATGGGCACTGTATGACTGTATTATATGAGCGCTGTATGATTGTATTATATGAGCGCTGTATGATTGTATTATTTGGGCACTGTATGACTGTATTATATGGGCACTGTATGACTGTATTATATGAGCACTGTATGACTCTATTATATGAGCGCTGTATGATTGTATTATATGAGCAATGTATGACTGTATTATATTGGCACTGTATGACTGTATTATATGAGCGCTGTATGACTGTATTATATGAGCACTGTATGACTGTATTATATGGGCACTGTATGACTGTATTATATGGACAATGTCAATGTATGACTGTATTATATGAGCGCTGTATGATTGTATTATATGGGCACTGTATGACTCTATTATATGAACGCTGTATGACTGTATTATATGGACACTATGACTGTATTATATGGACACTGTATGACTTTATTATATGGGCACTGTATGACTGTATTATATGGGCACTGTATGACTGTATTATATGGGCACTGTATGACTGTATTATATGAGCACTGTATGACTGTATTATATGGGCACTGTATGACTGTATTATATGGGCACTGTATGACTGTATTATATGGGCACTGTATGACTGTATTATGTGAGCGCTGTATGATTTTATAAGGGTATGTTTCCACATTCAGGAAACGCTGCGTGTTTTGACGCTGCGTAGAGCCGCAGCGTCAAACACGCAGCGTCCAGATGTTACAGCATAATGGAGGGGATTTCATGAAATCCTGTCTCCACTATGCATTAAAAGACGCATGCGGGAGACCCGCGAAAACGGACATGTGGCGCGTCTTTTAAGAACGCAGCATGTCCTTACAATGCGGAAACACGCAGGTGACCTACCAGTGACCTCAGGTGCAGATTTGGTCAGGATTTTACCTGAGTAAAATCCTGACCAAATCCTGATGCAATCCTGAACGTGGACACATACCCTTATATGGCCACTGTATGACTGTATTATATGGACACTGTATTACTGTATTATATAGGCACTGTATGACTGTATTATATTGGCACTGTATGACTGTATTATATGGGCACTGTATGACTGTATTATATGGGCACTGTATGACTGTATTATATTGGCACTGTATTACTGTATTATATGGGCACTGTATGACTGTATTAAATGGACACTGTATTACTGTATTATATGGGCACTGTATGACTGTATTATATGAGCGTTGAATGACTGTATTATATTGGCACTGTATGACTATATTATATGGGCACTGTATGACTGTATTATATGGGCACTGTATGACTGTATTATATTGGCACTGTATTACTGTATTATATGGGCACTGTATGACTGTATTAAATGGACACTGTATTACTGTATTATATGGGCACTGTATGACTGTATTATATGAGCGTTGAATGACTGTATTATATTGGCACTGTATGACTATATTATATGGCCACTGTATGACTGTATTATATGGACACTGTATGACTGTATTATATGAGCGCTGTATGATTGTATTATATGAGCAATGTATGACTATTATATGGCCACTGTATGGCTGTATTATATGGGCACTGTATTACTGTATTATATTGACACTGTATGACTGTATTATATGGGCACTGTATGACTGTATTATATGAGCGCTGTATGATTGTATTATATGGACACTGTATGACTGTATTATATGGGCACTGTATGACTGTATTATATGGGCACTGTATGACTGTATTATATGAGCGCTGTATGACTATATTATATGGCCACTGTATGACTGTATTATATGAGCGCTGTATGACTATATTATATGGCCACTGTATGACTGTATTATATGGACACTGTAAGACTGTATTATATGGGCACTGTATGACTGTATTATATGAGCGCTGTATGATTGTACTATATGAGCAATGTATGACTGTATTATATGGGCACTGTATGACTGTATTATATGAGCGCTGTATGATTGTATTATATGGACACTGTATGACTATATTATATGGCCACTGTATGACTGTATTATATGGACACTGTAAGACTGTATTATATGGGCACTGTATGACTGTATTATATGAGCGCTGTATGATTGTACTATATGAGCAATGTATGACTATTATATGGCCACTGAATGATTGTATTATATGGGCACTGTATGACTGTATTATACGGGCACTGTATCATATGGACACTGTATTACTGTATTATATGAGCGCTGTATGACTGTATTACATGAGCCCTTTATAACTGTATTATATGAGCACTGTATGACTGTATTATATGGGCACTGTATGACTATTACATGGGCCCTTTATAACTGTATTATATGGGCACTGTATGACTGTATTATATGGACACTGACTGTATTATATGAGCGTTGTATGACTGTATTATATGAGCGTTGTATGACAGTATTATATGGGCACTGTATGTCTGTATTATATGAGCAATGTGTGACTGTATTATATGGACACTGTATGACTGTATTATACGGGCACTGTATTATATGAGCAATGTGTGACTGTATTATACGGGCACTGTATTATATGAGCAATGTGTGACGGTATTATATGCTGAAGCCGGAGGTGTGAATGGCACAGACTGCTTGTAAATGACAATAACGAGATTAATGACAGGGGATTTTCTGGTTTGCACCAAATCCTGCCAGCGTGCAAAATACAAAAAACTGCCAGGATTCTCCTCTAATTCCTGCTCCGAGACGGCAGGACAAGTGATGACGAGAATCTTTCCTGCTTCTCCCAATGACGACGATCTGCTGATCACATCCGTCTGGCCACAAAGGGGCGGAAGCCAGGGGTATTCCTGACAGTTTACATATTGTGGAAGCCGCGGGGATTCCTGACAGTTTGCATATTGTGGAAGCCGCGGGGATTCCTGACAGTTTGCATATTGTGGAAGCCGCGGGGATTCCTGACAGTTTACATATTGTGGAAGCCGCAGGGATTCCTGACAGTTTACATATTGTGGAAGCCGCAGGGATTCCTGACAGTTTGCATATTGTGGAAGCCGCAGGGATTCCTGACAGTTTGCATATTGTGGAAGCCGCGGGGATTCCTGACAGTTTACATATTGTGGAAGCCGCAAGGATTCCTGACAGTTTGCATATTGTGGAAGCCGGGGGGATTCCTGACAGTTTATATATTGCGGAAGCCGCGGGGATTCCTGACAGTTTGCATATTGCGGAAGCCACGGGGATTCCTGACAGTTTGCATATTGCGGAAGCCGGGAGGATTCCTGACAGTTTGCATATTGTGGAAGCCACAGGGATTCCTGACAGTTTGCATGTTGTGGAAGCCGGGGGGGATTCCTAATAGTTTGCATAATGCGGAAGTCGGGGGGGGGGGATTCCTGACACTTTGCATATTGCGGAAGCTGGGGGGGATTCCTGACGGTTTGCATATTGTGGAAGACACGGGGATTCCTGACAGTTTGCATGTTGTGGAAGCCGAAGGGGATTCCTGACAGTTTGCATGTTGCAGAAGTCGGGGTGGATTCCTGACAGTTTGCATGTTGCGGAAGCCACGGGGATTCCTGACAGGTTACATATTGCGGAAGCCGCGTGGATTACTGACAGTTTGCATATTGCTCGCCCACAGGATTTGGCAATCTGCAGTCACATAGAGACTAAGGGAGCAAGAAGAAAAGCAAGAAGTATAAAAGAAGATGAAGCAGGGGGGGCAAGATGTGGCCCCAACAGACGCTACCACCCAGGAACCGATCACCGCCATCACAGTGACGGCACAGAGAAGGTCGGCAGCCCACAAGGTACTTACACTGGCCTTCTGCTCCTCATCGTTTCCCCTGGGCTGTTCCAGAGAGGCTATTCTGGGCATGGGACTGTCGTCCGCTGGTCCGTTGGCTAGTACTGGCCTGGGCACAGCTGCCATCATATCCCAGTCTCTGGACCAGCCCCCCTCTTCTTATCCCATTTATTTCACGAGACTGATGGGGGGAAAAAAAATAGAAAGCAATTATTGGGGGGATGAAGACCAGTCCTGGTCATATGATGGTCACACAGCGCAGCTAACTGTACTGTACCTGTGTGTCTGCACATGACCAGGACTGATTGTCATCCTTTGGTAGTAAACAGTTATTATTTCCTTTTAATGACTTCAAGCAGAGATCTTGAAAACTATGATTAATGTCTGCAAAAACGATCATAAACCTGCATTTTTTTCAATGATTTCCTTACAAGTACAATAATTATAGTTCCTCAGAAGTCCTCTAGAATTAGTCACAGTCTGGGTGCAATTCCTTGTAGTGCCACTAAGTGTCGCTGTAGCTTCAGCTGTCTGCTAGAGCTATGTCACTCATGCAACACTGACACCTACAGATGCAGGGTGGTACTGCAAGTTATAAATCTCTACACCACAGCTTTACAGATAAAAAGAAGAAAAAATAGTCATTAAAGGGATTGTCTACTTTTTTTCAATACCACAACAATAAACTTATCATAAAATGTATCCAGAGGTCACGACCCTTAATGATGGGCTGTAATCAGACATCTAACGTAATGGTGACCGCTCTCTGCTCATTCTTCTTGACCTCTCTCCAGATTTCGACACCGTTGACAACCATCTCCTACTCGCTATGCTACAATCAATAGGCATTAAGGACACTGCTCTCTCCTGGTTCTCTTCCTATCTTTCTGACTACTCCATCAGTGTATCGTTCGCATTTCTTCTCCTCTTCCGCTCACTATTGGGGTCCCTTAGGGTTCAGACTTGGGCCCTCTTCTCTTCTCTCTCCACACAGCCCCATCTTTATGCTGATGACACACAACTATACACGTCATCCCCTGACCTTACTCCCGCTGTACTACAGAACGCCACTGACTGTCTGTCCGCAGTCTCCAACATCATGTCCGCTCTCTATCTGAAACTCAACCTCTCCAAAACTGAACTTCTTCTGCTCCCGCCATCTACTAACCTCCCTAAATCTGACGTTTCCCTCTCCGTGGGTGGCACCATAATTACACCCCGGCAGCAGGCACGCTGTCTGTGTGTTATGTTTGACTCTGATCTCTCCTTCACATCCCATATACAATCTCTTGCCCGCTCGTGCCGCTTACACCTAAAGAACATCTCTAGAATCTGCCCTTTTCTCATGATGGAAACAACAAAACCCCTCACTGTCGCCCTGATCCACTCCCGCCTGGACTACTGCAACGCTCTATTAATTGGCCTCCCCCTCACTCGACTTTCCCCTCTCCAGTCCATCCTTAATGCAGCAGCCAGGGTCGTCCATCTGGCTAATCATTACTCGGATGCAGCAGCTCTTCACCATCACCTACCCATCCTCTTCACAGTGCGGCCCCCCTACATCTCCTCCATCATTTATGTCTATCACCCTACCTGTCCTCTCCACAGTGCGCCCCCCTACATCTCCTCCATCATTTATGTCTATCACCCTACCTGTCCTCTCCACAGTGCGGCCCCCTACATCTCCTCTATCATTTATGTCTATCACCCTACCCATCCTCTCCACAGTGCGGCCCCCTACATCTCCTCCATCATTTATGTCTATCACCCTACCCATCCTCTCCACAGTGCGGCCCCCTACATCTCCTCCATCATTTCTATCACCCTCCCCGTACTTTGCACAGTGCGGCCCCCTACGTCTCCTTCATCATTTCTATCACCTACCCATCCTCTCCACAGTGCGGCCCCCTACATCTCCTCCATCATTTCTATCACCCTCCCCGTACTTTGCACAGTGCGGCCCCCTACGTCTCCTTCACCATTTCTATCACCCTACCCGTCCTCTCCACAGTGCGGCCCCCCTACATTTCCTCCCTCATTTTTGTCTATCACAGTGCAGCCCCCTTATATCTCCTCCCTCATTTCTGTCTATCACCCTACCCATCCTCTCCACAGCGCGGCCCCCCTACATCTCCTCCCTCATTTCTGTCTATCACCCTACCCGTCCTCTCCACAGTGCGGTCCCCTTACATCTCCTCCATCATTTCTATCACCCTACCCGTCCTTTGCACAGTGCGGCCCCCCTACATCTCCTCCCTCATTTCTATCACCCTACCCGTCCTCTCCACAGTGCGGCCCCCCTACATCTCCTCCCTCATTTCTGTCTATCACCCTACCCGTCCTCTCCACAGTGCAGCCCCCATACATCTCCTCCCTCAATTCTGTCTATCACCTACCCGTCCTCTCCACAGTGCAGTCCCCTTACATCTCCTCCATCATTTCTATCACCTACCCGTCCTCTCCACAGTGCGGCCCCTTACATCTCCTCCATCATTTATGTCTATCACCCTACCAGTCCTCTCCACAATGCGGCCCCCCTACATCTCCATCATTTATGTCTATCACCCTACCCGTCCTCTCCACAGTGCGGCCCCCCTACATCTCCTCCCTCAATTCTGTCTATCACCTACCCGTCCTCTCCACAGTGCGGCCCCCCTACATCTCCTCCCTCAATTCTGTCTATCACCTACCCGTCCTCTCCACAGTGCGGCCCCTTACATCTCCTCCATCATTTCTATCACCCTACCCATCCTCTCCACAGTGCGGTCCCCCTACATCTCCATCATTTATGTCTATCACCCTACCAGTCCTCTCCACAATGCGGCCTCCTACATGACCCATGAGGCATGGGACAGAAATTTAAGGTAAGCAAGACACAAAGACAAAACAGGGATAACAGAAAGCAACAAACATACAAACACTCACCAATGGTAAAGTGGTATATAGGGAAGGATAGGGATGTACCAACCAAATGGGAATAGGACATCGAGGAAAGCATACACCCAAAAACAGCATGCAACAATCTCCAGTAGCAACAATGATCTCCAACTCAGCACAGCATTCCAAGCAGCAAGGAAGCAAAGCTTTCACTGACAAGATGGAGAAGGTCAGGCAAGGTTTTATAGGGAGAGGAAATTACCAGATCAGAAGCAGCTGAAATGGAGGTACAAGTTTCTGACCAGCATAGAAAGGGTCCTCAACCTCTTTAGCACCAAAGGAAACCAAATCCACTTAATATGGGACATAAACACACAGGCTAAATGGAAGATCTGTGATTCACAATGCGTAGTGATCTTCTAACCCCAGATCTCCCAGGAGGACGTGACACACTTGTGACACCCTAGTTGCGCCAATTCTCTGGAATGCTCTACCCCAAGAAATTAGGACTAACCCCAACTTACACATTTGTAGGCGCTCCCTAAAAACACATCTGTTTAGAGCGGCCTATAATATTAGTCCTGTTATATATACTGTAGACTAATCACTATTTCTCTGATCATAACCCTCCATCAAACTCCATCGCTCACAAAAGCACTACGAATGTTGGCTGGTGATTAATTCATGCAGCCTTTATCTACCCCCCACTCCCTCCAGATGGCCGGACCATCATTGTAAGTAAGCCCCTGTACTTTGTGTCTCCCCCACATCATTGTAGATTGTAAGCTCTTACGGGCACGGGTGTCATTATTTTGCTTTAACTATTGCATTATCTTTATCTATGTTACTTATGACTGTTGTATATGAACTTCTGACTTGTAAAGCGCTGCGGAATATGTTGGTGCTATATAAATAAAGATTATTATTGTTTCGAGGTAAGCGGTTAATTTCCCTGCAGCGCCCCCGCAGGGGACATGAAGCATTGCTCATTCACATAGCTGGGTTATCTGTAGGACCGGACAGGTCGCTCTTCACAACTGCTCCTCACTCTTGCTAATACATAAAGATCCGGCACAGAAGACCCCCCTTTAATTCTGGATTTCTTAACGAGACGTATACTTTTTTTTTTTAAACCGGACGACCCTTTTAGTAACAGACGCAACCAAAATGCTTTTATTGCCAGGGATCAATTCTGACGCTTGTAACACAAATAAACCCTGAATATTAAATGAAAAAATTATCATATTATTCCCCCCATACATAAGTATTCTGAAAGCAGCCGCTTGCTATGATGCCACCCAGCACTTTACACTTATCTGCGACCTCCGCGCATTTTTACACCTCACTCCATAGGTTTTGCAAATAAATGTCTATAAATTCATGTCTGCTGCAAAAAGTTTAATCTAAACAGAGCTTGAAAAGTACAACTCCCAGCAAAAAAAAACAAAGTTCAGGAGGTGCAGAGATCACATAATGGCCAGAACAGAAAATACCAAATCTCTGCACTTCAGGTGTCACAAACATCAATTAATTAGGAGCTCGGAGTGATTGGATCTGTAATTGCTCAGCTTCTCATTAGTAAAAAAAAAAAGATATGCATTAATTGTCAGAATGAAAGGGAAGATATGCTGCTTGATTGCTAAAAGGGATGATAACAGGAAGAAGAGTCCCGATATTCTGCCCCTGAAAATATGCACGTGAAAAGAGGAAAGTAACAAGATGTGGATAAGAGGGGTGATAACAGAATGAAAAGCTCCTGTATGTCAAGAGATGCTGAACAAGGACAAAGATGATAGTAACAAGCTGTGAGTGTTAAGGTTGATAACAAGATGAAAAGTTTGGCTATTTACCCCTTTGGACTTTGGAGACTGTATAGGGAATGAGATGAAAGTAACTCTGTGATTACGCAGAGGGGTGATAACAAGAAGATAAAGCTCCTGTATTCCTCCTCTTCACCCTAGTGTCATCGAAGGCTGTCAGGGGGAGATGACCGTAACAGGATGTGATTGATAAGAGGTATGGTTATCGAGAAGCGATGAAAGTAACACTGTGATTAGACAGAGGTGTGATAACAAGAAGAAAAGCGTCTGTATCCCTCCTCTTCACCCTAGTGTCACCAAATACTTCAGGGGAAGATGACCTTAACAGGATGTGATTAGTAAGGGGTAAGGTTATCAAGAGGAATTGAAAGTAACACTATGCAATTAGTTACTAGGAGGGGTGATAACATGAAGAAAAGTTCCTGCATCCCTCCCCTTCACCCTAGTGTCACCAAAGACTGTAAGGGGGAGATGACCGTAACAGGATGTGATTGGTAAGGGGTAAGGTCATCGAGAAGAGTTGAAGGTAACACTGTGATTAGAAACAGGGGTGATAACATGAAGAAAAGCTCCCGCATCCCTTCACATCACTCTTGTGTCACTGGAGGTTTACAGCGAGAGATGTCAGTAACAGGATGTGATTGGTAAGAGGTATGGTAATCAAGACGAGATGAAAGTAACATTGTGATTAGACAGAGGGGTGATAGCATCAAGAAAGGGTCCCATATCCTTCCCTTTCATACTGGTATCACTGGAGGCTTTACGGTGAGAGATGTCAGTAACAGGATGTGATTGGTAAGAGGTAAGGTCATCGAGAAGAGTTGAAAGTAACACTGTGTGATTAGTAGGAAGCGTGATAACATGTAGAAAAGCCTCTGAATGCCTTCTCTTTTCCTTACAGGATGAATTTAGCAGGATGAGATTGGTAAAGGGTAACATCATGGAAAAGAGTTGAAAGTAACACTGTGATTAGAAAGAGGGGTGATAACATGAAGAAAAGCTCCTGCATCCCTCCCCTTCACCCTGGTATCACTGGCGGCTGTACAGTGGGAGATGTCAGTAACAGATGTGATTGGTAAGAAGTATGGTCATCGAGAAGAGTTAAAAGTAGCACTGTGTGATTAGTAGGAGGTGTGATAACATGTAGAAAAGCCTCTGAATGCCTCCCCTTTCCCTTACAGGATGAATTTAGCAGGTGTGATTGGCCATATAACTCGTTCGGAGAGCGCAACACAATGCTCGACTGGCCTGCGGCTCTCCCATCCCGAGTGTAACAGCTGCACAGAAATACATGATGTCATGCTCGGCTCGGCGGAGCTGCCGGCCAGTCCGCTAGTCCGAGCCTTACATTACAATCTACGTCTGATTTATAAGGCCATGTGACTCTTCCCTAACACTATGTGATTAGTAGGAGGGGTGATAACATAAAGAAAAGCTCCTGTATGCCTCACGTTTACCCTGAAGGATAAATGTAACGGGATGGGACTGAGGAGCGATAACATGAAGAAAAGTTCCCATATCCCATTCAAGAGGCCAATGGACGAAAATAGAAGAAAAGAGACGACCGCAGCAGAATACTCCTTGCTTTGCACTCTCACCTAATGACATGGACTCAGAACTTGGAAGTAAAACGCATCATCTGCCCCCAGACGTCGCGCCAACGCCGCACCCCAATATTGCAGATAGCGCTGTAGTATCGCGTGAAAGCAAAGATTCTGGAGTTTCTTATACAAATACGTGGGACTCCTCAACCAAACCACGGTGTTACCTGTGAATGCCCCCAATATATTATAGGGTTAAAGTCTGCAGTAAAATCCACAGCAGGGAAATTTACCTGGAACCTAAAATCTAGAGCTAGAAAACACCTGTATGATTCCCAGGACCAGGACGGGACGCACAGACTAATCCCAGGCGACAACGCTACTTACCGGCTCTGTCCTGTGCATGGAACGGCTGATAACAGCGAACAACAAACTGCAACTACCAGCAAAGCCAATGAGTGAGGCAGTGCAAGAATAGATACAATCCGGGAATGACAGATTAGGAAGGCATTCTTGGATCAGTTTTGTGATGTGCCCCCTCTTTGGGCACTTGGTGGGGTTAGGAAGCCCCAGTGGATTGGCGCACTGGTCACACAGCAATCCATCTGCTGGCCATCACTGCGGACATGAAGCAGGGACAGGCAAGAGATACATTGTTGCAGGACGATGAATGGTTGCACAGTATCAGGAATGTTTGTCCTGGGATGTGATGGCGCAGAGTCTGGGGGATAGAGGGCCTCACTTATTGGTTATAATAACATATATAAAGGGTACATCCTTCCGCCCACCAGGAGCCTTCACATGGGGGAGACGTATCCAAACTGATTCAAAAGAGAAGTGAGGCATCAATCAGCTCGGTCCTGGGGTGGCGTCAGCAAATCCCCCCTATGTCTACACGGTGTGTCACAAAGTTTCCAGAGCTCCTCGATTAATTCCCCCGAGACCGTGGAACTATAAAATGGGAACAGTTGGAGATTGGGATTGTCAGACGGGCAGAATTTATACTGTATGCCGGAGATTGGACCGGCTGTCCCAGAAGTGGATATCAAAAAGGAAAAAGCTATCACTAGGGTTAGTGTGCACTGGAACATAGGAGCTATACAGGGGCGGCCACAGGCAGAAATGGGCCCTGTGCAACAACTGTCTATGGGCCCCTGTGCAAGAACAGTGTATGGACCCCTGTGCAAGAATTGTATATGGACCCCTATGCAACAACTGTGTATGGGCCCCTGTGCAAGAACAGTGTATGGGCCCCTGTGCAAGAACTGTGTATGGGCCCCTCTACAAGAACAGTATATGGGCCCCTGTGCAAGAACTGTATATGGGCCCCTCTACAAGAACAGTATATGGGCCCCTGTGCAACAACTGTGTATGGGACCCTCTACAAGAACAGTATATGGGCCCCTGTGCAAGAACTGTATATGGACCCCTGCGCAACAACTGTGTATGGGCCCCTGTACAAGAACAGTGTATGGGCCCCTGTGCAAGAACAGTGTATGGGCCCCTGTGCAAGAACAGTGTATGGGCCCCTGTGCAAGAACAGTGTATGGGCCCTGTGCAAGAACAGTGTATGGGCCCTGTGCAAGAACAGTGTATGGACCCCTGTGCAAGAACAGTGTATGGGCCCTGTGCAAGAACAGTGTATGGACCCCTGTGCAAGAACTGTATATGGGCCCCTGTGCAAGAACTGTATATGGGCCCCTGTGCAAGAACTGTATATGGGCCCCTGTGCAAGAACAGTATATGGACCCCTGTGCAA
Organism: Ranitomeya imitator; assembly: GCF_032444005.1. Classification (NCBI taxonomy): domain Eukaryota; kingdom Metazoa; phylum Chordata; class Amphibia; order Anura; family Dendrobatidae; genus Ranitomeya; species Ranitomeya imitator. The sequence goes on along the minus strand of NC_091284.1, from coordinate 15,986,020 downwards.
GAACTGTATATGGGCCCCTGTGCAAGAACAGTATATGGACCCCTGTGCAAGAACTGTATATGGGCCCCTGTGCAAGAACTGTATATGGACCCCTGTGCAAAAACTGTGTATGGACCCCTGTGCAAGAACTGTATATGGGCCCTTTGCAGCCCAATAGTTCTGTCGATGCTGCTATGGAGGTGATAGTGGCCCCTTATCTCTTGGGTCCCGGGCGGCTGCACATGTTGCACCAATGATATGTCCGCCCTGGATCTGTAAGATCTGTACACTGTTCTGTGCGCATAGGGTGACGATGTTCTCAGCAGCACATGACAGGACGATGCGCTGGTGAAAATCATGATCTTCTAAGCAAGTTCCAAAATCATATCTGGCAAATATTTTGGCTGCTCATTGGGGCCCAAGAGGTAAGGGGCCACTTTTGGTGACATATTGGGCCCTTATATTGTTCTTGCACAAGGGCCCGCTTCCGTCTGTGTCCACCAGTGGATTGGAGCCTGTTTACACTGCGCAGCTATAGGGGAGCGAGTGATGGGAATAATCGGCCGGTGTAAATGCTCCGCGCCCTCCGTCCTGCAGTATATATATATACCCCAGGTCCTCCCTCGCGGCTCACCGCTCTATCCACCATAGATAACACCGTACTAACAATGGTTCTTATAAAGTGATCGTCTCTCACCCAGTGATCCATGGCTGCGACCCGCAGAGGAACGCTCCCCGCTGTAACGTGTGTCCGCACGTCCCGCACACGTCTCCTGGTCATATAAAGCCTCCTCCTCACCGTACAGCTCAATGTCAGGAGGACACCCACACACCCAACTATCCCCGTCACGGCTGCATGTCTCACTGCTGACAATGTGATGGGGTTTACACAAAAAACGAGACGAAGACGGAACTGCAGGTTCACTAATGGCTAAAAAATGTGCCGAGGACCAAAATAATAACAACAGTAACAACAATAATAGGAATAAGTGATGTAAGGACCGAGAACAACAACGGGCAACACGTCACAGAAAAGTCCCATCATGTGACCGCTGCCAAAATCCTCACCGCATTACTCTACATGAGGACCGCGACCCTACCCTGCTCCCGCATCATCATCCTGTACCCCAAGTGTCATCATCCTGTACCCCGAGTGTCAGTGTCATTATCCTGTACCCCAGTGTCAGTGTCATCATCCTGTACCCCGAGTGTCAGTGTCATCATCCTGTACCCCAGTGTCATCATCCTGTACCCCGAGTGTCAGTGTCATCATCCTGTACCCCAGTGTCATCATCCTGTACCCCAGTGTCAGTGTCATCATCCTGTACCCCGAGTGTCAGTGTCATTATCCTGTACCCCGAGTGTCAGTGTCATTATCCTGTACCCCGAGTGTCAGTGTCATCATCCTGTACCCCCAGTGTCAGTGTCATTATCCTGTACCCCCAGTGTCATCATCCTGTACCCCGAGTGTCAGTGTCATCATCCTGTACCCCAGTGTCAGTGTCATCATCCTGTACCCCAGTGTCAGTGTCATCATCCTGTACCCCCAGTGTCAGCGTCATTATCCTGTACCCCGAGTGTCAGTGTCATTATCCTGTACCCCAGTGTCAGTGTCATCATCCTGTACCCCGAGTGTCAGTGTCATTATCCTGTACCCCGAGTGTCAGTGTCATCATCCTGTACCCCGAGTGTCAGCGTCATCATCCTGTACCCCGAGTGTCAGTGTCATCATCCTGTACCCCAGTGTCAGTGTCATCATCCTGTACCCCAGTGTCAGTGTCATCATCCTGTACCCCCAGTGTCAGTGTCATCATCCTGTACCCCGAGTGTCAGTGTCATCATCCTGTACCCCAGTGTCAGTGTCATCATCCTGTACCCCGAGTGTCAGTGTCATCATCCTGTACCCCGAGTGTCAGTGTCATCATCCTGTACCCCAGTGTCAGTGTCATCATCCTGTACCCCAGTGTCAGTGTCATCATCCTGTACCCCGAGTGTCAGTGTCATTATCCTGTACCCCGAGTGTCAGTGTCATCATCCTGTACCCCGAGTGTCAGCGTCATCATCCTGTACCCCGAGTGTCAGTGTCATCATCCTGTACCCCAGTGTCAGTGTCATCATCCTGTACCCCAGTGTCAGTGTCATCATCCTGTACCCCCAGTGTCAGTGTCATCATCCTGTACCCCGAGTGTCAGTGTCATCATCCTGTACCCCAGTGTCAGTGTCATCATCCTGTACCCCGAGTGTCAGTGTCATCATCCTGTACCCCGAGTGTCAGTGTCATTATCCTGTACCCCCAGTGTCATTGTCATTATCCTGTACCCCAGTGTCAGTGTCATCATCCTGTACCCCGAGTGTCAGTGTCATCATCCTGTACCCCGAGTGTCAGTGTCATTATCCTGTACCCCCAGTGTCAGTGTCATCATCCTGTACCCCGAGTGTCAGTGTCATCATCCTGTACCCCAGTGTCAGTGTCATCATCCTGTACCCCGAGTGTCAGTGTCATCATCCTGTACCCCGAGTGTCAGTGTCATCATCCTGTACCCCGAGTGTCAGTGTCATTATCCTGTACCCCGAGTGTCAGTGTCATTATCCTGTACCCCGAGTGTCAGTGTCATCATCCTGTACCCCGAGTGTCAGTGTCATTATCCTGTACCCCGAGAGTCAGTGTCATCATCCTGTACCCCAGTGTCAGTGTCATTATCCTGTACCCCCAGTGTCAGTGTCATCATCCTGTACCCCAGTGTCAGTGTCATCATCCTGTACCCCGAGTGTCAGTGTCATTATCCTGTACCCCGAGTGTCAGTGTCATCATCCTGTACCCCAGTGTCAGTGTCATCATCCTGTACCCCGAGTGTCAGTGTCATTATCTTGTACCCCGAGTGTCAGTGTCATCATCCTGTACCCCCAGTGTCAGTGTCATTATCCTGTACCCCCAGTGTCAGTGTCATTATCCTGTACCCCCAGTGTCAGTGTCATTATCCTGTACCCCGAGTGTCAGTGTCATTATCCTGTACCCCGAGTGTCAGTGTCACTATCTTGTACCCCGAGTGTCAGTGTCATTATCCTGTACCCCCAGTGTCAGTGTCACTATCTTGTACCCCGAGTGTCAGTGTCATTATCCTGTACCCCGAGTGTCAGTGTCATTATCCTGTACCCCAAGTGTCAGTGTCATTATCCTGTACCCCGAGTGTCAGTGTCATTATCCTGTACCCCCAGTGTCAGTGTCACTATCTTGTACCCCGAGTGTCAGTGTCATTATCCTGTACCCCAAGTGTCAGTGTCATTATCCTGTACCCCCAGTGTCAGTGTCATTATCCTGTACCCCCAGTGTCAGTGTCATTATCTTGTACCCCGAGTGTCAGTGTCATCATCCTGTACCCCCAGTGTCAGTGTCATTATCCTGTACCCCCAGTGTCAGTGTCATTATCCTGTACCCTGAGTGTCAGTGTCATTATCCTGTACCCCCAGTGTCAGTGTCATTATCCTGTACCCCCAGTGTCAGTGTCATTATCCTGTACCCTGAGTGTCAGTGTCATCATCCTGGTAGGCACGGTACCGCATAGGGAATGTGCCTCTGACTGCGGAGCCCCTTATAGACGAAGCCAATAAGAACACCGTGCAGTGCCAATTCCCCCCTCACACTACTCCCACAGGTGATGCACTAATTGGGACGCCCAGCTGACCAACGGGAGGAGAGAGGAAGGGGTGGCCGGCCACACCCACAAGGGTTAAATCCAGGTGCCGGGGTCAGTTCCTTCCTCTTTCCCCCCGGCTGATCCTCTGGAAGCAATTGTCCCACCCTCCCTCCCTTACATATTTGCTAATGTTTTTGTGACATTTTAAAATATTTTTTATATACTTGAACCTTAAAGGGAACCTGTCACCTGAATTTGGCGGGACTGGTTTTGGGTCATATGGGCGGAGTTTTCAGGTGTTTGATTCACCCTTTCCTTACCTGCTGGCTGCAATATTGGATTGAAGTTCATTCTCTGTCCTCCATAGTACATGCCTGCACAAGGTAATCTTGCCTTGTGTAGGCATGTACTACGGAGGACAGAGAATGAACTTCAATCCAATATTGCAGCCAGCATGCAGCCAGCGGGTAAGGAAAGGGTGAATCAAACACCTGAAAACTCCGCCCATATGACCCAAAACCAGTCCCGCCAAATTCAGGTGACAGAGTCCCTTTAATGCTGACGATAATTATACTGTTAATTTTAAGTCACAGCGGAAGTGGAGGGAGGGGCGAAGCTTCGTAGCCGCTCATTGGCTGGCGGGAGACACTCGGCCTGCGTCAGACAGCGGTAAGAGCTCTGAATCGAGCGAGCATCACGCCATACACATTACATGGGAAGGAGAATTAGCATCCACTATTAGGGCACTAGTCCACCAGCTGACTCGCCCTGCCGGACCAACCAACACAAGGACAGCTCAATCGGCTAGCCTTCACAAAGACGCATTTTTCTGCGGAATTAGTCACCTAGGTACACACGTTGAACAAGAGATAAAGCAGAAAACATGGGATAACGATTACAGGGATATATGGTCGCTATTGTCAGAAGACCAACAATCCGTAGATAAGGAGCGGAGGACAGGATTCGAAAGAAACAGACCTAAGTTCGTTCCCTTGGCTATGCCTCTATCCTAATAAAGAGGCCGCGCGGCAACTCGATTTCGGCTTTAAATTCGGTTTCTTTATCCCCTTTAACTTTAGTCGCGAGACGAAATCAGTAGATAATCTTAAATCCGCTCGCGAATTTCCCGACATCTGACGTACAAAAGAGATAGAGCTAGGCAGGATGGCGGGCCCATTTACATCACTGCCATTCAGTAATTTTAGAATCTCACCCCTGGGCATCGTCCCTAAAAAAGAACCGGGAAAATATCGGTTAATCCATCACCTCTCATACCCTAAAGGCGATTCGGTTAACGACTCGATACTCCCAGAAGAGGCATCAGTAACCTATGCTTCGTTTGACAGGGCAGTCGAGCTTGTGCGGACTGCTGGGCCCGGCGCCCTGCTGGCAAAATCGGACATAGAGTCAGCGTTCCGCCTACTACCCGTTCACTCTGAGTGCTTCCACCTGTTAGGTTGTAAGGTGGGCCAGCTCTTTTACTTTGACATGTGCCTACCGATGGGCTGCTCCATCTCCTGTCACTACTTCGAGCTGTTCAGCACTTTTCTTGACTGGGTAGTGCGTCACGAAACCGGCAGCAATTCGACGGTCCACTACCTCGACGATTTCCTGTTCGTCGGGCCAAAAGACTCGAAACTCTGCTATTTCCTCCTACAAAAAATTTAAATTTCTAGCCAATCACTTCGGCGTACCTCTCTCAACGGAAAAAACGGTTGGCCCGTGTAATGTGCTGCCTTTCCTGGGCATAGAGATAGACACCAACGCAATGGTATTTAGATTGCCAGAGGATAAATTGCTGAAAACGCTGCCAACGGTCGAAGATTTCTGCGGGGTTAAAAAAGTCACCCTCCAACAGATGCAGTCCCTGCTAGGTTTGCTCAATTTTGCTTGCCGCGTAATGCCAGTGGGCAGAACCTTTTCACGCCGTTTATCGCTGGCGACGAAGGGAATCTCCCAGCCAGGCCATAGAATTAGGCTTACTCGCACACTGAAGGAAGATTTACTAGTCTGGAAAACATTCCTAAATTCCTACAACGGCCATACTTGCCTCATGTCTCAAGAAACGCCAAGCGAAGAGCTGGGGCTAGCAGCGGGTGGAAACCTCAGAGACGGGTTTGTGGCAATCTACCAAGACCAATGGTGCAAAGCGAGCTGGCCAGCCTCATGGGCCGCCGCCAATTGGGGCCGCGACCCAGCCCTGCTAGAAGTCTTTGCGATCGTAGCGGCAGTGGAGCTCTGGGGCGCACAACTAGAGAACAGGAACATAAGATTCTCCACAAAACACCCCGGCACAGCAAAGAGCTTGAACAGCACGTCTTCTGCATCCCCACCTTTACTCGCCTGGCATTACTATGCCTGAGACACAACATCTGGTGTCGCGCCACATTTACGTCGGTTGATAATGACCTTGTTAACGCTCTGTTGTTTTCCGATTGGCAGGCCTTCAAAGCTATCCTTCCGACTGCGCATCCATCGGGTGTCCAGTGTCCAACAATCCTTTTGGACACAGTAGCAAATCAATGATGCCACTGATCCGCGCATCAGTTACGCCGGCTACCTGGCAGGTTTACGGTAAGGCGTGGGACGAGTGGTGCTCACTAATTCACGGAAGACCAGTTGATAGGTGTGACCGGGCGAGATGCGAAGTGCTGGTCGATCTTTTGAATTTGCTCAGGCAAAGAGGCACGTCAGGAACATCGGCGCAGCGCCATCTCTCGGGAATAGCGTTTTTCTTCCAGCTTTTGGGGTGGGCAGACGTGACTAAATACTTTTTCATCAGACAAGCCGTAAAAGGCTGGAAAAGGCTCCAACCCTGTCAGGAGTGCCGTTGCCCCATTTCTTTGAGATTACTACACGATATTATCACGATTTCCCCTTCGGTATGCACCTCCCATTACGAGTCAGTCCTAGTGTCTGCCGCGTTTGCCATCGCATTTTTCGGATCAGCGAGCTGGTACCACGGTCAAAAACCTCACTAGACGGCGGATTAATCGACGAAGACCTCGTCATATGTAACGGTGCACTGCGCATTAGGGTGCGCAAATCGAAATGCGATCCCGCCAGGAGAGGGACGTGGGTCCTCGTTAAATCATCGGATGGCCCCGTATGCCCACTAAACGTAGTGAAAAAATACACTGCTATGAAATGCGCGGGTAGATTTTTTCTGTCTCACGCCGATGGCTCTCCCCTTACCAAATACCAGTTCCACACAATTTTCACTCGATGTCTCGAAGCCGCTAGCGTCGATCCGTCAGAATACGGGACACATTCTTTTCGTATAGGGGCTGCCACCGAGGCGGCTAAGGCTGGCATCCCCGAGGCCGAAGTTCAGCGTTTAGGTCGATGGAAATCCGCATGCTTCGCCAGATACATAAGACCCGAACTGCTTAAGTAACATATCTTGTCTTTTCCAGGCGCTAAAAAACCTGCAGTTTGGGTGGTTGGACATTCATACATCTGCTGGGCAAAGAAGTGGGCCGAACATCAGCCCGGGGGCGTGAATCTAGGTTTCAGGAACGTTGTGGTCAACTGGAGAGGGATAAGAGGCCTACAGTGGCCAAAAAATCTTCCCAAAAGTCATCAACATTGCTAAAAGGGCCAGAGGGCCGGTGATACTAGTTTTGCACGCTGGTGGCAACGATCTGGGAAAACGGAGAGGTATTGACCTCATTTCAATGATGACAGCTGATATCGAGCGTTTCTTCCACCTACTGCCCGATATGATACTGGTGTGGTCGGAGTTGGTGCCGCGAGCGGTCTGGCATGGGGCTAAGGACCCAAAGGGCTTAGAACGATCAAGAAAAAAGATCAACCTGAGAGTGGCAAGATTTGTAAAATCAAAATTCGGCATTGTAGTTCGCCACTACCAACTGGAAGGCGACAAATCAGGACTGCTGAGGCCCGACGGCATTCATCTCACGGGCATTGGGGCTCGATATATTTTTGTCAGGTTTACAAGACGGAATCGAACAGGCCCTAATGCTGATGGGTGGGGGTCGGAGTCACGTGTAGGTAGTACACATGATCCTCCGTGGCGGAAGTGGAGGGAGGGGCGAAGCTTCGTAGCCGCTCATTGGCTGGCCGCCTGTCGGTCGCAGACTGGGCCCACGGCGATGAGCCCGTTGCGAAATGTAATTTGCCCCTCCCTGCTTATCAAATTAATAAACTGTGACCGACTAGTTCAACCCATCTAAGCCTGTTCGTGTTATCTTTTCGGGATTGGTGGTAGGGGGGAAGGCACTATTTACGACACACGGGTCTCCGTAGTCTGTACCCCCAGTGTCAGTGTCATTATCCTGTACCCTGAGTGTCAGTGTCATTATCCTGTACCCTGAGTGTCAGTGTCATTATCCTGTACCCTGAGTGTCAGTGTCATCATCCTGTACCCCGAGTGTCAGTGTCATTATCCTGTACCCCCAGTGTCAGTGCCATTATCCTGTACCCCGAGTGTCAGTGTCATTATCCTGTACCCCCAGTGTCAGTGTCATTATCCTGTACCCCGAGTGTCAGTGTCATCATCCTGTACCCCCAGTGCCAGTGTCATTATCCTGTACCCCGAGTGTCAGTGTCATTATCCTGTACCGAGTGTCAGTGTCATCATCCTGTACCCCGAGTGTCAGTGTCATTATCCTGTACCCCGAGTGTCGGTGTCATTATCCTGTACCCCGAGTGTCGGTGTCATTATCCTGTACCCCCAGTGTCAGTGTCATTATCCTGTACCCCGAGTGTCAGTGTCATCATCCTGTACCCCGAGTGTCAGTGTCATTATCCTGTACCCCGAGTGTCAGTGTCATTATCCTGTACCCCGAGTGTCAGTGTCATCATCCTGTACCCCCAGTGCCAGTGTCATTATCCTGTACCCCGAGTGTCAGTGTCATTATCCTGTACCGAGTGTCAGTGTCATCATCCTGTACCCCGAGTGTCAGTGTCATTATCCTGTACCCCGAGTGTCGGTGTCATTATCCTGTACCCCGAGTGTCGGTGTCATTATCATGTACCCCCAGTGTCAGTGTCATTATCCTGTACCCCGAGTGTCAGTGTCATCATCCTGTACCCCGAGTGTCAGTGTCATCATCCTGTACCCCGAGTGTCAGTGTCATTATCCAGTACCCCCAGTGTCAGTGTCATTATCCTGTACCCCCAGTGTCATAGTAACATAGTAACATACATAGTAACATAGTTAGTAAGGCCGAAAAAAGACATTTGTCCATCCAGTTCAGCCTATATTCCATCATAATAAATACCCAGATCTACGTCCTTCTACAGAACCTAATAATTGTATGATACAATATTGTTCTGCTCCAGGAAGACATCCAGGCCTCTCTTGAACCCCTCAACTGAGTTCGCCATCACCACCTCCTCAGGCAAGCAATTCCAGATTCTCACTGCCCTAACAGTAAAGAATCCTCTTCTATGTTGGTGGAAAAACCTTCTCTCCTCCAGACGCAAAGAATGCCCCCTTGTGCCCGTCACCTTCCTTGGTATAAACAGATCCTCAGCGAGATATTTGTATTGTCCCCTTATATACTTATACATGGTTATTAGATCGCCCCTCAGTCGTCTTTTTTCTAGACTAAATAATCCTAATTTCGCTAATCTGTCTGGGTATTGTAGTTCTCCCATCCCCTTTATTAATTTTGTTGCCCTCCTTTGTACTCTCTCAAGTTCCATTATATCCTTCCTGAGCACCGGTGCCCAAAACTGGACACAGTACTCCATGTGCGGTCTAACTAGGGATTTGTACAGAGGCAGTATAATGCTCTCATCATGTGTATCCAGACCTCTTTTAATGCACCCCATGATCCTGTTTGCCTTGGCAGCTGCTGCCTGGCACTGGCTGCTCCAGGTAAGTTTATCATTAACTAGGATCCCCAAGTCCTTCTCCCTGTCAGATTTACCCAGTGGTTTCCCGTTCAGTGTGTAATGGTGATATTGATTCCCTCTTCCCATGTGTATAACCTTACATTTATCATTGTTAAACCTCATCTGCCACCTTTCAGCCCAAGTTTCCAACTTATCCAGATCCATCTGTAGCAGAATACTATCTTCTCTTGTATTAACTGCTTTACATAGTTTTGTATCATCTGCAAATATCGATATTTTACTGTGTAAACCTATTACCAGATCATTAATGAATATGTTGAAGAGAACAGGTCCCAATACTGACCCCTGCGGTACCCCACTGGTCACAGCGACCCAGTTAGAGACTATACCATTTATAACCACCCTCTGCTTTCTATCACTAAGCCAGTTACTAACCCATTTACACACATGTTCCCCCAGACCAAGCATTCTCATTTTGTGTACCAACCTCTTGTGCGGCACGGTATCAAACGCTTTGGAAAAATCGAGATATACCACGTCCAATGACTCACCGTGGTCCAGCCTATAGCTTACCTCTTCATAAAAACTGATTAGATTGGTTTGACAGGAGCGATTTCTCATAAACCCATGCTGATATGGAGTTAAACAGTTATTCTCATTGAGATAATCCAGAATAACATCCCTCAGAAACCCTTCAAATATTTTACCAACAATAGAGGTTAGACTTACTGGCCTATAATTTCCAGGTTCACTTTTAGAGCCCTTTTTGAATATTGGCACCACATTTGCTATGCGCCAATCCTGCGGAACAGACCCTGTCGCTATAGAGTCACTAAAAATAAGAAATAATGGTTTATCTATTACATTACTTAGTTCTCTTAGTACTCGTGGGTGTATGCCATCCGGACCCGGAGATTTATCTATTTTAATCTTATTTAGCCGGTTTCGCACCTCTTCTTGGGTTAGATTGGTGACCCTTAATATATGGTTTTCATTGTTTCTTGGGATTTCACCTAGCATTTCATTTTCCACCGTGAATACCGTGGAGAAGAAGGTGTTTAATATGTTAGCTTTTTCCTCGTCATCTACAACCATTCTTTCCTCGCTATTTTTTAAGGGGCCTACATTTTCAGTTTTTATTCTTTTACTATTGATATAGTTGAAGAACAGTTTGGGATTAGTTTTACTCTCCTTAGCAATGTGCTTCTCTGTTTCCTTTTTGGCAGCTTTAATTAGTTTTTTAGATAAAGTATTTTTCTCCCTATAGTTTTTTAGAGCTTCAATGGTGCCATCCTGCTTTAGTAGTGCAAATGCTTTCTTTTTACTGTTAATTGCCTGTCTTACTTCTTTGTTTAGCCACATTGGGTTTTTCCTATTTCTAGTCCTTTTATTCCCACAAGGTATAAACCGCTTACACTGCCTATTTAGGATGTTCTTAAACATTTCCCATTTATTATCTGTATTCTCATTTCTGAGGATATTGTCCCAGTCTACCAGATTAAGGGCATCTCTAAGCTGGTCAAACTTTGCCTTCCTAAAGTTCAATGTTTTTGTGACTCCCTGACAAGTCCCCCTAGTGAAAGACAGGTGAAACTGTACAATATTGTGGTCGCTATTTCCTAGATGCCCGACCACCTGCAGATTTGTTATTCTGTCAGGTCTATTAGATAGTATTAGGTCTAAAAGTGCTGCTCCTCTGGTTGGATTCTGCACCAATTGTGAAAGATAATTTTTCTTGGTTATTAGCAGAAACCTGTTGCCTTTATGGGTTTCACAGGTTTCTGTTTCCCAGTTAATATCCGGGTAGTTAAAGTCCCCCATAACCAGGACCTCATTATGGGTTGCAGCTTCATCTATCTGCTTTAGAAGTAGACTTTCCATGCTTTCTGTTATATTTGGGGGTTTGTAACAGACCCCAATGAGAATTTTGTTACCATTTTTCCCTCCATGAATTTCAACCCATATGGACTCGACATCCTCATTCCCTTCGCTAATATCCTCCCTTAAAGTGGACTTTAGACAAGACTTTACATAGAGACAAACCCCTCCTCCTCTCCGATTTTTACGATCCTTTCTAAACAGACTGTAACCCTGTAAGTTGACTGCCCAGTCATAGCTTTCATCTAACCATGTCTCGGTTATTCCCACTATGTCAAAGTTACCTGTAGATATTTCTGCTTCTAGTTCTTCCATCTTGTTTGTCAGGCTTCTGGCGTTTGCGAGCATGCAGTTTAGAGGATTTTGTTTTGTTCCAATCTCCTCACTGTGGATTGTTTTAGAAATGTTCTTACCTCCCTTCAGAGTATGTTTTCCTGGGTCGTCTTTGTTCGAGTCTAATGTTTTTCTTCCCTGTGTCATTATCCTGTACCCCGAGTGTCAGTGTCATTATCCTGTACCCCGAGTGTCAGTGTCATTATCCTGTACCCCGAGTGTCAGTGTCATTATCCTGTACCCCGAGTGTCAGCGTCATTATCCTGCACCCCGAGTGTCAGCGTCATTATCCTGTACCCCCAGTGTCATTATCCTGTACCCCGAGTGTCAGCGTCATTATCCTGTACCCCCAGTGTCAGTGTCATTATCCTGTACCCCGAGTGTCAGCGTCATTATCCTGTACCCCCAGTGTCATTATCCTGTACCCCGAGTGTCAGCGTCATTATCCTGTACCCCCAGTGTCATTATCCTGTACCCCGAGTGTCAGTGTCATTATCCTGTACCCCGAGTGTCAGCGTCATTATCCTGCACCCCGAGTGTCCGTGTCATTATCCTGTACCCCGAGTGTCAGCGTCATTATCCTGTACCCCCAGTGTCATTATCCTGTACCCCGAGTGTCAGTGTCATTATCCTGTACCCCGAGTGTCAGTGTCATTATCCTGTACCCCCAGTGTCAGTGTCATTATCCTGTACCCCCAGTGTCAGTGTCATTATCCTGTACCCCCAGTGTCAGTGTCATTATCCTGTACCCCCAGTGTCAGTGTCATTATCCTGTACCCCGAGTGTCAGTGTCATTATCCTGTATCCCCAGTGTCAGTGTCATTATCCTGTACCCCCAGTGTCAGTGTCATTATCCTGTACCCCCAGTGTCAGTGTCATTATCCTGTACCCCGAGTGTCAGTGTCATTATCCTGTACCCCCAGTGTCAGTGTCATTATCCTGTACCCCCAGTGTCAGTGTCATTATCCTGTACCCCCAGTGTCAGTGTCATTATCCTGTACCCCCAGTGTCAGTGTCATTATCCTGTACTCCGAGTGTCAGTGTCATTATCCTGTACCCCCAGTGTCAGTGTCATTATCCTGTACCCCCAGTGTCAGTGTCATTATCCTGTACCCCGAGTGTCAGTGTCACTAACCTTGAATACAGCTGAACACATGATGTGGATGTGAGGGGCCGTACATATTTCTATACATCAGTAGTACCCTATTCCGCGATCTTTATGTTTTTACACGTTGATATACAGGTCACACCGTCTCTGGACTGACAGGAGCAGGTGATGGATCCTGGGACTGTCCAGAGATCACAGACACCCGGCAATCTGCGGGGTGTGTGCTGAGACTGATGGCTCGGCGGACACAGATCTGGGATTGCTCTACATCTCGGGGGCCGCTGGTGACAGCACAGACTCCATGCAGCCTAATCTTCATGAGATGGGCCGGCAATCACCCGACAGACAGGGACACTGGATGGTATTAGCTGGTTATATATCATTGTTGTGGCAGGACATCGCCCTGTGCAAACAAGACAAGTGCCGCGGGGACACGACTGGCAGCGACTGTTCTCCGCACACGGCAGTGTGATCGGCCGGTGTTCACACACAGTGAGCGACCATCATCAGGTCTGTGTGCAGCCGATCAGTGGGATTTGGGACATTTAATGGGTTCTCTGACTCAGGCTGGAGTCACACACAACATATAAAAAAAATCGGTCCGTTTTACACGGACGAGAATCGCACAAATGTTTCATGAACAGTGATCCGTGTGTCATCTGTGTGCAATGCGAGGATGTGATTTTTTTCTCCAAAAAATATCCGTGTGTTATCCGTAAGGTGAGATTTTCTCGCCGGCTTGCAAAATGGACATAGAATGGATCCATGGGCTCAAATATTCTTGAAAACATATATACAGTATATACCTATACTGTGTGTAGACATTTATTTTATCCTATTGTAAGCTGTCAGTGTGATTTTACTGTACGCCGCACTGAATTCCCGGCTTTTCTATAGGACACCGGGGCGTATTTCTCACAAGTCACACGCATGGTCCGTGTGCTGTGTGCGAGTTTTTCACCCATAGACTTGCATTGGCGATTCTCGGTCGATATACGCGTAGAGTCTCAGCATGCTGCAATTTCACTCGCATGTATAATACGGCCGAGAAAACGGATGATGGGAGCTGCCCCATAGAGTAACATTGGGCCGAGTGCTGTGAGATTTCTTTTTATCGCATAGCACTCGTCCGTATTACGGTCTAGTGTGACTCCGGCGTTAGAGAATGTGTTATTGTTAGAACAGACCTGAATCCTGGCGATGAGCATCCTGTACAATGCAATGAAAAAGGATTCATACCCCTTGAACTTTTCCAAATTTTTTTCACGTTACACCCACAAACTGAAATGTATTTATAGGGATTTTATGTGACACCAACACAAAGTAGCGAGTATTTGTGACGTGTAAAGGGAATGATACAGGGTTATCGAATTATTATTATTATAAATATAAATCTAATATTTGTGCCTCGCATTTGTATTCAGCCCCTGAGTCCGTACTTTGTAGGACCAGCTGTCAATGCAGCTACTGCTGCAGTCTTTTGGGGTCTGTCTCTCCTCCTTTCTCTGCAGTCTTTTGGGGTCTGTCTCTCCTTTCTCTGCAGTCTTTTGGGGTCTGTCTCTCCTTTCTCTGCAGTCTTTTGGGGTCTGTCTCTCCTTTCTCTGCAGTCTTTTGGGGTCTGTCTCTCCTTTCTCTGCAGTCTTTTGGGGTCTGTCTCTCCTCCTTTCTCTGCAGTCTTTTGGGGTCTGTCTCTCCTCCTTTCTCTGCAGTCTTTTGGGGTCTGTCTCTCCTTTCTCTGCAGTCTTTTGGGGTCTGTCTCTCCTCCTTTCTCTGCAGTCTTTTGGGGTCTGTCTCTCCTTTCTCTGCAGTCTTTTGGGGTCTGTCCCTCCTTTCTCTGCAGTCTTTTGGGGTCTGTCTCTCCTCCTTTCTCTGCAGTCTTTTGGGGTCTGTCTCTCCTCCTTTCTCTGCAGTCTTTTGGGGTCTGTCTCTCCTTTCTCTGCAGTCTTTTGGGGTCTGTCTCTCCTCCTTTCTCTGCAGTCTTTTGGGGTCTGTCTCTCCACCTTTCTCTGTAGTCTTTTGGGGTCTGTCTCTCCTCCTTTCTCTGCAGTCTTTTGGGGTCTGTCTCTCCTCCTTTCTCTGCAGTCTTTTGGGGTCTGTCTCTCCTCCTTTCTCTGCAGTCTTTTGGGGTCTGTCTCTCCTTTCTCTGCAGTCTTTTGGGGTCTGTCTCTCCTTCTTTCTCTGCAGTCTTTTGAGGTCTGTCTCTCCTCCTTTCTCTGCAGTCTTTTGGGGTCTGTCTCTCCTCCTTTCTCTGCAGTCTTTTGGGGTCTGTCTCTCCTCCTTTCTCTGCAGTCTTTTGGGGTCTGTCTCTCCTTTCTCTGCAGTCTTTTGGGGTCTGTCTCTCCTTCTTTCTCTGCAGTCTTTTGAGGTCTGTCTCTCCTCCTTTCTCTGCAGTCTTTTGGGGTCTGTCTCTCCTTTCTCTGCAGTCTTTTGGGGTCTGTCTCTCCTTCTTTCTCTGCAGTCTTTTGAGGTCTGTCTCTCCTCCTTTCTCTGCAGTCTTTTGAGGTCTGTCTCTCCTCCTTTCTCTGCAGTCTTTTGAGGTCTGTCTCTCCACCTTTCTCTGCAGTCTTTTGGGGTCTGTCTCTCCACCTTTCTCTGCAGTCTTTTGGGGTCTGTCTCTCCACCTTTCTCTGTAGTCTTTTGGGGTCTGTCTCTCCTCCTTTCTCTGCAGTCTTTTGGGGTCTGTCTCTCCTCCTTTCTCTGCAGTCTTTTGGGGTCTGTCTCTCCTCCTTTCTCTGCAGTCTTTTGGGGTCTGTCTCTCCTTTCTCTGCAGTCTTTTGGGGTCTGTCTCTCCTTCTTTCTCTGCAGTCTTTTGAGGTCTGTCTCTCCTCCTTTCTCTGCAGTCTTTTGGGGTCTGTCTCTCCTCCTTTCTCTGCAGTCTTTTGGGGTCTGTCTCTCCTTTCTCTGCAGTCTTTTGGGGTCTGTCCCTCCTTTCTCTGCAGTCTTTTGGGGTCTGTCTCTCCTCCTTTCTCTGCAGTCTTTTGGGGTCTGTCTCTCCTCCTTTCTCTGCAGTCTTTTGGGGTCTGTCTCTCCTTTCTCTGCAGTCTTTTGGGGTCTGTCTCTCCTCCTTTCTCTGCAGTCTTTTGAGGTCTGTCTCTCCTCCTTTCTCTGCAGTCTTTTGGGGTCTGTCTCTCCTCCTTTCTCTGCAGTCTTTTGGGGTCTGTCTCTCCACCTTTCTCTGCAGTCTTTTGGGGTCTGTCTCTCCCTCCTTTCTCTGCAGTCTTTTGTGGTCTGTCTCTCCTCCTTTCTCTGCAGTCTTTTGGGGTCTGTCTCTCCTCCTTTCTCTGCAGTCTTTTGGGGTCTGTCTCTCCTCCTTTTTCTGCAGTCTTTTGAGGTCTGTCTCTCCCTCCTTTCTCTGCAGTCTTTTGGGGTCTGTCTCTCCCTCCTTTCTCTACAGTCTTTTGGGGTCTTTCCCACATTTCTCTGCAGTCTTTTGGGGTCTGTCTCTCCTCCTTTCTCTGCAGTCTTTTGAGGTCTGTCTCTCCTCCTTTCTCTGCAGTCTTTTGTGGTCTGTCTCTCCTCCTTTCTCTGCAGTCTTGTGGGGTCTGTCTCTCCACCTTTCTCTGCAGTCTTTTGGGGTCTGTCTCTCCTCCTTTCTCTGCAGTCTTTTGGGATCTGTCTCTCCTCCTTTCTCTGCAATCTTTTGGGGTCTGTCTCTCCTCCTTTCTCTGCAGTCTTTTGGGGTCTGTCTCTCCTCCTTTCTCTGCAGTCTTTTGGGGTCTGTCTCTCCTCCTTTCTCTGCAGTCTTGTAGGGTCTGTCTCTCCTCCTTTCTCTGCAATCTTGTGGGGTCTGTCTCTCCTCCTTTCTCTGCAGTCTTTTGGGGTCTGTCTCTCTTCCTTTCTCTGCAATCTTTTGGGGTCTGTCTCTCCTCCTTTCTCTGCAGTCTTTTGGGGTCTGTCCCTCCTTTCTCTGCAGTCTTTTGTGGTCTGTCTCTCCTCCTTTCTCTGCAGTCTTTTGGGGTCTGTCTCTCCTCCTTTCTCTGCAGTCTTTTGAGGTCTGTCTCTCCTCCTTTCTCTGCAGTCTTTTGTGGTCTGTCTCTCCTCCTTTCTCTGCAGTCTTTTGGTGTCTGTCTCTCCTCCTTTCTCTGCAGTCTTGTGGGGTCTGTCTCTCCACCTTTCTCTGCAGTCTTTTGGGGTCTGTCTCTCCTCCTTTCTCTGCAGTCTTTTGGGGTCTGTCTCTCCTCCTTTCTCTGCAATCTTTTGGGGTCTGTCTCTCCTCCTTTCTCTGCAGTCTTTTGGGGTCTGTCTCTCCCTCCTTTCTCTGCAATCTTTTGGGGTCTGTCTCTCCTCCTTTCTCTGCAGTCTTTTGGGGTCTGTCCCTCCTTTCTCTGCAGTCTTTTGGGGTCTGTCTCTCCTCCTTTCTCTGCAGTCTTTTGGGGTCTGTCTCTCCTCCTTTCTCTGCAGTCTTTTGGGGTCTGTCTCTCCTCCTTTCTCTGCAGTCTTTTGGGGTCTGTCTCTCCTTTCTCTGCAGTCTTTTGGGGTCTGTCTCTCCTCCTTTCTCTGCAATCTTTTGGGGTCTGTCTCTCCTCCTTTCTCTGCAGTCTTTTGGGGTCTGTCTCTCCCTCCTTTCTCTGCAATCTTTTGGGGTCTGTCTCTCCTCCTTTCTCTGCAGTCTTTTGGGGTCTGTCCCTCCTTTCTCTGCAGTCTTTTGGGGTCTGTCTCTCCTCCTTTCTCTGCAGTCTTTTGGGGTCTGTCTCTCCTCCTTTCTCTGCAGTCTTTTGGGGTCTGTCTCTCCTTTCTCTGCAGTCTTTTGGGGTCTGTCTCTCCTTTCTCTGCAGTCTTTTGGGATCTGTCTCTCCTCCTTTCTCTGCAATCTTTTGGGGTCTGTCTCTCCTCCTTTCTCTGCAGTCTTTTGGGGTCTGTCTCTCCCTCCTTTCTCTGCAATCTTTTGGGGTCTGTCTCTCCTCCTTTCTCTGCAGTCTTTTGGGGTCTGTCCCTCCTTTCTCTGCAGTCTTTTGGGGTCTGTCTCTCCTCCTTTCTCTGCAGTCTTTTGGGGTCTGTCTCTCCTCCTTTCTCTGCAGTCTTTTGGGGTCTGTCTCTCCTCCTTTCTCTGCAGTCTTTTGGGGTCTGTCTCTCCTCCTTTCTCTGCAGTCTTTTGGGGTCTGTCTCTCCAGCTTTGCCCATCTACAGGTGACATTCTCCCCTTCTTTCCCTCTCGTTCTCGCTCAGTGACATTGGATGGAGACGTCTGTGATCAGTGATTTTCACCTCTTGTCTCAGATTCTCTGAGATTTGTCTCTGGACGGTGACTGATCACACACAGGAGTCTGCTCTGATCTACACCCTCCATTGTAGCTCTGGCAGGATATTGAGGGTCGTTGTCCTGCTGGAAGACGAATATACGCCACACTCTCACGTTTCTTGCAGCCCGTGGGTACGTTCCCATCTTCACAATTTGCTGCCGTAGAGGCCAGATGTTACAGCATAGCGGAATGGATTTCTAGAAATCCCGTGTCCACTGTGCGTCTATGTGCACCTGAAGATCGCCCGCGGACACTGACCTGCGGTGCGTCTTTCAGATCCGCAGCATGTTAATTTCTCTTACGAAGAAATTCCGGCTCATCTCCACAAGAGAAATTTCCACAATACAATGTATTTGATGTGGTAAATCCACATGGTTCAGTGAACATATGTGGACTTACCTTCGTGAATAGAACGCAGCGTTATGGAGGCAGCGAAAATACGCTGCTACTTCCTGATCTTGGACCCATAGCCTCTAACAGGTTTTCCTCCAGGGTTGCCCTGTATTTATCTCCATCCATCTTCCAATCAACTTTGAACAGCTTCCCTGCCCCTGCTGAAAAAAGCTCCCTGACAGCAGGATGCTGCCACCTCCATGTGTGACAGTGGGGATGGTGTTTTCAGGATGATGGCAGTGTTAGTTTTCCATCACACCTAGTGTTTTTGCATTTAGCCCAAAAAGTTCTCCTTTGGTCTCATCTGACCAGCACTCTTTCTTCCACATGATCACTGTGTCTCCAGCAGGGCTTTTTCAAACTACAAAAGAATTTCTTATGACGTTCAAAAATGGCTTTCTTCTTGCCACTCCACCATAAAAGCCAGTTTTGTGAAGTATATGACTATTAGTTGTCCTGTGGACAGATTCTTCCCCTGAGCTGTGGATATCTGCAGCTCCTCCAGTGACCATGGATCTCTTGGCGGCTTTTCTAATTCGTGCTCTCCTTGCTTCAGATGTCAGGTTAGGTGGATGGCCATGCCTTGGTAGGTTTGCAGTTGTGCCATACTCCTTCCATTTTTGGATGATGGATTGATGCTCTGTGAGATGTTCAGAGCTTGGGCTATTTTTTTATAACCTATCCCTGCTTTACTCTTCTCCACAACTTTATCCCTGACCTGTCTGGTGGGCTCCTTGGTTTTCATGATGCTGTTTTATCTCTAATGTTCTCACAGTAGACTGATTTTGATCTTCGTTATGGGGTCATTGGTACCAAATCAGCTCTGTCCCTATACTGTGCGGACAGAAGATAGTCCCGGCACCTACACAGCTTCCTCGCTTATTGTCTTCCTCGAGTCCCCTTCTATCTGTATGTATGAGTCGGTGTGAGGAGACATGATTGACCTGTACGTAACTCTCTGTGCTGCTCATACACGCCGCTCTGCTACGGGGTAAACAGTCCTGGTGGACACACCCAGCCGGAGGAGCCTGTTTTTCTGGAGCATCATGGAGATGAGGAATTAATTAGTAATACGCTGTTCTTCAATTACACGTAAGGTATTATCATTGCCGCTGTCATTATGTAACAAAGCCGATTGTTACAATGTTGTCATTTATAACGAGACCTCGTGGATCCTCGGGGCTGCCGAGAAGAAGGAGCGTTTATTTCCCCTCCTGCTACTTTACTAATATGATTGGGGTCTACTAATGTATTAGGCTGCCGTCACACTATCAGTATTTGGTCAGTATTTTACATCAGTATTTGTAACCAAAACCAGGAGTGGGTGATAAATGCAGAAGTGGTGCAGATGTTTCTATTATACTTTTCCTCTAATTGTTCCACTCCTGGTTTTGGCTACAAATACTGATGTAAAATACTGACCACATACTGCTAGTGTGACGGCAGCCTAAGGCCGGTTTCACACATCAGTGGCTCCGGTACGTGAGGTGACAGTTTCCTCACGTACCGGAGACACTGACACACGTAGACACATTAAAATCAATGCATCTGTGCAGATGTCATTGATTTTTTGCGGACCGTGTCTCCGTGTGCCAAACACGGAGACATGTCAGTGTTCGTGGGAGCGCACGGATTACACGGACCCATTAAAGTCAATGGGTCCGTGTAAAACACGTACCGCACACGGACGTTGTCCGTGTGCAGTCCGTGTGCCGTGCAGGAGACAGCGCTACAGTAAGCGCTGTCCCCCCCCCCTGGTGCTGAAGCCGCCATTGATATCTTCTCTGCAGCAGCGTTTGCTGTAGAGAAGATATGAATATTCCTTTTTTTTTTTTAAGTTTCTCGTGTTTAAAATAAAGCTCCATGTCCCCACCCCCCTCCCACCCCCTGTGCGCCCCCCCCCCCGCTGTTCTTAAAATACTCACCCGGCTCGCTCCCTTGCTGGCGCTGCTTCCTGTCCTGGCCGCACCTTCTACTGTATGCGGTCACGTGGGGCCGCTCATTTACAGTAATGGATATGCGGCTCCACCCCTATGGGAGGTGGAGCCGCATATTCATGACTGTAATCAGCGGCCCCACGTGACCGCATACAGTAGAAGATGCGGCCAGGACAGGAAGCAGCGCCAGCAAGGGAGCGAGCCGGGTGAGTATTTTAAGAACAGCGGGGGGGGGGGCGCACAGGGGGTGGGAGGGGGGTGGGGACATGGAGCTTTATTTTAAACACGAGAAACTTAAAAAAAAAAAAGGAATATTCATATCTTCTCTACAGCAAACGCTGCTGCAGAGAAGATATGAATGGCAGCTTCAGCACCAGATGCTGGTGTGTGTGGTACACATGTGCCGCCCGTGTGCCACACTGATGTGCCACAGAAACGCACGGGCACACGGACACGGATAATTACGGTTTCGGAATTATCTGGACGTGTGAGACTGCCCTAAGAAAAAGTTCAGCAATTGTTCCAGCACACTATTAGCCCAATTCATTTCTACATTTGCTCCTGTTTTCTCGCTAGTTTTTGTTTTTCATTTGCGCCTTATTCTGCTTCCATTTTGCACCTATTTTAAAGGCTATATTTTATGTGATTACCCGTATTTTTTTTTCTTTTATGTTCGCCATTGTCACCAGTTTGGGGTCCCCAGATATTTTCGGCTGATTAGTCAATTGCAAATTTTAAAAAGTCACAACTTTTTAGAGCAAATGTTGTTCAGTACCCTCCTGTAGTGATTTTACATTCTAATTACATTTTGGGTCAAATTTTGTGACAATATGCTAGAAAGCTGCAGCATAAAAGACATTATGCAGCAGCACAGAGGAGTGTAGCTTTGAATTCAGCTCTGGGGTGGGATAAAACACTAGAATGTTTCAGCACTACTGAGTAATGTAGCTGTGAATCCACCTTCTGGGATAAGATAAATAGCAGTGTAGCTGTGAATCCTGCGCTGGGTGTGATAAAATACTTACTATAAAGCTGCATCATGGAAGTCATTATACAGCACTACTGAGTAGTGTAGCTGTGAATCCAGCTCTGAGATGACATGAACACTGAGAACTTTTGCTATGAATCCAGCTTTGTGGTGGGATAAAACACTTACTAGAAATCTGCAGCTTGGAAGACATTATACAGTACTAATAAGTAGCTGTGATTACAGCTCCGAAATGAGATAAACACTGAGAACTGTAGCTTCGATTGTAGCTCTGTGGTGGGATAAACACTTACTAGAAAACTACAGCAGGCCTCTGTGTGCCTCTCTCTCACATTCTACTACTTCCCCTCCCTTCTCTCCATAGATTTTAATAAGCAGCTGTGATCTGTTCCCTCAGTGAGCTGGCACATGTTATGAACTTGCACCTCACCACCCTGCCTGATGTCAATATTACGTGACGTTCTGCACCCCCTGGGGACATGTAAGGTCAACTTGGTACAGTTTTACACAGCCACCCTCTTTCCAAATAGGCCCAGAGAGGCATGGGGAGTGAGGGAATGTGGCCCACGCAGTCACTGATGTGGCACCACACTCGCTCACAACCCTAAAAGGCTGAGAGGTCCCTATCACTAGCACCAGTGAAACAGAGTGCTGCCAGCCCGGTGGGACTGCCGCCAGCTCCTCGTTAGATATAAGCCCGGACCATTAACGGGATTATATCGGTACAGAAACCAGCCCCGGTAGCATGGGAAGTTAATCTGAGAAATGGATGTGTGGATTCGTGGATCGAGATAAAAGGGTAGCCATAGGTAAATTATATATTTAATTGCCTTAAAGGCACACTAGACAATACACTATATACACGATGCTTACACATATCCAATGGTCAGATATGCAAACACAGATAATGGTAGGACAAAAGATATCAGCAGATGGATCATGTCAATTACAGGTAGATATTTGACCACGTGAGTGCTGGGCAGCAGGGGCATGGGCTGCCAGCTGGATCCTAGGTCTTTCGCACTAATCGACGTGATTGCCCTTTCGAAGTGAACACATGCATAACAGGGAGGGACCACATGGCCTTACACTCGCGTTTATCCCCTTTGGGTCACTCCTCTCCTGCCGTCTGGGCTGAACCTAAATCCTCTCCCCTTGCCTCTAGCAGCTAAAAACGCCAAAACTTAAGATAGGTCATAACTCCTTAACAGACGGTCCTAGGGAGGTGGTTTCGGTGCCTTTCGAGCCTCTGCTATGTGTTGAGACTAAACACATCTTTGCAATCTGGTTCCTACTAGCCATTCTACTTATCTCCCCACCCTCTGGTGCTAGAATGGATCGAGACCCTGGAAGGCATTCGGTCCGTTCCAAAGATCTTGAAAAGGTAACCAGTGTGTGGCCAGGACGAACGATAAATCCATATTCTCCTTATGAAACCAAAGCTGTCGGAACAAAGAAGTTAGACAGCATGGTACCCACATAACAAGCCAACCTTTTGTTCTAACCTTAGTTGGCTCAAGGTGTGAGATCTGTCACTCACAGCCTTTTGAGGCTTGACCCCGAGCTGAACTATGTGTTCTCATACAGCTGCATACTGAAGGGGGTTTTATAATCCTATGTCAGATATCATACAAAAGATTGACCTAAATTTTATCTCCCATATTCTTCACAGGTGTTGTTACAATGTATGAGCAGAGTTTCAGAACAAATCTGTCTGTGGTTCTGGACACAAGGCTTTAATCAACACTGATACATTGTAGCAAACCCCAAAGTCTGCTACAGTACCCTCAAATATGACCAATAATCCCTAGCCCTTTCAGCTCTTATAATACGTATTTATTATTATGAGCAATATCACAATGGACTCCCAGTTTTAAAAGGGGCACTCTGCTGATCCGAACCCATTCGCGTGGATGCAAAGAACTGTGGTGGCCATGCAAATGAAGGGGAGAAATGGAAATAATGCTGGAAACCATCATGTGCCGGACTGAAATGTGAGCACAGCTCCTGATAATAGGAAGCATGGTCCCCCGGGGCCCCTAAATGTGTATTCTGCCTCTACAGTCATTTCGGTCACTGCGGCCATTAGTGTGAGGCCCCCACTGAACCATCACCGCCCCCATGATGGAGCCCCAGAGCCAACAGACAGGGACCTCAAGGGCATCTCTGGCCATAGATAAAAGTGGTATACTGGACCGCTGCCCCATCAGTCCCATGATCGGAGGGTCTCCAGAGGGGCTCTACCTGTAGTTATGACAGTGAAAGCTTTGGCTCCGGCCCCAGTTTCCACCTTTTAGCCCTTTGGTTGTCAGCTTAGTTACGGCTCATCGCTGCCTATGGAAAAAACGTATAATATTTTCCATTTCTCTTCTAATTTCCAGGCACGAGGGCCACGTCATCCCTCATCACCACCGTGTGCGGATCCTGGACATTACAGGGTCTATTATCTGGCAGAGTGAGGAGGATTGTGGGTACAATTATGCAAATCTGACATCAGAATTTTGTTATCCGTGTGATATAGAACACAGACACAATTTCTCAGACTGTTGGTAAATGTGGGAACATGTCCCATCTCGTTCTAAGATTAGGAGTCCGGTGGGCGGTGTCATTCACTGGCCGCCTCCTTCCCTATATGACCGTGCAAGTAGAGAAGAACCGCCCACATGACTCCTAAGACTTAAAAGAACAGGAAGTTCAATTATCAAGTTATACTAAGTCCTTTCCCAAAAACCTATATCCCAATCCGCTCAGCTCCTCTTCCTCTATAATCTTGGTAGGCTATTGTTACCAGCGGCCACCACTAGGGGGAGCTCACAATAGACTTTATGTATCAAAATCACCATAATGACACAGTATGCAGCCAGCTCCTGAGCTCCCCCTAGTGGTGGCTGCAGAAGCAACATGTTATAATGTCAGTCCGGATGAAAAATGAAACCTTTTTAAAGATATTTTAGAAACTGAATTAGCGCAGAAGGTTTTACCTAAAGACAGCATGGTGTTAAAAGGTGGGGAGTCACTTTAATGTGGGTGCATAGAGAATGCTCAGGAACTGGACTCGCTCCGTACTCGATTGGTGGTGCTGTCTGCGTCATACAGCCAGCACCTACTCCTAACAGTAATGTGTCTGGGCTTCATAGGAAATCCTAAACACTCACGGTCTGCTACAGTAGTGAAGTTGGCCTGCAGGCTGAAGACCTTATAGCGTCTAAAAAAAATTAAGTAAAAAAAAAAAAACTGCTAAGACATAACCAGCACTAAGAAGGAGACGAGCTGCATCCCTCCTTGTGATGGTGGGCCGACAGGAGCTTCAATGTAACTCACTACAGGGGCACAAAGAGGGACTATTATATAGGGGCACAAAGACATGGAGGTCCAAGGAGGCATTATTAATATGGTGGCACAATGAGACACTGATAATATATGGTGGCACACGGGAATTATAATATATGGAGGTCCAAGGAGACATTATTAATATGGCGGCACAATGGGTGAGTGATAATATATGGTGGAACACGGGAATTATAATACATGGAGGTCCAAGGAGACATTATTAATATGGCGGAACAATGAGACACTGATAATATATGGTGGAACACGGGAATTATAATACATGGAGGTACAAGGAGACATTATTAATATGGCGGCACAATGAGACACTGATAATATATGGTGGAACACGGGAATTATAATACATGGAGGTCCAAGGAGACATTATTAATATGGCGGCACAATGAGACACTGATAATATATGGTGGAACACGGGAATTATAATACGTGGAGGTACAAGGAGACATTATTAATATGGTGGCACAATGAGACACTGATAATATATGGTGGCACACGGGAATTATAATACATGGAGGTCCAAGGAGACATTATTAATATGGCGGAACAATGAGACACTGATAATATATGGTGGCACACGGGAATTATAATACATGGAGGTCCAAGGAGACATTATTAATATGGCGGCACAATGAGACACTGATAATATATGGTGGAACACGGGAATTATAATACGTGGAGGTACAAGGAGACATTATTAATATGGCGGAACAATGAGACACTGATAATATATGGTGGAACACGGGAATTATAATACATGGAGGTCCAAGGAGACATTATTAATATGGCGGAACAATGAGACACTGATAATATATGGTGGAACACGGGAATTATAATACGTGGAGGTACAAGGAGACATTATTAATATGGTGGCACAATGAGACACTGATAATATATGGTGGAACACGGGAATTATAATACGTGGAGGTACAAGGAGACATTATTAATATGGTGGCACAATGAGACACTGATAATATATGGTGGCACACGGGAATTATAATACATGGAGGTCCAAGGAGACATTATTAATATGGCGGAACAATGAGACACTGATAATATATGGTGGCACACGGGAATTATAATACATGGAGGTCCAAGGAGGCATTATTAATATGGCGGCACAATGAGACACTGATAATATATGGTGGAACACGGGAATTATAATACGTGGAGGTACAAGGAGACATTATTAATATGGCGGAACAATGAGACACTGATAATATATGGTGGAACACGGGAATTATAATACATGGAGGTACAAGGAGACATTATTAATATGGCGGAACAATGAGACACTGATAATATATGGTGGCACACGGGAATTATAATACATGGAGGTACAAGGAGACATTATTAATATGGCGGAGCAATGAGACACTGATAATATATGGTGGAACACGGGAATTATAATACATGGAGGTCCAAGGAGGCATTATTAATATGGCGGCACAATGAGACACTGATAATATATGGTGGAACACGGGAATTATAATACATGGAGGTCCAAGGAGGCATTATTAATATGGCGGCACAATGAGACACTGATAATATATGGTGGAACACGGGAATTATAATACGTGGAGGTACAAGGAGACATTATTAATATGGCGGAACAATGAGACACTGATAATATATGGTGGAACATGGGAATTATAATACATGGAGGTACAAGGAGACATTATTAATATGGCGGAACAATGAGACACTGATAATATATGGTGGCACACGGGAATTATAATACATGGAGGTACAAGGAGACATTATTAATATGGCGGCACAATGAGACACTGATAATATATGGTGGCACACGGGAATTATAATATATGGAGGTACAGGAGACATTATTAATATGGCGGAACAATGAGACACTGATAATATATGGTGGAACACGGGAATTATAATACATGGAGGTACAAGGAGGCATTATTAATATGGCGGAACAATGGGTGAGTGATAATAAATGGTGGCACACGGGAATTATAATACATGGAGGTACAAGGAGACATTATTAATATGGCGGAACAATGAGACACTGATAATATATGGTGGAACACGTGAATTATAATATATGGAGGTACAAGGAGACATTATTAATATGGCGGCACAATGAGACACTGATAATATATGGTGGAACACGGGAATTATAATACATGGAGGTACAAGGAGGCATTATTAATATGGCGGAACAATGGGTGAGTGATAATATATGGTGGCACACGGGAATTATAATACATGGAGGTACAAGGAGACATTATTAATATGGCGGCACAATGGGTGAGTGATAATATATGGTGGCACACGGGAATTATAATACATGGAGGTACAAGGAGGCATTATTAATATGGCGGAACAATGAGACACTGATAATATATGGTGGCACACGGGAATTATAATATATGGAGGTACAGGAGACATTATTAATATGGCGGAACAATGAGACACTGATAATATATGGTGGCACACGGGAATTATAATACATGGAGGTCCAAGGAGACATTATTAATATGGCGGCACAATGGGTGAGTGATAATATATGGTGGAACACGGGAATTATAATATATGGAGGTACAAGGAGACATTATTAATATGGCGGCACAATGGGTGAGTGATAATATATGGTGGCACACGGGAATTATAATACATGGAGGTACAAGGAGGCATTATTAATATGGCGGCACAATGAGACACTGATAATATATGGTGGCACACGGGAATTATAATACATGGAGGTACAAGGAGACATTATTAATATGGCGGCACAATGGGTGAGTGATAATATATGGTGGCACACGGGAATTATAATACATGGAGGTACAAGGAGACATTATTAATATGGCGGAACAATGAGACACTGATAATATATGGTGGAACACGGGAATTATAATACATGGAGGTACAAGGAGACATTATTAATATGGCGGCACAATGGGTGAGTGATAATATATGGTGGAACACGGGAATTATAATATATGGAGGTACAAGGAGACATTATTAATATGGCGGCACAATGGGTGAGTGATAATATATGGTGGCACACGGGAATTATAATACATGGAGGTACAAGGAGACATTATTAATATGGCGGCACAATGGGTGAGTGATAATATATGGTGGCACACGGGAATTATAATACATGGAGGTACAAGGAGACATTATTAATATGGCGGCACAATGGGTGAGTGATAATATATGGTGGCACACGGGAATTATAATACATGGAGGTACAAGGAGGCATTATTAATATGGCGGAGCAATGGGTGAGTGATAATAAATGGTGGCATATGGGGCATTATTAATACATGGGGCACCAAGGATTATTATTACATGATGGCATAGGGGAGAACTAATAAATCACGGTCACACACTGACGAGGACGATCAGGTCTCCGGGTCACAAAAGACAATGGCAGAACACACAGACAGTACAAACATGGTGTCTGGCATCCACAGCTGGGGACGGGGTACACGTCTCTCTGCATATGGCAGTATTGTGGGTACACACCGTCAGCCATCACTGAGGGCACAACAATGTGCCAAGATGCCGCCATATGGTGCACACAGCTGTACAAGGCTCCTACTGGACTATTAAAAGCACCGACATACCATATATATCATATATATACATGTATATGCACACAGAGGACGATTAACCCCTTCAAATCCACAATCAAAACAACATGGGAACCATAACATATGTCAGCAACAGCCAATGCCACACATGGCTGACACCAGCGAGAGTGAGCGACAACCCCTGAATATATATATATATATATATATACACGCCGGCAGGAATGACTCTTACCTGTCCGCTCTGACTCCTGCAGGAAAGTGCAGCGCTCGCACTCATCTACTGTAACCTGACAGCTCACCGGGCGAACAGGTCCTCATGACAGCTCAGGTGCGCGCTCACCTGGAACAGACCATTGTGCATAAGGGAAGGGGGGGACGATTTATGGCAACGGATTCAGGACGAGCAGAGGAATTCTGAGCGAATTCTGGAGGATTCCAAGGTGCAGGGACGGGGGTGCACAAGAGACGAGGGGGTATAAAGGGTCCGACACCCCTTGTCACAGGACACCGGGATCATCTCTACAGATAATGTCACATCCCGAGAGAGATAATGACAGTCTGCATGTAACACTGAGCACTAACCCCAGGATCCTGCACCCCCAGCGTCACCTGTACCCCCATTGTCTGTGTCATTATCCTGTACCCCAGGACACTGACACTGGGGGTACAGGATAATGACACTGACACTTGGGGTACAGGATAATGACACTGACACTCGGGGTACAGGATAATGACACTGACACTGGGGGTACAGGATAATGACGCTGACACTCGAGGTACAGGATAATGACACTGACACTGGGGGTACAGGATAATGGCACTGACACTAGGGGTACAGGATAATGACACTGACACTTGGGGTACAGGATAATGACACTGACACTCGGGGTACAGGATAATGACACTGACACTGGGGGTACAGGATAATGACGCTGACACTCGGGGTACAGGATAATGACACTGACACTCGGGGTACAGGATAATGACACTGACACTGGGGGTACAGGATAATGACACTGACACTGGGGGTACAGGATAATGACACTGACACTGGGGGTACAGGATAATGACACTGACACTCGGGGTACAGGATAATGACACTGACACTCGGGGTACAGGATAATGACACTGACACTCGGGGTACAGGATAATGACACTGACACTGGGGGTACAGGATGATGACACTGACACTGGGGTACAGGATAATGACACTGACACTGGGGGTACAGGATAATGACACTGACACTCGGGGTACAGGATAATGAAGCTGACACTCGGGGTACAGGTTAATGACACTGACACTGGGGGTACAGGATAATGACACTGACACTCGGGGTACAGGATAATGACACTGACACTCGGGGTACAGGATAATGAAGCTGACACTCGGGGTACAGGTTAATGACACTGACACTGGGGGTACAGGATAATGACACTGACACTGGGGGTACAGGATAATGACACTGACACTCGGGGTACAGGATAATGACACTGACACTCGGGGTACAGGATAATGAAGCTGACACTCGGGGTACAGGTTAATGACACTGACACTGGGGGTACAGGATAATGACACTGACACTGGGGGTACAGGATATTGACACTGACACTGGGGGTACAGGATAATGACACTGACACTCGGGGTACAGGATAATGACACTGACACTCGGGGTACAGGATAATGAAGCTGACACTCGGGGTACAGGATAATGACACTGACACTCGGGGTACAGGATAATGACACTGACACTCGGGGTACAGGATAATGAAGCTGACACTCGGGGTACAGGTTAATGACACTGACACTGGGGGTACAGGATAATGACACTGACACTGGGGGTACAGGATATTGACACTGACACTGGGGGTACAGGATAATGACACTGACACTCGGGGTACAGGATAATGACACTGACACTCGGGGTACAGGATAATGAAGCTGACACTCGGGGTACAGGTTAATGACACTGACACTCGGGGTACAGGATAATGACACTGACACTCGGGGTAAAGGATAATGACACTGACACTCGGGGTACAGGATAATGAAGCTGACACTGGGGGTATAGGATAATGACACTGACACTGGGGGTACAGGATAATGACACTGACACTCGGGGTACAGGATAATGAAGCTGACACTGGGGGTATAGGATAATGACACTGACACTGGGGGTACAGGATAATGACACTGACACTCGGGGTACAGGATAATGAAGCTGACACTGGGGGTATAGGATAATGACACTGACACTGGGGGTATAGGATAATGACACTGACACTGGGGGTACAGGATAATGACACTGACACTCGGGGTACAGGATAATGACACTGACACTCGGGGTACAGGATAATGAAGCTGACACTGGGGGTATAGGATAATGACACTGACACTGGGGGTACAGGATAATGACACTGACACTCGGGGTACAGGATAATGACACTGACACTCGGGGTACAGGATAATGACACTGACACTCGGGGTACAGGATAATGACACTGACACTGGGGGTACAGGATAATGACACTGACACTCGGGGTACAGGATAATGACACTGACACTGGGGGTACAGGAT
The DNA here is from genome assembly GCF_032444005.1 of Ranitomeya imitator. Taxonomy (NCBI): domain Eukaryota; kingdom Metazoa; phylum Chordata; class Amphibia; order Anura; family Dendrobatidae; genus Ranitomeya; species Ranitomeya imitator. The sequence continues at coordinate 15,955,213 of NC_091284.1, read as the reverse complement.
AATGACACTGACACTGGGGGTACAGGATAATGAAACTGACACTCGGGGGACAGGATAATGACACTGACACTGGGGGTACAGGATGATGACACTGACACTGGGGGTACAGGATAATGACACTGACACTGGAGGTACAGGATAATGACACTGACACTCGGGGTACAGGATAATGACACTGACACTGGAGGAACAGGATAATGACACTGACACTGGAGGTACAGGATAATGACACTGACACTGGGGGTACAGGATAATGACACTGACACTCGGGGTACAGGATAATGACACTGACACTCGGGGTACAGGATAATGACACTGACACTCGGGGTACAGGATAATGACACTGACACTCGGGGTACAGGATAATGACACTGACACTGGGGGTACAGGATAATGACACTGACACTCGGGGTACAGGATAATGACACTGACACTGGAGGTACAGGATAATAACACTGACACTCGGGGTATAGGATAATGACACTGACACTGGGGGTACAGGATAATGACACTGACACTGGAGGTACAGGATAATGACACTGACACTCGGGGTACAGGATAATGACACTGACACTGGGGGTACAGGATAATGACACTGACACTGGGGGTACAGGATAATGACACTGACACTGGAGGTACAGGATAATGACACTGACACTGGGGGTACAGGATAATGACACTGACACTGGAGGTACAGGATAATGACACTGACACTGGGGGTACAGGATAATGACACTGACACTCGGGGTACAGGATAATGACACTGACACTCGGGGTACAGGATAATGACACTGACACTGGGGGTACAGGATAATGACACTGACACTCGGGGTACAGGATAATGACACTGACACTCGGGGTACAGGATAATGACACTGACACTCAGGGTACAGGATAATGACACTGACACTCGGGGTACAGGATAATGACACTGACACTGGGGGTACAGGATAATGACACTGACACTGGGGGTACAGGATAATGACACTGACACTCGGGGTACAGGATAATGACACTGACACTGGGGGTATAGGATAATGACACTGACACTGGGGGTACAGGATAATGACACTGACACTGGGGGTACAGGATAATGACACTGACACTGGGGGTATAGGATAATGACACTGACACTGGGGGTACAGGATAATGACACTGACACTGGGGGTACAGGATAATGACACTGACACTCGGGGTACAGGATAATGACACTGACACTCGGGGTATAGGATAATGACACTGACACTGGGGGTACAGGATAATGACACTGACACTGGAGGAACAGGATAATGACACTGACACTGGGGGTACAGGATAATGACACTGACACTGGAGGTACAGGATAATGACACTGACACTCGGGGTACAGGATAATGACACTGACACTGGGGGTACAGGATAATGACACTGACACTCGGGGTACAGGATAATGACACTGACACTCGGGGTACAGGATAATGACACTGACACTGGGGGTACAGGATAATGACACTGACACTGGAGGTACAGGATAATGACACTGACACTGGGGGTACAGGATAATGACACTGACACTGGAGGTACAGGATAATGACACTGACACTGGGGGTACAGGATAATGACACTGACACTGGGGCACAGGATAATGACACTGACACTCGGGGTACAGGATAATGACACTGACACTCGGGGTACAGGATAATGACACTGACACTCGGGGTACAGGATAATGACACTGACACTGGGGGTACAGGATAATGACACTGACACTCGGGGTACAGGATAATGACACTGACACTCGGGGTACAGGATAATGACACTGACACTCAGGGTACAGGATAATGACACTGACACTCGGGGTACAGGATAATGACACTGACACTGGGGGTACAGGATAATGACACTGACACTGGGGGTACAGGATAATGACACTGACACTCGGGGTACAGGATAATGACACTGACACTCGGGGTACAGGATAATGACACTGACACTGGCGGTACAGGATCAGGGCCGCCATCAGGGCATTACAGCCGTGACTGGCGTAAGGGGCCCGGTGAGCAGAGGGGGCCCGCATCGGGCCCCCTCTTACCTGCTCACCGGGCCCCTACCGGCAGCCGCAGGCTGAACCGGGCCCTTAGCGGCGGCCGGCGCTGCAGCTGTACGCCATTGACATGCGGGCCCGCGCCCGCACGTCAATAGTTAACAGCCGCCAGCCGCAGCGTGCAGGTCGCCGGCGTCTGACGTCATTGTCAGTCGCCGGCGAGTGCACAGTGCAGCTGCGTGGAGAGATCAGGAGCGCGGCAGGTAAGTAGAACTTTTTTTTTTCTATTAAGAGCGGAGAGCGGCGATCGGGGGGGGGGGGGGGGGGAGGTTTGGGCAGAAGGCAGCTGGACACAGAGGGGGCAGAAGGCAGCTGGACACAGAGGGGGCAGAAGGCCGCTGGACACAGGGGGGCAGAAGGCAGCTGGACACAGAGGGGGCAGAAGGCAGCTGGACACAGAGGGGGCAGAAGGCAGCTGGACACAGAGGGGGCAGAAGGCAGCTGGACACAGAGGGGGCAGAAGGCAGCTGGACACAGGGGGGCAGAAGGCAGCTGGACACAGAGGGGGCAGAAGGCAGCTGGACACAGGGGGGCAGAAGGCAGCTGGACACAGAGGGGGCAGAAGGCAGCTGGACACAGGGGGGCAGAAGGCAGCTGGACACAGAGGGGGCAGAAGGCAGCTGGACACAGAGGGGGCAGAAGGCAGCTGGACACAGAGGGGACAGAAGGCAGCTGGACACAGAGGGGGCAGAAGGCAGCTGGACACAGGGGGGCAGAAGGCAGCTGGACACGGGGGGCAGAAGGCAGCTGGACACGGGGGCAGAAGGCAGCTGGACACAGGGGGGCAGAAGGCAGCTGGACACAGAGGGGGCAGAAGGCAGCTGGACACAGGGGGGCAGAAGGCAGCTGGACACAGAGGGGGCAGAAGGCAGCTGGACACAGGGGGGCAGAAGGCAGCTGGACACAGAGGGGGCAGAAGGCAGCTGGACACAGGGGGGCAGAAGGCAGCTGGACACAGAGGGGGCAGAAGGCAGCTGGACACAGAGGGGGCAGAAGGCAGCTGGACACAGAGGGGGCAGAAGGCAGCTGGACACAGGGGGGCAGAAGGCAGCTGGACACAGAGGGGGCAGAAGGCAGCTGGACACGGGGGCAGAAGGCAGCTGGACACAGAGGGGGCAGAAGGCAGCTGGACACAGAGGGGGCAGAAGGCAGCTGGACACAGAGGGGGCAGAAGGCAGCTGAACACAGAGGGGGCAGAAGGCAGCTGGACACAGAGGGGGCAGAAGGCAGCTGGACACAGGGGGGCAGAAGGCAGCTGGACACGGGGGGCAGAAGGCAGCTGGACACAGAGGGGGCAGAAGGCAGCTGGACACAGAGGGGGCAGAAGGCAGCTGGACACAGGGGGGCAGAAGGCAGCTGGACACAGAGGCGGCAGAAGGCAGCTGGACACAGGGGGGCAGAAGGCAGCTGGACACAGAGGGGGCAGAAGGCAGCTGGACACAGAGGGGGCAGAAGGCAGCTGGACACAGAGGGGGCAGAAGGCAGCTGGACACAGAGGCGGCAGAAGGCAGCTGGACACAGGGGGGCAGAAGGCAGCTGGACACAGAGGGGGCAGAAGGCAGCTGGACACAGAGGGGGCAGAAGGCAGCTGGACACAGAGGGGGCAGAAGGCAGCTGGACACAGAGGGGGCAGAAGGCAGCTGGACACAGGGGGGCAGAAGGCAGCTGGACACGGGGGGCAGAAGGCAGCTGGACACAGGGGGGCAGAAGGCAGCTGGACACGGGGGCAGAAGGCAGCTGGACACAGGGGGGCAGAAGGCAGCTGGACACAGAGGGGGCAGAAGGCAGCTGGACACAGGGGGGCAGAAGGCAGCTGGACACAGAGGGGGCAGAAGGCAGCTGGACACAGGGGGGCAGAAGGCAGCTGGACACAGAGGGGGCAGAAGGCAGCTGGACACAGGGGGGCAGAAGGCAGCTGGACACAGAGGGGGCAGAAGGCAGCTGGACACAGAGGGGGCAGAAGGCAGCTGGACACAGGGGGCAGAAGGCAGCTGGACACAGGGGGGCAGAAGGCAGCTGGACACAGGGGGGCAGAAGGCAGCTGGACACAGAGGGGGCAGAAGGCAGCTGGACACAGGGGGGCAGAAGGCAGCTGGACACAGAGGGGGCAGAAGGCAGCTGGACACAGGGGGGCAGAAGGCAGCTGGACACAGAGGGGGCAGAAGGCAGCTGGACACAGAGGGGGCAGAAGGCAGCTGGACACAGAGGGGGCAGAAGGCAGCTGGACACAGAGGGGGCAGAAGGCAGCTGGACACAGAGGGGGCAGAAGGCAGCTGGACACAGAGGGGGCAGAAGGCAGCTGGACACAGGGGGGCAGAAGGCAGCTGGACACAGGGGGGCAGAAGGCAGCTGGACACAGAGGGGGCAGAAGGCAGCTGGACACAGGGGGGCAGAAGGCAGCTGGACACAGGGGGGCAGAAGGCAGCTGGACACAGAGGGGGCAGAAGGCAGCTGGACACGGGGGGCAGAAGGCTGGACACAGGGGGGCAGAAGGCTGGACACAGAGGGGGCAGTAAAGCTGGACACAGGGGGCAGTAAAGCTGGACACAGGGGGCAGTAAAGCTGGACACGGGGCAGTAAATCTGGACACAGAGGGGGCAGTAAATCTGGACACAGAGGGGGCAGTAAATCTGGACACAGAGGGGGCAGTAAATCTGGACACAGAGGGGGCAGTAAATCTGGACACAGAGGGGGCAGTAAATCTGGACACAGAGGGGGCAGTAAATCTGGACACAGGGGGCAGTAAATCTGGACACAGAGGGGGCAGTAAATCTGGACACAGAGGGGGCAGTAAATCTGGACACAGAGGGGGCAGTAAATCTGGACACAGAGGGGGCAGTAAATCTGGACACAGGGGGCAGTAAATCTGGACACAGAGGGGGCAGTAAATCTGGACACAGAGGGGGCAGTAAATCTGGACACAGAGGGGGCAGTAAATCTGGACACAGAGGGGGCAGTAAATCTGGACACAGAGGGGGCAGTAAATCTGGACACAGAGGGGGCAGTAAATCTGGACACAGAGGGGGCAGTAAATCTGGACACAGAGGGGGCAGTAAATCTGGACACAGAGGGGGCAGTAAATCTGGACACAGAGGGGGCAGTAAAGCTGGACATGGGGGGGGGGGCAGAAAGCTGGACACGGGGGGGGCAGAATGCTGGACACGGGGGGGGCGGGGCAGAAAGCTGGACACGGGGGGGGCAGAAAGCTGGACACATGGGGGGCAGAAAGCTGGACACATGGGGGGCAGAAAGCTGGACACGGGGCAGAGTGCTGGACAGAGATGGGGCAGAGTGCTGGACAGAGATGGGGCAGAGTGCTGGACAGAGATGGGGCAGAGTGCTGGACAGAGATGGGGCAGAGTGCTGGACAGAGATGGGGCAGAGTGCTGGACAGAGATGGGGCAGAGTGCTGGGCAGAGTGCTGGACAGAGATGGGGCAGAGTGCTGGACAGAGATGGGGCAGAGTGCTGGACAGAGATGGGGCAGAGTGCTGGACAGAGATGGGGCAGAGTGCTGGACAGAGATGGGGCAGAGTGCTGGGCAGAGTGCTGGACAGAGATGGGGCAGAGTGCTGGACAGAGATGGGGCAGAGTGCTGGACAGAGATGGGGCAGAGTGCTGGACAGAGATGGGGCAGAGTGCTGGACAGAGATGGGGCAGAGTGCTGGACAGAGATGGGGCAGAGTGCTGGACAGAGATGGGGCAGAGTGCTGGACAGAGATGGGGCAGAGTGCTGGACAGAGATGGGGCAGAGTGCTGGACAGAGATGGTGCAGGATTGGAAACAGATGGGGCAGGATGGATACGATGGAGACAGATGGGGCAGGATGGGGAGATCATATGGGGTAGAATGGATACTCATGAGGGCAGGATGAGAGAACATATGGTTGGAGCCTGAAATGAGACACACGGTGGCCAGGATGGCGAATATTACCATAGGGGCTAATTAAGGGATATTATTATTGCAGTGATGTATTTATTTTATTTTTTGAGTATACTGTTTTAAATGGGGGGGCGGTCCTGTTACTGTGTAGAGTGATACTATGTTGCCTTCTTCATGTGGTGTAATGTAGAAGTTGGGAAAATTAAGTAATGTGTTCTACAAGCGGAACTCGAGATAACTGTTTTATTTCCTGCAGAGACGAGTCCTGGCTGGATAAAGTGATGGCGGTCTGTGCTGGATGAAAGATGAAGGACTTCACCTAGAGACGTCACTGGTGAGTCAGTGTTACCTATACACTTACACTATACACTGTATACTATATACAGAGGTCCTGTGTACAATGTCACCAGTGATCACTGTATTATCTATACATTATATACAGAGCTCCTGTGTGTAATGTCACCAGTGATCACTGTATTACCTGTACACAGACACTGCTTACTAATTACAGATCTCCTGTGCATAATGGCACTGATGGTGATAGTATTGTGGGTTTTTTTTGTATTACTGATCAGTATTGTAGTATTCAGTCATTGTTGGTAATATGTGGTCTGGTCATGATGTGGAGGTAATATGCGGTCTGGTCATGGTGTAGCGGTATTTGTTCCTTGTATTTTATATTATTCGATCACTGTGGTGGTAATATGTCATCTGGTCATAGTGCTGTGGTATTTGTTCCTTGTATGTAGTATTATAGGTCATTTTAAAAATTGAAAAATAAATAAAAATATACCTAAATTGTATTGCATATTTTAACAAATATTTAGTAGGTTACAGTAGAGTAGGGCCCGGCCAAAAGTGTCTACCTTGTTGTGGTGGCGGCTTAAAAAATCTTTTGGCCAAAACAAAAGCTGCCGGCTATATGTGTGATCTGGTGATGGGAACTGTTAATGTGTGATAGGTGAGAAGTGGAGATTTTCCAAGAGAGAGTGGTGGGACTGTGGACAGTTCGTGGGGTGGAGCCTGGAGGCGGGGCTGGGGTGGAGCCTGGGCGGAGTTTCAAGGGGGCCCCGAAAATTTTGCCAGTATGGGGCCCCGAAATTTCTAGTGGCAGCCCTGTACAGGATAATGACACTGACACTGGGGGTACAGGATAATGACACTGACACTGGGGTACAGGATAATGACACTGACACTCGGGGTACAGGATAATGACACTGACACTCGGGGTACAGGATAATGACACTGACACTCGGGGTACAGGATAATGACACTGACACTCGGGGTACAGGATAATGACACTGACACTCGGGGTACAGGATAATGACACTGACACTCGGGGTACAGGATAATGACACTGACACTCGGGGTACAGGATAATGACACTGACACTCGGGGTACAGGATAATGACACTGACACTCGGGGTACAGGATAATGACACTGACACTCGGGGTACAGGATAATGACACTGACACTCGGGGTACAGGATAATGACACTGACACTGGGGGTACAGGATAATGACACTGACACTGGGGGTACAGGATAATGACACTGACACTGGGGGTACAGGATAATGACACTGACACTGGGGGTACAGGATAATGACACTGACACTCGGGGTACAGGATAATGACACTGACACTCGGGGTACAGGATAATGACACTGACACTGGGGGTACAGGATAATGACACTGACACTGGGGGTACAGGATAATGGCACTGACACTGGGGTACAGGATAATGACACTGACACTCGGGGTACAGGATAATGACACTGACACTGGGGGTACAGGATAATGACACTGACACTGGGGTACAGGATAATGACACTGACACTCGGGGTACAGGATAATGACACTGACACTGGGGGTACAGGATAATGACACTGACACTGGGGGTACAGGATAATGACACTGACACTAGGGGTACAGGATAATGACACTCGGGGTACAGGATGATGACACTGACACTGGGGGTACAGGATAATGACACTGACACTCGGGGAACAGGATAATGACACTGACACTGGGGGTACAGGATAATAACACTGACACTAGGGGTACAGGATAATGACACTGACACTGGGGTACAGGATAATGACACTGACACTCGGGGTACAGGATAATGACACTGACACTCGGGGTACAGGATAATGACACTGACACTGGGGGTACAGGATAATGACACTGACACTGGGGGTACAGGATAATGACACTGACACTGGGGGTACAGGATAATGACACTGACACTCGGGGTACAGGATAATGACACTGACACTGGGGGTACAGGATAATGACACTGACACTGGGGGTACAGGATAATGACACTGACACTCGGGGTACAGGATAATGACACTGACACTCGGGGTACAGGATAATGACACTGACACTGGGGGTACAGGATAATGACACTGACACTGGGGGTACAGGATAATGACACTGACACTGGGGGTACAGGATAATGACACTGACACTCGGGGTACAGGATAATGACACTGACACTCGGGGTACAGGATAATGACACTGACACTGGGGGTACAGGATAATGACACTGACACTCGGGGTACAGGATAATGACACTGACACTGGGGGTACAGGATAATGACACTGACACTGGGGGTACAGGATAATGACACTGACACTGGGGTACAGGATAATGACACTGGGGATACAGGATAATGACACTGACACTAGGGGTACAGGATAATGACACTGGGGATACAGGATAATGACACTGACACTCGGGGTACAGGATAATGACACTGACACTGGGGGTACAGGATAATGACACTGACACTGGGGGTCCAGGATAATGACACTGACACTGGGGTACAGGATAATGACACTGACACTCGGGGTACAGGATAATGACACTGATACTGGGGGTACAGGATAATGACACTGACACTGGGGGTACAGGATAATGACACTGACACTGGGGGTACAGGATGATGACACTGACACTGGGGTACAGGATAATGACACTGACACTGGGGGTACAGGATAATGACACTGACACTGGGGGTACAGGATAATGACACTGACACTGGGGTACAGGATAATGACACTGACACTGGGGGTACAGGATAATGACACTGACACTCGGGGTACAGGATAATGACACTGACACTGGGGGTACAGGATAATGACACTCGGGGTACAGGATAATGACACTGACACTAGGGGTACAGGATAATGACACTGACACTGGGGGTACAGGATAATGACACTGAGGGTACAGGATAATGACACTGACACTGGGGGTACAAGATGATGACACTGACACTCGGGGTACAGGATAATGTCACTGACACTGGGGGTACAGGATAATGACACTGGGGATACAGGATAATGACACTGACACTGGGGATACAGGATAATGACACTGACACTGGGGGTACAGGATAATGACACTGACACTCGGGGTACTGGATAATGACACTGACACTCGGGGTACTGGATAATGACACTGAGGGTACAGGATAATGACACTGACACTCGGGGTACTGGATAATGACACTGAGGGTACAGGATAATGACACTGACACTGGGGGTACAGGATAATGACACTGACACTGGGGGTACAGGATAATGACACTGGGGATACAGGATAATGACACTGACACTCGGGGTACTGGATAATGACACTGAGGGTACAGGATAATGACACTGACACTGGGGGTACAGGATAATGACACTGACACTGGGGGTACAGGATAATGAAGCGGACACTGGGGGTACAGGATAATGACACTGACACTCGGGGTACAGGATGATGACACTGACACTCGGGGTACAGGATAATGACACTGACACTCGGGGTACAGGATAATGACACTGAGGGTACAGGATAATGACACTGACACTGGGGGTACAGGATAATGACACTGACACTGGGGGTACAGGATAATGACACTCGGGGTACAGGATAATGACACTGACACTGGGGGTACAGGATAATGACACTGACACTTGGGGTACAGGATAATGACACTGACACTCGGGGTACAGGATAATGACACTGACACTGGGGGTACAGGATAATGACACTGACACTCGGGGGTACAGGATAATGACACTGACACTCGGGGTACAGGATAATGACACTGACACTCGGGGTACAGGATAATGACACTGACACTGGGGGTACAGGATAATGACACTCGGGGTACAGGATAATGACACTGACACTGGGGGTACAGGATAATGACACTGACACTTGGGGTACAGGATAATGACACTGACACTGAGGGTACAGGATAATGACACTGACACTGGGGGTACAGGATAATGACACTGACACTGGGGGTACAGGATAATGACACTGACACTAGGGGTACAGGATAATGACACTGACACTCGGGGTACAGGATAATGACACTGACACTGGGGGTACAGGATAATGACACTGACACTGGGGGTACAGGATAATGACACTGACACTGGGGGTACAGGATAATGACACTGACACTGGGGGTACAGTATAATGACACTGACACTGGGGGTACAGGATGATGACACTGACACTCGGGGTACAGGATAATGACACTGACACTCGGGGTACAGGATAATGACACTGACACTGGGGGTACAGGATAATGACACTGACACTAGGGGTACAGGATAATGACACTGACACTCGGGGTACAGGATAATGACACTGACACTCAGGGTGCAGGATAATGACACTGAGGGTACAGGATAATGACACTGACACTAGGGGTACAAGATAATGACACTGACACTGGGGTTACAGGATAATGACACTGACACTCGGGGTGCAGGATAATGACACTGACACTCGGGGAACAGGATAATGACACTGACACTAGGGGTACAGGATAATGACACTGACACTCGGGGTACAGGATAATGACACTGACACTCAGGGTGCAGGATAATGACACTGAGGGTACAGGATAATGACACTGACACTAGGGGTACAAGATAATGACACTGACACTGGGGTTACAGGATAATGACACTGACACTCGGGGTGCAGGATAATGACACTGACACTCGGGGTACAGGATAATGACACTGAGGGTACAGGATAATGACACTGACACTAGGGGTACAGGATAATGACACTGACACTGGGGGTACAGGATAATGACACTGACACTCGGGGTACAGGATAATGACACTGACACTCGGGGTGCAGGATAATGACACTGACACTCGGGGTACAGGATAATGACACTGACACTCGGGGTACAGGATAATGACACTGACACTGAGGGTACAGGATAATGACACTGACACTAGGGGTACAGGATAATGACACTGACACTCGGGGTGCAGGATAATGACACTGACACTCGGGGAACAGGATAATGACACTGACACTAGGGGTACAGGATAATGACACTGACACTCGGGGTACAGGATAATGACACTGACACTCAGGGTGCAGGATAATGACACTGACACTGAGGGTACAGGATAATGACACTGACACTCGGGGTACAGGATAATGACACTGACACTAGGGGTACAAGATAATGACACTGACACTGGGGTTACAGGATAATGACACTGACACTCGGGGTGCAGGATAATGACACTGACACTCGGGGTACAGGATAATGACACTGACACTGGGGGTACAGGATAATGACACTGAGGGTACAGGATAATGACACTGACACTAGGGGTACAGGATAATGACACTGACACTGGGGGTACAGGATAATGACACTGACACTCGGGGTACAGGATAATGACACTGACACTCGGGGTACAGGATAATGACACTGACACTCGGGGTGCAGGATAATGACACTGACACTCGGGGTACAGGATAATGACACTGACACTCGGGGTACAGGATAATGACACTGACACTCGGGGTACAGGATAATGACACTGACACTCGGGGTACAGGATAATGACGCTGACACTGGGGGTACAGGATAATGACACTGAGGGTACAGGATAATGACACTGACACTGGGGGTACAGGATGATGACACTGACACTGGGGGTACAGGATGATGGCACTGACACTGGGGATACAGGATAATGACACTGACACTCGGGGTACAGGATAATGACACTGACACTGGGGGTACAGGATAATGACACTGACACTCGGGGTACAGGATAATGACACTGACACTCGGGGTACAGGATAATGACACTGACACTGGGGGTACAGGATAATGACACTGACACTGGGGGTACAGGATAATGACACTGACACTGGGGGTACAGGATGATGACACTGACACTGGGGGTATAGGATAATGACACTGACACTGGGGGTACAGGATGATGACACTGACACTGGGGGTATAGGATAATGACACTGACACTGGGGGTATAGGATAATGACACTGACACTGGGGGTACAGGATGATGACACTGACACTGGGGGTACAGGATAATGACACTGACACTGGGGATACAGGATAATGACACTGACACTGGGGGTACAGGATAATGACACTGACACTGGGGGTACAGGATGATGACACTGACACTGGGGGTATAGGATAATGACACTGACACTGGGGGTATAGGATAATGACACTGACACTGGGGGTACAGGATGATGACACTGACACTGGGGGTACAGGATAATGACACTGACACTGGGGGTACAGGATAATGACACTGACACTGGGGGTACAGGATAATGACACTGACACTGGGGGTACAGGATGATGACACTGACACTGGGGGTACAGGATAATGACACTGACACTGGGGGTACAGGATAATGACACTGACACTGGGGGTATAGGATAATGACACTGACACTGGGGGTACAGGATAATGACACTGACACTGGGGGTATAGGATAATGACACTGACACTGGGGGTACAGGATGATGACACTGACACTCGGGGTACAGGATAATGACACTGACACTGGGGGTACAGGATAATGACACTGACACTCGGGGTACAGGATAATGACACTGACACTGGGGGTACAGGATAATGACACTGACACTGGGGGTACAGGATGATGACACTGACACTGGGGGTACAGGATAATGACACTGACACTCGGGGTACAGGATAATGACACTGACACTGGGGGTACAGGATAATGACACTGACACTGGGGGTACAGGATAATGACACTGACACTGGGGGTATAGGATAATGACACTGACACTGGGGGTACAGGATGATGACACTGACACTGGGGGTATAGGATAATGACACTGACACTGGGGGTACAGGATGATGACACTGACACTGGGGGTACAGGATAATGACACTGACACTGGGGGTACAGGATAATGACACTGACACTGGGGGTACAGGATAATGACACTGACACTGGGGGTACAGGATAATGACACTGACACTGGGGGTATAGGATAATGACACTGACACTGGGGGTACAGGATAATGACACTGACACTGGGGTACAGGATAATGACACTGACACTGGGGGTACAGGATGATGACACTGACACTCGGGGTACAGGATGATGACACTGACACTGGGGGTACAGGATGATGACACTGACACTGGGGGTACAGGATAATGACACTGACACTGGGGGTACAGGATAATGACACTGACACTGGGGGTACAGGATGATGACACTGACACTCGGGGTACAGGATAATGACACTGACACTCGGGGTACAGGATAATGACACTGACACTTGGGGTACAGGATAATGACGCTGACAGTCGGGGTACAGGATAATGACGCTGACACTGGGGGTACAGGATAATGACACTGACAGTCGGGGTGCAGGATAATGACACTGACAGTCGGGGTGCAGGATAATGACACTGACACTCAGGACAGAGTTTTCCTGTCAGTAGTGTTGTTCCTCCTGTCGCTGCCATCTGAGATCCCTCTGTGTATTATTAATCACTCAGGTAATGTGATCCATCTCTCTAATCTAGGACACCTGGAAAATACATGTACAGTAGATACAAAAAGTCTTCACACCTCAGCTAAAATAAGAGGTTTTAGTCTTGTAAGAAATCCTACCAAGAAGAATCATAGTAAAACTCTTTCCCCATTAATGCCCCCCATTATGTGTACAATTCAATTAAGACACAAATTGAAATTATTTTGAGGGGAAAAAAACCCCAAAACAAACGCAAACATAACAAAAATATTGTGGTTGCATAAATGTGATCATCCTCCTATATTTGGGGATTTGGTTGTGTTTGGAATCGGCTGATCACATTTCCTCCATGTTACACAGTACTCAGTGTTCGGCCGCCGTCATTTCCAGCAATTCAGATTAATGCCAGAGAAAGTGTTTCTGCGCCAGGAGGATTTTCCTGACATGTTCTGATCCATAAACAGCTGACAACACAGCAAAGGATCTCATTGTGGAAAATTATTAGTTGGAGAAGGGAACTAAAAAATTTCCCTGACATTGGATCAACCATGGACACTGTGAAGGCGACATCAAGAAGGGACTTCAATCTGGCACAACAGTGACATGACCGAGAACTGGACGTCGTTAAAAAAATTGAAAAAAGAGAAGAAATTCATTCCTGGAGGCTTCAAGTGGCCGACAGCAACATTAAAGGAGCTGCAGGAATTTCTGTCCAGTCCTGTTTGTGTCCTGCATGTGACAACAATCTCCCGTATTCTTCATATGTCCGGCCTGCGGGGTCAGGGACAAGATGGAAGCCTTTTCTTACAAAGAAAAACATCCAAGCCCAGCTATAATTTGACAAAACCTTTAACACGTCTTCCTAAAGTATGTGGGAAATGTGATATGTCTGATGAGACCAAGGGAGAAGTTTTTGGCCATAATTCCAAAAGTTACAAATCCAACACTGCGCGTCACCAGACCCCCTCTAGCACTAAGGTAGAGAATGTCATTAGCACTATGGTAGAGACCCCCTCTAGCACTATGGTAGAGACCCCCTCTAGCACTATGGTAGAGACCCCCTCTAGCACTGTGGTAGAGACCCCCTCTAGCACTATGGTAGAGAATCTCATGTCACGATAATGTATGAAATGTAATATGATTTTGTAGCTTTGCCTGTTAGCACCCATGCTGTGGGCTTAAACCCCCCTTCTCTCTGTGTTTCTGCTTGCTGAAATGTGTGTGTGTAGAAGAGGTTTTATTGCTTCTAGCTGCAAATTCCAGGTTCTGGGCAACTTACCAATTCCCTCCCACCACAAGAATGTATGCGACCGGTAGCCGCAATAGACAATTGTACCAGCTGAAACTGGTCTAGGCCTCCCAAAATCCATGAGGGTCTTTGTTCTATTATGATAAGATATTGGGTCACCGATTTAGGCTAGGAAAATAATAAGTCCATGTTGCGAATCTCCATCGGCGGATCTGTCAGCCACTGTAAGCATAAGCCTCTAAACCCAATGGGGACAAAGTATGGATTTCTCCAGAACCGTGTGTCCCAACTACCCCGAATTTGGTACCAATAGAAAGCCAATTGTAAAATAAGAGGAATGAGGGGTGTGTTATGATTCTGACATGTTCTGGAGCAAATATATGAGAATTGTAAGAATTAGTGTTAAATTTGGTAAGTCTGAGGAGAAGGGAGGGTCTGGGGAAACCAGCCCTTTTAGTGATGTCACCAGGCTGCAGTTATAAGTTTTCTGCAAGGCACCCAGCAGTCAGTCTTACCTGAGGAGCTCTTACTGCCAGCCCTGATGAACTGGGATATTTGGAGCTCCGCCCACTAGCCTGGTTTTGCCTGAAATGATCTAGCACTATGGTAGAGACCCCCTGTAGCACTATGGTAGACCCTCTTTAGCACTATGGTAGTCTGCTGGCTCTCCCCCTCTCTGTTGTGTCGCTTCCCCTGGGGTCTTGGAGTTTCCTATTCTCCAGGCCATTATTGGGGCAGATGAACCCTGAGGACGGAATCAGTGTCTGTGGCCGGGGCTCTTATTACACCGACGTCAGTCAGAACGGAGGAAACGTCTTCCCCATCTCCAGTCATTGGTCTGGTGAAACATACAGATAAAGCGACACCGTGGATCAACTCGGCCCTAACACATGATAATGATGAACTGGTACGTGGTTAGCACTGTACGGTGGCTCAGTGGTTAGCACTGTATGGTGGCTCAGTGGTTAGCACAGGCAGTGGTTAGCACTGTGGCTCAGTGGATAGCACTGTATGGTGGCTCAGTGCTTAGCATTGTAGCTCAGTGGTTAGCACTGTATGGTGGCTCAGTGGTTAGCACTGTATGGTGGCTCAGTGGTTAGCACTGTATGGTGGCTCAGTGGTTAGCACAGGCAGTGGTTAGCACTGTGGCTCAGTGGATAGCACAGTATAGTGGCTCAGTGGTTAGCACAGTATAGTGGCTCAGTGGATAGCACAGTATAGTGGCTCAGTGGTTAGCACTGTATGGTGGCTCAGTGGTTAGCACATGCAGTGTTAGCACTGTGGCTCAGTGGTTAGCACTGTGGCTTTGGATTGCCCTGAGTTAAATCCCACCAAGGACGACATCTGTAAGGTGTTGTATGCTCCCTGTGTTTCCTTCTGTTTCCTCTCACACTCCAGAGACTGAAGGGATTGTAGATTGTGAGCCCCAGTGGGGAAGAGATGATGTCTGACCGCTGCGGAATATGACGGCGCTATACAGGTAATCAATAATAAAAGATAATAGATATGTGTCCTGCGGCGTCGGTCGTGATGGTGCAGTGTAACCACAACCTGCGAATGGTGACATTTCTTTGCCTGCGTGTCCCGGGGCCGTCAGTACGAGACGTCCACCATGCACACATCACTGCAGGAGCCGTCGGCCGATATCTTCTGCGGGTTTCACAGACAGAACCGGAGAAGCTGCGATCAGACGGTGACACACGCGGACCGGCCGCTAACGTGACGATGATTATGTTTCCATATGACGAGTAACGGCCGCCAATAACGTAATAATCCCACACAAAGCTGCACTAAAGGCTTATAGGGACTGTCCATCCACCCAACTGTAGCACTTAACCCTTAGTTCTCTCTAATGGTGAAATAAAGCAATAAATGCAAAATATACATAGATAGATACATAGATAATAGATACATAGATGGATAGATAGATAGATAGATAATAGATAGATGGATAGATAATAGATAGATAGATAGATAGATAGATAGATAGATAGATAGATAATAGATAATAGAAAAGTTCATTTTCCTCATTAATGTACACTCTGCACCCCATCTTCACTGAAAAAACAGAAATGTAGAAATTTTTGCAAATTTATTAAAAAAGAAAACCTGAGTTATCCCATGGTCATAGGTCTTCAGCCCCTTTGCTCAGTATTGGGTAGAAGCCCCTTTTGAGCTCGTGCAGCCATGAGTCTTCTTGGGAATGATGCCACAAGTTTTTCCCCCCTGGATTTGGGGATCCTCGGCCGTTCCTCCTTGCAGATCCTCTCCAGTTCCGTCAGGTTGGATGGTGAACGTTGGTGGACAGCCATTTGCAGGTCTCTCCAGAGAAGCTCCATTAGGTTTTGGCCAGAACTCTGGCTGGGCCAGTCAAGAATGGTCACAGAGTTGTTCTGAAGCCATGAAGGGTCATTGTCTTGTTGGAAGGTGAACCTTTGGCCAAGTCTGAGGTCCAGAGCACTCTGGAAGAGGTTTTCATCCAGGATATCTCTGTACTTGGCCGCATTCATGTTTCCTTCAATGACAACCAGTCGTCCTGTCCCTGCAGCTGAAAAACACCTCCCATAGCATGATGCTGCCACCACCATGCTTCACTGTTGGGATTGTATTGGGCAGGTGATGAGCAGTGCCTGGTTTTCTCCACACATACCGCTTAGAGTTATCACCAAAATGTTCTATCTTCGTCTCATCAGACCAGAGAATCTTTTTTCGCATAGTCTGGAGTCCTTCATGTGTTTTTTTTTTTTAGCAAACTCTATGCGGCTTTCATATGTCTTGCACTGAGGAGAGGCTTCCGTTGGCCACTCTGTCATAAAGGCCCAACTGGTGGAGGCTGCAGTGATAGTTGACTTTGTGGAACTTTCTCCCATCTCCCTCCTGCATCTCTGGAGCTCAGCCACAGTGATCTTGGGGTTCTTCTTCACCTCTCACCAAGACTCTTCTCCCACGATTGCTCAGTTTGGCTGGATGGCCAGATCTAGGAAGACTTCTGGTGGTCTCAAACTTCTTCCATTTAAGGATTATGGAGGCCACTGTGCTCCTAGGAACCTTGAGTCCTGCACAAATCCTGTTGTAACCTTGGCCAGATCTGTGCCTTGCCACAATTCTGTCTCTGAGCTCCTTGGCCGGTTCCTTTGGCCTCATGATTCTCATTTGGTCTGACATGCACTGTGAGCGGTGAGGTCTTATATAGACAGGTGTGCGCCGCTCCAAATCAAGTCCTATCAGATTAATTACACAGAGCTGGACTCCAATGAAGGAGGAGAACCATCTCAAGGAGGATCACAAGGAAATGGACAGCATGTGACTTAACCCTTTAATGACCGCCAATACGTCTTTTTACTGACCTGTAGCCTCCCCATCCAGCAGCTGTCGGCTGTCCACTATAACTGACAACTTGTTGCATCAGCCACGATCAATGTTTGCACCGTCCAACTCTGTTTAACCCCTTAGATGCTGCTGTCATTAGTGACTACATCATATAAATGGTTAACAGAGTGTGGGGGCTTCCTCTTTATCCCAATTGGTGCCCTCAGATCATGATTGTGTGGTCCTGATGTTTGCGATGGCAGTTCATGGCCAAATAGCGGCCTTACAATCTGCCGGCTGTTGTAACCTGTTCAGAAGTTAGAGGCATTTAGATGGTAACAATACACATTTTTATTTCTGTCATGACACTTTGCATTAATCCCCGAAAAGCTCGTGAAGGGTTAATAAACTACCTGACTGCAGTTTTCAATATGTCAGGGGGTGCTTTTTAAAATGGTATAACTTTTGGGAGTTTCCCAATATATGGGACCCCTAAAGGCACTTCAATCATGGATAGCTCCCTAAAAAAATACATTTTGTAAATTTCCTGGAAACAATGAAAAATTACTGCAACAATGCTAACAAAATAAAATAACATTTTACAAATGATGCTGATGTAAAGCCGACATGTGGGAAATGATTTGCTGTGGTATGACTATCTGGATTAAAGGGATAATCATTCAAAGTTTGAACATTTTTTTTATATTTTTCTCAAATTTCTGATTTTTTTTTTATAAACACAAAACATATCGACCTAAATTTACGATTATCATAAAGTATAATGTGCCACGAAAAAAAATCTCAAAATCACTGGGATTTGTCGAAGCGTTCCAGAGTTATTACCACATAAAGTGACACTGGTCAGATTTAAAAAAAAAGTTGGCTCCGTCACTAAGGGGTTAAATATGAGAGTCGGAGCAAAGGGGCTGAAGACTTATGGCCATGGGATATTTCAGTTTTTCTTTTTTATTAAATTTGCAAAACTTTGTACAATTCTGTTTTTTTTTTCAGTCAAGATGGGGTGCAGAGTGCGCATTAATGAGGAAAAAAGAACTTTATTGAATTTACCAAATGGCTGCAATGAAACAAGGAGGGAAAAACGTAAAGGGGTCTGAATACTTTCTGTACCTACTGTATATAGATAATAGATAGATAATATATAGATATACTGCCTCTGTACAAATCCCTAGTTAGACCGCACATGGAGTACTGTGTCCAGTTTTGGGCACCGGTGCTCATGAAGGATATAATGGAACTAGAGAGAGTACAAAGGAGGGCAACAAAATTAATAAAGGGGATGGGAGAACTACAATACCCAGATAGATTAGCGAAATTAGGATTATTTAGTCTAGAAAAAAGACGACTGAGGGGCGATCTAATAACCATGTATAAGTATATAAGGGGACAATACAAATATCTCGCTGAGGATCTGTTTATACCAAGGAAGGTGACGGGCACAAGGGGGCATTCTTTGCGTCTGGAGGAGAGAAGGTTTTTCCACCAACATAGAAGAGGATTCTTTACTGTTAGGGCAGTGAGAATCTGGAATTGCTTGCCTGAGGAGGTGGTGATGGCGAACTCAGTCGAGGGGTTCAAGAGAGGCCTGGATGTCTTCCTGGAGCAGAACAATATTGTATCATACAATTATTAGGTTCTGTAGAAGGACGTAGATCTGGGGATTTATTATGATGGAATACAGGCTGAACTGGATGGACAAATGTCTTTTTTCGGCCTTACTAACTATGTTACTATGTTACTATGTTACTATGTTAGATATATAGATAAATAAAAGATAGATAGATAGATAAAAGATAGATGATTGATATTAGATAGATGATAGAGAATAGATAGATAATAGATAGATAATAGATAGATATTTGGTGACATTACCCAGAAGCTCCACTCTGCCTCCCATGTTCCAGTGGTCCTCTCCGGGTTCGGGGTCTCCTCGGCCCACATTTTGCTGGTATCATCCGTCTGCTCCTGCGCATAATGACACGTAATAATCACTCCCCGTAATGTGCAGCTCCCAAAGTCCAGTGTGTGGCCTCCACTCTCACCTCTCTGGCCCCTAGTATGATGTGGCCCCCGCTCTCCCCTCTGTGGCCCCCAATCTCCCCTCTCTGGACCCTAGTATGATGTTACCTCTGCTCTCACCTCTCTGGCCCCTGCTCTCCCCTCTGTGGCCCCTGATCTCACCTCTGTGGCCCCTGCTCTCCCCTCTGTGGCCCCTGATCTCACCTCTGTGGCCCCCGCTCTCACCTCTCTGGCCCCTGCTCTCCCCTCTGTGGCCCCCGCTCTCCCCTCTGTGGCCCCTGCTCTCACCTCTCTGGCCCCTGCTCTCACCTCTGTGGCCCCCGCTCTCACCTCTCTGGCCCCTGCTCTCCCCTCTGTGGCCCCCGCTCTCACCTCTCTGGCCCCTGCTCTCCCCTCTGTGGCCCCCGCTCTCCCCTCTGTGGCCCCTGCTCTCACCTCTCTGGCCCCTGCTCTCACCTCTGTGGCCCCCGCTCTCACCTCTCTGGCCCCTGCTCTCCCCTCTGTGGCCCCCGCTCTCTCCTCTGTGGCCCCTGATCTCACCTCTCTGGCCCCTGCTCTCACCTCTCTGGCCCCTGCTCTCCCCTCTGTGGCCCCTGCTCTCCCCTCTGTGGCCCCTGCTCTCCCCTCTCTGGCCCCTGCTCTCCCCTCTGTGGCCCCTGCTCTCCCCTCTCTGGCCCCTGCTCTCCCCTCTGTGGCCCCTGCTCTCCCCTCTCTGGCCCCTGCTCTCCCCTCTGTGGCCCCTGCTCTCCCCTCTGTGGCCCCTGCTCTCACCTCTCTGGCCCCTGCTCTCCCCTCTGTGGCCCCCACTCTCCCCTCTCTGGCCCCCCCTCTCCCCTCTCTGGCCCCTGCTCTCACCTCTCTGGCCCCTGCTCTCCCCTCTGTGGCCCCTGCTCTCCCCTCTCTGGCCACTGCTCTCCCCTCTGTGGCCCCTGCTCTCCCCTCTCTGGCCCCTGCTCTCCCCTCTGTGGCCCCTGCTCTCCCCTCTCTGGCCCCTGCTCTCCCCTCTGTGGCCCCTGCTCTCCCCTCTCTGGCCCCTGCTCTCCCCTCTGTGGCCCCTGCTCTCCCCTCTCTGGCCCCTGCTCTCCCCTCTGTGGCCCCTGCTCTCCCCTCTCTGGCCCCTGCTCTCCCCTCTGTGGCCCCCGCTCTCCCCTCTCTGGCCCCCGCTCTCCCCTCTGTGGCCCCTGCTCTCACCTCTCTGGCCCCTGCTCTCCCCTCTGTGGCCCCTGATCTCACCTCTGTGGCCCCCGCTCTCACCTCTCTGGCCCCTGATCTCACCTCTTTGGCCCCTGCTCTCCCCTCTGTGGCCCCCGCTCTCACCTCTCTGGCCCCCGCTCTCTCCTCTGTGGCCCCTGATCTCACCTCTCTGGCCCCTGCTCTCCCCTCTGTGGCCCCTGCTCTCCCCTCTGTGGCCCCTGCTCTCCCCTCTGTGGCCCCTGCTCTCCCCTCTGTGGCCCCTGCTCTCACCTGTGTGGCCCCCGCTCTCACCTCTCTGGCCCCTGCTCTCACCTCTGTGGCCCCCACTCTCCCCTCTCTGGCCCCCCCTCTCCCCTCTGTGGCCCCTGCTCTCACCTGTGTGGCCCCTGCTCTCACCTCTGTGGCCCCTGCTCTCCCCTCTCTGGCCCCTGCTCTCCCCTCTCTGGCCCCCGCTCTCCCCTCTGTGGCCCCTGCTCTCACCTGTGTGTCCCCTGCTCTCACCTCTCTGGCCCCCGCTCTCCCCTCTGTAGCCCCCGCTCTCCCCTCTGTGGCCCCCGCTCTCACCTCTCTGGCCCCTGCTCTCCCCTCTCTGGCCCCTGCTCTCCCCTCTGTGGCCCCCGCTCTCCCCTCTGTGGCCCCTGCTCTCCCCTCTCTGGCCCCTGCTCTCCCCTCTCTGGCCCCCGCTCTCCCCTCTGTGGCCCCCGCTCTCCCCTCTGTGGCCCCTGCTCTCACCTGTGTGGCCCCTGCTCTCACTTCTCTGGCCCCTGCTCTCCCCTCTCTGGCCCCTGCTCTCCCCTCTCTGGCCCCTGCTCTCCCGTCTCTGGCCTCCGCTCTCCCCTCTCTGGACCCCGCTCTCACCTCTGTGGCCCCCGCTCTCACCTCTCTGGCCCCTGCTCTCCCCTCTCTGGCCCCCGCTCTCACCTCTCTGGCCCCTGCTCTCCCCTCTGTGGCCCCCGCTCTCACCTCTCTGGCCCCTGCTCTCACCTCTGTGGCCCCCGCTCTCACCTCTCTGGCCCCTGCTCTCCCCTCTGTGGCCCCTGCTCTCCCCTCTGTGGCCCCTGCTCTCCCCTCTCTGGCCCCTGCTCTCCCCTCTGTGGCCCCCGCTCTCCCCTCTGTGGCCCCCGCTCTCCCCTCTCTGGCCCCCGCTCTCACCTCTGTGGCCCCCGCTCTCACCTCTCTGGCCCCTGCTCTCACCTGTGTGGCCCCTGCTCTCACCTCTCTGGCCCCTGCTCTCCCCTCTCTGGCCTCCGCTCTCCCCTCTCTGGCCCCCGCTCTCACCTCTGTGGCCCCCGCTCTCACCTCTCTGGCCCCTGCTCTCCCCTCTCTGGCCCCCGCTCTCACCTCTCTGGCCCCCGCTCTCCCCTCTGTGGCCCCCGCTCTCACCTCTCTGGCCCCTGCTCTCCCCTCTCTGGCCCCTGCTCTCCCCTCTGTGGCCCCTGCTCTCCCCTCTCTGGCCCCTGCTCTCCCCTCTCTGGCCCCCGCTCTCACCTCTCTGGCCCCTGCTCTCCCCTCTCTGGCCCCCGCTCTCCCCTCTGTGGCCCCCGCTCTCACCTCTCTGGCCCCTGCTCTCCCCTCTCTGGCCCCTGCTCTCCCCTCTGTGGCCCCTGCTCTCCCCTCTCTGGCCCCTGCTCTCCCCTCTCTGGCCCCCGCTCTCACCTCTCTGGCCCCTGCTCTCCCCTCTCTGGCCCCTGCTCTCCCCTCTGTGGCCCCCGCTCTCACCTCTCTGGCCCCTGCTCTCCCCTCTGTGGCCCCCGCTCTCACCTCTCTGGCCCCTGCTCTCCCCTCTATGGCCCCTGCTCTCCCCTCTGTGGCCCCTGCTCTCCCCTCTCTGGCCCCCGCTCTCACCTCTCTGGCCCCTGCTCTCCCCTCTCTAGCCCCCGCTCTCCCCTCTCTGGCCCCTGCTCTCCCCTCTCTGGCCCCTGCTCTCCCCTCTCTGGCCCCTGCTCTCCCCTCTCTGGCCCCTGCTCTCCCCTCTCTGGCCCCCGCTCTCACCTCTCTGGCCCCCGCTCTCCCCTCTCTGGCCCCTGCTCTCCCCTCTGTGGCCCCCGCTCTCACCTCTCTGGCCCCTGCTCTCCCCTCTGTGGCCCCTGCTCTCCCCTCTCTGGCCCCTGCTCTCCCCTCTCTGGCCCCCGCTCTCACCTCTCTGGCCCCTGCTCTCCCCTCTCTGGCCCCTGCTCTCCCCTCTGTGGCCCCCGCTCTCACCTCTCTGGCCCCTGCTCTCCCCTCTCTGGCCCCCGCTCTCACCTCTCTGGCCCCTGCTCTCCCCTCTCTGGCCCCCGCTCTCCCCTCTCTGGCCCCTGCTCTCCCCTCTCTGGCCCCTGCTCTCCCCTCTGTGGCCCCTGCTCTCCCCTCTGTGGCCCCTGCTCTCCCCTCTCTGGCCCCCGCTCTCACCTCTCTGGCCCCCGCTCTCCCCTCTCTGGCCCCCGCTCTCCCCTCTGTGGCCCCCGCTCTCACCTCTCTGGCCCCTGCTCTCCCCTCTGTGGCCCCCGCTCTCACCTCTCTGGCCCCTGCTCCCCGCTCTCCCCTCTGTGGCCCCCGCTCTCACCTCTCTGGCCCCTGCTCTCCCCTCTGTGGCCCCCGCTCTCCCCTCTGTGGCCCCTGCTCTCCCCTCTCTGGCCCCTGCTCTCCCCTCTGTGGCCCCCGCTCTCCCCTCTCTGGCCCCTGCTCTCCCCTCTGTGGCCCCCGCTCTCACCTCTCTGGCCCCTGCTCTCCCCTCTGTGGCCCCCGCTCTCACCTCTCTGGCCCCTGCTCTCCCCTCTCTGGCCCCTGCTCTCCCCTCTGTGGCCCCTGCTCTCCCCTCTCTGGCCCCCGCTCTCACCTCTCTGGCCCCTGCTCTCCCCTCTCTAGCCCCCGCTCTCCCCTCTCTGGCCCCTGCTCTCCCCTCTCTGGCCCCTGCTCTCCCCTCTGTGGCCCCTGCTCTCCCCTCTCTGGCCCCTGCTCTCCCCTCTCTGGCCCCCGCTCTCACCTCTCTGGCCCCCGCTCTCCCCTCTCTGGCCCCTGCTCTCCCCTCTGTGGCCCCCGCTCTCACCTCTCTGGCCCCTGCTCTCCCCTCTGTGGCCCCTGCTCTCCCCTCTCTGGCCCCTGCTCTCCCCTCTCTGGCCCCCGCTCTCACCTCTCTGGCCCCTGCTCTCCCCTCTCTGGCCCCTGCTCTCCCCTCTGTGGCCCCCGCTCTCACCTCTCTGGCCCCTGCTCTCCCCTCTCTGGCCCCCGCTCTCACCTCTCTGGCCCCTGCTCTCCCCTCTCTGGCCCCCGCTCTCCCCTCTCTGGCCCCTGCTCTCCCCTCTCTGGCCCCTGCTCTCCCCTCTGTGGCCCCTGCTCTCCCCTCTGTGGCCCCTGCTCTCCCCTCTCTGGCCCCCGCTCTCACCTCTCTGGCCCCCGCTCTCCCCTCTCTGGCCCCCGCTCTCCCCTCTGTGGCCCCCGCTCTCACCTCTCTGGCCCCTGCTCTGCCCTCTGTGGCCCCCGCTCTCACCTCTCTGGCCCCTGCTCCCCGCTCTCCCCTCTGTGGCCCCCGCTCTCACCTCTCTGGCCCCTGCTCTCCCCTCTGTGGCCCCCGCTCTCCCCTCTGTGGCCCCTGCTCTCCCCTCTCTGGCCCCTGCTCTCCCCTCTGTGGCCCCCGCTCTCCCCTCTCTGGCCCCTGCTCTCCCCTCTGTGGCCCCCGCTCTCCCCTCTGTGGCCCCTGCTCTCACCTGTGTGGCCCCTGCTCTCACCTCTCTGGCCCCTGCTCTCACCTGTGTGGCCCCTGCTCTCACCTGTGTGGCCCCTGCTCTCACCTCTCTGGCCCCTGCTCTCCCCTCTGTGGCCCCTGCTCTCCCCTCTCTGGCCCCTGCTCTCCCCTCTGTGGCCCCCGCTCTCACCTCTCTGGCCCCTGCTCTCCCCTCTGTGGCCCCCGCTCTCACCTCTCTGGCCCCTGCTCTCCCCTCTCTGGCCCCTGCTCTCCCCTCTGTGGCCCCTGCTCTCCCCTCTCTGGCCCCCGCTTTCACCTCTCTGGCCCCTGCTCTCCCCTCTCTAGCCCCCGCTCTCCCCTCTCTGGCCCCTGCTCTCCCCTCTCTGGCCCCTGCTCTCCCCTCTGTGGCCCCTGCTCTCCCCTCTCTGGCCCCTGCTCTCCCCTCTCTGGCCCCCGCTCTCACCTCTCTGGCCCCCGCTCTCCCCTCTCTGGCCCCTGCTCTCCCCTCTGGGGCCCCCGCTCTCACCTCTCTGGCCCCTGCTCTCCCCTCTGTGGCCCCTGCTCTCCCCTCTCTGGCCCCTGCTCTCCCCTCTCTGGCCCCCGCTCTCACCTCTCTGGCCCCTGCTCTCCCCTCTCTGGCCCCTGCTCTCCCCTCTGTGGCCCCCGCTCTCACCTCTCTGGCCCCTGCTCTCCCCTCTCTGGCCCCCGCTCTCACCTCTCTGGCCCCTGCTCTCCCCTCTCTGGCCCCCGCTCTCCCCTCTCTGGCCCCCGCTCTCCCCTCTCTGGCCCCTGATCTCCCCTCTGTGGCCCCTGCTCTCCCCTCTGTGGCCCCTGCTCTCCCCTCTCTGGCCCCCGCTCTCACCTCTCTGGCCCCCGCTCTCCCCTCTCTGGCCCCCGCTCTCCCCTCTGTGGCCCCCGCTCTCACCTCTCTGGCCCCTGCTCTCCCCTCTGTGGCCCCCGCTCTCACCTCTCTGGCCCCTGCTCCCCGCTCTCCCCTCTGTGGCCCCCGCTCTCACCTCTCTGGCCCCTGCTCTCCCCTCTGTAGCCCCCGCTCTCCCCTCTGTGGCCCCCGCTCTCCCCTCTCTGGCCCCTGCTCTCCCCTCTGTGGCCCCCGCTCTCTCCTCTGTGGCCCCTGCTCTCCCCTCTCTGGCCCCTGCTCTCCCCTCTGTGGCCCCCGCTCTCCCCTCTCTGGCCCCTGCTCTCCCCTCTGTGGCCCCCGCTCTCCCCTCTGTGGCCCCTGCTCTCACCTGTGTGGCCCCTGCTCTCACCTCTCTGGCCCCTGCTCTCACCTGTGTGGCCCCTGCTCTCACCTGTGTGGCCCCTGCTCTCACCTCTCTGGCCCCTGCTCTCCCCTCTGTGGCCCCTGCTCTCCCCTCTGTGGCCCCTGCTCTCACCTGTGTGGCCCCTGCTCTCCCCTCTCTGGCCCCCGCTCTCCCCTCTGTGGCCCCTGCTCTCACCTCTCTGGCCCCTGCTCTCACCTCTGTGGCCCCCGCTCTCACCTCTCTGGCCCCTGCTCTCCCCTCTGTGGCCCCCGCTCTCTCCTCTGTGGCCCCTGATCTCACCTCTCTGGCCCCTGCTCTCACCTCTCTGGCCCCTGCTCTCCCCTCTGTGGCCCCTGCTCTCCCCTCTGTGGCCCCTGCTCTCCCCTCTCTGGCCCCTGCTCTCCCCTCTGTGGCCCCTGCTCTCCCCTCTCTGGCCCCTGCTCTCCCCTCTGTGGCCCCTGCTCTCCCCTCTGTGGCCCCTGCTCTCACCTCTCTGGCCCCTGCTCTCCCCTCTGTGGCCCCCACTCTCCCCTCTCTGGCCCCCCCTCTCCCCTCTCTGGCCCCTGCTCTCACCTCTCTGGCCCCTGCTCTCCCCTCTGTGGCCCCTGCTCTCCCCTCTCTGGCCACTGCTCTCCCCTCTGTGGCCCCTGCTCTCCCCTCTCTGGCCCCTGCTCTCCCCTCTGTGGCCCCTGCTCTCCCCTCTCTGGCCCCTGCTCTCCCCTCTGTGGCCCCTGCTCTCCCCTCTCTGGCCCCTGCTCTCCCCTCTGTGGCCCCTGCTCTCCCCTCTCTGGCCCCTGCTCTCCCCTCTGTGGCCCCTGCTCTCCCCTCTCTGGCCCCTGCTCTCCCCTCTGTGGCCCCCGCTCTCCCCTCTCTGGCCCCCGCTCTCCCCTCTGTGGCCCCTGCTCTCACCTCTCTGGCCCCTGCTCTCCCCTCTGTGGCCCCTGATCTCACCTCTGTGGCCCCCGCTCTCACCTCTCTGGCCCCTGATCTCACCTCTTTGGCCCCTGCTCTCCCCTCTGTGGCCCCCGCTCTCACCTCTCTGGCCCCCGCTCTCTCCTCTGTGGCCCCTGATCTCACCTCTCTGGCCCCTGCTCTCCCCTCTGTGGCCCCTGCTCTCCCCTCTGTGGCCCCTGCTCTCCCCTCTGTGGCCCCTGCTCTCCCCTCTGTGGCCCCTGCTCTCACCTGTGTGGCCCCCGCTCTCACCTCTCTGGCCCCTGCTCTCACCTCTGTGGCCCCCACTCTCCCCTCTCTGGCCCCCCCTCTCCCCTCTGTGGCCCCTGCTCTCACCTGTGTGGCCCCTGCTCTCACCTCTGTGGCCCCTGCTCTCCCCTCTCTGGCCCCTGCTCTCCCCTCTCTGGCCCCCGCTCTCCCCTCTGTGGCCCCTGCTCTCACCTGTGTGTCCCCTGCTCTCACCTCTCTGGCCCCCGCTCTCCCCTCTGTAGCCCCCGCTCTCCCCTCTGTGGCCCCCGCTCTCACCTCTCTGGCCCCTGCTCTCCCCTCTCTGGCCCCTGCTCTCCCCTCTGTGGCCCCCGCTCTCCCCTCTGTGGCCCCTGCTCTCCCCTCTCTGGCCCCTGCTCTCCCCTCTCTGGCCCCCGCTCTCCCCTCTGTGGCCCCCGCTCTCCCCTCTGTGGCCCCTGCTCTCACCTGTGTGGCCCCTGCTCTCACTTCTCTGGCCCCTGCTCTCCCCTCTCTGGCCCCTGCTCTCCCCTCTCTGGCCCCTGCTCTCCCGTCTCTGGCCTCCGCTCTCCCCTCTCTGGACCCCGCTCTCACCTCTGTGGCCCCCGCTCTCACCTCTCTGGCCCCTGCTCTCCCCTCTCTGGCCCCCGCTCTCACCTCTCTGGCCCCTGCTCTCCCCTCTGTGGCCCCCGCTCTCACCTCTCTGGCCCCTGCTCTCACCTCTGTGGCCCCCGCTCTCACCTCTCTGGCCCCTGCTCTCCCCTCTGTGGCCCCTGCTCTCCCCTCTGTGGCCCCTGCTCTCCCCTCTCTGGCCCCTGCTCTCCCCTCTGTGGCCCCCGCTCTCCCCTCTGTGGCCCCCGCTCTCCCCTCTCTGGCCCCCGCTCTCACCTCTGTGGCCCCCGCTCTCACCTCTCTGGCCCCTGCTCTCACCTGTGTGGCCCCTGCTCTCACCTCTCTGGCCCCTGCTCTCCCCTCTCTGGCCTCCGCTCTCCCCTCTCTGGCCCCCGCTCTCACCTCTGTGGCCCCCGCTTTCACCTCTCTGGCCCCTGCTCTCCCCTCTCTGGCCCCCGCTCTCACCTCTCTGGCCCCCGCTCTCCCCTCTGTGGCCCCCGCTCTCACCTCTCTGGCCCCTGCTCTCCCCTCTCTGGCCCCTGCTCTCCCCTCTGTGGCCCCTGCTCTCCCCTCTCTGGCCCCTGCTCTCCCCTCTCTGGCCCCCGCTCTCACCTCTCTGGCCCCTGCTCTCCCCTCTCTGGCCCCCGCTCTCCCCTCTGTGGCCCCCGCTCTCACCTCTCTGGCCCCTGCTCTCCCCTCTCTGGCCCCTGCTCTCCCCTCTGTGGCCCCTGCTCTCCCCTCTCTGGCCCCTGCTCTCCCCTCTCTGGCCCCCGCTCTCACCTCTCTGGCCCCTGCTCTCCCCTCTCTGGCCCCTGCTCTCCCCTCTGTGGCCCCCGCTCTCACCTCTCTGGCCCCTGCTCTCCCCTCTGTGGCCCCCGCTCTCACCTCTCTGGCCCCTGCTCTCCCCTCTATGGCCCCTGCTCTCCCCTCTGTGGCCCCTGCTCTCCCCTCTCTGGCCCCCGCTCTCACCTCTCTGGCCCCTGCTCTCCCCTCTCTAGCCCCCGCTCTCCCCTCTCTGGCCCCTGCTCTCCCCTCTCTGGCCCCTGCTCTCCCCTCTCTGGCCCCTGCTCTCCCCTCTCTGGCCCCTGCTCTCCCCTCTCTGGCCCCCGCTCTCACCTCTCTGGCCCCCGCTCTCCCCTCTCTGGCCCCTGCTCTCCCCTCTGTGGCCCCCGCTCTCACCTCTCTGGCCCCTGCTCTCCCCTCTGTGGCCCCTGCTCTCCCCTCTCTGGCCCCTGCTCTCCCCTCTCTGGCCCCCGCTCTCACCTCTCTGGCCCCTGCTCTCCCCTCTCTGGCCCCTGCTCTCCCCTCTGTGGCCCCCGCTCTCACCTCTCTGGCCCCTGCTCTCCCCTCTCTGGCCCCCGCTCTCACCTCTCTGGCCCCTGCTCTCCCCTCTCTGGCCCCCGCTCTCCCCTCTCTGGCCCCTGCTCTCCCCTCTCTGGCCCCTGCTCTCCCCTCTGTGGCCCCTGCTCTCCCCTCTGTGGCCCCTGCTCTCCCCTCTCTGGCCCCCGCTCTCACCTCTCTGGCCCCCGCTCTCCCCTCTCTGGCCCCCGCTCTCCCCTCTGTGGCCCCCGCTCTCACCTCTCTGGCCCCTGCTCTCCCCTCTGTGGCCCCCGCTCTCACCTCTCTGGCCCCTGCTCCCCGCTCTCCCCTCTGTGGCCCCCGCTCTCACCTCTCTGGCCCCTGCTCTCCCCTCTGTGGCCCCCGCTCTCCCCTCTGTGGCCCCTGCTCTCCCCTCTCTGGCCCCTGCTCTCCCCTCTGTGGCCCCCGCTCTCCCCTCTCTGGCCCCTGCTCTCCCCTCTGTGGCCCCCGCTCTCACCTCTCTGGCCCCTGCTCTCCCCTCTGTGGCCCCCGCTCTCACCTCTCTGGCCCCTGCTCTCCCCTCTCTGGCCCCTGCTCTCCCCTCTGTGGCCCCTGCTCTCCCCTCTCTGGCCCCCGCTCTCACCTCTCTGGCCCCTGCTCTCCCCTCTCTAGCCCCCGCTCTCCCCTCTCTGGCCCCTGCTCTCCCCTCTCTGGCCCCTGCTCTCCCCTCTGTGGCCCCTGCTCTCCCCTCTCTGGCCCCTGCTCTCCCCTCTCTGGCCCCCGCTCTCACCTCTCTGGCCCCCGCTCTCCCCTCTCTGGCCCCTGCTCTCCCCTCTGTGGCCCCCGCTCTCACCTCTCTGGCCCCTGCTCTCCCCTCTGTGGCCCCTGCTCTCCCCTCTCTGGCCCCTGCTCTCCCCTCTCTGGCCCCCGCTCTCCCCTCTCTGGCCCCTGCTCTCCCCTCTCTGGCCCCTGCTCTCCCCTCTGTGGCCCCCGCTCTCACCTCTCTGGCCCCTGCTCTCCCCTCTCTGGCCCCCGCTCTCACCTCTCTGGCCCCTGCTCTCCCCTCTCTGGCCCCCGCTCTCCCCTCTCTGGCCCCTGCTCTCCCCTCTCTGGCCCCTGCTCTCCCCTCTGTGGCCCCTGCTCTCCCCTCTGTGGCCCCTGCTCTCCCCTCTCTGGCCCCCGCTCTCACCTCTCTGGCCCCCGCTCTCCCCTCTCTGGCCCCCGCTCTCCCCTCTGTGGCCCCCGCTCTCACCTCTCTGGCCCCTGCTCTGCCCTCTGTGGCCCCCGCTCTCACCTCTCTGGCCCCTGCTCCCCGCTCTCCCCTCTGTGGCCCCCGCTCTCACCTCTCTGGCCCCTGCTCTCCCCTCTGTGGCCCCCGCTCTCCCCTCTGTGGCCCCTGCTCTCCCCTCTCTGGCCCCTGCTCTCCCCTCTGTGGCCCCCGCTCTCCCCTCTCTGGCCCCTGCTCTCCCCTCTGTGGCCCCCGCTCTCCCCTCTGTGGCCCCTGCTCTCACCTGTGTGGCCCCTGCTCTCACCTCTCTGGCCCCTGCTCTCACCTGTGTGGCCCCTGCTCTCACCTGTGTGGCCCCTGCTCTCACCTCTCTGGCCCCTGCTCTCCCCTCTGTGGCCCCTGCTCTCCCCTCTCTGGCCCCTGCTCTCCCCTCTGTGGCCCCCGCTCTCACCTCTCTGGCCCCTGCTCTCCCCTCTGTGGCCCCCGCTCTCACCTCTCTGGCCCCTGCTCTCCCCTCTCTGGCCCCTGCTCTCCCCTCTGTGGCCCCTGCTCTCCCCTCTCTGGCCCCCGCTTTCACCTCTCTGGCCCCTGCTCTCCCCTCTCTAGCCCCCGCTCTCCCCTCTCTGGCCCCTGCTCTCCCCTCTCTGGCCCCTGCTCTCCCCTCTGTGGCCCCTGCTCTCCCCTCTCTGGCCCCTGCTCTCCCCTCTCTGGCCCCCGCTCTCACCTCTCTGGCCCCCGCTCTCCCCTCTCTGGCCCCTGCTCTCCCCTCTGGGGCCCCCGCTCTCACCTCTCTGGCCCCTGCTCTCCCCTCTGTGGCCCCTGCTCTCCCCTCTCTGGCCCCTGCTCTCCCCTCTCTGGCCCCCGCTCTCACCTCTCTGGCCCCTGCTCTCCCCTCTCTGGCCCCTGCTCTCCCCTCTGTGGCCCCCGCTCTCACCTCTCTGGCCCCTGCTCTCCCCTCTCTGGCCCCCGCTCTCACCTCTCTGGCCCCTGCTCTCCCCTCTCTGGCCCCCGCTCTCCCCTCTCTGGCCCCCGCTCTCCCCTCTCTGGCCCCTGATCTCCCCTCTGTGGCCCCTGCTCTCCCCTCTCTGGCCCCCGCTCTCACCTCTCTGGCCCCCGCTCTCCCCTCTCTGGCCCCCGCTCTCCCCTCTGTGGCCCCCGCTCTCACCTCTCTGGCCCCTGCTCTCCCCTCTGTGGCCCCCGCTCTCACCTCTCTGGCCCCTGCTCCCCGCTCTCCCCTCTGTGGCCCCCGCTCTCACCTCTCTGGCCCCTGCTCTCCCCTCTGTGGCCCCCGCTCTCCCCTCTGTGGCCCCCGCTCTCCCCTCTCTGGCCCCTGCTCTCCCCTCTGTGGCCCCCGCTCTCTCCTCTGTGGCCCCTGCTCTCCCCTCTCTGGCCCCTGCTCTCCCCTCTGTGGCCCCCGCTCTCCCCTCTCTGGCCCCTGCTCTCCCCTCTGTGGCCCCCGCTCTCCCCTCTGTGGCCCCTGCTCTCACCTGTGTGGCCCCTGCTCTCACCTCTCTGGCCCCTGCTCTCACCTGTGTGGCCCCTGCTCTCACCTGTGTGGCCCCTGCTCTCACCTCTCTGGCCCCTGCTCTCCCCTCTGTGGCCCCTGCTCTCCCCTCTGTGGCCCCTGCTCTCACCTGTGTGGCCCCTGCTCTCACCTCTCTGGCCCCTGCTCTCCCCTCTGTGGCCCCCGCTCTCCCCTCTGTGGCCCCCGCTCTCCCCTCTCTGGCCCCTGCTCTCCCCTCTGTGGCCCCCGCTCTCTCCTCTGTGGCCCCTGCTCTCCCCTCTCTGGCCCCTGCTCTCCCCTCTGTGGCCCCCGCTCTCCCCTCTCTGGCCCCTGCTCTCCCCTCTGTGGCCCCCGCTCTCCCCTCTGTGGCCCCTGCTCTCACCTGTGTGGCCCCTGCTCTCACCTCTCTGGCCCCTGCTCTCACCTGTGTGGCCCCTGCTCTCACCTGTGTGGCCCCTGCTCTCACCTCTCTGGCCCCTGCTCTCCCCTCTGTGGCCCCTGCTCTCCCCTCTCTGGCCCCTGCTCTCCCCTCTGTGGCCCCCGCTCTCACCTCTCTGGCCCCTGCTCTCCCCTCTCTGGCCCCTGCTCTCCCCTCTGTGGCCCCTGCTCTCCCCTCTCTGGCCCCCGCTCTCACCTCTCTGGCCCCTGCTCTCCCCTCTCTAGCCCCCGCTCTCCCCTCTCTGGCCCCTGCTCTCCCCTCTCTGGCCCCTGCTCTCCCCTCTCTGGCCCCTGCTCTCCCCTCTCTGGCCCCCGCTCTCACCTCTCTGGCCCCCGCTCTCCCCTCTCTGGCCCCTGCTCTCCCCTCTGTGGCCCCCGCTCTCACCTCTCTGGCCCCTGCTCTCCCCTCTGTGGCCCCTGCTCTCCCCTCTCTGGCCCCTGCTCTCCCCTCTCTGGCCCCCGCTCTCACCTCTCTGGCCCCTGCTCTCCCCTCTCTGGCCCCTGCTCTCCCCTCTGTGGCCCCCGCTCTCACCTCTCTGGCCCCTGCTCTCCCCTCTCTGGCCCCCGCTCTCACCTCTCTGGCCCCTGCTCTCCCCTCTCTGGCCCCCGCTCTCCCCTCTCTGGCCCCTGCTCTCCCCTCTCTGGCCCCTGCTCTCCCCTCTGTGGCCCCTGCTCTCCCCTCTGTGGCCCCTGCTCTCCCCTCTCTGGCCCCCGCTCTCACCTCTCTGGCCCCCGCTCTCCCCTCTCTGGCCCCCGCTCTCCCCTCTGTGGCCCCCGCTCTCACCTCTCTGGCCCCTGCTCTCCCCTCTGTGGCCCCCGCTCTCACCTCTCTGGCGCCTGCTCCCCGCTCTCCCCTCTGTGGCCCCCGCTCTCACCTCTCTGGCCCCTGCTCTCCCCTCTGTGGCCCCCGCTCTCCCCTCTGTGGCCCCCGCTCTCCCCTCTCTGGCCCCTGCTCTCCCCTCTGTGGCCCCCGCTCTCTCCTCTGTGGCCCCTGCTCTCCCCTCTCTGGCCCCTGCTCTCCCCTCTGTGGCCCCCGCTCTCCCCTCTCTGGCCCCTGCTCTCCCCTCTGTGGCCCCTGCTCTCACCTGTGTGGCCCCTGCTCTCACCTCTCTGGCCCCTGCTCTCACCTGTGTGGCCCCTGCTCTCACCTCTCTGGCCCCTGCTCTCCCCTCTGTGGCCCCTGCTCTCCCCTCTGTGGCCCCTGCTCTCACCTGTGTGGCCCCTGCTCTCACCTCTCTGGCCCCTGCTCTCCCCTCTGTGGCCCCCGCTCTCCCCTCTCTGGCCCCTGCTCTCCCCTCTGTGGCCCCCGCTCTCTCCTCTGTGGCCCCTGCTCTCCCCTCTCGGGCCCCTGCTCTCCCCTCTGTGGCCCCTGCTCTCCCCTCTGTGGCCCCTGCTCTCACCTGTGTGGCCCCTGCTCTCACCTCTCTGGCCCCTGCTCTCCCCTCTGTGGCCCCTGCTCTCACCTGTGTGGCCCCTGCTCTCACCTCTCTGGCCCCTGCTCTCCCCTCTGTGGCCCCTGCTCTCACCTGTGTGGCCCCTGCTCTCACCTCTCTGGCCCCTGCTCTCCCCTCTGTGGCCCCTGCTCTCCCCTCTGTGGCCCCCGCTCTCTCCTCTGTGGCCCCTGCTCTCCCCTCTCAGGCCCCTGCTCTCACCTGTGTGGCCCCTGCTCTCACCTGTGTGGCCCCTGCTCTCACCTGTGTGGCCCCCGCTCTCACCTCTCTGGCCCCTGCTCTCCCCTCTGTGGCCCCCGCTCTCACCTCTCTGGCCCCCGCTCTCCCCTCTGTAGCCCCCGCTCTCCCCTCTGTGGCCCCCGCTCTCACCTCTCTGGCCCCTGCTCTCCCCTCTCTGGCCCCTGCTCTCCCCTCTGTGGCCCCCGCTCTCCCCTCTGTGGCCCCTGCTCTCCCCTCTCTGGCCCCTGCTCTCCCCTCTCTGGCCCCCGCTCTCCCCTCTGTGGCCCCCGCTCTCCCCTCTGTGGCCCCTGCTCTCACCTGTGTGGCCCCTGCTCTCACCTCTCTGGCCCCTGCTCTCCCCTCTCTGGCCCCTGCTCTCCCCTCTCTGGCCCCTGCTCTCCCGTCTCTGGCCTCCGCTCTCCCCTCTCTGGACCCCGCTCTCACCTCTGTGGCCCCCGCTCTCACCTCTCTGGCCCCTGCTCTCCCCTCTCTGGCCCCCGCTCTCACCTCTCTGGCCCCTGCTCTCCCCTCTGTGGCCCCCGCTCTCACCTCTCTGGCCCCTGCTCTCACCTCTGTGGCCCCCGCTCTCACCTCTCTGGCCCCTGCTCTCCCCTCTGTGGCCCCTGCTCTCCCCTCTGTGGCCCCTGCTCTCCCCTCTCTGGCCCCTGCTCTCCCCTCTGTGGCCCCCGCTCTCCCCTCTGTGGCCCCCGCTCTCCCCTCTCTGGCCCCCGCTCTCACCTCTGTGGCCCCCGCTCTCACCTCTCTGGCCCCTGCTCTCACCTGTGTGGCCCCTGCTCTCACCTCTCTGGCCCCTGCTCTCCCCTCTCTGGCCTCCGCTCTCCCCTCTCTGGCCCCCGCTCTCACCTCTGTGGCCCCCGCCCTCACCTCTCTGGCCCCTGCTCTCCCCTCTCTGGCCCCCGCTCTCACCTCTCTGGCCCCCGCTCTCCCCTCTGTGGCCCCCGCTCTCACCTCTCTGGCCCCTGCTCTCCCCTCTCTGGCCCCTGCTCTCCCCTCTGTGGCCCCTGCTCTCCCCTCTCTGGCCCCTGCTCTCCCCTCTCTGGCCCCCGCTCTCACCTCTCTGGCCCCTGCTCTCCCCTCTCTGGCCCCCGCTCTCCCCTCTGTGGCCCCCGCTCTCACCTCTCTGGCCCCTGCTCTCCCCTCTCTGGCCCCTGCTCTCCCCTCTGTGGCCCCTGCTCTCCCCTCTCTGGCCCCTGCTCTCCCCTCTCTGGCCCCCGCTCTCACCTCTCTGGCCCCTGCTCTCCCCTCTCTGGCCCCTGCTCTCCCCTCTGTGGCCCCCGCTCTCACCTCTCTGGCCCCTGCTCTCCCCTCTGTGGCCCCCGCTCTCACCTCTCTGGCCCCCGCTCTCCCCTCTTTGGCCCCTGCTCTCCCCTCTGTGGCCCCTGCTCTCCCCTCTCTGGCCCCCGCTCTCACCTCTCTGGCCCCCGCTCTCCCCTCTCTGGCCCCTGCTCTCCCCTCTCTGGCCCCTGCTCTCCCCTCTCTGGCCCCTGCTCTCCCCTCTCTGGCCCCTGCTCTCCCCTCTCTGGCCCCCGCTCTCCCCTCTCTGGCCCCCGCTCTCCCCTCTCTGGCCCCTGCTCTCCCCTCTGTGGCCCCCGCTCTCACCTCTCTGGCCCCTGCTCTCCCCTCTGTGGCCCCTGCTCTCCCCTCTCTGGCCCCTGCTCTCCCCTCTCTGGCCCCCGCTCTCACCTCTCTGGCCCCTGCTCTCCCCTCTCTGGCCCCTGCTCTCCCCTCTGTGGCCCCCGCTCTCACCTCTCTGGCCCCTGCTCTCCCCTCTCTGGCCCCCGCTCTCACCTCTCTGGCCCCTGCTCTCCCCTCTCTGGCCCCCGCTCTCCCCTCTCTGGCCCCTGCTCTCCCCTCTCTGGCCCCTGCTCTCCCCTCTGTGGCCCCTGCTCTCCCCTCTGTGGCCCCCGCTCTCCCCTCTCTGGCCCCCGCTCTCACCTCTCTGGCCCCCGCTCTCCCCTCTCTGGCCCCCGCTCTCCCCTCTGTGGCCCCCGCTCTCACCTCTCTGGCCCCTGCTCTCCCCTCTGTGGCCCCCGCTCTCACCTCTCTGGCCCCTGCTCCCCGCTCTCCCCTCTGTGGCCCCCGCTCTCACCTCTCTGGCCCCTGCTCTCCCCTCTGTGGCCCCCGCTCTCCCCTCTGTGGCCCCTGCTCTCCCCTCTGTGGCCCCCGCTCTCCCCTCTGTGGCCCCTGCTCTCCCCTCTCTGGCCCCTGCTCTCCCCTCTGTGGCCCCCGCTCTCCCCTCTCTGGCCCCTGCTCTCCCCTCTGTGGCCCCCGCTCTCACCTCTCTGGCCCCTGCTCTCCCCTCTGTGGCCCCCGCTCTCACCTCTCTGGCCCCTGCTCTCCCCTCTCTGGCCCCTGCTCTCCCCTCTGTGGCCCCTGCTCTCCCCTCTCTGGCCCCCGCTCTCACCTCTCTGGCCCCTGCTCTCCCCTCTCTAGCCCCCGCTCTCCCCTCTCTGGCCCCTGCTCTCCCCTCTCTGGCCCCTGCTCTCCCCTCTGTGGCCCCTGCTCTCCCCTCTCTGGCCCCTGCTCTCCCCTCTCTGGCCCCCGCTCTCACCTCTCTGGCCCCCGCTCTCCCCTCTCTGGCCCCTGCTCTCCCCTCTGTGGCCCCCGCTCTCACCTCTCTGGCCCCTGCTCTCCCCTCTGTGGCCCCTGCTCTCCCCTCTCTGGCCCCTGCTCTCCCCTCTCTGGCCCCCGCTCTCACCTCTCTGGCCCCTGCTCTCCCCTCTCTGGCCCCTGCTCTCCCCTCTGTGGCACCCGCTCTCACCTCTCTGGCCCCTGCTCTCCCCTCTCTGGCCCCCGCTCTCACCTCTCTGGCCCCTGCTCTCCCCTCTCTGGCCCCCGCTCTCCCCTCTCTGGCCCCTGCTCTCCCCTCTCTGGCCCCTGCTCTCCCCTCTGTGGCCCCTGCTCTCCCCTCTGTGGCCCCTGCTCTCCCCTCTCTGGCCCCCGCTCTCCCCTCTCTGGCCCCCGCTCTCCCCTCTGTGGCCCCCGCTCTCACCTCTCTGGCCCCTGCTCTGCCCTCTGTGGCCCCCGCTCTCACCTCTCTGGCCCCTGCTCCCCGCTCTCCCCTCTGTGGCCCCCGCTCTCACCTCTCTGGCCCCTGCTCTCCCCTCTGTGGCCCCCGCTCTCCCCTCTGTGGCCCCTGCTCTCCCCTCTCTGGCCCCTGCTCTCCCCTCTGTGGCCCCCGCTCTCCCCTCTCTGGCCCCTGCTCTCCCCTCTGTGGCCCCCGCTCTCCCCTCTGTGGCCCCTGCTCTCACCTGTGTGGCCCCTGCTCTCACCTCTCTGGCCCCTGCTCTCACCTGTGTGGCCCCTGCTCTCACCTGTGTGGCCCCTGCTCTCACCTCTCTGGCCCCTGCTCTCCCCTCTGTGGCCCCTGCTCTCCCCTCTCTGGCCCCTGCTCTCCCCTCTGTGGCCCCCGCTCTCACCTCTCTGGCCCCTGCTCTCCCCTCTGTGGCCCCCGCTCTCACCTCTCTGGCCCCTGCTCTCCCCTCTCTGGCCCCTGCTCTCCCCTCTGTGGCCCCTGCTCTCCCCTCTCTGGCCCCCGCTTTCACCTCTCTGGCCCCTGCTCTCCCCTCTCTAGCCCCCGCTCTCCCCTCTCTGGCCCCTGCTCTCCCCTCTCTGGCCCCTGCTCTCCCCTCTGTGGCCCCTGCTCTCCCCTCTCTGGCCCCTGCTCTCCCCTCTCTGGCCCCCGCTCTCACCTCTCTGGCCCCCGCTCTCCCCTCTCTGGCCCCTGCTCTCCCCTCTGGGGCCCCCGCTCTCACCTCTCTGGCCCCTGCTCTCCCCTCTGTGGCCCCTGCTCTCCCCTCTCTGGCCCCTGCTCTCCCCTCTCTGGCCCCCGCTCTCACCTCTCTGGCCCCTGCTCTCCCCTCTCTGGCCCCTGCTCTCCCCTCTGTGGCCCCCGCTCTCACCTCTCTGGCCCCTGCTCTCCCCTCTCTGGCCCCCGCTCTCACCTCTCTGGCCCCCGCTCTCCCCTCTCTGGCCCCCGCTCTCCCCTCTCTGGCCCCCGCTCTCCCCTCTCTGGCCCCTGCTCTCCCCTCTGTGGCCCCTGCTCTCCCCTCTGTGGCCCCTGCTCTCCCCTCTCTGGCCCCCGCTCTCACCTCTCTGGCCCCCGCTCTCCCCTCTCTGGCCCCCGCTCTCCCCTCTGTGGCCCCCGCTCTCACCTCTCTGGCCCCTGCTCTCCCCTCTGTGGCCCCCGCTCTCACCTCTCTGGCCCCTGCTCCCCGCTCTCCCCTCTGTGGCCCCCGCTCTCACCTCTCTGGCCCCTGCTCTCCCCTCTGTGGCCCCCGCTCTCCCCTCTGTGGCCCCCGCTCTCCCCTCTCTGGCCCCTGCTCTCCCCTCTGTGGCCCCCGCTCTCTCCTCTGTGGCCCCTGCTCTCCCCTCTCTGGCCCCTGCTCTCCCCTCTGTGGCCCCCGCTCTCCCCTCTCTGGCCCCTGCTCTCCCCTCTGTGGCCCCCGCTCTCCCCTCTGTGGCCCCTGCTCTCACCTGTGTGGCCCCTGCTCTCACCTCTCTGGCCCCTGCTCTCACCTGTGTGGCCCCTGCTCTCACCTGTGTGGCCCCTGCTCTCACCTCTCTGGCCCCTGCTCTCCCCTCTGTGGCCCCTGCTCTCCCCTCTGTGGCCCCTGCTCTCACCTGTGTGGCCCCTGCTCTCACCTCTCTGGCCCCTGCTCTCCCCTCTGTGGCCCCCGCTCTCCCCTCTGTGGCCCCCGCTCTCCCCTCTCTGGCCCCTGCTCTCCCCTCTGTGGCCCCCGCTCTCTCCTCTGTGGCCCCTGCTCTCCCCTCTCTGGCCCCTGCTCTCCCCTCTGTGGCCCCCGCTCTCCCCTCTCTGGCCCCTGCTCTCCCCTCTGTGGCCCCCGCTCTCCCCTCTGTGGCCCCTGCTCTCACCTGTGTGGCCCCTGCTCTCACCTCTCTGGCCCCTGCTCTCACCTGTGTGGCCCCTGCTCTCACCTGTGTGGCCCCTGCTCTCACCTCTCTGGCCCCTGCTCTCCCCTCTGTGGCCCCTGCTCTCCCCTCTCTGGCCCCTGCTCTCCCCTCTGTGGCCCCCGCTCTCACCTCTCTGGCCCCTGCTCTCCCCTCTCTGGCCCCTGCTCTCCCCTCTGTGGCCCCTGCTCCCCCCTCTCTGGCCCCCGCTCTCACCTCTCTGGCCCCTGCTCTCCCCTCTCTAGCCCCCGCTCTCCCCTCTCTGGCCCCTGCTCTCCCCTCTCTGGCCCCTGCTCTCCCCTCTCTGGCCCCTGCTCTCCCCTCTCTGGCCCCCGCTCTCACCTCTCTGGCCCCCGCTCTCCCCTCTCTGGCCCCTGCTCTCCCCTCTGTGGCCCCCGCTCTCACCTCTCTGGCCCCTGCTCTCCCCTCTGTGGCCCCTGCTCTCCCCTCTCTGGCCCCTGCTCTCCCCTCTCTGGCCCCCGCTCTCACCTCTCTGGCCCCTGCTCTCCCCTCTCTGGCCCCTGCTCTCCCCTCTGTGGCCCCCGCTCTCACCTCTCTGGCCCCTGCTCTCCCCTCTCTGGCCCCCGCTCTCACCTCTCTGGCCCCTGCTCTCCCCTCTCTGGCCCCCGCTCTCCCCTCTCTGGCCCCTGCTCTCCCCTCTCTGGCCCCTGCTCTCCCCTCTGTGGCCCCTGCTCTCCCCTCTGTGGCCCCTGCTCTCCCCTCTCTGGCCCCCGCTCTCACCTCTCTGGCCCCCGCTCTCCCCTCTCTGGCCCCCGCTCTCCCCTCTGTGGCCCCCGCTCTCACCTCTCTGGCCCCTGCTCTCCCCTCTGTGGCCCCCGCTCTCACCTCTCTGGCGCCTGCTCCCCGCTCTCCCCTCTGTGGCCCCCGCTCTCACCTCTCTGGCCCCTGCTCTCCCCTCTGTGGCCCCCGCTCTCCCCTCTGTGGCCCCCGCTCTCCCCTCTCTGGCCCCTGCTCTCCCCTCTGTGGCCCCCGCTCTCTCCTCTGTGGCCCCTGCTCTCCCCTCTCTGGCCCCTGCTCTCCCCTCTGTGGCCCCCGCTCTCCCCTCTCTGGCCCCTGCTCTCCCCTCTGTGGCCCCCGCTCTCCCCTCTGTGGCCCCTGCTCTCACCTGTGTGGCCCCTGCTCTCACCTCTCTGGCCCCTGCTCTCACCTGTGTGGCCCCTGCTCTCACCTCTCTGGCCCCTGCTCTCCCCTCTGTGGCCCCTGCTCTCCCCTCTGTGGCCCCTGCTCTCACCTGTGTGGCCCCTGCTCTCACCTCTCTGGCCCCTGCTCTCCCCTCTGTGGCCCCCGCTCTCCCCTCTCTGGCCCCTGCTCTCCCCTCTGTGGCCCCCGCTCTCTCCTCTGTGGCCCCTGCTCTCCCCTCTCGGGCCCCTGCTCTCCCCTCTGTGGCCCCCGCTCTCCCCTCTCTGGCCCCCGCTCTCCCCTCTGTGGCCCCCGCTCTCACCTCTCTGGCCCCTGCTCTCCCCTCTGTGGCCCCCGCTCTCACCTCTCTGGCGCCTGCTCCCCGCTCTCCCCTCTGTGGCCCCCGCTCTCACCTCTCTGGCCCCTGCTCTCCCCTCTGTGGCCCCCGCTCTCCCCTCTGTGGCCCCCGCTCTCCCCTCTCTGGCCCCTGCTCTCCCCTCTGTGGCCCCCGCTCTCTCCTCTGTGGCCCCTGCTCTCCCCTCTCTGGCCCCTGCTCTCCCCTCTGTGGCCCCCGCTCTCCCCTCTCTGGCCCCTGCTCTCCCCTCTGTGGCCCCCGCTCTCCCCTCTGTGGCCCCTGCTCTCACCTGTGTGGCCCCTGCTCTCACCTCTCTGGCCCCTGCTCTCACCTGTGTGGCCCCTGCTCTCACCTCTCTGGCCCCTGCTCTCCCCTCTGTGGCCCCTGCTCTCCCCTCTGTGGCCCCTGCTCTCACCTGTGTGGCCCCTGCTCTCACCTCTCTGGCCCCTGCTCTCCCCTCTGTGGCCCCCGCTCTCCCCTCTCTGGCCCCTGCTCTCCCCTCTGTGGCCCCCGCTCTCTCCTCTGTGGCCCCTGCTCTCCCCTCTCGGGCCCCTGCTCTCCCCTCTGTGGCCCCTGCTCTCCCCTCTGTGGCCCCTGCTCTCACCTGTGTGGCCCCTGCTCTCACCTCTCTGGCCCCTGCTCTCCCCTCTGTGGCCCCTGCTCTCACCTGTGTGGCCCCTGCTCTCACCTCTCTGGCCCCTGCTCTCCCCTCTGTGGCCCCTGCTCTCACCTGTGTGGCCCCTGCTCTCACCTCTCTGGCCCCTGCTCTCCCCTCTGTGGCCCCTGCTCTCCCCTCTGTGGCCCCCGCTCTCTCCTCTGTGGCCCCTGCTCTCCCCTCTCAGGCCCCTGCTCTCACCTGTGTGGCCCCTGCTCTCACCTGTGTGGCCCCTGCTCTCACCTGTGTGGCCCCTGCTCTCCCCTCTCTGGCCCCCGCTCTCCCCTCTCTGGCCCCTGCTCTCCCCTCTGTGGCCCCCGCTCTCCCCTCTGTGGCCCCTGCTCTCACCTGTGTGGCCCCTGCTCTCACCTCTCTGGCCCCTGCTCTCACCTGTGTGGCCCCTGCTCTCACCTGTGTGGCCCCTGCTCTCACCTCTCTGGCCCCTGCTCTCCCCTCTGTGGCCCCTGCTCTCCCCTCTGTGGCCCCTGCTCTCACCTGTGTGGCCCCTGCTCTCACCTCTCTGGCCCCTGCTCTCCCCTCTGTGGCCCCCGCTCTCCCCTCTCTGGCCCCTGCTCTCCCCTCTGTGGCCCCCGCTCTCTCCTCTGTGGCCCCTGCTCTCCCCTCTCGGGCCCCTGCTCTCCCCTCTGTGGCCCCTGCTCTCCCCTCTGTGGCCCCTGCTCTCACCTGTGTGGCCCCTGCTCTCACCTCTCTGGCCCCTGCTCTCCCCTCTGTGGCCCCTGCTCTCACCTGTGTGGCCCCTGCTCTCACCTCTCTGGCCCCTGCTCTCCCCTCTGTGGCCCCTGCTCTCCCCTCTGTGGCCCCTGCTCTCTCCTCTGTGGCCCCTGCTCTCCCCTCTCGGGCCCCTGCTCTCACCTGTGTGGCCCCTGCTCTCACCTGTGTGGCCCCTGCTCTCACCTGTGTGGCCCCCGCTCTCTCCTCTGTGGCCCCTGCTCTCACCTGTGTGGCCCCTGCTCTCCCCTCTCGGGCCCCTGCTCTCCCCTCTCGGGCCCCCGCTCTCCCCTCTCTGGCCCCTGCTCTCCCCTCTCGGGCCCCTGCTCTCCCCTCTCGGGCCCCTGCTCTCCCCTCTCGGGCCCCTGCTCTCACCTGTGTGGCCGAGTTCTGCTCTGCGCCTTCTGCAGTTTCCTCCATTCCCGGAGATGCTGAGGATGGCGGTTGCTAGGAGACACGACTCCATAGTGGCTTCATCCTGAGCAGCGGTCTCCATGGCGACGAACCGGAACTGACACTTCCTGGATACTCCCGTACAGTGAGCAGCTGCATCGTAAGCACTGCCCCCTGGGGGCCGCACAGAGCAGTGGCCCAGAGACACTGCTGGGGAACGCCCCACCGGTATCATAAGGACGATCTGCAGCACCTGAGGTGCATTATGAGGTTCTGCAGCAACTGAGGTTTGTGATGAGGTTCTGCAGCAGCTGAGGTGCATTATGAGGTTCTGCAGCAACTGAGGTTTGTGATGAGGTTCTGCAGCAGCTGAGGTGCATTATGAGGTTCTGCAGCAGCTGAGGTGTATGATGAGGTTCTGCAGTAGCTGAGATGTGTGATGAGGTTCTGCAGCAGCTGAGGTGTGTGATGAGGTTCTGCAGCAGCTGAGGTGTATGATGAGGTTCTGCAGCAGCTCAGGTGCATGGTGAGGTTCTGCAGCAGCTGAGGTGCATTATGAGGTTCTGCAGCAGCTGAAGTGTATGATGAGGTTCTGCAGCAGCTGAGATGTATGAGGTTCTGCAGCGGCTGAGGTGTATGATGAGGTTCTGCAGCAGCTGAGATGTATGATGAGGTTCTGCAGCTGCTGAAATGTATGATGAGGTTCCGCAGCAGC
Organism: Ranitomeya imitator; assembly: GCF_032444005.1. Taxonomy (NCBI): domain Eukaryota; kingdom Metazoa; phylum Chordata; class Amphibia; order Anura; family Dendrobatidae; genus Ranitomeya; species Ranitomeya imitator. The sequence goes on along the minus strand of NC_091284.1, from coordinate 15,911,857 downwards.
TGTGGTGTATGATGAGGTTTTGCAACAGCTGAGATGTATGATGAGGTTCTGCAGCAGCTCAGGTGTGTGATGAGGTTCTGAAGCAGGTAAAGAGTATGATGAGCTACTGCAGCAGCTGAGGTGTATTATGAGGTTCTGCAGCAGCTGAGGTGTATGTTGAGGATCTGCAGCAGCTGAGGTATATTATGAGGTTCTGCAGCAGCTGATATGTATGATGAGGTTCCGCAGCAGCTGTGCTGTATGAGGTTTTGCAGCAGCTGATGTATGATGAGGTTCTGCAGCAGCTGAGGTGTATTATGGTGCTCTGCAGCAGCTGAGGTGCTTTATGAGGTTCTGCAGCATCTGAGGTGTATGATCAGGTTCTGCAGCAGCTGAGGTGCATGATGAGGGTCTCTAGCAGCTGAGGTGTATGATGAGGTTCTGCAGCAGCTGAGGTGTATTATGGTATTCTGCAGCAGCTGAGGTGTATGATGAGGTTCTGCAGGAGCTGAGGTGTATTGAGGTTCTGCAGCAGCTGAGGTGTATTATGAGGTTCTGCAGCAGCTGAGTTGCATGGTGAGGTTCTGCAGCAGCTGAGATGCATGGGGAGGTTCTGCAGCAGCTGAGGTGCATGGTGAGGTTCTGCAGCAGCTGAGGTGCATGGTGAGGTTCTGCAGCAGCTGAGATGTATGGTGAGGGTCTGCAGCAGCTGAGGTGTATGATGAGGTTCTGCAGCAGCTGAGGTGCATGATGAGGTTCTGCAGCAGCTGAGATGTATGGTGAGCGTCTGCAGCAGCTGAGGTGTATGATGAGGTTCTGCAGCAGCTGAGGTGTATTATGGTATTCTGCAGCAGCTGAGGTGTATGATGAGGATCTGCAGCAGCGGAGGTGTATTGAGGTTCTGCAACAGCTGAGGTGTATTGAGGTTCTGCAGCAGCTGAGGTGTATTATGAGGTTCTGCAGCAGCTGAGTTGCATGGTGAGGTTCTGCAGCAGCTGAGATGCATGGTGAGGTTCTGCAGCAGCTGAGATGCATGGTGAGGTTCTGCAGCAGCTGAGGTGCATGGTGAGGTTCTGCAGCAGCTGAGATGTATGGTGAGGGTCTGCAGCAGCTGAGGTGTATGATGAGGTTCTGCAGCAGCTGAGGTGTATGATTAAGTTCTGCAGCAGCTGAGGTGTAGTTGGAGGTGTCTCCCCATGATTTGTGGGATGATCTGCAGGGTCGGTCGGTGTGTGATTCCTGACGAGGACTGTAATAATCGCTGCAGATCAGATCTTTCCAGTGATGGGGGAGCCCTGAGTGCCCCCATAGAGTGCCCGTTACAATGCTCCCTACAGTGCCCACTAGTGTCCCCTACAGCGCTCCATACAGTGCCCCCTACAGCGCTCCATACAATGCTCCCTACAGTGCCCCTACAATGCTCCCCACAGTGCCCCCTACAATGCTCCCTACAGCGCTCCCTACAGTGCCCACTAGTGTCCCCTACAGCGCTCCATACAGTGCCCCCTACAGTGCCCCTACAATGCTCCCCACAGTGCCCCCTACAATGCTCCCTACAGCGCTCCCTACAGTGCCCACTAGTGTCCCCTACAGCGCTCCATAGTGCCCTCTACAGTGCCCCCTACAGCGCTCCCTACAATGCTCCCCACAGTGCCCCCATACAGCGCTCCCTGCAGTGCCCACTACGGTGCCCCCTACAATGCTCCCCAGTGCCCACTACGGTGCCCCCTACAATGCTCCCTACAGTGCCCCCATACAGAGCTCCATACAGTGCCCCCCCTACAGCGCTCCATACAGTGGCCCCTACAGCGCTCCATACAGTGCTCACTACAGTGCCCCCTACAGCGCTCCCTACAGTGCCCCCCATACAGCGCTCCCTACAGTGCCCCCCTACAGCGCTCCATACAGTGCCCCCCTACAGCGCTCCATACAGTGCCCCCCATACAGCGCTCCCTACAGTGCCCCCCATACAGCGCTCCCTACAGTGCCCCCCCTACAGCGCTCCATACAGTGCCCCCTACAGCGCTCCATACAGTGGCCCCCTACAGCGCTCCATAGTGCCCCCCTACAGCGCTCCATACAGTGCTCCCAACAGTGCCCCCTACAGTACCCCATACAGTGCCCCCTACAGTACCCCATACAGTGGCCCCCTACAGCGCTCCATACAGTGCTCCCAACAGTGCCCCCTACAGCACCCCATACAGTGCCCCCTACAGTACCCCATAGTGCCCCCTACAGCACCCCATACAGTGCCCCCTACAGCACCCCATACAGTGCCCCCATACAGCGCTCCCTACAGTGCCCCCCTACAGTACCCCATAGTGCCCCCTACAGCGCTCCATACAGTGCCCCCTACAGCGCTCCCCACAGTGCCCCCCGCTCCCGGACAACCGGCTTCTTTCTACCATGTAACTCACAGCCTGATCTTTCTCTCCTGAAATCCTCTGTGCTGCTACTCTATAACAGAGGTCCCCAACTCCAGTCCTCAAGGCCCACCAACAGGTCATGTTTTCAGTACTTCCTTTGCATTGCACAGGTGATGCAATTATTACCTGGGCAAGACTAAGGAAATCCTGAAAACATGACATGTTGGTGGGCCTTGAGGACTGGAGTTGGGGACCCCTGCTCTATAAAGCTTGTGACTATCTTTTAGATCAGAGCCTTCTCCCCCTGAAATCCTCTGTGCTGCTGGGGATTTCAGCTCCGTGCTGCACAAGCGGATGATGCGACACTTTAAAAATAAATAAAACCGTCTTTTACATTTAAATTTATATTTTATTCTCAAGAATTTGAACAACTTTACATAAACTTCAAGTCATAAAACCAGAGCGGTACTGTCTCTTTAAATCTCTTTCTGTAAATTTTACAGCTTGAAAGGAAAATGAACAGAAACAAACCAAAAAAAAAAATGAAAGACACAAATAACAGAAGCAACAGCCACAGACAAGAAAAACACCAAAACTAATACCAGGAGCTGCTCACAGCGGCGCCCCCTGCAGGGAGCCCACCAACAGTACAATAAATACACATCTACCGTCTTTACATATCTTGCTTCAAGGGGTCAGTCATCCCCCATCGATGGGGGCAGGAGGGCATCTGGGGGGGCTACACCACAAATGACCGCACACGGGGGAGGAGGGGATGGAGCTACAGTGATTTCATGAGCATTATCTCCAGGTGCACAGGAGAAGAGGTGGGGGAGGAGGAATACCGGGCACAGTCCTCAGCGCGCCAGCGGGCATGAGCTGCAGAAAAAGAAATGTCTGCAGTCACCACTAGGGGGAGCTCACTGCAAATAGATTCAGTCACCACCAGGGGGAGCTCAGCAAGCATAGATTTATATATCCACGGCTAGGGAGAGCTCGCTGCATATAGATTTATACGGCCACCACTAGGGGGAGCTCACTGCGTACAGATTTCTACGGTCACCACTAGGAGGAGCTCACTGCTCGTATAAATTTATACAGATGCCACTAGGGGGAGCTCGCTGCATATAGATTTATGCAGCCACCACTAAGGGGAGTTCACTTTGTATAGATTTATGCAGCCACCACTAAGGGGAGTTCACTTTGTATAGATTTATACAGCCACCACTAGGAGGAGCTCACTGCGTATAGATTTATACGGCCACCACTGAGCCCCCAGTGCCAGGACATATAACAAGGTGGACAAGACAGACGACACGGCCACAGCGATCACATAACAGCACAATCAGCAGAAACGCTGATTGTTGATTAGTCGAGGGGGTCGGGCTACAGTGACCGCACAAAGCTCAGGTCATATATTGGAGAATTGCTTAAAAAGCAATCCCCCATACATTGTATATGTGGGACGAGTCACGATACTCTGCAGACAATGGCCGTGTAGCTTCACTTTTTGGACCGCGACCTCAGCTAGCGATTTCCATAATAATGCATTGGGGGATTGCTATTTAAGCGATTTTACAAAAAGTTGCTGGAATTGGTAGGTAACATACATTATATATATATATGTATGTATGTACCCACAGCTTGGCTCAGATTACTGTACACCGCAGGGATATACACAAACCACAGAAGGAGAATACTGATGGAGGAACTACAAAACTCAGCATGTAGCATCATTCAGGAAAGTATAATACCCGGCGATGCTGGAATGTGCAGAGCAGTAATTGGCAAACTGCTGCAAAACTCCAACTCCAAGCATGCACTGTCCGGTTAAGCCTGCTGAGGCTATCATGGCATGCTGGGAGTTGTAGTTCAGCGACTAGCTGCTGATCACTGGGGGTGGAGGACGGCCCTGATTGGCATTATTGACTCACAAGATGGTCAGTAGCTGCCAGGATAAGACAAGATACATAAAGCGGCAGCAACTGCAGCTGCATCTCCCCCCTCCCCCGGCATCTGCTCCACAATAAGAACATTCATTGACCACACGAAGGGGGCGACAGCTACGCACGCCGCCATTAAACTGCTGGAATGGACGTGAAGGGTTTCGGGGGCTACTACACAGGGAAGGGTGGTGAGTCCAGGAGATGTACAGGGGCCCCAGTCTTGATGCAGCAGCTGGAGGTCTGAGATGATGGGGGTGGTGGTCGGCATTAGTCCTCCAGGCTGCGGAAGGCGTTCTGCATGTCCTCCAGGAGCTGGTTGTAGTCGCCCTTGATCTTCGCTTCCCCTTCTTTCGCCGGGTCCTGGAACAAAAGAAAAAAAACAGACGTCATAAATAAGCGAAAACGGAAAGTTCTGCAGAGCGTGAACCACGACGGACCGTCCAGGTGGAGAAGACTGCGACCATCCAGGAGCGGAGCGTGACCAAGGAGATCAGTCACAGCCTCCCACCGGTCGGATGATCGCACGTCAGGACACCGGCTTCCCAGGTACAGGGGCGCTGAGCTCCGCTCCATGGCAGCCCTGCGGCCATCAATTCTAATAACCTACAGCTTCCACTAGGGGGCGCTCAGAGCTTACTGAAGATTGAGTGCGGTGAGCGCCCCCTAGTGGATCCAGGCCAATGCTGCCCCCTGCAGAGCGGTCTAATTAATGGCGCTATATAAGTGAGGAAAATAAAGAATCTGCAGCAAAGTAGACACTTTCACTTCTTCCGCAGCTGTAACATCCGCACCGGTCACCAATTTACGTGCGGTATTTTCCCGCCGCGTCTGATGACGTTTTCTCAAATCTCATCCACTTTGCTGCTCCCGTATTCAGAGACAGATTTTATGCAAAGCTGCAAAGAAAACTGGCGCCTGCAAAATCCACGGAGGTCACCGCCCGTAACACTATGTGACACCACGCCGTGCATTCCTGACCTTGAATTTCATGGAGGTCAGTCTGTACAGTATCTCGCCCATGTGTTCCCTAATGATCGCCCACGTGATCTTGTTGTCGCTCTGAGCGGTGGTCTCCACGGCACGGCGGGCCATGTCATAGAAAGCAATCATGTTGTTGAGCATGCCGACTGTCTTGTAGAAAGGACAGAACCTGGAACACAAGAGACTACGATTACATGATCTGAAGGAATAGATGATGGCAGCTGCACATGCCCGATCCCTCCTGCAGGAAGACGAGAGCCCCACTGAAATAAACATGCAACGACCCTCCAGCCACAGCGCTGGGGACGCCTCCCGAACCTCCGGCCACAGCGCCAGGGACGCCTCCCGACCCTCCGGCCACAGCGCCGGGGACGCCTCCCGACCCTCCGGACACAGCGCCGGGACGCCTCCCCACCATCCAGCCACAGCGCCGGGGACGCCTCCCAACCCTCCGGACACAGCGTCGGGGGACGCCTCCCAACCCTCCGGACACAGCGCCGGGGACGCCTCCCAACCCTCCGGACACAGCGTCGGGGACGCCTCCCAACCCTCCGGACACAGCGCAGGGGAAGCCTCCCGACTATCCAGCCACAGCACCGGGGACGCCTCCCGAACCTCCAGCCACAGCGTTGGGTACGCCTCCCGAACCTCCAGCCACAGCGTCGGGGACCCCTCCCGATGTGCTGGCCATAGCGCCGGGACACCTCCCGACCCGCCGGAGACAACTCCCGACCCTCCAGTCCTAAGCCCTACTTTTGACCCTCAACCTTATGCTGGAGTCAGCTTCTGACCCTTGATAATACGTACGCTGGGGACAGCTTCTGAGCCTACAGACATTATCATCACACCACAATGTGAAGGTACGGAGCATACATCACCTGTCGTATGGAGTATAACCGTTCTGCTGAAGAAAGTCGTCCTTAATCAGTTTGGCCACTTCCAGAGTGATCTTATCTGTTTCTGCCAATGAAGCCTGAAACAAAGCAACAGAGGTAATGGTGTTAGAGCAGGGGTCCCCAACTCCAGTCCTCAAGGCCCACCAAAATGTCATGTTTTCAGGATTTCCTTAGTCTTGCCCAGGTAATAATTGCATCACCTGTGCAATGCAAAGGAAATCCTGAAAACATGACCTGTTGGTGGGCCTTGAGGACTGGAGTTGGGGACCCCTGTGTTAGAGGATCCCCGGCCGGACACCGCACAGAAGATCCCCGGCCAGACACCGCACAGAGGATCCCCGGCCAGACACCGCACAGAGGATCCCCGGCCAGACACCGCACAGAGGATCCCCGGCCGGACACCGCACAGAGGATCCCCGGCCAGACACCGCACAGAGGATCCCCGGCCAGACACCGCACAGAGGATCCCCGGCCAGACACCGCACAGAGGATCCCCGGCCAGACACCGCACAGAGGATCCCCGGCCAGACACCGCACAGAGGATCCCCGGCCGGACACCGCACAGAGGATCCCCGGCCAGACACCGCACAGAGGATCCCCGGCCAGACACCGCACAGAGGATCCCCGGCCAGACACCGCACAGAGGATCCCCGGCCAGACACCGCACAGAGGATCCCCGGCCAGACACCGCACAGAGGATCCCCGGCCAGACACCGCACAGAGGATCCCCGGCCGGACACCGCACAGAGGATCCCCGGCCGGACACCGCACAGAGGATCCCCGGCCGGACACCGCACAGAGGATCCCCGGCCGGACACCGCACAGAGGATCCCCGGCCAGACACCGCACAGAGGATCCCCGGCCAGACACCGCACAGAGGATCCCCGGCCAGACACCGCACAGAGGATCCCCGGCCAGACACCGCACAGAGGATCCCCGGCCAGACACCGCACAGAGGATCCCCGGCCAGACACCGCACAGAGGATCCCCGGCCAGACACCGCACAGAGGATCCCCGGCCAGACACCGCACAGAGGATCCCCGGCCAGACACCGCACAGAGGATCCCCGGCCAGACACCGCACAGAGGATCCCCGGCCAGACACCGCACAGAGGATCCCCGGCCGGACACTGCTCAAACACAGAACATCTCTTACCTTTCCAACCAGCTGCACGATCTCAGCCAGGTCCTCCTCTTCCTGCAGAATCTCCTTGGCTTTGGTCCTCAGTGGCACAAACTCAGGGAAGTGCTTGTCGTAATATTCGTCCAGCGCTCGGGTGTACTTACTATAGCTGATCAGCCAATTCACAGAGGGGAAGTGCTTCCTCTGAGCCAACTTCTTATCCAAACCCCAGAAGACCTGCACAAAGGAAGGCGACATCAGCAACAGCATAAGGGGTATACACAGCTCTGCTGCACGTCACACTACACCGAAGCCTCCGCACACACAGCTCTGCTGCACATCACACTACACCAGAGTCTCCGCACACACAGCTCTGCTGCACGTCATACTACACCGGAGTCTCCGCACACACAGCTCTGCTGCACGTCACACTACACCGAAGCCTCCGCACACATAGCTCTCTGCACGTCACACTACACCAGAGTCTCCGCACACACAGCTCTGCTGCATGTCATACTACACCGGAGTCCCCGCACACACAGCTCTGCTGCATGTCATACTACACCGGAGTCTCCGCACACACAGCTCTGCTGCTCGTCACACTACACCGGAGTCTCCGCACACACAGCTCTGCTGCACGTCACACTACACCAGAGTCTCCGCACACACAGCTCTGCTGCACGTCACACTACACCGAAGCCTCCGCACACACAGCTCTGCTGCTCGTCACACTACACCGGAGTCTCCGCACACACAGCTCTGCTGCACGTCACACTACACCGAAGCCTCCGCACACACAGCTCTCTGCACGTCACACTACACCAGAGTCTCTGCACACACAGCTCTGCTGCATGTCATACTACACCGGAGTCCCCGCACACACAGCTCTGCTGCATGTCATACTACACCGGAGTCTCCGCACACACAGCTCTGCTGCACGTCACACTACACCAGAGTCTCCGCACACACAGCTCTGCTGCACGTCATACTACACCGGAGCCTCCGCACACACAGCTCTGCTGCATGTCATACTACACCGGAGTCCCCGCACACACAGCTCTGCTGCATGTCATACTACACCGGAGTCCCCGCACACACAGCTCTGCTGCATGTTATACTACACCGGAGTCTCCGCACACACAGCTCTGCTGCACGTCACACTACACCAGAGTCTCCGCACACACAGCTCTGCTGCACGTCATACTACACCGGAGTTTCTGCACACAGAGGAACGACATTACCTGCACGATCCCCAGGGTGGCCGAGGTGACGGGGTCCGAAAAGTCTCCACCGGGCGGAGAAACGCTGAAACACAAAATGCAGGACATGAATATATATCCCCCAATAGTACACAGGACAGAATGCCTCCGGCTGCAGACCATCACTGCGCACCCACGCAGCAGCCAGCAGGATTGTGAAAGCAGCTCTGGATGTGACTGGAGTACAAGTCATGACGCAACTAAACACGGATATCAGATCTCTGTGCTTTGTAGGACAGAAGAGGATTGAGCAGCGCAATGAAAGGCGGCCACATGCGGGTGTGAGCAGTGAGCGGGGGGGCTCTGGCTGTAGCCCCCTCCGACTCCAGCGCAGTTCAGCTTCTCTTGGCTGCCGGAGCGTGGAGATTGGCAAAACCTCAAACTCTGATCTGGCGCCGATTACCAGAACTGCAGGTAACCCTTTATATCCCGGCACCAGCCGCACAGCCGGCTCCACACTGCTCTAGGACCCCCACTTATCAGTAAAAGGGGAGTCCTACAGATGGGCCATGCTACAAAGCTCCGGGGTCAGAACGTTCACCATCTCCTCCTCTCTGAGCAGCATCTCGCTGTCCATCCATTGTATTCCTCTCCCTCTATTCCCCCTCTCATCTAACTTTTTTGCGCCATCTTCGCCTCCTGTCTCACACTTTCCCCCTCCTCTCAGTCTATTGCTCCCTGTCCTCGTCTCTCGCTCTTTGGCGCCCCGCTCTCGTCTGACTCTTTGGTGTCCCGGGGTGCTTGGCTCTCGTCTCGCTCTTTGGTGTCCCGGGGTGCTCCGCTCTCGTCTCACTCTTTGGTGCCCCAGGGTGCTCTGCTCTCGTCTCTCGCTCTTTGGTGCCCAGGGTTGCTCCGCTCTCGTCTCACTCTTTGGTGCCCCAGGGTGCTCTGCTCTCGTCTCTCGCTCTTTGGTGCCCAGGGTTGCTCCGCTCTCGTCTCACTCTTTGGTGTCCCGGGGTGCTCCGCTCTCGCCTCGCTCTTTGGTGCCCCGGGGTGCTCCGCTCTCATCTCTCGCTCTTTGGCGCACCGGGATGCTCCGCTCTCGTCTCGCTCTTTGGTGTCCCGGGGTGCTCCGCTCTCGTCTCGCTCTTTGGTGTCCCAGGGTGCTCCGCTCTCGTCTCTCGCTCTTTGGTGTCCCGGGGTGCTCCGCTCTCGTCTCGCTCTTTGGCGCCCCGGGGTGCTCTGCTCTCGCCTCGCTCTTTGGTGACCCGGGTTGCTCCGCTCTCGTCTTGCTCTTTGGTGTCCCAGGGTGCTCTGCTCTCGTCTCACTCTTTGGCGCCCCGGGGTGCTCTGCTCTCGCCTCGCTCTTTGGTGACCCGGGTTGCTCCGCTCTCGTCTTGCTCTTTGGTGTCCCAGGGTGCTCTGCTCTCGTCTCACTCTTTGGTGTCCCGGGGTGCTCCGCTCTCGTCTCACTCTTTGGTGTCCCAGGGTGCTCCACTCTCGTCTTGCTCTTTGGTGTCCCGGGGTGCTCCACTCTCGTCTCGCTCTTTGGCGCCCCGGGGTGCTCCACTCTCGCCTCGCTCTTTGGTGCCCAGGGGTGCTCCGCTCTCGTCTTTCATTCTTACCCCCTCGTCTCCCTTTTCTCACTTATGTGGCCCCCAATGCCCCTGATAAGACATGAGGGGTAACAAGCCTAATCTTTTTGACCCCACAGTTTCGGCATTTCTTTCCTGCACAAGACCTCCATTTCCAGCGGAGGAGACAATCCCGGCTGCCTCGGGGGCTACGTGTTCGCTGGCGATACTTACGCCCCCACGATGCTGACGCTGCCTTCCCGCTCGGGGTTGCCCAGACACTTCACCCGTCCGGCTCGCTCATAGAAGGAGGCCAAGCGAGCTCCCAGGTAGGCAGGATAACCGCTGTCTGCGGGGAGCAAGGAGAAAACCACCGGAGCCGTCACATATACCATGTATGCATCAGATACAGGGAGATGCCGTGTTAGGGCCCTTCACCCACACAACTGGGGGCCACATACCTCACATACACCAGAGCTGCAATACCAGACCCGTCCACACAAACCAAAGTGGCGCTGTTCCCAATACTAAAAATGAGAACTTACCAGCGGGCATTTCTGCCAGACGTCCGGAGATTTCTCGGAGCGCCTCGGCCCATCGAGAGGTGGAGTCGGCCATCATGCTGACGTGATAGCCCATGTCTCGGAAATACTCGGAGAGCGTGATTCCTGCAAGGCAGAAAGTGGCGCATTGAATCCCACAACCTGTACGACCAGTAGGGGGCGCCAGACCCGATCCCTGCGCTTACCTGTGTAGATGGAGGCTTCTCTGGCTGCCACGGGCATGTTGGATGTGTTGGCGACCAGTGAGGTTCTCTTCATGATGCTCTCCACTTTACCGTCCGCCTCCATTGTCAGCTGGAACACAAAGCAGAAGCCTCCCGTGTAAACTGCAGCCAGAAAGCGAGAAAAACAGCACCGCCGACTGCCGAAAACAGCTGCTCAGAACCGAAGAGCGCAGCCCAGCGATAGCGGCTGTGAGGTCAGACAAGGACGCCGGACACCGCGCACAGACCTGAGGGGTCTCACAGCGAACAGCACAAAGTAGAGAAGTGGAAGGAACACAAAATCCACAAAGATGGCAGAGCTGAAATCTCCCAGCATGCCCTGCTTGTTCTGTTTCTGCATAGAACTTACACACAATTTGTCCTCCATATACCAAGTGCTGTACTAACTCAGTCCACAAGTCTGCTGACTGTCTCCAAAAGCATCCAGCAGAATACTGAATGCAGCTCTGGAGGTCACTGTGTATATACATTACATTACTGATCCGGAGTTACATCCTGTATTATACTCCAGAGCTGCACTCACTATTCTACTGGTGCAGTCACTGTGTACATACATTACATTACTGATCCTGAGTTACATCCTGTATTATACTCCAGAGCTGCACTCACTATTCTAGTGGTGCAGTCACTGTGTACATACATTACATTACTGATCCGGAGTTATATCCTGTATTATACTCCAGAGCTGCACTCACTATTCTGCTGGTGCAGTCACTGTGTACATACATTACTGATCCTGAGTTACATCATGTATTATACTCCAGAGCTGCACTCACTATTCTGCTGGTGCAGTCACTGTGTACATACATTACATTACCGATCCTGAGTTACATCCTGTATTATACTCCAGAGCTGCACTCACTATTCTGCTGGTGCAGTCACTGTGTACATACATTACATTACCGATCCTGAGTTACATCCTGTATTATACCCCAGAGCTGCACTCACTATTCTGCTGGTGCAGTCACTGTGTACATACATTACATTACTGATCCTGAGTTACATCTTGCATTATACTCCAGAGCTGCACTCACTATTCTGCTGGCACAGTTACTGTGTACATACATTACATTACTGATCCTGAGTTACATCCAGGAGTATAATACAGGCAGTAACTCAGGATCAGTAATGTATGTACACAGTAACTGTGCCAGCAGAATAGTGAGTGCAGCTCTGGAGTATAATACAGGATGTAACTCAGGATCAGTAATGTAATGTATGTACACAGTGACTGCACCAGCAGAATAGTGAGTGCAGCTCTGGAGTATAATACAGGAGGTAACTCAGGATCAGTAATGTAATGTATGTACACAGTGACTGCTCCAGCAGAATAGTGAGTGCAGCTCTGGAGTATAATACAGGATGCAACTCAGGATCAGTAATGTAATGTATGCACACAGTGACTGCACCAGCAGAATAGAGAGTGCAGCTCTAGGGTATAATACAGGAGGTAACTCAGGATCAGTAATGTAATGTATGTACACAGTGACTGCACCAGCAGAATAGTGAGTGCAGCTCTGGAGTATAATAAAGGATGTAACTCAGGATCAGTAGTGTAATGTATGTACACAGTGACTGCACCAGCAGAATAGTGACTGCAGCTCTGGAGTATAATACAGGATGTAACTCAGGATCAGTAATGTATGTACACAGTGACTGCACCAGCAGAATAGTGAGTGCAGCTCTGGGGTATAATACAGGATGTAACTCAGGATCAGTAATGCAATGTATGTACACAGTGACTGCACCAGCAGAATAGTGAGTGCAGCTCTGGAGTATAATGCAGGAGGTAACTCAGGATCAGTAATGTAATGTATGTACACAGTGACTGCACCAGCAGAATAGTGAGTGCAGCTCTGGGGTATAATACAGGATGTAACTCAGGATCAGTAATGTAATGTATGTACACAGTGACTGCACCAGCAGAATAGTGAGTGCAGCTCTGGGGTATAATGCAGGAGGTAACTCAGGATCAGTAATGTAATGTATGTATACAGTGACTGCACCAGCAGAATAGTGAGTGCAGCTCTGGAGTATAATACAGGAGGTAACTCAGGATCAGTAATGTAATGTATGTACACAGTGACTGCACCAGCAGAATAGTGAGTGCAGCTCTGGAGTATAATACAGGATGTAACTCAGGATCAGTAGTGTAATGTATGTACACAGTGACTGCACCAGCAGAATAGTGAGTGCAGCTCTGGAGTATAATACAGGATGTAACTCAGGATCAGTAATGTATTGTATGTACACAGTGACTGCACCAGCAGAATAGTGAGTGCAGCTCTGGAGTATAATACAGGATGTAACTCAGGATCAGTAATGTATTGTATGTACACAGTGACTGCACCAGAATAGTGAGTGCAGCTCTGGAGTATAATACAGGATGTAACTCAGGATCAGTAATGTAATGTATGTACACAGTGACTGCACCAGCAGAATAGTGAGTGCAGCTCTGGAGTATAATACAGGATGTAACTCAGGATCAGTAATGTAATGTATGTACACAGTGACTGCACCAGCAGAATAGTGAGTGCAGCTCTGGGGTCTGTCTGCACTTTGTTTCTGGGTTTCTGAGGACACTTGTCTCAGCCGCAGCTTCTCACCTCAGGAAAGTCCCTCAGGACTTCAGACATCTCGTTCCCTCTTTCTCCACATCCTACGTAGATGATGACGTTGCTGTTTGAGTACTTGGACAATGATTGTGAGATCACAGTTTTACCACAACCGAAAGCCCCCGGGATGGCGGTGGTCCCACCTTGTACGCACCTGCGGGGGGAATCGCACATCAGTCTCGCTCACACGCGGACTCATATTCTCATGTTCTCTATTTTCATTCCACCAATTTAATCCGGGGACAAAACAGAGAATTTCTGTGACAAAGCTAAATCCACAAAAAAAAGAAGGGGAAATGAACTCCGAATCCCTCCGTATAAGAGGCCCGGCCAGTGACCGTGCCCCCTGTGATCAATCCCTCTATATAAGAGGTTCGGCCAGTGACCGTGCCCCCCGTGATCAATCCCTCCATATAAGAGGTTTGGCCAGTGATCATGCCCCCCGTGATCAATCCCTCCGTATAAGAGGCCCGGCAAGTGACCGTGCCCCCCGTCATCAATCCCTCCGTATAAGAGGCCCAGCCAGTGACCGTGCCCCCCGTCATCAATCCCTCCGTATAAGAGGCCCGGCCAGTGACCGTGCCCCCCGTCATCAATCCCTCCGTATAAGAGGTCCAGCCAGTGACCGTGCCCCCGCGTGATCAATCCCTCCGTATAAGCGGTACGGCCAGTGACCGTGCCCCCCCCCCGTGATCAATCCTTCCGTATAAGAGGCTCGGCCAGTGACCGTGCCCCCCGTGATCAATCCCTCCATATAAGCGGTGCGGCCAGTGACATTTCCCCCCGTGATCAGTCCCTCCATATAAGAGGTCCTGCCAGTGACCGTGCCCCCCGTGATCAATCCTTCCGTATAAGAGGCTCGGCCAGTTACTGTGCCCCCCGTGATCAATCCTTCCGTATAAGAGGCTCGGCCAGTGACCGTGCCCCCCGTGATCAATCCCTCCATATAAGCGGTGCGGCCAGTGACATTGCCCCCCGTGATCAGTCCCTCCATATAAGAGGTCCTGCCAGTGACCGTGCCCCCCGTGATCAATCCCTCCGTATAAGCGGTACGGCCAGTGACCGTGCCCCCCGTGATCAATCCTTCCGTATAAGAGGCTCGGCCAGTGACCGTGCCCCCCGTGATCAATCCCTCCATATAAGCGGTGCGGCCAGTGACATTGCCCCCCGTGATCAATCCCTCCGTATAAGAGGCCCAGCCAGTGACCGTGCCCCTGTGATCACCCGCATAGTGGAGACCTGGGCGGATCACACTAGAGGTGATTGGGAAGGAGCCATGGATCGGACATGTATGTGGAGGACATTGTGCGCTGACAGCAAGCAGAGATCCTGAACCTGCACATCAGAGGGGACTCACGGGAACAGCGCGTCCAGGACTCTCTGGCCGGTCAGCAGCGGGTGGTTCGCCGGCAGCTTCTCGGTCACTGGACGGACGGATCGCACCGGCCACACCTGCACCATGGTGAACTTCTCCTTCACACCCTCGAACTCCAGCTCCAGCACCACGTCCTGGGAGGGAACGACAGGAAAGGGTTAAATCACACTCAGAGCAGGACATGCTGGGAGTAGTAGTGTCTACATATAAGAAAGAAGATTCCCAGTGACAACCAGCAGAATAGTGAATGCAGCTCTGAGGTGTGAACGCTGCCTAAGGAATCTGCACCTAGATGAGGCGGAGCACTGAGCCGAATCTGCAGCGTTCAGCAATGACCGCCGTGAGACGCCTCCTCTTTACGGCTTTTTCTTCCGCTTGACGGCGTGCGCTTTTGTTTTTTCCTCCGCCCTTTCTTCCAGGAGCCATAACCTGTATCAGTTCTCGGTCCCAGACGCCGGAGTCGGCTGTGTTTTCGCGGATCGAGTTGTAGTCTTGAATAACAACATTTATTTTACGAAATGTACTGAAAAATGGGGAGAAAAATCCAAGTGCGATGAAATTACGCTGTCAGGGCTCTGATTCTATGGCTTTCATTCATTGTGAAGATTCTCCAGGTCGGCGAAATTACGGAGAAACCCCAACTTGTAGCGTTTATTTTATTTTTTTGCTTTGGGACTTTTTTAATAGTATTTTATTAAAGAAAATCATTACTTGGTTAAAAAAAAGTCTACATTTTTCCAGCCCTGTAGCTTTATTTCCTTACTGTGCCGATCGCTGGAGCTCGTTTTCTGTGGCGAGGTTTTTTGTTTTTTTTCCCCAAGTGGAATGTGCACATATCTTCTATGATGAGAAGAAGATGTCTCTGCGATACCACCCATTAATGTAAGGGGGTCTCATTATCGAGATTCTCCGGAGCGTCTCAGGAAACCAAAGGATTTCAATTATTAAAAAGAAATGTAATGCTTCTTTCCTCCTGTGGGGGCGCTGCAGGAGACTCAAATACTTGCTTTTGGTTTCTTCCACAAAACCATAGACAACAAAATAAATACAAAAAGTGTGGAGTAAAGCAACCGGTAGATCTTACCGAGGTGTCGTAGTGCCCGGGCGGTGCCAGGTAGGTGACTGTTCCTCGGTTGCGAGGAGGAAGCATAATATTGTGTTTGATAAGGGAGTTCTCAAACACGGAGCCATAGATGTCTCCTCCCGTGATGTGACTGCCGACCTGCGGGAGAAACACAGAAATACACAATGAAGGTGGAGCAATGCGGAGCCTGCGGGGGTGAGGGGAGGCGGGCCGCGCCGGGCGTCAGGGGAGGCGGGCCGCGCCGGGCGCCAGGGGAGGCGGGACACGCCGGGCGCCAGGGGAGGCGGGACACGCCGGGCGCCAGGGGAGGCGGGACACGCCGGGCGTCAGGGGAGGCGGGACACGCCGGGCGTCAGGGGAGGCGGGACACGCCGGGCGTCAGGGGAGGCGGGACACGCCGGGCGTCAGGGGAGGCGGGACACGCCGGGCGTCAGGGGAGGCGGGACACGCCGGGCGTCAGGGGAGGCGGGACACGCCGGGCGTCAGGGGAGGCGGGACACGCCGGGCGTCAGGGGAGGCGGGACACGCCGGGCGTCAGGGGAGGCGGGACACGCCGGGCGTCAGGGGAGGAGGGACACGCCGGGCGTCAGGGGAGGCGGGACACGCCGGGCGTCAGGGGAGGCGGGACACGCCGGGCGTCAGGGGAGGCGGGACACGCCGGGCGTCAGGGGAGGCGGGACACGCCGGGCGTCAGGGGAGGCGGGACACGCCGGGCGTCAGGGGAGGCGGGACACGCCGGGCGTCAGGGGAGGCGGGACACGCCGGGCGTCAGGGGAGGCGGGACACGCCGGGCGTCAGGGGAGGCGGGACACGCCGGGCGTCAGGGGAGGCGGGACACGCCGGGCGTCAGGGGAGGCGGGACACGCCGGGCGTCAGGGGACACGCCGGGCGTCAGGGGAGGCGGGACACGCCGGGCGTCAGGGGAGGCGGGACACGCCGGGCGTCAGGGGAGGCGGGACACGCCGGGCGTCAGGGGAGGCGGGACACGCCGGGCGTCAGGGGAGGCGGGACACGCCGGGCGTCAGGGGAGGCGGGACACGCCGGGCGTCAGGGGAGGCGGGACACGCCGGGCGTCAGGGGAGGCGGGACACGCCGGGCGTCAGGGGAGGCGGGACACGCCGGGCGTCAGGGGAGGCGGGACACGCCGGGCGTCAGGGGAGGCGGGACACGCCGGGCGCGAGGGGAGGAGGGAGACCCATGCATTAAGTCTGCAGGTGTGAGGGAATGCGGGTGATCCGGACAATGCCGAGCCCGCCGGTGTGAGAGGAGTGCGATCCAGGGAATCATGTACAGAATACATAATATCTTATCACTTCGCCTGTCTCTGGCTGTAATGTCGGTGCACCGCCTTGCTGACTGTTTCCAGTATCAGAAGGTTTCTGACAGCCGGCGAGGTCTGGTTTAGGGAGAGTTGTACCGTTAACGTCAGGCCACTCACTCGGAGACTTTTCAACGGGGTGAACTCCCACTTAATGTCCTTGCTCAGGGCGGACACGTTCACACCCCGGGGGATGTAGATACTTTGCGTGGAGTCACTGATGTCTTTCAGGGGCCTCTGGATACCATCAAAAATGGATCCCATAATGCCAGGACCCAGCTCCACAGAGAGGGGCTTCCCGGTGCGGAGGACAGGGTCTCCCACCGATACACCGGCTACAAGAGCAACGCTAAGGAAATCCACAATGCAGACACATCGAACACAAGAAATCATCCAAATCCTCAGATCCCAGGAAACACACAGCCCAGATCTCTGACAAACTCACCTGTATCCGAGCAACCGTAAGAGAACACAAAGGCACAGTTGTGTGAAAAAGTGTTCACCCCCTTCCTGATTTCCTATTCTTTCGCATGTTTGTCACTTCAATGTTTCAGACACCAAACAAATGTAAACATTAGACAAAGATGACAAGTAATCACACAACGTAGGTTATAAATGAAAGTCGTTATTATTAAGGGAAAAAGAAATCCAAACCTACAGGGTCCAGTGTGATAAAGTGATTGCCCCTAAACCTAATAACTGGTTGGGCCACCCTTAGCAGCAACAATTGCAATCAAGCGTTTGTGATAACTGGCAATGAGGCTTTTACAACGCTCTGGAGGAATTTTGGCCGCTCATCTGTGCAGAATTGTTGTAATTCAGCCACATTGGAGGTTTCCGAGCATGAACCGCCTTTTTAACCCCTTCATGACCAGGGGATTTTTCGTTTTTCCGTGTTCGTTTTTCGCTCCCCTCCTTCCCAGAGCCATAACTTTTTTATTTTTCCGTCAATTTGGCCATGTGAGGGCTTATTTTTTGCGGGACGAGTTGTACTTTTGAACGACATCATTGGTTTTAGCATGTCGTGTACTAGAAAACGGGAAAAAAATTCCAAGTGCGGTGAAATTGCAAAAAAAGTGCAATCCCACATTGGTTTTTTGTTTGGCTTTTTTGCTAGGTTCACTAAATGCTAAAAATGACCTGCCATTATGATTCTCCAGGTCATTACGAGTTCACAGACACCAAACATGACTAGGTTATTTTTTATCTAAGTGGTGAAAAAAAATTCCAAACTTTGCTAAAAAAAAAAAAAAAAAAAATTGCGCCATTTTCCGATACTCGTAGCGTCTCCATTTTTCGTGATCTGGGGTCGGTTGAGGGCTTATTTTTTGCGTGCCGAGATGACGTTTTTAATGATAGCATTTCGGTGCAGATACGTTCTTTTGATCGCCCGATATTGCATTTTAATGCAATGTCGCGGCGACCAAAAAAACGTAATTCTGGCGTTTCGAGTTTTTTTCCCGCTACGCTGTTTAGCGATCAGGTTAATACTTTTTTTTATTTGATAGATCGGGCAATTCTGAGCGCGGCGATACCAAATATGCGTAGATTTGATATTTTTTTTATTGATTTATTTTGATTGGGGCGAAAGGGGGGTGATTTAAACTTTTATGTTTTTTTTATTTTTTTCACATTTTTTTAAACTTTTTTTTTTTAACTTTTGCCATGCTTCAATAGCCTCCATGGGAGGCTAGAAGCAGGCACAACTCGATCGGCTCTGCTACATAGCAGCGATCTGCTGATCGCTGCTATGTAGCAGAATTGCACGTGTGCTGTGAGCGCCGACCACAGGGTGGCGCTCACAGCGACGGGCAATCAGTAACCATAGAGGTCTCAAGGACCTCTATGGCTACAATGGAGACGCATCGCCGACCCCCGGACATGTGACGGGGGTCGGCGATGACGTCATTTCCGGCCGCCCGGCCGGAAGCGGTAGTTAAATGCCGCTGTCTGCGTTTGACAGCGGCATTTAACTAGTTAATAGGTGCGGGCAGATCGCGATTCTGCCCGCGCCTATTACGGGCACATGTCAGCTGTTCAAAACAGCTGACATGTCCCGGCTTTGGTGCGGGCTCACCGCGGAGCCCTGCATCAAAGCAGGGGAGCCGGCATCGGACGGTATAGTACGTCCGATGCCGGTAAGGGGTTAAGGTCATGTTACAGCACCTCAACCGATTAAGGTCAGGACTTTGACTAGGCCACTCCAAAGTCTTAATTTCGTTTTTCTTAAGCCATTCAGAGGTGGACTTGCTGGTTGTTTTGGATCATTGTCCTGCTACATAACCCAAGTGCACTTCAGCTTGAAATCATGAACGGATGGCCGGACGTTCTCCTTCAGGATTTTTTGATAGACTGCAGAATTCATAGTTCTATTTACCACAAGTCTTCCAGGTTGTGAGGCAGCAAAACAGCCTCAGACCATCACACTACCACCACCATATTTTACTGTAGGTATGATGTTCCTTTTCTGAAATGCTGTTACTTCTACACCAGATGTATTGGGACATACACCCTTAAAAAAGTTCAACTTTTGTCTTGTCAGTCCACAGACTATTCTCCCAAAAGTCTTGTGGATCATCAAGATGTTTTCTGTCGATACGGAGACGAGCCTTCATGTTCTTATTACTCAGCAGTGGTTTTCGTCTTCTAACTCTGCCCATTCTCTTTCTTATGGTGGAGTCATGAACACTGACCTTAAGAGAGGCAAGTGAGGCCTACAGTACTTTTGACGTTGTTGTGGGGTCATTTGTGACCTCTTGGATGAATTGTTGCTCCGCTCTTGGGGTAATTTTGGTCAGTCGGTCACTCCTGGGAAGGTTCTCCGCTGTTCCATGTTTTTGCCATTTGTGAATAATGGCTCTCACTGTGGTTCACTGCAGTCCCAAAGCTTGAGAAATGGCTTCATAACCTTTTCCAGACTGATAGATCTCAATCACTTTGCTTCTCATTTGTTCCAGAATTTCTTTGGATCGCGGCATGATGTCTATCTTTTGAGGATAAGAACATGAATGGCTAGGGAATTTGAACTCCGCTTTCCAAAGATGTGATAAACCACAGTTAAAACAAATTAACAGGGTCAGGAGAGCAATCACTTTTTCACACAGGGCCCAGTAGGTTTGGATTTCCTTTTCCCTTAACAATAAATACCTTCATTTATAAACTGCATTCTGTGTTTGGTTGGGTTATCTTTATAACAAATTTAAATATTAGTTTGGTGATCTGAAACATGGAAGTGAAACAAACATGGAAAAGAATAGGAAATCAGGAAGGGGCAAACACTTTTTTACTAGTGATGAGCGAATATACTTGTTACTTGAGATTTCCCGAGCACGCTCGGGTGACCGCCGAGTATTTTTTAGTGCTCCGAGATTTCGTTTTTATTGCCGCAGCTGAATGATTTACATCTGTTAGCAGCATAAGTACATGTGGGGATTCCCTAGCAACCAGGCAACCCCCACATGTACTTATGCTGGATAACAGATGTAAATCATTCAGCTGCGGCAATAAAAACTAAATCTCCGAGCAATAAAAAATACTCGGAGGACACCAGAGCGTGCTCGAGAAATCTCAAGTAACGAGTATATTCGCTCATCACTATTTTTTACACAACTAAGTCTGACCGCACTGCAACTTCTGCACCAATATCCACGGGGTCTGAATTATTCATTGCTCTTGAGTTACATTATACCCCAGAGCTGCACTCACTATTCTGCTGGTGCAGTCACTGTGTACATACATTACTGATCCTGAGTTACATCCTGTATTATCTCCAGAGCTGCACTCACTATTCTGCTGGTGCAGTCACTGTGTACATACATTACATTACTGATCCTGAGTTACATCCTGTATTATACCCCAGAGCTGTACTCACTATTCTGCTGGTGCAGTCACTGTGTACATACATTACTGATCCTGAGTTACATCCTGTATTATACTCCAGAGCTGCACTCACTATTCTGCTGGTGCAGTCACTGTGTACATACATTACTGATCCTGAGTTACCTCCGGTATTATACCCCAGAGCTGCACTCACTATTCTGCTGGTGCAGTCACTGTGTACATACATTACTGATCCTGAGTTACATCCTGTATTATACCCCAGAGCTGCACTCACTATTCTGCTGGTGCAGTCACTGTGTACATACATTACTGATCCTGAGTTACATCCTGTATTATACCACAGAGCTGCACTCACTATTCTGCTGGTGCAGTCACTGTGTACATACATTACATTACTAATCCTGAGTTACCTCCTGTATTATACCCCAGAGCTGCACTCACTATTCTGCTGGTGCAGTCACTGTGTACATACATTACTGATCCTGAGTTACATCCTGTATTATACCCCAGAGCTGCACTCACTATTCTGCTGGTGCACTCACTGTGTACATACATTACATTACTGATCCTGAGTTACATCCTGTATTATACTCCAGAGCTGCACTCACTATTCTGCTGGTACAGTCACTGTGTACATACATTACATTACTGATCCTGAGTTACATCCTGTATTATACTCCAGAGCTGCACTCACTATTCTGCTGGTGCAGTCACTGTGTACATACATTACATTACTGATGCTGAGCTACCTCCTGTATTATACCCCAGAGCTGCACTCACTATTCTGCTGGTGCAGTCACTGTGTACATACATTACATTACTGATGCTGAGCTACCTCCTGTATTATACCCCAGAGCTGCACTCACTATTCTGCTGGTGCAGTCACTGTGTACATACATTACATTACTGATCCTGAGTTACATCCTGTATTATACTCCAGAGCTGCACTCACTATTCTGCTGGTGCAGTCACTGTGTACATACATTACATTACTGATGCTGAGCTACCTCCTGTATTATACCCCAGAGCTGCACTCACTATTCTGCTGGTGCAGTCACTGTGTACATACATTACATTACTGATGCTGAGCTACCTCCTGTATTATACCCCAGAGCTGCACTCACTATTCTGCTGGTGCAGTCACTGTGTACATACATTACATTACTGATCCTGAGTTACATCCTGTATTATACTCCAGAGCTGCACTCCCTATTCTGCTGGTGCAGTCACTGTGTACATACATTACATTACTGATGCTGAGTTACCTCCTGTATTATACCCCAGAGCTGCACTCACTATTCTGCTGGTGCAGTCACTGTGTACATACATTACTGATCCTGAGTTACATCCTGTATTATACCCCAGAGCTGCACTCACTATTCTGCTGGTGCAGTCACTGTGTACATACAGTACTGACCTTGAGTTACCTCCTGTATTATACCCCAGAGCTGCACTCACTTTTCTGCTGGTGCACTCACTGTGTACATACATTACATTACTGATCCTGACTTACCTCCTGTATTACACCCCAGAGCTGCACTCACTATTCTGCTGGTGCAGTCACTGTGTACATACATTACATTACTGATCCTGAGTTACATCCTGTATTATACCCCAGAGCTGCACTCACTATTCTGCTGGTGCAGTCACTGTGTACATACATTATATTACTGATCCTGAGTTACATCCTGTATTATACTCCAGAGCTGCACTCACTATTCTGCTGGTGCAGTCACTGTGTACATACATTACATTACTGATCCTGAGTTACATCCTGTATTATACTCCAGAGCTGCACTCACTATTCTGCTGGTGCAGTCACTGTGTACATACATTACATTACTGATCCTGAGTTACCTCCTGTATTATACTCCAGAGCTGCACTCACTATTCTGCTGGTGCAGTCACTGTGTACATACATTACATTACTGATCCTGAGTTACCTCCTGTATTATACTCCAGAGCTGCACTCACTATTCTGCTGGTGCAGTCACTGTGTACATACATTACATTACTGATCCTGAGTTACATCCTGTATTATACTCCAGAGCTGCACTCACTATTCTGCTGGTGCACTCACTGTATACCTGTATATCTGCAGCCCCCCAGCCCCTGGATGAAGGATACAGGTCTCTTCGTACACTTGGATGGTGGCCATGTCTCCTTCCAGGCGGATGATCTCGCCGACCAGCTCGGAGTGTCCCACACGCACCAGCTCGTACATGGCCGCTCCCGCCATATTGGACGCAGTCACCACTGAGCGAGCAACAAGACCGAGGGTCAGATAGAGGAAGCGACGAGGACGATACGTATGACGGCATTAATCGCACATTTCCTTATGTCCGGCTGCTGACAACTCCCCCAATCTCTGCTGGGGGCTGACAACCTTCTTGCTGTTGATTCCCTTTGAGATACACAGGTATCCTCCAGTCACATCCGAAGCTGCATCCACAATCCTTTTTGCTGTTGCCACTGATGACAGATCACCCTGGAGCAGTCGGATGCGGATGTAGTTTGGTTAATGACAAGGTTACGGTGCAGATTATAAAGTCAACCTGCCGGCTGAACTGTGAATGCAGCTCTGGATGTGACTGGAGAGATAAAATATATATAGGGGTAGATGGGACAAGATTCACAACATTGGTCCACAGCGTCGATGAATAACTTGGAGACACATCAGACACTAAGACCCCCGAGCGTCTACCTCCCACCCGCCGACATTAGCGCTGTACTCACCGGGACCGGAGACCCCGTGCACGTAGCCGAATTTGCTCTCCCGCTCTTCATCCCTGATCTTCGGTAATTTGGAAAAATCCATGACTAGGTCTTAAAATTTCTGAAAACATTAAAAAAAAAAAATAAGTCACTTTACTGTAGACTGCTGCAAAGACTGAATTAAAGGGGTCCTCCTCCTAAAGATAAAACCGCGGCAGATATAAAGAATGACACGAGCGGCCGCTGATCAGCTGGAAATACTGCGCGACAACCATTGTTCTGATCTATTTTTATTGTTATTTTTTGGAGGAGCGATTCGGATATTTATCCATTTTTCAACGTGTTGAATAAACATTCTATTATATTTTATACGTTTTTAAAGTTTTGTAAACAGATTGAAAATAAAGAAATAACAAAAGTTCTCTCTGATTTTAAGCTTTTGAGAAATGGAAATGATTTCTTTATTTCTACCGTCCGGGGCTGTGCAAAAGTTTTAGGCAGGCGTGGAGGGAGAAAAAAAAAAAAATGCTGCCGAGTGAGACGCTTCGTACATTGAAGGGTTAATAGTTTCGTCACTCACTTTTTATCAATTCATAAAATACAAAAGGGAAAAAACGAAATGGCGTGGATATTCAGCGAGCGCCCCCGCGGCGCAGCAGGCGGGGATCTGCACGATCACAGTGTGAGGAGCCGAACGCCGGGGGATGAGTGAGATCCGAGGAGCGACTTACGGCTTCACGGACGATCTGCTCCGCGCCTGGAAGTGACGTCACCCGCTGGAAATCTGCGATCGATCACCTAGAAGGGGAAACAAGAGGAAACGGTAATGGACGCCAACTGCCGAGATGACCATTGAAGGAAACGGAGAGATGAGGAATTCAGCAGTGTAAAGCATGGGGGAGAGAGAACAGGAGGGGAATGTCCTGTACCAAGTGGGGGGGTTACAGTATCACAATCCCGGGAATCTCTCACCCCAATACGGATTCATCACCAAACTAACAGGTCAAGTGGCGGCTGAGTGTGAACGGAGGAGGGGCGAGGACGCAGACCCCCGTATACCACCCTCCGCAGGTGTCACATGATCCCCCATCCTCGCAGCATGTCTCATGTTAATCTGCAGAAGAGGCTCCGATCCGACCTCAAACAGGGGGGGTTATAGCCTTATATTAGGGGATCTAAGGTCTCCAGGGTCAGCATCTTCCCGGGCTGATAACAGAGAACAATACATGTAATGGTCTGTCCTTCCAGCGATAGGAGAATATCAGAATGAGCCGGAGCCTTGCTGACCAGGACCCTTCTCCGTCGGACCGCCCAGGATACATAGTACGACTTATCAGTGGTGCGGTCAGACCGCCGTGTCCCCAGCAGCCGCCCGGCTCTGACCGTCAGGTCCATGGAGCGACAGCGGTATAATGAGATCGTCACCAGGAAAAACACCGGAGGACGAGAGCTGCACAATCTCCAAATACACACAGGACCCAGACTCATACCAAGAAATGGACCCTCGGAGGAAGTGGTGTCACGATTAGGAAACGTCTTCCAAGAACTTCCCCAACCAGTCACACCATTCACACACTGGACTACAAGTCACAGCGCATCTACAGCTTGTATTACAGTTGTGCTCATAAGTTTACATACCCCGGCAGAATTTTTGCTTTCTTGGCCTTTTTTTCAATGATAACACCAAAACTTTTCCTGCACTCATAGATAGTGGTTGGGTGAAGCCATTTATTGTCAAACTGCACCCAAACTATCCAAATGACCCTGATCAAAAGTTCATATCCCCTGGTGATTTTGGCCTGATAACATGCACAGAAGTTGACACAAATGGATGTGAACGGCTACTAAAGGTAATATCCTCACCTATGACCTGTTTTCTTGTAATCAGTGTCTGTGCATAAAAGCTGAGTGAGTTTCTGGGATCCAGACAGACTCTTGCATCTTTCATCCAGCCACTGACTTTTCTGGATTGTGAGTCATGGGGAAAGCAAAAGAATTGTCAACGGATCTATGGGAAAAGGTAGTTGAACTGTATAAAACAGGAAAGGGATAGAAAAAGATATCCAAGGAATTGATAATGCCAGTCACACTGTGATTAACAAATGGAAAATCAGGGGCTCTGTAAGAACAAATCCACGGTCAGGTAGACCAACAAAAATGTCGTCCACAACTGCCAGGAAAATTGTTCGGGAAGCAAAGAAAAACCCACAAATAACATCAGCTGAAATACAGGACTCTCTGAAAACTAGTGGTGTGGATGTTTCAAGATGCACAATAAGGAGGCACTTGAAGAAAAATGGGCTGCATGGTAAAAGGCACCAGAAGAAAACCATTACTGCGCAAATGCCACAAAGTACCTCGCCTACAATACGCAAAACAGCACAAACACAAGCCTCAAAACTTCCGGAACAAGGTAATTTGGAGTGATGAGACCAAAATTGAACTTTTTGGCCACAACCATAAACGTTACATTTGGAGAGAGGATCACTGATGTTTTGGGGATGTGTGAGCTACAGCTACTAAGGCACAGGAAACTTGGTCAAAGTTAAAGGAAATATGAATGCAGCACATTATCAGCAAATACTGGAGGCAAATTTGCACTCATCAGCCCGGAAGCTGGCCATGGGACATACTTGGACGTTCCAACATGACAAAGATCCAAAACACAAGGCAAAGTCGACCTGTCATTGGCTACAGCAGAAGAAAGTGAAGGTTCTGGAGTGGCCATCTCAGTCTCCTGACCTCAATATCATTGAGCCACTCTGAGGAGATCTCATGCTAGACAGCCCAGGAATTTACAGGAACTGGAAGCTTTATGCCAAGAAGAGTGGGCAGCTTTACCATCTGAGAAAATAAAGAACCTCATCCACAACTACCATAAAAGACTTCAAGCTGTCATTGATGTTAGAGGGGGCAATACACGGTATTAAGAAATGGGGCATGTGAACTTTTGATCAGGGTCATTTGAATGTTTTGTGTTGTCATTATGATTTACAAAGAGAAAACACAGTAGTTTGACAATAAATGGCTTCACCCAACCACTAACCATGAGTGGAGGAAAAGTTTTGGTGTTATATCAATCATATTCTCTGAAAAAAGGCCAAGAAAGCAAAAATTCTGCCACACAACTGTACATGGCAGTGTGATGTCAGCACTGCGGTACACAAATGGTAAGAAGCTAAAAAATAAAATGGGAAAAGCTTATTGTTGCCATACAGGATAAAAGAAATCAGCACCTACAGGAGGAGAGAGAGAGAGAGAGAAAGAGAGCTCGGCACCTACAGGAGGAGAGAGAGCTCGGCACCTACAGGAGGAGAGAGAGAGAGAGAGTTCGGCACCTACAGGAGGAGGAGAGAGAGAGAGAGAGAGAGAGCTCGGCACCTACAGGAGGAGAGAGAGCTCGGAACCTACAGGAGGAGAGAGAGAGAGAGAGAGAGAGAGAAAGAGAGCTCGGCACCTACAGGAGGAGAGAGAGCTCAGCACCTACAGGAGGAGAGAGAGCTCAGCACCTACAGGAGGAGAGAGAGCTCAGCACCTACAGGAGGAGAGAGAGCTCAGCACCTACAGGAGGAGAGAGAGCTCAGCACCTACAGGAGGAGAGAGAGAGCTCGGCACCTACAGGAGGAGAGAGAGCTCGGCACCTACAGGAGGAGAGAGAGAGCTCGGCACCTACAGGAGGAGAGAGCTCGGCACCTACAGGAGGAGAGAGAGAGCTCAGCACCTACAGGAGGAGAGAGAGCTCAGCACCTACAGGAGGAGAGAGAGCTCAGCACCTACAGGAGGAGAGAGCTCAGCACATACAGGAGGGGAGAGCTCAGCACCTACAGGAGGAGAGAGAGCTCAGCACCTACAGGAGGAGAGAGAGCTCAGCACCTACAGGAGGAGAGAGAGAGCTCAGCACCTACAGGAGAAAGAGCTCAGCACCTACAGGAGGAGAGAGAGAGCTCAGCACCTACAGGAGGAGAGAGAGAGCTCAGCACCTACAGGAGGAGAGAGAGAGCTCGGCACCTACAGGAGGAGAGAGAGCTCGGCACCTACAGGAGGAGAGAGAGCTCGGCACCTACAGGAGGAGAGAGAGCTCAGCACCTACAGGAGGGGAGAGCTCAGCACCTACAGGAGGAGAGAGAGCTCAGCACCTACAGGAGGAGAGAGAGCTCAGCACCTACAGGAGGAGAGAGAGAGCTCGGCACCTACAGGAGGAGAGAGAGAGCTCGGCACCTACAGGAGGAGAGAGCTCAGCACCTACAGGAGGAGAGAGAGAGCTCAGCACCTACAGGAGGAGAGAGAGCTCAGCACCTACAGGAGGAGAGAGAGCTCAGCACCTACAGGAGGAGAGAGCTCAGCACATACAGGAGGGGAGAGCTCAGCACCTACAGGAGGAGAGAGAGCTCAGCACCTACAGGAGGAGAGAGAGCTCAGCACCTACAGGAGGAGAGAGAGAGCTCAGCACCTACAGGAGAAAGAGCTCAGCACCTACAGGAGGAGAGAGAGAGCTCAGCACCTACAGGAGGAGAGAGAGAGCTCAGCACCTACAGGAGGAGAGAGAGAGCTCAGCACCTACAGGAGGAGAGAGAGCTCGGCACCTACAGGAGGAGAGAGAGCTCGGCACCTACAGGAGGAGAGAGAGCTCAGCACCTACAGGAGGGGAGAGCTCAGCACCTACAGGAGGAGAGAGAGCTCAGCACCTACAGGAGGAGAGAGAGCTCAGCACCTACAGGAGGAGAGAGAGCTCAGCACCTACAGGAGGAGAGAGAGAGCTCAGCACCTACAGGAGGAGAGAGAGAGCTCAGCACCTACAGGAGGAGAGAGAGCTCAGCACCTACAGGAGGAGAGAGAGCTCAGCACCTACAGGAGGAGAGAGCTCGGCACCTACAGGAGGAGAGAGCTCGGCACCTACAGGAGGAGAGAGCTCGGCACCTACAGGAGGAGAGAGAGCTCAGCACCTACAGGAGGAGAGAGAGCTCAGCACCTACAGGAGGAGAGAGAGAGCTCAGCACCTACAGGAGGAGAGAGAGAGCTCAGCACCTACAGGAGGAGAGAGAGAGCTCAGCACCTACAGGAGGAGAGAGAGCTCGGCACCTACAGGAGGAGAGAGAGCTCAGCACCTACAGGAGGAGAGAGAGCTCGGCACCTACAGGAGGAGAGAGAGAGCTCAGCACCTACAGGAGGAGAGAGAGAGCTCAGCACCTACAGGAGGAGAGAGAGAGCTCAGCACCTACAGGAGGAGAGAGAGCTCGGCACCTACAGGAGGAGAGAGAGCTCAGCACCTACAGGAGGAGAGAGAGCTCGGCACCTACAGGAGGAGAGAGAGCTCAGCACCTACAGGAGGGGAGAGCTCAGCACCTACAGGAGGAGAGAGAGCTCAGCACCTACAGGAGGAGAGAGAGCTCAGCACCTACAGGAGGAGAGAGAGCTCAGCACCTACAGGAGGAGAGAGAGCTCAGCACCTACAGGAGGAGAGAGAGGTCAGCACCTACAGGAGGAGAGAGAGGTCAGCACCTACAGGAGGAGAGAGAGGTCAGCACCTACAGGAGGAGAGAGAGGTCAGCACCTACAGGAGGAGAGAGAGGTCAGCACCTACAGGAGGAGAGAGAGGTCAGCACCTACAGGAGGAGAGAGAGGTCAGCACCTACAGGAGGAGAGAGAGCTCAGCACCTACAGGAGGAGAGAGAGGTCAGCACCTACAGGAGGAGAGAGAGGTCAGCACCTACAGGAGGAGAGAGAGGTCAGCACCTACAGGAGGAGAGAGAGGTCAGCACCTACAGGAGGAGAGAGAGGTCAGCACCTACAGGAGGAGAGAGAGGTCAGCACCTACAGGAGGAGAGAGAGGTCAGCACCTACAGGAGGAGAGAGAGCTCAGCACCTACAGGAGGAGAGAGAGCTCAGCACCTACAGGAGGAGAGAGAGCTCAGCACCTACAGGAGGAGAGAGAGCTCAGCACCTACAGGAGGAGAGAGCTCAGCACCTACAGGAGGAGAGAGAGCTCAGCACCTACAGGAGGAGAGAGAGCTCAGCACCTACAGGAGGAGAGAGAGCTCAGCACCTACAGGAGGAGAGAGAGCTCAGCACCTACAGGAGGAGAGAGAGCTCAGCACCTACAGGAGGAGAGAGAGCTCAGCACCTACAGGAGGAGAGAGAGCTCAGCACCTACAGGAGGAGAGAGAGCTCAGCACCTACAGGAGGAGAGAGAGCTCAGCACCTACAGGAGGAGAGAGAGCTCGGCACCTACAGGAGGAGAGAGAGCTCGGCACCTACAGGAGGAGAGAGAGCTCGGCACCTACAGGAGGAGAGAGAGCTCGGCACCTACAGGAGGAGAGAGAGCTCAGCACCTACAGGAGGAGAGAGAGAGCTCAGCACCTACAGGAGGAGAGAGAGCTCAGCACCTACAGGAGGAGAGAGAGCTCGGCACCTACAGGAGGAGAGAGAGCTCGGCACCTACAGGAGGAGAGAGAGCTCAGCACCTACAGGAGGAGAGAGAGCTCAGCACCTACAGGAGGAGAGAGAGCTCAGCACCTACAGGAGGAGAGAGAGCTCAGCACCTACAGGAGGAGAGAGAGCTCAGCACCTACAGGAGGAGAGAGAGCTCAGCACCTACAGGAGGAGAGAGAGCTCAGCACCTACAGGAGG
The DNA here is from genome assembly GCF_032444005.1 of Ranitomeya imitator. Classification (NCBI taxonomy): domain Eukaryota; kingdom Metazoa; phylum Chordata; class Amphibia; order Anura; family Dendrobatidae; genus Ranitomeya; species Ranitomeya imitator. The sequence continues at coordinate 15,881,433 of NC_091284.1, read as the reverse complement.
AGAGAGAGGTCAGCACCTACAGGAGGAGAGAGAGAGCTCGGCACCTACAGGAGGAGAGAGAGCTCAGCACCTACAGGAGGAGAGAGAGCTCGGCACCTACAGGAGGAGAGAGAGCTCAGCACCTACAGGAGGAGAGAGAGGTCAGCACCTACAGGAGGAGAGAGAGCTCAGCACCTACAGGAGGAGAGAGAGCTCGGCACCTACAGGAGGAGAGAGAGCTCGGCACCTACAGGAGGAGAGAGAGCTCAGCACCTACAGGAGGAGAGAGAGCTCAGCACCTACAGGAGGAGAGAGAGCTCGGCACCTACAGGAGGAGAGAGAGCTCGGCACCTACAGGAGGAGAGAGAGCTCAGCACCTACAGGAGGAGAGAGAGCTCAGCACCTACAGGAGGAGAGAGCTCAGCACCTACAGGAGGAGAGAGAGCTCGGCACCTACAGGAGGAGAGAGAGCTCAGCACCTACAGGAGGAGAGAGAGCTCAGCACCTACAGGAGGAGAGAGAGCTCAGCACCTACAGGAGGAGAGAGAGCTCAGCACCTACAGGAGGAGAGAGAGCTCAGCACCTACAGGAGGAGAGAGAGCTCAGCACCTACAGGAGGAGAGAGAGGTCAGCACCTACAGGAGGAGAGAGAGCTCAGCACCTACAGGAGGAGAGAGAGCTCAGCACCTACAGGAGGAGAGAGAGCTCAGCACCTACAGGAGGAGAGAGAGCTCAGCACCTACAGGAGGAGAGAGAGCTCAGCACCTACAGGAGGAGAGAGAGCTCAGCACCTACAGGAGGAGAGAGAGCTCAGCACCTACAGGAGAAAGAGCTCAGCACCTACAGGAGGAGAGAGAGCTCGGCACCTACAGGAGGAGAGAGAGCTCAGCACCTACAGGAGTCCCGAACCTACAGGAGGAGGTAACATCCCGCTCGCCCAGTACACTCACCCCACAACAGACATACAAACCACAGACAACAACCTTCACACCACAAACCAGGACGGAGGTTACCTCAGTATAAGGGGCCTGTCAGAAGCGGGGTCCTGCGGGTCCTATAGTCACCGCACTAGTGAGGGGTCCTCAGCCCTCCGCATCACTGGCTGATGCTGCAGCTCCGTTGTCATCTCTGCGCTGCTGATGCGATGAGTCACCAAATTTCCAAGCTGCTTCTCTAAAAGAGGAAGCTGCAGATTGTGCACGATTGCCACATTCTGCGGAGCACCGGCTGCACCCCCTCCACAAAGCCCCTGTGGCAGAGGGACCCCAATATCCCCCACACACATGGTGTGACCTTGATGCTTGCTGCGAAGGTCAAGACAAGGTCAAAGAGGCATCACAAAAAAACTGCAGAAACCCACATCATCCATTTTGGTAGAGAAAGGGTTAAGCTTCTTTTAAAGGGGTCCTGCAATGGGGACTCGCTCCTTTAATTATTTGTATCACACAGAGACCTCAATAAAATTGAACTGCAAACACAATAGCACCCGCTAAGCAAGCAACCAAAAGAAGACCGAGACCCCAGCATATTTCATTACGTCCCCCAACTCCTAAGCCCCCGTCACAGACTAATATTGGGGGGTCTGTAGATTTATCCGGCACTTTACAATTCCCTGAGTAAGATCTCCGCTTAACTGTCAGTAATTGGAGACCCCAAAACAGACCTAATAGTGCTCACAGCTGAGGTTCTGCTACAAATGTTTCTTCATAACCCCCTATGAGCTACATTCTCATTCTGTAACAATGTATCAGTGCGGGAAAGTAAGAAACTATGGGGACAGGAGCGCGATTCCGCTGGATGCCATCAGGACGGGTTTTCAGTCTATGGATGAACACAGGAATATTCCCATTCACTTGCAGCAAGCAGAGATCTTAGCAATAACGAGAAATGAGAACACAGATTGTACGAGAAAATCTGTGCAGGTCAGTGGGCTGCAGAGCAGAAATCAACACGCGGCTGCGACCATTCTACTGCCCAGAGATAGGGAGCAGGTAACGCAGAGGGATATACCTGTATACCAGGACGCCTCAGGTGTACGGGTAAAGACTAACCTCACCTGTGTCCGCTGCAGCATGCGGTGTGTGCAGAGAACGGTGTAGAAAGTATCTGAATAATCAACAGGAGGAAAAAGACATTAACCCTTTCCAAGATCACACAGACTGTGCATAGCAGGCAGCAGAAGCATAAAGGAGCCGCCTGCTGCAAGACTACAAGTCCCAGCAGTGCACAGCTTCCATGGCCAGACCAGTAATGAATCATGATGCCCCCTCCGCACCAGTACTCACAGTCAGGGTCCACTGGTATGAATGGAGAGCTCAGGGTGAGATGCGGAGTCACATGAGGAGGCGCGCACTTCCCTGTTCACTGCTCAGCTGAGCGGTCACCTGACTGCGAGCACAGAATCATCATCATCCTCCTCCTCCGCTGTGCAGGAGAATCTGCTGCTTCACAGAGTACAATAATCCCTCAACTGTGCGCCGCCACTTTAAGAAAAAAAGATTTCTACAGAGTGACAATATAATCTATAGGAAAATGATAGAGAAAACCCAAAACCAAAGGTCACACAGCCCCCCTGAAATCTGCAGAGCAATAACTCTGCCCCCCTAACAAATGGAGACCCCCAACGTAGTGACTGGAGTTGTCTGGCACCATGGCTGCGATGCTCTGCGTGTTCTCACACCATTGTATCAGTCACATCAATGAGGAGCCTCTGCCATCTCTGCACTGACAATGCAAACCGGAGCGCACCGGGAACCCCCGCAAGACCCTCCGTATACCGAGAACCCCCCACAAGACCCGGCGTATACTGGGAACTCCTCACAAGACCCGGCATATACCGAGAACATCCCACAAGACCTGCCGTATACAGAGAACCCCCCACAAGACCCTCCGTATACCGAGAACATCCCACAAGACCCTCCGTATACAGAGAACCCCCCACAAGACCCTCCGTATACCGAGAACCCCCCACAAGACCCGGCGTATACCGAGAACCCCCCGCAAGACCCAGCATATACCGAGAACACCCCACAAGACCCTCTGTATACCGAGAACCCCCCACAAGACCCGGTATATACCGAGAACCCCCCACAAGACCCGGCGTATACCGGGAACCCCCCACAAGACCCACCGTATACCGGGAACCCCCCACAAGACCCGGCGTATACCATGAACACCCCACAAGACCCTCTGTATACCAGGAACACCTCACAAGACCCGCCATATACCGGGAACACCCCACAAGACCTTCCGTATACCGGGAACACCCCACAAGACTCGCCATATACCGGGAACACACCACAAGACCTGCCGTATACAGGGAACTCCCCACAAGACCTGCCGTATACAGGGAACACCCAACAAGACCCGCCGTATACAGGGAACACCCGACAAGACCCTCTGTATACCGAGAACCCCCCACAAGACCCGGCATATACTACTGGGAACCCCCCACAAGACCCGGCATATACCTGGAACCCCCCACAAGACCCGGCATATACCTGGAACCCCCCGCAAGACCTGCCATATACCGGGAACCCCCCACAAGACCCACCGTATACCAGGAACACCCCACAAGACCCACAGTATACCGGGAACCCCCCACAAGACCTTCCGTATACCAGGAACACCCCACAAGACCTGCCATATACCAGGAACACCCCACAAGACCTGCCATATACCGGGAACCCCCCACAAGACCCACCGTATACCAGGAACACCCCACAAGACCCACAGTATACCGGGAACCCCCCACAAGACCTGCCGTATACCAGGAACACCCCACAAGACCTGCCATATATACCGGGAACACCTCACAAGACCTGCTGTATACCGGGAACACCCCACAAGACCTGCTGTATACCGGGAACACCCCACAAGACCTGCCATATATACCGGGAACACCTCACAAGACCTGCTGTATACCGGGAACACCTCACAAGACCTGCTGTATACCGGGAACACCCCACAAGACCTGCCGTATACCGGGAACCCCCCCCCAAGAACTGCTGTATACCGGGAACACCCCACAAGACCTGCCGTATACTGGGAACCCCTCACAAGACCTGCCGTATACCAGGAACACCTCACAAGACCTTCCGTATACCAGGAACACCCCACAAGACCTTCCGTATACCAGGAACACCCCACAAGACCTTCCGTATACCAGGAACACCCCACAAGACCTGCTGTATACCAGGAACACCCCACAAGACCTGCCGTATACCGGGAACACCCCACAAGACCTTCCGTATACCAGGAACACCCCACAAGACCTGCCATATACCAGGAACACCCCACAAGACCTGCTGTATACCGGAAACACCCCACAAGACCTGCCGTATACCGGGAACCCCCCACAAGACCCTCCGTATACCAGGAACACCTCACAAGACCTGCCGTATACCAGGAACACCTCACAAGACCTGCTGTATACCGGGAACACCCCACAAGACCTGCCGTATACCGGGAACCCCCCCCAAGAACTGCTGTATACCGGGAACACCCCACAAGACCTGCCGTATACTGGGAACCCCTCACAAGACCTGCCGTATACCAGGAACACCTCACAAGACCTTCCGTATACCAGGAACACCCCACAAGACCTTCCGTATACCAGGAACACCCCACAAGACCTGCTGTATACCAGGAACACCCCACAAGACCTGCCGTATACCGGGAACACCCCACAAGACCTTCCGTATACCAGGAACACCCCACAAGACCCTCCGTATACCAGGAACACCCCACAAGACCTGCCATATACCGGGACCCCCCACAAGACCCACCGTATACCAGGAACACCCCACAAGACCCACAGTATACCGGGAACCCCCCACAAGACCTGCCGTATACCAGGAACACCCCACAAGACCTGCCATATATACCGGGAACACCTCACAAGACCTGCTGTATACCGGGAACACCCCACAAGACCTGCCGTATACCGGGAATCCCCCACAAGACCCGCCGTATACCGGGAACCCCCCACAAGACCTGCCGTATACCGGGAACCCCCCACAACAGTGCCTTATTCGTGGCTCCCCGCTCTCGGAGCACTACCATTAGATCTGTCACTCACAGCCTGAACTTCCTAAGGAATCTCGGAGTCTCCACACTGCACGTGCTCCTGTGCAGCAGCGTCACATGGAGGGTCCGGGGGGGGGGGGCTGCATTCCTCACACAGCGCAGATAATGGAGACATTGTGGCGTTGTCACCCGACCATGGAAAACAATTTTCTAATGCGCCTTATGTGATAGAAGACTCATCACTGTGGACGCGAGGGTGGGCCGTGTGCCCATCGCCCGTGTGACTGAACTCTCCACCTCTTCTTGCTGTCAGTGAATTGATGAACACCGGGGCGACATCGGGGCCCCCCCACTGTGGGCGACATCGGGGCCCCCCCACTGTGGGCGACATCGGGGCCCCCCCACTGTGGGCGACATCGGGGCCCCCCCACTGTGGGCGACATCGGGGCCCCCCCACTGTGGGCGACATCGGGGCCCCCCCACTGTGGGCGACATCGGGGCCCCCCCACTGTGGGCAACATCGGGGCCCCCCCACTGTGGGCAGTCTCTCGACACAAGACCCCAGGAGCGTCCAGGTCACACCAGACATCAGACCTCCCGGCCGCGGTGTCACAGTGTACCTGGAGGAGACACCTGAGGGTCTCGGGCCCCATCATATTACCTGTAGTAATGTTCTTTTCATGGGGAGTAGAAGGCCGGAACCACTGTGACCCCGAGCCCCCGACATTAACCCAAACTCCCCCGGGACTACAAGTCCCCCCGACCTGCAATACACAGGATATATAACATTATACAGCATCCGCTGCACGGCGCCTTATACCGCCCCTCCCCCACTAATACTGAGCCGAGACATGATCTGTAATCAGCGACCACCAACCTATAATCACCTGGAGATCGGTCACCTGTGACCAGAGTACGAAAAAGAGCCGCGCAGCAGCCGCCACCATCTACACGGAGGATTATAAAGATATAACAGACGGTGCGATCTAATAATGATAATACAACGGACGGTGCGATCTAATAATAATATAACGGACGGTGCGATCTAATAATAATACAACGGACGGTGCGATCTAATAATAATATAACGGACGGTGCGATCTAATAATAATAATCTAACGGACGGTGCGATCTAATAATAATATAACGGACGCTGCGATCTAATAATAATAATATAACGGACGGTGCGATCTAATAATAATATAACGGACGGTGTGATCTAATAATAACGGATGGTGCGATCTATTAATAATAATAATAATAATAATAATAATAATATAACGGACGGTGCGATCTAATAATAATAATATAACGGACGGTGCGATCTAATAAAAATAATATAACGGACGGTGCGATCTAATAAAAATAATATAACGGACGGTGCGATCTAATAAAAATAATATAACGGACGGTGCGATCTAATAAAAATAATGTAACGGACGGTGCGATCTAATAAAAATAATATAACGGACGGTGCGATCTAATAAAAATAATGTAACGGACGGTGCGATCTAATAATAATAATAATAATATAATGGACGGTGCGATCTAATAATAATAATAATAATAACAATATAATGGACGGTGAGATCTAATAATAATAATGTAACGGACGGTGCGATCTAATAATAATAATATAATGGACGGTGCGATCTAATAATAATATAATGGACGGTGCGATCTAATAATAATAATAATGTAACGGACGGTGCGATCTAATAATAATAATAATAATATAATGGACGGTGCGATCTAATAATAATAATATAACGGACGGTGCGATCTAATAATAATAATAATGTAACGGACGGTGCGATCTAATAATAATAATAATAATATAATGGACAGTGCGATCTAATAATAATAATAATAATATAATGGACGGTGCGATCTAATAATAATAATAATATAATGGACGGTGCGATCTAATAATAATAATAATAATAATATAATGGACAGTGCGATCTAATAATAATAATAATAATATAATGGACAGTGCGATCTAATAATAATAATAATAATATAATGGACGGTGCGATCTAATAATAATAATAATAATATAATGGACGGTGCGATCTAATAATAATAATAATGTAACGGACGGTGCGATCTAATAATAATAATGTAACGGACGGTGCGATCTAATAATAATAATAATATAATGGACGGTGCGATCTAATAATAATAATATAACGGACGGTGCGATCTAATAATAATAATAATGTAACGGACGGTGCGATCTAATAATAATAATAATATAATGGACGGTGCGATCTAATAATAATAATAATATAACGGACGGTGCGATCTAATAATAATAATAATAATAAAATGGACGGTGCGATCTAATAATAATAATAATATAACGGACGGTGCGATCTAATAATAATAATAATAATAATAATAATAATAATAATATAACGGACGTTGCGATCTAATAATAATAATAATAATAATATAACGGACGTTGCGATCTAATAATAATAATAATATAACGGACGGTGCGATCTATTAATAATAATAATAATAATAATAATATAACGGACGGTGCGATCTAATAATAATAATATAACGGACGGTGCGATCTAATAATAATAATATAACGGACGGTGCGATCTAATAATAATAATATAACGGACGGTGCGATCTAATAAAAATAATATAACGGACGGTGCGATCTAATAATAATAATAATATAATGGACGGTGCGATCTAATAATAATAATAATAATAATAATATAATGGACGGTGCGATCTAATAATAATAATGTAACGGACGGTGCGATCTAATAATAATAATGTAACGGACGGTGCGCTCTAATAATAATAATAATATAATGGACGGTGCGATCTAATAATAATAATATAACGGACGGTGCGATCTAATAATAATAATATAACGGACGGTGCGATCTAATAATAATAATAATATAATGGACGGTGCGATCTAATAATAATAATAATAATAATATAATGGACGGTGCGATCTAATAATAATAATAATAATAATATAATGGACGGTGCGATCTAATAATAATAATAATATAACGGACGGTGCGATCTAATAATAATAATAATGATAATATAACGGACGGTGCGATCTAATAATAATAATATAACGGACGTTGCGATCTAATAATAATAATAATATAACGGACGGTGCGATCTAATAATAACGGATGGTGCGATCTATTAATAATAATAATAATAATATAATGGACGGTGCGATCTAATAATAATAATATAACGGACGGTGCGATCTAATAATAATAATATAACGGACGGTGCGATCTAATAATAATAATATAACGGACGGTGCGATCTAATAATAATAATAATAATATAATGGACGGTGCGATCTAATAATAATAATAATAATAATAATAATAATAATATAATGGACGGTGCGATCTAATAATAATAATATAACGGACGGTGCGATCTAATAATAATAATATAACGGACGGTGCGATCTAATAATAATAATATAATGGACGGTGCGATCTAATAATAATAATAATAATATAATGGACGGTGCGATCTAATAATAATAATAATAATATAACGGACGGTGCGATCTAATAATAATAATGTAACGGACGGTGCGATCTAATAATAATAATGTAAGGGACGGTGCGATCTAATAATAATAATATAACGGACGGTGCGATCTAATAATAATAATATAACGGACGGTGCGATCTAATAATAATAATAATATAATGGACGGTGCGATCTAATAATAATAATAATACTATAACGGACGGTGCGATCTAATAATAATAATATAACGGACGGTGCGATATAATAATATTAATAATATAACGGACGGTGCGATCTAATAATAATAATGTAACGGACGGTGCGATCTAATAATAATAATAATATAATGGACGGTGCGATCTAATAATAATAATGTAACGGACGGTGCGATCTAATAATAATAATAATATAATGGACGGTGCGATCTAATAATAATAATATAATGGACAGTGCGATCTAATAATAATAATATAATGGACGGTGCGATCTAATAATAATAATAATAATATAATGGACGGTGCGATCTAATAATAATAATAATGTAACGGACGGTGCGATCTAATAATAATAATAATGTAACGGACGGTGCGATCTAATAATAATAATAATAATAATAAAATGGACGGTGCGATCTAATAATAATAATAATATAACGGACGGTGCGATCTAATAATAATAATAATAATGATAATAATATAACGGACGGTGCGATCTAATAATAATAATAATAATAATAATATAACGGACGTTGCGATCTAATAATAATAATAATATAACGGACGGTGCGATCTAATAATAACGGATGGTGCGATCTATTAATAATAATAATAATAATATAACGGACGGTGCGATCTAATAATAATAATATAACGGACGGTGCGATCTAATAATAATAATAATAATAAAATGGACGGTGCGATCTAATAATAATAATAATATAACGGACGGTGCGATCTAATAATAATAATAATAATGATAATAATATAACGGACGGTGCGATCTAATAATAATAATAATAATAATAATATAACGGACGTTGCGATCTAATAATAATAATAATAATAATATAACGGACGTTGCGATCTAATAATAATAATAATATAACGGACGGTGCGATCTAATAATAACGGATGGTGCGATCTATTAATAATAATAATAATAATATAACGGACGGTGCGATCTAATAATAATAATATAACGGACGGTGCGATCTAATAATAATAATATAACGGACGGTGCGATCTAATAAAAATAATATAACGGACGGTGCGATCTAATAATGATAATATAATGGACGGTGCGATCTAATAATAATAATATAACGGACGTTGCGATCTAATAATAATGATATAACGGACGGTGCGATCTAATAATGATAATATAATGGACGGTGCGATCTAATAATAATAATATAACGGACGGTGCGATCTAATAATAATAATAATATAACGGACGGTGCGATCTAATAATAATAACGGACTGTGCGATCTAATAATAATAATATAACGGACGGTGCGATCTAATAATAATAATATAACGGAGGGTGCGATCTAATAATAATAATATAACGGACAGTGCGATCTAATAATAATAATATAACAGACGGTGCGATCTAATAATAATAATAATACGGACGGTGCGATCTAATAATGATAATATAATGGACGGTGCGATCTAATAATAATAATAATATAACGGACGGTGCGATCTAATAATGATAATATAATGGACGGTGCGATCTAATAATAATAATATAACGGACAGTGCGATCTAATAATGATAATATAATGGACGGTGCGATCTAATAATAATAATATAACGGACGGTGCGATCTAATAATAATAATATAACGGACGGTGCGATCTAATAACGATAATATAACGGACGGTGCAATATAATAATAATAATATAACGGACGGTGCGATCTAATCATGATAATATAACGGACGGTGCGATCTAATAACGATAATATAACGGACGGTGCGATATAATAATAATAATATAACGGACGGTGCGATCTAATAATAATATAACGGACGGTGCGATCTAATAATAATAATATAACGGACGGTGCGATCTAATAACGATAATATAACGGACGGTGCGATATAATAATAATAACGATAATATAAGGCTACGTTCACACTAGCGTTGTGCGCCGCTGCGTCGGCGACGCAACGCACAACGCACGCAAAAATGCAGCAAAACGCACGCAAAAACGCTGCGTTTTGCGACGCATGCGTCGTTTTTTGCCGAAAATCAGACGCAAGAAAAATGCAACTTGTTGCGTTTTCTTGGTCCGACGCTTGCGGCAAAAAAGACGCATGCGTCGCACAACGCAACAAACAAAAACGCATGCGTCCCCCATGTTAAGTATAGGGGCGCATGACGCGTGCGTCGCCGCTGCGTTGCCCGACGCACACTAGCATAACGCTAGTGTGAACGTTACCTAACGGACGGTGCGATATAATAATAATAATAATATAACGGACAGTGCGATCTAATAACGATAATATAACGGACGGTGCGATCTAATAATAATAATAATAATATAACGGACGGTGCGATCTAATAATAATAATAATAATATAACGGACATTGCGATCTAATAATAATAATAATAATAACGGACGGTGCGATCTAATAATAATAATAATAAAAATATAACGGACAGTGCGATCTAATAACGATAATATAACGGACGGTGCGATCTAATATTAATATAACGGACGGTGCGATCTAATAATAATAATATAACGGACGGTGCGATCTAATGATAATATAACGGACGGTGCGATCTAATAATAATATAACGGACGGTGCGATCTAATAACGATAATATAACGGACGGTGCGATCTAATAACGATAATATAACGGACGGTGCGATCTAATATTAATATAACGGACGGTGCGATCTAATAATAATATAACGGACGGTGCGATCTAATAACGATAATATAACGGACGGTGCGATCTAATAATAATATAACGGACGGTGCGATCTAATAATAATATAACGGACGGTGCGATCTAATAATAATAATATAACGGACGGTGCGATCTAATAACGATAATATAACGGACGGTGCGATCTAATAACGATAATATAACGGACGGTGCGATCTAATAATAATATAACGGACGGTGCGATCTAATGATAATATAACGGACGGTGCGATCTAATAATGATAATATAACAGACGGTGCGATCTAATAATAATAATAATATAACGGACGGTGCGATCTAATAACGATAATATAACGGACGGTGCGATCTAATAATAATATAACGGACGGTGCGATCTAATAATAATAATATAACGGACGGTGCGATCTAATGATAATATAACGGACGGTGCGATCTAATAATGATAATATAACGGACGGTGCGATCTAATAATAATAATATAACGGACGGTGCGATCTAATAATAATATAACGGACGGTGCGATCTAATAACGATAATATAACGGACGGTGCGATCTAATAATAATAATAATAATATAACGGACGGTGCGATCTAATAATAATATAACGGACATTGCGATCTAATAATAATAATAATAACGGACAGTGCGATCTAATAATAATAATAATATAACGGACAGTGCGATCTAATAACGATAATATAACGGACGGTGCGATCTAATATTAATATAACGGACGGTGCGATCTAATAATAATAATATAACGGACGGTGCGATCTAATGATAATATAACGGACGGTGCGATCTAATAATAATATAACGGACGGTGCGATCTAATAATAATAATATAACGGACGGTGCGATCTAATAATAATATAACGGACGGTGCGATCTAATAATAATATAACGGACGGTGCGATCTAATAATAATAATAATATAACGGACGGTGCGATCTAATAATAACGGATGGTGCGATCTATTAATAATAATAATAATAATAATAATATAATGGACGGTGCGATCTAATAATAATAATATAACGGACGGTGCGATCTAATAATAATAATATAACGGACGGTGCGATCTAATAATAATAATATAACGGACGGTGCGATCTAATAATAATAATAATATAATGGACGGTGCGATCTAATAATAATAATAATAATATAATGGACGGTGCGATCTAATAATAATAATATAACGGATGGTGCGATCTAATAATAATAATATAACGGACGGTGCGATCTAATAATAATAATATAACGGACGGTGCGATCTAATAATAATAATAATAATAATATAATGGACGGTGCGATCTAATAATAATAATAATAATATAATGGACGGTGCGATCTAATAATAATAATAATATAACGGACGGTGCGATCTAATAATAATAATGTAACGGACGGTGCGATCTAATAATAATAATGTAACGGACGGTGCGATCTAATAATAATAATAATATAATGGACGGTGCGATCTAATAATAATAATAATACTATAACGGACGGTGCGATCTAATAATAATAATATAACGGACGGTGCGATCTAATAATAATAATAATATAACGGACGGTGCGATCTAATAATAATAATGTAACGGACGGTGCGATCTAATAATAATAATATAACGGACGGTGCGATCTAATAATAATAATATAACGGACGTTGCGATCTAATAATAATAATAATATAACGGACGGTGCCATCTAATAATAACGGATGGTGCGATCTATTATTAATAATAATAATAATAATAATAAATAATAATAATAATATAACAGACGGTGCGATCTAATAATAATATAACGGACGGTGCGATCTAATAATAATAATATAACGGACGATGCGATCTAATAATAATAATATAACAGACAGTGCGATCTAATAATAATAATATAACGGACGTTGCGATCTAATAATAATAATATAACGGACGGTGCGATCTAATAATGATAATATAATGGACGGTGCGATCTAATAATAATAATATAACGGACGGTGCGATCTAATAATAATAATATAACGGACGGTGCGATCTAATAATAATAATATAACGGACAGTGCGATTTAATAATAATAATATAACGGACGTTGCGATCTAATAATAATAATATAACGGACGGTGTGATCTAATAATGATAATATAACGGACGGTGCGATGTAATAATGATAATATAACGGACGGTGCGATCTAATAATGATAATATAACGGACGGTGCGATATAATAATGATAATAATATAACGGACGGTGCGATCTAATAATAATAACGGACGGTGCGATCTAATAATAATAACGGATGGTGCGATCTAATAATAATAACGGACGGTGCGATCTAATAATAATAACGGACGGTGCGATCTAATAATAATAACGGACTGTGCGATCTAATAATAATAACGGACGGTGCGATCTAATAATAACGGACGGTGCGATCTAATAATAATAATATAACGGACGGTGCGATCTAATAATAATAACGGACGGTGCGATCTAATAATAATAATATAACGGACGGTGCGATCTAATAATAATAACGGACGGTGCGATCTAATAATAATAATATAACGGACAGTGCGATCTAATAATAATAATATAACGGACGGTGCGATCTAATAATAACAATAATAATAATAATATAACGGACGGTGCGATCTAATAATGATAATATAATGGACGGTGCGATCTAATAATAATAATATAACGGACGGTGCGATCTAATAATGATAATATAATGGACGGTGCGATCTAATAATAATAATATAACGGACGGTGCGATCTAATAATAATAATATAACGGACGGTGCGATCTAATAACGATAATATAACGGACGGTGCAATATAATAATAATAATATAACGGACGGTGCGATCTAATCATGATAATATAACGGACGGTGCGATCTAATAACGATAATATAACGGACGGTGCGATATAATAATAATAATAATAATATAACGGACGGTGCGATCTAATAATAATATAACGGACGGTGCGATCTAATAATAATAATATAACAGACAGTGCGATCTAATAATAATAATATAACGGACGTTGCGATCTAATAATAATAATATAACGGACGGTGCGATCTAATAATGATAATATAATGGACGTTGCGATCTAATAATAATAATATAACGGACGGTGCGATCTAATAACGATAATATAACGGACGGTGCGATCTAATAATAATAATAATGTAACGGACGGTGCGATCTAATAATAATAATAATATAATGGACGGTGCGATCTAATAATAATAATAATATAACGGACGGTGCGATCTAATAATAATAATAATAATAAAATGGACGGTGCGATCTAATAATAATAATAATATAACGGACGGTGCGATCTAATAATAATAATAATAATAATAATAATAATAATAATATAACGGACGTTGCGATCTAATAATAATAATAATAATAATATAACGGACGTTGCGATCTAATAATAATAATAATATAACGGACGGTGCGATCTATTAATAATAATAATAATAATAATAATATAACGGACGGTGCGATCTAATAATAATAATATAACGGACGGTGCGATCTAATAATAATAATATAACGGACGGTGCGATCTAATAATAATAATATAACGGACGGTGCGATCTAATAAAAATAATATAACGGACGGTGCGATCTAATAATAATAATAATATAATGGACGGTGCGATCTAATAATAATAATAATAATAATATAATGGACGGTGCGATCTAATAATAATAATGTAACGGACGGTGCGATCTAATAATAATAATGTAACGGACGGTGCGCTCTAATAATAATAATAATATAATGGACGGTGCGATCTAATAATAATAATATAACGGACGGTGCGATCTAATAATAATAATATAACGGACGGTGCGATCTAATAATAATAATAATATAATGGACGGTGCGATCTAATAATAATAATAATAATAATATAATGGACGGTGCGATCTAATAATAATAATAATAATAATATAATGGACGGTGCGATCTAATAATAATAATAATATAACGGACGGTGCGATCTAATAATAATAATAATGATAATATAACGGACGGTGCGATCTAATATTAATAATATAACGGACGTTGCGATCTAATAATAATAATAATATAACGGACGGTGCGATCTAATAATAACGGATGGTGCGATCTATTAATAATAATAATAATAATAATATAATGGACGGTGCGATCTAATAATAATAATATAACGGACGGTGCGATCTAATAATAATAATATAACGGACGGTGCGATCTAATAATAATAATATAACGGACGGTGCGATCTAATAATAATAATAATAATAATATAATGGACGGTGCGATCTAATAATAATAATAATAATAATAATATAATGGACGGTGCGATCTAATAATAATAATATAACGGACGGTGCGATCTAATAATAATAATATAACGGACGGTGCGATCTAATAATAATAATATAATGGACGGTGCGATCTAATAATAATAATAATAATATAATGGACGGTGCGATCTAATAATAATAATAATAATATAACGGACGGTGCGATCTAATAATAATAATGTAACGGACGGTGCGATCTAATAATAATAATGTAACGGACGGTGCGATCTAATAATAATAATATAACGGACGGTGCGATCTAATAATAATAATATAACGGACGGTGCGATCTAATAATAATAATAATATAATGGACGGTGCGATCTAATAATAATAATAATACTATAACGGACGGTGCGATCTAATAATAATAATATAACGGACGGTGCGATCTAATAATATTAATAATATAACGGACGGTGCGATCTAATAATAATAATGTAACGGACGGTGCGATCTAATAATAATAATAATATAATGGACGGTGCGATCTAATAATAATAATGTAACGGACGGTGCGATCTAATAATAATAATAATATAATGGACGGTGCGATCTAATAATAATAATATAATGGACAGTGCGATCTAATAATAATAATATAATGGACGGTGCGATCTAATAATAATAATAATAATATAATGGACGGTGCGATCTAATAATAATAATAATAATGTAACGGACGGTGCGATCTAATAATAATAATAATGTAACGGACGGTGCGATCTAATAATAATAATAATAATAATAAAATGGACGGTGCGATCTAATAATAATAATAATATAACGGACGGTGCGATCTAATAATAATAATAATAATGATAATAATATAACGGACGGTGCGATCTAATAATAATAATAATAATAATAATATAACGGACGTTGCGATCTAATAATAATAATAATATAACGGACGGTGCGATCTAATAATAACGGATGGTGCGATCTATTAATAATAATAATAATAATATAACGGACGGTGCGATCTAATAATAATAATATAACGGACGGTGCGATCTAATAATAATAATAATAATAAAATGGACGGTGCGATCTAATAATAATAATAATATAACGGACGGTGCGATCTAATAATAATAATAATAATGATAATAATATAACGGACGGTGCGATCTAATAATAATAATAATAATAATAATATAACGGACGTTGCGATCTAATAATAATAATAATAATAATATAACGGACGTTGCGATCTAATAATAATAATAATATAACGGACGGTGCGATCTAATAATAACGGATGGTGCGATCTATTAATAATAATAATAATAATATAACGGACGGTGCGATCTAATAATAATAATATAACGGACGGTGCGATCTAATAATAATAATATAACGGACGGTGCGATCTAATAAAAATAATATAACGGACGGTGCGATCTAATAATGATAATATAATGGACGGTGCGATCTAATAATAATAATATAACGGACGTTGCGATCTAATAATAATGATATAACGGACGGTGCGATCTAATAATGATAATATAATGGACGGTGCGATCTAATAATAATAATATAACGGACGGTGCGATCTAATAATAATAATAATATAACGGACGGTGCGATCTAATAATAATAACGGACTGTGCGATCTAATAATAATAATATAACGGACGGTGCGATCTAATAATAATAATATAACGGACGGTGCGATCTAATAATAATAATATAACGGACAGTGCGATCTAATAATAATAATATAACAGACGGTGCGATCTAATAATAATAATAATACGGACGGTGCGATCTAATAATGATAATATAATGGACGGTGCGATCTAATAATAATAATAATATAACGGACGGTGCGATCTAATAATGATAATATAATGGACGGTGCGATCTAATAATAATAATATAACGGACAGTGCGATCTAATAATGATAATATAATGGACGGTGCGATCTAATAATAATAATATAACGGACGGTGCGATCTAATAATAATAATATAACGGACGGTGCGATCTAATAACGATAATATAACGGACGGTGCAATATAATAATAATAATATAACGGACGGTGCGATCTAATCATGATAATATAACGGACGGTGCGATCTAATAACGATAATATAACGGACGGTGCGATCTAATAATAATAATATAACGGACGGTGCGATCTAATAATAATATAACGGACGGTGCGATCTAATAATAATAATATAACGGACGGTGCGATCTAATAACGATAATATAACGGACGGTGCGATATAATAATAATAACGATAATATAAGGCTACGTTCACACTAGCGTTGTGCGCCGCTGCGTCGGCGACGCAACGCACAACGCACGCAAAAATGCAGCAAAACGCACGCAAAAACGCTGCGTTTTGCGACGCATGCGTCGTTTTTTGCCGAAAATCAGACGCAAGAAAAATGCAACTTGTTGCGTTTTCTTGGTCCGACGCTTGCGGCAAAAAAGACGCATGCGTCGCACAACGCAACAAACAAAAACGCATGCGTCCCCCATGTTAAGTATAGGGGCGCATGACGCGTGCGTCGCCGCTGCGTTGCCCGACGCACACTAGCATAACGCTAGTGTGAACGTTACCTAACGGACGGTGCGATATAATAATAATAATAATATAACGGACAGTGCGATCTAATAACGATAATATAACGGACGGTGCGATCTAATAATAATAATAATAATATAACGGACGGTGCGATCTAATAATAATAATAATAATATAACGGACATTGCGATCTAATAATAATAATAATAATAACGGACGGTGCGATCTAATAATAATAATAATAATAATATAACGGACAGTGCGATCTAATAACGATAATATAACGGACGGTGCGATCTAATATTAATATAACGGACGGTGCGATCTAATAATAATAATATAACGGACGGTGCGATCTAATGATAATATAACGGACGGTGCGATCTAATAATAATATAACGGACGGTGCGATCTAATAACGATAATATAACGGACGGTGCGATCTAATAACGATAATATAACGGACGGTGCGATCTAATATTAATATAACGGACGGTGCGATCTAATAATAATATAACGGACGGTGCGATCTAATAACGATAATATAACGGACGGTGCGATCTAATAATAATATAACGGACGGTGCGATCTAATAATAATATAACGGACGGTGCGATCTAATAATAATAATATAACGGACGGTGCGATCTAATAACGATAATATAACGGACGGTGCGATCTAATAACGATAATATAACGGACGGTGCGATCTAATAATAATATAACGGACGGTGCGATCTAATGATAATATAACGGACGGTGCGATCTAATAATGATAATATAACAGACGGTGCGATCTAATAATAATAATAATATAACGGACGGTGCGATCTAATAACGATAATATAACGGACGGTGCGATCTAATAATAATATAACGGACGGTGCGATCTAATAATAATAATATAACGGACGGTGCGATCTAATGATAATATAACGGACGGTGCGATCTAATAATGATAATATAACGGACGGTGCGATCTAATAATAATAATATAACGGACGGTGCGATCTAATAATAATATAACGGACGGTGCGATCTAATAACGATAATATAACGGACGGTGCGATCTAATAATAATAATAATAATATAACGGACGGTGCGATCTAATAATAATATAACGGACATTGCGATCTAATAATAATAATAATAACGGACAGTGCGATCTAATAATAATAATAATATAACGGACAGTGCGATCTAATAACGATAATATAACGGACGGTGCGATCTAATATTAATATAACGGACGGTGCGATCTAATAATAATAATATAACGGACGGTGCGATCTAATGATAATATAACGGACGGTGCGATCTAATAATAATATAACGGACGGTGCGATCTAATAATAATATAACGGACGGTGCGATCTAATAATAATAATATAACGGACGGTGCGATCTAATAATAATATAACGGACGGTGCGATCTAATAATAATATAACGGACGGTGCGATCTAATAATAATAATAATATAACGGACGGTGCGATCTAATAATAACGGATGGTGCGATCTATTAATAATAATAATAATAATATAATGGACGGTGCGATCTAATAATAATAATATAACGGACGGTGCGATCTAATAATAATAATATAACGGACGGTGCGATCTAATAATAATAATATAACGGACGGTGCGATCTAATAATAATAATAATAATAATATAATGGACGGTGCGATCTAATAATAATAATAATAATATAATGGACGGTGCGATCTAATAATAATAATATAACGGATGGTGCGATCTAATAATAATAATATAACGGACGGTGCGATCTAATAATAATAATATAACGGACGGTGCGATCTAATAATAATAATAATAATAATATAATGGACGGTGCGATCTAATAATAATAATAATAATATAATGGACGGTGCGATCTAATAATAATAATAATATAACGGACGGTGCGATCTAATAATAATAATGTAACGGACGGTGCGATCTAATAATAATAATGTAACGGACGGTGCGATCTAATAATAATAATAATATAATGGACGGTGCGATCTAATAATAATAATAATACTATAACGGACGGTGCGATCTAATAATAATAATATAACGGACGGTGCGATCTAATAATAATAATAATATAACGGACGGTGCGATCTAATAATAATAATGTAACGGACGGTGCGATCTAATAATAATAATATAACGGACGGTGCGATCTAATAATAATAATATAACGGACGTTGCGATCTAATAATAATAATAATATAACGGACGGTGCCATCTAATAATAACGGATGGTGCGATCTATTATTAATAATAATAATAATAATAATAATAATAAATAATAATAATAATATAACAGACGGTGCGATCTAATAATAATATAACGGACGGTGCGATCTAATAATAATAATATAACGGACGATGCGATCTAATAATAATAATATAACAGACAGTGCGATCTAATAATAATAATATAACGGACGTTGCGATCTAATAATAATAATATAACGGACGGTGCGATCTAATAATGATAATATAATGGACGGTGCGATCTAATAATAATAATATAACGGACGGTGCGATCTAATAATAATAATATAACGGACGGTGCGATCTAATAATAATAATATAACGGACAGTGCGATTTAATAATAATAATATAACGGACGTTGCGATCTAATAATAATAATATAACGGACGGTGTGATCTAATAATGATAATATAACGGACGGTGCGATGTAATAATGATAATATAACGGACGGTGCGATCTAATAATGATAATATAACGGACGGTGCGATATAATAATGATAATAATATAACGGACGGTGCGATCTAATAATAATAACGGACGGTGCGATCTAATAATAATAACGGATGGTGCGATCTAATAATAATAACGGACGGTGCGATCTAATAATAATAACGGACGGTGCGATCTAATAATAATAACGGACTGTGCGATCTAATAATAATAACGGACGGTGCGATCTAATAATAACGGACGGTGCGATCTAATAATAATAACGGACGGTGCGATCTAATAATAATAATATAACGGACGGTGCGATCTAATAATAATAACGGACGGTGCGATCTAATAATAATAATATAACGGACAGTGCGATCTAATAATAATAATATAACGGACGGTGCGATCTAATAATAACAATAATAATAATAATATAACGGACGGTGCGATCTAATAATGATAATATAATGGACGGTGCGATCTAATAATAATAATATAACGGACGGTGCGATCTAATAATGATAATATAATGGACGGTGCGATCTAATAATAATAATATAACGGACGGTGCGATCTAATAATAATAATATAACGGACGGTGCGATCTAATAACGATAATATAACGGACGGTGCAATATAATAATAATAATATAACGGACGGTGCGATCTAATCATGATAATATAACGGACGGTGCGATCTAATAACGATAATATAACGGACGGTGCGATATAATAATAATAATAATAATATAACGGACGGTGCGATCTAATAATAATATAACGGACGGTGCGATCTAATAATAATAATATAACGGACGGTGCGATCTAATAACGATAATATAACGGACGGTGCGATATAATAATAATAACGATAATATAAGGCTACGTTCACACTAGCGTTGTGCGCCGCTGCGTCGGCGACGCAACGCACAACGCACGCAAAAATGCAGCAAAACGCACGCAAAAACGCTGCGTTTTGCGACGCATGCGTCGTTTTTTGCCGAAAATCAGACGCAAGAAAAATGCAACTTGTTGCGTTTTCTTGGTCCGACGCTTGCGGCAAAAAAGACGCATGCGTCGCACAACGCAACAAACAAAAACGCATGCGTCCCCCATGTTAAGTATAGGGGCGCATAACGCTAGTGTGAACGTTACCTAACGGACGGTGCGATATAATAATAATAATAATAATATAACGGACAGTGCGATCTAATAACGATAATATAACGGACGGTGCGATCTAATAATAATAATAATAATATAACGGACGGTGCGATCTAATAATAATAATAATAATGGACGGTGCGATCTAATAATAATAATAATAATATAATGGACAGTGCGATCTAATAACGATAATATAACGGACGGTGCGATCTAATATTAATATAACGGACGGTGCGATCTAATAATAATAATATAACGGACGGTGCGATCTAATGATAATATAACGGACGGTGCGATCTAATAATAATATAACGGACGGTGCGATCGAATAATAATAATATAACGGACGGTGCGATCTAATAATAATAATATAACGGACGGTGCGATCTAATAATAATAATATAACGGACGGTGCGATCTAATAATAATAATATAACGGACGGTGCGATCTAATAATAATAATATAACGGACGGTGCGATCTAATAATAATAATATAACGGACGGTGCGATCTAATAATAATAATATAACGGACGGTGCGATCTAATAATAATAATATAACGGACGGTGCGATCTAATAATAATAATATAACGGACGGTGCGATCTAATAATAATAATATAACGGACGGTGCGATCTAATAATAATAATATAACGGACGGTGCGATCTAATAATAATAATATAACGGACGGTGCGATCTAATAATAATAATATAACGGACGGTGCGATCTAATAATAATAATATAACGGACGGTGCGATCTAATAATAATAATATAACGGACGGTGCGATCTAATAATAATAATATAACGGACGGTGCGATCTAATAATAATAATATAACGGACGGTGCGATCTAATAATAATAATATAACGGACGGTGCGATCTAATAATGATAATATAACGGACGGTGCGATCTAATAATGATAATATAACGGACGGTGCGATCTAATAATGATAATATAACGGACGGTGCGATCTAATAATAATAATATAACAGACGGTGCGATCTAATAATAATAATATAACGGACGGTGCGATCTAATAATGATAATATAAGGGACGGTGCGATCTAATAATAATAATATAACAGACGGTGCGATCTAATAATAATAATATAACGGACGGTGCGATCTAATAATGATAATATAACGGACGGTGCGATCTAATAATAATAATATAACGGACGGTGCGATCTAATAATAATAATATAACGGACGGTGCGATCTAATAATGAGAATATAACGGACGGTGCGATCTAATAATAATAATATAACGGACGGTGCGATCTAATAATAATAATATAACGGACGGTGCGATCTAATAATAATAATATAACGGACGGTGCGATCTAATAATAATAATATAACGGACGGTGCGATCTAATAATGATAATATAACGGACGGTGCGATCTAATAATGATAATATAACGGACGGTGCGATCTAATAATGATAATATAACGGACGGTGCGATCTAATAATGATAATATAACAGACGGTGCGATCTAATAATAATAATATAACGGACGGTGCGATCTAATAATGATAATATAAGGGACGGTGCGATCTAATAATAAAAATAATAATGGACGGTGCGATCTAATAATAATAATGTAACGGACGGTGCGATCTAATAATGATAATATAACGGACGGTGCGATCTAATAATGATAATATAACGGACGGTGCGATCTAATAATAATAATATAACAGACGGTGCGATCTAATAATAATAATATAACGGACGGTGCGATCTAATAATGATAATATAAGGGACGGTGCGATCTAATAATAAAAATAATAACGGACGGTGCGATCTAATAATAATAATGTAACGGACGGTGCGATCTAATAATAATAATATAACGGACGGTGCGATCTAATAATAATAATATAACGGACGGTGCGATCTAATAATGAGAATATAACGGACGGTGCGATCTAATAATAATAATATAACGGACGGTGCGATCTAATAATAATAATATAACGGACGGTGCGATCTAATAATGAGAATATAACGGACGGTGCGATCTAATAATAATAATAATAATGGACGGTGCGATCTAATAATAATAATAATATAACAGACGGTGCGATCTAATAATAATAATAATAATAATATAACGGAGGAGCGATCTAATAATAATATAATGGACGGTGCGATCTAATAATAATATAACGGAGGAGCGATCTAATAATAATAATATAACGGACGGTGCGATCTAATAATAATAATAATATAACGGACGGTGCGATCTAATAATAATAATATAACGGACGGTGCGATCTAATAATAATAATAATAATAATGGACGGTGCGATCTAATAATAATATAATGGACGGTGCGATCTAATAATAATAATATAACAGACGGTGCGATCTAATAATAATATAATGGACGGTGCGATCTAATAATAATAATATAACAGACGGTGCGATCTAATAATAATATAATGGACGGTGCGATCTAATAATAATATAACGGACGGTGCGATCTAATAATAATAATATAACGGACGGTGCGATCTAATAATAATAATAATAATAATGGACGGTGCGATCTAATAATAATATAATGGACGGTGCGATCTAATAATAATAATATAACAGACGGTGCGATCTAATAATAATATAATGGACGGTGCGATCTAATAATAATAATAATAATGGACGGTGCGATCTAATAATAATATAATGGACGGTGCGATCTAATAATAATATAATGGACGGTGCGATCTAATAATAATATAATGGACGGTGCGATCTAATAATAATAATATAACAGACGGTGCGATCTAATAATAATAATAATAATATAACGGAGGAGCGATCTAATAATAATAATATAACAATATAATGGCCGGTATGGGGGAGGGGCAGGTGATGCGCGGAGTCTCCGGTAATGATGGCGCCCTCCTCCTCCTCCTCCTCTCGGGCAGTGGTGCACACCCCTCCGGTGACGCCGCCCTCACCCCACAGCCGCTCACCTGCCGCTGCTCGGTCCCGCTGCTCCGTGTCTCAGGCCCGGCCGGCAGTAATAGTGACGGCTCCTCTCCTCGTACTGCAGCAGCGGCAGCTCCCGGCCGTCATTGATCAGCTGACCACTCCTCCCTCACGTAACATCGCGATGGAAGCCCAGAATCAGCGTCCGCCATCTTGGATGAGGGTCATCTGCCAGTCCTGCGTGACGTCACAGACACATGTGCTCTGACTGGGTGCACACACCGGAAGTAGCCCCCCAGGGTTGCCATCCTGGCTTTTTGTTTTTCTTTGGACAGTTTATCAAAAAATGAAAGACAGATGATAATTTTTTTTGCAGACACATTGTAAAACCATAATAAATCCTTATTACAAGTGACCTGTGTCTGCAGCCATCATCCTGATGTCAGACTTCAGCTGTCCTCACTGTATAATGATCATTACAGTCAAACTAATCAGAACAGGTTTCTTCAATTTAATAAAAATCACTGATGCCCTAAACAAACCTTATAGTCCAGACATTTCTGATGCCCCTAATAGCCGCCCCCCTCAGAGCTGTGGTTGCTATGGGCAACGGCTCCCATTCTGCCCCTTCCCCCTTAATGGTTCACTATTTTTTTTATTTTTACTGTTTTCAGGGCCCAGAACCCTGCGGCCGATCTTCTTACTGCGATAGAGAAGTATCTCTGTACGGAAATGGAGGAAACGCTGGTCTCTGATGAAGCCCACCGTTGTGTACCAAGATGGAGGCTTTCAGTAGATCCCCGGCTACCATGGCAACCGTGTCGCTGGAGGGGCCTGAGCGAAGGAACGGTCCCACAGCACGCTCTCTCCACAAAAAAATGCTGTCAGAGATCGATAGCAACATTGCCGTACACCCGTACTTTCACGCTGTACACCCGCGCCGTATGCCCACACTTTATACCCGCGCTGTACACCCATGCTGTACTCTCGCACCGAACACTCACGCCGTGATGTAAACCAACTGATGACAATGCACAGTCAACCTGCATATAGTGTCTGTGCCCATACAGGAAATTACGATTAAGCAAGTCCCATGCAAACAATATACAAGAGCCCCTACATAGAAAAGATTTGCACAACCAGGATCAAATAATAAAAAATAATTACTTTTATTAGGCATAATCACAAAAAATACATACCATAACACTACTATGGAACTACTACTACCATAACACTACTGTGGGATTCAATGATGGGTACAACTACAGAGGAGCCACAGGTCAAAGGCAAATGCTATGCAATCTAATCATACTTGCACCCTATATTAACCTTAGAACACACAGAAGGTCCATTGTATAATAGGACACAATATCACTGTGCTGGTAAATAGCATCCAGCAAAAAAAACATCATAAAGGTTAAAGGGGGAACACCAAGGATATTTCCAGCATATTTACCTCGGACAGCGGAGCCACCACCCCTACGCGCGTTTCTTCCGTACCATAATCTAGCACCGTACATCCACGCCATTCTCTCGTACCGTACATCCTTGCCATACTCTAGCATCGTACACTCACGCCGTACATCTGCAGCATACTCTCGCACTGGACGCTCACACCTTACACTCACGCCATACACCCGCGCCGTACATTCACTCCGTGCATTCGCACAGTACTCACACCATACACCTACACCATACACTCATGCTGTACACCTGTGCCGTACGTCCGTGACATACGCTAGCACTGTACACCCGAACAGTACACTCACGCCCGACACCCGTGCCGTACACCCGCATTGTACACTTGCATTGTACACCCGTGCCATACACTCGCACAGTACACTTGCACCGTACACCCGCACAGTACACTCACACCGTACACCTGCACCATACACTCATGCTGTACACCTGTGCCGTACATCCGTGACATACACTTGCACTGTACACCCGCACAGTACACTCACACCGTACACCTGCACCATACACTCATGCTGTACACCTGTGCCGTACATCCGTGACATACACTTGCACTGTACACCCGAACAGTACACTCACGCCCGACACTCGTGCCCTACACCCGCATCGTACACCCGTGCCATACACTCGCACAGTACAGTTGCACCGTACACCCACACAGTACACTCACACCATACGCCTGCACCATACACTCATGCTGTACACCTGTGCCGTACACCCACGCCGTACACTTGCACTGTCCACCTGCACAGTGCACTCACACTGTACACTTGTGCTGTACACCCTTGCCGTACACTCGCACAGTACACTTGCACCATACACCCGCCCAGTACACTCACGCCGTACTCTCACGCTGCACACACGTGCCATAACCCCGTGCCTACACTTGCACCGTACACCCACATAACACATGTCATGTATATGTGCAGCACACGTTCACAAGAAGTTAACTTTAATGTATAATTTCTTTTTTTTTTAATGATAAAATGTAAAAAAGCTTTCTTTAACATTTTGAGTTTTTTTTTTTCACAATTTGTCCATAATATATAAAGATATAGGAGATGACAGTTGGTGCTTGCAGAGTTCTATGGAGGTGAAAGGAGGAGGGAGGAGATAGAGGAAGACACAAAAGGGGAGGAGCTATATGAAGACACACAGAAGGGGCGGACACCAGCCTGATGACGGAGCTAGACCAGCTCGAAGCATGTGGAAACAAATAAAAGATGTTTTACTGATTTCCCCAGTGGTACCCCATTTCCTTAGTAGTGGCAACACAAAAGCAAACTACCATTTTCTTTTTTCCGTTCCCTGGATTATACCGCAGGAGGAACAGTGTACAAAATAAATAAAACCAATTCTTCACCTGCTGTTGATTTTTTCATTCTGCACATTTATCCTGCACACTGCACTGAGCGCTTACACCCGGGTTTCCATGTAAATCTATGAAATACGTGATTCAGACAGAACCTCTAGCATAAGATTCCTTATAATGAGGCGGATGGAGGCACTGTGGACGCCGTCTGACCTGTGATCCAGCAGTCTTCTTCTTATTAAGCGTGTATATAAGTGTGGTCGGCCACAGTTTTGTGCACTTCTGAAAAGAAGGACAATGCTGAACAGAGGCCATATGGAGTCCAGAGTAACTCTGCTGCCTCATTATAGTGAATGGATCCCTTGGGGTGTTTTATCTGAATCACGTCACTCAGAGATTTAGACCCCAAAGTGCTCAGCGTAGAGCGCCGGATACACATGATCCAAAACATTATGTAACATGTTCTTAACAAAAGCTTCAACTCAATCCACAAAAAAAGCAAGTCCCCACTCAGGTCCATTATCTGTTACCTGAAATATAGAGGGCATCCTTGTTACTGGTAGCACATAGGCTCTACAAAAGCTAAATGGCTCCTTGTTCCCGAAAACAAATTCAGCAAACTCTCTGCTCCCAAATCCAAATGCCCCCTTCCCTTCTGAGCCCCAGTGTGCCTAAACCACATATAGCGCCCACATGATTGGCATTTCTGTAGTGATGAGACCCCGCCTAACTTACTAGTGCATGCTTCCAGAAGCACGGGCTGGGAACAATGTACTGGTCACTACAACTTACTGGTGACTACAACGTGTTGGTCACTACAACTTACTGGTGACTACAACGTACTGGTCACTACAATGTACTGGTTACTACAACATACTGGTGACTACAACGTGCTGGTCACTATAACGTACTGGTGTCTACAACGTACTAGTGACTACAATGTACTGGTTACTACAACGTACCGGTCACTACAATGTACTGGATACTACAACGTACTAGATACTACAACGTACTGGTTACTACAATGTACTGGTCACTACAACGAACTGGTGACTACAACGTACTGGTGACTACAACTTACTGGTCACTACAATGTACTGGTCACTACAACGTACTGGTGACTACAACGTGCTGGTGACTACAATGTACTGGTCACTACAACGTACTGGTGACTACAATGTACTGGTCACTACAATGTACTGGTCACTACAACATACTGGTGACTACAACGTGCTGGTGACTGCAACGTACTGGTGACTACAACGTACTGGTGACTACAATGTACTGGTGACTACAACGTACTGGTGACTACAATGTACTGGAGACTACAACGTACTGGTGACTACAATGTACTGGAGACTACAACGTACTGGTGACTACAACATACTGGTTGCTACAATGTACTGGAGACTACAACGTACTGGTGACTACAACGTACTGGTGACTACAACTTACTGGTCACTACAATGTACTGGTCACTACAACGTACTGGTGACTACAACGTGCTGGTGACTACAATGTACTGGAGACTACAACGTACTGGTGACTACAACATACTGGTTGCTACAATGTACTGGAGACTACAACGTACTGGTGACTACAACATACTGGTTGCTACAATGTACTGGAGACTACAACGAACTGGTGACTACAACGTACTGGTGACTACAACTTACTGGTCACTACAATGTACTGGTCACTACAACGTACTGGTGACTACAACGTGCTGGTGACTACAATGTACTGGTCACTACAACGTACTGGTGACTACAATGTACTGGTCACTACAATGTACTGGTCACTACAACATACTGGTGACTACAACGTGCTGGTGACTGCAACGTACTGGTGACTACAACGTACTGGTGACTACAATGTACTGGTGACTACAACGTACTGGTGACTACAATGTACTGGAGACTACAACGTACTGGTGACTACAATGTACTGGAGACTACAACGTACTGGTGACTACAACATACTGGTTGCTACAATGTACTGGAGACTACAACGTACTGGTGACTACAACATACTGGTGACTACAACGTACTGGAGACTACAACGTACTGGTGACTACAACGTACTGGAGACTACAACGTGCTGGTGACTGCAACGTACTGGTGACTACAACGTACTGGTGACTACAACGTACTGGTGACTACAACGTACTGGAGACTACAATGTACTGGAGACTACAACGTACTGGTGACTACAACATACTGGTTGCTACAATGTACTGGAGACTACAACGTACTGGTGACTACAACGTACTGGTGACTACAATGTACTGGAGACTACAACATACTGGTTGCTACAATGTACTGGAGACTACAACGTACTGGTTGCTACAATGTACTGGAGACTACAACGTACTGGTTGCTACAATGTACTGGAGACTACATTGTCAGTATGCAATTTTCACTCAGCAACACCCACTTCTTCTTCTCTCTGAAAAATACCCATGGAGTCAAAATTGTCAATACAGCTGTAGATCATTTCCCAAAGGGGTATAATTTCGAAAATGGAGTCACTTGAGGGGGGATTCTGCTCTTCTAGCAATTAGAGGCTCTGTATGTGGAGTCCGCACACTGTCATAGAAAATTCTGCTCTCAGGGATGCCTCCTGTATAACAGTACTGCTTGGACAGCAGCGCTCCTTCCCTCCCGAGTCTCGCCGTGTGGCTAAGCAGTACTGTACAGCCATAAATGGGCTATTTCTACATTCAGCAGAAATTGGGGGTCAGATTTTGGTGCCATTTTTACCCGTTTCCTGCGGAAATTGGAGCTGAACGGAATCAAATCCTAATAGATCCCTGAGATACCTCTGCCACTACCGATGAACGGACAGGATCAGAGATATCTCAGATCCCGGGTGCTGCAGTGAGGCAGCCGCTGTATGATCAATGGGGTGCAGCATTAAATTAGCACTGAAAGTTCTTTGATTGGTGGGAGACAGAGTCCTGGTAGTTGGGCCCCCACAATGAGATAGGGGCGCAGGCACCACTACAGAAGGCAGCGAGGGTTTATCACCATTTCTGCCCTCCTGATCGCAGTGTGTGCTGTATAGGAAGCACTGACAGCGCCTCCTCTGGACACAGCCATCATTTCATGCAGGGAGGGAGCAGAAACGGCCTGGTGTGAACACACCCAGATGCTTCCATAGTGTAGTACTTATGTGTTATCATACACGGACCCCTGGTGCGGACCGCGCACATGTTGTTTGCTTCTGTATTAAAATTATGTTCATAAAATACTTTAAAAACGAAAAAAAATCTTGTCAAATGTTTATCTGACCCCCAACGGTCTTTACAGGCCTATAAGGGGTCACGAAGAAAGAAAGAAGTAAAAACATAAAAGTAAAAAGCAAGAAAAGATAGATAATAAAATAAAGTAAAAAAAAAAGTGTCTGACATCTAAAAACAATAAAAGAGATATAAATGGATCATGTGCTACTAGACTACGAGCTACACACTACGCATGCGTGCTCTCACTCAGATTTTTTTTTTCTTTTGCCACGAGCTTTTTCTTACTACGCATGTGCATCTTTCTATTCATGGCCGCCGCTGTCACGTTGTCCCGCAACGCGCCTGCGCATAGCGTTTTTTCACCATTTTGGTTACCGATTGGTTCTGACTCTGCGCAGCCGCGGATTTGCTTCCTGGTTTCGGGCGCGGTGATTGGAGCGTGCTCTGCGCATGCGTGCACCGTTCTCCCCGGCTTGGGAGCCTTCGCGCCATTCAGAGGAGTGTGGGGTGGCCGGTCACGTGGTGCAGGTGGTGGGGGAGGAGGAGAGAGACCCCAGGTTACCTCAGAGACGGGGGAGAACTGTCACCAGCGACACCCGGGACTGAGCCTCCGCCCTGAGCTCACCATCGTACAGCCCGGGCCTCCGAGCCGCCGCTGCAGCCGCCGACGCTGCCACCATGAAGGGGTGAGCTGTCACGTCCTGCGAGCCGGTGCTGGGCCGGGGTGTAGTTACAGGAGGCCGCGCTGTGTGTGCGCTCTGCGGGGTCGGGGCCCAGGACACAATCTGCTCTGATGAATGCTGTGTATTTATTGTATGGTGTCTGATAATCCGGCAGCCTGAGGTTGTCAGGAGGCTCCAGAGGGTGGAGACCGGCGGACTGAGGTTGTCAGGAGGCTCCAGAGGGTGGAGACCGGCACCTGAGGTTGTCAGGAGGCTCCAGAGGGTGGAGACCGGCGGACTGAGGTTGTCAGGAGGCTCCAGAGGGTGGAGACCGGGGGACTGAGGTTGTCAGGAGGCTCCAGAGGGTGGAGACCGGCACCTGAGGTTGTCAGGAGACTCCAGAGGGTGGAGACCGGTAGCCTGAGGTTGTCAGGAGACTCCAGAGGGTGGAGACCGGCGGACTGAGGTTGTCAGGAGGCTCCAGAGGGTGGAGACCGGGGGACTGAGGTTGTCAGGAGGCTCCAGAGGGTGGAGACCGGCACCTGAGGTTGTCAGGAGACTCCAGAAGGTGGAGACCGGCGGACTGAGGTTGTCAGGAGGCTCCAGAGGGTGGAGACCGGCGGACTGAGGTTGTCAGGAGGCTCCAGAGGGTGGAGACCGGCGGACTGAGGTTGTCAGGAGGCTCCAGAGGGTGGAGACCGGCGGACTGAGGTTGTCAGGAGGCTCCAGAGGGTGGAGACCGGGGGACTGAGGTTGTCAGGAGGCTCCAGAGGGTGGAGACCGGCGGACTGAGGTTGTCAGGAGGCTCCAGAGGGTGGAGACCGGTAGCCTGAGGTTGTCAGGAGGCTCCAGAGGGTGGAGACCGGGGGACTGAGGTTGTCAGGAGGCTCCAGAGGGTGGAGACCGGGGGACTGAGGTTGTCAGGAGGCTACAGAGGGTGGAGACCGGCGGACTGAGGTTGTCAGGAGGCTCCAGAGGGTGGAGACCGGTAGCCTGAGGTTGTCAGGAGGCTCCAGAGGGTGGAGACCGGGGGACTGAGGTTGTCAGGAGGCTCCAGAGGGTGGAGACCGGGGGACTGAGGTTGTCAGGAGACTCCAGAGGGTGGAGACCGGCGGACTGAGGTTGTCAGGAGACTCCAGAAGGTGGAGACCGGCGGACTGAGGTTGTCAGGAGGCTCCAGAGGGTGGAGACCGGGGGACTGAGGTTGTCAGGAGACTCCAGAAGGTGGAGACCGGCGGACTGAGGTTGTCAGGAGACTCCAGAAGGTGGAGACCGGCGGACTGAGGTTGTCAGGAGACTCCAGAAGGTGGAGACCGGCGGACTGAGGTTGTCAGGAGGCTCCAGAGGGTGGAGACCGGCGGACTGAGGTTGTCAGGAGGCTGCAGAAGGTGGAGACCGGCGGACTGTGGTTGTTTGGATGGGAGATGGAAAATCGGTGGATGCGTTTGTTGGGTCGGGAGGTGGAAAATCGGTGGAAGGTTGAGATCAGTGAACTGTGGTTGTCTGTGAGGGAGGTGTCAGCGTACTGTGGTGGCCGGGAGGTTGACATTGGCGGACTGTGGTGGTCGGGATGGGCTGTGTAGTGGAGCACCGCAGGTTAGAGACCGTGTGTATGGAATAAGGGACCTTCCCATAACTGCAAGTTTTCATGCAAAAAAATCCATAACTGAATACAGCAATGGCAGAATCGGAGACCCGCGAGATTCCACCCAGTGTAGCGGAGATTTCAGTGCAGAATCTGAGGTGCGGTTTGGGTTTCTAATCCGTCACTTTCTGCCTCAGATTTCCATCTTCACCTGAAAGAGAGAATAAAATCCTTCCAGGAATCCGATGCAAAATCCACAAATGTTTCCCCATCTCCTCCCTTTCCTCTTCTGCGTTTGCTGGAGTTGTCAGACTTGCAGCGGGGGAAATAAGTATTCGATCCCTTGCTGATTTTGTGCATTTGCCCACTGACAAAGACATGAACAGTCTATAATTTTAAGGGTAGGTTAATTTTAACACGGAGAGATAGAATATCAAAAATAAAATCCACAAAATCAATCTCAATGTTAAAATTATAGACTGTTCATGTCTTTGTCAGTGGACAAACATACAAAATCAGCAAGGGATCAAATACTTATTTCCCCACGGTAGGTGCTGTGGAATCTGCTGCTGGGGTGATGATTTGTTTTGCAATATTCACAACCTCGATTTTTTTTATTTTTTTTTTTTTTTAAAGGTTTTGGTGAATTTGTGATATAATTTGTCCCGTGTGGACACGGACGTACAGTAGGTGCATTTACACTGCAGAATTTCCACACTAAATAGTATTGTTTTGGGTTTTTTTTTCTCCCTCTGTGGATTTCCTGCACATTTACCCCCTTGATTTTCATGACGTCTCATTCAATTTTTTTTCTACAGATTTTCTCCGGAGCGTGAATGAAGTTCTGAGATCTTAAACACAATTTTGCTTTTGTATTTTTGTATTATGCAAAAGACTTTCTCAATAGGAAAATCTTTCCGTGAATTTGACCTGTGTGAATGTGTCTTTAAAGTGACGCCTCGAGCAGCTGCTGGATGTGTCAGTGAAGTTAATTTTGTTCCTCACGGCCTGGTTCGTACTTTGCTGGAGTTTTATTAATAATAATTTTTATTTATATAGCGCCAACATATTCCGCAGCGCTTTACAAATTATAGAGGGGACTTGTACAGACAATAGACATTACAGCATAACAGAAATACAGTTCAAAACAGATACCAGGAGGAGTGAGGGCCCTGCTGCTCGCAAGCTACAAACTATGAGGAAAAGGGGAGACACGAGAGGTGGATGGTAACAATTGCTTTAGTTATTCGGACCGGCCATAGTGTAAGGCTCGGGTGTTCATGTAAAGCTGCATGAACCAGTTAACTGCCTAAGTATGTAGCAGTACAGACACAGAGGGCTATTAACTGCATAAAGTGTATGAGAACATGATGCGAGGAACCTGTTTTTTTGTTTTTTTTATATATATAAATAGGCCACACAGGGATCGTTAGGTTAATGCATTGAGGCGGTAGGCCAGTCTGAACAAATGAGTTTTTAGGGTACGCTTAAAACATTGGGGATTAACCCCTTCCCGACCCATGACGCCACGTAGGCGTCATGAAAGTCGGTGCCATTCCGACCCATGACGCCGCATGCGTCATGGAAAGATCGCGTCCCTGCAGATCGGGTGAAAGGGTTAACTCCCATTTCACCCGATCTGCAGGGACAGGGGGAGTGGTAGTTTAGCCCAGGGGGGGTGGCTTCACCCCCTCGTGGCTACGATCGCTCTGATTGGCTGTTGAAAGTGAAACTGCCAATCAGAGCGATTTGTAATATTTCACCTATTATAACGGGTGAAATATTACAATCCAGCCATGGCCGATGCTGAAATATCATCGGCCATGGCTGGAAATACTAGTGTGCCCCCACCCCACCGATCGCCCCCCCAGCCCCCCGATCTGGCCGGTACACTGCTCCGGCTCCCCTCCGTCCAGTGCTCCGCTCCCCCCAGTCTCTTGTCCGCCCCCCCCCCCCCCCCGTGCTCCAATCACCCCCCCCTGCACTCCGATCCACCCCCCCCCCCCGGTGCTCCGTTCCACCCCCCCGTGCTCCGTTCCACCCCTCCCGCACTCCGATTCCCCCCCCCCCCCGTGCTCCGACCCCCCCCTTTGTCACCCCCATAGGTAGGGACAATAAAAAAATAAAGATTTTTTTTTTTTTCCACTAATGTTAGAATAGGGTTAGGGGTAGGGCTAGGGTTAGGGCTAGGGTTAGGGTTTCGGTATGTGCACACGTATTCTGGTCCTCTGCGGATTTTTCCGCTGCGGATTTATGGCGGATTTACCGCGGTTTTTCTGCGCATTTCACTGCGGTTTTACAACTGCGATTTTCTATTTGAGCAGTTGTAAAACCGCTGCGGAATCCGCACAAAGAAGTGACATGCTGCGGAATGTAAACCGCTGCGTTTCCGTGCAGTTTTTCCGCAGCATGTGTACAGCGATTTTTGTTTCCCGTAGGTTTACATTGAACTGTAAACTCATGGGAAACTGCTGCGGATCCGCAGCGTTTTCCGCAGCGTGTGCACATACCTTTAGAATTAGGCTATGTGCACATGGTGCGGATTGGCCGCTGCGGATCCGCAGCAGTGTTCCATCAGGTTTACAGTACCATGTAAACATATGAAAAACCAAATCCGCTGTGCCCATGGTGCGGAAAATACCGCGCGGAAACGCTGCGTTGTATTTTCCGCAGCATGTCAATTCTTTGTGCGGATTCCGCAGCGTTTTACACCTGTTCCTCAATAGGAATCCGCAGGTGAAATCCGCACAAAAAACACTGGAAATCCGCGGAAAATCCGCAGGTAAAACGCAGTGCCTTTTACCCGCGGATTTTTCAAAAATGGTGCGAAAATATCTCACACGAATCCGCAACGTGGGCACATAGCCTTAGGGTTATGGTTGGAATTAGGGTTGTGGTTATGGTTAGGGGTGTGTTGGGGTTAGGGTTGTGGTTAGGGGTGTGTTGCGGTTAGGGTTGTGTTTAGGGTTATGGCTACAGTTGGGATTAGGGTTAGGGGTGTGTTGGGGTTAGTGTTGGAGGTAGAATTGAGGGGTTACCACTGTTTAGGCACATCAGGGGTCTCCAAACGCAACATGGCGCCACCATTGATTCCAGCCAATCTCGTATTCAAAAAGTCAAATGGTGCTCCCTCACTTCCGAGCCCTGACGTGTGCCCAAACAGTGGTTTACCCCCACATATGGGGTACCAGCATACTCAAGACAAACTGCGCAACAATTACTGGGGTCCAATTTCTCCTGTTACCCTTGTGAATAAAAAAAAAATGCTTGCTAAAACATAATTTTTGAGGAAAGAAAAATGATTTTTTATTTTCACGGCTCTGCGTTGTAAACGTCTGTGAAGCACTTGGGGGTTCAAAGTCCTCACCACACATCTAGATTAGTTGCTTTGGGGGTCTAGTTTCCAAAATGGTGTCATTTCTGGGGGATCTCCAATGTTTAGGCACACAGGGGCTCTCCAAACGTGACATGGTGTCCGCTAATGATTGGAGCTAATTTTCCATTTAAAAAGCCAAATGGCGTGCCATCCCTTCCGAGCCCTGCCGTGCGCCCAAACAGTGGTTTACCCCCACATATGGGGTATCAGCGTACTCAGGACAAACTGGACAACAATATTTGGGGTCCAATTTCTCCTATTATCCTTGGCAAAATAGGAAATTCCAGGCTAAAAAATCATTTTTGAGGAAAGAAAAATTATTTTTTATTTTCATGGCTCTGCGTTATAAACTTCTGTGAAGCACCTGGGGGTTTAAAGTGCTCAATATGCATCTAGATAAGTTCCTTGGGGGGTCTAGTTTCCAAAATGGGGTCACTTGTGGGGGAGCTCCAATGTTTAGGCACACAGGGGCTCTCCAAACGCGACATGGTGTCCGCTAACAATTGGAGCTAATTTTCCATTCAAAAAGTCAAATGGCGCGCCTTCCCTTCCGAGCCCTGCCGAGTGCCCAAACAGTGGTTTACCCCCACATATGAGGTATCGACGTACTCGGGAGAAATTGCCCAACAAATTTTATGATCCATTTTACCCTACTGCCCATGTGAAAATGAAAAAATTGAGGCGAAAAGAATTTTTTTGTGAAAAAAAAGTACTTTTTCATTTTTACAGATCAATTTGTGAAGCACCTGAGGGTTTAAAGTGCTCACTAGGCATCTAAATAAGTTCCTTGGGGGGTCTAGTTTCTAAAATGGGGTCACTTGTGGGGGAGCTCCAATGTTTAGGCACACAGGAGCTATCCAAACGCGACATGGTGTCCGCTAACGATGGAAATAATTTTTCATTCAAAAAGTCAAATGGCGCTCCTTCCCTTCCGAGCCTTACCATGTGCCCAAACAGTGGTTTACCCCCACATGTGAGGTATTGGTGTACTCAGGAGAAATTGCCCAACACATTTTAGGATCCATTTTATCCTGTTGCCCATGTGAAAATGAAAAAATTGAGGCTAAAAGAATTTTTTTGTGAAAAAAAAGTACTTTTTCATTTTTACGGATTAATTTGTGAAGCACCTGGGGGTTCAAAGTGCTCACTATGCATCTAGATAAGTTCCTTGGGGCGTCTAGTTTCCAAAATGGGGTCACTTGTGGGGGAGCTCCAATTTTTAGGCACACGGGGGCTCTCCAAACGTGACATGGTGTCCGCTAAAGAGTGGAGCCAATTTTTGATTCAAAAAGTCAAATGGCGCTCCTTCCCTTCCAAGCCCTGCCGTGCGCCCAAACAGTGGTTTACCCCCACATATGAGGTATCAGCGTACTCAGGACAAATTGGACAACAACTTTCGTGGTTCAGTTTCTCCTTTTACCATTGGGAAAATAAAAAAATTGTTGCTAAAAGATAATTTTTGTGACTAAAAAGTTAAATGTTCATTTTTTCCTTCCATGTTGCTTCTGCTGCTGTGAAGCACCTGAAGGGTTAATAAACTTCTTGAATGTGGTTTTGAGTACCTTGAGGGGTGCAGTTTTTAGAATGGTGTCACTTTGGGGTATTTTCAGCCATATAGACCCCTCAAACTGACTTCAAATGTGAGGTGGTCCCTAAAAAAAATGGTTTTGTAAATTTCGTTGTAAAAATGACAAATCGCTGGTCAAATTTTTACCCTTATAACTTCCTAACAAAAAAAAATTTTGTTTCCAAAATTGTGCTGATGTAAAGTAAACATGTGGGAAATGTTATTTATTAACTATTTTGTGTCACATATCTCTCTGGTTTAACAGAATAAAAATTCAAAATGTGAAAATTGCGAAATTTTCAAAATTTTCGCCAAATTTCCGTTTTTATCACAAATGCAGAATTTATTGACCTAAATTTACCACTAACATGAAGCCCAATATGTCACGAAAAAACAATTTCAGAACCGCTAGGATCCGTTGAAGCGTTCCTGAGTTATTACCTCATAAAGGGACACTGGTCAGAATTGCAAAAAACGGCAAGGTCTTTAAGGTCAAAATAGGCTGGGTCATGAAGGGGTTAATCGTATTAACCTAGGTAGTGCATTCCAAAGAATCGGCGCAGCACGTGTAAAGTCTTGGAGACGGAAGTGGGAGGTTCTGATTATTGAGGATGCTAACCTGAGGTCATGAGCGGAGGGCATGGGTAGGGTGGTAGACTGATACCAGGGAGGAGATGTAGGGTGGTGCTGAGCCATGGAGAGCTTTGTGGATGAGGGTAGTAGTTTTGTACTGGATTCTGGAGTGGATGGGTAGCCAGTGTAATGACTGGCACAGGGTAGAGGCATCGGTGTAACGGTTGGTGAGGAATATGATCCTGGCTGCAGCATTCAGGACAGATTGGAGCGGGGAAAGTTTGGTAAGAGGGAGGCCGATTAGTAGAGAGTTACAATAGTCCAGACGAGAATGAATAAGTGAAACAGTAAGAGTTTTTGCAGAGTCGAAAGTAAGAAAAGGGCGAATTCTAGAAATGTTTTTGAGATGCAGGTATGAAGAGCGAGCCAGTGATCGGATGTAGGGGGTGAATGAAAGCTCGGAATCAAGGATGACCCCAAGGCAGCGGGCATGTTGCTTTGGAGTAATGGTGGAACCGCACACGGAGATGGCAATGTCAGGCAAAGGTAGGTTAGTAGAGGGAGAGAACACGATGAGTTCAGTTTTTGACAGGTTTAGTTTCAGATAGAGGGAGGACATGATGTTAGAGACAGCGGTAAGACAATCACTGGTGTTTTCTAGAAAGGTCGGTGTGATATCGGGAGCAGAAGTGTATAATTGGGTGTCGTCAGCATAGAGATGGTACTGGAAACCAAATCTACTGATTGTTTGTCCAATAGGGGCAGTATACAACGAGAAGAGTAGGGGGCCTAGGACTGATCCTTGAGGAACCCCAACAGTAAGGGGAAGGTGAGAGGAGGAGGAACCAGCAAAACATACAGTGAAGGATCGGTCAGAGAGATAGGAGGAGAACCAGGAGAGAACGGTGTCCTTGAGGCCGATGGAGCGGAGCATAGTGAGAAGGAGCTGATGATCCACAGTGTCGAATGCTGCAGAGAGATCCAAGAGAATTAGCATGGAGTAGTGACCATTAGATTTAGCTGTTAGTAGGTCTTTAGAGACTTTAGTGAGGGCAGTTTCAGTAGAGTGTAAAGAGCGGAAGCCAGATTGAAGAGGGTCGAGAAGAGAGTTATCTGAGAGATAGCGGGTAAGACGGGAGTGGACCAGGCGTTCGAGGAGTTTAGAGATGAAGGGAAGATTAGAGACAGGTCTATAATTAGCGGCACAGTTTTGATCGAGGGATGGTTTTTTAAGTAATGGATGTATGATGGCATGCTTAAATGAGGAGGGAAAAATACCGGAAGTGAGGGAAAGGTTGAATATTTTTGTTAGGTGAGAGGTGACAGCCGGGGAAAGGGACTGGAGGAGATGTGATGGAATGGGGTCACTGGTGCAAGTGGTTGGGCGAGAAGATGCAAGGAGCCTGCTTACTTCTTCTTCTGTAACTGCTTCAAAGTCAGAGAGTGAACTAGATGCAGTGGGGGAGGGAGGACAGTGCATGTTATGAAGAGATTGGGAGATGATTTCCTGTCGAATGTGGTCAATTTTTTCTTTGAAGTAATTGGCCAGATCGTCAGCACGGAGATCCGTGGTTGGGGCCTGCTCTCTTGGGTTGAGTAGGGACTGGAACGTGTCAAAGAGACGTTTAGGGTTATTGGACAGCGAGGTGATGAGGGTGTTGAAGTAGGTTTGTTTGGAGAGGTGAAGGGCAGAATTGTATGTCTTTAGCATGAACTTATAATGGATGAAATCTTCGGGTAGATTAGATTTTCTCCACAGATGTTCTGCGCACCTGGAGCACCGCTGCAGGAAACGTGTTTATTATCCTTTACCTAAAATTGCTCCAGACCTGCGCTAGGTGACCTAAACTTTGGGGTTAATTCACACCGCTGAGGATGAGAACTGTCACCTCTACAGTTGGCGGACGTGAAAAACAAGTTATCTTTGCGCAGAACAGGCGATAGATCTGACTGCTGGGACCTGCACTAATCATCACTACAGGGAGAGACTCTGCGTGTTTGACCCGTGCTTCATTCATTCATTCTCTACGGGGCTATCGGGAGCTGTGCTTGTTTTGGGGGGCACACTGTCTGCCGTGCCACTTAGTAATGGGGGATAAAGGTTCGCCGATCTGTGCAGGTCCCAGCTGTCCGACCGACCGATCAGCAAGTGCACCCGTCCGTGTCGCTCACATTTCGAGGGTGATTCGGCATAAATCTATCCATTTTATTGCTTCCTCGGACATTTCTGGCATTTGTCCTTGCAGATCTGTACTGGATAAATCCTAGGAGGCCGCCAGCAATGAAGTCTGCTGCTGAGCCGTAACTTCTTGGGTACTTGTCCACATGGATCAAAAGCGCAGAGTATCCATGCTGCTGATGAACAGCAGCGGTGTGGAGTCCTGTGCAAGTTAATTTCTGGTCTGGATTTCTTTCCTTCCAATAGAAAAGTGTGAATTCGGGTCCCTAGAACCACGACTTGTCAGTGCTTGTCTGAAACTGCCCATTTAATGTCACTTTAGGGCCACTCAACGCGATGGAGCAGTGATTAATGCACATTAATAAGTGGGAAAACAAACTGTAACCGTGAAGTATGAGGGTCTGCACCCCTGACTGTGTGGTGTCCATCTCGGTTTTCAGGATTGATCCTTTGCACGTTCTGCGTGATAACAGATGGAGGTGACTCCGGTGCCGGCCTGGACTATGGCCTAGGTGACTTGTCCTGTGTGAACGCTTCTCCCACAAGTGCTGACATCTATTAACAAGGAAATCCGATCTGTGAGCTCCTGGGCCCCGGGGAAAGTGGGAGTGGTTGTACGTACATGTTGGGGAATTAGTCACAGTGCAATGTATGAAAAGCGGACTGTGCTATGGGGTGTAAACCGACCCCGCCAGGGCAAGGCGGAGACTCTGGGGATCCCGAGGATTCACCAATGCGTTGCAAAGGGTGTGATGATCTGCACTGTGTTGCCAAATCCACCATTACGTTTAGGCCGGATTAATGCAGCAGTCTGCAATGCACGGACCGGCTGACAGTCTCCTATCAGCATCTTGGGCTGTCACGTTCGAGTCAAGGGATCTGCAGCCGTTCTGTGCATCACAGCAAATCCGGCTTGCGCAGAGTGGATGAGAGTGAAAAATCCCATCTGC
Source organism: Ranitomeya imitator (assembly GCF_032444005.1). Lineage (NCBI taxonomy): Eukaryota > Metazoa > Chordata > Amphibia > Anura > Dendrobatidae > Ranitomeya > Ranitomeya imitator. The sequence continues at coordinate 15,839,246 of NC_091284.1, read as the reverse complement.
TACATTGCAAATTTTACATCTGGTTTGTCAGCGACTGAAAATTTGTTGCTTGTCTGACCTGTGTGTGAACATGCCCCAGAGAGGACTCTGCCCACAGGCTGCTGCGACCTGCGATACCTGCTATAACGTCCGATCTGCACACGATGATTCTGCTTACCGTATTTTTCGGACTATAAGACGCACTGGACCGTAAGACGCACCCCAAATTTTGGGGTGAAAAATAGCAGAAAAAAGATTTGTATAACATGGGGGTTTATCTTATTTTCCGAATTTAAGGTAGCTTACCTGAGGGCCGACGGTGGTACAGCGGGGTCACAGAAGGCAGGGTCCCTTCCTCAGAAAGGCGACGTGGAAGAGGGGCAATGCTGCAGTCCCGATGTGCGATGCTGCGGGTCCAGTGTCGGAGCTGAGGCAGAGCAGCAGCAGGGTCCCATCCTCAGGATGCCGGCGGCGGCAGAGGTGTGGCGATAGTGCGGAGTGCAGCTGAGCAGGGTCCCTTCTTCAGGATGCCGGCGGCAGAAATGTGGCGGCGCCGCGGCCCGGTGTCCACGGTCAGCAGAGCGCATCACCGGTTTCCCTGAGGGCCATCTTCCTGTAGCTGTGGGCCGCCGGAGGCTTCAGGAAAATGGCCGCGTGTGCAGATAATCTGCGCACGAGCAGCCATTTTCCCGAAGCCTCTGGCGGCCCACAGCTCAGATGCACTCCGCAGCATCACCACACCTGTGCCACAACCCCCAGGTAAACCTTCGTTCGCACTATAGGATGCACCCTCCCATTTTCGTCCCAAAATCTTTTGGGAAAAGTGCCTCTTATAGTCCGAAGAATACAGTATATCTTGGCTGCCAGCAGAGCTGCTAACAGATGATGGGTGGGCCTGCTAGGTGTCGGCCCCCAATGATCTGATATTTATAATGGTGATTAATATTTTGGAAAACCGCTTTTAAGTTCCATAACTGATAAATCCATCATGAGGGGCACTGCGTATGGAGCTGAGCTCCCGCAGAGCAGATGCTAGCCGAGTTGCACAGCCAGCATTTGCGTTTAACAGCAGCTCCAACCGCTAACTCTAACCCTTTAAATGCCGTTGTTGAACACCGACGGTGACATTTAAGCCACATGATCCTACCGAGCCTCTGCTCTGGGGGCACATAGGCTGTGATGCAATCACAAAAGGAAATAAACCCTAACACTGAAAAGCAATTTGCTGTGTCCTTAAGCTTGTAAAGTACTCCTGGCAATTGACACTGGAGAGTCCTCATTTGCCAGACCAAAGATTAGATCTTAGAGGCGCTCCTGATCGGGGTGGGGGCGACGACCACTGTGATGTGCCCATGCCTTTTATATGGTAGATAAGAGGAATGTATGCTCTGGTTTAATAGACAGAAACCCATGGACCCTGTACAACACTGATTGTACGTCTCTGCTTTTTTGACTTTTGTGTTTTCCCCCCTATTTGTGAGACATGCACAAAGTGTCATACAGGAACAGTCATGTTTTTAGACACACCTGTTTGTGCGATCGTTTTCTTTATTCTTATTGGAATCTCTATGATGAAACTGGCTTTTGGGAGGATTGCCCTAGGAAAAGAAGATCAATAATGACTTCTGCTGCAGAGGATAAGTTCATCAAAGTTAGCCGTCTCAGATACCACAAATTGGCAGTGTCTCAGTTAACAGCCCCCGTAAGTGATGCACAGACATCAATCGGCAAACACATCTCAGCATCAGCTGTCCAGAGGAGACTGCATGAACTAGGACTTTATGGGAAAATTGCTGCAAAGAAGCCGCTTCTGACAAGAAGAGCAGCAGCAGCGCATTACTCAGCCTTCTGCAGCCACCGCCATCTCATCTGCTCTGCTCTTAGTGGATAGTTTCACAGGTGTTTCTTTACTCCTTGTTTCCATATTTGTGCCTTCCTGGTTTTGCTGCATCCAGTCTGAATCTGCTCTGTGCACATTGTAATAAGACCCTTACAGTATCCGGGGCGTCCAAACTTTTGACCGATGTTGTACGTAAGATCATTGACTTCTGTTCTCTGCGCGTTGACGTCCCGACACTGAATAGTTAATAGTACAGAACTGAGCGACGATGTCCCTTTTTATTGCATCCTCCTCTGCAGGCGGAGGCTTCGGGAGAAGCGTTTGTTCGTCTGCTATTCGGTCCCTCGCGTCCTGTCAAATCTGGGAAAGGCCTGGGATTTGCAGACTAGATTTGAGCGTCTCTTGCGGCCAAGTCTACCTTCCCCTCTATGTGCTGAGACTTGGCAGCGCCTCTTGGAAAGTCCTCCACATCTGGTCCCCGACTGCAGCAGCGTCCCTGGAAGGTTTCTCCTATAGGTCGGCCATTACTAGTCAGTGTAGTGCAATAGCCCAGTGTCCACCCGCAGTGCATAGTTGATAGTTGGGGGCCCCTATTTTGGTGCCAGACTGATGGGGCAGGTTATATTTATTCTGCACCTTTTCTACCAATCAACTGACCTCTTATTGGATCCTGTATCTTGACTGTCGCCATTACTGTTCAGGCAGCACCGTGTTTGGTCTTTCCGTGGTCATTGGAGGCCGTGACTTCTGCAGGGTTTAGTGACAGATCAGAGCCGTCTCCGATCCTGGCCGTTATAACTTCACATTGTGCACACGTAGTCACCATTATGTATCTGCAGCTTGGCTAATCTGCAGGAAGGTTTTAAAGCGCATGAACAAGTGATGCAAAAAGATGCATTTTGCGCTCCGCGTCGTGTTGCCACCATCACTCTTTGCATTCTCTCTGTCTCCACTTTCGGCACCGTCCATGTGGTTGACACTAAATTTAACAAGCGATAGCTGTAAATAGCTGTTGGCGCAGCGATCTGCGCTGAGATCCGTTTCAGGGCTCCGCATTCCTTCTCCGGACGGTCAGAGACTATTTATAGCGATGAGCAATGGAAGCGTCGCAGCGTGCTGGTGAGTGTGAACCGGCTGACAATCCCTGGACGACAATGGGTTATTACTGGGATCCGTGTAATGTACCGCAGGGTCTGTGTGAGATCACATGAATTAATCTGCCTGCGGTCCAGGGAATGCATGGCTCAACGTGTGCGCACAGAATCCAGAACCACTGCTCGCTGCATGCTGCTGTTCTCCGCGAGCCACAAGTTTCTTCAGAGGTCACACAGGTCCAGCAAGCCACAAACTTGTGCATCCTGAGCCACCTGATTCAGGGAGCCACATGATGACTCCTGCACCAGGTCCTGTGTATGCTTCACCTGGTATATTCCACTAGGTGGCGCCACTTACTGTTCATAATGGGTGCAGAAATGAGAAACCCTAAAACATATATCGCCTCCCGTTATTGGGCTGTGAAGGCTTTAAGACCCCCATATGGCAATGTTTAAGGGGATGCAATGAATAAAGGCAGGTCCTAGATGGTAATGCAAGGTTCTAGCCGACCTCACCAGCTAGCAATGGCACGGGCCGACGCCAAGATGTAAGGACAAAGCTTTGACAAAGTACTGCCTTAGAAGTTGTGGCTCTTGCTTTACTTAGTATAAGTATATTTGCTGACTTACAAGACTTTGGGATCGAGGGCCGTGTGAATTTTTAAGGATGTTTTGCTTTGTTCCAGTAGCCGGATCGAGTTGGGAGACGTGACTCCACACAACATAAAGCAACTGAAGCGGCTGAACCAGGTCATCTTCCCAGTCAGCTACAATGACAAGTTCTACAAAGACGTCCTGGAGGTCGGGGAGCTGGCGAAACTCGGTAATGTCTGACCCTTTAATGCATGCACAATGCCGTTCCGGTCATGGTTTATAGGATTGCTGGATATGGCCAAGCACAGATGAGACCCCCTCCCCAGTGATCCCTAGGCTGGGGTCCTCATCCTCCATGGACTGTCATTGAGTGAATGGATGGAGCAGAGCTGCAGCATGAACCATGCCGCTGCAGTCGTGGTCCCGGGCCGCAGATGCTGATGTTCTTGTCTCTTCTTATTGCAGCCTACTTCAATGACATTGCGGTTGGAGCCGTATGTTGTAGAGTCGACCACTCCCAGAATCAGAAGAGACTTTATATCATGACCCTCGGCTGCCTGGCACCGTACCGCAGGCTAGGAATAGGTATGTATGGCTCCTTCCTATAAGTTGGTTTCTGGGGATCATGGCTGCCGCCTTCAGCACCTGTAGATCAGCTTTGCCAATGGCTAATACTCACCCTAGTTAGAAGTACACCATTATTATACCATTTATGTAATGAAGTGCAAACTAAACTTTTGGCGTGTCCACGTCGCCTCGCTGCACGTTCCTGGGACACACGGTGTCGGCCCTCGCACCGCCCAGAACGCTGAAACCAGGTCTGCTGGACGCTACATTTACCTTGTGTGGTTGCTGGAATTAATCCTGTTTGCTCCAATAATAAATTATCATTCTGCTTTTTCAGGAACAAAGATGCTGAACCACGTATTAAACATTTGTGAAAAGGATGGCACCTTCGACAACATCTATCTGTACGTGCCTTACTTTACTGTCAGCAGATTAAGGAGGTGTCCCATAAACATCTACAGGACCTGTGATAAGTGTGTGATCCCTGGGGGTCCATCCACTGAGACCCCCACGAGTCACAAATATTATGATGGCTGTTTTCAATAAAGTGGTAGTGCATAGCACCATTCACACAGGAGACTGACCGCTGCTCGCAAGATCAGTGATTGAGAGGGCACTGCACCAGCAGAATAGTGAGTGCAGCTCTGGAGTATAATACAGGATGTAACTCAGGATCAGTAATGTAATGTATGTACACAGTGACTGCACCAGCAGAATAGTGAGTGCAGCTCTGGAGTATAATACAGGATGTAACTCAGGATCAGTAATGTCTGTACACAGTGACTGCACCAGCAGAATAGTGAGTGCAGCTCTGGAGTATAATACAGGATGTAACTCAGGATCAGTAATGTAATGTATGTACACAGTGACTGCACCAGCAGAATAGTGAGTGCAGCTCTGGGGTATAATACAGGATGTAACTCAGGATCAGTAATGTAATGTATGTACACAGTGACTGCACCAGCAGAATAGTGAGTGCAGCTCTGGAGTATAATACAGGATGTAACTCAGGATCAGTAATGTCTGTACACAGTGACTGCACCAGCAGAATAGTGAGTGCAGCTCTGGAGTATAATACAGGATGTAACTCAGGATCAGTAATGTAATGTATGTACACAGTGACTGCACCAGCAGAATAGTGAGTGCAGCTCTGGGGTATAATACAGGGTGTAACTCAGCATCAGTAATGTAATGCATGTACACAGTGACTGCACTAGCAGAATAGTGAGTGCAGCTCTGGAGTATAATACAGGGTGTAACTCTGGATCAGTAATGTAATGTATGTACACAGTGACTGCACCAGCAGAATAGTGAGTGCAGCTCTGGAGTATAATACATGATATAACTCAGGATTAGTAATGAAATGTATGTACACAGTGACTGCACCAGCAGAATAGTGAGTGCAGCTCTGGGGTATAATACAGGGTGTAACTCAGGATCAGTAATGTAATGTATGTACACAGTGACTGCACCAGCAGAATAGTGAGTGCAGCTCTGGAGTATAATACAGGATCAGTAATGTATGTACACAGTGACTGCACCAGCAGAATAGTGAGTGCAGCTCTGGAGTATAATACAGGATCAGTAATGTATGTACACAGTGACTGCACCAGCAGAATAGTGAGTGCAGCTCTGGAGTATAATACAGGATCAGTAATGTATGTACACAGTGACTGCACCAGCAGAATAGTGAGTGCAGCTCTGGAGTATAATAAAGGATATAACTCAGGATCAGTAATGTATGTATACAGTGAGTGCAGCTCTGGAATATAATGCAGGATGTGACTTGGTGTAAGTGCTGTGATATCAGATGACTATACACTTAGCGACAGACTTTTGCTGTTCCTGTCACTTACATTGCAGTAACTCGCTCGTGTTTTCACCACAGGCATGTCCAGATCAGCAATGAATCCGCCATAGATTTTTACAGAAAATTTGGCTTTGAGATCATCGAAACAAAGAAAAATTATTACAAGAGGATAGAGCCGGCCGACGCTCACGTGCTGCAGAAAAACCTGAAGCTCTCTTCTTCCGCGCCAAACGCAGAAGTGCAAAAGAGCGAGAAATGAATGAACGGACGGAGACCTGGACGAACCTTTTTTTTTTTTTTTCTTGCACTTGCTTGTCGCCAAATACGGATAAGAGACCCGTTGAGTTTTACTGAGCGCACTCCTCTGATATCTCTTCTTCCTTCTCCACTTGGAAAAAAAAATTGAGTGTGTTGAAAGCTTCTCGAAAAGAGCCGTACAATCTCGTCTGTATATTGTCTGGTTGAACTCTGAAGTGTTTCCCGTGTGTGGAGATGGTCCGGCGGGGGAGCGATCACAGATTCTCCCTCTTTTTTTTTTTTTTTTTTTTGTTTTTTTTTTTTTGTTTTGTTTTTTGACTTTCTCCCGTTTTTGGTTTGGAAGAGTTGGGGGCGGCTTCTGTCAGTCTGAAATAATAGTCTTTAAATAAAGTCTAATTTCTTTTTAGCATTCTTTTTCTAACCTCATTGCATTTTGATTTTTCCTGACAACTTAATAATTGCAGAAAATTCATTTTTAATCAGGCGTCTAATAACATTTATATGCAGAGTTTTCACAAGTCGACGATATCCTATTTGGTTTTAAATTTTTGTGCCTTTTGATGGTTCTTTCCCCGTACAAGTAAGTGAATATTCCGGTAGTACAAAATATTTGATCGTCCGACACAAACAGGTCTCGTACATTCTGGATTTTAAGAATTTAATGTATTGCTTTTTTTTTTCTGCATTTTTGCCAATATTAACAGGGACTGAAATATTGATCTGTTCTAAGGCTGGGTTATCAAAATGTCAGTGGGGGTCTGGTGCCCCACCCCTCATCCGGAGCTCTTGTGCACTGCAGCTTGGCTCCCATTCATTTCAATAGGAGTTCACCTGCAGTTCTTGAAGGCCTCTACATGGTAAATGGACCTGATGTTGGTCCGTGTGCTCATATGGTGGCCGTGGACCCTGAGGGGTGCCGGGTGTCTGACCGAACCTATGCTTAATCCTCAACAACCCACTAAAAAAGGTATGTCTGCTTTTGGGAAAGTCGGGTGTCTGTTAACTCATCATTTCCCACACAAGTTTCTCAAGCTACAAAAAGGTAGAAACAGCACCACATGTGTCCGCAGGATGTGTCTGGTATTGCAGCTCGGCTAGTGAATGTGGCAGAGCTGCAGTACCGCACAGAACCTGAGGACATATGTGGCGCTGTTTATGGAAGAAAGCAATGTTGTTTGTTTTTTTATTTATTTTCTTAAAAGTTGGATCACAAGATGACATATGGGAATGGTGAGGAGAGAGTCTGTGGTGAAAAATGTTTATAGTATAAGTGACTAGCACACTCCAAAGTGTTGTGATGCAAAAAGTGGGGGTTTATTACATACGGTGAATCACAAACGTTTCGGTCGATACTGGGCCTTCATCAGTGTGCTAGATACACTTGTATGGCCCCAGATAGATAGGTTACTTTAATTTGCATCAATCAGAAATTCTGGTAAAACAAAAAGCCGGGAAAACAGCACCAGGCTATCAAATGACGGTAAGTCAGAGGAATATGTGGCGAAGAGGCACCAAAGAGCCGTCAGTTCGCCGGGACACTATGGACATAGGCGGTATCCACCGCTTACTAGCGGTGGATACCGCGTATGTCCATAGTGTCCCAGCGATTTCTGTCAACTTTTTTTTTTAGCACAAACTTTGGATTTTTCTTTCCCCTCAAATAAAAAAGAATCTGTACGTGTTTGGTGTCTGTGAACTCGTAATGACCTGGAGAATCATAATGGCAGCTCAGTTCTAGCATTTAGTGTTTATGAAGTGCACATAGTACATCACCCAGCTTTGCACATAGACTTCCCTCTGCTCCTAGCTTTCACATGGTATGCCTTTCAGCTAACCCCAGCTTACCCTGTGTTATTTATGACCTTGTTTACTCAGGCTTGATTGTATGCATCTGGTCCACCCTTAATTCTCTGACCAAGATGAGCAGAGACCACTCCTCTCTGCTTCACACCTGAACGCACTTAGTTTTCCATATATTGCACAGTACAAGTCTGCAATGACCGCTGTGTGATTCCTAGAAGTGTGTCCTAAAAGTGTGGATTACAGTAGAATTAAAAGCTGGATTGAACCTGAAGGGAACTGGCCAAGCACTGTAAGCAATGTTTGTTTCTTTTCACTTTCACCCCTATAATTCTTCACCTTCTGCAAACTCCCCTAATCCCTACTCCTAGCAAAGAACTGTTCATCTCCTCTTCAATCCTCCTCATCCATCTCACCTCCTCCTCTGAACTGTTCCTTAACATACAATCCTCTGTCTCCAAACACAGACAGCCCCCTCATGCCCTCTCCTGCTCCCACCTGCTAACACTTTCTCTGCTCCTTCTCACTGCTGGTGATATCTCTCCAAATCCTGGTCCTCCTCACCACATCCTCACAGTCAGTTCTACCTCCCATCCATGCTCCATTACAAATTTCCGTAACCTCTCTAACCGTATACCCATTCGCCCAGCCCCCGCTTTCCCAGTCCCACAAACAGGAGCTCGGTGGACCACTCGCTCTGTCTGCAACAAGCTTTCCTACATCCATGATCTTTTTGTTACTACCAAACTTTCCTTCCTCGCCATCACCGAAACCTGGCTCACCCCTTCTGACACAGCCTCCCCTGCTGCACTCTCTTACGGTGGCTTCCACCTTTCTCACACACCCCGCCCCAGCAGCAAGCATGGCGGAGGAGTTGGTTTTCTCCTGTCACCCCAATCCCACTGCCAACCTCTGTTACCCTCCCTTCCTTTGAGGTGCACTCTGTGCGCATCTACTCCCCCTCCAACTGGCTGTCATTTACCGCCCCCCAGGGCCAGCCACCACCTTCTTTGACCATTTCACCACCTGGCTACTTCATTTCCTTTCTGCGGACATCCCCACTATCATCATGGGCGACTTCAACATCCCCATTGACACTTCCCTCTCAGCTGCCACTAAACTTCTATCTCTCACTGCCTCCTTCGGTCTCACTCAATGGTCTTCTGCAGCCACCCACAAAGATGGTCACACACTGGACCTCATCTTCACCCGCCTCTGCTCCCTATCTAACCTCTCTAACTCTTTCACTCTCTGACCACAACCTTCTCACATTCTCTTCTCTCTCCACTCCATGTCTACAATCCCCACCCCACAAACTTTCACACCCTCGCAGAAATCTTAAACCTCTTGACCTACACTCATTCTCTGAATCCCTCCTCCCCCTCACAGACATAAGTTCCCTACACAATGCGGATGACGCTGCCGCTCTATATAACACCACAATAGCTGCAGCTTTGGAATCTGCTGCCCCACTTACACATACCAAAGCTCGCAAAATCAACAGACAGCCCTGGCACACCAGCCTGACCAAAGAACTGGTGCGAGCTTCCAGGGCTGCTGAGCGCAGATGGAAAAGATCCCACTCCAACGAGCATTTTATCGCATTCATACAGTCCCTCACTACTTTCAAGACCACACTCGCCACAGCTAAACAAACGTACTTCTCATCTCTCATATCCTCTCTGTCTCACAACTCTAAACAGTTATTCAACACCTTCAATTCTCTCCTCCGTCCCCAGCACCTCCTCCCTCCCCACTTATCTCCGCTGAAGACTTTGCCTCATTTTTCAAGAAGAAGATTGATAGCATCAGAGACAGTTTTGGTCAACAACCCCCAGAGCCCTTCCTCCCAACTACCCAGCCCTCCTCCAAAACCAACTTCTCCACCATTACAGAAGATCAACTCTCCACTCTACTCTCAAGATCACATCTCACCACCTGTGCACTTGACCCGATACCTTCCCACTTCATCCGAAACCTCGCCACAGTCTTCATCCCAACCCTAACCCATCTCTTCAACCTATCACTAACAACTGGTGTTTCCCCTCAAGCTTTAAACATGCCTCCATCACACCTATCCTCAAAAAGCCTTCTCTTGACCCATCCTCTGTATCTAGCTATCGCCCTATATCACTTCTCCCCTATGCCTCCAAACTACTGGAACAACACGTCCATCTTGAACTGTCCTCCCATCTATCTTCCTGCTCCCTCTTTGACCGCTTACAATTTGGCTTCCGGTCACACCACTCCACTGAAACTGCCCTAACTAAGGTCACCAATGACCTCTTAACCGCCAAGAGCAAGCGACACTACTCTGTCCTCCTCCTCCTCGACCTGTCGGCTGCCTTTGACACAGTGGACCATTCCCTATTACTACAGACCCTCTCATCTCTTGGCATCACAGACTTGGCCCTATCCTGGATTATTATTATTTATATAGCACCATTGATTCCATGGTGCTGTACATGAGAAGGGGTTACCTACAAGTTACAGATATCACATACAGTAAACAAACTAACAATGATGGACTGATACAGAAGGGCGAGGACCCTGCCCTTGCAGGCTTACATTCTACAGGATTATGGGGGAGGAGACAGTAGGTTGAGGGTTGCAGGAGCTCCGGTGTTGGTGAGGCAGTAGCTTTGATAGTGATGAGGCGGCAGCGGTGTCAGTGCAGGCTGTAGGCTTTCCTGAAGAGATGGGTTTTCAGGTTCCGTCTGAAGGATCCGACTGTGGTTGATAGTCGGACGTGTTGGGGCAGAGAGTTCCAGAGGATGGGGGATATTCGGGAGAAGTCTTGGAGGTGATTGGATGAGGAGCGAATAAGTGTGGAGGAGAGAAGGAGGTCTTGGGAGGATCGGAGATCACGTGAGGGAAGATATCGGGAGATTAGTTCAGAGATATATGGAGGAGACAGGTTGTGGATGGCTTTGCAGGTCAGTATTAGTAATTTGAACTCGATACGCTGAGGGAATGGGAGCCAGTGAAGAGATTTGCGGAGGAGTAGCGAGGAGAGAGATGGATTAGCCGGGCAGCAGAGTTAAGGATGGAATGGAGAGGTGCAAGGGTGTTAGCAGGGAGGCCACAGAAAAGGATGTTGCAGTAGTCAAGGCGGGAAATGATGAGGGCGTGCACAAGCATTTTAGTAGATTGGGGGTTGAGGAAAGGACGGATCCTGGAGATATTTTTGAGCTGGAGGCGACAGGAGGTGGAAAGAGCATGGATGTGTGGTTTGAAGGAGAGGGCAGAGTCGAAGGTTACTCCGAGGCAGCGGACTTCGGGTACGGGGGAAAGCATGATGTCATTGACTGCGATAGATAGGTCAGGTAAGGAAGATTTGTGGGATGGAGGAAAGATGATGAGTTCAGATTTGTCCACATTGAGTTTGAGGAAGCGAGAGGAGAAGGAGGAGGATATGGCTGATAGGCACTCTGGGATTCTGGACAGCAGAGCGGTGACTTCTGGGCCAGAGAGGTAGATCTGAGTGTCATCAGCATAGAGGTGGTACTGGAATCCATGGGACTTTATGAGTTGTCCCAAGCCAAGTGTATAGATTGAGAAGAGTAGGGGTCCTAGAACAGAGCCTTGGGGGACTCCAACAGAGAGAGGGTGGGATGAGGAGGTAGTATGGGAGTGGGAGACGCTGAATGTGCGGTTGGAAAGGTATGAGGCGATCCAGGATAGGGCGAGGTCTTTGATGCCAAAGGAGGAGAGGATCTGTAGTAGGAGGCAGTGATCAACTGTGTCAAAAGCAGAGGACAGGTCTAGAAGGAGGAGTACAGAGTATTGTCCAGTAGCTTTGGCGGTAAGTAGGTCGTTAGTGATTTTGGTCTGGGCAGTCTCAGTTGAGTGATGGGGGCGGAAACCAGATTGTAGATTGTCGTACAACAAGTTAGAGGAGAGTTCAGCATGGACGTGCTGCTCCAGGAGTTTGGAAGCAAATGGGAGCAGCGATATTGGGCGATAGCTGGACATAGCAGTTGGATCGAGGGTTGGCTTTTTAAGGATAGGTGTGATTGTGGCATGTTTGAACGCAGAGGGGAAGGTGCCAGAAGTTAGTGATAGGTTGAAGAGGTGGGTTAGGGATGGGATAAGTGTGGTGGTGAGGTTGGGGAGGAGGTGGGATGGGATGGGTCGAGCGCACAGGTGGTGAGGTGGGATTTGGAGAGGAGACAATTAAGCCCCCCTTCAGTGATGTTGGAAAGGGAGGTTATGGGGTTTGGGCATTGGTCTGGTATACAAAGGGGTTGTGGTGGTTGAACAATAAAGACTTGCCTTGTCTGGTCGATCTTATTTTTAAAGTGTGTGGCAAAGTCCTCAGCAGAGATGAGGGAGGTTGGGGGGGGGCAGTGGGGGGCGGAGGAGGGAGTTAAAGGTTTTGAATAACTTTGGGGTTGTAGGATAGGGAAGATACGAGGGTTGTGAAGTAAGCCTGTTTAACAGAGCTGAGTGCAGATTTAAAAGTGAGTGTTGCTTGTTTGAATACAGTGAAGTCATCTTGCGAATGTGTTTTCTTCCAACGCCGCTCCGCAACCCTGGACACTTGATGGAGCTTTTTGGTGGTGTTATTGTGCCAAGGTTGTCTATTGATACGTCGCACTCTGCCATGGACGAGAGGGGCAACCGTGTCATTAGCTGATGCGAGAGTGGCATTGTAGAAAGCAGCAGCACTGTCTGTGTCGTGGAGTGAGGATATGGATGCTAATGGTAGGATGGAGTCAGAGAGTGTGTGGGTGTCTAGGTGTGCAAGGTTTCTGCGTGGGTGCGCATGTTGCTGGACATCCTGGATCTCATCATACCTAACAGACCGGACATTCAGCGTCTCGCACTCACACACAACCTCCTCACCTCGCCCCCTATCTGTCGGAGTCCCACAAGGTTCAGTCCTTGGGCCCCTGCTCTTCTCCATTTACGCCTTTGGCCTGGGACAGCTCATGGAATCATGGCTTTCAGTATCACCTCTATGCTGATGACACACAGATCTACATCTCTGGACCAGATATCACCTCCCTACTAACCAGAATCCCTCAATCCCTGTCCACTATTTCATCCTTCTCCGCTAGATTTCTAAAACTTAACATGGAGAAAACAGAATTCATCATCTTTCCCCCATCTCACGCGACCCCCCCCCCAACGAACCTATCCATTACAGTAAACGGCTGCCCACTCTCCCCAGTCCCACAAGCTCGCTGCCTCGGGGTAATCCTTGACACTGATCACTCCTTCAAACCACATATCCAAGCTCTTTCCACTTCCTGCCGCCTTCAACTCAAAAATATTTCCCGGATCCGTACATTCCTAAACAAAGAATCTGCAAAAACCCTAGTCCATGCCCTCATCATCTCCCGCCTCGACTACTGCAACCTCCTGCTCTGTGGCCTCCCCTCTAACACTCTCGCACCCCTCCAATCTATTCTAAGCTCAGCTGCCTGACTAATCCACCTGTCCCCCCGCTATTCCCCAGCCTCTCCCCTCTGTCAATCCCTTCACTGGCTCCCCATTACCCAGAGACTCCAGTACAAAACCCTAACCATGACGTACAAAGCCATCCACAACCTGTCTCCTCCATACACCTGTGACCTCGTCTCCCGATACTTACCTACACGCAACCTCCGATCCTCACAAGATCTCCTCTACTCCCCTCTTATCTCCTCTTCCCATAATCGCATACAAGATTTCTCTCGTGCATCACCCCTACTCTGGAACCCTCTACCGCAACACATCAGACTCTCGCCTACCATCGAAACCTTCAAAAAGAACCTGAAGACGCACCTCTTCCGACAAGCCTACAACCTGCAGTAACCACCGATCGACCAAACCGCTGCACGGCCAGCTCTACCCTACCTACTGTATCCTCACCCATCCCTTGTAGATTGTGAGCCCTTGCGGGCAGGGTCCTCTCTCCTCCTGTATCCTCACCCATCCCTTGTAGATTGTGAGCCCTCGCGGGCAGGGTCCTCTCTCCTCCTGTATTCTCACCCATCCCTTGTAGATTGTGAGCTTTCGCAGGCAGGGTCCTCTCTCCTACTGTATCCTCACCCATCCCTTGTAGATTGTGAGCCCTCGCGGTCAGGGTTCTCTCTCCTCCTGTATCCTCACCCATCCCTTGTAGATTGTGAGCCTTCGCGGGCAGGGTCCTCTCTCCTCCTGTATCCTCACCCATCCCTTGTAGATTGTGAGCCCTTGCGGGCAGGGTCCTCTCTCCTCCTGTATCCTCACCCATCCCTTATAGATTGTGAGCCTCCGCGGGCAGGGTCCTCTCCTCCTGTATTCTCCCCCATCCCTTGTAGATTGTGAGCCCTTGCGGGCAGGGTCCTCTCTCCTCCTGTATCCTCACCCATCCCTTGTAGATTGTGAGCCCTCGCGGGCAGGGTCCTCTCTCCTCCTGTATCCTCACCCATCCCTTATAGATTGTGAGCCCTCGCGGGCAGGGTCCTCTCTCCTCCTGTATCCTCACTCATCCCTTGTAGATTGTGAGCCCTCGCGGGCAGGGTCCTCTCTCCTCCTGTATCCTCACCCATCCCTTGTAGATTGTGAGCCTTCGCGGGCAGGGTCCTCTCCTACTGTATTCTCACTCATCCCTTGTAGATTGTGAGCCCTCGTGGGCAGGGTCCTCTCTCCTCCTGTACCAGTTATGACTTGTATTGTTCAAGATTATTGTACTTGTTTTTATTATGTATACCCCTACTCACATGTAAAGCGTCATGGAATAAATGGCGCTATAACAATAAATAATAATAATAATAACCTAGCAAAAAATCCAAACAAAAAAAAAGTGTGGGATTGCACTTATCTATTTTGGCCGAGCTGTCATTCTTTATTGATACCATTTTGGAATAGATATGATGTTTTGATTGCTTGTTATTGCAATGTTGTGGCAACAAAAACAATAACAAAAAAACAAACAAAACATAGTTCTGATTTCCCCCGCTCATTACGCCATTTACTGATCAAATTAATTTTTTATACCTTGATGAATCGGACATTTCTAAACTCAGCGATACCACATGTGTATTTTGTTTTATTCTATTTTGATGGGCAAAAGGGGATTTAAATAAATACATATATTATATACACTTTACTTTTTTTTTTTTTTTTCCTTTCTTCAAGCTTCTCCATAGGAGACTTGAAGCTGCGATGATGTGAGAATCCCTGCTGTGTGTTGCAGAAATACTCAGCTGTTTTGGCCAGTGTAAGGCCGGAGTCACACACAACGTATAAAAATACGGTCCGTTTTTTATGGCCGAGATACGCAGAAAATTTCCTGAACAGTGATCCGTATTCAATGCGAGGATGCGATTTGTTTCTCCAAAAATTATCCGTGTCATCCGTACGGCAAGATTTTCTCGCCGGCTTGCAAAATGAACATAGAATGAATCCATGGCCTCAAATATTCGTAAAAACATTTATACAGTCTATATAGAGAGAGAGGGATATATATATATATATCAAAATAATGGAAACACCTAACGTTTTGGCATCAATCTTCGAACATGTGATAAACATGCGAACCGTGACATATGGTAATGTTTTCTAGTTGATTATTTGTGTTATGTGATATGTGTATGTAAATTAACTGTTTGTTTTGCATAATTATAAGAACATTGATGAGAACCTGATACCAATGGCAGACCTCTCGGATTTTCCAAGAGGCCAAATTGTTGGTGCTCTTATGGCAGGCGCTAGTGTAACAAAGTGCCCGAATGCTTGGCGTGACAAAAGGTTCTGTCTCCAAAGTAATGACTGCGTTTGAAAGAGAAGGAAAAACGTCCGCAGCAAATCACAGGTCCGGCCGAAAGTCCAAGTTGACTGAGAGACCGTCGGACTCTAATTGTGAGAGAGGATCGCAAGACCACGGCTCCGAAAATCACTGCTGAGCTCAATGAACACCTACAGAACCCAGTTTCCACGAAAACTGTTCGTCGGGAGCTGCACAAATCTGGATTCCACGGAAGAGCTGCAATTAGAAAACCGCTGCTTTCAATGACCAATGTTTCCAAGCGTTTAGAATGGTGTAGAAACCTCCAGAATTGGTCCCTCGAGCAGTGGAAACGTGATATTCTCTGATAATCATCATTTTTCCGAGCTCCGGCCAAGTGTACGTTTGGAGACAGCCGAAAGAAGCGTTCCATCCAGACTGCCTTCTCCCAACCGTAAGATATGGCGGAGGTTCTGTGATGATCTGGGAGCTATTTCGCGGAGATCCGCCGGGCCAATGATATCCCTTCATTGAAGAATTAACAGCCGATATTATTTAGGCATTTTGGGCGACCAAATGCATCCAATGGTTCAAGCACTGTTCCCGAAGGGAACGCCATCTTTCAGGATGATAATGCACCAATTCATACAGCTAGAATCGTTAAAAGCATGGCACGAGGAACATTCTAATGAAGCTGAGCCTCTCATCTGGCCCCGACAGTCCCCAGACCTCAACATTATTGAGCATTTATGGTTGATTTTAGAGATTCAAGTTAGACGTCGATTTCCACCGCCATCGTTGCTCAAAGAACTGGAGCGTGTTTTATCTGCAGAATGGGCTAAAATTCCTTTGGAAACAATTCACACCTTGTATGAATCCATACCCCGGAGAATTGAGGCTGTAAATGCCGCAAAAGGTGGACCTGCACCATATTAACTAACTTTTGTTGATGTTTCCAGGTGTTTCCATTATTTGGTCCAACCCCTGTGTGTGTATATATATATATATATATATATATATATATATATATATATATATATACATATATGTGTATATATATATAGCAAATGCAAAAGGAACAGCCAGACCAGAGGCGTAGCTAGGGGTTCAGCTCAGGGGGGACGAAACATGTGAGTGGGCCCCTAACAAGCGGACATATCATTAGTGCAAAGTATGTGGCAGCACATGGGCCCAAGAGTTAAGGGGGCCCATTTCTACCTCTAAATAAGGTGCAATTTTGTATTTTTAGAAGTTCTTGAGCAGCAAAGGGCCCATATATTGTTCTAGCACATGGGCCCTTTTCTGTCTGTGTCCACCTGTGGCCCTGGTCCATAATTGTAACTAAGGTGGGAATAGGGGAACCTCAGGAGATGACTGCACTGTTATTGAAAATAAATATACAGTAACCAGCACTGATATTACCGCCATACGGTAATACCATATAGTGGTAGAGACCAGTCCTGCATGACATAGAGAGATCACAGCACAGTTGTAGATGGTGACTTACAGAGGACGTTCTTTCCGGTGGAGCCATTCACTTTTCCCATCTGTGTATACTATTACTTCACCATTTTTCAGTCACCGCTCTGTGTATAGAGAGCGGTGGCTGTAACTGATGCTCCGGGACAGACTGACAGCCGGTACAGCACTATCTGCCACCCAGTAGTTAGGCTTCAATGCTTCGTAAGTGCCTACTTAATATTTAGGAGCCCCCTATGTACAGTAATAATGGCCCCAGCATCGCTGATGAGAGCAGGAGGTCATGTGACGATTTTCTTCTATTGAGAGAAGTCAAACTTGTCTAGTGAACACGTGCAAATAGCAAACGTGGTCACATGACGCCTGATCGCACCAGTGGTCTTGGGGTCTCATGACGGCAGGTTCGCCCCATAATGATTGGGCAGTCTGTAGAGTGACTGCAGACAATTATCCCAAGCCTTTAATAAATTAAAGGGAACCTGTCATCCCCCAGGGCCTATTAAGGTAAAAGAGCCACCTTCTTCAGCACTATGGCTGCATTCTGTGAAGGTGGCTCTTATGTTTATCCCTTATAATAACGCTGAAATATTCACTTTTATAAATTGTGCGCCATACCGGTATTGAGTCCGGGGGGTACGTTTTCTCCCCCTGACTCGGCCGCCTCGCAGCCGTTCATCATCCCACCGAGCGCCACCTCCTCTCTGTCTTGTGCCGTCACCGGCGCTCTGCAATTATTTCTCGGGCATGCGCAGTGCGCACTCCCCGGGAACTTATATCAAGTGATGTAAGTAGATCGCACCTGCGCACAGCGCCAGATTCCCAGCCCCGCAGTGTGAATAGATCATAACACACTGCGGGGCGTGATCTCAGGCCTCCGCTACACGCAGGCGCATTATCAGTACATCAGCTGATGGGAGTTCCAGGGCAGCACACACGGCGCATGCTCGAAAAATGAGAGCCCAGGCATCGGCGCCCGGTGGGATGATGGACGGCTGGGAGGCGGTTGTGTCCGGGGACAAAAGACGTACCCCCCAGACTCAATACAGGTATGGGGCGCAATTTATAAAAGTGAATATTTCAGCGTTATTAGGGAACAAAACCATAAGAGCCACCTCCACAGAATGTAGCCTTAGAGCTGCTGAAGGTGGCTGGCTCTATTACCGTAATAGGCCCTGGGGGGGTGACAGGTTCCCTTTAATAATTTAATTATAAGCAATTTATTCTTATAACATAGAATGCAGCCCGTGGTTACTGTATTGTTATACTTGTTAGGGGGCAGACAGACGGACGTATTTCTCATGTGAGGATCGCATCGCAATCCTCGGACTGACCGTCGGCTCTCCTGACCTGAGGCTGACAGTTGCATAGTAATCTATCACGCTGTCACGCTTATGTCAGGAGAGGCGTCAGGGCAAGTCCGAGGATTGCAATGTGATCGTCGCATTAGTTATACAGTCTGTCTGCGCCCTTATGCTAATACTTATCCTTGTTATAGTAATATTAACCTTCTTTGCTAGGCTTGTTTTACTAATACTTATAAAAGACCCAGCTCGCAATAATAAAAAGCCCCCGACCTCCCCATCTCCAGCCCCCAAGACAGCAACTATTAGAGTATGTGTCCACGTTCAGGATTGCATCAGGATTTGGTCAGGATTTTTCATCAGTATTTGTAAGCCAAAACCAGGAGTGGGTGATAAATGCAAAAGTGGAGCATATGTTTATATTATACTTTTCCTCTAATTGTTCCACTCCTGGTTTTGGCTTACAAATACTGATGAAAAATCCTGACCAAATCCTGATGCAATCCTGAACGTGGACACATACCCTTAGGGTATGTTTCCAAGGGGCATATTGCATGGATTTTTGCTGGGTATTGGACGCTGTGTACATCCGCAGCGTCTAAACCGCAGCTTCCAGATGTTACAGCATAGTGGAGGGGATTTTATGAAATCCCGTCTCCACTATGCGTACATAGACGAAGGTGGCAGACCTGTGTAACCGGACATGTGGCGTACATCAGTCCCCCAGTGCCCCCTTACCCACGTCAGCCCTCACAATACCCTCAAACTCTCCCATTCACCCCCAGTACCCTGTCTCCCTCCCACAATACCACCATCCTCTCTCATTCACCCCCACAGTGCCCTGTCCCCCTGCATACCAACAATAGCTCCCATCGTTTCACATTTACCCCACAGTGCCCTGTCCCCCTGCACACCAACAATAACCCCCATCGTTTCACATTTACCCCACAGTGCCCTGTCCCCCTGCACACCAACAATAACCCCCATCGTTTCACATTTACCCCACAGTGCCCTGTCCCCCTGCACACCAACAATAACCCCCATCGTTTCACATTTACCCCACAGTGCCCTGTCCCCCTGCACACCAACAATAACCCCCATCGTTTCACATTTACCCCACAGTGCCCTGTCCCTCTGCACACCAACAATAACCCCCATCGTTTCACATTTACCCCACAGTGCCCTGTCCCCCTGCACACCAACAATAACCCCCATCGTTTCACATTTACCTCACAGTGCCCTGTCCCCCTGCACACCAACAATAACCCCCATCGTTTCACATTTACCCCACAGTGCCCTGTCCCCCTGCACACCAACAATAACCCCCATCGTTTCACATTTACCCCACAGTGCCCTGTCCCCCTGCACACCAACAATAACCCCCATCGTTTCACATTTACCCCACAGTGCCCTGTCCCCCTGCACACCAACAATAACCCCCATCGTTTCACATTTACCCCACAGTGCCCTGTCCCCCTGCACACCAACAATAACCCCCATCGTTTCACATTTACCCCACAGTGCCCTGTCCCCCTGCACACCAACAATAACCCCCATCGTTTCACATTTACCCCACAGTGCCCTGTCCCCCTGCACACCAACAATAACCCCCATCGTTTCACATTTACCCCACAGTGCCCTGTCCCCCTGCACACCAACAATAACCCCCATCGTTTCACATTTACCCCACAGTGCCCTGTCCCTCTGCACACCAACAATAACCCCCATCGTTTCACATTTACCCCACAGTGCCCTGTCCCCCTGCACACCAACAATAACCCCCATCGTTTCACATTTACCTCACAGTGCCCTGTCCCCCTGCACACCAACAATAACCCCCATCGTTTCACATTTACCCCACAGTGCCCTGTCCCCCTGCACACCAACAATAACCCCCATCGTTTCACATTTACCCCACAGTGCCCTGTCCCCCTGCACACCAACAATAACCCCCATCGTTTCACATTTACCCCACAGTGCCCTGTCCCCCTGCACACCAACAATAACCCCCATCGTTTCACATTTACCCCACAGTGCCCTGTCCCCCTGCACACCAACAATAACCCCCATCGTTTCACATTTACCCCACAGTGCCCTGTCCCCCTGCACACCAACAATAACCCCCATCGTTTCACATTTACCCCACAGTGCCCTGTCCCCCTGCACACCAACAATAACCCCCATCGTTTCACATTTACCCCACAGTGCCCTGTCCCCCTGCACACCAACAATAACCCCCATCGTTTCACATTTACCCCACAGTGCCCTGTCCCCTTGCACACCAACAATAACCCCCATCGTTTCACATTTACCCCACAGTGCCATGTCCCCCTGCACACCAACAATAACCCCCATCGTTTCACATTTACCCCACAGTGCCATGTCCCCCTGCACACCCACAATAACCCCCATCGTTTCACATTTACCCCACAGTGCCCTGTCCCCCTGCACACCAACAATAACCCCCATCGTTTCACATTTACCCCACAGTGCCATGTCCCCCTGCACACCAACAATAACCCCCATCGTTTCACATTTACCCCACAGTGCCCTGTCCCCCTGTACACCCACAATAACCCCCATCGTTTCACATTTACCCCACAGTGCCCTGTCCCCCTGCACACCCACAATAACCCCCATCGTTTCACATTTACCCCACAGTGCCCTGTCCCCCTGCACACCAACAATAACCCCCATCGTTTCACATTTACCCCACAGTGCCCTGTCCCCCTGCACACCAACAATAACCCCCATCGTTTCACATTTACCCCACAGTGCCATGTCCCCCTGCACACCCACAATAACCCCCATCGTTTCACATTTACCCCACAGTGCCCTGTCCCCCTGCACACCCACAATAACCCCCATCGTTTCACATTTACCCCACAGTGCCCTGTCCCCCTGCACACCAACAATAACCCCCATCGTTTCACATTTACCCCACAGTGCCCTGTCCCCCTGCACACCAACAATAACCCCCATCGTTTCACATTACATTCTGCAGCCGGCATTGTGCTGCTCTCTCCCTGACACCTCAGACTCGGCAGTGGATCTCCCGGTGGGCCCCTTCAGGTGACTGGGCCCGGGGCAATGGCCCCCTCTGCCCCCCCAGTAGCTACGCTACTGAGCCAGATAGCACCACTGCCAGGAAGAACAAAGTGGGAACCGCTCACCTGTGTAAAGCCAGGATATCTGATCTTGGGTGCGTAGCTCCGCTGGAGAAAAGTCCATATGAAATAGTGAATGTATAAGGAAATAGAGCGCACTCGCCGATCATCCAGTGCAGGAATCTTTATTCAAACATCGTGCTGTACATCTTC
This sequence comes from Ranitomeya imitator, assembly GCF_032444005.1. Taxonomy (NCBI): domain Eukaryota; kingdom Metazoa; phylum Chordata; class Amphibia; order Anura; family Dendrobatidae; genus Ranitomeya; species Ranitomeya imitator. The sequence goes on along the minus strand of NC_091284.1, from coordinate 15,817,505 downwards.
ACGACCGGGGGTGCTGTACAGAGAGTGCGGCAAAGCGGGACGACGGCCTTTTCACGCCTGACTGGATGATCGGCGAGTGCGCTCTATTTCCTTATACATTCACTATATATATATATATATATATATATATATATATATATGACATACCTGTAGGTGCTGGAGTCACAGCCACGGTGCTAAATACTGCTGCGTGATGTCCTTCATTGCTGCTGCTTTCTAGTAAGTGTTTATACCAGTGTTTCCCAAACTCCAGTCCTCACGGATCCCATGGGTCATGTTTTCAGGATTTCCATAGTGTTGCACAGGGGAGACAATTCCTGATGCCTTGATGATACACCCACTACCTGCGCAATACTAAGGAAATCCTGATAACATGACCTGTGGGGTCCGTGAGGACTGGCGTTTGGGAAGCACTGGTTTATACCATCCCATAGCTGGAGTCACAGTTACACTACTTTGTCCGACTATATCTGTCATGTTGCTGGTTTTCTCGTTTCATCTTGTTGGATTCACAGCTACACTGCTCAGTACAGCTGTATAATGTATAATGTTCTTCATGTTACTGTTTCATAGTTTCTCAGTTAAGTGCAGTAGCCACAACTACACTGCTCAGTATTGCTGTATAATGTTCTGTACTGTTTCAGTGTTTCTCAGTTCAGTGCAGTAGTCACAGCTACACTGCTCAGTACTGCTGTATAATGTTCTGTACTGTTTCAGTGTTTCTCAGTTCAGTGCAGTAGTCACAGCTACACTGCTCAGTACAGCTATCAAAACAACAAAGAAATTGGAGCAAACAACCATGAAGTATAAAAATTGTATTAAATTTTATTAAATTCCATTATATAAAATATAAAATATTGAACAGTAGTCTGAACAGAGCAAGATAAGGGGTTAATGGTGCACCTTGAATGATGGCACCCCCAGGACAAGAACATAAGACCACTATTACATATATGATCCACACAGGGACCCAAATACTATAGGATGCCCGGTGCATATAGTCATAAAGCTGGCTCCATGCAGTCTCATGGGTCACGGGTGCAGGAATCCCTCCATATCAAAAAGCCCAGTGGCAATACAATCAAATTAACCCAGGAGAACCTGAGATCATTAGTGGAACTTACCCATGTACCTGTCCATAGGGATACCCACGCGCCCCTACGCGCGTTTCACAACAGCTTCCTCAGGGGGCAAAGTACAGTACAGCTGTATAATGTTCTGTACTGTTTCAGTGTTTCTCAGTTAAGTGCAGTAGCCACAGCTACACTGCTCAGTACAGCTGTATAATGTTCTGTACTGCTTCAGTGTTTCTCAGTTCAGTGCAGTAGGCACAGCTACACTGCTCAGTACAGCTGTATAATGCCACCACTGTAGATTTAGTGTTGTAGTTTATGCGTGCCATCGAGAAGCAGAACTTATCTGAGCGCTGGCTCTTGGGGTTGAGGCTTATATTTAACGGTACAAAAAAAAATCCATCAACACGTCGCTCTACTGAAAAATTATATAAAAAAAAGGTCACAGGTCGAGAAAAAAGGTGACAAGTCTACTTGTTTTAACATAGTTGAGACATTTTTCACCAGTAAAATGTATAAATGACAGGTGTGTCATGAAGATAAAACAATGCCTGCGCACGGTGACTGCCAGCAGCGGTCAATGAGACGCCGCACATGCGCAGCATATTGCGCTTTCTCCATCCACCGCGCTCCAGCCTGTGGTGCACTACTATCCCCAGCATTGCCCTCAGCTTGGAGTCGTCCTCTCAGCAGCTGCTCTCCACCATGTGCTGCTCAAACTTCTAAAAGTGTAAGTGCCCTTTAAATGTAACTCCGCCCCGTTTTTCTTATTGGTCACTTATCTTGTCAATCAAAAGCAAGCACCCAAAACACTTCCTCGATTTTCTAGCCTGAACACCAATCCTCTTCGAGTATTCCTCGTGTTCCCGCCTCTCGACTTTCACGGCCCACGCTTATTAGACAAAACAGTTGTCAATCATGGAAACTGCTCGGCTATTGGCTACTGGGTGCGGCTGCTGAGCGGTGATTGGCTGCGGGTACGGTAGGGCTCTGTGTCTGACTGTTCGAGTTCGGGTTTGGTTGGCCGGCGGGGGTTGTTTCGGGGTCTGGAGACCCCACCGGGGACCGGCCCGGGGGGAAGAGACGTGCGGCGGGAGCTGAGGTGAGAGCGTGCGACCTCCGGAGCGGGAAACGGACGTTATGGACGGTGGTCTGCATGGGGGTCTGAGAGGTGAAACAGTCATGTGTCAGCCGGAGCCACAGTCCTGAGGAGACCGGAAGGTGTGAGGTGGGGGGACTGGGTGTGTTATACGGGTGTGAGGGGAAGGACCAGGTGTGATTGTTATTATACAGGTGTGAGGGGGGGGGACCGGGTGTGATTGTTGTTATTATACAGGTGTGAGGGAGGACCGGGTGTGATTGTTATTATACAGGTGTGAGGGAGGACCGGGTGTGATTGTTGTTATTATACAGGTGTGAGGGAGGACCGGGTGTGATTGTTATTATACAGGTGTGAGGGAGGACCGGGTGTGATTGTTGTTATTATACAGGTGTGATTGTTGTTATACAGGTGTGAGGGGGGGGACCGGGTGTGATTGTTATTATACAGGTGTGATTGTTGTTATACGGGTGTGAGGGGGGACCGGGTGTGATTATTATACATGTGTGAGGGGGGGGACCAGGTGTGATTGTTGTTATACAGGTGTGAGGGGGGACCGGGTGTGTTATATGGGTGTGAGGGGGGGACCGGGTGTGGTTGTTATTATACAGGTGTGAGGGGGGGACCGGGTGTGATTGTTATTATACGGGTGTGAGGGGGGACCGGGTGTGATTGTTATTATACAGGTGTGAGGGGGGGACCGGGTGTGATTGTTATTATACGGGTGTGAGGGGGGGACCGGGTGTGTTATACGGGTGTGAGGGGGGGACCGGGTGTGTTATACGGGTGTGAGGGGGGGACCGGGTGTGATTGTTATTATTATACAGGTGTGAGGGGGGGACCGGGTGTGATTGTCATTATTATACGGGTGTGAGGGGGGGGGACCGGGTGTGTTATACGGGTGTGAGGGGGGGACCGGGTGTGATTGTTATTATTATACAGGTGTGAGGGGGGGACCGGGTGTGATTGTCATTATTATACGGGTGTGAGGGGGGGACCGGGTGTGTTATACGGGTGTGAGGGGGGGACCGGGTGTGTTATACGGGTGTGAGGGGGGGACCGGGTGTGATTGTTATTATTATACAGGTGTGAGGGGGGGACCGGGTGTGATTGTCATTATTATACGGGTGTGAGGGGGGGGGACCGGGTGTGTTATACGGGTGTGAGGGGGGGACCGGGTGTGATTGTTATTATTATACAGGTGTGAGGGGGGACCGGGTGTGATTGTCATTATTATACGGGTGTGAGGGGGGACCGGGTGTGATTGTTATTATACAGGTGTGAGGGGGGACCGGGTGTGATTGTTATTATTATACGGGTGTGAGGGGGGACCGGGTGTGATTGTTATTATTATACAGGTGTGAGGGGGGAGCGGGTGTGATTGTTGTTATTATACGGGTGTGAGGGGGGGACCAGGTGTGATTATTATACAGGTGTGAGGGGGGACCGGGTGTGAGGGGGGACCGGGTGTGATTGTTGTTATTATTATACGGGTGTGAGGGGGGGACCGGGTGTGATTGTTATTATTATACAGGTGTGAGGGGGGGACCGGGTGTGATTGTTATTATTATACAGGTGTGAGGGGGGGACTGGGTGTGATTGTTATTATACGGGTGTGAGGGGGGGACCGGGTGTGATTGTTATTATACGGGTGTGAGGGGGGGACCGGGTGTGATTGTTATTATACGGGTGTGAGGGGGGGACCGGGTGTGTTATACGGGTGTGAGGGGGGACCGGGTGTGATTGTTGTTATACGGGTGTGAGGGGGGGACCGGGTGTGTTATACAGGTGTGAGGGGGGGACCGGGTGTGTTATACGGGTGTGAGGGGGGGACCGGGTGTGATTGTTATTATACAGGTGTGAGGGGGGACCGGGTGTGATTGTTATTATACAGGTGTGAGGGGGGACCGGGTGTGATTGTTATTATTATACGGGTGTGAGGGGGGACCGGGTGTGATTGTTATTATTATACAGGTGTGAGGGGGGAGCGGGTGTGATTGTTGTTATTATACGGGTGTGAGGGGGGGACCAGGTGTGATTATTATACAGGTGTTAGGGGGGACCGGGTGTGATTGTTATTATTATACAGGTGTGTGTGTGTGTGTGGGGTGGGGGGGGACCGGGTGTGATTGTTATTATTATACAGGTGGGGGGGGGACCGGGTGTGATTGTTGTTATACAGGTGTGAGGGGGCGGAACCGGGTGTGATTGTTGTTATACAGGTGTGAGGGGGCGGAACCGGGTGTGATTGTTGTTATTATACAGGTGGGGGGGGGGGGGGACCGGGTGTGATTGTTGTTATACAGGTGTGAGGGGGCGGGAACGGGTGTGATTGTTGTTATTATACAGGTGTGGGGGACCGGGTGTGATTGTTATTATTATACGGGTGTGAGAGGGGGATCGGGTGTGATTATTATACAGGTGTGAGGGGGGGGACCGGGTGTAATTGTTATTATACAGGTGTGAGACGGGGGACCTGGTGTGATTGTTATTATACAGGTGTGAGGGGGGGACCGGGTGTAATTGTTGTTACACAGGTGTGAGAGGGAGACCGGGTGTGATTTTTATTATACATGTGTATTGTGTGCAAACTGTAAAGCGCTGCGGAATATGTTAGCGCTATATAAAAATAAAGATTATTATTATTATACAGGTGTGAGGGGGGGACCGGGTGTGATTATTATTATACAGGTGTGGGGGACCGGGTGTGATTGTTATTATTATACAGGTGTGAGAGGGACCGGGTGTGATTGTTATTATTATACAGGTGTGAGAGGGACCGGGTGTGATTGTTATTTATACAGGTGTGAGGGGGGACCGGGTGTGATTGTTATTATTATACAGGTGTGAGAGGGACCGGGTGTGCTTGTTATTTATACAGGTGTGAGGGGGGACCGGGTGTGATTGTTATTATTATACAGGTGGGGGGGGACCGGGTGTGATTGTTGTTATACAGCTGTGAGGGGGCGGGACCGGGTGTGATTGTTGTTATTATACAGGTGTGGGGTACCGGGTGTGATTGTTATTATTATACAGGTGTGAGGGGGGGGGGACCGGGTGTGATTATTATTATACAGGTGTGAGGGGAGACCGGGTGTGATTGTTACACAGGTGTGAGGGGAGACCGGGTGTGATTGTTACACAGGTGTGAGAGGGAGACCGGGTGTGATTGTTGTTACACAGGTATGAGAGGGAGACCGGGTGTGATTGTTATTATACATGTGTATTGTGTGCAAACTGTAAAGATCTGCGGAATATGTTAGCGCTATATAAAAATAAATATTATTATTATTATTATTATACATGTGTGAGAGGGGGAGCGGGTGTGATTGTTATTATACAGGTGTGAGGGGGGACCGGGTGTGTTTGTTGTTATTATACAGGTGTGAGGGGGGACCGGGTGTGATTGTTATTATACAGGTGTGGGGGGGGGGGACCGGGTGTGATTGTTATTACACAGGTGTGAGGGGGGACCGGGTGTGATTGTTGTTACACAGGTGTGAGAGGGAGACCGGGTGTGATTGTTGTTACACAGGTGTGAGGGGGGACCGGGTGTGATTGTTGTTACACAGGTGTGAGAGGGAGACCGGGTGTGATTGTTGTTACACAGGTGTGAGGCGGGACCGGGTGTGATTGTTATTACACAGGTGTGAGGGGGGACCGGGTGTGATTGTTATTACACAGGTGTGAGAGAGAGACCGGGTGTGATTGTTGTTACACAGGTGTGAGAGGGAGACCGGGTGTGATTGTTGTTACACAGGTGTGAGAGGGAGACCGGGTGTGATTGTTATTATACATGTGTATTGTGTGCAAACTGTAAAGCGCTGCGGAATATGTTAGCGCTATATAAAAATAAAGATTATTATTATTATACATGTGTGAGAGGGGGAGCGGGTGTGATTGTTATTATACAGGTGTGAGGGGGGACCGGGTGTGATTGTTATTATACAGGTGTGAGGGGTGACCGGGTGTGATTGTTATTATACAGGTGTGAGGGGGGGGGGGGTGACCGGGTGTGATTGTTGATACACAGGTGTGAGGGGGGACCGGGTGTGATTGTTATTATTATTCAGGTATGAGGAGGGGTGGTGACCGGGCGTGATTGTTGATACACAGGTGTGAGGGAGGATCGGGTGTGATTGTTGATACACAGGTGTGAGGGGATGTGACAGGTGTTATTACTGTTATTCTACAGCCGGTGTCTGTATTATCTATTGCTGTCGTTAATCTGTTAACTGCAGAGATCAGCCTCTTAGGCTTTGTGCCCACAGTAAGAATTTGCTGCGGTTTTGACACTGTATGTTTATCTAGTATTCCCGCAGCCGCTGTGCGTGTATGTGCGCCTGCCGATCCCCCACGGATCCTGACACGCGGCGTCATTTTCTCTTGCGGACGCGCTCGTCTCCAGTAGAGCTTTCCACTGTATCTGTGTATTAGATGCGGTAATTCTGCGCTGTTCAGTGATCACCTGCGGATTTACCTGCGTGATTGGGGCGCACTGACAATAAGCTGCGTCCAGAGCCGCTGCTTCCTGATCGTGGGTTGTCCGACCACAGAATCCCCACATTGTTTTTATCTTATCTGTGCTTTATTGTAATATACAAATATATTACACCCCTCCCTGTACATAGTGTTTTTTCTCTGATCGCCCATGACGGCACCACGGAGAGAGGGGATCCGCCCACCAAGGACAGGAAACCTACGGATAAAAAGGCGGTACCACTCTCCTGCATCAGTTGGTTTCCTGTCCTTGATGGGAGACCTACGGACTTACCAGTCAGCGTTGGAATTCCGGGGCCAACCAGTCCGATTCAGGCAGCTGGGGTCCCTCTGCCTCGGCTGGGGTGGTGACCCGAGGCACCACCGCTGGGGGCTAGTGGGCCTCAAGGGTGCGTGGAGGAGGTGACAAGGAGTTCGCGGTCACCTCCTCAGGTAAGATGCAGCAGCGGCAACATCCAGGGGGGTCCCTCTGTGGTTGCGGGAGGTGCGGCGTGGCCCTCCCCTAGCTCGCGTCAGCCTGCACACTGCAACGCCATTGGGCTTGCAGAGCCGCGCAATAAGGGTCTGCATAGGGTGCCGGTCAGCAGCGCCATATCTGTACTCCGGGCGCCATCTTGGAAAGTCGGCGCATGCCCGGAACTGCGCTGGTCTCGCGAGACGCCGGGGCGCCGCGGAAGCAACTGCGCAGGCGTCGGCGTTCGGCGCTCCTCGCCGTAGTCTGGACGCTCCATAGATCCCGACATGACGCTTAGGCGTTCTACAAGACGCAGGAGCGTCTGCGCAGGCGCCAGCGTTTCAGCGCTCCTCGTGCCGGCTGGGCGCTACTGCGCAGGCGCCGAGAAAGAAAGAAAAAAAAAAAAAAAAAATGGAGCGGCGGGAAAGTTTAAATGGGAGGATTTACTTCCCCCCAGTGGCTCTGCAGTATATCGGCAGGAGCCTCAGGAGCAGTCGTGTCAGCGCCATCGTAGCAAGTGTTGTTTTGCGCAGACCAGCAGCAGCAGTATGAGCGACCCGGCATCTCCCTTGCCTGAATCACCTCCACCTATAGCATCGCCGCAGCAGCAAAAAAGGCGGCAGCAGAAAGGTTACCAGGACACCAGCAAAGAACGCCAAAGGTCTCAACACAGCAAGGAGTCCAGTACGGCATCGGGGAAAAAGCCAGAGGCTGAGAATTCCCAACCGGTATTTATGGGTCCTGGAGGTGGTAAGTTGATCTTCGTGAAAGTTAGAGACAGTAAGATTATTATTTGTCTCTTTTAGGGGAGGAAAAGCGTAGGTAAAACCAAGCACAAGGTCTGTGCCATCTGTAAAGAGGATCTTCCACTCGCCTGGGAGAAGCAGCGATGTAATTCCTGCATACAGCAGACGGTATCAGAAAGCCTGCCCGGGTTTGCAACAGATCTTAAAAACCTGATTAAAGAGCAGGTGGAAGACACCTTTAAATCCCTTAAAAGGGGAAGAAAACGGAGAAGGACCAGACACAGGTCCCCGTCCCCAGTCTCTAAATCTGACAGCGATAGTGCGAGTTCGGTATCTTCCGACTCCTCCTCCGCATCTTCGTCATCCACTTCTTCCTCAGGAGGTCACAATTGTTTCCCATTAGAGGACACTGATGGCCTCATAAAGGCAGTGAGGAGTACTATGGGGTTAGTAGACTCCCACCCTAAAAAATCAGCACAAGACATTATGTTTGGGGGCTTAGAACAAAAAAAGAGGAGAGCTTTTCTGCTTAATGAAACAATTGCAGCGCTAATCAAAAAGGAATGGAAAAAACCCATGAAAAAGACTCTCCTAACTCCCAAAAGGAAATACCCCTTTGAGGATGAATCCTGCTCCTTTTGGGAAAAAGCCCCCAAATTAGATGTAGCAATAGCGAAAGCATCAAAGAAATTCGCTCTCCCGTTCGAGGACATGGGGGTCCTAAAAGACCCTATGGACAAGAAGGCGGATGCCTTCCTCAAGGGCTCTTGGGAGTCAGCAGGAGGAGGCCTGAAACCGGCAGTGGCAGCAGCTTGCACATCCCGCTCCCTAATGATCTGGTTGAATCAACTAGAGGGTCAATTAAAGGGGAAAACTTCCCGAGACTTGATGCTGAAGACATTACCCGTAATAAGGGGAGCTGCGGCCTTTCTGGCTGACGCCTCGGCAGACTCTATAAGGCTATGTTCACACCTTGCGTCGGGTCCCTGCGGGTTCTCCCGCAGCGGATTTGATAAATCTGCAGGGCAAAACAACTGCGGTTCTCCCTGCAGATTTATCGCGGTTTGTTCCGCGTTTTCCGCTGCGGGTTTCCGCCTATACTATTGATGCTGCATATGCAGCAATATGCAGCATCAATAGTGATGTTAAAAATAATAAAAATTGGTTATACTCACCCTCTGATGTCCGGATCTCCTGGGCGCTGCACCCGGCGGTCCGGTTCCTAAGATGCTGTGGGAGAAGGACCCTTCGTGACGTCACGGTCATGTGACCGCGACGTCACCGCAGGTCCTGGTCGCACAGCAACTCTGACCGGACGGCCGCGTGCAGCGCCCAGGAGCTCCGGACATCAGAGGGTGAGTATAATCAGATTTTTTATTTTTTAACCCCAAATATGGTTCCCAGGGCCTGGAGGAGAGTCTCCTCTCCTCCACCCCGGGTACCACCCGCACATTATCCGCTTACTTCCCGCAACGTGGGCACAGCCCCATGCGGGAAGTAAGCGGTTCAATGTATTCCTATGGGTGCAGAATCGCAGCGATTCTGCACAAAGAAGTGACATGCTGCGGGTTGTAAACCGCTGCGTTCCCGCGCGGTTTTTCCCGCAGCATGTGCACAGCGGTTTGCGGTTTCCATAGGGTTTACATGTTACTGTAAACGCTATGGAAACTGCTGCGGACCCGCAGCATCAAAATCGCGGCGGTTCCGCGGTAAAAACCGCTAAGTGTGAATATAGCCTTAGATTAGCTGCCAGGTCGGCAGTATTTGCTAATGCGGCCAGGCGTGCCCTCTGGCTTAAGAATTGGCCTGGCGATCTACAAACAAAAACAAAATTGTGTACTATCCCCTGCGAAGGGGAGTTTTTGTTCGGTTCCACATTAGATGATATCTTGGAAAAAGCAGGGGACAAGAAAAAGTCCTTTCCCTCTCTAGGTCTCCCCTCTTACAGGAAGCCCTTTCGGAACAAGAGGTTTTTCTGTAAGAACCCTGGGAGAGGCCAGGGAAAGTGGGAGGATAAGAGGAACAAGAACAAGGGGTTCATCTTTAACAAAAACCCCAGCGATACCATGAAGCCTTCTCAATGAAGGTTCGCCCCAGGTGGGAGGGAGATTATCTCTCTTTCTCCCAGCCTGGAAAAAGATTACCTCCAGTCAATGGATTCTAAACATCATAGAATCAGGTCTGAGGCTGACATTCAAAAAATGGCCCCGTCCCTCTTTTACGATGACATCTATAAGATCTTCGGCAGAAGAACAGCTGGCACTGGAAAACGAGGTCATCGGGCTAGTAAAAAAGGGAGTACTCCTGGAGGTTCCCCCACAAGAAAGAGGGCAAGGGTACTATTCCCCTCTATTCCTGAGGAAGAAACCAGACGGTTCTTTCAGGACCATTATAAATCTAAAAAAACTAAACGATTACTTGGACGTTCAAGCATTCAAGATGGAAACGATAAAATCATCTATCAAAATGTTGTTTCCCCAATGCTTCATGGTGGTCCTGGACCTAAATGACGCATATTATCACGTCCCAATACACAAGGATCACCAGAGGTTCCTCAGGATGGCAGTTCTCATCAGGGGAGTCCTAAATCACTTCCAATTTTCAGCTCTACCATTTGGCCTTGCCATAGCCCCGAGGGTTTTCACAAAGCTGATAGCAGAGGTAATGGCTCACCTCAGGGAAGAAAATACCCTAATCGTTCCATATCTGGACGATTTCTTGGTGATAGGCTCCTCCCCGCAACATTGCGAGGATCAACTGGCAATAGTGATGCATTCTTTAAAGGAATTGGGCTGGCTAATAAACATAGAGAAATCCAGACTAATGCCTTCTCAGGTCCAGGAGTACCTAGGTCTCACTCTAGACTCCAAAAAGATGGAGTGTCGGCTCCCAGAGAACAAGATACAAAAACTAAAAAGTTTAGTATCAAGAACCCAATCTCTCCCCTCCATAACACTCCGTCAGGCCATGTCCCTCTTAGGCTCCATGACCTCTTGTATTCCAGCGGTCCAGTGGGCCCAATTACATTCGAGAGTCCTTCAATGGCAGATATTATCGGAGCAAATCCATCTAGGAGGGCATTTAGACGGGCAGTTGACTCTATCTCCTCGCACCAATCACTCTCTAACATGGTGGAAATCGCAGGAAAATCTTTCCCAGGGAGTCCCATGGGTAATTCAGGTCTCGAAAGTCCTGACTACAGACGCAAGCCCTTCAGGGTGGGGGGCCCATCTGGGCGACCTAGTAGCCCAGGGCATTTGGTCTCCATCTCTGGTAAACAAATCCTCCAACATGAAGGAACTCCTTGCAGTAAAATTTGGCCTTCAAGAATTCTTGGGGGTCCTTCACTCTCACCATGTAAGAGTAATGTCGGACAACCGGGTGGTAGTATCTTACCTAAATCACCAGGTTGGTACCCGTTCCAAAAATCTAATGGAAGTGACCGACTCAATCCTGCAAATAGCCGAGAGCAATCTCTTATCCCTAACAAGCCTACACATAAGGGGAGTAGACAATTACAAAGCAGACTTCCTCAGCCGGTCCAGCCTAAAACAGGGGGAATGGGAACTAAATCGGGGAATGGGAACTAAATCGGTCAATGTTCACCCAGATCACAGAAAGATGGGGTGTTCCCAAAATAGATCTCTTTGCGAGTCATCTAAACAAAAAAGTAGCCTCCTTTTGCTCCCTATCTCCTCTGGGGAACCCAGTAGCGGTGGACGCTTTCCTGATATCTTGGGGTCACCATCTGGTCTATGCCTTCCCTCCTCTTATTCTGATTCCAGCAGTGCTGAGGAAGATTCGGGAGGACGGGGCGCTGGTCATCCTAATTGCCCCGTTCTGGCCGAAGAGACCTTGGTTCTCATGGATGAGGAAGATGTCAATATCCGACCCTTGGGTATTACCAGACCTTCAGGATCTATTGTCGCAGGGCCCAGTCTGTCATCCACGAGTCAAGAACTTGCACTTGACAGCTTGGCTCTTGAAAGGAAATTATTAGAGAGCAGAGGGTTCTCTCCGGGGCTAATCTCAACTCTGTTACAAAGTAGGAAGCCGGTTACAACAAAACAATACGGCAAGGTATGGAAAAAATTTCTGTCTTCTTCAGGTGTAATAATAGGGAAAGAAATTCCCCTTACTTCCATACTAGAATTCCTACAAAATGGGTTGGAGATGGGGTTGGCCACTAGTACCCTAAAAGTTCATGTGGCAGCTTTGGGAGCCCTATTCAATTTTGACTTGGCTTCAAACAGATGGGTCTCTAGATTTATCAGGGCAGCAGGAAGATCGAGGCCTCTTCCAGTAAAAATTGTTCCTCAATGGGACTTAAACTTAGTCCTTAAAGCCCTGACTAGTACTCCATTTGAACCATTACGCGAAGCTTCACTGAAAAATTTATCTCTAAAACTGCTCTGTTAATCGCCCTCACTTCTGCCCGTAGGGTTAGCGACTTACAGGCTCTCTCAGCCAATCCTCCCTACACACAATTTCTAGAGGATAGAGTCATTTTAAAAACAGACCCAGCATATCTACCGAAAGTGGCTTCAAAATTTCATAGGTCCCAAGAGATATCTCTCCCCTCCTTCTGTCCCAACCCTAAAAATAAGGAGGAACAAACATTACATACACTAGATGTAAAAAGGTGTCTCTTACATTACATAGAAGCCACTAGAGAGAGTAGGGAGGATCCCTCTCTGTTTGTGTGTTTCCAGGGTCCCCGGAAGGGGAAAAAAGCATCCAAAGCCACCATAGCAAGATGGATCACGGATGCCATCAGTCTCTCATACTCGGCAAGTGGGATGTCAGTTCCCGGGGAGGTTAAGGCTCACTCAACGAGGGCAGTGGCAACTTCCTGGGCGGAGAAGGCCGGAGCTTCCATAGACCAGATATGTAGAGCTGCTACCTGGTCTTCACCATCCACATTCTGTAGGCACTATAGATTGGACCTAATCTCCTCTTCAGACCTTACTTTCGGTAAAAGGGTTCTGGAGGCGGTAGTACATTCAGGGAGGGACCATCTATGCAATTCTCTCCGTGGTGCCGTCATGGGCGATCAGAGAAAAATATAGTTCTTACCGATAACGGTATTTCTCTGAGCCCATGACGGCACCCGTACATTCCCTCCCTTCACTTATGGGTGCGCACATCAAATTAGTGCCATAGTCTATTGATAGTCTTTAAACACGCGGTATCTCGTTATGATAAACAGTTAAAATTTACAAATGTTTTAGTAGTCTCCCATCATTCTCTATGTAAAACAACTGATGCAGGAGAGTGGTACCGCCTTTTTATCCGTAGGTTTCCTGTCCTTGGTGGGCGGATCCCCTCTCTCCGTGGTGCCGTCATGGGCTCAGAGAAATACTGTTATCGGTAAGAACTATATTTTTTGTTTCTACCGTTTGTTCCTCCTGAATTTAACTTAACCCCTTAAAGACTGTAATTCTGTTGCTTCGATTTTTTTTCCTAGCTACGCCGTTTACCTTAATTCTTTTAATATATTGATAGACCTAGCAATTCTGAACTCGGTGATACCAAATATGTGTATATTTGATTTTTTTTTTTTTTTATTGTTTTATTTTGAATGGGGCAAAAAGGGGGTGATTTGAACTTTTATATGTTTATTTTTGTAATATTTTTAAAAACTTTTTTTTTTTTTTTTTACTTTATAGATGATTCAATAGTCTCCATGGCAGAACGGAAGCTGTGATCATCCGATCGCTTGTGCTATATGGAGCAGGGCTGCAGAAGGGCTCTATGTAGCCGATATGCTCACTTACTATGAGCGTTGATCACTGGGCGGTGCTCATACCTATCCGGCCATGACAACCACAGGGGTCTCCTGCTGACCCTGGGTTGTCATGCCAACCCATTGGTGACCCGCGGTCATGTGACGCATGCGCCAGTGGGAGGAGGTAATGGCGCGCTTCCTGCACTTGCATGTTAAATGCCGCTGTCGGAGTTGGACAGCGGCATTTAACATGTTAACAGCGGCAGGTAGATCGCGATTCCACCCGTGGCTGTTAGGGGCACATGTCAGCTGGTCAGCTCAGCGGTCATGTGCTGGATAAGGTGCGGGCACCTGACAGCAGCATTTCACATGCACTTTCTTCAATCTCGCCAGAAATCCACCTATCGGTGACCCCCGTCACGTGATCGGGGGTCACCGATGGGTTGGCATGACAACCAGAGGTCTCCTGGAGACCTCTATGGTTGTCATTGCTGTGAGCGCCACCTGTTGGTCGGCCCTCATAGCTATTGAGCTGTTCTGCTACATACAGGTGATCTGACCATCGCCTCTATGTAGCAGAGCCAATTGGGTTATGGCAGCTTCTAGTCTCCCATAAAAACTATAGAAGCATGGCAAAAGTAAAAAAAAAAATTAAAAGTTCAAATCACCCCCCTTTCGCCCCATTCAAAATAAAACAAATAAAATCAAACCTAAACATATTTGGTATCGCCGCTTTCAAAATGACCGGATCTATCAATAAAAAAAATTAACCTGATCGCTAAACAGCATAAAAAGAAAAAAATTCAAAACGCCAGAGTAATGTTTTTTTTGGTCGCTGCGACATTTGCATTAAAATGTAATAACAGGCGATCAAAAGATTGTATCTACACTAAAATGGTATAATTAAAAACGTCATTGCGCAAAAAATAAGCCCTCACCTGGCCCCAGACCACGAAAAATGGAGACGCTACGGGTCACGGAAATTGGCACTTTTTTGTAACAAATTTTGGATTTTTTTTTCACCACTTAGATAAAAAAGAACCTAGACATGTTTGGTGTCTATGAACTCGTAATGACCCAAGGAATCATAATGTCAGGTCAGTTTTAGCATTTAGCGAACCTAGAAAAAAAGCCAAAAAAAAAAGTGTGGGATTGCACTTTTTTTTGCAATTTCACCGCACTTGGAATTTGTTTCCAGTACACGATATGTTAAAACCAATGGTGTTATTCAAAAGTACAACTCATCCCACGATGAAAAATAAGCCCTCGCATGGCCATATTGATGGAAAAATAAAAAAGTTATGGCTCGGGGAAGAAGGGTCGCGAGAAAGGAAAACGCAAAACCAAACATACCTCCGGTCGTTAAGGGGTTAAGTAGTGAAGAAAAATTTAGAAATTTGTTTAATAAAAAAAAAAAAAATGTCGCAGTTTTCTGAGAACGTTAATGTTCTTTTTTTAAACTTTCTGCTCATGGAGCTTTGTGACAGCACGCTCCTCCGGTCAGGGCTGGAGGGGGCTGGCTGTGCAATGCTGCCGTCCTCCACTGGGTGTGACGCTGGCTCAGCTACACAGCCTGTTATATACACCTGCGTCGGTCAGGAAAGAGTTACACAAAAAGAAAGGTGCTCCTGCCAATCTCTCCTGACCCCCGTACCAGAATGTATAAGAAAAAAATGTCAAAAATAAAAACATTTTATTTCCTCTTTTTCCCCTCTTCCATTACACCCACCCCCCCCCCCCCCCCAAAAAAAAGCTATGAATGAAATTGACGCATATATTTTCCCTATTGTGAACTGACTGAGAAAAGCTCAAGAAGCCAAGAAAACTGCAGTGTGAGCAGCTTCAAAAAGTCACAGCGGACAGACCCTCCTCGGGCTGAGTGACCGGTGACGCTACATTGTACAATCAGATCTTCCACAAATCTCGCAGAGTTTGGATGTAGATTTCTGCCCTGGGATATTCGGCACAGCAATCTCCTGAACCGGGCTGCAATGTCAGCTTCTGATGTCGTTTTTTTTTTGTTTGTTTGTTTGTTTTTCTTCTTAGTGCTCAGTAGGATGAGGGATGAGAAGACTCATCTGCCACGAGAAGCGGGAGGAGACGGAGAGGAGGAGGACGGCGAAGCCGGAGTGAGATACGTCCAGGCCCAACGATAGAGGTGAGGACATCCTGGTGAAGTGTGAGAGCGTGGAGGGGGTTATGGTAACACTGTAATCTGGGATCAGACATGTCCTGTTTGTGCTATAAGAACCAAGACCACTGAATACTGTAATGATGCCAAGATACATCCTGTATTATACTCCAGAGCTGCACTCACTATTCTGCTGGTGCAGACCCTGTGTACATACATTACTGATCCTGAGTTACATCCTGTATTATACCCCAGAGCTGCACTCACTATTCTGCTGGTGCAGTCACTGTGTACATACATTACATTACTGATCCTGAGTTACATCCTGTATTATACTCCAGAGCTGCACTCACTATTCTGCTGGTGCAGTCACTGTATACATACATTACTGATCCTGAGTTACATCCTGCATTATACTCCAGAGCTGCACTCACTATTCTGCTGGTGCAGTCACTGTGTACATACATTACATTACTGATCCTGAGTTACATCCTGTATTATACCCCAGAGCTGCACTCACTATTCTGCTGGTGCAGTCACTGTGTACATACATACATTACATTACTGATCCTGAGTTACATCCTGTATTATACTCCAGAGCTGCACTCACTATTCTGCTGGTGCAGTCACTGTGTACATACATTACTGATCCTGAGTTACCTCCTGTATTATAGCCCAGAGCTGCACTTACTATTCTGCTAGTGCAGTCACTGGGTACATGCATTACATTACTGATCCTGAGTTACATCCTGTATTATACTCCAGAGCTGCACTCACTATTCTGCTAGTGCAGTCACTGGGTACATACATTACATTACTGATCCTGAGTTACATCCTGCATTATACTCCAGAGCTGCACTCACTATTCTGCTTGTGCAGTCACTGTGTACATACACTACATTACTGATCCTGAGTTACATCCTGTATTATACCCCAGAGCTGCACTCACTATTCTGCTGGTGCAGTCACTGTGTACATACATTACTGATCCTGAGTTACATAGTAACATAGTTAGTAAGGCCGAAAAAAGCCATTTGTCCATCCAGTTCAGCCTATATTCCATCATAATAAATCCCCAGATCTACGTCCTTCTACAGAACCTAATTGTATGATACAATATTGTTCTGCTCCAGGAAGACATCCAGGCCTCTCTTGAACCCCTCGACTGAGTTCGCCATCACCACCTCCTCAGGCAAGCAATTCCAGATTCTCACTGCCCTAACAGTAAAGAATCCTCTTCTATGTTGGTGGAAAAACCTTCTCTCCTCCAGACGCAAAGAATGCCCCCTTGTGCCCGTCCCCTTCCTTGGTATAAACAGATTCTCAGCGAGATATTTGTATTGCCCCCTTATATACTTATACATGGTTATTAGATCGCCCCTCAGTCGTCTTTTTTCTAGACTAAATAATCCTAATTTCGCTAATCTATCTGGGTATTGTAGTTCTCCCATCCCCTTTATTAATTTTGTTGCCCTCCTTTGTACTCTCTCTAGTTCCATTATATCCTTCCTGAGTTACATCCTGTATTATACCCCAGAGCTGCACTCACTATTCTGCTGGTGCAGTCACTGTGCACATACATTACATTACTGATCCTGAGTTACCTCCTGTATTATACTCCAGAGCTGCACTCTCTATTCTGCTGGTGCAGTCACTGTGTACATACATTACATTACTGATCCTGAGTTACATCGTGTATTATACTCCAGAGCTGCACTCTCTATTCTGCTGGTGCAGTCACTGTGTACATACATTACTGATCCTGAGTTGCATCCTGTATTATACTCCAGAGCTGCACTCACTATTCTGCTGGTGCAGTCACTGTGTACATACATTACATTACTGATCCTGAGTTGCATCCTGTATTATACCCCAGAGCTGCACTCACTATTCTGCTGGTGCAGACCCTGTGTACATACATTACTGATCCTGAGTTACATCCTGTATTATACCCCAGAGCTGCACTCACTATTCTGCTGGTGCAGTCACTGTATACATACATTACTGATCCTGAGTTACATCCTGCATTATACTCCAGAGCTGCACTCACTATTCTGCTGGTGCAGTCACTGTGTACATACACTACATTACTGATCCTGAGTTACATCCTGTATTATACTCCAGAGCTGCACTCACTATTCTGCTGGTGCAGTCACTGTGAACATACATTACATTACTGATCCTGAGTTACCTCCTGTATTATACCCCAGAGCTGCACTCACTATTCTGCTGGTGCACTCACTGTGTACATACACTACATTACTGATCCTGAGTTACATCCTGTATTATACCCCAGAGCTGCACTCACTATTCTGCTGGTGCAGTCACTGTGTACATACATTACATTACTGATCCTGAGTTGCATCCTGTATTATACTCCAGAGCTGCACTCACTATTCTGCTGGTGCAGTCACTGTGTACATACATTACATTACTGATCCTGAGTTACATCCTGTATTATACTCCAGAGCTGCACTCACTATTCTGCTGGTGCAGTCACTGTGTACATACATTACATTACTGATCCTGAGTTACATCCTCTATTATACTCCAGAGCTGCACTCACTATTCTGCTGGTGCAGTCACTGTGTACATACATTACATTACTGATCCTGAGTTATCTCCTGTATTATACCCCAGAGCTGCAGTCACTATTCTGCTGGTGCAGTCACTGTGTACATACATTACATTACTGATCCTGAGTTACATCCAGTATTATACTCCAGAGCTGCACTCACTATTCTGCTGGTGCAGTCACTGTGTACATACATTACATTATTGATCCTGTGTAACCTCCTGTATTATACCCCTGAGCTGCACTCACTATTCTGCTGGTGCAGTCACTGTGTACATACATTGTTGGATTTGGTGTCTGTGATTATTTTCGGTCTTTCTCACCCTCCTTCCTTCCTTGCAGTGACCCGTCCTTGGATATAAGAATGCCGGAGATGACTCAGAATGCAAGTCCTAATAAATCCAAGCATAGGTAAGAGCGCCCCACAGTGGACGGGACGTGTCAGACTCTTATGGGGGTGTCCGATGCCTCCTCTGACTAGGAGAGTTGTGGTTTTTCGATCTCTGTATAGTGTTAGTTTGGAGTCACTCCTGGGGATTGAGTCTTGTGTAGTAATTTATTTGCTTCGCTCTTTCGTCGCCTTGTGATTAATTATTAGTGACTGATACAATAAATTTACTTTATTTCCTTCTTTAGGAAGAAAAACCGTGAGAGCCACAATGAGGGTAAGCAATGCGCCTGGTCCCCCCCCTCCAAGACCTAAAATTGTCCATAAAGTTGATGACCGAGACCTGTGGCGGCGTCCTTTTTTTTTTTTTTTTTGTAACGGGACGTGCCGCCATATCGGTCGTCATCTGTGACCTTCGTTCCTGGGGATCTGTCACATTTTCGAGGGGGCATTTTTATAAGCTTGAGAGGTGACTCCATTGTGGCTGCTCTTCGAGTTGGTTCCAGTTTTGGAAAAAGATCTCTTAATTGTAGGTTTTAACAGGGATGAATGGTGTGGTCATTATAGGCTCTATCATAAATATCTGATAGGTGAGGGTCCGCTTCAGAGCCCGGCGCCTCTCCCGGGAGCCCCCAATCCCCTGCTCCATCCGACCAGTGATGGGAACAGTCACGATGCACACCGAGCATATATTCCAATACAATGATCGGGGGGAACCGACTGATTCACTGCCACCTCTCTGCTCATAGGTGGTCCGACACTGGCCGTAGTGATAGGAGTGGAAGACCCCCATGGGAAGGGAGATGGACCTGGGTGGCATACTGCTCTCACCAGTGGGGTTTAAAATAAGTTATATCTTTATGGAGATAGAACACTGGATTTTCTGACACAAAGCTCCAAATCTCCTGCAGACAAGCCGAAGGTTTTATTTTATTTTTTTCTCTTTTTAGTGGAAAGACATAGGAAGAAGAAAATAAACTCTGGGATCAATCGGATCGGAGACCTCATCCCCTGCTCTCCCGCCCTAAAGCAGGTAATGGCATCATCTCGAGTCTCAGCCAGTACTAACGGAGACGAGCGAATACAATATGTGAGGTCAAACCCTGGAAAACCAGCAAATGCTGACCGCTGTACTAAGGAGAGAGAGGCGGAGATGCTGACCGCTGTACTAAGGAGAGAGAGGCGGAGATGCTGACCGCTGTACTAAGGAGAGAGAGGCGGAGATGCTGACCGCTGTACTAAGGAGAGAGAGAGGTGGAGATACTGACCGCTGTGCTAAGGAGAGACAGGTGGAGATACTGACCGCTGTACTAAGGAGAGAGAGAGGTGGAGATACTGACCGCTGTGCTAAGGAGAGACAGGTGGAGATACTGACCGCTGTACTAAGGAGAGAGAGGCGGAGATGCTGACCGCTGTACTAAGGAGAGAGAGAGGTGGAGATACTGACCGCTGTGCTAAGGAGAGACAGGTGGAGATACTGACCGCTGTACTAAGGAGAGAGGCGGAGATGCTGACCGCTGTGCTAAGGAGAGACAGGTGGAGATACTGACCGCTGTTCTAAGGAGAGACAGGTGGAGATACTGACCGCTGTACTAAGGAGAGAGGCAGAGATTCTGACCGCTGTACTAAGGTGACTGCTGTACTAAGGAGAGACAGGCGGAGATACTGACTGCTGTGGTATGGAGAGACAGGCAAAGGTACTGATCGCTGTACTAAGGAGAGACAGGCGGAGATGCTGATCGCTGTACTAAGGAGAGACAGGCAGAGATACTGACCACTGTACTAAGGAGAGACAGGCGGAGATGCGGACCGCTGTACTAAGGAGAGACAGGCGGAGTTGCTGATCGCTGTACTAAGGAGAGAAAGGCAGAGATACTGACCACTGTACTAAGGAGAGACAGGCGGAGATACTGATCGCTGTACTAAGGAGAGAAAGGCAGAGATACTGACCGCTGTACTAAGGAGAGACAGGCACAGATACTGACCGCTGTACTAAGGAGAGACAGGTGGAGATACTGACCGCTGTACTAAGGAGAGAGGCGGAGATTCTGACCGCTGTACTAAGGTGACTGCTGTACTAAGGAGAGACAGGCGGAGATACTGACTGCTGTGGTATGGAGAGACAGGCAAAGGTACTGATCGCTGTACTATGGAGAGACAGGCGGAGATGCTGATCGCTGTACTAAGGAGAGAAAGGCAGAGATACTGACCACTGTACTAAGGAGAGACAGGCGGAGATACTGATCGCTGTACTAAGGAGAGAAAGGCAGAGATACTGACCACTGTACTAAGGAGAGACAGGCGGAGATGCTGATCGCTGTACTAAGGAGAGACAGGCGGAGATACTGATCGCTGTACTAAGGAGAGAAAGGCAGAGATACTGACCACTGTACTAAGGAGAGACAGGCGGAGATGCTGACCACTGTACTAAGGAGAGAGAGAGGCGGAGATACTGACCGCTGT
Source organism: Ranitomeya imitator (assembly GCF_032444005.1). Classification (NCBI taxonomy): domain Eukaryota; kingdom Metazoa; phylum Chordata; class Amphibia; order Anura; family Dendrobatidae; genus Ranitomeya; species Ranitomeya imitator. The sequence goes on along the minus strand of NC_091284.1, from coordinate 15,796,348 downwards.
ACTAAGGAGAGACAGGCGGAGATGCTGATCGCTGTACTAAGGAGAGAAAGGCAGAGATGCGGACCGCTGTACTAAGGAGAGACAGGCGGAGATGCGGACCGCTGTACTAAGGAGAGACAGGCGGAGATGCGGACCGCTGTACTAAGGAGAGACAGGCGGAGATGCTGACCGCTGTACTAAGGAGAGACAGGCGGAGATGCTGACCGCTGTACTAAGGAGAGAGAGGTGGAGATACTGACCGCTGTACTAAGGAGAGAGAGGCGGAGATGCTGACCGCTGTGCTAAGGAGAGACAGGTGGAGATACTGACTGCTGTGGTATGGAGAGACAGGCAAAGGTACTGATCGCTGTACTAAGGAGAGAGAGGCGGAGATGCTGACCGCTGTACTAAGGAGAAATAGGCGGAGATACTGACTGCTGTGGTATGGAGAGACAGGCAAAGGTACTGATCGCTGTACTAAGGAGAGAGAGGCGGAGATACTGATCGCTGTACTAAGGAGAGAGAGGCGGAGATGCTGACCACTGTACTAAGAGGAGAGAGGCAGAGATACTGACCACTGTACTAAGGAGAGAGAGGCGGAGATGCTGACCGCTGTACTAAGGAGAAATAGGCGGAGATACTGACTGCTGTGGTATGGAGAGACAGGCAAAGGTACTGATCGCTGTACTAAGGAGAGAGAGGCGGAGATACTGATCGCTGTACTAAGGAGAGAGAGGCGGAGATGCTGACCACTGTACTAAGAGGAGAGAGGCAGAGATACTGACCGCTGTACTAAGGAGAGAGAGGCGGAGATGCTGACCACTGTACTAAGGAGAGAGAGAGGCGGAGATACTGACCGCTGTACTAAGGAGAGACAGGCGGAGATGCTGATCGCTGTACTAAGGAGAGAGAGAGGCGGAGATACTGACCGCTGTACTAAGGAGAGAAAGGCAGAGATGCGGACCGCTGTACTAAGGAGAGACAGGCGGAGATGCGGACCGCTGTACTAAGGAGAGACAGGCGGAGATGCGGACCGCTGTACTAAGGAGAGACAGGCGGAGATGCTGACCGGTGTACTAAGGAGAGACAGGCGGAGATGCTGACCGCTGTACTAAGGAGAGAGAGGTGGAGATACTGACCGCTGTACTAAGGAGAGAGAGGCGGAGATGCTGACCGCTGTGCTAAGGAGAGACAGGTGGAGATACTGACCGCTGTACTAAGGAGAGAGGTGGAGATTCTGACCGCTGTACTAAGGTGACTGCTGTACTAAGGAGAGACAGGCGGAGATACTGACTGCTGTGGTATGGAGAGACAGGCAAAGGTACTGATCGCTGTACTAAGGAGAGAAAGGCGGAGATACTGATCGCTGTACTAAGGAGAGAGAGGCGGAGATGCTGACCGCTGTACTAAGGAGAGAGAGGCGGAGATGCTGACCGCTGTACTAAGGAGAGAGGCGGAGATGCGGACCGCTGTACTACATAGAGACAGGCGGAGATGCGGCCTGCTGTACTAAGGAGAGACAGGCGGAGATGCGGACCACTGTACTAAGGAGAGAGAGGCGGAGATACTGACCGCTGTACTAAGGAGAGGGGCGGAGATGCTGACCACTGTACTACATAGAGACAGCCGGAGATGCGGCCTGCTGTACTAAGGAAAGACAGGCGGAGATACTGACTGCTGTGCTAAGGAGAGGCAGGCGGAGATACCGCTGTACTAAGGAAAGACAGACGGGGATATTGACAGCTGTACTAACGAGTGACAGGCGGAGATGCTGAATAGTGTACTAACGAGTGACAGGCGGAGATGCTGACCGCTGTATTAACGAGTGCCAGTACATCGGTCAGCATATCCACCTTTTATTCGTTAGTACAACAGTCAGTATCTCCGCCTGTCTCTCCTTGGTACAGCGGTCTTCATCTCTGCCTGTCTCTTCTTCGGTCAGGATTTCCGCCTTTCTCTCCTTAGTACAGCGGTCAGTATCGCAGCCTGTTGTTAGGGCTTTCTCCTACCCTTCGGCCTCCCGTCGCCTCTTGATCAGAAGTCGCAATGTCGTATCTGCTTCATGCTGCAGTGTAATGATGGGGCCGATCCATCAGAAGAGGCGACAGTTGGGGTTGCCGCTAGGTAGGAGGAGGTTCGGGCGGCTCTGGTCCTGCAGTCATGGACTCCCGATGTGGCCGCTGGGCCAGGATCCCACAAGTCTTGTAGCTCAACTCTGAGGTGGGACGGCAGTGAGGGGGCTTTCTGGGATTTTGCATTGAAGGGCAATGTGAGTCCTGTACTTTGATCGCTCCTTTGTAGGACTACTGTAAATCATATGACAGGGTGCACAAACACATGGCACTCTCGGCTGTCCCGTGTGCGAGACCCTCAGTACCCTGAGCCCTGTCGGATCATACATCTGTCTTGCTCGATCTTTCTGCTATCTGTATAAGATCCCGGATCCCTTCTGTCGGATTCTCTTGAATCATTTTTCTCCTTCGCCTCATTGGGGGACACAGGACTGTGGGTGTATGCTACTGAGGCCAGAAGGCTGACACTAAGTAAACATAAAAAAAGTTTAGTTCCTCCTCCGTCGTATACACCCCGATACTGGCCGAAGGCGAACCCAGTTTATGCTTAGTGTCTGAAGGAGGCACAAGTCTGGTTTCCAGACTCTCCATATTTTTCCTCCTCACATTGGAAATGAGATAGGGGCGACGGACCCTTTTGAAGGGGTCCGATCTCCCCAAACCAACAACGGGCGAGCACGTGGAGTGTCGCCTCCACGAATCCTCTCCTGCAACGTGGAACCTCTTGCCGGACTCGTTCCTGACCACCGTAAGGTAACGTAACCCTAGGCTGTACAAGTGCATGTGGACTGTCTGTGCGGCCTCCACTGCATCACCAATGCTCATACAGCGGTGATTGATGGAGGCGGACGGTCCCACTGGAGGGAAGATGGAGTTAGGGTGCCTGCACCGTCCTTTCAAATAGCCCCCTCTGACCTTCAGCTCCATCGCGTGGTGGGGGGCTGGGAGGGTTTCTGCAGCACGCATCCCTGGAACAGCGGGCACTGCGTTTTTATTCTGCCGTTGGCAGCGCCATTCTGCGGGGATCCCGGCGCCTGGTCCGCCCCCCTTCATCCTCGTGCAGGTCCCGGGTAATTTTTTGCTCCCGGCGTCTGCCGTGTCAGGCCGCGGGCGGAAGTCCCGCCCCTTCCAGTCATGCCATTGGCCGGCGGGTTCCGCCTCCCTCTCCCTGGGCAAACGCTGGGGGGGGGGGGGGGAAATCTAGGCCCCGGCTTCTCCCGTGTTAGGCCGTGGGCGGAAGCCCTGCCTCTTCCGGCCGCGTCATCAGCTGCAGGCCCCGCCTCCCGGGAGTGAATGTGGGGGAAAATTTAGGCCGCGGACTGAAAACTCCACCATTTCCAGTGGGACCACCCACCAAGGAAGCGCTCCTTTTTAAAGGGACAGCACGGATGCGTCGCCCTGTGACAGGTTCCACAGGATGGACGGGGACACAGGACTGGGGTAAGTGCTACTCCCCCCAGCCTGACAGCTGCCATATCTGTTTTCTGCAGCCTATCTAAAACACTGTTTATAGCATCAGCAGGGTCACCATGTCTAGAAGGACCAAGTCTCACAAGGTTTTATATACCGCATGTGTAGCCTGTCGGTCTGCTTTTCCGCATGCCCAGAGTTAATCATCTCTGTGAGGCCTGCGATTCCGAACGCGCTCAGGAACCCTCCCCTGCGACTCGGGCAGAAACTAGTTTCTCACCCGAAATGGGTCACGTCCTTGTCGCAAGCTATGGCATCCCTAACCAAGGCAATCGAGTCCCTTCAAACCCCGGCTGGGGCCAGGGACAGCGGTTCTTGTACCTTGGGGAGGTCTTCCGACTGACTGGAGCCTCCGGCCTGCAGGGGCTGCGCTCTCACTAGGCAGACGCGGGGGAAGCGAACCCACACAGCTTCTCCCAGTCCATCAGGTGCATCTGCATCCTTGAGTTCCGCCTCTCGTTCACCCTCACCAGCGGAGATTAGTGAACATGGTTCAGACTACGATTCTGAAGGGTCCCTCAGTTTTGAGGCACCTGATTATCAGGAGTCAGACAGCCTAATTGAGGCCGTCAACCAAACCCTGGGTATAGAGGACGAATCTACCTTGGCCTCGGGTCACAAGGTATCGTTCAAGAGGATCAAGCAGCCTCATAGGGTGTTTTCCTCTCACCCTGAGTTTGAGGACTTAGTCCAACGTCATAGAGAGCGTCCGGACAGGCGTTTCTCGGGACAAAAGGCTCTAAATACAAGATACCCTTTCGCCCCCGTCGGTAGGTTCACCGGTTTCTCGTTTATGCTCTAACACGCTGTTATCCTTTCCCAACGGCTCCTCTATTAGGGCTCCAATTGATCGGCTCATAGAAAGTTTGGCCCGTTCAGTTTTCGAGGCTTCAGGTTCAGCCCTCTCGCCCTCTCTTGCAGCGACTTGGGTAGCTAAGGCCATGATATCTTGGTCAGAATCTTTAACTAAGGCTCTACAGGAGAGGGACCTACCAGCGGAAATGACGGAGATGTCAAATCAGATAGCTCTAGCTGGGAGCTACCTGATCAATGCATCTTTGGATGCAGCGAACGGTGCGGCATTAGCTGCCACAAACGCAATTGCCATTAGACGGGCTCTTTGGTTGAGAACATGGCGGGCGGATTCTATCTCAAAAAATCCCTTACAACTCTCCCATATCAGGGTGGTCAATTTATTTGGGAAAAAACTGGATCAGCTCATTTCTGATACCACGGGGGGAAAAGCAGTTTTCTCCCACAGCAAAAGATTAAACAACCCTTTCGTCGCCAGTTTCAGGCTAGTTTCAAATCCTTTCGTAAGGTGGACTCCAGCGTCAAACCCCGCTGGCCCAGGTCGACCTAATCAGGACAGAGATCATCAGATCTCCTACAGGGCCAACCCGTTGGGAAGAATGCGGTCCCAGCTTCCAAGGTCAAGGGGATCTAGGTCCCATAGGTTTTCGACCAAATGACTGGAGGCGTTCTCCGATCGCCACCGACAGAGTAGGCGGCCGTCTACTCTTGTTTCATCAGTCCTGGCTCACGGTGGTTCACGACAGGTGGGTAAAGAGAACTAGTGTCTTCAGGGTACAAGATAGTTTGTCAGTCATCCCCCATGCTGGTTCTTTCTCTCCTGTCTTCCCAGTTCAGAATCCCGGGTACAAGCTCTGTTCAAAACGCTAGAATCCCTTCGGCTCTGCGGGGTCATCACTCCAGTCCCGAAGGAAGAGAGATTTCAGGGGTTCTATTCCAACCTGTTTATAGTTCCTCAAAAAGACGGAACTGTAAGGCCCATTCTGGACCTGAAATGTTTAAACAGGTTTGTCAACATTCGTCACTTTCGAATGGAATCTCTCCGGTCGGTCATTTCGGCAATGGAAAAGGGAGAATTATTAGCTTCAATAGATATCAAGATGCTTATCTTCACATTCCCATATTTCCTTCGCATCAATAATTTCTACGTTTTGCCGTAGGCAGCCTACATTTTCAGTTCACAGCCTTACCTTTCGGGCTGGCCACCGCACCCAGGGTATTCACAGAGGTCATGGCAGCAGTGGTGTCCATCCTGCATTCCGGGGCATACTCGTTTTGCCATATTTAGACGACCTCCTTATCAAGGGGCTGTCTTTTCGGGCCTGCGAGGAAAATGTCAGCATTACTCTGGATACTCTTTCTCGCCTAGGGTGGCTGGTGAATCTAAATAAATCATCCCTTGTACCATCTCGGGAAAATCTTTTTTTCTAGGGATGATCTTCAACGCCTCACAAGGTTTGACAATCCGGCCCCGGGACAAGGTCCTGACCCTCCGGCAAGAGGTGAGGGTCCTTCGCCGGCCGATCTACCATACAATCCGGTCCTGCATGAGGGTCTTAGGAAGGATGGTGGTGGCAATAGAGGCAGCGCCATTTGTGCATCTCCATCTCCGTCCTCTCCAACATGCACTTTTGGCATCTTGGGACAAGAATCCGTGCTCTCTCAACCTCAGGTGCCGTCTGTCTCTCCAGGTCAGACAGGCTCTCGCATGGTGGTCAACGAGTCCTTCTCTACGACAGGGGAAGCCCTTTCACCCAGCCCACTGGCTGGTAGTCACGACAGACGCCAGTCTTCTCGGTTGGGGAGCAGTGTTTTGCCACCACACAGCCCAGGGACGCTGGTCCTCGCGGGAGTCAACCCTCCCGATCAATGTGTTGGAGATTCGGGCGATTCGGCCTTCCACCGCAGCATTTTCATCATCTTCTAGCAGGCCGCCCTGTCCGGATTCAATCGGACAATGCCACAGCGGTGGCCTACATAAATCATCAAGGGGATACCCGCAGCAGGGCCGCCATGCACGAGGTAAAACGGGTCCTCTACTGTTCCGAGAAGAACCACTCTGTGATTTTGGCAGTCCACATCCCGGGCGAGGAAAACTGGGCTGTGGATTTTCTCAGTCGTCAGGGCCTTGCAATCTGGGAAGTGGTCTCTCCATCCCAAAGTTTTTCGGCAAATATGTCATCGCTGGGGAATCCCGGACGTGGACCTGATGGCTTCTGGAATGAATGCCAAAGTACCCAGGTTTGTCGCCCGGTATCCAGATCCACAGGCAATCGCCGTGCACGCGTTAGTTCTACCTTGGAACCAGTTTCGTCTCCCATATCTGTTTCCCCCTCTGGCACTGCTCCCAAAGGTAGTCCGGAAGATCAAGACAGAGAGAATCCCAGCAATCCTGGTTGCCCCAGATTGGCCTCGTCGGTCATGGTACGCAGACCTAGTGCAGCTGCTTGCCGGAGCTCCGTGGCGGCTTCCGGACCGCCCGGATCTACTTTCGCAGGGCCCGATCTACCACCAGAACTTAGGGGCCCTGTGTTTAACGGCCTGGCCATTGAATCTTGGATTCTGACGCAGGCCAAGTTATCCCAAAAGGTTGCCGCTACCATGATTAGCGCCCGAAAATCCGTTTCAGCACGTATTTATCATCACACCTGGAAGATTTTCCTTTCATGGTGCAGAAAGCGTGGGCTTCCCCCACTACGCTTCTCCATCCCTAACATTCTTTTTTTTTTTATTTAAAATAGATTTTTATTGAAAGCGAATATGAACAATACAATTTATGCATTTTCCAGTATATTACAAAATTTTACAATTTCCAAACCCCCAACAATCCCAACAAAACCCAAACCTCCCCCTCCCCTGACAGCTCATACCCAGTTATACTTTGTTACCAGTATTGATGGCTCTTTGAGCCATTTGAATCACTTATGTCCGCTTGTTCTTTAGCACTCTCTTCCTTTCAGAGGCCCTCATCCTCCCATTACCCATACCTACTATCCCAGCTCGAGCCACGGAGACCACATTTTATCAAACGTTTCTATTTTCCCACGTCTTTTGTATACCCCCTTTTCCAAATTGAGACCATGTTTAACATATTTCAGGAATTCACCCCTTGTAGGCGGCTCATCCTTGATCCAGTTCCTTGCTATTACCTTCCTTGCCATATATAATAGCCTAGCTATTGCTATCTTCCAGGTGTTATCCACTCTAATTTCCTCTACATGTCCCAGTATACACACTATCGGATCTCTCGGCACTCTGCATTTATACGCCCCTTCCACACGGCTCATTACCACCAACCAGAAAGCAACCAGTCTTGGACATGTCCACATCATGTGATATATTCCTGCATTCTCAGTCCTACATCTCGGGCATTCAGAGTCAGCACGCAACCCCGCTCTGTGCAACACTTCCGGTGATTTATAGACTCTGTGCAAGATGTACAGCTGCGATAGTCTATACGGCTCGCTCAGTGACACTCGTGGAACCCACTCCAACACCGACTCCCAGGTTTCATCCTCCATTGGGCCTAAATCTCTTTCCCATTTCGCTCTCGCTTTTAGAGGGAAGTCTAGTAAATATGCATGTAGAAGGTCCTTATAAAGGGTGGTAATGACTCCCCTTGTGGACCCTTCCCCACATACGTATTCCAGAACTATGTCCTCCTGGATCTCAATACCACCGCCCTTGTTTTGCGCTTTAAAGGCATGTTTCATCTGAGCATATTGATACTCCCCAGTCGGTCTCAATCCAAACTCCCCCTGCAGCTGCGAAAAGGACTTTAATCCTTGTTGTTGAATTATCTGAGCCACCAAGTGGATTCCTTTGGCCTGCCACTCCGCCAGCACTCCAAGAGCCGCAAACTCAACCAAATTATTATTAAGCCATATCGGTGTAAATTTAGTCAGCCCCGTAACCCCCCGAATATGTCGCAGTCTGGTCCATAATTTATGTATCAAAAACATAGTTGGGTATAATTTCCCCAATACTCCCAAGGAGCCATCCTCCAGACACTGCGCCACCGGTCTTCGGTTTGTCACCCTCTCCATCAAGTGTTGTACCGCACCGGTAGACGCTCCCCGCGCCCAGCCCTTCAAATGCTGGCTCTGGGCTGCAAGAAAATATAACTCAGGATTGGGTAAAGCCAATCCTCCATCTTCCTTGGGTCGCTGAAGCGTCTCCAGGCGAATACGTGGGTACCGCCTCCCCCATATCAGGCTTCTAAAAAGAGCATTAATCTGCCGGAATTTCCCACGTGGAATCCAAACTGGCGCATTATGTAGGACGTAAAGTAATTTGGGCATCAGAACCATTTTAATGAGATTAACCCTACCCACCACCGATAGGTGTAATTTATTCCACGCATCCACTTTTGCTTTAAGGGCGCCCATGAGAGGAGTCAAATTCCTATACAAAAACTCTGTAACTGGGATCGAGATCCATATTCCCAGGTATTTGAAAAGGGATGCCCCCTTAAGCCGCCCCTCTCCCAATGGCTCACTTCTGCTCTCCTCCACCCCATCCACCTCGAAGAGGACCGATTTATCCCAATTTATCCTCAATCCCGACAAGGCTCCAAATTTCCCAATGATCTCGATAGCCCCATTCAAGGCTTCATCCGGGTCCGCCAGGAACAGTAAGATGTCATCTGCATATAACGCGATCTTCTCCTCAACACTCCCATATCTGAACCCAGGAACCTCATCCGATTGTCGGATCTTAGCGGCCAGTGGCTCCACAGCTAAGGCAAACAGAAGGGGCGACAGTGGGCAACCCTGCCTCGTACCTCTGGCCAACTTTATAGGCTGAGAAAGTTCCCCATTCACTCTAATTCTAGCTGTTGGTAGTGAATATAACAGTTGAGTCCATGCCACAAATTGCGGACCAATACCCATACACTTCAACACCCGCCAGAGATATCCCCACTCCACACTGTCAAACGCCTTATGGGCATCCAAGGATGCAATAACCCTTCGGCCACAGTTGTCAGACTTCAGCTGTAGGTTCATATGCAGCCTCCGCAGATTAACCGCTGTAGACCTGTCAGGCATAAAACCAGACTGATCCGGATGTACAAGGCTAGCAATGACGCTGGACAAACGGGTAGCTAACACCTTGGCCAAGAGCTTGACATCGATGGTTAACAGAGAGATTGGTCGATATGACTCAGGCTTCCCCAGATCCTTATCCTCCTTCGGAATAACCACTATAATAGCCTCCCTCATAGATGCTGGGAGATACCCTTGGCATCCAGCCTCCTCCAGTACTAACTTTAATCTGGGAATCAGCACTTCCTCCAAACTTTTATAGATTTCGGCTGGTAACCCATCAACCCCAGGTGCCTTCCCATTAGCCATAGACTTCAGCGCCCGACTCAGTTCCTCCTCGGTGATAGGGGCATCGAGGCTCACCCTATCCTCCTCACTCAATTTCGGAAGACCCAGACTCTCAAGGAAAGTCTCCGTATCTCCGGCTGACTCATTGACCCTGGAGGAATATAAGTCCGCGTAAAAGTCCGCAAAGACCTTTATAATTTCAGGTGTTTCAGATACCCTGCTCCCCCCATCTGAAACCAACGAATGTACATACGAGGTACCACGCTGAGCCGCGGCTACCACCGATAGCATGTGTCCCACTGTTTCTCCCTCCTGAAAATAAGCCACCCTCTGAAACTCCCGCTTCCTTTCAGCTTTTCCCAGCAGAATCTTTTCCATACAATTTTGCGCTGTTCTCAACCTTTTCTCTGCCTCAGAAGTCCCCAGCACTACCATCTCGTCCTCTGCGGCTTTCAGCTCCTCCATCGCCACTCTCTCCATCCCTAACATTCTTGCTTTTCTCCAAGCCGGCCTGGATTCGGGGCTTGCACCAAGTACTCTCAGAAAACAGATATCATCCTTGTCGGTTCTTTTTCAGCACAGGATCGCTGTCAATTTACAAGTGAAAACTTTTCTACAGGGAGTCGCTCACATGGTACCACCTTACAGGCCCCTCTGGATGCTTGGGACCTTAACCTTAAGTGCCTTGCAGGAAACTCCCTTTAAGCCTATTCAAGACGTCTCTTTGACCTACCTTTTCTGGAAAGTCATGTTCTTGGTGGCCATAAGTTCTATTAGGCGGATATCAGAGCTGGCGGCTCTATCCTGCCGGGCTCCGTTTCTACGGTTCTATCAGGATAAGGTTGTGCTCAGGCCAGCACCCTCTTGTTTGCCAAAGGTGGTTTCCTCGTTTCACATTAACGAGGACATTGTCTTTACCTTCTCTTTGCCCGGCGCCAACGCACCGTGTGGAAAAAGCTCTCCATACACTAGACCTAGTGAGAGCACTTAGGAGGTACATTTCACGGACTGCACCTTTTCGGCAAATGAATGCGCTGTTTGTCCTCCCCGAGGGTCGCAGGAAGGGACTCGCTGCTTCAAGATCCACCATAGCCAGGTGGATACGATCGGCTATTCAGGAGGCCTACCGCGTCAAGGGCATGGTCGTTCCGACCGGAATCGGAGCACACTCCACTCGGGCAGTGGGGGCTTCCTGGCCGCTTTGGCACCAGGCTTCGGCAGAACAGCAACCTGGTCCAGTTTGCATACCTTTTCCAAACACTACAATATGCACATTCAGACTTCTGCAGATGCAAGCCTGGGTAGAAGGATTCTTCAGGCAGCGGTAGCGCACTTATAGGCGGCAGATGCCTGGATATTACTCCGGTGAGTCAATTTCCCACCCAGGGACTGCTTTAGTCCTGTGTCCCCCAATGAGGCGAAGGAGAAATAGGGATTTTTGTGTTACTCACCGTAAAATCCTTTTCTCCGAGACGCTCATTGGGGGACACAGCTCCCTCCCTTTTAGCCAGATGGCTCTTTTTTGTTATTTGACTTTATCAGTCGGTGGGGTCGTTGCTAGACATGTTGTCTCTGTGTTAGTGCTGACTTTTTTGTTTGTTCTCCTACTGCTTTTTACACCAAACTGGGTTCGCCTTCGGCTAGTGTCAGGGTGTATACGACGGTGGAGGAGCTAACTTTTTTTTCACGTTTACTTAGTGTCAGACTCCTGGCGACAGTAGCATACACCCACAGTCCTGTGTCCCCCAATGAGCGTCTCGGAGAAAAGGATTTGTGCGTAACACAAAAATCACTATTTCCATTTTGTTTCTCAGAGCAAGAACATGATTCTGGATCAAGCTTTCAAGTACATCACCGAGCTGAAGCGGCAAAACGACGAACTGCTGCTAAACGGAGGGAACAATGAGCAAGGTGAGGCCGATGATGGAGGGAAAAAGATTCTCAGGAGTTATTATAAAATGTGGATGCCTTATGGGTGCAACTTTTTAATTTCCTTTTTTTCCCTTAAATGTATATATTGTTTGCAAAAAAAAAAAAAAAAAACCCTTTACCGGTATGGTTTCCTTATAAACATTGTGGCATTTGTCCTCTCCATCCTGTAAGTCTCACCATACACAGCAGGCTGCGGGGGATCAGTCAGTGAGCGCGTTTATCTCACTTTTTAGCGCAACGATTTCCTTGTCCCTTTTGTATTTGTAGCCTAATGTTTCGTCTTTTGTCGTGCACGGCGCTTTATTTTTGCTTTTGCTGACGAATAATTCTCCTTTAATCTTTTCTTCTTTTGCAGCCAGTGAGATCAAAAAACTCAGAAGGGAGTTGTCAGAGATCCAAAAAGAAAACGCTCGTTACATCGAATTATTGAAGAGCAATGACATCTGCCTGTACGACGACCCGACGCTGAGCTGGAAAGGCAACTCCAGAAACTCGAAAGCCTCACTGATCGCTTCTGCTGACCAAACCCCGAAACTTCCACTCTGCCTTAATGGTAACCAGCTGGGCACTTCTAACCAGGGAACCACTGTGCACGGCATCACCTTCAACGTGGGTCATAACCTCCAGAAGCAAACGGCCAATGTTGTGCCGGTGCAAAGAACGTGCAACCTGGTGACGCCCATCACCATCTCCGGTGTTTACCCCTTGGACAAAACATGGCAGCAAAATTCAACATCTCCTCCAACCACTGCAGCTGAAGTTGAGTCAACGAGTCTTCCTGTGACCATAGCACAGACCACGGCAAACCTCGTCCTGTCCAAGGGCAAAGATATCGCACCTTCCCCGACCAGCTCTGCCGTTTCATTTCCACTAGCGGCTGGTGCAGCGACTCCAATGATAAGTTCTTCCCATGCAAAAGAAGGGATTGTTGTCGAGCAAAATGTGCACGAAAATGTTGCATCTGTCAGCAGCAATCTTCCCTCACAAGTTCGTCTCGCAGACGTTCCTGGAATTAGCTTGCAGGTGTCTGTAAATGCTCCAGAAAAGACGTCTGCAGCTTCCGGTTGTACCGAGACTGTAAAGAGCGTAGGGAAGGACACTTTGCCCGGCGTCGCCATTGCATCCAGTATAGGTGTCGTCATCCACTCGAGAGAAGGAAATTCATCTCTAGAGGTCCCAGCCGGTACCAGTGCGTCTATGTTGTCTGCTCCTTCGCTGGAAGCCATCTGGTCCCTGTCACCCGGATTACCGGATTTGAAGAGCTTTGGAAGCCTATCTCGCATCCCGTCTGATGGAAACACTCAAACTACATGGACGACGTTACAACTTGCGGGAAACACTGTGCAGCCATTAAGTCAGTCGTCCTCAGCTGTGACTCCCGCACCAGTGACCGAGCAGCCAGTGGCCTCGAAAGAAACTCAAAATCACCATCCAGTTATGGCTTGTATAAACATGAACAACATGGCGCCCTCAGAAATCAAGCCCGTGGAGCAAGTAATGGTGAAAATGCCTTCTTGTCAGCCCGTACAAGTCCAGTCACTCATTACCCAACCTCAAGCACAGAGCACGACCAGTATCCTCCCGCTACATCCCCCGGTGCAGGTCATTCAGGTAGCTCAGCCATTCGGTCCCGCAATAAATCCAGCACCAGCCAATCAGAATATTATATTACTTCAACCACCAGCTCCTGCACCTTGTCCACCCGTTCCTAAACCACCTGTGGGGCAGCAAATCGTTATAATCCAAGCCACCCCCAACCAGAACAGCCTTCCTTTGATGACAGCCCAGCCTGCCCCTTCTGTGGTCATGCCCATTAATGCAACCAGTCCGGTCGTTTGCCCTTCAAACCCTGTGCAAAGCGCGGTGATCCCACAGACGTTTGGTGGAAAACATCTCGTTCATATATTGCCCAGACCCAGCCCTGTGCAGCCGTCCAGCACCGCACAGCAAGCACCCACGCCTGCCGCAGCCGCCCCAAATCAACAGCCGCCAACTATCTCTCTCAATGGACAGCTGTTTGCGTTGCAGCCCATGAATCCTACATCTGGATCCTCCAACCAAACCCCTATGCAAATTATCCAGCCAACAACCAGTGAAGATCCCAACACCAATGTCGCTCTAAACACATTCGGTGCATTGGCCAACCTGAGCCAGAACATCTCTCAGCTGGCCGGGCACAATTGCCTACAGTTTACCCTTAATCCCCCTGCACCAGCTACCAGCACCACATCAGTAAACTGCGTCTCGGTGTCTGGAACCAGTGTAACGGCCACAGTCGCTGAAACCTCTTCTGCTTTACCCGTTACATCTGTAATGACAAAGCCTTTATCAGTAAAGCCTGCAACTAACGCTGCAATGGCCGGTGCAAAGCCCAAAAAGACAGTCAAGAAACCAACTTTGAAGAAAGGAGCTTCTGCTAAAAAGGATCCTGCTGCAGCCACTAAACCAGAGCCTCTGAAAACCCAGACCAGTAATGGACCTCATATTGAAATGGAGAAAGCTCCTGACGTGGCGACAGCTTCCACTATAGAAGAGAAAGCAGGAGGTCAATCCTCGGAAAGCAGCCTAAGTGAGAAACCCAATGATGTCAGAAATCCTGCGAACTCGGAAGGAAATCCAATTTCATCCGACCAGAGGCATGATAAGCTCTCAGCTGTGCTCTTTGAGAATCCTGCGGAAGAAGATAGTGGAGCACAGAACGAGCGCAGACCCGATCCCGAATGTTTTACGGGAGATGTAGATCCTGGCAATCATCCTATAATAGCGGAGACCCTTCAAAAACCTCCGGTTGTAGAGAGTCCTCAAGACTCAATTGATGTAACCTCTGGTAGAAGTTCGGATCATGTCACGGCTTCTAGACCTTGCCAAGAAGAAGGTGGCACTCCAAGTTTAACTGCTGCCGACTTGCTGGAAACGCAAATATTGACTGATGACCCAAATGATAAATCCTTCTCTTTAAAAGGAGACTGTAAGGATCTTGACAGTCAGGGACCACCGTTCAGAAAAGTGAAGACTAAAGAACCTGTAACTATGGGCGAAACGAGGCCAGAACCAGTTATCCCCAACCCAAATCAGACTGGTATCTCCGAACAAGATGGCGGCAGCAACGCCTCTGCGACTAATCGGCAAACTGACTCTCCCTCGTCTGGTAGTTCTGCCAGCAGTCGTAACTTCTCAGTAGCCTCAATGTTGCCAGATGCCAACAGGGATGATGTCGTCAGTGGAGCGTCACTGGGGACAGCATTTAGCGGTTGTGGGTTTTCGGAGCAGAATGACATAGTTGCCGTCGCGGCTAGAGCCATCTTTGATCATGAAACTCTCTCGAAAGTAAAATCAAGAGTTCAGGCAGAACCTGGGAGGTCAGTTCCCGTTCCCACGAGCTCGGAAGCAGAAGCGTTGCCTGCAGACTGTCAGCTCCCTTTCAAGCTCCACGTGGCAAAAGAAAACCCCTCTCGACTCCAGCCTTCATCCCATTCTTTCACCCCCACGGATACTAATGGCCGCCCCTGTGTCGATCGTCTGGTAGAAAAAAGTAATTGTGCGATTGTGAATGCTGCCAGTCTGTCGTTACAGATCTCCACATCTCAGTCTCAGAGTGTGACCAGTCTGAGCATCAATAATTTAATACACCCGGGTGGCGTTAACCATTCGGTGAACTGCGCCAGTGTGTTGCAAACCTCGCAAAACATGTCCATGCCTCTGTCCACAAATACTTCTGTGTCCTCCAGCACTTACGAGAGCCAGACGGAGGTGGCGACGGCCATGTCCGACTACTCGCATGAGCAGCTACACTCGATGAGTTCGGCCGTCATGCAGGTATCTCGGGCGACGGTTCCTCTCCTGAAACAAACACTCGATGCTAGAAAAGAGTCCAACAAACGTTCGGCTCATGAGGACGGGATGCTTCCTGCAGCCAAGAGACCGAAGCAGTGTCAGGTTCCAATCAGGCTTGACCGGTTGCAGTCTTTAGGCAGCATCACAGAGCAGAACGAAGTAATGGTCGGTCACGCCGTGTCCGATTCCTCCGCATCTGCGGTGTCCGTATCCAGTAGTGTCCAAAGCCGCAGCGAGGGGCTGTCCAATCTACTGACTTCAAATAATAACTTTATTAACCCGATTCTGAGACAGCCTGATCTGCACTGCAATTCGCAACCTTCTGTATCTGAACAGGGTCAGATAGGGAACCAGCACCTTCAACCTCTGCATTCGCACCAACAGCAAGTACCTCTCCACAGTAATAACCCGTACTTGAAGCAGCAGCAACAAGCGGGACATTTACGGGACCATCATCACTTGTATCAGCAGCAAGTCCCACATGTGGACCGATCCCTCCGCTCACAGTCCCATAACATTCAGCAACAGCGAATGGTACAGCAGGATGTCCAGATGCAGAAGAAACAGAACCCCGTCCAAGGTGCTCAGGCGGCACGGCTGTCTCTGCAACAGAAACACCTGACGGAGCAAAATCGGCATAAGAGTGGTCAGCCCCATCACCAACAGATCCAACAGCAGCAGCAGATCCCTCCTCATTTTGGAAATGCCCAAGCAGAGAAGCCATGTGAAAACAGTGCACCGTCCCGAGGTCTCCACGTAGCCCACCCTCACGGTCATTTGAGTCAGGATATGCTTCATCAACATCAGCAGGATATCAACCGCTTGCAAGGATCCATTATGTCATCAGAGCACTTATCGGGTCACAACCAAGTCCAAAGGCTCATGACTTCGAGAAGTTTAGAGCAGCAGATGGCTTCCCAAGTGAGCGTGGTCTCTCGACCTCCAAATATGACATGTGTCCCACACCGGCAGGAAAGAAACCGAGTATCTAGTTACTCTGCTGAGGCGCTTATCGGAAAGAGCACCTCAAACACAGAACCGAGAATTGGAGTCTCCGTCCAAGCTTCACGGGTATCGGAGCAGATTGAAATGCGGAAGTATCTGGATGTATCCAGGAACAAAGTTCTACCAACCCATAATCTTCAGGGCCACATGTCCATCGAGCATGGCATCAATGCAGAATCTCAGAGGCTTCCAGACTGCCAAACCTTTAAGCCAGGAGGCTTATCTCAACAGCAAGCAGCTTCCTTTGAAGTTCAGACATCGAGAAACAATGAAGGTGGCACCAATACAAATATGAGGGGACTGCAGTCCCAAAACTATAGGATAAGCCAGAATAGTAATTCGGCCATGGATCGGCAAAAGCACCTGCCCTACCAGAGCGTCCAAGAGGTGCCCATCGCAAACACCCTTCCCATTAGAGAAAATGAGAATTCTTGTCACCAGACCTTCATGCAAAGTTTGTTGGCGCCTCACATTGGAGACCAAGCTGGGGCGAGTCAGCGGTCAATCTCCAGCCATCAGCGGATGCAGTACAACACCTCGTCTAGCATCGAGTTCAGTTGTCCACCGGCTCGTGAGTCCCTGCACCTCCGTAGAGAGAATGAGGGTCAGAACCGGGAAAGCTGTGACTTGGTGATGGGACAAGTGAACCCCAGGAACAATTCTTTAAATATTCCTTTCTCCAGCTCTTCTGGAGAGATCCAGGGCAGGAATACGAGTCCTCACATGCAAAAATCTGTTCGGGGGTCTGACGGGCAGACAAAGAACCAGCTGAATATACAAGTTTCCATTAACATGCATGGTGTGGTTCATCCACCCATTCCTCATCAGTCCATCACCCATGGAAATGGAGATCAGCGGCAAACAGTGAGGCAGACTAATCACTCAGTAGCCCAGCGTTCCAGGCATCCTCTACAAGAGGAACCGGATGCCAAGACTCGTCAATCTGAAAGAAACCGATCTGGAAACCAAAGACATGGCAATATGTTTGATTCTGCGCTGCCTCCCCTGCCCCTAGCCGGCCCGAGTAGCATGATCCTTGGGCGGCAGCAGCCCGTGACGGAAAAGCGGACCGGAATAGTTCGTTTTATGCCTGACAGCCCCCAGGTGTCTGCTGACAATCCAGCTCCTGACCAACATACGCTTGCCCAGAATTTCGGATTCCCGTTCATCCCGGAGGGTACAATGAATCCACCCATTAATGCAAATGCATCTTTCATCCCTCCCGTTACACAGACAACAGCGACACGGACGCCTGCCCTGATCCCGGTAGATCCACAGAACACGTTGCCCTCTTTTTACCCTCCATATTCTCCAGCTCATCCAAGTTTGTCCAATGACCTCACCCTGCCCTACTTCTCCAACCAGATGTTTCCTAATCCAAGCACCGAGAAGCCCAACGGCAATAGGTTTGGCTCCATACTGTCCCCACCGAGGCCTGTAGGCTTCTCCCAAACAACATTCCCCCTCCTGCCAGAAATGCCCCCGATGCACATGACCAACCCGTCCCACCTGTCAAACTTCAACCTGACCTCCCTGTTTCCAGAAATTGCCACCGCCCTCCCTGCTGATGGCTCGGCAGTGTCGCCGTTGCTTTCCTTATCTCACCCTTCCGCTTCGGACTCTTCAAAGCAGTCGTCAAATCGGCCAGCACACAACATAAGCCATATATTGGGCCACGACTCCAGTTCGGCAGTGTGATGTTGAGGGGCTCCTGGATGTGGTTTTGTTCTATTTTCTTCATTTTTTTTTTTTTTTTTTCATGCTGTAAAGTTTTTGAGTTTTTCCATTTCCATGAATCTATCGACGTCCTTCCATCAACATATCGGCCGCTCTGTCAGTCACGGTTCCCCTCCGCACAACCCCTTCCCCTCTCACGTGCTCTAGTTTTTGGTGACAACTCTGCCGTTGCTTTTTACCGGTCAGAATTTTTTATTTTGCGCTTTTACTACATCATTTGTGCATGTTCGGAATATGATGTGGGAAATCTGTTATTTATCCACTCATTTTGCCAGAACCCCCCCCCAAAAAAATGCCATGATTCATAAAAAAAAAATAATTTGGGATTATATATTTAATATTTTTACTGGGAATATTTGTAATTGGCTTAAAAGCTTTAATTTAAAACTTTTCATATAAAAATCCTTCTAAGAAACGGAAAAGTAGGAGACGTTGGCCGATGTTATCATTGTTTCCCAAACCGCCGCTGCATTAAAGTCAGAAAATGTATTGAGTCCTCCTGTGATCCGCCGCCCGGCATCGCGGCCCAGAAGGACGTCCGAACGGAGAACTTAAGAATTGTTCGTCCGTGCTCCACCATTCTTGGGACGTGCTGAAACAAATTGTATGTATTAGGCTACGTTCACATTCGCGTCTTTGGATGCAGCATCGTCGCCGCAACGCACGACGGATGTGAAACGCGCAAAAACGCATTTAGTGACGCATGCGTCCATTTTTGACTTGATTTTGGACGCAAAAAAAATGCAACTTGCTGCGTCCTCTGCGCCCTGACACTTGCGCCAAAAAAGACGCATGCGTCACAAAACGCAAGTCAACGCATGTCCATGCGCCCCCTTGTTAAATATAGGGGCGCATGATGCATGCATCGCCGCGGCTGCGCCAGACGCAGCCCCGCAAAACACTAATGTGAACGTAGCCTCAAAGGGGACCCCCAAAACCAATAATTGTTCTTGCTGGATGAATTATGAATATTATTTGGTCCATTGTTTTCCGTCGGTCATGCCTGTGCTTGGTTGAGGGTTTGGTGTGATGTCATCGCGGTGATGTCATGGGTGCTCCGCTCTGGTGTCGGCACAGTCATACTTTGTGTCCTGGTGCAGTGACGCCAGTATTTTAGGCCGAGTCAACAAGCGGCGAATATAGCTGTCACCATGATTGTGATAAGGTGGCTTCAGTCGCCATGTACGGAAACCATTACTGTACGGAAATGTATAGAATTCAAACCCGAGACCCCTGTGGGCGAGGGACTATGGGATCACGTATACCCAGCCTTACATGTTGGACGATCCCTGACTCCATCATGGACCATAACTGATGTGCCCTCCATAGTAACCCCGACGCCCTCGGCACGACATGCGGCGCCCCCACATTTCACAGTGTGTATAATATACTGTATATATGTAATTACACGGAGCGCAGCCCCTCGTCTCCACTGTACATGTTGTGTATAGTTCTTTATACTTCTGGAAATTCTTGAAAGACGGCGCCCATTTAAGCTTCAGACATTTTTCCTCTTCTGTTATGTGAATGGAGTGACGGGCGGGGGCTCTGGATTTGATTTTCTATTGCTGCTTTGGTACTTGCAGATCTCATGGTACAATTTTATTTCCAATGATTTCTGGTTGTAATAATTCTTTGTAAAGAGCTGAACATATTTTATTAGTAAAATAAAAGTTCTCACGCCTCTTGTGGTCTCCAGAGCCTCTGTTGTATCGTACAAAAGCTTGTGTGTACAGTACCTTGTGTGAATGTGTATATACCTTACATTACTACATTCTGTATATACCCCAGAGCTGCACTCACTATTCTGCTGGTGCAGTCACTGTGTACATTACATTACTGGTCCTGAGTTACATCCGGTATTATACCCCAGAGCTGCACTCACTATTCTGCTGGTGCAGTCACTGTGTACATTACATTACTGGTCCTGAGTTACATCCGGTATTATACCCCAGAGCTGCACTCACTATTCTGCTGGTGCAGTCACTGTGTACATACATAACATTACTGATCCTGCGTTACATCCTGTATTATACTCCAGAGCTGCACTCACTATTCTGCTGGTGCAGTCACTGTGTACATACATTACTGATCCTGAGTTACATCCTGTATTATACCCCAGAGTTGCACTCACTATTCTGCTGGTACAGTCACTGTGTACATACATTACATTACTGATCCTGAGTTACATCCTGTATTATACCCCAGAGAGGCACTCACTATTCTGCTGGTGCAGTCACTGTGTACATACCTAACATTACTGATCCTGCGTTACATCCTGTATTATACTCCAGAGCTGCACTCCCTATTCTGCTGGTGCAGTCACTGTGTACATACATTACATTACTGATCGTGCGTTACATCCTGTATTATACTCCAGAGCTGCACTCAATATTCTGCTGGTGCAGTCACTGTGTACATACATTACTGATCCTGCGTTACATCCTGTATTATACTCCAGAGCTGCACTCACTATTCTGCTGGTGCAGTCACTGTGTACATACATTACTGATCCTGAGTTACATCCTGTATTATACCCCAGAGTTGCACTCACTATTCTGCTGGTGCAGTCACTGTGTACATACATTACATTACTGATCCTGAGTTACATCCTGTATTATACCCCAGAGAGGCACTCACTATTCTGCTGGTGCAGTCACTGTGTACATACATAACATTACTGATCCTGCGTTTCATCCTGTATTATACTCCAGAGCTGCACTCACTATTCTGCTGGTGCAGTCACTGTGTACATACATTACTGATCCTGAGTTACATCCTGTATTATACCCCCGAGCTGCACTCACTATTCTGCTGGTGCAGTCACTGTGTACATACATTACATTACTGATCCTGAGTTACATCCTGTATTATACCCCAGAGGTGCACTCACTATTCTGCTGGTGCAGTCGTTGTGTACATACATTACATTACTGATCCTGAGTTACATCCTGTATTATTCTCCAGAGCTGTACTCACTATTCTGCTGGTGCAGTAACTGTGTACATACATTACATTACTGATCCTGAGTTACATCCTGTATCATACCCCAGAGCTGCACTCACTATTATGCTGGTGCAGTCACTGTGTACATACATTACTGATCCTGAGTTACATCCTGTATTATACCCCAGAGCTGCACTCACTATTCTGCTGGTGCAGTCACTGTGTACATACATTACATTACTGATCCTGAGTTACATCCTGTATTATACCCCAGAGCTGCACTCACTATTATGCTGGTGCAGTCACTGTGAACATACATTACTGATCCTGAGTTACATCCTGTATTATTCTCCAGAGCTGTACTCATTATTCTGCTGGTGCAATCACTGTGTACATACATTACACTACTGATCCTGAGTTACATCCTGTATTATACCCCAGAGAGGCACTCACTATTCTGCTGGTGCAGTCACTGTGTACATACATTACATTACTGATCCTGCGTTACATCCTGTATTATACTCCAGAGCTGCGCTCACTATTCTGCTGGTGCAGTCACTGTGTACATACATTACTGATCCTGAGTTACATCCTGTATTATACCCCAGAGCTGCACTCCCTATTCTGCTGGTGCAGTCACTGTGTACATACATTACATTACTGATCCTAAGTTACAT
This sequence comes from Ranitomeya imitator, assembly GCF_032444005.1. Classification (NCBI taxonomy): domain Eukaryota; kingdom Metazoa; phylum Chordata; class Amphibia; order Anura; family Dendrobatidae; genus Ranitomeya; species Ranitomeya imitator. The sequence continues at coordinate 15,774,550 of NC_091284.1, read as the reverse complement.
CCTGTATTATACCCCAGAGCTGCACTCACTATTCTGCTGGTGCAGTCACTGTGTACATACATTACATTACTGATCCTGCGTTACATCCTGTATTATACTCCAGAGCTGCACTCACTATTCTGCTGCTGCAGTCACTGTGTACATACATTACTGATCCTGAGTTACATCCTGTATTATACCCCAGAGGTGCACTCACTATTCTGCTGGTGCAGTCACTGTGTACATACATTACATTACTGATCCTGCGTTACATCCTGTATTATACTCCAGAGCTGCACTCACTATTCTGCTGGTGCAGTCACTGTGTACATACATTACTGATCCTGAGCTACATCCTGTATTATACCCCAGAGCTGCACTCACTATTCTGCTGGTGCAGTCACTGTGTACATACATTACATTACTGATCCTGAGTTACATCCTGTATTATTCTCCAGAGCTGTACTCACTATCCTGCTGGTTCAATCACTGTGTACATACATTACATTACTGATCCTGCGTTACATCCTATATTATACTCCAGAGCTGCACTCACTATTCTGCTGGTGCAGTCACTGTGTACATACATTACTGATCCTGAGTTACATCCTGTATTATACTCCAGAGCTGCACTCACTATTCTGCTGGTGCAGTCACTGTGTACATACATTACTGATCCTGAGTTACATCCTGTATTATACCCCAGAGCTGCACTCACTATTCTGCTGGTGCAGTCACTGTGTACATACATTACTGATCCTGAGTACATCATTACTGATCCTGAGTTACATCCTGTATTATACCCCAGAGCTGCACTCACTATTCTGCTGATGCAGTCACTGTGTACATACATTACTGATCCTGAGTTACATCCTGTATTATACCCCAGAGCTGCACTCACTATTCTGCTGGTGCAGTCACTGTGTACATACATTACTGATCCTGAGTTACATCCTGTATTATACCCCAGAGAGGCACTCACTATTCTGCTGGTGCAGTCACTGTGTACATACATTACATAACTGATCCTGAGTTACATCCTGTATTATACTCCAGAGCTGCACTCACTATTCTGCTGGTGCAGTCACTGTGTACATACATAACATTACTGATACTGCGTTACATCCTGTATTATACCCCAGAGCTGCACTCACTATTCTGCTGGTGCAGTCACTGTGTACATACATTACTGATCCTGAGTTACATCCTGTACTATACCCCAGAGCTGCACTCACTATTCTGCTGGTGCAGTCACTGTGTACATACATTACATTACTGATCCTGAGTTACATCCTGTATTATACCCCAGAGCTGCACTCACTATTATGCTGGTGCAGTCACTGTGAACATACATTACTGATCCTGAGTTACATCCTGTATTATTCTCCAGAGCTGTACTCATTATTCTGCTGGTGCAATCACTGTGTACATACATTACACTACTGATCCTGAGTTACATCCTGTATTATACCCCAGAGAGGCACTCACTATTCTGCTGGTGCAGTCACTGTGTACATACATTACATTACTGATCCTGCGTTACATCCTGTATTATACTCCAGAGCTGCGCTCACTATTCTGCTGGTGCAGTCACTGTGTACATACATTACTGATCCTGAGTTACATCCTGTATTATACCCCAGAGCTGCACTCCCTATTCTGCTGGTGCAGTCACTGTGTACATACATTACATTACTGATCCTAAGTTACATCCTGTATTATACCCCAGAGCTGCACTCACTATTCTGCTGGTGCAGTCACTGTGTACATACATTACATTACTGATCCTGCGTTACATCCTGTATTATACTCCAGAGCTGCACTCACTATTCTGCTGCTGCAGTCACTGTGTACATACATTACTGATCCTGAGTTACATCCTGTATTATACCCCAGAGGTGCACTCACTATTCTGCTGGTGCAGTCACTGTGTACATACATTACATTACTGATCCTGCGTTACATCCTGTATTATACTCCAGAGCTGCACTCACTATTCTGCTGGTGCAGTCACTGTGTACATACATTACTGATCCTGAGCTACATCCTGTATTATACCCCAGAGCTGCACTCACTATTCTGCTGGTGCAGTCACTGTGTACATACATTACATTACTGATCCTGAGTTACATCCTGTATTATTCTCCAGAGCTGTACTCACTATCCTGCTGGTTCAATCACTGTGTACATACATTACATTACTGATCCTGCGTTACATCCTATATTATACTCCAGAGCTGCACTCACTATTCTGCTGGTGCAGTCACTGTGTACATACATTACTGATCCTGAGTTACATCCTGTATTATACTCCAGAGCTGCACTCACTATTCTGCTGGTGCAGTCACTGTGTACATACATTACTGATCCTGAGTTACATCCTGTATTATACCCCAGAGCTGCACTCACTATTCTGCTGGTGCAGTCACTGTGTACATACATTACTGATCCTGAGTACATCATTACTGATCCTGAGTTACATCCTGTATTATACCCCAGAGCTGCACTCACTATTCTGCTGATGCAGTCACTGTGTACATACATTACTGATCCTGAGTTACATCCTGTATTATACCCCAGAGCTGCACTCACTATTCTGCTGGTGCAGTCACTGTGTACATACATTACTGATCCTGAGTTACATCCTGTATTATACCCCAGAGAGGCACTCACTATTCTGCTGGTGCAGTCACTGTGTACATACATTACATAACTGATCCTGAGTTACATCCTGTATTATACTCCAGAGCTGCACTCACTATTCTGCTGGTGCAGTCACTGTGTACATACATAACATTACTGATACTGCGTTACATCCTGTATTATACCCCAGAGCTGCACTCACTATTCTGCTGGTGCAGTCACTGTGTACATACATTACTGATCCTGAGTTACATCCTGTACTATACCCCAGAGCTGCACTCACTATAATGCTGGTGCAGTCACTGTGTACATACATTACATTACTGATCCTGAGTTACATCCTGTATTATACCCCAGAGCTGCACTCACTATTCTGCTGGTGCAGTCACTGTGTACATACATTACATTACTGATCCTGAGTTACATCCTGTATTATACTCCAGAGCTGCACTCACTATTCTGCTGCTGCAGTCACTGTGTACATGCATTACTGATCCTGCGTTACATCCTGTATTATACTCCAGAGCTGCACTCACTATTCTGCTGGTGCAGTCACTGTGTACATGCATTACTGATCCTGATTTACATCCTGTATTATACCCCAGAGCTGCACTCACTATTCTGCTGGTGCAGTCACTGTGTACATACATTACTGATCCTGAGTTACATCCTGTATTATTCTCCAGAGCTGTACTCACTATTCTGCTGGTGCAGTCACTGTGTACATACATTACTGATCCTGAGTTACATCCTGTATTATACCCCAGAGCTGCACTCACTATTCTGCTGGTGCAGTCACTGTGTAAATACATTACATTACTGATCCTGAGTTACATCCTGTATTATACCCCAGAGCTGCACTCACTATTCTGCTGGTGCAGTCACTGTGTAAATACATTACATTACTGATCCTGAGTTACATCCTGTATTATTCTCCAGAGCTGTACTCACTATTCTGCTGGTTCAATCACTGTGTACATACATTACATTACTGATCCTGCGTTACATCCTGTATTATACTCCAGAGCTGCACTCACTATTCTGCTGGTGCAGTCACTGTGTACATACATTACTGATCCTGAGTTACATCCTGTATTATACCCCAGAGCTGCACTCACTATTCTGCTGGTGCAGTCACTGTGTACATACATTACATTACTGATCCTGAGTTACATCCTGTTTTATACTCCAGAGCTGCACTCACTATTGTGCTGGTGCAGTCACTGTGTACATACATTACATTACTGATCCTAAGTTACAGCCTGTATTATACCCCAGAGCTGCACTCACTATTCTGCTGGTGCAGTCACTGTGTACATACATTACATTACTGATCCTGCGTTACATCCTGTATTATTCTCCAGAGCTGTACTCACTATTCTGCTGGTTCAATCACTGTGTACATACATTACTGATCCTGAGTTACATCCTGTATTATACCCCAGAGCTGCACTCACTATTCTGCTGGTGCAGTCACTGTGTACATACATTACATTACTGATCCTGCGTTACATCCTGTATTATACTCCAGAGCTGCACTCACTATTCTGCTGGTGCAGTCACTGTGTACATACATTACTGATCCTGAGTTACATCCTGTATTATACTCCAGAGCTGCACTCACTATTCTGCTGGTGCAATCACTGTGTACATACATTACTGATCCTGAGTTACATCCTGTATTATACCCCAGAGCTGCACTCAATATTCTGCTGGTGCAGTCACTGTGTAAATACATTACATTACTGATCCTGAGTTACATCCTGTTTTATACTCCAGAGCTGCACTCACTATTCTGCCGGTGCAGTCACTGTGTACATACATTACTGATCCTGAGTTACATCATGTATTATACCCCAGAGCTGCACTCACTATTCTGCTGGTGCAGTCACTGTGTACATACATTACTGATCCTGAGTTACATCCTGTATTATACCCCAGAGCTGCACTCACTATTCTGCTGGTGCAGTCACTGTGTACATACATTACATTACTGATCCTGAGTTACATCCTGTATTATACTCCAGAGCTGCACTCACTATTCTGCTGGTGCAGTCACTGTGTACATACATTACTGATCCTGAGTTACATCCTGTATTATACTCCAGAGCTGCACTCACTATTCTGCTGGTGCAGTCACTGTTTACATACATTACTGATCCTGAGTTACATCCTGTATTATACCCCAGAGCTGCATTCACTATTCTGCTGGTGCAGTCACTGTGTACATACATTACTGATCCTGAGTTACATCCTGTATTATACCCTAGAGCTGCACTCACTATTCTGCTGGTGCAGTCACTGTGTACATACATTACATTACTGATCCTGCGTTACATCCTGTATTATACTCCAGAGCTGCACTCACTATTCTGCTGGTGCAGTCACTGTGTACATACATTACTGATCCTGAGTTACATCCTGTATTATACCCCAGAGCTGCACTCACTATTCTGCTGGTGCAGTCACTGTGTACATACATTACATTACTGATCCTGAGTTACATCCTGTTTTATACTCCAGAGCTGCACTCACTATTGTGCTGGTGCAGTCACTGTGTACATACATTACATTACTGATCCTGAGTTACATCCTGTTTTATACTCCAGAGCTGCACTCACTATTGTGCTGGTGCAGTCACTGTGTACATACATTACATTACTGATCCTAAGTTACATCCTGTATTATACCCCAGAGCTGCACTCACTATTCTGCTGGTGCAGTCACTGTGTACATACATTACATTACTGATCCTGCGTTACATCCTGTATTATACTCCAGAGCTGCACTCACTATTCTGCTGGTGCAGTCACTGTGTACATACATTACATTACTGATCCTGAGTTACATCCTGTATTATTCTCCAGAGCTGTACTCACTATTCTGCTGGTTCAATCACTGTGTACATACATTACATTACTGATCCTGCGTTACATCCTATATTATACTCCAGAGCTGCACTCACTATTCTGCTGGTGCAGTCACTGTGTACATACATTACTGATCCTGAGTTACATCCTGTATTATACTCCAGAGCTGCACTCACTATTCTGCTGGTGCAGTCACTGTGTACATACATTACTGATCCTGAGTTACATCCTGTATTATACCCCAGAGCTGCACTCACTATTCTGCTGGTGCAGTCACTGTGTACATACATTACATTACTGATCCTGAGTTACATCCTGTATTATACTCCAGAGCTGCACTCACTATTCTGCTGGTGCAGTCACTGTGTACATACATTACTGATCCTGAGTACATCATTACTGATCCTGAGTTACATCCTGTATTATACCCCAGAGCTGCACTCACTATTCTGCTGATGCAGTCACTGTGTACATACATTACTGATCCTGAGTTACATCCTGTATTATACCCCAGAGCTGCACTCACTATTCTGCTGATGCAGTCACTGTGTAAATACATTACTGATCCTGAGTTACATCCTGTATTATACCCCAGAGCTGCACTCACTATTCTGCTGGTGCAGTCACTGTGTACATACATTACTGATCCTGAGTTACATCCTGTATTATACCCCAGAGAGGCACTCACTATTCTGCTGGTGCAGTCACTGTGTACATACATTACATAACTGATCCTGAGTTACATCCTGTATTATACTCCAGAGCTGCACTCACTATTCTGCTGGTGCAGTCACTGTGTACATACGTAACATTACTGATACTGCGTTACATCCTGTATTATACCCTAGAGCTGCACTCACTATTCTGCTGGTGCAGTCACTGTGTACATACAGTACTGATCCTGAGTTACATCCTGTATTATACCCCAGAGCTGCACTCACTATTCTGCTGGTGCAGTCACTGTGTACATACATTACATTACTGATCCTGAGTTACATCCTGTATTATACCCCAGAGCTGCACTCACTATTCTGCTGGTGCAGTCACTGTGTACATACATTACATTACTGATCCTGAGTTACATCCTGTATTATACTCCAGAGCTGCACTCACTATTCTGCTGCTGCAGTCACTGTGTACATGCATTACTGATCCTGCGTTACATCCTGTATTATACTCCAGAGCTGCACTCACTATTCTGCTGGTGCAGTCACTGTGTACATACATTACTGATCCTGAGTACATCATTACTGATCCTGAGTTACATCCTGTATTATACCCCAGAGCTGCACTCACTATTCTGCTGATGCAGTCACTGTGTACATACATTACTGATCCTGAGTTACATCCTGTATTATACCCCAGAGCTGCACTCACTATTCTGCTGATGCAGTCACTGTGTAAATACATTACTGATCCTGAGTTACATCCTGTATTATACCCCAGAGCTGCACTCACTATTCTGCTGGTGCAGTCACTGTGTACATACATTACTGATCCTGAGTTACATCCTGTATTATACCCCAGAGAGGCACTCACTATTCTGCTGGTGCAGTCACTGTGTACATACATTACATAACTGATCCTGAGTTACATCCTGTATTATACTCCAGAGCTGCACTCACTATTCTGCTGGTGCAGTCACTGTGTACATACGTAACATTACTGATACTGCGTTACATCCTGTATTATACCCTAGAGCTGCACTCACTATTCTGCTGGTGCAGTCACTGTGTACATACAGTACTGATCCTGAGTTACATCCTGTATTATACCCCAGAGCTGCACTCACTATTCTGCTGGTGCAGTCACTGTGTACATACATTACATTACTGATCCTGAGTTACATCCTGTATTATACCCCAGAGCTGCACTCACTATTCTGCTGGTGCAGTCACTGTGTACATACATTACATTACTGATCCTGAGTTACATCCTGTATTATACTCCAGAGCTGCACTCACTATTCTGCTGCTGCAGTCACTGTGTACATGCATTACTGATCCTGCGTTACATCCTGTATTATACTCCAGAGCTGCACTCACTATTCTGCTGGTGCAGTCACTGTGTACATGCATTACTGATCCTGAGTTACATCCTGTATTATACCCCAGAGCTGCACTCACTATTCTGCTGGTGCAGTCACTGTGTACATACATTACTGATCCTGAGTTACATCCTGTATTATTCTCCAGAGCTGTACTCACTATTCTGCTGGTGCAGTCACTGTGTACATACATTACTGATCCTGAGTTACATCCTGTATTATACCCCAGAGCTGCACTCACTATTCTGCTGGTGCAGTCACTGTGTACATACATTACATTACTGATCCTGAGTTACATCCTGTATTATACCCCAGAGTTGCACTCACTATTCTGCTGGTACAGTCACTGTGTACATACATTACATTACTGATCCTGAGTTACATCCTGTATTATACCCCAGAGAGGCACTCACTATTCTGCTGGTGCAGTCACTGTGTACATACATAACATTACTGATCCTGCGTTACATCCTGTATTATACTCCAGAGCTGCACTCCCTATTCTGCTGGTGCAGTCACTGTGTACATACATTACATTACTGATCCTGCGTTACATCCTGTATTATACTCCAGAGCTGCACTCAATATTCTGCTGGTGCAGTCACTGTGTACATACATTACTGATCCTGCGTTACATCCTGTATTATACTCCAGAGCTGCACTCACTATTCTGCTGGTGCAGTCACTGTGTACATACATTACTGATCCTGAGTTACATCCTGTATTATACCCCAGAGAGGCACTCACTATTCTGCTGGTGCAGTCACTGTGTACATACATAACATTACTGATCCTGCGTTTCATCCTGTATTATACTCCAGAGCTGCACTCACTATTCTGCTGGTGCAGTCACTGTGTACATACATTACTGATCCTGAGTTACATCCTGTATTATACCCCAGAGCTGCACTCAATATTCTGCTGGTGCAGTCACTGTGTACATACATTACTGATCCTGAGTTACATCCTGTATTATACCCCCGAGCTGCACTCACTATTCTGCTGGTGCAGTCACTGTGTACATACATTACATTACTGATCCTGAGTTACATCCTGTATTATACCCCAGAGGTGCACTCACTATTCTGCTGGTGCAGTCGTTGTGTACATACATTACATTACTGATCCTGAGTTACATCCTGTATTATTCTCCAGAGCTGTACTCACTATTCTGCTGGTGCAGTAACTGTGTACATACATTACATTACTGATCCTGAGTTACATCCTGTATCATACCCCAGAGCTGCACTCACTATTATGCTGGTGCAGTCACTGTGTACATACATTACTGATCCTGAGTTACATCCTGTATTATACCCCAGAGCTGCACTCACTATTCTGCTGGTGCAGTCACTGTGTACATACATTACATTACTGATCCTGAGTTACATCCTGTATTATACCCCAGAGCTGCACTCACTATTATGCTGGTGCAGTCACTGTGAACATACATTACTGATCCTGAGTTACATCCTGTATTATTCTCCAGAGCTGTACTCATTATTCTGCTGGTGCAATCACTGTGTACATACATTACACTACTGATCCTGAGTTACATCCTGTATTATACCCCAGAGAGGCACTCACTATTCTGCTGGTGCAGTCACTGTGTACATACATTACATTACTGATCCTGCGTTACATCCTGTATTATACTCCAGAGCTGCGCTCACTATTCTGCTGGTGCAGTCACTGTGTACATACATTACTGATCCTGAGTTACATCCTGTATTATACCCCAGAGCTGCACTCACTATTCTGCTGGTGCAGTCACTGTGTACATACATTACATTACTGATCCTAAGTTACATCCTGTATTATACCCCAGAGCTGCACTCACTATTCTGCTGGTGCAGTCACTGTGTACATACATTACATTACTGATCCTGCGTTACATCCTGTATTATACTCCAGAGCTGCACTCACTATTCTGCTGCTGCAGTCACTGTGTACGTACATTACTGATCCTGAGTTACATCCTGTATTATACCCCAGAGGTGCACTCACTATTCTGCTGGTGCAGTCACTGTGTACATACATTACATTACTGATCCTGCGTTACATCCTGTATTATACTCCAGAGCTGCACTCACTATTCTGCTGGTGCAGTCACTGTGTACATACATTACTGATCCTGAGCTACATCCTGTATTATACCTCAGAGCTGCACTCACTATTCTGCTGGTTCAGTCACTGTGTACATACATTACATTACTGATCCTGAGTTACATCCTGTATTATTCTCCAGAGCTGTACTCACTATTCTGCTGGTTCAATCACTGTGTACATACATTACATTACTGATCCTGCGTTACATCCTATATTATACTCCAGAGCTGCACTCACTATTCTGCTGGTGCAGTCACTGTGTACATACATTACTGATCCTGAGTTACATCCTGTATTATACTCCAGAGCAGCACTCACTATTCTGCTGGTGCAGTCACTGTGTACATACATTACTGATCCTGAGTACATCATTACTGATCCTGAGTTACATCCTGTATTATACCCCAGAGCTGCACTCACTATTCTGCTGATGCAGTCACTGTGTACATACATTACTGATCCTGAGTTACATCCTGTATTATACCCCAGAGCTGCACTCACTATTCTGCTGGTGCAGTCACTGTGTACATACATTACTGATCCTGAGTTACATCCTGTATTATACCCCAGAGAGGCACTCACTATTCTGCTGGTGCAGTCACTGTGTACATACATTACATAACTGATCCTGAGTTACATCCTGTATTATACTCCAGAGCTGCACTCACTATTCTGCTGGTGCAGTCACTGTGTACATACGTAACATTACTGATACTGCGTTACATCCTGTATTATACCCCAGAGCTGCACTCACTATTCTGCTGGTGCAGTCACTGTGTACATACATTACTGATCCTGAGTTACATCCTGTATTATTCTCCAGAGCTGCACTCACTATTCTGCTGGTGCAGTCACTGTGTACATACATTACTGATCCTGAGTTACATCCTGTATTATACCCCAGAGCTGCACTCACTATTCTGCTGGTGCAGTCACTGTGTACATACATTACTGATCCTGAGTTACATCCTGTATTATACCCCAGAGCTGCACTCACTATTCTGCTGGTGCAGTCACTGTGTACATACATTACATTACTGATCCTGAGTTACATCCTGTATTATACCCCAGAGCTGCACTCACTATTCTGCTGGTGCAGTCACTGTGTACATACATTACATTACTGATCCTGAGTTACATCCTGTATTATACTCCAGAGCTGCACTCACTATTCTGCTGCTGCAGTCACTGTGTACATGCATTACTGATCCTGAGTTACATCCTGTATTATACCCCAGAGCTGCACTCACTATTCTGCTGGTGCAGTCACTGTGTACATACATTACTGATCCTGAGTTACATCCTGTATTATTCTCCAGAGCTGTACTCACTATTCTGCTGGTGCAGTCACTGTGTACATACATTACTGATCCTGAGTTACATCCTGTATTATACCCCAGAGCTGCACTCACTATTCTGCTGGTGCAGTCACTGTGTACATACATTACATTACTGATCCTGAGTTACATCCTGTATTATACCCCAGAGCTGCACTCACTATTCTGCTGGTGCAGTCACTGTGTACATACATTACATTACTGATCCTGAGTTACATCCTGTATTATTCTCCAGAGCTGTACTCACTATTCTGCTGGTTCAATCACTGTGTACATACATTACATTACTGATCCTGCGTTACATCCTGTATTATACTCCAGAGCTGCACTCACTATTCTGCTGGTGCAGTCACTGTGTACATACATTACTGATCCTGAGTTACATCCTGTATTATACCCCAGAGCTGCACTCACTATTCTGCTGGTGCAGTCACTGTGTACATACATTACATTACTGATCCTGAGTTACATCCTGTTTTATACTCCAGAGCTGCACTCACTATTGTGCTGGTGCAGTCACTGTGTACATACATTACATTACTGATCCTAAGTTACATCCTGTATTATACCCCAGAGCTGCACTCACTATTCTGCTGGTGCAGTCACTGTGTACATACATTACATTACTGATCCTGCGTTACATCCTGTATTATTCTCCAGAGCTGTACTCACTATTCTGCTGGTTCAATCACTGTGTACATACATTACATTACTGATCCTGCGTTACATCCTGTATTATACTCCAGAGCTGCACTCACTATTCTGCTGGTGCAGTCACTGTGTACATACATTACTGATCCTGAGTTACATCCTGTATTATACTCCAGAGCTGCACTCACTATTCTGCTGGTGCAGTCACTGTGTACATACATTACTGATCCTGAGTTACATCCTGTATTATACCCCAGAGCTGCACTCACTATTCTGCTGGTGCAGTCACTGTGTACATACATTACATTACTGATCCTGAGTTACATCCTGTTTTATACTCCAGAGCTGCACTCACTATTCTGCTGGTGCAGTCACTGTATACATACATTACTGATCCTGAGTTACATCATGTATTTTACCCCAGAGCTGCACTCACTATTCTGCTGGTGCAGTCACTGTGTACATACATTACTGATCCTGAGTTACATCCTGTATTATACCCCAGAGCTGCACTCACTATTCTGCTGGTGCAGTCACTGTGTACATACATTACATTACTGATCCTGAGTTACATCCTGTATTATACCCCAGAGCTGCACTCACTATTCTGCTGGTGCAGTCACTGTGTACATACATTACATTACTGATCCTGAGTTACATCCTGTATTATACTCCAGAGCTGCACTCACTATTCTGCTGGTGCAGTCACTGTGTACATACATTACTGATCCTGAGTTACATCCTGTATTATACTCCAGAGCTGCACTCACTATTCTGCTGGTGCAGTCACTGTTTACATACATTACTGATCCTGAGTTACATCCTGTATTATACCCCAGAGCTGCACTCACTATTCTGCTGGTGCAGTCACTCTGTACATACATTACTGATCCTGAGTTACATCCTGTATTATACCCCAGAGCTGCACTCACTATTCTGCTGGTGCAGTCACTGTGTACATACATTACATTACTGATCCTGCGTTACATCCTGTATTATACTCCAGAGCTGCACTCACTATTCTGCTGGTGCAGTCACTGTGTACATACATTATTGATCCTGAGTTACATCCTGTATTATACCCCAGAGCTGCACTCACTATTCTGCTGGTGCAGTCACTGTGTAGATACATTACATTACTGATCCTGAGTTACATCCTGTTTTATACTCCAGAGCTGCACTCACTATTGTGCTGGTGCAGTCACTGTGTACATACATTACATTACTGATCCTAAGTTACATCCTGTATTATACCCCAGAGCTGCACTCACTATTCTGCTGGTGCAGTCACTGTGTACATACATTACATTACTGATCCTGCGTTACATCCTGTATTATACTCCAGAGCTGCACTCACTATTCTGCTGGTGCAGTCACTGTGTACATACATTACATTACTGATCCTGCGTTACATCCTGTATTATACTCCAGAGCTGCACTCACTATTCTGCTGGTGCAGTCACTGTGTACATACATTACTGATCCTGAGTTACATCCTGTATTATACTCCAGAGCTGCACTCACTATTCTGCTGGTGCAGTCACTGTGTACATACATTACTGATCCTGAGTTACATCCTGTATTATACCCCAGAGCTGCACTCACTATTCTGCTGGTGCAGTCACTGTGTACATACATTACTGATCCTGAGTTACATCCTGTATTATACCCCAGAGCTGCACTCACTATTCTGCTGGTGCAGTCACTGTGTACATACATTACCTTACTGATCCTGTGTTACATCCTGTATTATACTCCAGAGCTGCACTCACTATTCTGCTGGTGCAGTCACTGTGTACATACATTACTGATCCTGAGTTACATCCTGTATTATACCCCAGAGCTGCACTCACTATTCTGCTGGTGCAGTCACTGTGTACATACATTACTGATCCTGAGTTACATCCTGTATTATACCCCAGAGAGGCACTCACTATTCTGCTGGTGCAGTCACTGTGTACATACATTACATAACTGATCCTGAGTTACATCCTGTATTATAGCCCAGAGGTGTACTCACTATTCTGCTGGTGCAGTCACTGTGTACATGCATTACATTACTGATCCTGAGTTACATCCTGTATTATACCCCAGAGGTGTACTCGCTATTCTGCTGGTGCGGTCACTGTGTACATACATTACATTACTGATCCTGAGTTACATCCTGTATTATTCTCCAGAGCTGTTCTCACTATTCTGCTGTTTCAATCACTGTGTACATACATTACATTACTGATCCTGCGTTACATCCTGTATTATACTCCAGAGCTGCACTCACTATTCTGCTGGTGCAGTCACTGTGTACATACATTACTGATCCTGAGTTACATCCTGTATTATACCCCAGAGCTGCACTCACTATTCTGCTGGTGCAGTCACTGTGTACATACATTACATTACTGATCCTGAGTTACATCCTGTATTATACTCCAGAGCTGCACTCACTATTCTGCTGGTGCAGTCACTGTGTACATACATTACTGATCCTGAGTTACATCCTGTTTTATACTCCAGAGCTGCACTCACTATTGTGCTGGTGCAGTCACTGTGTACATACATTACATTACTGATCCTAAGTTACATCCTGTATTATACCCCAGAGCTGCACTCACTATTCTGCTGGTGCAGTCACTGTGTACATACATTACATTACTGATCCTGCGTTACATCCTGTATTATTCTCCAGAGCTGTACTCACTATTCTGCTGGTTCAATCACTGTGTACATACATTACATTACTGATCCTGCGTTACATCCTGTATTATACTCCAGAGCTGCACTCACTATTCTGCTGGTGCAGTCACTGTGTACATACATTACTGATCCTGAGTTACATCCTGTATTATACTCCAGAGCTGCACTCACTATTCTGCTGGTGCAGTCACTGTGTACATACATTACTGATCCTGAGTTACATCCTGTATTATACCCCAGAGCTGCACTCACTATTCTGCTGGTGCAGTCACTGTGTACATACATTACATTACTGATCCTGAGTTACATCCTGTTTTATACTCCAGAGCTGCACTCACTATTCTGCTGGTGCAGTCACTGTATACATACATTACTGATCCTGAGTTACATCATGTATTTTACCCCAGAGCTGCACTCACTATTCTGCTGGTGCAGTCACTGTGTACATACATTACTGATCCTGAGTTACATCCTGTATTATACCCCAGAGCTGCACTCGCTATTCTGCTGGTGCAGTCACTGTGTACATACATTACATTACTGATCCTGAGTTACATCCTGTATTATACCCCAGAGCTGCACTTACTATTCTGCTGGTGCAGTCACTGTGTACATACATTACATTACTGATCCTGAGTTACATCCTGTATTATACTCCAGAGCTGCACTCACTATTCTGCTGGTGCAGTCACTGTGTACATACATTACTGATCCTGAGTTACATCCTGTATTATACTCCAGAGCTGCACTCACTATTCTGCTGGTGCAGTCACTGTTTACATACATTACTGATCCTGAGTTACATCCTGTATTATACCCCAGAGCTGCACTCACTATTCTGCTGGTGCAGTCACTCTGTACATACATTACTGATCCTGAGTTACATCCTGTATTATACCCCAGAGCTGCACTCACTATTCTGCTGGTGCAGTCACTGTGTACATACATTACATTACTGATCCTGCGTTACATCCTGTATTATACTCCAGAGCTGCACTCACTATTCTGCTGGTGCAGTCACTGTGTACATACATTATTGATCCTGAGTTACATCCTGTATTATACCCCAGAGCTGCACTCACTATTCTGCTGGTGCAGTCACTGTGTAGATACATTACATTACTGATCCTGAGTTACATCCTGTTTTATACTCCAGAGCTGCACTCACTATTGTGCTGGTGCAGTCACTGTGTACATACATTACATTACTGATCCTAAGTTACATCCTGTATTATACCCCAGAGCTGCACTCACTATTCTGCTGGTGCAGTCACTGTGTACATACATTACATTACTGATCCTGCGTTACATCCTGTATTATACTCCAGAGCTGCACTCACTATTCTGCTGGTGCAGTCACTGTGTACATACATTACATTACTGATCCTGCGTTACATCCTGTATTATACTCCAGAGCTGCACTCACTATTCTGCTGGTGCAGTCACTGTGTACATACATTACTGATCCTGAGTTACATCCTGTATTATACTCCAGAGCTGCACTCACTATTCTGCTGGTGCAGTCACTGTGTACATACATTACTGATCCTGAGTTACATCCTGTATTATACCCCAGAGCTGCACTCACTATTCTGCTGGTGCAGTCACTGTGTACATACATTACTGATCCTGAGTTACATCCTGTATTATACCCCAGAGCTGCACTCACTATTCTGCTGGTGCAGTCACTGTGTACATACATTACCTTACTGATCCTGTGTTACATCCTGTATTATACTCCAGAGCTGCACTCACTATTCTGCTGGTGCAGTCACTGTGTACATACATTACTGATCCTGAGTTACATCCTGTATTATACCCCAGAGCTGCACTCACTATTCTGCTGGTGCAGTCACTGTGTACATACATTACTGATCCTGAGTTACATCCTGTATTATACCCCAGAGAGGCACTCACTATTCTGCTGGTGCAGTCACTGTGTACATACATTACATAACTGATCCTGAGTTACATCCTGTATTATAGCCCAGAGGTGTACTCACTATTCTGCTGGTGCAGTCACTGTGTACATGCATTACATTACTGATCCTGAGTTACATCCTGTATTATACCCCAGAGGTGTACTCGCTATTCTGCTGGTGCGGTCACTGTGTACATACATTACATTACTGATCCTGAGTTACATCCTGTATTATTCTCCAGAGCTGTTCTCACTATTCTGCTGTTTCAATCACTGTGTACATACATTACATTACTGATCCTGCGTTACATCCTGTATTATACTCCAGAGCTGCACTCACTATTCTGCTGGTGCAGTCACTGTGTACATACATTACTGATCCTGAGTTACATCCTGTATTATACCCCAGAGCTGCACTCACTATTCTGCTGGTGCAGTCACTGTGTACATACATTACATTACTGATCCTGAGTTACATCCTGTATTATACTCCAGAGCTGCACTCACTATTCTGCTGGTGCAGTCACTGTGTACATACATTACTGATCCTGAGTTACATCCTGTTTTATACTCCAGAGCTGCACTCACTATTGTGCTGGTGCAGTCACTGTGTACATACATAACATTACTGATCCTGCGTTACATCCTGTATTATACTCCAGAGCTGCACTCACTACTCTGCTGGTGCAGTCACTGTGTACATACATTACTGATCCTGAGTTACATCCTGTATTATTCTCCAGAGCTGTACTCACTATTTTGCTGGTGCAGTAACTGTGTACATACATTACATTACTGATCCTGAGTTACATCCTGTATCATACCCCAGAGCTGCACTCACTATTATGCTGGTGCAGTCACTGTGTACATACATTACTGATCCTGCGTTACATCCTGTATTATATCCCAGAGCTGCACTCACTATTCTGCTGGTGCAGTCACTGTGTACATACATTACATTACTGATCCTGAGTTACATCCTGTATTATACCCCAGAGCTGCACTCACTATTCTGCTGGTGCAGTCACTGTGTACATACATTACATTACTGATCCTGAGTTACATCCTGTATTATTCTCCAGAGCTGTACTCACTATTCTGCTGGTGCAATCACTGTGTACATACATTACACTACTGATCCTGAGTTACATCCTGTATTATACCCCAGAGAGGCACTCACTATTCTGCTGGTGCAGTCACTGTGTACATACATTACTGATCCTGAGTTACATCCTGTATTATACTCCAGAGCTGCACTCACTATTCTGCTGGTGCAGTCACTGTGTACATACATAACATTACTGATCCTGCGTTACATCCTGTATTATACTCCAGAGCTGCACTCACTATTCTGCTGGTGCAGTCACTGTGTACATACATTACTGATCCTGCGTTACATCCTGTATTATACTCCAGAGCTGCACTCACTATTCTGCTGGTTATGTTTGCTAATGACAGGTGTTATGAAGGCAATCCAGAAACACAGTGTGCTTAGCGATCAGAGCGCACACAGTGATCTGACAAATACCCAAAAATACAAGAACGAGCTCTGAGACGTGGAAACTCTGTAGACTGCACACCTGATCCTATCCTAAACACAACTAAAAGCGGCTGTGGATTGCGCCTAACAACTACCTAGGCAACTCGGCACAGCCTAAGAAACTAGCTAGCCTGAAGATAGAAAAATAGGCCTGACTTGCCCCAGAGAAATTCCCCAAAGGAAAAGGCAGCCCCCCACATATAATGACTGTGAGTAAGATGAAAAGACAAAACGTAGGGATGAAATAGATTCAGCAAAGTGGGGCCCGATATTCTAGGACAGAGCGAGGATAGTAAAGCGAACTTTGCAGTCTACAAAAAACCCTAAAGCAAAACCACGCAAAGGGGGCAAAAAAAACCCACCGTGCCGAACTAACGGCACGGCGATACACCCTTTGCGTCTCAGAGCTTCCAGCAATACAAAAGACAAGCTGGACAGAAAAAAAGCAACAAAAAAGCAAAAAGCACTTAGCTATACAGAGCAGCAGGTCACAGGAACAATCAGGAGAAGCTCAGATCCAACACTGAAACATTGACAAGGAGCAGGGATAGCAGCATCAGGCGGAGTTAAGTAATGAAGCAGTTAACGAGCTCACCAGAACACCTGAGGGAGGAAGCTCAGAAGCTGCAGTACCACTTGTGACCACAGGAGTGAATTCAGCCACAGAATTCACAACAGTACCCCCCCCCTTGAGGAGGGGTCACCGAACCCTCACCAGAGCCCCCAGGCCGACCAGGATGAGCCGCATGAAAGGCACGAACAAGATCGGAAGCATGAACATCAGAGGCAAAAACCCAGGAATTATCTTCCTGAGCATAACCTTTCCATTTAACCAGACACTGGAGTTTCCGTCTAGAAACACGAGAATCCAAAATCTTCTCCACAATATACTCCAATTCCCCCTCCACCAAAACCGGGGCAGGAGGCTCAACAGATGGAACCATAGGTGCCACGTATCTCCGCAACAACGACCTATGGAATACATTATGTATGGAAAAGGAGTCTGGGAGGGTCAAACGAAAAGACACAGGATTGAGAACCTCAGAAATCCTATACGGACCAATAAAACGAGGTTTAAATTTAGGAGAGGAAACCTTCATAGGAATATGACGAGAAGATAACCAAACCAGATCCCCAACACGAAGTCGGGGACCCACACGGCGTCTGCGATTAGCGAAAAGTTGAGCTTTCTCCTGGGACAAGATCAAATTGTCCACTACCTGAGTCCAGATCTGCTGCAACCTATCCACCACAGAATCCACACCAGGACAGTCCGAAGACTCAACCAGTCCTGAAGAGAAACGAGGATGGAACCCAGAATTGCAAAAAAATGGAGAAACCAAGGTAGCCGAGCTGGCCCGATTATTAAGGGCGAACTCAGCCAACGGCAAAAAGGACACCCAATCATCCTGGTCTGCAGAAACAAAACATCTCAGATATGTTTCCAAGGTCTGATTGGTTCGTTCGGTCTGGCCATTAGTCTGAGGATGGAAAGCCGAGGAAAAGGATAGGTCAATGCCCATCCTACCACAAAAGGCTCGCCAGAACCTTGAAACAAACTGGGAACCTCTGTCAGAAACAATATTCTCCGGAATGCCATGCAACCGAACCACATGCTGAAAGAACAAAGGTACCAAATCAGAGGAGGAAGGCAATTTAGCCAAGGGCACCAGATGGACCATTTTAGAAAAGCGATCACAGACCACCCAAATGACTGACATCTTTTGAGAAACGGGAAGGTCAGAAATGAAATCCATCGAAATATGTGTCCAAGGCCTCTTTGGGACCGGCAAGGGCAAAAGCAACCCACTGGCACGAGAACAGCAGGGCTTAGCCCTAGCACAAATCCCACAGGACTGCACAAAAGTACGTACATCCCGTGACAGAGATGGCCACCAGAAGGATCTAGCCACTAACTCTCTGGTACCAAAGATTCCAGGATGACCAGCCAACACCGAACAATGAAGTTCAGCGATAAGTTTATTAGTCCACCTATCAGGGACGAACAGTTTCTCTGCTGGACAACGATCAGGTTTATTCGCCTGAAATTTTTGCAGCACCCGCCGCAAATCAGGGGAGATGGCAGACACAATGACTCCTTCCTTGAGGATACCCGCTGGCTCAGATAAACCCGGAGAGTCGGCCACAAAACTCCTAAACAGAGCATCCGCCTTCACATTTTTAGAGCCCGGAAGGTACGAAATCACAAAGTCGAAGCGGGCAAAAAATAACGACCAACGGGCCTGTCTAGGATTCAAGCGCTTGGCAGACTCGAGATAAGTCAAGTTCTTATGATCAGTCAATACCACCACGCGATGCTTAGCTCCTTCAAGCCAATGACGCCACTCCTCGAATGCCCACTTCATGGCCAGCAACTCTCGATTGCCCACATCATAATTACGCTCAGCGGGCGAAAACTTCCTGGAAAAGAAAGCACATGGTTTCATCACTGAGCAATCAGAACCTCTCTATGACAAAACCGCCCCTGCTCCAATCTCAGAAGCATCAACCTCGACCTGGAACGGAAGAGAAACATCTGGTTGACACAACACAGGGGCAGAACAAAAACGACGCTTCAACTCCTGAAAAGCTTCCACAGCAGCAGAAGACCAATTAACCAAATCAGCACCCTTCTTGGTCAAATCGGTCAATGGTTTGGCAATGCTAGAAAAATTACAGATGAAGCGACGATAAAAATTAGCAAAGCCCAGGAACTTTTGCAGACTTTTCAGAGATGTCGGCTGAATCCAATCCTGGATGGCTTGGACCTTAACTGGATCCATCTCGATAGTAGAAGGGGTAAAGATGAACCCCAAAAATGAAACTTTCTGCACACCGAAGAGACACTTTGATCCCTTCACAAACAAAGAGTTAGCACGCAGGACCTGAAAAACCATTCTGACCTGCTTCACATGAGACTCCCAATCATCTGAGAAGATCAAAATGTCATCCAAGTAAACAATCAGGAATTTATCCAGATACTCACGGAAGATGTCATGCATAAAAGACTGAAACACAGATGGAGCATTGGCAAGTCCGAACGGCATCACCAGATACTCAAAATGACCCTCGGGCGTATTGAATGCAGTCTTCCATTCATCTCCTTGCCTGATTCTCACCAGATTATACGCACCACGAAGATCTATCTTAGTGAACCAACTAGCCCCCTTAATCCGAGCAAACAAGTCAGATAACAATGGCAAGGAATACTGAAATTTAACAGTGATCTTATTAAGAAGGCGGTAATCAATACACGGTCTCAGCGAACCATCCTTCTTGGCTACAAAGAAGAACCCTGCTCCCAGTGGTGATGACGATGGGCGAATATGTTCCTTCTCCAGGGATTCCTTCACATAACTGCGCATAGCGGCGTGTTCGGGCACGGATAAATTAAATAATCGACCTTTAGGGAATTTACTACCAGGAATCAAATTGATAGCACAATCACAATCCCTATGCGGAGGTAGAGCATCGGACTTGGGCTCTTCAAATACATCCTGATAATCAGACAAGAACTCTGGGACCTCAGAAGGAGTGGATGACGAAATCGACAAAAATGGAACATCACCATGTACCCCCTGACAACCCCAGCTGGATACCGACATGGAATTCCAATCCAATACTGGATTATGGGTTTGTAGCCATGGCAACCCCAACACGACCACATCATGCAGATTATGCAACACCAGAAAGCGAATAACTTCCTGATGTGCAGGAGCCATGCACATGGTCAGCTGGGCCCAGTACTGAGGTTTATTCTTGGCCAAAGGTGTAGCATCAATTCCTCTCAATGGAATAGGACACCGCAAAGGCTCCAAGAAAAACCCACAACGTTTAGCATAATCCAAATCCATCAGATTCAGGGCAGCGCCCGAATCCACAAACGCCATGACAGAAAACGACGACAAAGAGCATATCAAGGTAATGGACCGAAGGAATTTGGACTGTACAGTACCAATGACGGCAGACCTAGCGGACCGCTTAGTGCGCTTAGGACAATCAGAAATAGCATGAGTGGAATCACCACAGTAGAAACACAGACCATTCAGACGTCTGTATTCCTGCCGTTCAACTCTAGTCATCGTCCTATCGCACTGCATAGGCTCAGGTTTAACCTCAGGCAGTACCGCCAAATGGTGCACAGATTTACGCTCGCGCAAGCGTCGACCGATCTGAATGGCCAAAGACAAAGACTCATTCAAACCAGCAGGCATAGGAAATCCCACCATGACATCCTTAAGAGCCTCAGAGAGACCCTTTCTGAACAAAGCTGCCAGCGCAGATTCATTCCACTGAGTGAGTACTGACCATTTCCTAAATTTCTGACAATATACTTCTATATCATCCTGACCCTGGCACAAAGCCAGCAAATTTTTCTCAGCCTGATCCACTGAATTAGGCTCATCGTACAGCAATCCGAGCGCCAGGAAAAACGCATCGACACTACTCAATGCAGGGTCTCCTGGCGCAAGAGAAAATGCCCAGTCTTGAGGGTCGCCGCGCAAAAAAGAAATAATAATCAAAACCTGTTGAATAGGATTACCAGAAGAATGAGGTTTCAAGGCCAGAAATAGCTTACAATTATTTTTGAAACTTAGAAACTTAGTTCTATCTCCAAAAAACAAATCAGGAATAGGAATTCTTGGTTCTAACATAGATTTCTGATCAATAGTATCTTGAATTTTTTGTACATTTATAACGAGATTATCCATTGAAGAGCACAGACCCTGAATATCCATGTCCACACCTGCGTCCAGAATCACCCAA
The DNA here is from genome assembly GCF_032444005.1 of Ranitomeya imitator. Classification (NCBI taxonomy): domain Eukaryota; kingdom Metazoa; phylum Chordata; class Amphibia; order Anura; family Dendrobatidae; genus Ranitomeya; species Ranitomeya imitator. The sequence goes on along the minus strand of NC_091284.1, from coordinate 15,751,992 downwards.
ATGTCTAGGGGAAAAAAAAAAAGTGAACACAGAGCAGAAAAAAAAAAAAAAAATGATGTCAGAACTTTTTCTTTCCCTCTATTGAGAATCATTAGTTTGGCTCCTTGTACTGTTATGTTTGCTAATGACAGGTGTTATGAAGGCAATCCAGAAACACAGTGTGCATAGCGATCAGAGCGCACACAGTGATCTGACAAATACCCAAAAATACAAGAACGAGCTCTGAGACGTGGAAACTCTGTAGACTGCACACCTGATCCTATCCTAAACACAACTAAAAGCGGCTGTGGATTGCGCCTAACAACTACCTAGGCAACTCGGCACAGCCTAAGAAACTAGCTAGCCTGAAGATAGAAAAATAGGCCTGACTTGCCCCAGAGAAATTCCCCAAAGGAAAAGGCAGCCCCCCACATATAATGACTGTGAGTAAGATGAAAAGACAAAACGTAGGGATGAAATAGATTCAGCAAAGTGGGGCCCGATATTCTAGGACAGAGCGAGGACAGTAAAGCGAACTTTGCAGTCTACAAAAAACCCTAAAGCAAAACCACGCAAAGGGGGCAAAAAAAAACCACCGTGCCGAACTAACGGCACGGCGGTACACCCTTTGCGTCTCAGAGCTTCCAGCAAAACAAAAGACAAGCTGGACAGAAAAAAAGCAACAAAAAAGCAAAAAGCACTTAGCTATACAGAGCAGCAGGTCACAGGAACAATCAGGAGAAGCTCAGATCCAACACTGAAACATTGACAAGGAGCAAGGATAGCAGCATCAGGCGGAGTTAAGTAATGAAGCAGTTAACGAGCTCACCAGAACACCTGAGGGAGGAAGCTCAGAAGCTGCAGTACCACTTGTGACCACAGGAGTGAATTCAGCCACAGAATTCACAACAGCTGGTGCAGTCACTGTGTACATACATTACATTACTGATCCTGCGTTACATCCTGTATTATACTCCAGAGCTGCACTCACTATTCTGCTGGTGCAGTCACTGTGTACATACATTACTGATCCTGAGTTACATCCTGTATTATACCCCAGAGCTGCACTCACTATTCTGCTGGTGCAGTCACTGTGTACATACATTACTGATCCTGAGTTACATCCTGTATTATACCCCAGAGAGGCACTCACTATTCTGCTGGTGCAGTCACTGTGTACATACATTACATAACTGATCCTGAGTTACATCCTGTATTATACTCCAGAGCTGCACTCACTATTCTGCTGGTGCAGTCACTGTGTACATACATAACATTACTGATACTGCGTTACATCCTGTATTTTATACTCCAGAGCTGCACTCACTATTCTGCTGGTGCAGTCACTGTGTACATACATTACTGATCCTGCGTTACATCCTGTATTATACTCCAGAGCTGCACTCACTATTCTGCTGGTGCAGTCACTGTGTACATACATTACTGATCCTGAGTTACATCCTGTATTATACCCCATAGCTGCACTCACTATTCTGCTGGTGCAGTCACTGTGTACATACATTACTGATCCTGAGTTACATCCTGTATTATACCCCAGAGCTGCACTCACTATTCTGCTGGTGCAGTCACTGTGTAAATACATTACTGATCCTGAGTTACATCCTGTATTATACCCCAGAGCTGCACTCACTATTCTGCTGGTGCAGTCACTGTGTACATACATTACATTACTGATCCTGAGTTACATCCTGTATTATACCCCAGAGCTGCACTCACTATTATGCTGGTGCAGTCACTGTGAACATACATTACTGATCCTGAGTTACATCCTGTATTATTCTCCAGAGCTGTACTCACTATTCTGCTGGTGCAGTCACTGTGTACATACATTACATTACTGATCCTGAGTTACATCCTGTATTATACCCCAGAGCTGTACTCACTATTCTGCTGGTGCAGTCACTGTGTACATACATTACATTACTGATCCTGAGTTACATCCTGTATTATACTCCAGAGCTGCACTCACTATTGTGCTGGTGCAGTCACTGTGTACATACATTACATTACTGATCCTAAGTTACATCCTGTATTATACCCCAGAGCTGCACTCACTATTCTGCTGGTGCAGTCACTGTGTACATACATTACATTACTGATCCTGCGTTACATCCTGTATTATACTCCAGAGCTGCACTCACTATTCTGCTGCTGCAGTCACTGTGTACATACATTACTGATCCTGAGTTACATCCTGTATTATACCCCAGAGGTGCACTCACTATTCTGCTGGTGCAGTCACTGTGTACATACATTACATTACTGATCCTGAGTTACATCCTGTATTATTCTCCAGAGCTGTACTTACTATTCTGCTGGTGCAGTCACTGTGTACATACATTACATTACTGATCCTGAGCTACATCCTGTATTATACCCCAGAGCTGCACTCACTATTCTGCTGGTGCAGTCACTGTGTACATACATTACATTACTGATCCTGAGTTACATCCTGTATTATTCTCCAGAGCTGTACTCACTATTCTGCTGGTTCAATCACTGTGTACATACATTACATTACTGATCCTGCGTTACATCCTGTATTATACTCCAGAGCTGCACTCACTATTCTGCTGGTGCAGTCACTGTGTACATACATTACTGATCCTGAGTTACATCCTGTATTATACTCCAGAGCTGCACTCACTATTCTGCTGGTGCAGTCACTGTGTACATACATTACTGATCCTGAGTTACATCCTGTATTATACCCCAGAGCTGCACTCACTATTCTGCTGGTGCAGTCACTGTGTACATACATTACATTACTGATCCTGAGTTACATCCTGTATTATTCTCCAGAGCTGTACTCTCTATTCTGCTGGTTCAATCACTGTGTACATACATTACATTACTGATCCTGCGTTACATCCTGTATTATACTCCAGAGCTGCACTCACTATTCTGCTGGTGCAGTCACTGTGTACATACATTACATTACTGATCCTGAGTTACATCCTGTATTATACCCCAGAGCTGCACTCACTATTCTGCTGGTGCAGTCACTGTGTACATACAGGGCTGCCACTAGAAATTTCGGGGCCCCATACTGGCAAAATTTTCGGGGCCCCCTTGAGACTCCGCCCAGGCTCCACCCCAGCCCCGCCTCCAGGCTCCACCCCTCGAACTGTCCACAGTCCCACCGCTCTCTCTTGGAAAAACTCCACTTCTCACCAATCACACATTAACAGTTCCCATCACCAGATCACACATATAGCCGGCAGCTTTTGTTTTGGCCAAAAGATTTTTTAAGCCGCCACCATAACACGGTAGACACTTTTGGCCGGGCCCTACTCTGCTGTAACCTATTAAATATTTGTTAAAATATGCAATACAATTTAGGTATATTTTTATTTATTTTTCAATTTTTAAAATGCCCAATAATATCACATAGAAGGAACAAATACCACAACACCATGACCAGATGACATATTACCACCACAGTGATCGAATAATATCACATACAAGGAACAAATACCACAACACCATGACCAGACCACATATTACCACCACATAGTGACTGAATACTACAATTCTGATCAGTAATTTTTAAAAAAGCACCATACTATCACCATAAGTGCCATTATACACAGGAGATCTGTACTTAGTATGCAGTGTCTGTGTACAGATAATATAGTGATCACTAGTGAAATTATACACAGGAGCTCTGTATACAGTGTATAGTGTCAGTGTATAGGTAACACACTGACTCACCAGTGACGTCTCTAGGTGAAGTCCTTCATCTTTCATCCAGCACAGACCGCCATCATTTCATCCAGCCAGGACAACTCTCTGCAGGAAATAACACAGTTATCTCGAGCTCCGCTTGCAGAACACATTACTTAATTTTTCACAACTTCTACATTACACCACATGAAGAAGGCGACATAGTATCACTCTATACAGTAACAGGACCGCCCCCCATTTAAAACAGTATACTCAAAAAATAAAATAAATACATCACTGCAGTAATAATATCCCTAAATTAGCCCCTATGGTATTAATAATATCACCCAGCCTGGCCCCGTGTGTCTCATTCCTGGCGTCAGCCAGATATTCTCCCATCCTGCCCTCATGAGTATCCATTCTTCCCCATATGATCTCCCCATCCTGCCCCATATGATCGCCCCATGTGATCTCTCCATCCTGCCCCATCTGTCTCCATCATATCCATCCTGCCCCATGATCCTGCACGATCTGTCTCCAATTCTGCCCCCAGTGTCTCCAATCATGCCCCATGTCTCCATTCTGCCCCCTATGTCTCCAACCATGCCCCCATGTCTGCAATCCTGACACTTGTCTCCAATCATGCCCCGTGTCTCCATTCTGCCCCATCTGTCTCCAATCCTGCCCCATCTGTCTCCAGTCATGCCCCCATGTCTTTCATCCTGCCCCGTATCTCCATTCTGCCCCGTGTCTCGCATTCTGCCCCTGGGTCTCACAGTCTGCCCCTGTGTCCAGCATTCTGCACCTGTCACTGTGTCCAGCATTCTGCCCCTGTCACTGTGTCCAGCATTTCTGCCCCACTGTGTCCAGCATTCTGCCCCAATGTCCAGCATTCTGCCCCTGTCACTGTGTCCAGCATTTCTGCCCCTGTCTCCAGCATTCTGCCCCACTGTGTGTCCAGCATTCTGCCCCACTGTGTGTCCAGCATTCTGCCCCACTGTGTGTCCAGCATTCTGCCCCACTGTGTGTCCAGCATTCTGCCCCACTGTGTGTCCAGCATTCTGCCCCACTGTGTGTCCAGCATTCTGCCCCACTGTGTCCAGCATTTCTGCCCCTGTGTCCAGCATTTCTGCCCGTGTCCAGCATTTCTGCCCGTGTCCAGCATTCTGCCCCACTGTGTGTCCAGCATTTCTGCCCCTGTGTGTGTCCACCATTCTGTCCCACTGTGTCCAGCATTTCTGCCCCTGTGTCCAGCATTTTTGCCCCACTGTGTCCAGCATTTCTGCCCCACTGTGTCCAGCATCTCTGCCCCTGTGTGTCCAGCATTCTGCCCCACTGTGTCCAGCATTCTGCCCCACTGTGTGTCCAGCATTTCTGCCCGTCTCCAGCATTCTGCCCCACTGTGTGTCCAGCATTCTGCCCCACTGTGTCCAGCATTTCTGCCCCACTGTGTCCAGCATTTCTGCCCGTGTGTCCAGCATTCTGCCCCACTGTGTCCACCATTCTGCCCCTGTGTGTCCACCATTCTGCCCCTGTGTGTCCACCATTCTGCCCCACTGTGTCCAGCATTTCTGCCCCTGTGTCCAGCATTCTGCCCCACTGTGTCCACCATTCTGCCCCTGTGTGTCCACCATTCTGCCCCTGTGTGTCCACCATTCTGCCCCTGTGTGTCCACCATTCTGCCCCTGTGTGTCCACCATTCTGCCCCACTGTGTCCAGCATTTCTGCCCCTGTGTGTCCACCATTCTGCCCCTGTGTGTCCAGCATTTCTGCCCCTGTGTGTCCATCATCCTGCCCCCCGGGCCCCCCTGGATCGCAGCAGCTCTCAAAGAAAAAAAAAAAACACAACTTCTTACCTGGCCAAGCTCCAGCGCCGGGTAAAGCTCCCTCTCCAGGCTCCACACAGACGCACTCGCCGCCAGGCCCGGCGGCTGACAATGACGTCAGACGCCGGCGGCGGCGAGTGCGCACTGCGGCCCTATTCAGCCGCCAGCCTCAGACTGGCTGGCGGCTGTTAACTATTGACGTGCGGGCGCGGGCCCGCACGTCAATAGTGTGCCGCTGCCGCAGCGCCTGCAGGGGGGGCCCGGTGACCAGATGAGACGGGGCCCGATGCGGGCCCCCTCTGCTCACCGGGCCCCATACGCCAGTCACGGCTGTCATGCCCTGATGGCGGCCCTGTGTACATACATTACTGATCCTGAGTTACATCCTGTATTATACCCCAGAGCTGCACTCACTATTCTGCTGGTGCAGTCACTGTGTACATACATTACTGATCCTGAGTTACATCCTGTATTATACCCCAGAGAGGCACTCACTATTCTGCTGGTGCAGTCACTGTGTACATACATTACATAACTGATCCTGAGTTACATCCTGTATTATACTCCAGAGCTGCACTCACTATTCTGCTGGTGCAGTCACTGTGTACATACATAACATTACTGATACTGCGTTACATCCTGTATTTTATACTCCAGAGCTGCACTCACTATTCTGCTGGTGCAGTCACTGTGTACATACATTACTGATCCTGCGTTACATCCTGTATTATACTCCAGAGCTGCACTCACTATTCTGCTGGTGCAGTCACTGTGTACATACATTACTGATCCTGAGTTACATCCTGTATTATACCCCAGAGCTGCACTCACTATTCTGCTGGTGCAGTCACTGTGTACATACATTACATTACTGATCCTGAGTTACATCCTGTATTATACTCCAGAGCTGCACTCACTATTCTGCTGGTGCAGTCACTGTGTACATACATTACTGATCCTGAGTTACATCCTGTATTATACCCCAGAGCTGCACTCACTATTCTGCTGGTGCAGTCACTGTGTACATACATTACTGATCCTGAGTTACATCCTGTATTATACCCCAGAGCTGCACTCACTATTCTGCTGGTGCAGTCACTGTGTACATACATTACATTACTGATCCTGAGTTACATCCTGTATTATACCCCAGAGCTGCACTCACTATTCTGCTGGTGCAGTCACTGTGTACATACATTACATTACTGATCCTGAGTTACATCCTGTATTATTCTCCAGAGCTGTACTCACTATTCTGCTGGTTCAATCACTGTGTACATACATTACATTACTGATCCTGCGTTACATCCTGTATTATACTCCAGAGCTGCACTCACTATTCTGCTGGTGCAGTCACTGTGTACATACATTACATTACTGATCCTGAGTTACATCCTGTATTATACCCCAGAGCTGCACTCACTATTCTGCTGGTGCAGTCACTGTGTACATACATTACATTACTGATCCTGCGTTACATCCTGTATTATACTCCAGAGCTGCACTCACTATTCTGCTGGTGCAGTCACTGTGTACATACATTACTGATCCTGAGTTACATCCTGTATTATACTCCAGAGCTGCACTCACTATTCTGCTGGTGCAGTCACTGTGTACATACATTACTGATCCTGAGTTACATCCTGTATTATTCTCCAGAGCTGTACTCACTATTCTGCTGGTGCAGTCACTGTGTACATACATTACATTACTGATCCTGAGTTACATCCTGTATTATACTCCAGAGCTGCACTCACTATTCTGCTGGTGCAGTCACTGTGTACATACATTACATTACTGATCCTGAGTTACATCCTGTATTATACTCCAGAGCTGCACTCACTATTCTGCTGGTGCAGTCACTGTGTATATACATTACATTACTGATCCTGAGTTACATCCTGTATTATACTCCAGAGCTGCACTCACTATTCTGCTGCTGCAGTCACTGTGTACATACATTACTGATCCTGAGTTACATCCTGTATTATACCCCAGAGGTGCACTCACTATTCTGCTGGTGCAGTCACTGTGTACATACATTACTGATCCTGAGTTACATCCTGTATTATTCTCCAGAGCTGTACTCACTATTCTGCTGGTGCAGTCACTGTGTACATACATTACATTACTGATCCTGAGTTACATCCTGTATTATACTCCAGAGCTGCACTCACTATTCTGCTGGTGCAGTCACTGTGTATATACATTACATTACTGATCCTGAGTTACATCCTGTATTATACTCCAGAGCTGCACTCACTATTCTGCTGGTGCAATCAGTGTGTACATACATTACTGATCCTGAGATACATCCTGTATTATACCCCAGAGCTGCACTCACTATTCTGCTGGTGCAGTCACTGTGTACATACATTACTGATCCTGAGTTACCTCCTGTATTATACCCCAGAGCTGCACTCACTATTCTGATGTGATGTTGATGATTATGGGGTTTTGTGAATCGTTCCTGACAGGCATTTAGATTTGTGACCTTACTGTAGTCCTGTCATTTTGCCCCCACTAAGGGTAAGTTCACACGGTATCTTTGCTGCGTTGTTTTCTGCAGCAAAACCTTATCTTGGCAGGTTTAGGTGCATTTTTGGTGTTTTTTTTTTTTTCATGCTTTTTTTTTTTTCTTTTTCTGCATGCTTCCTGTAGATACAATGAATAGATAGATAGATTACCTGCGGTATTCTCTTCCCCGGCATTTTCCCACGGTGCAGAGGTTACCTCCGGTCAGGCAGTGAGGGAGCGCAGCTCGGTGACGTCACCGCTCGTTACCCTGCGCCCGCTCCGTCTCCTTCATTCCCCAGTCACAGCAGGGGGTGGTCACATTATCAGCGCTCCCGGTGTTTTATCTCCCCCAGATTCTGTGTGGGACACTCGTTATATCGGACTACGACGGATCAGGGAGTATACTGTACTTTTGCTTTTTTATTTTTATTACAGTAGATCGATGGTTTCGCTTTGGAATGACAGAACAATAAAAATATGGTCATAACTGTGTTTTATTTCATTAAGACTTTTTTACTGTGTTTATTTAACCCTTTAATTACTCTAGGATTAATAATGGATATGTGTCTTATTGACGCCTCTCCATTACTAAGCCAAGCTTAATGTCACCTTACAATAGGAAGGTGACATTAACCCCTCATTACCCAGCTTGCCACCACTACAGGGCAAGTGGGAGGAGGCGGGCAAAGCTCCAGAATTGGTGCGTCTAATAGGTGCGCCTTTTCTGGGTGGCTGCGGGTTGCTATTTTTAGGCTGGGGGGGGCCCTATATTAATGGCCCCTTACCAGCTTGAGAATACCAGTCCCCAACTGTGAGCTTTAGCAAGGCTGGTGATTATAATTAGGGGAGAACCCCCCCCCCACGCTGGTTTTTTTTTTTTAATTATAGCGTAGGAGCAGCAGATGAAATCTCCCGTCCGCCGCTCCTGCTCTCACAGCGTGGGACGTGCGGCTCTCTTGACCGGTATGGATTATGCATATGACAGCGTGTCAAACAGTGTGAGGTCGGACCCCCAATTCAAGTGAACGGGGCACGGGTCCACTCTGCTGGATGACGGGCTGTATGGATGCATCATGCAGCCTGCCACCTAGATGTAGCAGAGCCGAGTGTGACGTCACATCCGATTCTCCTTGACTCCTCTGCAGCAAATACGCTACAAGAAAAGTCGATCTGTATTTACAGCATTTTTTCACCATCAAGTCAATGGGTGAAAAACACTGAAAGCAGTGATACGCTCCATGTAAAAGAAACGCAGCAAAGCACAAAATACTGATGACACAAAAACCCAATGTGTGCAGGAGATTTCTGAAATCTCATAGGCTTTGCTGGTAGTGTAAAATTCAGCTGAAAATTTGCATAAAAAAAAGCAGCAAAAACGCCCTGTGTGAACTTCCCCTAAGACTCCGGCGCTTCCTCCTCCCCATACAGAAGTGCAGACATGGAGAACTCACAGATCATTGCTGTTAATGGTTACTTTTATTTTTAAAAAAGAAAGTGCACCCCTCCTCCTCCTCCAGGTTTATATTCTGTTCTCATGATTCCATGTACTGAGGAGCGCCCCTGTATAAAAGATACCATATAACGCCGCTCATCCTGATCCTGCTGGTTCATCACGAGCATGCTAAAATGACAGTGAGGACTGGTATTCCCCCAGGATGAAGGGAGAAAACCCAGGGACGACCATGTAAAAACATGAGCTCATGACTGCGCTGTACACTGCAGAGGTGGATGCTTGTCAGGGGCTGTGGAAAGCTGGGTGATCGGGGCAATGTATCATCTGGTTCTTCATGGCAGACATTATTCTTGGGATATATGCAAATAATGGGGCAGTCATATGGCGGGAGGGCACCGTATTCAGTGACCGGGGGTGGACACATTGCAGCAGGCTCTCGGCGATTGTCAGATAATCGCCGTCATCTCGACGTTTCCATCACTAATAAAATATACAAATCACGTTCCAATAAATTAAAAAGATCCACAAGTTTTACAACACGAGCAGCACTGAAAGAGTTAACACAACGAGGACGGTGTGCACCCGGACGTCCGTGATCAGGTGGGATACAGTCACAGGGGTCCTAAAAATTCTTTAAAAAAATTGGCAACATGTCATAAATCAGTTTTTTTTGGCTGTAGTGCCAGGTGTGACCAGCAGGTGGCACCATCATGGCAGGATTGTGTTATACCAGAGGAAATAGGGCACTTGTGACCCCGACTCCTGCAGGACGAGGACCCCGGGGCGGGGGGCACAGGGCAGGAAAGCTGGAAGGCCGCTGCTTACGGCCATTTCTCCTCTTCTTCCCTCTGGATACCAGGAAGGTAAAGTGAGCTCAGCTCTCGCCTGGGATCCAGGCACATGAAGGGTTAACGGAGGCGTCAGCTGGAGGCTCCTCAGAAGACGGGGATCTTGTCTCTGCGCACATCGTCCAGGTCGTCGTCCAGCGTGAGAAGAACCTGAGGAAGGATGGAAATGACACAAAGGGAGACAGTCAGAAAGCAGGAGAAGGCCTAAGGCGAGGAGGAGCAGCGGTGACACTGACTGTCTCCATACAGAGGACCCCTTTATTCTCCTGTCTCCCTACAATCTTTCCATAATGTCACCGTACGCCTGTCCTGCTCTCTCCGCCATTACTGTGGGGCCGACTACTCACCAGAAATGAGAAGAACATGGCGGTCGCAGAAAGAAAGTGCCAGATGTCATGGTCGTCAAAAAAGTGCATCAGTATACATTCCCGGTTCTTCTCCCGGGACTGGGCTGGACTTTCCTAGAAATTATAGATCATTTTTTTTCAGTGATTTATTTTGATATATTTTAAATTTTTGCACAAATAAAAATCCAGTTTGAATATTGCAGTTTCCTGATTGGCCACAAGATGTCACCAGCTGGCAACCAGCAGGTGGCGCTCAGGAGGTTGATTCTCACCTCCCAGCTGCTCAGGTTTTGGAAGAAGAAGTACAAAGCAGCCGCCCAGACCCCGGCGGTGGCCAAGATGCAGAAAAGAGCCAGAGGACGGATCTTCTCGGAGCTGCGGAGCTGCAAATGGAAAACAGAGGGTGTGCTGAGAAAACGTCCCTGTGATATCCCTGCGCTGAGCTCGTCCCGGCTCCTCTTACCTTCATGATGATATAAAACGCCAGATACAGCAGCAGGTTACAGATGAAAATGCCCAACAGGTACGACGCAAAGTCCCGGGGGCGATACACCAGTCCAAAAATGGCGCTGGAAGACAAAAAAAGGAAAGGTGAGGAGTCGAGAGACACGATCCAGCGCCCACAATGTGTCCTGTACTCACAAGAACCAGTTGACGAGGTTCCCCACGATCAGCAGGATCATCCTGTCCTGAGGGAGAAGGATGGAGGCGATGAGACTGCGCCCCGAAATCAAGCAAACCATCCGCATCAATCACTGGGGGCGGCGGAGCCCCTGATTCCGGTCCTTACCTACCATGTACATGGGCCGGCTGCACTGCTGCACGCAGTCTGTGTACACGATCTGGAAGATTCGGCGGAAAATCCCGAAATCTGCGCAGAAAGCAAACGATGAAGCGGGGAAATCCCTGGCGGTCAGGAAGCTGAGATCTGCGGTGCTGTTTGTGCTCGCACTATGGAGCTCCTGCCCTATGGACGAGGAGGTCTGCGGTTCTATTCACTGACTATTCACAGGACGCCTAACACCGGCTCTGCAGGGGGACAATCCTGGAAACCAGCCCCCAGAGCTCAGCTTCCTGTCTGGATATAGGTTTGGGGCTTCAATAAAACATTTGCCGAACAGGAAAAACGGGGAAGATCTGATTCCTTGAAGTTACAGGCCCGAAGCCTGAGGCTGCACTACTAGGACCACAATGGCTGCTGTTAGGACAGGCAGCGCAGAGGCAGTCCAGCAGGAGGTGCGGCCTTAGGACCTCGCCCGAAGCCTGAGGCTGCACTACTAGGACCACAATGGCCGCTGTTAGGACAGGCAGCGCAGAGGCAGTCCGGCGGGTGGTGATGCCATTAGGATCTCGCCGAAAGCCTGAGGCTGCACTACTAGGACCACAATGGCCGCCGTTAGGACAGGCAGTGTGGAGGCAGTCCGGCGGGTGGTGCTGCCTTAGGACCTCACCCGAAGCCTGAGGCTGCACTACTAGGACCACAATGGCCGCCGTTAGGACAGGCAGCGCAGAGGCAGTCCGGCGGGTGGTGCTGCCTTAGGACCTCACCCGAAGCCTGAGGCTGCACTACTAGGACCACAATGGCCGCTGTTAGGACAGGCAGCTCAGAGGCAGTCCGGCGGGAGGTGCGGCCTTAGGACCTCGCCCGAATCCTGAGGCTGCACTACTAGGACCACAATGGCCGCCGTTAGGACAGGCAGCGCAGAGGCAGTCCAGCGGGAGGTGCTGCCATTAGGACCTCACCAGAAGCCTGAGGCTGCACTACTAGGACCACAATGGCCGCTGTTAGGACAGGCAGCGTGGAGGCAGTCCGGCGGGTGGTGCTGCCATTAGGACCTCACCAAAAGCCTGAGGCTGCACTACTAGGACCACAATGACCGCTGTTAGGACAGGCAGCGCAGAGGCAGTCCGGCGGGTGGTGATGCCATTAGGACCTCGCTCAAAGCCTGAGGCTGCACTACCAGGACCACAATGGCCGCTGTTAGGACAGGCAGCATGGAGGCAGTCCAGCAGGAGGTGCTGCCTTTAGGACCTCACCAGAAGCCTGAGGCTGCACTACTAGGACCACAATGGCCGCTGTTAGGACAGGCAGCTCAGAGGCAGTCCAGCGGGAGGTGATGCCATTAGGACCTCGCTCAAAGCCTGAGGCTGCACTACCAGGACCACAATGGCCGCTGTTAGGACAGGCAGCATGGAGGCAGTCCAGCGGGAGGTGCTGCCTTTAGGACCTCACCAGAAGCCTGAGGCTGCACTACTAGGACCACAATGGCCGCTGTTAGGACAGGCAGCGAGGAGGCAGTCCGGCGGGTGGTGATGCCTTAGGACCTCACCAGAAGCCTGAGGCTGCACTACTAGGACCACAATGGCCGCTGTTAGGACAGGCAGCGTGGAGGCAGTCCGGCGCGAGGTGCTGCCATTAGGACCTTACCAGAAGCCTGAGGCTGCACTACTAGGACTACAATGGCCGCTGTTAGGACAGGCAGTGTGGAGGCAGTCCGGCTGGTGGTGCTGCCATTAGGACCTCTCAGTAGTGCAGCCTCAGACATCACATCTCAGGCGGGAAAAAAGACAAAGAAAGAAGCGGAAAGACGTTACCTGCATTGGACACATCTGAGACAGGAGAGCAGAGGAGAAAGGAGAGAGATGGAGAGCGTCAGTAAGGCGGAAACCATCACCAAGGGGAGGACAGAATCCCTATGGGGCATGATGACGCCTGCTCTGGACCCAGCCCTGAATATTGTATCAACAGTTGATGATGTGTCTAGCTCGGCTGGGTGGTGGCTACTGTTCTCTGGTGTCAGCCAGGAAGTCTGTGGTGCGTGTGGATCATCTGTCCTGACAGGAAGGGTAACAGGAGGGTTCTCCATTCTCCTCACCGATCCTGAAGCGTCCCATGTAGTAGATGTGAGTGCTCAGCGCCAGCGAGCCGACCACGTGGATGACGGAGAAGATCGCCCAAAACCACCAGTTATCCTTCCCGAACACCTAGAAGAATGGACAAGACGCCATGACTGGAGGAGAATCTGGAACTCTTGTATCTGCGACATCAGAGATAACGGCAACATTGTGACCGGATGATACGAGGTGACGTCATTAAAGGGGTTGTCAGCTAAAAAAGCATCGGTGATCACTGGAAAACCCCTTTAAAGTTCTGCTTTCTAAGATGTGGACTCCTTCGAGGCTTTTTCTTATGTTCATGTATTCTTGGCAAGAATCGTTTTTACAATCACTTTTCACTATATATATTGCACCATTTGTCTTCTACATCCTCTATGTATCACTGTGCATGAGGGGCGGACACAGAAGGGTGAGAGTGCGCCCTCTGCAGTCCAATACGTCCTCATAATGCCATATAGCTGTAAGGGCCCCCTTATCTCTAGGATCCCTGTGGTCTTCCTCCATGTATCACTGCACATAGAGGATGCAGAAGACATGAAATGACTTACAGAAGATAGAAAGTCGTCTCCATCCTCTATGTATCACCGTACATAGCAGATGGGAACGAGCTAGAGGGGACTTCTCAGTGAGCTCATTCTGATAGCAGCTGATCTAAAAGTTCCAGATTTATCATCTCAGTGCCGTTCTATGATTTCTACATCCACACACATGGGGCGATCAGACCGACCTCTGGGAGCTCTGCCCCATCATAACATCATCTAAGTCACTGTGGCCAAGCGAGGCCACGGATGCTGCGTGCTGATTCAGCAGTGACTGGAGAACTTACCACCCCCAGGACCGCCAGGAAAATGACCAAAGCAAAGGAGGCGTAGGCTGCGTAGGCGCTGGCGTTGATGTCAGGGTGCCGCGTCTGGTACAGCTTCAACATGCAGAGCCCCGCGATCATATACATGAAGGAGGTGTCTGAGGAGGAAACACAGAAACACTCATCACTGTACGGAGCCATGCATGGGACGGAGAGCGAGGACGACAAAGACGGCCCAGAAGAACTATCAGAGGGACGCGGGATGTCTCCTAGAAATTATCCAGAGGATGAGACAGTCATTCACCGAAACTGACAGACAACGGAGAGGGACAGTGACTGCACCAGCAGAATAGTGAGTGCAGCTCTGGAGTATAATACAGGATGTAACTCAGGATCAGTAATGTAATGTATGTACACAGTGACTGCACCAGCAGAATAGTGAGTGCAGCTCTGGAGTATAATACAGAATGTAACTCAGGATCAGTAATGTAATGTATGTACACAGTGACTGCACCAGCAGAATAGTGAGTGCAGCTCTGGAGTATAATACAGGAGGTAACTCAGGATCAGTAATGTAATGTATGTACACAGTGACTGCACCAGCAGAATAGTGAGTGCAGCTCTGGAGTATAATACAGGATGTAACTCAGGATCAGTAATGTAATGTATGTACACAGTGACTGCACCAGCAGAATAGTGAGTGCAGCTCTGGAGTATAATACAGAATGTAACTCAGGATCAGTAATGTAATGTATGTACACAGTGACTGCACCAGCAGAATAGTGAGTGCAGCTCTGGAGTATAATACAGGAGGTAACTCAGGATCAGTAATGTAATGTATGTACACAGTGACTGCACCAGCAGAATAGTGAGTGCAGCTCTGGAGTATAATACAGGATGTAACTCAGGATCAGTAATGTAATGTATGTACACAGTGACTGCACCAGCAGAATAGTGACTGCACCTCTGCGGTATAATACAGGATGTAACTCAGGATCAGTAATGTAATGTATGTACACAGTGACTGCACCAGCAGAATAGTGAGTGCAGCTCTGGAGTATAATACAGGAGGTAACTCAGGATCAGTAATGTAATGTATGTACACAGTGACTGCACCAGCAGAATAGTGAGTGCAGCTCTGGAGTATAATACAGGATGTAACTCAGGATCAGTAATGTAATGTATGTACACAGTGACTGCACCAGCAGAATAGTGACTGCACCTCTGCGGTATAATACAGGATGTAACTCAGGATCAGTAATGTAATGTATGTACACAGTGACTGCACCAGCAGAATAGTGAGTGCAGCTCTGCGGTATAATACAGGATGTAACTCAGGATCAGTAATGTAATGTATGTACACAGTGACTGCACCAGCAGAATAGGGAGTGCAGCTCTGGAGTACAATACAGGATGTAACTCAGGATCAGTAATGTATGTACACAGTGACTGCACCAGCAGACTAGTGAGTGCAGCTCTGGAGTGTAATACAGGAGGTAACTCAGGATCAGTAATGTAATGTATGTACACAGTGACTGCTCCAGCAGAATAGTGAGTGCAGCTCTGCGGTATAATACAGGATGTAACTCAGGATCAGTAATGTAATGTATGTACACAGTGACTGCACCAGCAGAATAGTGAGTGGAGCTCTGGGGTATAATACAACATATAACTCAAGATCAGTAATGTAATGTATGTACACAGTGACTGCACCAGCAGAGTAGTGAGTGCAGCTCTGGAGTATAATACAGGATGTAACTCAGGATCAGTAATGTAATGTATGTACACAGTGACTGCACCAGCAGAATAGTCAGTGCAGCTCTGGGGTATAATACAGGATGTAACTCAGGATCAGTAATGTAATGTATGTACACAGTAACTGCACCAGCAGAATAGTAAGTGCAGCTCTGGAGTATAATACAGGAGGTAACTCAGGATCAGTAATGTAATGTATGTACACAGTGACTGCACCAGCAGAATAGTGAGTGCAGCTCTGGAGTATAATACAGGATGTAACTCAGGATCAGTAATGTAATGTATGTACACAGTGACTGCACCAGCAGAATAGTGAGTGCAGCTCTGCGGTATAATACAGGATGTAACTCAGGATCAGTAATGTAATGTATGTACACAGTGACTGCACCAGCAGAATAGTGAGTGGAGCTCTGGGGTATAATACAACATGTAACTCAAGATCAGTAATGTAATGTATGTACACAGTGACTGCACCAGCAGAATAGTGAGTGCACCTCTGCGGTATAATACAGGATGTAACTCAGGATCAGTAATGTAATGTATGTACACAGTGACTGCACCAGCAGAATAGTGAGTGCAGCTCTGGAGTATAATACAGGAGGTAACTCAGGATCAGTAATGTAATGTATGTACACAGTGACTGCACCAGCAGAATAGTGAGTGCAGCTCTGGAGTATAATACAGGATGTAACTCAGGATCAGTAATGTAATGTATGTACACAGTGACTGCACCAGCAGAATAGTGACTGCACCTCTGCGGTATAATACAGGATGTAACTCAGGATCAGTAATGTAATGTATGTACACAGTGACTGCACCAGCAGAATAGTGAGTGCAGCTCTGCGGTATAATACAGGATGTAACTCAGGATCAGTAATGTATGTACACAGTGACTGCACCAGCAGAATAGGGAGTGCAGCTCTGGAGTACAATACAGGATGTAACTCAGGATCAGTAATGTATGTACACAGTGACTGCACCAGCAGACTAGTGAGTGCAGCTCTGGAGTGTAATACAGGAGGTAACTCAGGATCAGTAATGTAATGTATGTACACAGTGACTGCACCAGCAGAATAGTGAGTGCAGCTCTGCGGTATAATACAGGATGTAACTCAGGATCAGTAATGTAATGTATGTACACAGTGACTGCACCAGCAGAATAGTGAGTGGAGCTCTGGGGTATAATACAACATATAACTCAAGATCAGTAATGTAATGTATGTACACAGTGACTGCACCAGCAGAATAGTGAGTGCAGCTCTGGAGTATAATACAGGAGGTAACTCAGGATCAGTAATGCAATGTATGTACACAGTGACTGCACCAGCAGAATAGTGAGTGCAGCTCTGGAGTGTAATACAGGAGGTAACTCAGGATCAGTTATGTAATGTGTTCTGAATTCTGTTGTCGGGCTCCCTCCTGTGGTCATGAATGGTACTTCGGCTGGTTCTGTCCATGGACTTCCTCTGGTGGGTGTTTCTGAGTTTCCTTCCACAGGTGACGAGGTTAATTCGTTAGCAGGCTGCTCTATTTAACTCCACTTAGGTCTTTGCTCCATGCCACCTGTCAATGTTGCAGTATTGGTCTAGTTCACTCCTGGATCGTTCTTGTGACTTTTTCTGTCCAGCTTGCTATTTAATTTGTTGTCTTGCTTGCTGGAGGCTCTGGGACGCAGAGGGAGCGCCTCCGCACCGTGAGTCGGTGCGGAGGGTCTTTTTGCACCCTCTGCGTGGTCTTTTTGTAGGTTTTTGTGCTGACCGCAAAGTAACCTTTCCTATCCTCGGTCTGTTCAGTAAGTCGGGCCTCACTTTGCTAAATCTATTTCATCTCTGTGTTTGTATTTTCATCTTTACTCACAGTCATTATATGTGGGGGGCTGCCTTTTCCTTTGGGGAATTTCTCTGAGGCAAGGTAGGCTTATTTTTCTTTCTTCAGGGCTAGCTAGTTCCTTAGGCTGTGCCGAGTTGCATAGGGAGCGTTAGGCGCAATCCACGGCTATTTCTAGTGTGTGTGATAGGATTAGGGATTGCGGTCAGCAGAGTTCCCACGTCTCAGAGCTCGTCCTATATTATCAGTAACTATCAGGTCATTCCGTGTGCTCTTATCCACCAGGTCCATTATTGTCCTGACCACCAGGTCATAACAGTAATGTATGTACACAGTGACTGCACCAGTAGAATAGTGAGTGCAGCTCTGGAGTGTAATACAGGAGGTAACTCAGGATCAGTAATGTAATGTAATGTATGTACACAGTGACTGCACCAGCAGAATAGTGACTGCAGCTCTGGAGTATAATACAGGATGTAACTCAGGATCAGTAATGTAATGTATGTACACAGTGACTGCACCAGCAGAATAGTGCGTGCAGCTCTGGAGTATAATACAGGATGTAACTCAGGATCAGTAATGTAATGTGTGTACATAGTTACTGCACCAGCAGAATAGTGAGTGCAGCTCTGGGGTATAATACAGGATGTAACTCAGGATCAGTAATGTAATGTATGTACACAGTGACTGCACCAGCAAAATAGTGAGTGCAGCTCTGGGGTATAATACAGGATGTAACTCAGGATCAGTAATGTTATGTATGTACACAGTGACTGCACCAGCAGAATAGTGAGTGCAGCTCTGGAGTATCATACAGGATGTAACTCAGGATCAGTAATGTAATGTGTGTACATAGTTACTGCACCAGCAGAATAGTGAGTGCAGCTCTGGGGTATAATACAGGATGTAACTCAGGATCAGTAATGTAATGTGTGTACATAGTTACTGCACCAGCAGAATAGTGAGTGCAGCTCTGGAGTATAATACAGGATGTAACTCAGGATCAGTAATGTAATGTATGTACACAGTGACTGCACCAGCAGGATAGTGGGTGCAGCTCTGCTCAGCTGCTGCTCATTGTGCTGATTGTGGGTGCGGTCGCTGCTGAACCTGCAGTGTGCTCCTGAGCTCCAGAGAACCACCATCTCTCCACCCGGGGACCTGCTCTCTCTTACCCAGGGAGGGAGTGGGTTTCCTGGGATGAGTGAAGGAGCCAAGTCCCAGGCTTCTGCTTCCCGGACCAGGCTGGCGGGGGGCAGAAGGAACCAGCAACCAGCCTGCACATCAGAGGATTCGGGGGTGATACGCTCCACCAGGAGTCGCAGCAATGTGGCTCCTACTCCCCCCAGGTCTGCAGAGACCCAGAGAAGCCGCAAGGCTTCCATGGAGGAGAAGCCTGCTAGCGTGCAAGATGGCGGCCCTTCCGGAGGAAAGCTGAGTGCTCACGGAGGTGAGGCCGACCTCACTGAGGAGGGTTGGGCGCTGCAGAGACCCCGGGAGTCTGTGGACACATATGCCTCCCGGGTCATGAGCCACCTCCGTGAGTATGAAGATGCTAGCAAGACCCTGAGGAGGCTCCGGGAGGAGCTGCGCTGCACAAGCGCTAAAGCTGCAGGCGCCTCCAGACCCAGGAAGACGCAATTCCAGGCGGAGGTAAAGATTCTGAAGCTTGAAATTAATGACCTGGAGGTAAGAAAAGCATTTATTCGAGAAAAAAGTGGACCATTTAAAGAAAAGCTTATAAATGAAGACCGATTCAGAGAAATGGCTGATAACAGAGAGCAAAGGCAGATGGGGCTGCAGCCGGAGAGCCAGGTGGATGATGATGTTGATGATGACCAGCAGAAAGCTCCACCTGGCAGCCCTCTTAGTCACTCAGAGGCCACGTGCAGCGAGCTCCCTGCTGGACAGGCGACAATGATATCTCGTCGCAGTTCTGCTGGCTCTGGGGAGGACAGTGACATCGGCCAGGGAGGGGCGCTAATGGCAGAGATCAAGCTGCTGGAGTCCCCAGTGTGCCTTCAGAACGGAGGCCCCTGGGGGCCAGAAGAAAAAGGCAAAGAAAACCACCAAGCCAAAGCTGCAGGAAGCGGTAAGCTATGTATATGTCCCCCTCCCTGTACCCCCTGAGTCGGCTGCAGGGTCAGCTCGCTGTATAAGCCCCGTTGCCCAGCCCAGCCCAGCCCGGGTTCTGCTGTGGATACGGTGCAAAGGCGCGGGGAGATTACAGAGCACGGTAATGAGGCGCAGAGCTCCGTGTCTGCTTGTAGTAGCGGGGATGTAGCAGCAGGTGCATCAGCCGAAAGGCTGGACAGTGATGGCGGCCTGGCGGCGGGCATACGATCAGGCCACGATACTGTGGTCCGCTCCTCAGTGGGAGGGGGGAGCGGCCCGGTGTCGGGGGCAGCTCCGGTAGCCTCGGTGCCCCTGAATACTGTTGCCGCTGATCACTTAGTTGAGGGGCGGCGGCAGTGTGAGGGGGTTACCGGGGCTGGGAGTTCCGGTCTTCCCTAAGTCCTATTTTGTGTTGGTGCCGCTGGTCAACAAGATCCTGATGCTAAGGATCAGCGGTGCCCCACAGCAGCTAAAGATCAACGACGCCTGGTAGCAACCATGAAGCAGCGGAAAATATCAACTGATGATGCGGAGGGCACACAAAAAACCAGGGGTGAGGTCACCTCCAGTTCTGTGGAGGAGACTCAGCCCCTTGTGCCTGATGATGCGGAGGTTAAAATGTCACCCCCTGTTGTCACTGGTCCAGCAGGAGTGAATGTGGTGGTGGGCATGGATGCAGAAAACTCTTTGTCTAGTGGTGTGGTTGCTGGTTTGGTAGAGGGTGAGGGGGTTATGGAGGTGGGTAATGGTGATGCTGTTGGTGTGGATGTGGTCACTGGTCCGGTTGCCCCCCCGGTGGTGGCAGCGCCTGTCAGGAGTTATGCCGCTGTCACCTCCAGGGGAAATAGGGCATCCTCCTCGTCTCCGGGCTCTGGGGACGGCATGTTGCAACGGCGTCTCCTGGAGGCTCTAAAGAGGGTAGAGAGATCACTAATAGTAGAGGGTCGAGAGGTTGATCTATCCTTCTGGATAGAGAGGCATGGCCTCGGGGCCTTCCGAGAGCAAAGAGGGGGGGATACAGTGTGGTCCCTCCCAACAGCCGGGCCGGGTAGTGTGCGTAGGAATGTGGTCCGTCTTCAGTGGAGGGGCAGTGATGCATGTCCTCCAAGGTCTAAAGTTGTGGAGCTCCTGCTGAGGATGGGCTTCAGTGCGATTGACATCTACGCCTTGATACATCCCTATTCCACACCTAATTTTGATGTCAGCTTTGTTCGGCCGGAGGGGCTTGAGCTCTTCTGGTCGAACTATGAGTTGACAAAAAATGAGCCCGGCTGGCGAGACTTTGCCGTTCAGGTGGTGTCTCGCCAAAACCAAGTCAAGAAAGTGACCGTGATGACTTGTAACGAGTCACTTTCTTGTTATGACATCATGACGTGGCTTGGCCGGTATGGAGAGGTGGTAGAAATGCCAAAGAAAAACCGTGACAAGTTTGGTATCTGGTCAGGGGCCTGGACATTTATGGTAAAACTTAAGCATTCAGGTGGTACGGTTGCCCACATACCATCATCTGCCTTCCTGGGTAGGGATCGTATCCTGGTCTTCTACCAGGGGCAACCGAAGCTCTGTCACAAGTGCGGCGACCCCACACACTTCAGCGCAAACTGCACTGTGCAGAAGTGTGCATTGTGTGGGGATATCGGCCATCTTGCTGCATCTTGTGTGGAGATTAGGTGTCACCTGTGTGGTGAGTTAGGTCACCCATTCAGCCGTTGTCCTCGCTCCTTCGCTAACGCAGTCGTGACCCCGGTGGGAGAAAACCGTGAGGCTGATTCTGCTGGGGAAGGGACTAGCAGGGGTGAGGGAGCTGAGGGGCCAAGGAAGAAAAGCAATAAAAAGACGCCTGCCCAGCTAAGGCGTCTAGACAAGCGCAGACAGGATAGGGAGCTGGGCGAGCCTCGTGTTACTGGGGCGGCCCCTGTCCTGGACGCCAGTCTTGCTGCTGAGGCCCCAAGGGATGATGAGTTGGATGAGAAGGTCAGGAGGATCCACAGGGAGGAAAGTGCCACTGCCTCAGAGTCCTCCCATTATGAAAGTATGGATGAGGATAATAGGCAGTGGCTAGAGGACAAGCGTAAGCTCGGCACCAAAAAGAAGAGAAAGAAGGGAGATAAAAAATCTTCTCCCGCTCTGACCAAGGTACCTAAGGAAGGGCGTGGCCTGAGAGTCCATGTGAGCGGACGTGCGGCTGTGAGCTCCCGCCGCTGTATATTGTAAAATCCTGCAGAGCCGCTGCTGTTTGGTCCCTGTGGGGGCTTACTGGCTGCGGGGAGACTTGGAGAGGCCGGCGGTGCTGTTCGGTAGCGCTGGAACCGACGAACATGACCAGGAGACGGCAGAAGGACGCGGGAGCCGGGGATGCAGGCGCAATCCAAGATGGCGCCGACTTGAGGGAAAAGGCAGACAAGGAGAACGCCGCATGGAGGTAGCGGCAAAGCTCCAGCAGTTTGCGAGAGCGGAGGCCGCAGAGGAGGGAGCCGGAGCTGATACCGAAGAGGAGGAGGAGGAGGAGAGCCCAGCAGGAGAACATGAGGTACAACAGGGGAGAAAGGAGAGTAAAATGGCGGTGGCAGAAGGGGGACCCGAGGAAATGGCGCCAGAAGCTGAGCCTACCCTAAGAGACGTTTTTGCGCTAGTCTCTTCATGTAAACTATCTCTGACCATACAGATACAGGAGGTTAAGGGGGACACAGCCCAGATAAACGCAGCCATGCAGAAGATTGACAAACGTGTGGGGGAGGTAGAGGAGAGAGTGAGCACTGCAGAAGACCATATAGTGCAGCTGCAAAAAGCAGAGAAAAAGTTCACTCAAGCAATAGCTGAATTGGCTGCGAAAAATGAGGACCTTGAGAACAGGTCCAGAAGAAATAATATTCGCATAGTGGGCATCCCTGAAAAAGCTGAAGGGAGGAATCCAACGGAATATATTGAAAAATGGCTGTTAGAGACATTTGGAGATATGGCGCTAACAAAAGTGTTCGCGGTAGAAAGAGCGCATAGGGTCCCGCCGAAACCACCTGTCCCTGGAGCGAATCCCCGTACCATGCTCGCCAAAATTCTAAACTATAGAGACAGAGACATTATCCTGAGGAAGGCCAGAGACATGACGGATATGACAGTTGAAGGTCAAAAGATTGCTATCTACCCAGACTATTCTACTCTGGTGCAGAAACAACGGATGATGTTCACGGGTATCAAGAGACGGCTGAGGGAATTGGGTGTGCAGTATTCCATGATGTTCCCAGCAAGACTGAGGGTGGTGGCGTTTGATAAAATTCATTTTTTCCAGAAGCCGGAGGACGCTACCCAGTGGATCGATATTAATGCTAAAAAGCTTAAAGGAAAAGGAGACTGAAACTGTGGGAAGAGTCTGAAGTTGTTTACTTATCTGTCAGTTGGAAAAGAGTCATGTGATTGACAAGCCAAGGGGTATGGGGGGGGAAGAAGGGAGCTGGATTATATCCAGTTAAAGTTAAAGGGATGGTGTAATGGCTGCTGGGAAAGGGGGAGGAAGGGTTTGCGACATATTTTAAGTTTATGCAGACTTCTTGTGTGTGCAAATAATTCTAAGTTAAAATGTTTTGAGAACGTTATTTTTCAAAATGTCTGAAATCCTGTTATGTACAGTGGTGGGAGGAGGGTTGGGAAGGTAATGCCAAACGGAGTGTTCGCTATGGGCGATGATGCCCCACTCTTGGAAAGAGGTGGAATGGTTAGATGTGAGGGGGGAAGGGTGGGAGGGGGAGTTGGGAGGGGGGGGGGGGGGGAGGGTAGTTAGACAGCTCGTGCTCAAAATTGATGATACTTATAGTGAAGATGAGCCAAGTGATGGGGACCCGTTTTAAGATTTTGTGCTGGAATGTGAGAGGCCTAGGGGAGAAATCTAGACGTGCTGCGTGTTTGCAATATGCAAGAGACCAAAGGGCCTCAATGATATGCTTGCTGGAGACGCATTTGGTAAGGGAAAAAGTGGATGTTTTGAATAGACGATGGATCCAGAGGGGATATCATTCTACCTTCTCCACGTATGCAAGAGGAGTCTCAATCTTGGTTCCAGCGGGAGTTCAGTATGAGGAGGTGAAGGTATATGTGGACGTGGAGGGACAGTATGTACTATTACGGTGTATACTGTATGGAGTGATGCTGTGTGTTGCCGCGATGTATATTCCGCCTCCCTACTCTAGCAGGAAGATTAGAGAAGTAATGGAGCGAGTGGAAAAATGGGGACCGACACCGTTAATAATTATCGGAGATCTAAATAACATCTGTGATGAATATTGGGATAAAAATAAAAATACTCAGAATAGGTCGGAGGGACACATAACAACATTTGGCACCTATATACAGGAGATAGGTTTGATTGATCTGTGGAGGGTTAGACATGTGGGGGAGAGAGGGTACTCATGTTATTCACCGGCACATGCCACACTCTCTAGAATCGATATGGCTCTGGGTAACAGGATCTTGGACACACTGGTTGGGGAGGTGAGATATCTGCCAAGGGCCTTGTCGGACCATAGTCCAATTGAAGTAGAGGTTAGATTGGAGGGGGCTCGCTCGCTAAGTGGGAGAGAATGGAAGATTCATCCTAATTGGTTACAGAGTATTGAGTTGGAAAGTATAGGACGGGAGGTGGCGGAATTCTTTCTCTTAAATGATGGAAGCGCCGACGCTCTTACAATTTGGGATGCAATGAAGGCGTACCTGAGGGGACTACTGTTTAGGGACATTAGTAGGTGTAAGCGGAGGACGAGAGAGGTAGAAAAAGCGGCAGTTGAGGAGTTGAAGGAAGCAGAGGATGGGATGGCCACACTGGGAACCCCTGAGGCAGAGAGAAGAATGAAAAACGCACAAAATCATTTGGAAAAAATTCTGCTAGGCAAAGCTGAGAGGAAACGAGATTTCCAAAGGGTATTGTTCTATCAGGAGGGAGAAACAGTGGGACATATGCTGTCGGTAGTGGCTGCTGCTCAGAGAGGTTCTTCATATATACACTCTTTGGATTCTGCTAGTGGAGGTAAAATAACGGAAACACCTGAAATTTTGAGAGCCTTTGCGGACTTCTATGCAGATTTGTATTCCTCTCGGGTTGGTGAATCGGTCGAGGATGCACTGACTTTCTTGGAAGGTCTGGATTTGCCGAGACTGAGTGAGGCAGATAGGGAGAGCCTTGAGGCCCCTATCACTGAGGAGGAATTGAGTCGGGCATTGATGTCTATGGCCAATGGGAAGGCGCCTGGGGTCGATGGGTTACCCGCTGAGATCTATAAAGGGTTGGCAGAAGTGTTGATTCCTAGATTAAAAATGGTATTGGAGGAAGCTAGGTCTTGTGGGCGCTTGCCAGCCTCTATGAGAGAGGCCATAATAGTGGTCATTCCAAAGGAGGATAAGGACTTGGGGAAACCGGAGTCGTACCGCCCAATTTCTTTACTAACAATTGATGTCAAGCTTCTGGCCAAGGTGTTGGCTCTCCGCCTCTCTAGTGTTATTGCGAGTCTGGTGCATTCGGACCAATCTGGCTTTATGCCGGATAGATCAACGGCGATCAATTTGCGGAGGTTATATGTAAATTTGCAGGTAGAGTCTGATAACTGTGGTCGAAGAGTGATTGTATCGCTAGATGCACACAAGGCGTTTGACAGCGTCGAATGGGGGTACCTCTGGCAGGTGCTGGAATGTATGGGGTTTGGCCCGCAGTTTGTGGCCTGGATACAGCTGTTGTACTCATTACCATCCGCCAGAATTAGAGTAAATGGGGAGCTATCTCGTCCTATAGGGCTGGCTAGGGGTACTAGGCAGGGATGCCCGCTTTCACCCCTCCTGTTCGCGTTGGCTGTAGAACCTCTTGCTGCTAAGATTCGGCAGTCGGATGGGGTCCCTGGGTTTAGGTATGGCAAAGTAGAGGAAAAAATAGCGTTATATGCGGATGATGTTTTGCTGTTCCTGGAGGATCCAGACAATTCACTAAGAGGGGCCGTTGAAATTGTTGAGAGATTTGGTACTGTGTCGGGACTAACAATTAATTGGGATAAGACGGTTCTTTTTAGAGTGGATGACGTAGGAGAGAATGTGAGTGAGGATGTTGGGGATGAGAGGCTGAAGGTGGTTTCCCAATTTAAATATCTTGGAATATGGATTTCGGTGCCGGTGGCGGAGTTTCTGCAAAGAAATTTGACTCCTGTTATGGGGGTACTCAAGGCAAAGGTAGACGCCTGGAATAAGCTACATCTATCGGTCGTCGGTAGGGTAAACCTTATTAAAATGGTCCTTATGCCCAAAATTCTTTATGTTCTGCATAACGCACCAATTTGGATCCCTCGGGGGAAGTTCAGGCAGATTAATGCCCTCTTTAGAAGTTTGATATGGGGTAGACAATATCCACGTATTAGCTTGGAGACGCTTCAACGACCCAAGGAAGATGGTGGTTTGGCTTTGCCCAACCCGGAAATATACTTCCTTGCGGCCCAGAGCCAGCATTTGAAGGGCTGGGCGCGAGGGGCGTCATCCAGTGCAGTACAACAGCTATTGGAAGAGGTGACGGACCGACGACCGATGGCCAGGTGTTTGGAGGATGGCTCATTGGGCGCGCTGGGGAAAATATACCCAACCCTGTTCCTGATTCGTAAATTATGGAATAGATTAAGGCAGATTCGTGGGGTTACAGGGTTGACTAAATTCACACCGATATGGTCTAACCACAACTTAAAGGATTTTGAGGCCCTGGGAGGATTGATGGAATGGCAGAATAAGGGAATTTGCTTTGTTCACCAGATAATCCAGCAGCAGGAGCTGAAGTCCTTTTGCCAATTGCAGGAAGAATTTGGTTTGCGATCCACAGGGGAATATCAGTATGCGCAGATGAGACATGCCTTTAGAGCTCAGAATAAGAAGGCTGATATCAGGGTTCAAGATGATATAGTGTTGGAGTATGTGTGTGGTGAGGGTACTACAAGGGGAGTTATTTCCACTCTGTATAAGGACCTTATGCACACATTTCTGCTAGATTTCCCTATAAAGGCGAGAGCTAAGTGGGAGAGAGAAGTGGGGCCGATGAAAAAATGAAACCTGGGAATCGGTGATGGAGTGGGTTCTGCGACTATCCTTGAGTGAACCATATAGGCTCTCGCAGCTATACATTTTGCATAGGGTATATAAATCTCCGGAAGTGTTATACAAAGCGGGATTGCGTGCCAATTCTGGGTGTCCGAGGTGTGCGAGTGAGAAGGCAGGAATATATCACATGATGTGGACGTGTCCGAGACTGGCTGCCTTTTGGGTGGTGGTTTTGAGCCGAGTTGAAGCAGCGTATAAGTGCAGAGTTGTTAGAGACCCGATAGTATGTGTGCTGGGATATGTGGAAGAAATTGGAGTTGACAATACTTGGAAGATTGCAATTGCTAGGCTACTCTACATGGCCAGGAAAGTAATAGCACGAAACTGGATAAACGCGGAACCACCTGTGAGAAGGGAATTCCTCCAATATGTTCAACATGGTCTAAAATTGGAAAAGGGGGTGTACAGTAAAAGGGGGAAAATAGAACTCTTTAATAAAATATGGTCTCCTTGGCTTGATTTGGATTGAGGAGTATAGGCGTCGTGTTTCCTAAGACCTGGAAGAGGATAAAATTACAAGAGGCAGATAATGCCTCGGTGCGGTGGAGATTGAGACTGAGCTGTCTTATGGGGGAGGGGGGTAGTTGGGGTAATGTTGGGGTTTATTAAAAGTAAGAAAATGTGTATCTGATATAATGCAATGTAAATGGCATTCTGTTGTTCTCCTTTTTTTATATTGTTAATAAAAATCTATTTAAATTAAAAGGTACCTAAGGAAGGAAAAACCGACTCCCCTCTGGTTGGTCTTTCTAACCGGTTCCAAGCCCTTGAAAACATCTCTTCCTCTGAGGAGGAAGCTGAGGGTGAGGTTCTGGCTTCGGCGGGGCTCACAGGGGATGCCGAGTCTCCTCCTTCTGGGAATGTAAGATCCTTGGAGGGGGGGACTGGCCCAGAGTCCGGAGACGAGGACGAAAAAAATAAAAAACACGTGGGAATGGATACTTCATTGTCATTAAAGAGGGGGAAGGATTCCTCCTCTGAGGCAGAGGATAAGGGGAGTGGGAAAAAGAAAGCCATCTAACTCAATCACCAGTGATGGCGGTACCCACTCCGTTGACGCTGGCGTCCATTAATGTCGCCAGCATAAAGTCAAATACAGCTAGATTTGCGGCCTTTGATTTTCTCAGCCGGGTTGAAGCTGACATTTTCTTTTTGCAAGAGACCAGGCTGCCAAACATGGCAGATGTGTTTAAAGCTAAGAGGGAGTGGAGACTCGGGCCCTCCTATTGGTCTCTTGCGGCCGAGCCGTATAGCGGAGTGGCGGTCCTTTTTACCGCACCGGTGGAATGCCGATGGGTTATTGAGTTAGAAATGGGGAGGTGCCTGATCATAGATGTCCTCATGAAGGGACAAGAGCTCCGGCTCATCAACATTTATTGTCCCCAATCTAAGTGGGACCGGAAGTGTCTCTTTATGAGGATCAAGCCCTACCTTTTTACAAGTCGGCAGGTTGTCTTTGGAGGGGACTTCAATGCTGTCACGAGGCCCCGAGATAGAGGAGGTTCCAGAGACAAGCTGACTTATGATAGTGTTGCCCTTAATAGTATAGCTAGTGAGGCTCGCCTGGTGGATGTCCACATTCGGCACACCCCAGGCCACGAGGGGTTCACCTATCATAGAGGTAACTGTAGGTCCAGAATAGATAGGTTTTATTTAAAGGAGGAAGCTGTCTCTTCAGCAGTGTCTGTTGTTGAGGTGGAGTTCTCCGACCACTGTTTAATTTTGTTTTCTCTGAATGTTACAGAGACCCTCCGGATGGGAAGAGGCTTTTGGAGGCTCAATTCGTCTCTCTTGGAAGAAGCGGAGATAAGACAGTCCTTTGAGGAATTTCTTCAGGGCCAGGTACCATTACTGGATCTTTGTAGTAGTAAGTCAGAGTGGTGGGAGATGTTTAAGGAAAGGGTGGCGAGATTCTTCCGCCAGCTCTCGAGCCTCAGGAGTCTGAGCAGGTACCGTCTGTATCAGGGTCTGAGGAGGAAACTCGAGCATCTTGTCTCAACTGGAGGTGTCCGCGAGGAGATCTCCAGAGTGAAATCTTTGCTTATGAAGTGTCAGTACGATAGACACGCATCTTTGGTTTTTGAGAGGGATTACGGGAAGTACCGCTCGCCCGACCCTTACAGAAACTGCAGGATGTCAGTGAATAGTAAAGTGGTTACAGGACTGGTCGACACTACGGGGTCCCTGAGGCGATCCAGATCAGGGATTCTGGAGGTTGTCAGATCCTTCTACTCACACCTCTTGGGGAAGAGGGATCTTGATTGGGATGAGATGTCGGCTTTCCTGGCTGAAGCTGTCCCCGAACCAGGGGTAGACCCCTCTCTTGACGTTTTGACAGAAATGATCAGTGAAGAGGAAGTTCAGTTGGCGATTGAAGGGCTTGCCCCCAAAAAATCGCCTGGTCCAGATGGCTTAACATCTGAATTCTATAAGACCTTTAAGGACGTTTTGGTTCCCCTCTTGACTGAGGTATTCAATGAGTGTCTTTCCTCGGGCTGTGCTCAGTGTCTGAGAGGCAGTGGAGCAGGGTAGGGCTGGTCACTGGAAGGGGTACATGCTGTCACTGGACCAGGCAAAAGCGTTTGATCGGGTTAATCATGAGTACCTCCGGTCCGTCCTTCTGAGATATGGCCTACCCGAGGGGTTTGTTGATTGGCTTAAGACCTTGTACAGTGGGGCAGAGAGTTTCCCACTTGTGAATGGTTGGATTGGCAGCTCTTTTGAGGTTGGGTCCGGTGTTCGCCAGGGTTGTCCTTTGAGCCCGCTGCTGTACGTGTTTGCGATTGACCCTCTTCTTAGGAGGGTGGAGCGTGGACCGTTGGCCGGGATCGGGATGGACCGGGCAGCACCGGAAGCCACTCTGAGGGTGGTGGCGTATGCCGATGATGTCACTGTGTTTGTTTCCTCTCATGAGGAGGCAGGGTGGCTGATGTCAGAGGTAGATCGCTACTCGGAGGCATCCGGGTCCAAGATCAACCGGGATAAGTGTGAGAGTCTCTGGCTGGGAGGAGGAGATCCTGGTTTTGATCTCCCGGACACCCTTCCAGGACCCAAAGTCTCTGCAAAAGTCCTTGGCATCGAATTTGGCCAGGGGGATTACCCCAAACAAAATTGGGACAGCAGGCTAGAGATCGCCACTCAGAAGGTGAACCAATGGAAGGGTTGGTCTTTGACCCTAAGGGAAAGGGTAAACCTGATCAAAACTTACCTGCTCCCTTTACTGATTTATCTGGGCAGTGTATGCATCTTGCCGGAATCTCTCTGGACTCCGGTCTACAGTTTGTTCTTCCAACTGTTATGGGGGAATAGACTGAACCTGGTCAAGAGGGAGGTTACTTACCGTACGAGGAGACTAGGAGGGTTGGGTATGGTCAACTCTGTGGTATTCCTTGTGGATACCTTCATTAAGATCAATATCGCAAACCTCTGGAAAGAGAGGGCTCCTCCGTGGGTATTCTCCTGTAGGGGATGCTTTCAGCCTTTCTTCCAGGAATGGGAGACAGGAGGGCAAGTGAAGGATCTTCGCACACCGCATGGACATCTTCCGGCTTACGCTACCTTGGTTCTGAAGGTAATTCGTCGGTGGGGTCTGGGAATGTGGGAGATCAGGACTCTGCCAAGGAAACTCCTTGACAATAGGGTTCTGTTGACCCATTTCCAGAGGCCTCTGGCGCTCAGGGACTGCCCAAGTCGGGATCTTGGGGTGGGTTTGCATCTTTTGAATTCTATCAGGATCCCCTCGAAGTTTTGGGACTTGGCTTGGCGCTGCTTCCATGGGAAACTGTGTGTGAGGGACAATCTGAAGTGTAGGAGCTCTGAGGACAGGAATTGTCCTCGGGAGCATTGTGGTACCTTGCTGGAAAGCATGGACCACTTCCTGCTTCATTGTCCCTTCAACACAGAGGTGTACAACAGGGTGGGCGCCTTCATTGGCTGGTCTCGGCTGGCCGGTCTCTCCTATGCGGAATGGGCCTATGGAGCATTCGGAGACCTTGGTGGTCGGGACCGCTGCACCTTATTTCTAGTTAGCGCAGTGGTTAGGTATCACACGTGGAACGCACGGTGCTTAGTATCGACGCAACGAAAAATCCTCCCAGTGGAAGATGTGTTTAGGACCATACTCGGTGACCTGGTGAAGGTGCGCTCTCTGGAGTATGGGAGACTGGGCACACGGAGGGCCGCTCTCCTCTGGAGGGGTTTTTCTTTTAGTGTGCCCTAGTCTGGTCATCTCCTTTCCTGGTGGTGGGCTGCTGCTGACACTGTAGATTTTTGTTTTGTTTGATCATTATACAGTGATGTAGGGCTGCAGGTGATGAACTTGGGCTTTGTGAAGTGTAATTATTGTGGTATGTGCTGCTGTATATAATGTATATATATTGTATATAGGGATATAGAATTGGGTGTAGGTGTTAGGTTGGGTGGTGGGAAAAGGGGGGAGGTGGGATTATCTTGTGGGACCATGGGACACAGGGTTGTTTGGGGGAAACTGGCACTGCCTGATCTGGCCTATGGACGTTGGACATGGACTGAGGAATGAGACGCAGGACCAGCTCTCAGGTCAGTGCAGGGGGTTGGGAATGGAGGATATCTTAGTATTGTATATATTTGTAGTTATTTTATTTAAAATAAAAAAAATAAAAAGTTAATGTATATAGTTTTTGTTTGCCATTGTTTATTTTATTTGTTATTACTATTTTTGTTTGGTGACCGGACCAGAAGGTCAAAGTAGTTATTGTTCTGTATATACTGTATAATATGTGTGAGAGGAGAGAATGAGCGGCTGGACCAGTGTTCAGTATACTGTTTATTTTCTGGCTAATATTTTTGTTATGTTTTCTGCTATTATTATTGTTATGTTTTTCATTTTTATAATAAAAGATCTACAGGAGGTAACTCAGGATCAGTAATGTAATGTATGTACACAGTGACTGCACCAGCAGAATAGTGAGTGCAGCTCTGGAGTATAATACAGGTGGTAACTCAGGATCAGTAATGTAATGTATGTACACAGTGACTGCACCAGCAGAATAGTGAGTGCAGCTCTGGGGTATAATACAGGAGGTAACTCAGGATCAGTAATGTAATGTATGTACACAGTGACTGCACCAGCAGAATAGTGAGTGCAGCTCTGGAGTATAATACAGGAGGTAACTCAGGATCAGTAATGTATGTACACAGTGACTGCACCAGCAGAATAGTGAGTGCAGCTCTGGAGTATAATACAGGATGTAACTCAGGATCAGTAATGTAATGTATGTATACAGTGACTGCACCAGCAGAATAGTGAGTGCAGCTCTGGGGTATAATACAGGAGGTAACTCAGGATCAGTAATGTAATGTATGTACACAGTGACTGCACCAGCAGAATAGTGAGTGCAGCTCTGGAGTATAATACAGGATGTAACTCAGGATCAGTAATGTAATGTATGTACTCAGTGACTGCACCAGCAGAATAGTGAGTGCAGCTCTGGGGTATAATACAGGATGTAACTCAGGATCAGTAATGTAATGTATGTACACAGTGACTGCACCAGCAGAATAGTGAGTGCAGCTCTGGAGTATAATACAGGATGTAACTCAGGATCAGTAATGTAATGTATGTACACAGTGACTGCACCAGCAGAATAGTGAGTGCAGCTCTGGAGTATAATACAGGAGGTAACTCAGGATCAGTAATGTAATGTATGTACACAGTGACTGCACCAGCAGAATAGTGAGTGCAGCTCTGGAGTATAATACAGGATGTAACTCAGGATCAGTAATGTAATGTATGTACACAGTGACTGCACCAGCAGAATAGTGAGTGCAGCTCTGGGATATAATACAGGATGTACCTTATATTTCAGAGCTGCACTCACTATTTTGTTGGGGCAGTAATGTAACACAACTGGGTGACTATATCTTAGTATGAGGATAATTATACAGAAGAAGGATAGAGAAATGCTCCAGAATAGTGAAGCTGGTAGGGGCACAGACTGAAGGCTGCTTATGTTGCTGAGTTTGGCACAGAGGGTGTGAATATTTCTGCCTTTATATCTTGCAAATACAGATCATTTTGAAAAAGAATTGAAATTTGCCTTTATTCTCCACTAGATGGTGGCCCGATTCTAACGCATCGGGTATTCTAGAATATGCATGTCCACGTAGTATATTGCCCAGCCACGTAGTATATTGCCCAGCCACGTAGTATATTGCCCAGCCACGTAGTATATTGCCCAGCCACGTAGTATATTGCCCAGCCACGTAGTATATTGCCCAGCCACGTAGTATATTGTCCAGCCACGTAGTATATTGCCCAGCCACGTAGTATATTGCCCAGTGACGTAGTATATTGCCCAGCCACGTAGTATATTGTCCAGCCACGTAGTATACTGCCCAGCCACGTAGTATATTGCCCAGCCACGTAGTATATTGCCCAGCCACGTAGTATATTGCCCAGCCACGTAGTATATTGCCCAGTGACGTAGTATATTGCCCAGCCACGTAGTATATTGTCCAGCCACGTAGTATACTGCCCAGCCACGTAGTATACTGCCCAGCCACGTAGTATATTGCCCAGCCACGTAGTATATTGCCCAGTGATGTAGTATATTGCCCAGCCACGTAGTATATTGCCCAGCCACGTAGTATATTGCCCAGCCACGTAGTATATTGCCCAGCCACGTATGTCACAGGTTAAAAAATAAAAAATAAACATACAGTTAGGTCCATATATATTTGGACAGCGACAACATTTTTCTAATTTTGGTTATAGACATTATCACAATGAATTTTAAACAAAACAATTCAGATGCAGTTGAAGTTCAGACTTTCAGCTTTCATTTGAGGGTATCCACTTTAAAATTGGATGAAGGGTTTAGGAGTTTCAGCTCCTTAACATGTGCCACCCTGTTTTTAAAGGGACCAAAAGTAATTGGACAATTGACTCCAAGGCTATTTCATGGACAGGTGTGGGCAATCCCTTCGTTATGTCATTCTCAATTAACCAGATAAAAGGCCTGGAGTTGATTTGAGGTGATGGTGCTGCATTTGGAAGGTTTTGCTGTGAAGTAAACATGCGGTCAAAGGAGCTCTCCATGCAGGTGAAACAAGCCATCCTTAAGCTGCGAAAACAGAAAAACCCATCCGAGAAATTGCTACAATATTAGGAGTGGCAAAATCTACAGTTTGGTCCATCCTGAGAAAGAAAGAAAGCACTGGTGAACTCATCAATGCAAAAAGACCTGGGCGCCCACGGAAGACAACAGTGGTGGATGATCGCAGAATAATCTCCATGGTGAAGAGAAACCCCTTCACAACAGCCGACCAAGTGAACAACACTCTCCAGGAGGTCGGCGTATCAATATCCAAATCTACCATAAAGAGAAGACTGCATGAAAGTAACTACAGAGGGTTCACTGCACGGTGCAGCCACTCATAAGCATCAAGAAGAAAAAGGCTAAAAACATCTAAAAAAGCCGCACAGTTCTGGAAGAACATTCTATGGACAGATGAGACCAAGATCAACCTCTACCAGAATGATGGAAAGAGAAAAGTATGGTGAAGGCGTGGTACAGCTCATGATCCAAAGCATACCACATCATCTGTAACACCCAGCGGAGGCAGTGTGATGGCGCGGGCATGCATAAACCCGGCGGAGGCAGTGTGATGGCGCGGGCATGCATAAACACGGCGGAGGCAGTGTGATGGCGCGGGCATGCATGGCTGCCAGTGGCACTGGGTCACTAGTGATTATTGATGATGTGACACAGGACAGAAGAATGAATTCTGAGGTCTTCAGAGCCGCCATACTGTGTGCTCAGATCCAGCCAAATGCAGCCAAACTGATTGGTCGTCGTTTCATACTACAGATGGACAATGACCCAAAACATAAAGCCAAAGCAACCCAGGAGTTCATTAAAGCAAAGAAGTGGAATATTCTTGAATGGCCAAGTCAGTCACCTGATCTCAACCCAATTGAGCAGCATTTCACTTGTTAAAGACTAAACTTCAGACAGAAAGGCCACAAACAAGCAGCAACTGAAAACCACCGCAGTGAAGGCCGAGCATCAAACAGGAGGAAACACAGCGTCTGGTGATGTCCATGAGTTCAAGACTTCAGGCCGTCATGGCCAACAAAGGGTTTTCAACCAAGTATTAGAAATGAACATATTATTTAAAATTATTTAATCTGTCCAATTACTTTTGGTCCCTTTAAAAACAGGGTGGCACATGTTAAGGAGCTGAAACTCCTAAACCCTTCATCCAATTTTAATGTGTATACCCTCAAATGAAAGCTGAAAGTCTGAACTTCAACTGCATCTGAATTGTTTTGTTTAAAATTCATTGTGGTAATGTCTATAATCAAAATTAGAAAAATGTTGTCTCTGTCCAAATATATATGGACCTAACTGTACTCACCTTCCAAGGAACCCTTGTAGTCGTGTCGCCTGTGTGCGGTGCACTCGGCAGCTTCTGGTCCCAGGGTTCGGAGCGCAAGACCCGTGATGAGGTCACGGTCACATGACCGTGACGTCATGGCAGGTCCTTCTCCCATACCATCCTTGCCACCGGAACCTGCCGCTTGCATGGAGCGGTTACCGGAGCGTTGCAAGGAGCGGGAAAGGTGGCGGAAGGTGAGTATATAATGATTTTTTTTTTTTTTTTAATTATTTTTAACATTAGATCCTTTTACTATTGACGCCGCATAGGCAGCATCAATAGTAAAAACTTGGTCACACAGGGTTAATAGCGGTGGTAACGGAGTGAGTTACCCGCGGCATAACGCGGTCCGTTACCGCTGGCATTAACCCTGTGTGAGTGGTGACCGGAGGGGAGTATGGAGC
Organism: Ranitomeya imitator; assembly: GCF_032444005.1. NCBI lineage: Eukaryota > Metazoa > Chordata > Amphibia > Anura > Dendrobatidae > Ranitomeya > Ranitomeya imitator. Next base: position 15,716,000 of record NC_091284.1, on the reverse strand, counting down.
GGGCGCCCACTGCAGGGGAGTAGGGAGGGACTAATCGGACTGTGGCCATCGCTGATTGGTTGCGGCAGCCATGACAGGCAGCTGGTGAGACCAATCAGCGACTTGGAGAGGCCGCAACCAATGAATATCCATGACAGAAAGACGGAAGAGACCCTTAGACAATTATATAGTAGAGGATACTTGCAGGGGATGAGTACTTTGTATACACAGTGGGGATAATTAGTATTTGATATCCTGCAGATTTTGCAGTTTTTCCCCTACACAGAATGGAGGGTCTGTAATATTTATCGTAGATACACTTCACCTGTGAGTTACAGGATCTAAAGATAAAATCCAGAATATCACATTGTAGGATCGTTACATAATTAATTTTCATTTTATTGCATGAAATAAGTAATTGATCAGCGACCGACCAGCGAGCATTCTGCTCTCACAGACCCTTAAGCTACTTTCACACATCAGGTTTTCAGTTTCAGGCTAAATCCGGCTCTCGGGAGAAAAACCAGAACTGGAAAAAATAAAAACCGGATCCGTTTTTTCCCCCATTGACTTGTATTAGCGCCGGATTGCGCCGGACGGCCCAGCGTTCCTTCCGGTTTGATGCCGGATCCGGCGTACACTCGATTCCGGCGTCTGGAAAAAACATCTACTGTAACGTTTTTTGTCTCCGGCAAAAAAGCCAAAATTGTAGACCTGCACAGGCTGGGGTGGGCTATAGGACAATAGACAAGCAGCTTGGGGAGAAGGCAACAACTGTTGGCACAATTATTAGAAAATGGAAGAATCACAAGATGACTGTGTCACGACTCCTCCGCTCAGGGATTCCTCTGCTGTTCTATGGAAACTGTCTTGCTGCGTTGTCTGTCTTGATTGACAGCTTGGCTGTTTAATCCTGTGATGGGCTTGCTGGGCTGTCGGTGCTTTGATTGACACATCAGCTGTCCAATCTGTGACTGGGAGGTGCGGGACTTTCTCCAGGTGTTCTGTGTTCTGGTGATCACATAGCTTTACCTGCGCTGTCTGCCCCTGATCCCTGCCAGTCGTAGTTTGTGCTTCTTGGTGGGTGTTAGCCTGATTCTGTTGCTCTGAGTTCTGATCTTCTGCTGTCTGACCCTTTGGACCGTGTTCTGACTTTCCCTTTGTCTTGTCCTTCGGCAATCTCTTGTTATTGACCCTGGACTGTGACCTGACTTACGCCTTTGTCTTTTCCCTTGGTTATCTCTCTCAGTATTGACCCTGGACCGACTGTCTGTGAGTAGTGACTGGTGTCACAGACTGTCAATCTTCCTCGGTCTGGGGCTCCATGCAAGATTTCATCTTATGAGGTAATGATAATCCTGAGAAAGGTCAGTAATCATCCCAGAACTACATGGGAGGACCTGGTCAATGACCTGAAGAGCTGGGACCACAGTCTCAAACATTACTGTTAGTAACACTACTCTGTCATGGAGTAAAATCCTGCAGGGCACACAAGGTCCCCTGCTCACACCAGCACATGTCCAGGCCCGCCTGAAGTTCGTCAATGACCAGCTGGATGATCCAGAGGAGGCCTGGGAGAAGGTCATGAGGTCAGATGAGATCAAAATAGAACTTTTTGATATCAACTCCACTCGCTGTGTTTGGAGGAAGAAGAAGGATTAATACAGCCCCAAGAACACAATCCCCACTGTGAAGCATGTTGGGGGAAACTTCATACTTTGAGGGTGCTTTTCTGCTAAGGGGACAGGACAACTGCACCGCATTGAAGGGACAATGGATGGGGTCATGTATATTTTGACCGTCAGTAAGAGCACTGAAGATGGGTTGTGGCTGGATCTTCCAGCATGACAATGACCCAAAACACACAGCCAGGGCAACTAAGGAGTGGCTGCATAAGAAACAGTTCACAGTCCTGAAGTGACCTAGCCAATCTACAGACCTGAAGCAATAGAACATTTTTGAGGTAGCTGAAACTCAATGTTGCCCAGTGACCGTCCCGAAACCTGAAAGATCTGGAGAAGATCAGTATGGAGGAGGGGGCCAATATCCCTGCTGCAGTGTGTGCAAACCTGGTCAAGAACCACAGGAAACTTCTGACCTCTGTAACTGCAAACAAAGGTTTCGGCACCAAATATTAAGTTCTGTTTTTCTATTGTATCAAATTCTTATTTCATGCAAATTAATTATTTAAAAATCCTACAATGTGAATTTCTGGATTTTATTTTTAGATTCTGTCTCTCACAGGTGAAGTATCTACAATAAAAAGTACCGACCTCTCCATTGTTTGCAGGTGTGAAAACTTGCAAAATCAGCCGTGAATCCAATACTTCCCCACTGTACATACACACGTCATTTGCTGTCGCTCGTCATTAGTTGTCGGTCGGCTTCTTACCAAACTGGAAGTTGGAGTAGTTGGGGCAGACGTGGTAACAAGCGCTGAGGACGCCCTCCATGGTCAGAGCGATGCCCATTGTGTAGAAGAGGCCGAAATGTTTAGGGATCCCGAATTCCTGTGAGGAGATGAGACGTCACCTGTCATGTCTGTCCTGGGTCCTCGGTGCTCGTTCTCTGGCAGACGGCAGGTTATTCACCCCCAGTCACTGCCGGCCCCCCGTGGCGTCCTCCCTGCACCCTCCTCCATCCTCATATATGGGGGGCTGCAGAGCCCACATTATTGTCAGCTGTCATCACTCTCCAACTGTTCACCATTCATAGGAAACTTCAGTGCCTGCTGGCGGTGAATGGTTGGTGCTTGCTGTCAGTGCCTGCTGTCGGTGAATAGTCGGTGCTTGCTGTCAGTGCCTGCTGCCGGTGATTGGTCGGTGCTTGCTGTCGGTGAATGGTCAGTGCCTGCTGTCAGTGAATGGTCAGTGCCTGCTGTCGGTGAATGGTCAGTGCTTGCTGTCATTGCTTGCTGACGGTGAATGGTCAGTGCTTGCTGTCAGTGCCTGCTGCCGGTGATTGGTCGGTGCTTGCTGTCGGTGAATGGTCAGTGCTTGCTGTCATTGCTTGCTGACGGTGAATGGTCAGTGCTTGCTGTCAGTGCCTGCTGTCGGTGAATGGTCAGTGCTTGCTGTCAGTGCCTGCTGTCGGTGAATGGTCAGTGCTTGCTGTCAGTGCCTGCTGTCGGTGAATGGTCAGTGCTTGCTGACAGTGAATGGTCGGTGCTTGCTGTCAGTGCCTGCTGTTGGTGAATGGTCAGTGCTTGCTGTCGGTGAATGGTCAGTGCTTGCTGTCAGTACCTGCTGTCGGTGAATGGTCAGTGCTTGCTGTCGATGAATGATCAGTGCTTGCTGTCAGTGCCTGCTGACGGTGAATGGTCAGTGCTTGCTGTCAGTGCCTGCTGTCGGTGAATGGTCAGTGCTTGCTGTCGGTGAATGGTCAGTGCTTGCTGTCGGTGAATGGTCGGTGCTTGCTGTCGGTGAATGGTCGGTGCTTGCTGTCGGTGAATGGTCGGTGCTTGCTGTCGGTGAATGGTCGGTGCTTGCTGTCGGTGAATGGTCAGCGCTTGCTGTCGGTGAATGGTCAGTGCTTGCTGTCAGTGAATGGTCAGTGCCTCCCGTCAATGAATGGTCAGTGAGAACCTGGACTAACCTAATACTTCTCACAGCTGAGGCTATGTTGCATTGTAACCAGTGTTCACAATGCTCTGTGAGCTGAAAACATCTGCAGCTCATATCCCCTGTGCTTACAGTTTGTTACAATGTATCAGTGCAAGTTTCATTTATCAGTCTCAATAAAGAAAAGCGAAATTACTATAAACCCCTCCGCTGTGACGTTTCAAGTTGTTTGTAGTCAGAGGGGTTTCCATTAAGTGACAGCAAGAAGAGATACTAGAAATGGCAACAAAGGTGTGTAATAAAGTATCAGGATGAGCCGTGATATAATGATAATGATGGACGGGGCGGTGATGGCGGGTGACGTACCAGGGCGTAGACGTCGTTCGCGTCCAGCAAGCTGCGGTGCTGCAGATCTCGGTACAGGACAATCAGAAGGAAGAGGAATCCGAGGAGGATGTGGCCCATGTTACTCATGATGTTATTGAACGAGCTAAGGGAGGAGAGATCAGCGGAAACAATTAATATCTGCAGCTAAATTATCCCACAGTGTAAGCTCAGGTGCCATATTGTCATGCAGGCATCTGGGAAAGCTGGGTGAGGTCCAATACAGCAGCTTGAGTGGAGGCATTCTGCTCGTTACTCAGCGCAGAGACTGGGGGGATGTGCGGGGCTCACCTGAGGAACCCCAGAGGGTGCGCACACAGGAAGTTATAGTAACAGATGTCTTGGTTCCCGGTAACATTCACCACCTGGTGAAATAAGGAGAAAAGACGTCACAACATGACCGGAGACCCCACCGTCCCGGCACAGGATAAATCTGCCGGAAAAGTAAGGCAAATGTTTCCCTTATATTATGGGTAAAGCACTATGCTCCAGTCACATCCAGAGCTGCATGCACACATCTGCTCTGAACTTCCAGTTTCTGCACAAAATAGAAGTAAAGTAGGAAAGTCATGATCACACCAGCACACCATGGGGTCAGCGGGGGGTGTAGAGCGCACAGTGGGGTCAACGGGGGCACAGCACACAGTGGGGTCAGCGAGGGCACAGCACACCATGGGGTCAGAGGGGGCTGCTACATACCATGGGGTCAGTGGGAGCACAGCGTACAGTGGGGTCAGCGGGGGCACAGAGCACAGTGGGGTCAGTGGGGGGGCACAGCCCACAGTGGGGTCAGCAGGGGCACAGCGTACAGTGGGGTCAGCGGGGGCACAGAGCACAGTGGGGTCAGTGGGGGGGCACAGCCCACAGTGGGGTCAGCAGGGGCACAGCGCACTGTGGAGTCAGCGAGGGCACAGCGCACCGTGGGGTCAGCGGAGGCACAGCGCACTGTGGGGTCAGCGGGGGCACAGCGCACAGTGGGGTCAGCGGGGGCACAGGGCACAGTGGGGTCAGCAAGGGCACAGCGCAGTGGGGTCAGCGGGGGCACAGTGTACCCTGGGGTCAGCGGGGGCACAGTGGAGTCAGCGGGGGCTCAGCGCACAGTGGGGTCAGCGGGGGCACAGTGGGGTCAGCGGGGGCCACTACGTACCGTCTGGTAGGTGATGACGAGCTGGATGACGGGCAGAGCGTAGAACACGGCGATGGTGATTATGTTCCTATGTGCGGAAGAGAAACAGAACATATTAGAGTGGCGGACGTGGAGCTCAGCAGTCAGCGGTGGATCCCGGCCCCCCGGACGTCACTCACCAGAAGTAGATCTTGTACTTCTTGCTGATGGTTCTCCGGTCCTTGATGGAGAGATCAGACACGTACAGGAACGTCTGCAGGAAGAACCGTCACAAGTAATCAGGTAAATGAGCGCTGAGCAGGCGACATGGCGGCCGAGGGCATCACCTGACTTCTACCTTCGCTTGGATGACATTTTTATCGCCCTCCATCTCCGGGATCCCATCAAAGTCGCTCTCCTCATCCATAGAGCTGTCGGAGTACACCCGCGGGCGAGGGATGGGGGGAACAGGCTTTCCTTTCCTCTGGCGAGACTCATCTGAGGGGAAAAAAAAGAGATTTCAATCTACTGTTCCCTGTTATCAGCCATTTCAGGTTGGGGAGGCGGATGGTAGAGTCCTACTGCTCTGACCTATGGCCCCGTAGCTGCTTCCTTCAGGGGTGCTGGTGGTGATGGGATGTGAAGCCGCCACCGATCCCTCTCCTGTAAAGAAGCACAATACGACCCTAAAATATGGCGCCTAGTCACATGATCCCCCACTAATAATAAACACAATATTGGGTGTGATCACTATTAGAACTCCCACAGCCGCACCTTCATCCGGGCTCCCATTAATGTTCATCAGACTTTTCTTCTGCATCCTGGAAAGGCAAACAACTAAAAAGGTCAGAACAGTCCATGTAATACCCACAGTCACCACAGGAGGGAGCAGCTCTCACCACTAACATGTAATACCCACAGTCACCACAGGAGGGAGCAGCTCTCACCACTAACATGTACTACCCACAGTCACCACAGGAGGGAGCAGCTCCCACCACTAACATGTACTACCCACAGTCACCACAGGAGGGAGCAGCTCCCACCACTAACATGTACTACCCACAGTCACCACAGGAGGGAGCAGCGCCCACCACTAACATGTACTACCCACAGTCACCACAGGAGGGAGCAGCTCCCACCACTACCATGTACTACCCACAGTCACCACAGGAGGGAGCAGCTCCCACCACTAACATGTACTACCCACAGTCACCACAGGAGGGAGCAGCTCTCACCACTAACATGTACTACCCACAGTCACCACAGGAGGGAGCAGCTCCCACCACTAACATGTACTACCCACAGTCACCACAGGAGGGAGCAGCTCTCACCACTAACATGTACTACCCACAGTCACCACAGGAGGGAGCAGCTCCACCACTAACATGTACTACCCACAGTCACCACAGGAGAGAGCACCTCCCACCACTAACATGTACTACCCACAGTCACCACAGGAGGGAGCAGCTCCCACCACTAACATGTACTACCCACAGTCACCACAGGAGGGAGCAGCTCCACCACTAACATGTACTACCCACAGTCACCACAGGAGGGAGCAGCTCCCACCACTAACATGTACTACCCACAGTCACCACAGGAGGGAGCAGCTCCCACCACTAACATGTACTACCCACAGTCACCACAGGAGGGAGCAGCGCCCACCACTAACATGTACTACCCACAGTCACCACAGGAGGGAGCAGCTCCCACCACTACCATGTACTACCCACAGTCACCACAGGAGGGAGCAGCTCCCACCACTAACATGTACTACCCACAGTCACCACAGGAGGGAGCAGCTCTCACCACTAACATGTACTACCCACAGTCACCACAGGAGGGAGCAGCTCCCACCACTAACATGTACTACCCACAGTCACCACAGGAGGGAGCAGCTCTCACCACTAACATGTACTACCCACAGTCACCACAGGAGGGAGCAGCTCCCACCACTAACATGTACTACCCACAGTCACCACAGGAGGGAGCAGCTCCCACCACTAACATGTACTACCCACAGTCACCACAGGAGGGAGCAGCTCCCACCACTAACATGTACTACCCACAGTCACCACAGGAGGGAGCAGCGCCCACCACTAACATGTACTACCCACAGTCACCACAGGAGGGAGCAGCTCCCACCACTACCATGTACTACCCACAGTCACCACAGGAGGGAGCAGCTCCCACCACTAACATGTACTACCCACAGTCACCACAGGAGGGAGCAGCTCTCACCACTAACATGTACTACCCACAGTCACCACAGGAGAGAGCAGCTCTCACCACTAACATGTACTACCCACAGTCACCACAGGAGGGAGCAGCTCCCACCACTAACATGTACTACCCACAGTCACCACAGGAGGGAGCAGCTCTCACCACTAACATGTACTACCCACAGTCACCACAGGAGGGAGCAGCTCCCACCACTAACATGTACTACCCACAGTCACCACAGGAGGGAGCAGCTCCCACCACTAACATGTACTACCCACAGTCACCACAGGAGGGAGCAGCTCTCACCACTAACATGTACTACCCACAGTCACCACAGGAGGGAGCAGCTCCCACCACTAACATGTACTACCCACAGTCACCACAGGAGGGAGCAGCTCCCACCACTAACATGTACTACCCACAGTCACCACAGGAGGGAGCACCTCCCACCACTAACATGTACTACCCACAGTCACCACAGGAGGGAGCAGCGCCCACCACTAACATGTACTACCCACAGTCACCACAGGAGGGAGCAGCTCCCACCACTAACATGTACTACCCACAGTCACCACAGGAGGGAGCAGCTCCCACCACTAACATGTACTACCCACAGTCACCACAGGAGGGAGCAGCTCCCACCACTAACATGTACTACCCACAGTCACCACAGGAGGGAGCAGCTCTCACCACTAACATGTACTACCCACAGTCACCACAGGAGGGAGCAGCTCCCACCACTTACATGTACTACCCACAGTCACCACAGGAGGGAGCAGCGCCCACCACTAACATGTACTACCCACAGTCACCACAGGAGGGAGCAGCTCCCACCACTAACATGTACTACCCACAGTCACCACAGGAGGGAGCAGCTCCCACCACTAACATGTACTACCCACAGTCACCACAGGAGGGAGCAGCTCCCACCACTAACATGTACTACCCACAGTCACCACAGGAGGGAGCAGCTCCCACCACTTACATGTACTACCCACAGTCACCACAGGAGGGAGCACCTCCCACCACTAACATGTACTACCCACAGTCACCACAGGAGGGAGCAACTCCCACCACTAACATGCACTACCCACAGTCACCACAGGAGGGAGCAGCTCCCACCACTAACATGTACTACCCACAGTCACCACAGGAGGGAGCAGCTCCCACCACTAACATGTACTACCCACAGTCACCACAGGGGGGAGCAGCTCCACCGCTAACATGTACTACCCACAGTCACCACAGGAGGGAGCAGCTCTCACCACTAACATGTACTACTCACAGTCACCACAGGAGGGAGCAGCTCTCACCACTAACATGTACTACCCACAGTCACCACAGGAGGGAGCAGCTCTCACCACTAACATGTACTACCCACAGTCACCACAGGAGGGAGCAGCTCTCACCACTAACATGTACTACCCACAGTCACCACAGGAGGGAGCAGCTCTCACCACTAACATGTACTACCCACAGTCACCACAGGAGGGAGCAGCTCTCACCACTAACATGTACTACCCACAGTCACCACAGGAGGGAGCAGCTCCCACCACTAACATGTACTACCAACAGTCACCACAGGAGGGAGCAGCTCTCACCACTAACATGTACTACCCACAGTCACCACAGGAGGGAGCAGCTCCCACCACTAACATGTACTACCCGCAGTCACCACAGGAGGGAGCAGCTCCCACCACTAACATGTACTACCCACAGTCACCACAGGGGGGAGCAGCTGCCACCACTAACATGTACTACCCACAGTCACCACAGGAGGGAGCAGCTCCCACCACTAACATGTACTACCTACAGTCACCACAGGAAGGAGCAGCTCCCACCACTAACATGTACTACCCACAGTCACCACAGGAGGGAGCAGCTCCCACCACTAACATGTACTACCCACAGTCACCACAGGAGGGAGCAGCTCCCACCACTAACATGTACTACCAACAGTCACCACAGGAGGGAGCAGCTCTCACCACTAACATGTACTACCCACAGTCACCACAGGAGGGAGCAGCTCCCACCACTAACATGTACTACCAACAGTCACCACAGGAGGGAGCAGCTCCCACCACTAACATGTACTACCCACAGTCACCACAGGAGGGAGCAGCTCCCACCACTAACATGTACTACCCACAGTCACCACAGGAGGGAGCAGCTCCCACCACTAACATGTACTACCAACAGTCACCACAGGAGGGAGCAGCTCCCACCACTAACATGTACTACCCACAGTCACCACAGGAGGGAGCAGCTCCACCACTAACATGTACTACCAACAGTCACCACAGGAGGGAGCAGCTCTCACCACTAACATGTACTACCCACAGTCACCACAGGAGGGAGCAGCTCCCACCACTAACATGTACTACCCACAGTCACCACAGGAGGGAGCAGCTCCCACCACTAACATGTACTACCCACAGTCACCACAGGAGGGAGCAGCTCCCACCACTAACATGTACTACCCACAGTCACCACAGGAGGGAGCAGCGCCCACCACTAACATGTACTACCCACAGTCACCACAGGAGGGAGCAGCTCTCACCACTAACATGTACTACCCACAGTCACCACAGGAGGGAGCAGCTCCACCACTAACATGTACTACCCACAGTCACCACAGGAGGGAGCAGCTCTCACCACTAACATGTACTACCCACAGTCACCACAGGAGGGAGCAGCTCTCACCACTAACATGTACTACCCACAGTCACCACAGGAGGGAGCAGCTCTCACCACTAACATGTACTACCCACAGTCACCACAGGAGGGAGCAGCGCCCACCACTAACATGTACTACCCACAGTCACCACAGGAGGGAGCAGCTCCCACCACTAACATGTACTACCCACAGTCACCACAGGAGGGAGCAGCTCCCACCGCTAACATGTACTACCCACAGTCACCACAGGAGGGAGCAGCTCCCACCGCTAACATGTACTACCCACAGTCACCACAGGAGGGAGCAGCTCCCACCACTAACATGTACTACCCACAGTCACCACAGGGGGGAGCAGCGCCCACCACTAACATGTACTACCCACAGTCACCACAGGAGGGAGCAGCTCCCACCACTAACATGTACTACCCACAGTCACCACAGGGGGGAGCAGCTCCCACCACTAACATGTACTACCCACAGTCACCACAGGGGGGAGCAGCGCCCACCATTAACATGTACTACCCACAGTCACCACAGGAGGGAGCAGCTCCCACCACTAACATGTACTACCACTAACAGCTCCACCACTAACATGTACTACCACTAACAGCTCCACCACCAACATGTACAAACCAGGGATTCAAGCTTCAGGAGGCTAATTTGCATATTCCAGGTGCCTTCTGGGAGAAGCGAAGTCTCCCTAAGCTAGAAGATCGTTGGGTACAGCCGGGACCAGCTGCTTCGAAAGCATCACCAAACCAGGGACTCAAGCTTCAGGAGGCTAATTTGCATATTCCAGGTGCCTTCTGGGAGAAGCGAAGTCTCCCTAAGCTAGAAGATCGTTGGGTACAGCTGGGACCAGCTGCTTCGAAAGCATCACCAAACCAGGGATTCAAGCTTCAGGAGGCTAATTTGCATATTCCAGGTGCCTTCTGGGAGAAGCGAAGTCTCCCTAAGCTAGAAGATCGTTGGGTACAGCCGGGACCAGCTGCTTCGAAAACATCACCAAACCAGGGATTCAAGCTTCAGGAGGCTAATTTGCATATTCCAGGTGCCTTCTGGGAGAAGCGAAGTCTCCCTAAGCTAGAAGATCGTTGGGTACAGCCGGGACCAGCTGCTTCGAAAGCATCACCAAACCAGGGATTCAAGCTTCAGGAGGCTAATTTGCATATTCCAGGTGCCTTCTGGGAGAAGCGAAGTCTCCCTAAGCTAGAAGATCGTTGGGTACAGCCGGGACCAGCTGCTTCGAAAGCATCACCAAACCAGGGATTCAAGCTTCAGGAGGCTAATTTGCATATTCCAGGTGCCTTCTGGGAGAAGCGAAGTCTCCCTAAGCTAGAAGATCGTTGGGTACAGCCGGGACCAGCTGCTTCGAAAGCATCACCAAACCAGGGATTCAAGCTTCAGGAGGCTAATTTGCATATTCCAGGTGCCTTCTGGGAGAAGCGAAGTCTCCCTAAGCTAGAAGATCGTTGGGTACAGCCGGGACCAGCTGCTTCGAAAGCATCACCAAACCAGGGATTCAAGCTTCAGGAGGCTAATTTGCATATTCCAGGTGCCTTCTGGGAGAAGCGAAGTCTCCCTAAGCTAGAAGATCGTTGGGTACAGCCGGGACCAGCTGCTTCGAAAGCATCACCAAACCAGGGATTCAAGCTTCAGGAGGCTAATTTGCATATTCCAGGTGCCTTCTGGGAGAAGCGAAGTCTCCCTAAGCTAGAAGATCGTTGGGTACAGCCGGGACCAGCTGCTTCGAAAGCATCACCAAACCAGGGATTCAAGCTTCAGGAGGCTAATTTGCATATTCCAGGTGCCTTCTGGGAGAAGCGAAGTCTCCCTAAGCTAGAAGATCGTTGGGTACAGCCGGGACCAGCTGCTTCGAAAGCATCACCAAACCAGGGATTCAAGCTTCAGGAGGCTAATTTGCATATTCCAGGTGCCTTCTGGGAGAAGCGAAGTCTCCCTAAGCTAGAAGATCGTTGGGTACAGCCGGGACCAGCTGCTTCGAAAGCATCACCAAACCAGGGATTCAAGCTTCAGGAGGCTAATTTGCATATTCCAGGTGCCTTCTGGGAGAAGCGAAGTCTCCCTAAGCTAGAAGATCTTTGGGTACAGCCGGGACCAGCTGCTTCGAAAGCATCACCAAACCAGGGATTCAAGCTTCAGGAGGCTAATTTGCATATTCCAGGTGCCTTCTGGGAGAAGCGAAGTCTCCCTAAGCTAGAAGATCTTTGGGTACAGCCGGGACCAGCTGCTTCGAAAGCATCACCAAACCAGGGATTCAAGCTTCAGGAGGCTAATTTGCATATTCCAGGTGCCTTCTGGGAGAAGCGAAGTCTCCCTAAGCTAGAAGATCGTTGGGTACAGCCGGGACCAGCTGCTTCGAAAGCATCACCAAACCAGGGATTCAAGCTTCAGGAGGCTAATTTGCATATTCCAGGTGCCTTCTGGGAGAAGCGAAGTCTCCCTAAGCTAGAAGATCGTTGGGTACAGCCGGGACCAGCTGCTTCGAAAGCATCATCAAACCAGGGATTCAAGCTTCAGGAGGCTAATTTGCATATTCCAGGTGCCTTCTGGGAGAAGCGAAGTCTCCCTAAGCTAGAAGATCTTTGGGTACAGCCGGGACCAGCTGCTTCGAAAGCATCACCAAACCAGGGATTCAAGCTTCAGGAGGCTAATTTGCATATTCCAGGTGCCTTCTGGGAGAAGCGAAGTCTCCCTAAGCTAGAAGATCTTTGGGTACAGCCGGGACCAGCTGCTTCGAAAGCATCACCAAACCAGGGATTCAAGCTTCAGGAGGCTAATTTGCATATTCCAGGTGCCTTCTGGGAGAAGCGAAGTCTCCCTAAGCTAGAAGATCGTTGGGTACAGCCGGGACCAGCTGCTTCGAAAGCATCACCAAACCGCGGGCCTTACGGCGCGCGAATTTTTGCCTGTAGGACATTATTGCAAGAGAGCTTGGCTGAGTAGATTACACAAGAAGGAAAACACACAGCAAGTCAGCAGGATCTAGGAGCAACATGGCAGATGTGACAACCTACATGGTGAGCTGCAGCATGTGCTACATGTTCACAGATCGACCAGAAGAAGAATCCAATTTCACCTGTCAGAAGTGTAGACTAGTGGCCCTTTTAGAAGAAAAGGTGCGGGGTCTGGAAGAAAGAATAGCAACTTTGAAACTCATCAAAGAGAATGAAGACTTTCTAGACAGAACAGAAGCATCTCTACTGGTCACAGAAGGTGCAAAAAGTGTCAGAGAACCTCCAAAGGCAGATGAGTGGAAGCATGTGACCAAAAGAAGCAAGAAGACCATGGAGAAATCACCAACCACAACCACACAACTGAAGAACCGATATCAAATCTTTGTAGAGGATGAAGATGGCACACCTAAGAATGAAGCAATACCAGCAAGCAAAAAAGAAAAGGGCACACAGCAACAAGTGACAGCAAAAAGTACATCCAAGAAGCAACGAAGAGTGGTGGTGGTGGGAGACTCACTACTGAGAGGCACAGAAGCAGCCATCTGCAGACCGGACATAACTGCAAGAGAAGTATGCTGCCTTCCAGGTGCGATGATCAAGGATGTGACCGATAGGATACCAAAGCTCTTCAGCTCCAAGGACGTCCACCCATTTCTTCTGATACATGTTGGCACCAATGACACGGCAAGGAAGGACCTACCGACAATCTGCAAGGACTTTGAAGAGTTGGGGAAGAAAGTAAAGGAACTGGATGCACAGGTAGTTTTTTCTTCTATCCTTCCAGTAGACGGGCATGGCACCAGGAGATGGAACAGGATCCTTGATGCAAACAACTGGCTAAGACGATGGTGCAGACAACAAGGATTTGGATTCCTGGACCACGGTGTGAATTACTGGTATGATGGACTCCTCGCCAGAGACGGACTACACCTCAACAAACCTGGGAAACACACATTCGCCAGAAGACTCGCTACACTCATCAGGAGGGCGTTAAACTAGAAGAAGAGGGGACGGGAAGAAAAACATTAGACTCGAACAAAGACGACCCAGGAAAACATACTCAGAAGGGAGGTAAGAACATTTCTAAAACAATCCACAGTGAGGAGATTGGAACAAAACAAAATCCTCTAAACTGCATGCTCGCAAACGCCAGAAGCCTGACAAACAAGATGGAAGAACTAGAAGCAGAAATATCTACAGGTAACTTTGACATAGTGGGAATAACCGAGACATGGTTAGATGAAAGCTATGACTGGGCAGTTAACTTACAGGGTTACAGTCTGTTTAGAAAGGATCGTAAAAATCGGAGAGGAGGAGGGGTTTGTCTCTATGTAAAGTCTTGTCTAAAGTCCACTTTAAGGGAGGATATTAGCGAAGGGAATGAGGATGTCGAGTCCATATGGGTTGAAATTCATGGAGGGAAAAATGGTAACAAAATTCTCATTGGGGTCTGTTACAAACCCCCAAATATAACAGAAAGCATGGAAAGTCTACTTCTAAAGCAGATAGATGAAGCTGCAACCCATAATGAGGTCCTGGTTATGGGGGACTTTAACTACCCGGATATTAACTGGGAAACAGAAACCTGTGAAACCCATAAAGGCAACAGGTTTCTGCTAATAACCAAGAAAAATTATCTTTCACAATTGGTGCAGAATCCAACCAGAGGAGCAGCACTTTTAGACCTAATACTATCTAATAGACCTGACAGAATAACAAATCTGCAGGTGGTTGGGCATTTAGGAAATAGCGACCACAATATTGTGCAGTTTCACCTGTCTTTCACTAGGGGGACTTGTCAGGGAGTCACAAAAACATTGAACTTTAGGAAGGCAAAGTTTGAACAGCTTAGAGATGCCCTTAATCTGGTAGACTGGGACAATATCCTCAGAAATGAGAATACAGATAATAAATGGGAAATGTTTAAGAACATCCTAAATAGGCAGTGTAAGCGGTTTATACCTTGTGGGAATAAAAGGACTAGAAATAGGAAAAACCCAATGTGGCTAAACAAAGAAGTAAGACAGGCAATTAACAGTAAAAAGAAAGCATTTGCACTACTAAAGCAGGATGGCACCATTGAAGCTCTAAAAAACTATAGGGAGAAAAATACTTTATCTAAAAAACTAATTAAAGCTGCCAAAAAGGAAACAGAGAAGCACATTGCTAAGGAGAGTAAAACTAATCCCAAACTGTTCTTCAACTATATCAATAGTAAAAGAATAAAAACTGAAAATGTAGGCCCCTTAAAAAATAGTGAGGAAAGAATGGTTGTAGATGACGAGGAAAAAGCTAACATATTAAACACCTTCTTCTCCACGGTATTCACGGTGGAAAATGAAATGCTAGGTGAAATCCCAAGAAACAATGAAAACCCTATATTAAGGGTCACCAATCTAACCCAAGAAGAGGTGCGAAACCGGCTAAATAAGATTAAAATAGATAAATCTCCGGGTCCGGATGGCATACACCCACGAGTACTAAGAGAACTAAGTAATGTAATAGATAAACCATTATTTCGTATTTTTAGGGACTCTATAGTGACAGGGTCTGTTCCGCAGGACTGGCGCATAGCAAATGTGGTGCCAATATTCAAAAAGGGCTCTAAAAGTGAACCTGGAAATTATAGGCCAGTAAGTCTAACCTCTATTGTTGGTAAAATATTTGAAGGGTTTCTGAGGGATGTTATTCTGGATTATCTCAATGAGAATAACTGTTTAACTCCATATCAGCATGGGTTTATGAGAAATCGCTCCTGTCAAACCAATCTAATCAGTTTTTATGAAGAGGTAAGCTATAGGCTGGACCACGGTGAGTCATTGGACGTGGTATATCTCGATTTTTCCAAAGCGTTTGATACCGTGCCGCACAAGAGGTTGGTACACAAAATGAGAATGCTTGGTCTGGGGGAAAATGTGTGTAAATGGGTTAGTAACTGGCTTAGTGATAGAAAGCAGAGGGTGGTTATAAATGGTATAGTCTCTAACTGGGTCGCTGTGACCAGTGGGGTACCGCAGGGGTCAGTATTGGGACCTGTTCTCTTCAACATATTCATTAATGATCTGGTAGAAGGTTTACACAGTAAAATATCGATATTTGCAGATGATACAAAACTATGTAAAGCAGTTAATACAAGAGAAGATAGTATTCTGCTACAGATGGATCTGGATAAGTTGGAAACTTGGGCTGAAAGGTGGCAGATGAGGTTTAACAATGATAAATGTAAGGTTATACACATGGGAAGAGGGAATCAATATCACCATTACACACTGAACGGGAAACCACTGGGTAAATCTGACAGGGAGAAGGACTTGGGGATCCTAGTTAATGATAAACTTACCTGGAGCAGCCAGTGCCAGGCAGCAGCTGCCAAGGCAAACAGGATCATGGGGTGCATTAAAAGAGGTCTGGATACACATGATGAGAGCATTATACTGCCTCTGTACAAATCCCTAGTTAGACCGCACATGGAGTACTGTGTCTAGTTTTGGGCACCGGTGCTCAGGAAGGATATAATGGAACTAGAGAGAGTACAAAGGAGGGCAACAAAATTAATAAAGGGGATGGGAGAACTACAATACCCAGATAGATTAGCGAAATTAGGATTATTTAGTCTAGAAAAAAGACGACTGAGGGGCGATCTAATAACCATGTATAAGTATATAAGGGGACAATACAAATATCTCGCTGAGGATCTGTTTATACCAAGGAAGGTGACGGGCACAAGGGGGCATTCTTTGCGTCTGGAGGAGAGAAGGTTTTTCCACCAACATAGAAGAGGATTCTTTACTGTTAGGGCAGTGAGAATCTGGAATTGCTTGCCTGAGGAGGTGGTGATGGCGAACTCAGTCGAGGGGTTCAAGAGAGGCCTGGATGTCTTCCTGGAGCAGAACAATATTGTATCATACAATTATTAGGTTCTGTAGAAGGACGTAGATCTGGGTATTTATTATGATGGAATATAGGCTGAACTGGATGGACAAATGTCTTTTTTCGGCCTTACTAACTATGTTACTATGTTACTATGTTACCCACAGTCACCACAGGAGGGAGCAGCTCCCACCACTAACATGTACTACCCACAGTCACCACAGGAGGGAGCAGCTCCCACCACTAACATGTACTACCCACAGTCACCACAGGAGGGAGCAGCTCCCACCACTAACATGTACTACCCACAGTCACCACAGGGGGGAGCAGCTCTCACCACTAACATGTACTACCCACAGTCACCACAGGGGGGAGCAGCTCCCACCACTAACATGTACTACCCACAGTCACCACAGGAGGGAGCAGCTCTCACCACTAACATGTACTACCAACAGTCACCACAGGAGGGAGCAGCTCCCACCACTAACATGTACTACCCACAGTCACCACAGGGGGGAGCAGCTCTCACCACTAACATGTACTACCAACAGTCACCACAGGAGGGAGCAGCTCCCACCACTAACATGTACTACCCACAGTCACCACAGGGGGGAGCAGCTCTCACCACTAACATGTACTACCAACAGTCACCACAGGAGGGAGCAGCTCCCACCACTAACATGTACTACTCACAGTCACCACAGGAGGGAGCAGCTCTCACCACTAACATGTACTACCCACAGTCACCACAGGGGGGAGCAGCTCCCACCACTAACATGTACTACCAACAGTCACCAGTAGAGAGCAGCTCCCACCACTAACATGTACTACCCACAGTCACCACAGGAGGGAGCAGCTCCCACCACTAACATGTACTACCCGCAGTCACCACAGGAGGGAGCAGCTCCCACCACTAACATGTACTACCCACAGTCACCACAGGAGGGAGCAGCTCTCACCACTAACATGTACTACCCACAGTCACCACAGGAGGGAGCAGCTCTCACCACTAACATGTACTACCCACAGTCACCACAGGAGGGAGCAGCTTCCACCACTAACATGTACTACCCACAGTCACCACAGGAGGGAGCAGCTCCCACCACTAACATGTACTACCCACAGTCACCACAGGAGGAAGCAGCTCCACCACTAACATGTACTACCCACAGTCACCACAGGAGGGAGCAGCTCCCACCACTAACATGTACTACCCACAGTCACCACAGGAGGGAGCAGCGCCCACCACTAACATGTACTACCCACAGTCACCACAGGAGGGAGCAGCTCTCACCACTAACATGTACTACCCACAGTCACCACAGGAGGGAGCAGCGCCCACCACTAACATGTACTACCCACAGTCACCACAGGAGGGAGCAGCTCCCACCACTAACATGTACTACCCACAGTCACCACAGGAGGGAGCAGCTCCCACCACTAACATGTACTACCCACAGTCACCACAGGAGAGAGCAGCTCCCACCACTAACATGTACTACCCACAGTCACCACAGGAGGGAGCAGCTCCCACCACTAACATGTACTACCCACAGTCACCACAGGAGGGAGCAGCGCCCACCACTAACATGTACTACCCACAGTCACCACAGGAGGGAGCAGCTCCCACCACTAACATGTACTACCCACAGTCACCACAGGAGGGAGCAGCTCTCACCACTAACATGTACTACCCACAGTCACCACAGGAGGGAGCAGCTCTCACCACTAACATGTACTACCCACAGTCACCACAGGAGGGAGCAGCTCTCACCACTAACATGTACTACCCACAGTCACCACAGGAGGGAGCAGCTCCCACCACTAACATGTACTACCCACAGTCACCACAGGAGAGAGCAGCTCCCACCACTAACATGTACTACCCACAGTCACCACAGGAGGGAGCAGCTCCCACCACTAACATGTACTACCCACAGTCAACACAGGAGGGAGCAGCTCCCACCACTAACATGTACTACCCACAGTCACCACAGGAGGGAGCAGCTCTCACCACTAACATGTACTACCCACAGTCACCACAGGAGGGAGCAGCTCCCACCACTAACATGTACTACCCACAGTCACCACAGGAGGGAGCAGCTCCCACCACTAACATGTACTACCCACAGTCACCACAGGAGGGAGCAGCTCCCACCACTAACATGTACTACCCACAGTCACCACAGGAGGGAGCAGCTCCCAGCACTAACATGTACTACCCACAGTCACCACAGGGGGGAGCAGCTCTCACCACTAACATGTACTACCCACAGTCACCACAGGGGGGAGCAGCTCCCACCACTAACATGTACTACCAACAGTCACCAGTAGAGAGCAGCTCCCACCACTAACATGTACTACCCACAGTCACCACAGGAGGGAGCAGCTCCCACCACTAACATGTACTACCCACAGTCACCACAGGAGGGAGCAGCTCCACCACTAACATGTACTACCCACAGTCACCACAGGAGGGAGCAGCTCCCACCACTAACATGTACTACCCACAGTCACCACAGGAGGGAGCAGCTCTCACCACTAACATGTACTACCCACAGTCACCACAGGAGGGAGCAGCTCCCACCACTAACATGTACTACCCACAGTCACCACAGGAGGGAGCAGCTCTCACCACTAACATGTACTACCCACAGTCACCACAGGGGGGAGCAGCTCCCACCACTAACATGTACTACCCACAGTCACCACAGGAGGGAGCAGCTCTCACCACTAACATGTACTACCCACAGTCACCACAGGAGGGAGCAGCTCCCACCACTAACATGTACTACCCACAGTCACCACAGGAGGGAGCAGCTCTCACCACTAACATGTACTACCCACAGTCACCACAGGAGGGAGCAGCTCCCACCACTAACATGTACTACCCACAGTCACCACAGGAGGGAGCAGCTCTCACCACTAACATGTACTACCCACAGTCACCACAGGAGAGAGCAGCTCCCACCACTAACATGTACTACCCACAGTCACCACAGGAGGGAGCAGCTCTCACCACTAACATGTACTACCCACAGTCACCACAGGAGGGAGCAGCTCTCACCACTAACATGTACTACCCACAGTCACCACAGGAGAGAGCAGCTCCCACCACTAACATGTACTACCCACAGTCACCACAGGAGGGAGCAGCTCTCACCACTAACATGTACTACCCACAGTCACCACAGGAGGGAGCAGCTCTCACCACTAACATGTACTACCCACAGTCACCACAGGAGAGAGCAGCTCCCACCACTAACATGTACTACCCACAGTCACCACAGGAGGGAGCAGCTCTCACCACTAACATGTACTACCCACAGTCACCACAGGAGGGAGCAGCTCCCACCACTAACATGTACTACCCACAGTCACCACAGGAGGGAGCAGCTCCCACCACTAACATGTACTACCCACAGTCACCACAGGAGGGAGCAGCTCTCACCACTAACATGTACTACCCACAGTCACCACAGGAGGGAGCAGCTCCCACCGCTAACATGTACTACCCACAGTCACCACAGGAGAGAGCAGCTCCACCACTAACATGTACTACCCACAGTCACCACAGGGGGGAGCAGCTCTCACCACTAACATGTACTACCCACAGTCACCACAGGAGGGAGCAGCTCCCACCACTAACATGTACTACCCACAGTCACCACAGGAAGGAGCAGCTCTCACTACTAACATGTACTACCCACAGTCACCACAGGAGGGAGCAGCTCCACCACTAACATGTACTACCCACAGTCACCACAGGAGAGAGCAGCTCCCACCACTAACATGTACTACCCACAGTCACCACAGGAGAGAGCAGCTCCCACCACTAACATGTACTACCCGCAGTCACCAGTAGAGAGCAGCTCCCACCACTAACATGTACTACCCACAGTCACCACAGGAGGGAGCAGCTCCACCACTAACATGTACTACCCACAGTCACCACAGGAGGGAGCAGCTCCACCACTAACATGCACTACCCACAGTCACCACAGGAGGGAGCAGCTCCCACCACTAACATGTACTACCCACAGTCACCACAGGAGGGAGCAGCTCCCACCACTAACATGTACTACCCACAGTCACCACAGGAGGGAGCAGCTCTCACCACTAATATGTACTACCCACAGTCACCACAGGAGGGAGCAGCTCCACCACTAACATGTACTACCCACAGTCACCACAGGAGGGAGCAGCGCCCACCACTTACATGTACTACCCACAGTCACCACAGGAGGGAGCAGCTCTCACCACTAACATGTACTACCCACAGTCACCACAGGAGGGAGCAGCTCTCACCACTAACATGTACTACCCACAGTCACCACAGGAGGGAGCAGATCTCACCACTAACATGTACTACCCACAGTCACCACAGGAGGGAGCAGCTCCCACCACTAACATGTACTACCCACAGTCACCACAGGAGGGAGCAGCTCCCACCACTAACATGTACTACCCACAGTCACCACAGGAGAGAGCAGCTCTCACCACTAACATGTACTACCCACAGTCACCACAGGAGGGAGCAGCTCCCACCACTAACATGTACTACCCACAGTCACCACAGGAGGGAGCAGCTCCCACCACTAACATGTACTACCCACAGTCACCACAGGGGGGAGCAGCTCCCACCACTAACATGTACTACCCACAGTCACCACAGGAGAGAGCAGCTCCACCACTAACATGTACTACCCACAGTCACCACAGGAGGGAGCAGCTCTCACCACTAACATGTACTACCCACAGTCACCACAGGAGGGAGCAGCTCCCACCACTAACATGTACTACCCACAGTCACCACAGGAGGGAGCAGCTCCCACCACTAACATGTACTACCCACAGTCACCACAGGAGGGAGCAGCTCTCACCACTAACATGTACTACCCACAGTCACCACAGGAGGGAGCAGCTCCCACCACTAACATGTACTACCCACAGTCACCACAGGGGGGAGCAGCTCCACCACTAACATGTACTACCCACAGTCACCACAGGAGGGAGCAGCTCCCACCACTAACATGTACTACCCACAGTCACCACAGGAGGGAGCAGCTCCCACCACTAACATGTACTACCCACAGTCACCACAGGAAGGAGCAGCTCCCACCACTAACATGTACTACCCACAGTCACCACAGGAGGGAGCAGCTCCCACCACTAACATGTACTACCCACAGTCACCACAGGAGGGAGCAGCTCCCACCACTAACATGTACTACCCACAGTCACCACAGGAGGGAGCAGCTCCCACCACTAACATGTACTACCCACAGTCACCACAGGAGGGAGCAGCTCCCACCACTAACATGTACTACCCACAGTCACCACAGGAGGGAGCAGCTCCACCACTAACATGTACTACCCACAGTCACCACAGGAGGGAGCAGCTCCACCACTAACATGTACTACCCACAGTCACCACAGGAGGGAGCAGCTCTCACCACTAACATGCACTACCCACAGTCACCACAGGAGGGAGCAGCTCTCACCACTAACATGCACTACCCACAGTCACCACAGGAGGGAGCAGCTCTCACCACTAACATGTACTACCCACAGTCACCACAGGAGGGAGCAGCTCCCACCACTAACATGTACTACCCACAGTCACCACAGGAGGGAGCAGCTCCCACCACTAACATGTACTACCCACAGTCACCACAGGAGGGAGCAGCTCCACCACTAACATGTACTACCCACAGTCACCACAGGAGGGAGCAGCTCTCACCACTAACATGTACTACCCACAGTCACCACAGGAGGGAGCAGCGCCCACCACTAACATGTACTACCCACAGTCACCACAGGGGGGAGCAGCTCCCACCACTAACATGTACTACCCACAGTCACCACAGGGGGGAGCAGCTCCCACCACTAACATGTACTACCCACAGTCACCACACGAGGGAGCAGCTCTCACCACTAACATGTACTACTCACAGTCACCACAGGAGGGAGCAGCGCCCACCACTAACATGTACTACCCACAGTCACCACAGGGGGGAGCAGCTCCCACCACTAACATGTACTACCCACAGTCACCACACGAGGGAGCAGCTCTCACCACTAACATGTACTACCCACAGTCACCACAGGAGGGAGCAGCGCCCACCACTAACATGTACTACCCACAGTCACCACAGGGGGGAGCAGCTCCCACCACTAACATGTACTACCCACAGTCACCACACGAGGGAGCAGCTCTCACCACTAACATGTACTACCCACAGTCACCACAGGAGGGAGCAGCTCCCACCACTAACATGTACTACCCACAGTCACCACAGGGGGGAGCAGCTCCCACCACTAACATGTACTACCCACAGTCACCACACGAGGGAGCAGCTCTCACCACTAACATGTACTACCCACAGTCACCACAGGAGGGAGCAGCGCCCACCACTAACATGTACTACCCACAGTCACCACAGGGGGGAGCAGCTCCCACCACTAACATGTACTACCCACAGTCACCACAGGGGGGAGCAGCTCCCACCACTAACATGTACTACCCACAGTCACCACACGAGGGAGCAGCTCTCACCACTAACATGTACTACCCACAGTCACCACAGGAGGGAGCAGCTCCCACCGCTAACATGTACTACCCACAGTCACCACAGGAGGGAGCAGCTCCCACCACTAACATGTACTACCCACAGTCACCACAGGAGGTAGCAGCTCCCACCACTAACATGCACTACCCACAGTCACCACAGGAGGGAGCAGCTCCACCACTAACATGTACTACCCACAGTCACCACAGGAGGGAGCAGCTCCCACCACTAACATGTACTACCCACAGTCACCACAGGAGGGAGCAGCTCCCACCAATAACATGTACTACCCACAGTCACCACAGGAGGGAGCAGCTCTCACCACTAACATGTACTACCCACAGTCACCACAGGAGGGAGCAGCTCCCACCACTAACATGTACTACCCACAGTCACCACAGGAGGGAGCAGCTCCCACCAATAACATGTACTACCCACAGTCACCACAGGGGGGAGCAGCTCTCACCACTAACATGTACTACCCACAGTCACCACAGGAGGGAGCAGCTCCCACCACTAACATGTACTACCCACAGTCACCACAGGAAGGAGCAGCTCTCACCACTAACATGTACTACCCACAGTCACCACAGGAGGGAGCAGCTCCACCACTAACATGTACTACCCACAGTCACCACAGGAGGGAGCAGCTCCCACCACTAACATGTACTACCCACAGTCACCACAGGAGGGAGCAGCTCCCACCACTAACATGTACTACCCACAGTCACCACAGGAGGGAGCAGCTCCCACCACTAACATGTACTACCCACAGTCACCACAGGAGGGAGCAGCTCCCACCACTAACATGTACTACCCACAGTCACCACAGGAGGGAGCAGCTCCCACCACTAACATGTACTACCCACAGTCACCACAGGGGGGAGCAGCTCTCACCACTAACATGTACTACCCACAGTCACCACAGGAGGGAGCAGCTCCACCACTAACATGTACTACCCACAGTCACCACAGGAGGGAGCAGCTCCCACCACTAACATGTACTACCCACAGTCACCACAGGAGGGAGCAGCTCCCACCACTAACATGTACTACCCACAGTCACCACAGGAGGGAGCAGCTCCCACCACTAACATGTACTACCCACAGTCACCACAGGAGGGAGCAGCTCCCACCACTAACATGTACTACCCACAGTCACCACAGGAGGGAGCAGCTCTCACCGCTAACATGTACTACCCACAGTCACCAGTAGAGAGCAGCTCCCACCACTAACATGTACTACCCACAGTCACCACAGGAGGGAGCAGCTCCCACCACTAACATGTACTACCCACAATCACCACAGGAGGGAGCAGCTCCCACCACTAACATGTACTACCCACAGTCACCACAGGAGGGAGCAGCTCCCACCACTAACATGTACTACCCACAGTCACCACAGGAGGGAGCAGCTCCCACCACTAACATGTACTACCCACAGTCACCACAGGAGGGAGCAGCTCTCACCACTAACATGTACTACCCACAGTCACCACAGGAGGGAGCAGCTCCCACCACTAACATGTACTACCCACAGTCACCACAGGAGGGAGCAGCTCCCACCGCTAACATGTACTACCCACAGTCACCACAGGAGGGAGCAGCTCCCACCACTAACATGTACTACCCACAGTCACCACAGGAGGGAGCAGCTCCCACCGCTAACATGTACTACCCACAGTCACCACAGGAGAGAGCAGCTCCCACTACTAACATGTACTACCAACAGTCACCACAGGAGGGAGCAGCGCCCACCACTAACATGCACTACCCACAGTCACCACAGGAGGGAGCAGCTCCACCACTAACATGTACTACCCACAGTCACCACAGGAGGGAGCAGCTCTCACCACTAACATGTACTACCCACAGTCACCACAGGAGGGAGCAGCGCCCACCACTAACATGTACTACCCACAGTCACCAGTAGAGAGCAGCTCCCGCCACTAACATGTACTACCCACAGTCACCACAGGAGGGAGCAGCGCCCACCACTAACATGCACTACCCACAGTCACCACAGGAGGGAGCAGCTCCACCACTAACATGTACTACCCACAGTCACCACAGGAGGGAGCAGCTCCCACCACTAACATGTACTACCCACAGTCACCACAGGAGGGAGCAGCTCCCACCGCTAACATGTACTACCCACAGTCACCACAGGAGAGAGCAGCTCCCACTACTAACATGTACTACCAACAGTCACCACAGGAGGGAGCAGCGCCCACCACTAACATGTACTACCCACAGTCACCACAGGAGGGAGCAGCTCTCACCACTAACATGTACTACCCACAGTCACCACAGGAGGGAGCAGCTCCCACCACTAACATGTACTACCCACAGTCACCACAGGAGGGAGCAGCTCCCACCGCTAACATGTACTACCCACAGTCACCACAGGAGAGAGCAGCTCCCACTACTAACATGTACTACCAACAGTCACCACAGGAGGGAGCAGCGCCCACCACTAACATGCACTACCCACAGTCACCACAGGAGGGAGCAGCTCCACCACTAACATGTACTACCCACAGTCACCACAGGAGGGAGCAGCTCTCACCACTAACATGTACTACCCACAGTCACCACAGGAGGGAGCAGCTCCCACCACTAACATGTACTACCCACAGTCACCAGTAGGGGAACCCACCTTAAATGATGAATGAAAAACACCAGAAACGCCCCCAGATAGAAGATGAGGAAGAAGAGGAGGCACAGGAGGGTGGCGTGGATGTAGACGGAATCTGGGGGTCAGAAAATAAAGATGTTTCCTCCAGGTCACGTGACTAGCGCTACACATTGTATATAGTGAGAGTTACACATGTAACAAGCAATGTAAAGCAACTGCAAACAGTGAATATCCCGTATAGATGTATCAGGGGCGGATTATAAGAGGGTCAATCTGGGCGGTAGCCCAGGGCCCAGTGGTGTGGAGGGGCCCTGGGCTACCGCTCAGATTGCCCGCCGCCATCAGGGCATTACTGCCCCGACTGGCGTATAGACCCGGTGGGCAGAGGGGGCCTGCATCAGGCCCCGTCTCATCTGCTCATCGGGCCCCTACCGGCGCTGCGGCGGTTTCCTATTGACGTGCGGGCGCGTGCCCGCACGTCAATAGTTAACAACAGCCGCCAGCCAATTGGAGGGGCAGAATGAAAGACATGGGGCAGGATTGGAGACAGATCGTGCAGGATCATGGGACATGATGGATATGATGGAGACTGATGGGGCACATAAGCTAAGAGAACAACTCATATATATAAATCTAAAATATAACTTTTATTAGACCATGTTAAAATATCTAATGGATAATGACGTCGCTTGTGAACAGTGCCAAAAAAAGTGCTCATATAACCGGTGCTCTATTAAAAAAATGGTTTTGTCTCACCAAATAGTCCTTATTTCGGGAGTATCCACTGCAATACCTCGGGGGGAGGGGGAGAAAAATGTCTCTATACTACCCCAGTCGTGCCCCTGCGTGGCTCCCGCCCTGACAAGGGCAGTTCCCAAGTCAGTCTAATGTATTGTACCCACCACGATAAGGTAACCTTCCCTACGCGTTTCCTCTCCCATAGGGGAGAATCCTCAGGGGAACTAGCTGAAATATATATATGTGGGGAATTTTCTTTTCAAGATGAAGGGAGTCCCTGCGTCGGCAGGTAACACCCGTGTCCAGTGCTCCCAGTTATGGGCACAGACTTCTGGTAAGGTGTCACCTTACCAGAAGTCTGTGCCCATAACTGGGAGCACTGGACACGGGTGTTGTTGTTCGAGGACTTCTAGGGGTATTATATTTGTATACACCCTATACGTGGCTTAGACTGATGGGGCAATCATATGGGGCAGAATGGATACTCATGAGGGCAGGATGGGAGAACACATGGCTGGAGCCAGGAATGAGATAAACGGGGCCAGGGTGGGGAATAGTGTTACCATAGGGGCTAATTAAGGGATATTATTACTGCAGTGATGTATTTATTTTATTTTTTGAGGACACTGTTTTAAATGGGGGTGGGGCGGTCCTGTTACTGTGCAGAGTGACACTATATCGCCTTTTTTTTTCTTCATGTGGTGTAATGTAGAAATTGGGAAAAATTAAGTAAGGCTGGGTTAACACTGCGTTAGTGTGACCCGTTAAACAGACTACATTACACCGCGGCATAACGCAGTGTAACATAGTCCGTTAACGCCGCCATTACTTTCTATGGCGGACACAATGGGCGTGCGCTAGCAATGTGCCGTCACTGAGTGACGGACCCCGAGACGCGGGCTGCAGCGTTTCCAGGTCCGTCACTGCTAGTGCAGATGGAGCTAACAGCGCTATGTACCAAAAAGATGAATGTCCTGTGCATAAAAAATATATGCGACACCCACCAAACGCTGGCTCAAAGCACCTAAGATAAAGGTACAGAGCAGCAAAAATACATATAAGTCGCAATCTACTGACGGTGCCAGGTGCACTATAGGGCGAGTTTACATAGATATTGAAAAACAAGTTTACATAGTACAATGGTCGTACCTGGAATCAGAAGGTATGTATATGTATCATGTGCTTAATAGTTAAAGACAGGCATCCAATAAGGTGACAGTAACAACTGGGGAAAGAATAGTATGATAATGTAGCAAGAATGTTAAAGGTAGATACTTAAACGTGTAGTGAATAGCGCTGCGATCAATCTCAGAATTCACTACATGAAGCAGCTCGGGCGTCAGGCAGGAGCATCATGCCGATATGGCCGCTACACTGCAAAGTAACAGAAGTGCAAAAGAATATATAACAAATAGCCCAGTGACCTGGTACATGGTTATCTGTGTGGCTCGGTGAAAGTAGGCAGACACGCGCCCCGACGTGCGTTTCGGAACAAAGTCCTTCATCCATTTTTCTTTTTTTTCTCTCAGTTGTTTAAACCACTACCTTTAACATTCTTGCTACATTATCATACTATTTTTTTCCCAGTTGTTACTATGACCTTTTTGGTTGCCTGTCTTTAACTATTAAGCACATGCACAGGACGTTCATAGCGCACATTCATTTAGTTATTCATTATTTCTTACATAGCACATAGTTATTTTGACACCCGCTATATTGTGCATTCTCTGTGACACACTTTCTCCATCTTTTGCACAGACTTGTTTATACATCATTGTGTCTAGTTGTTCATTTTCGCACGTTGGTTCGTGGGTTTTAGGCGGATACAGACTGTGTGTGATCACTACCGCATGGCCAATTTCTTTCCTCTGTTCATATCATTAATAAACAATTTTTTTGTACTCTACATTTGTGTTACTGATTTGACCTCTCCGTTCGGTGTGTATTCTCCTCTGTTACATGGTATATAGTGTATAGGGGGGCACGCACTGTTAATAGACGGCGTGATCGTCACCTCCATGTGCTTCACCCGCTTCAGATTCCAGGTGCGGTTACCTGTCCCTAAAAGAAAGTTTAAAAAAAGTTTCATTGTGGCAGAAATACGCAGGGTCCTAGCATGTTAGTGGGGGCTCTCATTGTCTGCCCACTAGGGGGCAGCACTCTTATGTACAGTTATATGAAAAAGTTTGGGCACCCCTATTAATCTTAAGCTAAATGTTTTATAAAAATTGTTTTTTTTTGCAACAGCTATTTCAGTTTCATATATCTAATAACTGTTGGACACAGTAATGTTTCTGCCTTGAAATGAGGTTTATTGTACTAACAGAAAATGTGCAATCTGCATTCAAACAAAATTTGACAGGTGCATAAGTATGGGCACCCTTATCATTTTCTTGTTTTAAATACTCCTACCTACTTTTTACTGACTTACTAAAGCACTTTTTTTGGTTTTCTAACCTCATTGAGCTTTGAGCTTCATAGCCAGGTGTATGCAATCATGAGAAAAGCTGCTTAAAGTGGCCACTTGCAAGTTGTTCTCCTGTTTGAATCTCCTCTGAAGAGTGGCATCATGGGCTCCTCAAAACAACTGTCTAATGATCTGAAAGCAAAGATTATTCAACATAGTTGTTCAGGGGAAGGATACAAAAAGCTGTCTCAGAGATTTAACCTGTCAATTTCCACTGTGAGGAACATCGTAAGGAAATGGAAGAACACAGGTACAGTTCTTGTTAAGGCCAGAAGTGGCAGGCCAAGAAAAACATCAGAAAGGCAGAGAAGAAGAATGGTGAGATCAGTCAAGGACAATCCTCAGACCACCTCCAGAGAGCTGCAGCATCATCTTGCTGCAGATGGTGTCACTGTGCATCGGTCAACTATACAACGCACTTTGCACAAGGAGCAGCTGTATGGGAGAGTGATGCGAAAGAAGCAGTTTCTGCAAGCACGCCACAAACAGAGTCGGCTGAGGTATGCAAAAGCACATTTGGAAGAAGGTCCTGTGGACTGATGAAACCAAGATTGAGTTGTTTGGTCATACAAAAAGGCGTTATGCATGGCGGCCAAAAAACACAGCATTCCAAGAAAAACACTTGCTACCCACAGTAAAATTTGGTGGAGGTTCCATCATGCTTTGGGGCTGTGTGGCCAATGCCGGCACCAGGAATCTTGTTAAAGTTGAGGGACGCATGGATTCCTCTCAGTATCAGCAGATTCTTGACAATAATGTTCATGAATCAGTGACAAAGTTGCAGTTATGCAGGGGATGGATCTTTCAGCAAGACAATGATCCAAAACATTGCTCCAAATCTACTCAGGCATTCATGCAGAGGAACAATTACACTGTTCTGGAATGGCCATCCCAGTCCCCAGACCTGAATATCATTGAACATCTGTGGGATCATTTGAAGAGGGCTGTCCATGCTCCGCGACCATCAAACTTAACTGAACTGGAATTGTTTTGTAAAGAGGAATGGTCAAAAATACCTTCATCCAAGATCCAGGAACTCATTAAAAGCTACAGGAAGCGACTAGAGGCTGTTATTTTTGCAAAAGGAGGATCTACTAAATATTAATGTCACTTTTCTGGTGGGGTGCCCAGACTTATGCACCTGTCAAATTTTGTTTAATGCAGATTGCACATTTTCTGTTAGTACAATAAACCTCATTTCAAGGCAGAAACATTACTGTGTCCAACAGTTATTAGATATATGAACCTGAAATAGCTGTTGCAAAAAAAAAAAACAATTTTTATAAAACATTAAGCTTAAGATTAATAGCGGTGCCCAAACATTTTCATATAACTATATATATAATGCTGCCATACTCTGCAGCCTCAGGTGAGTTCAGCCTGTTCATCTCACAGAGGATTGTCTATGACACGTGACTGTAACAGACCCTCAGCTGTGAGATGTCACTGACCCAATGTACAGTGCGATGTTCTCATTCACTGACAGGAAGCAGTGATCTGAAAATGACGACTAATTGATGCAGAATGTTGCGAGCAGCTGCAGTTCTCCCTTGTGACCAGCAGGAGGCGCCTCTTACCTATCGCGGACTCGGGGACGGAGCCGCCGCAGGCGTAGTCTTCAGGCTTGATGACGAATACCGTATAGAACTGACCTTTAGGGAAATCCTTCCTCTGGAGGGAGACGAAACGGCAAATTACCACCAGAGAATGAGGAAGAAACGGAGCTCGGACACCCCCAAGCTCTACCCCAAGGGGTCCGTCAGCTCGTGTGCAGCCGCCACTGCGCTAATCGAGAGGTCGGGGTTATGACTGGCCGAGGTGTCGGCTTAGGTCCCCCCTCTGATTAGCCGGGGGCATGTGAGACGTTCCCTCTAAGAAACCATCGATCCCTGGAAGAAACTTCATCTGATGGGGACAAAGCATCAATCCTAGAGAAAGTGAAGGAACATCGCAGCCATGGGTCACCAGACAGCAAGGAACCGCTTCATAGAGTAACCAAATAATACTGCCCTGTAGTGCCGCATAATACTGACAATGTACGCCCAAAGAGAATGGTTACTCCATATGTATATAATACCACCATACAGTACCTCAATACTACCGCATAATACTGACAATGTACGCCCAAAGAAAATGGTTACTCCATATGTATATAATACCACCACACAGTCCCTCAATACTACCGCATAATACTGACAATGTACGCCCAAAGAAAAGGGTTACTCCATATGTATATAACACCACCATACAGTGCCTCAATACTACCGCATAATACTGACAATGTACGCCCAAAGAAAATGGTTACTCCATATGTATATAATACCACCATACAGTGCCTCAACACTACCACATAATACTGACAATGTACACCCAAAGAAAATGGTTACTCCATATGTATATACCACCATACAGTGCCTCAACACTACCACATAATACTGACAATGTACACCCAAAGAAAATGGTTACTCCAGATGTATATACCACCATACAGTGCCTCAATACTACCACATAATACTGACAATGTATGCCCAAAGAAAATTGTCACTGCATACCTAAATAATAGCACCGTACAATGCCTCGATACTACCACATAGTGCAGCATAATACTGACGTCCAAATCAACCAGCAATGTCCAATGAATACCGCCAGTACAATGTCCTGATAACACTACTATATGGTGCCAACATAACACGGACATTCAATGCCTAAATAATTGTCATTATGTTGGCACTATATTGGAGGCAGTATCATTACGGCACTGTATTATTTAGATATGAAATAACCATTCAATATCTGAATAATACCGTTATTCAGCGCCTTAATAAGATGGCTACTATATAGTGCCAGCATAATACAATCTATTGCAAAACAAATCTGCCAATCAGTATACTAATAATACCGCCATACTGTATATAATGATAAACGCATACTCAGCTCATGTAATGCCTCAAAATTGTACTAGTATAATACTGGCATAAACAGCTCAAATAATGCCGCTATCAAGTGTCCAAATTATATACAGCCACCAAGAATATGGCCATCCAGCTCCAAATAATACCGCCATTCTGTGCTGAATATTGCTGAGCTTGCTCATGGGTATTGTGCGCTTAGAGGGCCCCATACACTGAGGGTCGTCATTTGCACCCACCGATACCTGGCCCTGTTTAAGGCCACCCTGAACCCTGCAGGACCCACCTGTATGGTGATGGCGGCTTTTTTGGTCATGGACTGGTAGACGCCGTTGAACTCCACATTATGATCCAGATCGTAGACGGGACACTGGACAAGAGAGCAGACAAGACGTCACCCTAGTGGGAAGGCTGAGACTTGTAGTGCGATCAGTGGTGCATGAAAGTGACAGTCATTATACACTGCTCAAAAAAATAAAGGGAACATTAAACTCCCACATACTAGATATCACTGAATGAATTATTCCTGTTGTAAATCTTTATTCATTGCATAGTGGAATGTCTTGAGAACAATAAAACCTAAAAATGATCAATGTAAATCACAACTAATATCCCGCGGAGGTCTGGAGTTGGAATGATGCTTAAAATCAAAGTGGAAAATGAAGTTACAGGCAGGTCCAACTTCAGTGGAAATGCCTCATGACAAGGAAATGATGCTCAGTAGTGTGTGTGGCCTCCACGTGCCTGTATGATCTCCTTACAACGCCTGAGCAGTCTCCTGATGAGGTGGCGGATGGTCTCCTGAGGGATCTCTTCCCAGACCTGGACTAAAGCATCCGCCAACTCCTGGACAGTCTGTGGTGCAACGTGACGTTGGTGGATGGTGCAAGACATGATGTCCCAGATGTGTTCAATCGGATTCAGGTCTGGGGAACGGGTGGGCCAGTCCATAGCTTCAATGCCTTCATCTTGCAGGAACTGCTGACACACTCCAGCCACATGAGGTCTGGCATTGTCCTGCACTAGGAGGAACCCAGGGCCAACTGCACCAGCATATGGTCTCACAAGGGGTCCGAGGATATCACCTCGGTACCTAATGGCAGTCAGGCTACCTCTGGCGAGCACATGGAGGGCTGTGCGGCCCTCCAAAGAAATGTCACCCCACACCATTACTGACCCACTGCCAAACCGGTCATGCTGAAGGATGTTGCAGGCAGCAGATCGCTCTCCACGGCGTCTCCAGACTCTGTCACGTCTGTCACATGCGCTCAGTGTGAACCTGCTTTTATCTGTGAAGAGCACAGGGCGCCAGTGGCAAGTTTGCCAATCCTGGTGTTCTGTAGCAAATGCCAAGCGTCCTGCACAGTGTTGGGCTGTGAGCACAACCCCAACTGTGGACGTCAGGCACTCAGACCATCCTCATGGAGTCGGTTTCTAACCATTTGTGCAGACATGCATATTTGTGGCCTTCTGGAGGTCATTTTTCAGGGCTATGGCAGTACTCCTCCTGTTCCTCCTTGCACAAAGGCTGAGGTAGCGGCCCTGCTGCTGGGTTGTTGCCCTCCTACGGCCCCTCCACGTCTCCTGGTGTACTGGCCTGTCTCCTGGTAGCGCCTCCAGCCTCTAGACACTACGCTGACAGACACAGCAAACCTTCTTGCCACAGCTCGCATTGCTGTGCCATCCTGGATGAGCTGCACTACCTGAGCCACTTATGTTGGTTGTAGAGTCCGTCTCATGCTACCACGAGTGTGAAAGCACAACCAACCTTCAAAAGTGACCAAAACATCAGCCAGAAAGCATTGGTACTGAGATGTGGTCTGTGGTCCCCACCTGCAGAACCTCTCCTTTATTGAGGGGGTCTTGATAATTGCCAATAATTTCCATCTGTTGTCTATTCCATTTGCACAACAGCATGTGAAATTGATTGTCAGTGTTGTTCCTAAGTGGACAGTTTGATTTCACAGAAGTTTGATTTACTTGGAGTTAGATTCTGTTATTCAAGTGTTCCGTTTATTTTTTTGAGCAGTGCATATTTCTATGGGTGATGCCTGGTATTGATGGTGGGGTCTCCTGTTGTGCTGTATGTATGTATGAATGATAGGAGTGGTAGTCCTCTCCTCTCTCGTTCTAGGTGCAGCTGTTTATTCTGTATGCAGGTATTTCCTGCCCGCCGGTGCCAGCGAGACGGATCATGTATTGTGTCACTTGTCACACAGCCATTGAAGAAGCATGTCCAGGGTGGGGTGATCGGGGCCGTGGACCGGAGCCGTCCAGCAGCCCCTTTATATGGGAGACCAGGATGGAAGGAATCCTCCAGGATTGGGACAAAACTGGTGGAAATCTGAGTCTGACGGGCACTCGCCACTTTTCACTTTAATTTGCCTAATTTCGGAGAACCCCTTTCATTTTGCTTTTTGAGGCCGTGGGGTGCAGTAAATTGGAGCATTAGACATTTGGTTGTCTTTTACTGGTTTTTCTCCATTAATGGCGCTGCTCGCGTCAGTCTATTGTCCCTGTTATCAGCCGTGAAGCACTTTTATGTGATGATTACAGGACTTGTCTCACTCACTGTAATATCCTGGACGGACACCACGGTGCAGGGGAACGTCTCGGCCGACTTCACCTTGATGACCACCGAGTCCACCCCTTCTGGGAACGAGTACAGGAAATACTACACGGGAGAGAAAGGGTTAAAGGTCACTGCCTATTTGCCGTGCGCTTTGGGTTTGGATGTCCGCGCTGCTATGTCTGTACAACACCCAGCCATCACCCACTGCGGGTGCGTCACCATCCCAAAAAGCAAACACGGCTCGCTGATAACACCAGGTGTAGGATGTACCTGGGGTTGCGAAGGCGAAGAGCTGAAATTAAGGGGAATGTCCGTCCTGGAAAAAGTGAGACAATCGTGCGTCACACGGGGTCGTGATACTTGTAAAAATGTATTGCGCCATTAAGTACATTTTTTGGGGGAAAAAAAAGTAATAAAAAAATGACTTACTGAAGTTCAAAATCGGGCAGTCGTCTGACTATGAGCTCATACTGGACACTGGAGGGCGCCATGGAGGCGATGTCTATGTACAGCAGCTGCTCCGAGGTCGGGGTCGGGCCCTCGGGGTCGGTGGGGCACAGAGTGCGGCTCACATCCTGGTACGTGTACGTTCTCTGGTAGCTAGTGAGATATATAGATAGAAAACAGGTTAACATTTATGTTTCCAGGAAATTGGAATTTTACATGCAGCTCCGGCTGTGACCAGAGTATTAAAAGTACAGTGTACAAAGAACAATCCATCCCATATTAACCACTATATCACAGGATGTTCTCTGCAGACACTGAATCAGCAGGGAGGGGTCAGACCCATCAGCCTAAAATGAAGAAGAATTCTGCTTGTAGCTCTGCATGTGACTGGAGCATACGATTAATGAAGTGTTCAAAAGAACTAAATGCTACAATGCAACACAGAAAGGACCTCTCTCTGCAGACACTGAACCAGCAGGAAGGAGACTGATCCATCAGCCTAAAGTGAAGATTTCTATATACATCTCTCTGTGTGACTGGAGCAGAAGATTATTAAAATGTCCCAATAACACTGGCTCCCACAAAGCACCACTGAGGGGCCCACTCACTGCAGACACTGAACCAGCAGGAAGGGGCCCTGAACATGTAGAGGGATATTGGATCCGTTATTGGAGCCCTCTTACAAGTATTCTGCACACAGCTCCGCATGTGATTGGAGCATATATTTAATGAAATGGTAAAAAAAACGCCTCCCACAATGCACCAAACATGGGCAAAGTCTGCAGACACTGAACCAGCAGGAGACATAAGAGGAGTCTAAAAATCTTTAAGAAACTAGAAGAATTCTGCACAGCTTTGCATGTGACCAGAGCATAAGATTCATTAACTTTTCAAAAACACTAGCTCCCATAATCCATGCACCACAGAAGGGTCCGATCTCTGCAGATGCTGAACCAGCAGGGTGGTGTCGGATCCGTTATTAGTCTGAGAGCTCTTACAAGAATTCTGCACGCAGCTTTGCATGTGATTGGAGCATAAGATTAATGAAATTGTCGAAAATTGCTGCCACTTCAATACACCACAGAAGGGTCCGCTCTCTGCAGACACTGAACCAGCAGGGTGGAATCTGATCTGCTATTGGTCTGAGAGATCTTACAAGAATTCTGCACGCAGCTTTGCATGTGATTGGAGCATCAGTTTAATCAAATCGTCAAAATTTTCTGCCTCCTTCAATACACCACAGAAGGGTCCGCTCTCTGCAGACACTGAACCAGCAGGGAGCTATCAGGGAAATGAGGGTAAAATAGCTAGACACGTTCATGCAGCTTAGCATATGACTAAAGGGGGCCGGTGACGCCATGACGGTGATACTTACTAGCCCCTGAAGGCGAGCGGCACCTGCCATGACAGGACTCCTTTCTGCTGACGCACCACAAACAGGACAGGGAACTCCAGGTCGTCTGAGTCGGAGCGAACAAAAACGCGCAGAGCGTCCACCTGTGGGACGGAAAACGGATTAGACAGTGCGGAGAAATAATGGCAGCTGTGTCATGTCTGCCTCACACAGAGGTGTGGCCCTGGTGGCCCTCAGACTAGGGGCCCAGAGAGTGTGAACAATGCTTCCACTCACTGCCAGCAAGCAGGAAATCTGGAAAAGCTGTGAGGAATTGGAACCCCGCCATATTAGAAAGCTGTCACATTATTTATTATCTGATGGTGGTATAGCGGGGTGATGTCCAATATGGCCGCGGGCCCAGCAGTGACAGATGGGGGGGCCACACTGCGTTCCTGGATGTAGTTTTGCAGGGTATTTTTTTTTTCGTTGCCTTGTTGCTGTAGTATTTGGGAGATTTTCCTTTCAGGGGTCCGGGCGAGCTGAGTGATGTTCTTTTCTGAGCTGGATGATGGGGGCGAGTGTTTACATTTGCTGCCGGGAGCAGATTTCTGCGCTGCGGGGTCTGCAAGACGAATGCGCAGATAGACATCAATAAGAGGCCAACTGGTTGCCGTGGTAACGGCGGGGGGATGCTGGGACGATCGGTTGCCAGGCGGCAGCAGGATGTCCGCAGCCCTGGCGTCTGTTAACCCTACGTTATCGCTGATATTTCTCCGCTCAGTCACACGCAGATATGAATTATTCAGGCGCAGGGAATCGCTGTCGCCCATTCACACATCAGACATCAAGCGGTGCGAAATATCAGGTCGAGAAATCAGTAACCGCGCGACTAATGGCGCCAGAAACGCAGGGAAAACATGGCCGCCTGAGGCCCGGACCAGGCCTGTAAGGCCGTGATCGAGTCTAAACCCCCCAAACCCAGCGACTTTACTAAGCTCGGCCCTTTATCTGCAAATTCAACATAAACCCCGATTTATCGGACAAAAAAACAACGGCCTGTTGGCAAGTGCAGCCCCACAGAGTGTGTCCTTAGCAACCAATCACAGCGCAGCTTTCATTTTCCCAGTACGGTTTTACACCTGAAAGCTGAGCTCTGATTGGTTGCTATGACTAACCAGGACATTTTACTTTGAGGCCCACAGCGTTCTGAGGAGATTTTCCTATATAGTAAATGACTGGTCACTGTAATCGCCCCCTATAGCCACACCCCATTGGATAACAATTCATGATTGGGGACAGGTGTGGGGTTGTCTCCACAAAAGCGTGGAATGTATGTAGGAGAATTTCGCAAGCCACGTTTTGGTGGCACCTATGGCCTCTCCCCATAATACTTTCTTAAAAGTATGACAAAAATCTGCAGCAAAAAAAAAAAAAAGGAAAAAACAAATATTATGTACACAATATTGAATTCCTGAGACTCGTCTGACGCCCGCTGCGCGAAAACATTTCCCTGTATCCGCTCCTCCCTGTTTAACCATTTAAGGCCCCAGATATGTGACCTGTGATTCTCCGCTTATAGGAGAGACCGCCCCTCCACAGACCACCATTACCTCCGGTAATGCCTTCAGAAGTGACATCACAGCGATCCTGAGTATCAGTGGTGCCCCCAATGTTTACTATTACCCTCACCCATATATATAGGGTGGTCCCGCAACCAATAGTATGGAATTACAAGTAGCTGACGACCTTATCCCCCCACCCTCCCCAAGATGAATACAAAGCCCAATCCCTAAACTAATACAGACCACACACCAGACCCCTAAATAAAAATAGACCCCAGGCCAGACTCCTCAACTAGATCAGACCCTAGACGAGCCCAGATCATACTAACTAAACTAATACAGACCCCAGACCAGACCTCTAAATAATACAGACCTCAGACCACACCCCTAAACTGATATAGAGCATAGAGCAAACCCCTGAACTAATATAGACCCCAAACCAGACCGCTACTCTATTACAGACCCTATAACATACACCTGAAATATTACAGACCCCAGAGCAGACTTCTACTGTAAGACATACCCCAGACCAGACCCCTAAATAAAAATAGACCCCAGACCAGACTCCTCGACTAAATCAGACCCTGTAAACTAATACAGATAATAATCTTTATTTATATAGCGCCAACATATTCTGCAACGCTTACAGACCCCAGATCATACTAACTAAACTAACACAGACCCCAGACCAGAACCCTGTTGTGGATTCTGTTTTTGGGCTCCCTCTGGTGGTTGCAGATGGTACTGGGTGACTTGTGTTCTCTGCGGTCTCTGGTGTCCACCTGTTCTATCAGGATATGGGAGTTTCCTATTTAATCTGGCTTTCTTGTCATTTCCTCGCCGGCGATCAATGTAATCAGTGTGTCTTGTTACCTCTGCTTTCCGCTTCTGTAATCATCAGGACAAGCTAAGTTTTTGATTTTCCTGTTCCACGTTTTGCTTTATTTTTGTTTTTGTCCAGCTTGCAGTTATGTGATTCCTTGTTGCTGGTTGCTCTAGTGGGCTGATATTACTCCTCATGTTCCATGAGTTGGCATATGAGTTCAGGTAATTTCAGGATGGTTTTTTGTAGGGTTTTTCGCTGACCGCGCAGTTCACTTTTGTATCCTCTGCTATCTAGTTTTAGCGGGCCTCATTTTGCTGAATCTGTTTTCATTACTACGTATGTGCTTTCCTCTCATTTCACCGTCATTACATGTGGGGGGCTGCTATTTCTGTGGGGTGTTTCTCTGGAGGCAAGAGAGGTCTTTGTTTCTTCTAATAGGGGAAGCTAGTCCTTCGGCTGGCGCGAGATGTCTAGAATCATCGTAGGCACGTTCCCCGGCTACTGCTAGTGTTGTGAATTAGGTTCAGGATCGCGGTCAGCTCAGTTTCCATCACCCTAGAGCTTGTTCTGTTTTTTGTGTGCTTGTCCTTTTGTTATCCCCTGCCATTGGGATCATGACAGTATCGCCGGCCCAAAAGTGGTAATCGTATTGGCTGAAGTAGTAGGAAAAGTAGTCTGAGGAAGTTTTTTTTTTTTTTTTCCTTCCCTCAGTTTGCTGCCTAGCCTTAATTGCAGCCAGGCTGCGTCTTACCTCCTCTTAATCCTTGAATGGCTCTGACCTCAGCTGTTTATCATGGACGTCCAGAGTTTGGCTTCCAGCCTGAATAATCTTGCTGCTAAGGTTCAAAATATACAAGATTTTGTTGTACATGCTCCTATGTCTGAACCTAGAATTCCTATCCCAGAGTTCTTTGCTGGAGATAGATCTAGTTTTCTGAATTTTAGGAACAATTGCAAGTTGTTTCTTTCTTTGAAATTTCGCTCCTCTGGAGACCCTGCTCAGCAAGTTAAAATTGTAATATCTTTCCTGCGGGGTGACCCTCAGAATTGGGCATTTGCATTGGCACCAGGGGATCCTGCGTTGCTCAATGTGGATGCGTTTTTTCTGGCATTGGGTTTGCTCTATGAGGAACCTAACCAGGAGATTCAGGCTGAAAAAGCTTTATTGGCTCTCTCTCAGGGGCAAGATGAAGCAGAAATATATTGTCAGAAATTTCGGAAATGGTCGGTGCTTACTCAGTGGAATGAGTGCGCCCTGGCTGCAAGATTCAGAGATGGCCTTTCTGAGGCCATTAAAGATGTTATGGTGGGGTTCCCGGCGCCTACAGGTCTGAATGAGTCTATGACTATGGCTATTCAGATTGATCGGCGTTTACGGGAGCGCAAACCTGTGCACCATTTGGCGGTGTCTTCTGAACAGGCACCTGAGACAATGCAATGTGATAGAATTCAGTCCAGAAGTGAACGGCAAAACTATAGGCGGAAAAATGGGTTGTGTTTTTATTGTGGTGATTCAGCTCATGTTATATCAGCATGCTCTAAACGCACAAAAAAGGTTGCTAAGTCTGTTGCCATTAGTACTTTACAGTCTAAGTTCATTCTGTCTGTGACTCTGATTTGTTCATTATCATCCATTTCCGTCGATGCCTATGTGGATTCAGGCGCTGCCCTGAGTCTTATGGATTGGTCATTTGCCAACCGCTGTGGGTTTAGTCTGGAGCCTCTGGAAGTCCCTATTCCTTTGAAAGGAATTGACTCTACACCTTTGGCTATGAATAAACCTCAGTACTGGACACACGTGACCATGCGTATGGCTCCCGTTCATCAGGAGGTGATTCGCTTCCTGGTACTGTATAATTTACATGATGTCTTAGTGCTTGGTCTGCCATGGTTACAAACTCATAACCCAGTCCTGGACTGGAAAACAATGTCTGTGTTAAGCTGGGGATGTCAGGGGGTTCATGATGATGCACCTCCGATTTCTATCGCTTCATCTACTCCTTCTGAGGTTCCTCTATTTTTGTCTGATTATCGGGATGTTTTTGAGGAGCCTAAGCTCAATTCGCTTCCTCCTCACAGGGATTGCGATTGTGCTATAGATTTGATTCCTGGCAGTAAATTTCCTAAAGGTCGTT
Source organism: Ranitomeya imitator (assembly GCF_032444005.1). Taxonomy (NCBI): domain Eukaryota; kingdom Metazoa; phylum Chordata; class Amphibia; order Anura; family Dendrobatidae; genus Ranitomeya; species Ranitomeya imitator. The sequence continues at coordinate 15,675,022 of NC_091284.1, read as the reverse complement.
TGTTCAATCTGTCAGTGCCAGAGCATACTGCTATGCGGGATTATGTTAAGGAGTCCTTGGAAAAGGGACATATCCGTCCATCTTCATCTCCTTTGGGAGCAGGTTTTTCTTTCGTGGCCAAAAAAGATGGTTCCTTGAGGCCTTGTATAGATTACCGTCTTTTGAATAAGATTACGGTCAAATATCAGTATCCTTCGCCATTGTTGACTGATTTGGTCGCTCGCATTAAGGGGGCTAAATGGTTCACTAAGATTGATCTTCGGGGTGCGTATAATCTTGTGCGGATTAAGCAGGGTGATGAGTGGAAAACCGCATTTAATACGCCTGAGGGCCATTTTGAGTATTTGGTGATGCCTTTTGGACTTTCTAATGCTCCTTCTGTCTTCCAGTCCTTTATGCACGATATTTTCCGTGAATATCTGGATAAATTTATGATTGTGTATTTGGATGATGTTTTGGTTTTTTCTGATGACTGGGAGTCCCATGTTCAGCAGGTCAGGAAGGTGTTTCAGGTCCTGCGGGCCAATTCTTTGTTTGTAAAAGGTTCAAAGTGTCTCTTTGGAGTCCAGAAGATTTCTTTTTGGGGGTATATTTTTTCCCCTTCTACTATTGAGATGGATCCCGTCAAGGTTCAAGCTATTTGTGACTGGACGCAGCCTACATCTCTTAAGAGTCTACAGAAGTTCTTGGGCTTTGCTAATTTTTATCGTCGTTTCATAACTAATTTTTCTAGTGTTGTTAAGCCTTTGACGGATCTGACTAAGAAGGGTGCTGATGTTGCTGATTGGTCTCCTGCGGCTGTGGAGGCCTTTCAGGAACTTAAGCGCCGGTTTTCTTCTGCTCCTGTGTTGCGTCAGCCAGATGTTTCGCTTCCTTTTCAGGTTGAGGTTGATGCTTCTGAGATTGGAGCGGGGGCGGTTTTGTCACAGAGAAGCTCCGATTGCTCGGTGATGAAGCCATGTGCGTTCTTTTCTAGAAAGTTTTCGCCCACTGAGCGGAATTATGATGTTGGTAATAGGGAGCTTTTGGCCATGAAGTGGGCATTTGAGGAGTGGCGAGGGTGCTAGACATCGTGTGGTGGTCTTGACTGATCACAAAAATCTGATTTACCTTGAGTCTGCCAAGCGTCTGAATCCTAGACAGGCTCGTTGGTCACTGTTTTTCTCCCGTTTCGATTTTGTGGTTTCATACCTGCCAGGTTCAAAGAATGTGAAGGCGGATGCTCTTTCTAGGAGTTTTGTGCCTGATTCCCCTGGAAATTCTGAGCCCACTGGTATCCTTAGGGATGGGGTGATTTTGTCGGCTGTCTTCCCAGACTTGCGACGTGCTTTGCAGGAGTTTCAGGCGGATAAACCTGATCGTTGTCCGCCTGAAAGACTGTTTGTTCCGGATAATTGGACCAGTAGAGTCATCTCCGAGGTCCATTCTTCTGCGTTGGCAGGTCATCCTGGAATATTTGGTACTAGAGACTTGGTGGCCAGGTCTTTTTGGTGGCCTTCCTTGTCGAGGGATGTGCGTTCTTTTGTGCAGTCTTGTGAAGTTTGCGCTCGGGCTAAGCCTTGCTGTTCTCGGGCCAGTGGATTGTTGTCACCTTTGCCTATCCCGAAGAGGCCTTGGACGCACATTTCCATGGACTTTATTTCGGATCTCCCTGTCTCTCAAAAAATGTCCGTCATCTGGGTTGTGTGTGACCGCTTTTCTAAGATGGTTCATCTGGTCCCCTTGCCTAAGTTACCTTCCTCCTCTGAGTTGGTCCCTCTGTTTTTTCAGAACGTGGTTCGTTTGCATGGGATTCCGGAGAACATTGTTTCTGACAGGGGATCCCAGTTTTTGTCTAGATTTTGGCGGACGTTCTGTGCTAAGATGGGCATTGATTTGTCCTTTTCGTCTGCGTTCCATCCTCAGACGAATGGCCAGACGGAACAAACTAATCAGACCTTGGAAACTTATTTAAGGTGTTTTGTTTCTGCTGATCAGGATGACTGGGTTACCTTTTTGCCGCTTGCCGAATTTGCCCTTAATAATCGGGCTAGTTCTGCTACCTTGGTTTCTCCTTTCTTTTGTAATTCGGGGTTTCATCCTTGTTTTTCCTCTGGTCAGGTGGAGCCTTCTGATTGTCCTGGAGTGGACATGGTGGTGGATAGGTTGCATCAGATTTGGAGTCATGTGGTGGACAATTTGAAGTTGTCCCAGGGGAGGGCTCAGCAGTTTGCTAATCGCCGTCGCCGCGTGGGTCCTCGACTTCGTGTTGGGGACTTGGTGTGGTTGTCTTCTCGTTTTGTTCCTATGAAGGTCTCTTCTCCTAAGTTCAAGCCTCGGTTTATCGGTCCCTATAGGATCTTGGAAATTCTTAACCCTGTGTCGTTTCGTTTGGATCTCCCGGCATCGTTTGCTATTCATAATGTGTTCCATCGGTCGTTGTTGCGGAAGTATGAGGTACCTGTTGTTCCTTCGCTTGAGCCTCCTGCTCCGGTGCTGGTGGAGGGAGAATTGGAGTATGTTGTGGAGAAGATCTTGGATTCTCGCGTTTCCAGACGGAAACTCCAATATTTGGTCAAGTGGAAGGGTTATGGTCAGGAGGATAATTCTTGGGTGGTTGCCTCTGATGTTCATGCTGCTGATTTGGTCCGTGCATTTCATAGGGCTCATCCTGGTCGCCCTGGTGGTTCTCGTGAGGGTTCGGTGACCCCTCCTCAAGGGGGGGTACTGTTGTGGATTCTGTTTTTGGGCTCCCTTTGGTGGTTGCAGATGGTACTGGGTGACTTGTGTTATCTGCGGTCTCTGGTGTCCACCTGTTCTATCAGGATATGGGAGTTTCCTATTTAACCTGGCTTTCTTGTCATTTCCTCGCCGGCGATCAATGTAATCAGTGTGTCTTGTTACCTCTGCTTTCCGCTTCTGTAATCATCAGGACAAGCTAAGTTTTTGATTTACCTGTTCCACGTTTTGCTTTATTTTTGTTTTTGTCCAGCTTGCAGTTATGTGATTCCTTGTTGCTGGTTGCTCTAGTGGGCTGATATTACTCCTCATGTTCCATGAGTTGGCATATGAGTTCAGGTAATTTCAGGATGGTTTTTTGTAGGGTTTTTCGCTGACCGCGCAGTTCACTTTTGTATCCTCTGCTATCTAGTTTTAGCGGGCCTCATTTTGCTGAATCTGTTTTCATTACTACGTATGTGCTTTCCTCTCATTTCACCGTCATTACATGTGGGGGGCTGCTATTTCTGTGGGGTGTTTCTCTGGAGGCAAGAGAGGTCTTTGTTTCTTCTAATAGGGGAAGCTAGTCCTTCGGCTGGCGCGAGACGTCCAGAATCATCGTAGGCACGTTCCCCGGCTACTGCTAGTGTTGTGAATTAGGTTCAGGATCGCGGTCAGCTCAGTTTCCATCACCCTAGAGCTTGTTCTGTTTTTTGTGTGCTTGTCCTTTTGTTATCCCCTGCCATTGGGATCATGACAGAACCCTAAATAACACAGACCTCAGGCCAGACCCTTAAATTAATACAGACCCAAGACCAGACCAGACCCCTAGACTAATATAGACCATAGAGCAAAACCCTGAACTAATGCAGACCCCAAACGAGATGGCTAAATTAATAGAGACCTCAGACCAGACCCCTAAACTAATATAGACCCTAGGGAAAACCCCTGAAATAATATAGACCCCAAACCAGACAGCTAATCTATTATAGACCCTATAACATACACCTGAAATAATACAGACCCCAGAGCAGACCCCTAAACTAATGTAGAGGCTAGAACATACCCGTGAAATAATATAGACCCCAAACCAGAAAGCTAAATTATTAAAGACCTTCGACCAGAATCCCGAAACAAAAATAGATCAGACCCCTTAACTAGATCAGACTCTGGACCAGCCAGACCCTACAAACTAATACAGGCCTCAGATCAGACCCTGTCAATTAATACAGACCCTTAAACTCAGATAGAACCCAGACCGCACCCCAGAAATAACAAATACAGATCCAGAAAAGAGTTCTAGAACTAATACAGATCCCAAACCCAGCCCCTAAAATAGTAAAGAACCCCAACCAAACTGTTAGCTATATAGACCCCTGACTAAAACCACTAATCAGGACCCCAGACAGGACTCCCTAAAGTAATACGGACCCCAGACCAGGACCCTAAACTGAAACAGATCCCACACTGGACCACTAAACTAATGCAGACAACTGATCCCTGAAAACAATATAAACTCAACAACAGACCTCTAAACTAATCCAGACCCTCAAACTGATATGGCCCTTCCAGCTGATCTCTCAAATAAGGCCGCTGTCACACGGTCAGTATTCGGTCAGTATTTCACATCAGTATTTGTAGCCAAAACCAGAGAGGAACAATCAGAGGAAAAGTATAATAGAAACATATGCCCCACTTCTGGATTTATCACCCACTTCTCATTTTGCCCCTCAAATACTGATGTAAAATACTGACCAAATACTGAACGTGTGACAACAGCGTAACACAGATCCTGGAACCAAATCCTTAAACTAGTTCAGACCCCAGACCAGAACCCCTGAACTAATATACACCTTAAACCAAGACCTTAAATTAATATAGACCCTGAACCAGTACCGCTAAACTAGTGCAGACCTCACAACAGAAACACTAAACTAATGTAGAGTCTGGACTAAAATCTCAACCTCGATAATCACCCCATAACTTCAGAAACTAATACAGACCTGAGACCAGACCCCTTAAACGTATACAAATTCAAGACCAGACCCCCCAAAGTTATACGAACCCAAGACCAGACTCCCTAAAGTTAAACAAACCCAAGACCAGACCCTCTAAACTTATGAAAACCCAAGACCAGACCCCCTAAACTTATACAAACTCAAGACTAGACCCCCTAAACTTATATAAACTCAAGACCAGACCCCCGAAAGTTAAACAAACCCAAGACCAGACCCCCTAAACTTATACAAACCTAAGACCAGACTCCCTAAAGTTAAACAAACCCAAGACCAGACCCTCTAAACTTATGAAATCCCAAGACTAGACCCCCTAAACTTATAAAAACCCAAGACCAGACCCCCTAAACTTGTACAAACTCAAGACCAGACCCCCTATACTTATACAAACCCAAGACCAGACCCCCTAAACTTATGAAAACCCAAGACTAGACCCCCTAAACGTATAAAAACCTCAAGACTAGACCCCCTAAACTTATACGAACCCAAGACCAGACCCCCTAAAGTTAAACAAACCCAAGACCAGACCCCCTAAAGTTAAACAAACCCAAGACCAGACCCCCTAAAGTTAAACAAACCCAAGACCAGACCCCCTAAATAAATAGATCTTATACTAGAATCACCAATCGAGTCCAGATCTCAGACTAGATCCACATAACACATGCTCTAGGTCAGCCACCCCAAACAGACCTCGGACCCCTAAATAAGTGCAGACCCCAGACTCCGCACCCCCTTTCTACACCTGTGATTATATAATCACCCAGAACTAAAGAGTTTTGGTTTTTCCTGTGTTTGAATGAACATTTAAAGGGAAAGTAACACAATACAATTCTCTTCGTAGCACCGAAGGCTAGATCTTTCAGTGAATGATTACACAGGAGGCCCAGAATATTTCCTCATCGCTCACTACGTCTTATCTGCGGAGTTCCCTTTATTGCCCTGAGATTTCCTGACTGTAACGTGCCGGTATCGATCGCCAGCTACAGAGAGGGCATTAAACCATCACCGTGCCAGAGAGCAAGATGGAGAATTAGGACCCCAGTACTGGGCACAAGAGCTTACACTCCTCCAGACAGAACAACTCCTGTAATCCGGCATCCAGTAGTCCAGAACTCCGCGTAGGCTGGTATATCACTGGACTCTAGAGGATCAATTAAGAATGGATCCAATGATCTACAATATTTGATAATCCGGCAGCTATCTGGATTAATGGAGTTTTGTCAAAACGATAATGTCTCCTTAAAGGGGATGTCCCCTTTTGGACAGTTTGTGTGCTATCCATTCCAGTAAGGTCAGATGCTTATGTATTTTTCTTTTTTCTTTTCAGCCCACAGGTGGTGCTGTGTAATATTAGGTACTGATCAGAGCAGGTTTGGGGTGAGGTGTGATCTCTGCAGGCCCTGAATCAGCAGGGGCAGCAGAGATGTGCAGAGCTCAGAGCACTGCACATGCTCATCATCCAGTGCAGCGGGTCAGCGCTCTCCCCCATACACCTGGTCACTGCACCGCACATGTACCTGCAGATCACTGATTACCCAAAACTGGAGGGCATCCAAGCTGGCCTACAGAACGCAGACGTCCGCGCCACGTCACCCAGCGGGCACATGTACTAGGAAGCAGAAGTGTACTAACTACTGTGGACACAGCCAGGTGCAGTGTTAACTCTTACTCTCACAGCTGGTGGGTTTGTTACAATTGTAGTCAGACTTTTTCCACTCTTGATGGTTTGTTACAATGTGTCAGTCTGATATCTAGGAGATCACTTGCTGCATGTTGCATGTTCTGCAGAACTTCTGCTGTACAGTAGATTGCCTCTCCATGCTGCACTGACTTGTTTTAGATCTCGCTCATCTGAGACAAGGAGTGAAATATGGTGACTATGTATTAAGAGGGAGCTCTGGGCGACATATTATGGAGCGAAGATGCTCATACACAGGTTAATGGCGGCTGGACCTGATGATTTCAGCTTTCCCTCTACGGTAGATATCAGGGAAAAGTGTGATTGGGCATACAGGATTTCAACATGTCCCATCCTTTGTGGGCATGGGAGACCGTGGTGTTTGGCGGTGGCTAATGTCCCCATACCCACTTGACTGGCAGCTGCTACTCCCAACACTCTTCATACATGTGCACACTCGATTGATAAGAGCATGCATGTGTTCTCAATAGGGAGCGGAGAATATGCTTCCATACATCTGAGATCTACCAGCGTGAATATCTCCATACACATCACTGGTCAGGGCCGTTTCTTCCCAAATTAGCCGGTTGTGCCAAAGTTTAGTTGATGTGTACGTCCACCCTTCATCTTTGTGAATAAGAAACCAACTGCAGACCTTTGTATACCAGACCAATGCCCAAACCCCATAACTTCCCCCTCCAAAATCACTGAAGGGGAGCTTGCTCATCTTCTATCCAAATCGCACCTCACCACTTGTGCGCTTGACCCCATCCCACCTCTTCCCCAACCTCACCACCACACTAATCCCATCCCTAACCCATCTCTCCAACCTATCCCTAACTTCTGGTACCTTCCCCACTGCTTTCAAACATGCCACAATCACACCTATCCTCACAAAGCCATCCCTTGACCCAAGCGCTGTGTCCAGCTATCGCCCCATATCTTTGCTCCCATTTGCTTCCAAACTACTTGAGCAGCACATCCACGCTGAACTTTCCAATCACTTTGCATCTAAGGCCGGGGTCACACTGGCGTTTTAAACGGCCGAGTGCAATGCAATAAAAAAAATAAAAAAATAAAAAAATCGCATTGCACTCGGACCAATGTTAAGCTATGGGGCAGCTCCCAGCAGCCAACTATTTGTCGGCCGTTTTCCTCCGTCCGAGACAATCGCAGCATGCACCTATGGGTGCGAATGAGACAGCGCACACCACTCTGATATCATCCGAGTGATGTGCGTTATAAGCGGACCCCAGCAATGGAGGAGATGGAGAAATTCATTTCTCCGCCTCCTCCGCAGCTGTGCTCCGATCCTCCCTGTGCGAGAGAATCTGAGCACAGACGCATGACACTCGGCTCCTGCTCTGCTGCGAGTGTTATTAGCATATCGCATCCGATGATCTCGAATCGGATGCAATACGCCAGTGTGACGCCGGCCTAACTTTCTCTTCGCCAACCTACAATCTGGCTTCCGTCCCCACCATTCCACTGAGACTGCCCTGACCAAAATTACTAACGACTTACTTACAGCCAAAGCCAACAGACAATTCTCTATACTCCTCCTCCTAGACCTGTCCTCTGCCTTCGACACAGTTGACCACTGCCTCCTACTACAGATCCTCTCTTCCTTTCGGGTCAAAGACCTCGCCCTATCCTGGATCTCCTCATACCTTACCAACCGCACATTTAGTGTTTCCTACTCCCACACTACCTCTTCATCTCACCCTCTCTCTGTTGGTGTCCCCCAAGGCTCTGTCCTAGGGCTCTTACTCTTCTCAATCTATACACTTGGCTTGGGATAACTCATAAGGTCCTGTGGCTTCCAGTACCATCTATATGCTGATAACACTCAGATCTACATCTCTGGCCCAGATGTCACCTCTCTGATTTCCAGAATCCCAGAGTGCCTATCAGCCATATCCTCCTTCTTCTCCTCTCGCTTCCTCAAGCTCAATGTGGACAAATCTGAACTCATTATCTTTCCTCCATCTCGCATATCTTCCCTACCTGATCTATCTATCAAAATAAATGAAATCACACTTTCCCCTGTACCCAAAATCCGCTGCCTCGGAGTAACCCTTGACTCTGCCCTGTCCTTCAAACCGCACATCCAAGCTCTCACCACCTCCTGTCGCCTCCAGCTCAAAAATATTTCCAGAATCCGTCCTTTCCTCAACCCACACTCTACCAAAATGCTCGTGCATGCCCTCATCATCTCCCGCCTGGACTACTGCAACATACTCCTCTGTGGCCTACCCTCTAACACTCTCGCACCCCTCCAGTCCGTCCTTAACTCTGCTGCCCGACTAATTAATCTCTCCTCGCTACACTCCTGCTTCCCCTCTTTGCAAATCCCTTCACTTTCCCAGCGTATACAGTTTAAACTACTAACACTGACCTATAAAGCCATCCATAACCTGTCTCCTCCGTATATTTACAAACTAATGTCTTAATATCTTCCCTCACGTAATCTCCGGTCCTCCCAAGACCTCGTAGTCTCCTCCACGCTTATTCGCTCCTCACCCAATCGCCACCAAGACGTCCGATTATCCACCACATTTGGATCCTTCAAAAGAAACCTGAAAACCCACCTCTTCAAGAAGCTTATATAAATAAGTAATAATAATAATAATAATAAAACTGCAGTGTAAAGAATGGTGGCTTCTATTCTAGTTGTTTGTCTGTGGCATGATGGCCTCTTGATAGATACTTAAACCATTAACATATGCATCTGCCCTTCATCTGTCAGACCACAGGACTGGTGACGGAGAGGTGGCATGGTGTCCGTGGCTGGAGCTCACTGCAGCAGGTGGCACGGTGCCACGAGGGATCAGGAAGTCACTAGGATGTTCATTATAACAGTAATGTTTCCTGTTGTTTACTTTCATATAATCTGCAGAATATTAGACTCCTACAATTACAGGGCAGATCATGTCTTCTAGCCTGAAGATAAGATGCCAGAAGAGCACAGCTGGGACGTGATGTCAGGAGATGAGTGCAGCTGGCTCGTGATGTCAGGAGAAGAGCGCAGCTGGCTCGTGATGTCAGGAGAAGAGCGCAGCTGGGACGTGATGTCAGGAGAAGAGTGCAGCTGGCTCGTGATGTCAGGAGAAGAGTGCAGCTGGCTCGTGATGTCAGGAGAAGAGCACAGCTGGCTCGTGATGTCAGGAGAAGAGCGCAGCTGGGACGTGATGTCAGGAGAAGAGCGCAGCTGGCTCGTGATGTCAGGAGAAGAGCGCCACTGGCTCGTGATGTCAGGAGAAGAGCGCAGCTGGGACATGATGTAAAGAGAAGAGAGCAGCTGGGACGTGATGTCAGGAGAAGAGCGCAGCTGGCTCGTGATGTCAGGAGAAGAGCGCAGCTGGCTCGTGATGTCAGGAGAAGAGCGCAGCTGGGACATGATGTAAAGAGAAGAGAGCAGCTGGGACGTGATGTCAGGAGAAGAGCGCAGCTGGCTCGTAATGTCAGGAGAAGAGCGCAGCTGGGACATGATGTAAAGAGAAGAGAGCAGCTGGGACGTGATGTCAGGAGAAGAGCGCAGCTGGGACATGATGCCAGGAGAAGAGTGCAGCTGGGACATGATGTAAAGAGAAGAGAGCAGCTGGGACATGATGTCAGGAGAAGAGCGCAGCTGGGACATGATGTAAAGAGAAGAGAGCAGCTGGCACATAATGCCAGGAGAAGAGCGCAGCTGGCTCGTGATGTCAGGAGAAGAAAGCAGCTGGGACATGATGGCAGAAGAAGAGCGTAGCTGGCACATAATGCCAGGAGAAGAGTGCAGCTGGGACGTGATGTCAGGAGAAGAGCGCAGCTGGCTCATGATGTCAGGACAAGAGTGCAGCTGGGACGTGATGTCAGAAGAGCACAGCTGGGACGTGATGTCAGGAGAAGAGCACAGCTGGCTCGTGATGTCAGGAGAAGAGCGCAGCTGGCTCGTGATGTCAGGAGAAGAGCGCAGCTGGCTCGTGATGTCAGGAGAAGAGCGCAGCTGGGACGTGATGTCAGGAGAAGAGCGCAGCTGGCTCGTGATGTCAGGAGAAGAGCGCAGCTGGCTCGTGATGTCAGGAGAAGAGCGCAGCTGGCTCGTGATGTCAGGAGAAGAGCGCAGCTGGCTTGTGATGTCAGGAGAAGAAAGCAGCTGGCTCGTGATGTCAGGAGAAGAGCGCAGCTGGGACGTGATGTCAGGAGAAGAGCGCAGCTGGCTCGTGATGTCAGGAGAAGAGCGCAGCTGGCTCGTGATGTCAGGAGAAGAGCGCAGCTGGCTTGTGATGTCAGGAGAAGAAAGCAGCTGGGACATGATGGCAGAAGAAGAGCGTAGCTGGCACATAATGCCAGGAGAAGAGCGCAGCTGGGACGTGATGTCAGGAGAAGAGCACAGCTGGCTCGTGATGTCAGGAGAAGAGCACAGCTGGCTCATGATGTCAGGACAAGAGTGCAGCTGGGACTGATGTCAGAAGAGCACAGCTGGGACGTGATGTCAGGAGAAGAGCGCAGCTGGCTCGTGATGTCAGGAGAAGAGCGCAGCTGGCTCATGATGTCAGGAGAAGAGAGCAGCTGACTCATGATGTCAGAAGAGCGCAGCTGGCTCATGATGTCAGGACAAGAGTGCAGCTGGGACGTGATGTCAGGAGAAGAGCGCAGCTGGCTCGTGATGTCAGGAGAAGAGCGCAGCTGGCTCCTGATATCAGGAGAAGAGAGCAGCTGGCTCGTGATGTCAGGAGAAGAGAGCAGCTGGCTCGTGATGTCAGGAGAAGAGCGCAGCTGGCTCGTGATGTCAGGAGAAGAGCGCAGCTGGCTCGTGATGTCAGGAGAAGAGCGCAGCTGGCTCGTGATGTCAGGAGAAGAGCGCAGCTGGCTCGTGATGTCAGGAGAAGAGCGCAGCTGGCTCGTGATGTCAGAATAGCACAGCTGGCTCGTGATGTCAGGAGAAGATAGCAGCTGGCACGTGATGTCAGGAGAAGAGAGCAGCTGGCTCGTGATGTCAGGAGAAGAGCGCAGCTGGCTCGTGATGTCAGGAGAAGAGAGCAGCTGGCTCGTGATGTCAGGAGAAGAGCGCAGCTGGCTCGTGATGTCAGGAGAAGAGCGCAGCTGGCTCGTGATGTCAGGAGAAGAGCGCAGCTGGCTCGTGATGTCAGAATAGCACAGCTGGCACGTGATGTCAGGAGAAGATAGCAGCTGGCACGTGATGTCAGGAGAAGAGAGCAGCTGGCACATGATGTCAGGAGAAGAGAGCAGCTGGCACGTGATGAGGAGCCAGTGTTTCTGAGGTCTACAAGGCAGAATCATGTGATCTTAAGAGAAGAACTATCCCCGGCCATGTCTTCCAGGTAAACTGCTCCATCTTTATACTAGTGGGCACTGATGGCGACATACTCAAATCACGACATGACTGATGGCGACATACACAAATGGAGCATCAATAGAAAAAGATCTAATGTTAAAAATAATAAAATAAAAAATCATTATATACTCACCTTCCGTCTCGTTTCCTGCTCCTCGCGACGCTCCGGTCCATGCATTACGGTCTCGCGAGATGATGAAGTAGCGGTCTCGTGAGACCGCTACATCATCATCTCGCAAGCCCGCAATGCATTCTTGGGACCGGAGCGTCGCGAGGAGCATCGGTAAACACCTGGGCTGGATCAGGGGGCCGACAGTAGGTGAGTATATAACTATTTTTTATTTTAATTCCTTTTTTTTTTAACAGGGATATGGTGCCCACATTGCTATATACTACGTGGGCTGTGTTATATACTGCATGGGCTGTGTTATATACTTCGTCTCTGTGTTATATACTACGTGGCTGTGGTATATATTATGTGGCTGGGCAATATACTACATTGCTGTGCTCTATACTTCGTGGCCTGTGTTATATACTGCATGGGCTGTGTTATATGCTTCGTCTCTGTGTTATATGCTACGTCTCTGTGCTATATACTACGTTGCTGTGCAATACACTACGTGTCTGTGCTATATATACTACGGGGGCTGTGCTATTTACTATGTGGCTGGGCAATATACTACGTGGGCTGTGTTATATACTACGTGGGCTGTGCTATATTTCTCTGCTGTATCTGTGCATCATGAATCGTGGTATGTGTTAAAGAGGGGGGCCCTTTGAGACTTTCGCCCGGGGCCCTCAAAAACCTGGAGCCGGCCCTAGCTTCACTGATTGGTCACGGCCGGCCGCGAACAATCAGCGACAGGCGCCGTCCGGCTGCGAATTGGCGCAGAATTTGAACCACGCTTCGCTAATTGGTCGCGCCCGGCCGGCCGAATCCTGTGTATAAATTGCATTATTCTAAAAACATCATAAATAAACTACATACATATTCTAGAATACCCGATGCGTTAGAAATCGGGCCACCACCTAGTGTAGTATAATTGGCCTCACAATGTACTAATTGATTTAAAAAATAAAGAACTAGAATATTCACCTCTCCTCGTTCCCCGCTGCTCCAGTTTCGGCAATGAGTGTCCTGAAACTCTGCACTGCTTGGCACAGCGGGCATTATGTATTGACGTTATTGCACCCGCTGCGCTCAGATATCAGCGCTCAGACACAGAGGGAGAATGATGGAGGTGGAAGCGGGAGGCTCCCTCCTCAGTCATTGCTTTCAACTGTATCAGCATCCAGGATTCCGATACAGTTGAAAGTGTGATGCCCGATGGCGTAGTGGTGTGCGCATGTCCAAGTGCCGAATCCACTGCGCGCACGTGAAGAAAAAGCGCGCGATCTGCGCTATTACCCTTGTCATCGGTGGGGACGGCCATCTTCCTGAGGCCGCGCGTGCGCAGATGGAGTGCTCTACTGCACGGGGCTTCAGGAAAATGGCCGCGGGATGCCGCGCTTGCGCAGATGGAGATCGCGGTGGCCATTTTCCTGAAGCCCCGTGCAGCAGAGCACTCCATCTGTGCACGCGCGGCCTCAGGAAGATGGCACAGGCACTCGGGGACTTCTGTACCACATGCAGGCCCAGCATCTCCTCTCTCTGTCCCTTCAGGTTGGCCTTCACCTCTACTGATATCTGGTGAGCAGATTGCCTGACGGGAGGAGTACCAGTGTCTATATGGTGACTTGCTAAATGAGTCCTTTCAGGCTTTTCTGTAAAGACTTCTATGGATGCCCTGAGCACCCCGAGTAGCTCTGACTTCTGATGGTGGAATAGCTCAGAGTTAAACTTTGCAGTCTCCAGGTACTCGGTACATTGAGTCCCAGCCACTAAGTCCAACAACAGGTAACTCTCCCCCTCCTCCGGCACACTGTAGATGGGCAAGACAACGGTCTCCCTGTCATGATGAGCTTTTAGTGAATTAATATGAAAAATTTTCTGAGTCTTTGTATCCAGGGTCACAAGATAGTTAACATCATTGAACTGCTTATATAAAAAGTGTACAGACCTCCCATGCAGCCTGTAACTTGTTCTCCAACACAGGAGACACCACCCAAACCTTCTGCCCCACTTCTTAGACCCTCAGTCTGGCATTACGGTCTACCAGAGCTTCTGGGTCACATTCTCATGCCAGGTTGCTCAGTTTCTGAATTCTCTCACGGAGTCCCAAATATTCCACCAAGGAGACTCCTGGAGTTTTGGGCTTACGATCACAACAGTCCTTAATCAAATCGAGAAGTTCCCTGACCCTTCCCACTTACAAGTGGCATTCACTTGCACGCAGGGACATATTGAGACACCATTCTTCCCAGGTCTGTGCTAAGCAACACACTGGTAGGGATGGCGTCTGATACTCCCACATCACTCAGTCCATTCCCTGCTCCCCAGTCCAGATATACCCAGGCTATGGGCACGGCACGGCTGACTCTGCCAATTCCGGTCACAGACATGGTCCTTCCTGGAATTATATCAGAAGAGGTCACCATCTCTGGACGCACCAGGGTTAGCTCTGCTCCAGTGTCTCTGAGGCAAATGGTGACCTCATTGCCCACAGTGACATATTAACAGTTCTCATTCCTCTCTTCAATGCCAGCCACAAGTAAGACAGAAGGTGAGGACCCAGGTGGCTGTGGTCGTAGTGGGGCTTTTCTTCCTATCAGGACAAGCAACACTAAAACTGCTGATCAGACTTCAAAGATTTCAGATTCTTATGCTGACAATATGATGCCAGAAGCTCGGAAGCCATCGGGATTCAGCGGGAATGGAGGTAAACCAGTCGGGGAATAATTTAATGGCAATTTATCAAGACACCCTCAATAAAGGAGTGGTTCTGCAGGTGGGGACCACAGACCACATCCCAGCACCAATGCTTTCTGGCTGATGTTTTGGTCACTTTTGAATGTTGGTTGTGCTTTCACACTCGTGGTAGCATGAGACGGACTCTACAACCCACACAAGTGGCTCAGGTAGTGCAGCTCATCCAGGACGGCACATCAATGCGAGCTGTGGCAAGAAGGTTTGCTGTGTGTCAGCGTAGTGTCCAGAGGCTGGAGGCAGTACCAGGAGACAGGCCAGTACACCAGGAGACGTGGAGGGGACCATAGGAGGGCAGCACCCCAGCAGCAGGACCGCTACCTCAGCCTTTGTGCAAGGAGAAACAAGAGGAGCACTGCCAGACCCCAGCAAAATGACCTCCAGCAGGCCACAAATGTGCATGTGTCTGACCATCCTCATGGAGTTGGTTTCTAACCATTTGTGCAAAGTGCCCGACGTCCACAGATGGGGGTTGTGCTAACAGCCCAACACCGTGCAGGACGCTTGGCATTTGCCACAGAACACCAGGATTGGCAAATTCACCACTGGCGCCCTGTGCTCTTCACAGATGAAAGCAGGTTCACACTGAGCACATGTGACAGACGTGACAGAGTCTGGAGACGCCGTGGAGAGCGATCTGCTGCCTGCAACATCCTTCAGCATGACCGGTTTGGCATTGGGTCAGTAATGGTGTGGGGTGGCATTTCTTTGGAGGGCCGCACAGCCCTCCATGTGCTCATCTGAGGTAGCCTGACTGCCATTAGGTACCGAGATGAGATCCTCCGACCCCTTGTGAGACCATATGCTGGTGCCCTGGGTTCCTCCTAATGCAGGACAATACCAGACCTCATGTGGCTGGAGTGTGTCAGCAGTTCCTGCAAGATGAAGGCATTGAAGCTATGGACTGGCCGCCCGTTCCCCAGACCTGAATCCGATTGAGCACATCTGGGACATCATGTCTCGCACGATCCACCAACGTCACCTTGCACCATAGACTGTCCAGGAGTTGGTGGATGCTTTAGTCCAGCTCTAGGAGGAGATCCCTCAGGAGATCATCCGCCGCCTCATCAGGAGCATGCCCAGGCGTTGTGCAGTAGGGAGGTCATACAGGCACATGGAGGCCACACACAATACCGAGCATCTTTTCCTTGCCATGAGGCATTTCTACTGAAATTGGATCAGCCTGTAATTTGATTTTCCACTTTGATTTTGAGTATCATTCCAACTCCAGACCTCCATGGGATATTCATTTTGATTTACAATGATAATTGTTATGTTTTATTGTTCTGAACACATTCCACTATGCAATGAATAAAAATTTGCAACTAGCATATTTCATTCAGAGATATCTAGGATGTGGTATTTTAGTGTTCCCTATTTTTTTTGAGCAGTGTATATATAACTGACAGTCAAAATGTCACATACTCACGAAGAGGCTATGGATTCTTTAAAGCATACAAGGACCAAACTAATTAAAGTTTTAAGCTTTACTATAAAAAGTACAGTGCTTACAAGAAAAGTTATAAAAAGGTAAAAATAAAGCGACACACAAATATGCAAAACAGTTCTAAAATAAAAAAAAAGGGAGAAAGAACAAAAATACCTAAATGTTTGCAACTAAAGTTATTCTGGTTCCTTGAAGGAAGGAGAAATGATTTATGGACCACATGCAGATCAGGCTGACCCCTACATGTGAACACCTTTACACTTTTATATGAATGATCGTGGGTACAGGTTTCCAGGGCGGCCTAGACTGTAGCGGTGAAATTGCAGTTCTATAACTGGACCTTGGGCAAGTTAGGGGCGAGCACCCTACTTTACAAACTGCAGTAGGCTGGGGCTACACCATGAGCTTGGCACTGACAAAGGTCATCTGGCCAAAGATCACGATGCAAGTGAATGGGATGGCAATGTGACCCATGGGCGTTCAGTAACTGTGACGCGTAGGTTAAAAAAGATTCTCGTGGTTCCAACTTATACAATGTGACCCCACCTTGTGTTACGATATCGCAGCAGCACAGAGCGATCTTTGGTTGTGCAACCTGTCGATGCCAAACTTTGCAACAGAGGAAGAAAAAAGGCAATAACTTCAGCAACTAAAGAGACGGGATGTGGATTTCGTACGACCGTAGACTCCAACAGACAATGCAGCTAAACTGGAGCCACCGATTATAGGGAAGTACAATCCACAGAAGACCGGGATGGTGACCCAAATTATGCTTGGCAATGTGAAAATTCTCTGCGGTCACCTGTATAACTGGTCACACAAGTCTGCTCTCTGCCCCAGCCCTCTGTATATATACCCTGACCATGGCAAAATGGCTTATTGGTGCCGCTCTCCAGCCCCGTGGACGCCGGACCTGGTGGCCTTCCCTACGTATGTGTTAGAAAGGTGGTCCAGGTCTAGTAGACGGGCATCTGGAGGACGGTAATGATCAGCCCCGATATCTGACAGTCCATAGGCAGCAACAGAGACTTTTATACATGTATTGTGGGACGATAATAGTCCCAGAAGTAATGTATAGCGTTCTATAGTGCCACACCTGTGCTGTCCCTATAGATCCAAGCACTTTATACATACGGTATATTATACGCTCTCATGGCCTCAGTACATCCCACATGTATGTCACAATGTATGTGAAGATCGCGCAACACATAATCCCCACGTATTATCCTGCGCTGCTCATTTATTTTTTTGCGATACAGTATAGGGAGGTGCTATACATAGCTCCAGGGAAATCAGTGACTCACAAAGACAATATGAGCTCATAAAAGCATATCTGTCCTAGAAGTACTGGAAAATCCACATTCTGTGAAATAAAAGGTCAATCCTGAGGTTAACTGCACAAAGCAACAGGGCAGCACTAAACTGTAAAAATATAACATCCCAAACTACTGCCCATAAAGGCAGTATTATAGTAGTCATATAATTGTACATAGCAGCAGTATTATAGTAGTTATATTCTTGTACATAGGGGCAGTATTATAGTAGTTATATTCTTGTACATAGGTGCAGTATTATAGTAGTTATATTCTTGTACATAGGAGCAGTATTATAGTAGTTATATTCTTGTACATAGGGGCAGTATTATAGTAGTTATATTCGTCTACATAGGAGCAGTATTATAGTAGTTATATTCGTCTACATAGGGGCAGTATTATAGTAGTTATATTCTTGTACATAGGGGCAGTATTATAGTAGTTATATTCTTGTACATAGGTGCAGTATTATAGTAGTTATATTCTTGTACATAGGGGCAGTATTATAGTAGTTATATTCTTGTACATAGGTGCAGTATTATAGTAGTTATATTCTTGTACATATGGGCAGTATTATAGTAGTTATATTCTTGTACATATGGGCAGTATTATAGTAGTTATATTCTTGTACATATGGGCAGTATTATAGTAGTTATATTCTTGTACATATGGGCAGTATTATAGTAGTTATATTCTTGTATATAGGGGCAGTATTATAGTAGTTATATTCTTGTACATAGGGGCAGTATTATAGTAGTTATATTCTTGTACATAGGGGCAGTATTATAGTAGTTATATTCTTGTACATAGGGGCAGTATTATAGTAGTTACATTCTTGTACATAGCAGCAGTATTATAGTAGTTATATTCTTGTACATAGGGGCAGTATTATAGTAGTTATATTCTTGTATATAGGGGCAGTATTATAGTAGTTATATTCTTCTACATAGGAGCAGTATTATATTAGTTATATTCTTGTACGTAGGAGTAGTATTATAGTAGTTATATTCTTGTACATAGGGGGCAGTATTATAGTAGTTATATTCTTGTATATAGGGGCAGTTGTTATGAACAGGTAATTCAGAACCACAATGGACATTGAAGTTCAGAGCACACAAAGTGACCTGACAATTACCAAAAACATAGGACGAGTTCTGAGACGTGGGAACTCTGCTGACCGCAATCCCTAATCCTATCACACCACACTAGAGGTAGCCTTGGATTGCGCCTAACGCTCCCTATGCAACTCGGCACAGCCTGAGAAACTAACTAGCCCTGAAGATAGAAAAATAAGCCTACCTTGCCTCAGAGAAATTCCCCAAAAGGAAAAGGCAGCCCCCCACATATAATGACTGTGAGTAAAGATGAAAATACAAACACAGAGATTAAATAGATTTAGCAAAGTGAGGCCCGACTTACTGAATAGACCGAGGATAGGAAAGATAGCTTTGCGGTCAACACAAAAACCCTACAAACAACCACGCAGAGGGGCAAAAAGACCCTCCGCACCGACTAACGGTACAGAGGTGCTCCCTCTGCGTCTCAGAGCTTCCAGCAAGCAAGAAAAACCAATATAGCAAGCTGGACAGAAAAAATAGCAAACAAAAATAACACAAGCAAAACTTAGCTTATGCAGGATAGACAGGCCACAGGAACGATCCAGGAGGAAGCAAGACCAATACTAGAACATTGACTGGAGGCCAGGATCAAAGCACTAGGTGGAGTTAAATAGAGCAGCACCTAACGACTTAACCTCATCACCTGAGGAAGGAAACTCAGAAGCCGCAGTACCACTCTCATCCACCAAAGGAAGCTCATAGACAGAACCAGCCGAAGTACCACTCACGACCACAGGAGGGAGCTTGGCCACAGAATTCACAACAGGCAGTATTTTAGTAGTTACATTCTTGTACATAGGGGCAGTATTATAGTAGTAATATTCTTGTACATAGGGGCAGTATTATAGTAGTTATATTCTTGTACATAGGAGCAGTATTATAGTGGTCATATTCTTGTATATAGGGGCAGTATTATAGTAGTTATATTCTTGTACATAGGAGCAGTATTATAGTAGTTATATTCTTGTACATAGCAGCAGTATTATAGTAGTTATAGTCTTGTACGTAGGAGTAGTATTATAGTAGTTATATTCTTGTACATAGGGGGCAGTATTATAGTAGTTATATTCTTGTACATAGGGGGCAGTATTATAGTAGTTATATTCTTGTACATACGCACAGTATTATAGTAGTTATATTCTTGTACATAGGGGGCAGTATTATAGTAGTTATATTCTTGTACATAGGGGCAGTATTATAGTAGTTATATTCTTGTACATACGCACAGTATTATAGTAGTTATATTCCTGTACATAGGAGCAGTATTATAGTAGTTATATTCTTGTACATACGCACAGTATTATAGTAGTTATATTCTTGTACATAGGGGCAGTATTATAGTAGTTATATTCTTGTACATAGGGGCAGTATTATAGTAGTTATATTCTTGTACATAGGGGCAGTATTATATCAGTTATATTCTTGTACATAGGGGCAGTATAATAGTAGTTATATTCTTGTACATACGCACAGTATTATAGTAGTTATATTCTTGTACATAGGGGCAGTATTATAGTAGTTATATTCTTGTACATAGGGGCAGTATTATAGTAGTTATATTCTTGTACATAGGGGCAGTATTATAGTAGTTATATTCTTGTACATACGCACAGTATTATAGTAGTTATATTCTTGTACATAGGGGCAGTATTATAGTAGTTATATTCTTGTACATAGGAGCAGTATTATAGTAGTTATATTCTTGTATATAGGGGCAGTATTATAGTAGTTATATTCTTGTATATAGGAGCAGTATTATAGTAGTTATATTCTTGTACATAGGGGGCAGTATTATAGTAGTTATATTCTTGTACACAGGAGCAGTATTATAGTAGTTATATTCTTATACATAGAAGCAGTATTATAGTAGTTATATTCTTGTACATAGGAGCAGTATTATAGTAGGTATATTCTTGTACACAGGGAGCAGTATTATAGTAGTTATATTCTTGTGTATAGGGGCAGTATTATAGTAGTTATATTCTTGTACATAGGGGCAGTATTATAGTAGTTATATTCTTGTACATAGGGGCAGTATTATAGTAGTTATATTCTTGTACATAGGGGCAGTATTATAGTAGTTATATTCTTGTACATAGGGAGCAGTATTATAGTAGTTATATTCTTGTGTATAGGGAGCAGTATTATAGTAGTTATATTCTTGTACACAGGAGCAGTATTATAGTAGTTATATTCTTGTACATAGGGAGCAGTATTATAGTAGTTATATTCTTGTACATAGGGGTCAGTATTATAGTAGTTATATTCTTGTATATAGGAGCAGTATTATAGTAGTTATATTCTTGTACACAGGAGCAGTATTATAGTAGTTATATTCTTGTACATAGGAGCAGTATTATAGTAGTTATATTCTTGTACACAGGGAGCAGTATTATAGTAGTTATATTCTTGTGTATAGGGGCAGTATTATAGTAGTTATATTCTTGTACATAGGGGCAGTATTATAGTAGTTATATTCTTGTGTATAGGGGGCAATAACAGATGCATACATCAGTGAAATCACCAATACAGTAGGACATTCTGGATCTGCTTACCATTATACATTATTATTCTGTGATTTATTCTCGGAGCTGTAAGATGAGACAGATCTGTGCGTTATCCATTACAGCTCTTTGTTGTGGACAGAGCCTGCGGCCTCCATGCTTTTGGTTCTTTCTTTATCTCGGTTTCCATTATCTGCTCTGCTGTGTAATCACTTTCTCTTATCTCGGGAAGGGATATAAATGGAAAAGTCGCTTTATCTGCAGCAGTAATGTGTTTGCCTATAAGTGTTACACAATGGTCATCCACCTGTGGAGGAGAAATTACCGTGTCTGATATTGTCCTTTATGGTTTGTCCTTAATGGTGGTTACATACATAAGGGGCCTCCTATAGGTCAGATGAAGGGTCCACTCCCAATTTATACTGTGAATGGAGTATTGGGCTGCAAGTGTATAACGTCCGACCCCATTGACCTGATGTATAATGCCCGGCCCCATTGACCTGATGTATAACGTCCGACCCCATTGACCTGATGTATAATGCCCGGCACCATTGATCCTGAAGTATAACGCCCGGCCCCATTGACCCTGATGTATAACGTCCGACCCCATTGACCTGATGTATAATGCCCGGCCCCATTGACCTGATGTATAACGCCCGGCACCATTGATCCTGAAGTATAGCGCCCGGCCCCATTGACCTGATGTATAATGCCCGGCCCCATTGACCTGATGTATAATGCCCGGCCCCATTGACCTGATGTATAATGCCCGGCCCCATTGACCTGATGTATAATGCCCGGCCCCATTGACCTGATGTATAATGCCCGGCCCCATTGACCTGATGTATAATGCCCGGCCCTATTGACCTGATGTATAATGCCCGGCCCCATTGACCTGATGTATAATGCCCGGCCCCATTGACCTGATGTATAATGCCCGGCCCCATTGACCTGATGTGTAATGCCTGGCCCCATTGACCTGATGTATAATGCCCGGCCCTATTGACCTGATGTATAATGCCCGGCCCCATTGACCTGATGTATAACGTCCGACCCCATTGACCTGATGTATAACGCCCGGCCCCATTGACCTGATGTATAACGCCTGGCCCCATTGACCTGATGTATAATGCCCGGCCCCATTGACCTGATGTATAACGCCCGGCCCCATTGACCTGATGTATAATGCCCGGCCCCATTGACCTGATGTATAACGCCCGGCCCTCTTCATCTCCCTGGTGTATAACATCCAGCCCCTTTCCCCCCCCCCCCATGTATAACCTCAGGCCCCCCGCCATACCATGTGACAGAACGGCTGGTGGTGCAGAGCTCTCGGATACCAGCGCGGTCCTGTAATAGGAGCCTCCGGGGTAACACGTCTGTTCATGACATTTCTCCCTTCTGAATCTCCCCCCTAATCAGAGATATTACTGAGAAGTAGAGACCCCTGTAACATTACAGAGCGGGGGGCCCAGTGCTGAGGAGCAGAGGCTCTGCTGACCTATAACTGCAGAGTATCAGCACAAACACCGCGCCTCCGCCGGGAGCTTCATGGCTGAGCAGCTGCACATCACCAAGCACAATGTCGACCGTCGGATGTAGTGGTGTAAAGCCGCCACTCTGGAGCACTAGAAACATTTTACAACTTTATGTAAGTGAACGTGAATGTGCCCTGTGGGCGGTCCGATACTACACAATAAAATTTCTACTAATTGTACCTAAAATTGTACATGTTTTTTGCCTTCAGTAGAAATCTACGTCTCATAGCAATCACCGTCCTTCCCTAGTGAGTAATGAGGCGCTGGTTTCTCTTCCCCTCCATAAATTATTTTCCACCTTCACCGCACGGTTTCCTGATCACAACTGCATCCGAAATAACACGATCACATGACCTCGATCTTCACATCATCGGTATATGGGCTCATACCCAAAAAAACGGTCCGTAATCTGGACCGGAAAAAATGGACAAGTGCCATGCGGGTACAATGGGATTTTTCTCACATAGCATCCATATGACATCCGTATGTAATGCGCTTTTTTTCTCTGCAAATATTTTTCTACATTCATTTCCAGGACCATTTACAGTGTTCTATGCCACAGAATAGTAAGGTATCTAAAAAACGGACAGAAAACAGATGGTCCGTATGCCGTGCGATTTCTTTCTCGCACCCATTGACTTGCATTGGTGAGTCTCATCCGAGATACGCAGCATGCTGAGATTTTTTCAGCTGAGAAAATAATCGCAGGTGAGATGTCACCCATTGAATAACATTGGTCCGAGTGCAATCAGATTTTTTATCGGATTGCACTCATCCGTTTTTCTCGCAAATGAGTATGAGCCCTAAGAATGTATATCCCTGACCGAGCGAGAGGCCACGGCGGGCGGATGACGTCACACACCTCAATGTGCAGCGCGGTGTTCTTATTGTCGCTCAAAAAGCCAAAATAAAGCTGCTGATTACAGAGACATAATCCTCATAAACCAGAGCGAGCGGCTCAGCAGAGGGGGATTAACTGCATGATACCCGGAACATGTAACATAGAAACAATGGGGGGCTTCATCACTGTACTGAGAAATACAGAAAAATATACTCACCATGTACATACATTACTGATCCTGTATTATACTCCAGAGCTGCACTCACTATTCTGCTGGTGCAGTCACTGTGTACATACATTACATTACTGCTCCTGAGTTACATCCTATATTATACCCCAGAGCTGCGCTCACTATTCTGCTGGTGCAGTCACTGTGTACATTACATTACTGATCCTGAGTTACATCCTGTATTATACCCCAGAGCTGCACTCACTATTCTGCTGGTGCAGTCAGTGTGTACATACATTACATTACTGCTCCTGAGTTACATCCTGTATTATACCCCAGAGCTGCACTCACTATTCTGCTGGTGCAGTCAGTGTGTACATACATTACATTACTGCTCCTGAGTTACATCCTATATTATACCCCAGAGCTGCGCTCACTATTCTGCTGGTGCAGTCACTGTGTACATACATTACATTACTGGTCCTGAGTTACATCCTGTATTATACTCCAGAGATGCACTCACTATTCTGCTGGTGCAGTCACTGTGTACATACATTACTGATCCCGAGTTACATCCTGTATTATACTCCAGAGCTGCGCTCACTATTCTGCTGGTGCAGTCACTGTGTACATACATTACATTACTGATCCTGAGTTACATCCTGTATTATACTCCAGAGCTGCGCTCACTATTCTGCTGGTGCAGTCACTGTATACATACATTACATTACTGATCCTGAGTTACATCCTGTATTATACTCCAGAGCTGCGCTCACTATTCTGCTGGTGCAGTCACTGTGTACATACATTACATTACTGATCCTGAGTTACATCCTGTATTATACTCCAAAGCTGCACTCACTATTCTGCTGGTGCAGTCACTGTGTACATTACATTACTGATCCTGAGTTACATCCTGTATTATACCCCAGAGCTGCACTCACTATTCTGCTGGTGCAGTCAGTGTGTACATACATTACATTACTGCTCCTGAGTTACATCCTGTATTATACCCCAGAGCTGCACTCACTATTCTGCTGGTGCAGTCAGTGTGTACATACATTACATTACTGCTCCTGAGTTACATCCTATATTATACCCCAGAGCTGCGCTCACTATTCTGCTGGTGCAGTCACTGTGTACATACATTACATTACTGATCCCGAGTTACATCCTGTATTATACTCCAGAGCTGCGCTCACTATTCTGCTGGTGCAGTCACTGTGTACATACATTACATTACTGATCCTGAGTTACATCCTGTATTATACTCCAGAGCTGCACTCACTATTCTGCTGGTGCAGTCACTGTGTACATACATTACATTACTGATCCTGAGTTACATCCTGTATTATACCCCAGAGCTGCACTCACTATTCTGCTGGTGCAGTCACTGTGTACATACATTACATTACTGATCCTGAGTTACATCCTGTATTATACTCCAGAGCTGCACTCATTATTCTGCTGGTGCAGTCACTGTGTACATACATTACATTACTGATCCTGACTTACCTCCTGTATTATACCGCAGAGCTGCACTCACTATTCTGCTGGTGCAGTCACTGTGTACAAGAATACAAGTCACCAGCACAAGCTGTGAGCAGACACTGAACAAGCAGGGCATCCTGGGTGAGCGGATTACAGGACACGTTATATAACGGATATTTCAGCCTTCAGTGACGGGGGAGGAATCCAGCAGAAAAGCAGCGATGATGTAAAGTGAGAAGGCGGCAGCCCGGGACGGTAATGAAGGATGCGATGATGGGCAGATACAATGGCAGGGAGCTGGGGATACAGAGCAGCAGCACTCAATGCCAAGCAGCAGCTGCAAAAGCTCAAACAACTAAAGACGACTGTAGGATAAGAAATATAAAGCCATCGCTTAGATGTAATACAGCGAGTTCAGTGCATGAAATCCGCGTCATTAGGGGACACAGCGGCCCGGGAAATCCCTATAAATCTCTGTTCTCAGCAGTGTAATAAGGCAGGACACGTCTGCTGGGTGGAGTAGTCGCCATCACTCACATTCTTTCCTTGTGGCTTAAAGTGACAGTCACCAAGATAAGCTGATGCCCCAGAGAGGCTTTTACCTGACACTAGCAGGTGCGGGTACAGGTAAGGGGCCCGTATCTGACAAGTCTCATTCACTCCTGGCATATAAAATCCACCGGGGATTGTAGGCAATGAGTCAAATAAAACACAATTGAAGAAATAAAAAGTTCTACATTGTTCTATATGTTTTATTACTTTTTACCCAAACATTATCCGTCATCCTAACCCTAACCCTGACTCTAACTAGGGATAGAAAAAGTGTAAAAATGTAACAGCAAAAGCATCTCTTAGTAACGAATGAAGACAGTGCTGCACATGGTTCCGTACTGACTTCATTCATTAGCTGCTCATATTTTGTCATTTTGGTGGCTGCCTATGCAGAGTGCAGCAGTGGAGATGAATAGGTTATTGGGTGTTGCACTCTGCTTAGGCAGTAACTGAGAAGACATGGTTCACTATGTTAAACATTTGTTATTTGGTTGCTGCTCATATAGAGAACAGACAAACTTATCCCTGCCGCTGCGCTCTGCATAGGCAGTAGGCAATCAATGTTCAGCTCCGAGAGGTAAAGAGCGGTTTGATTCAGCTCATTTTACGGTAGGGGTATGCAGAGCAAATTCCAGACTCTGACAGCTACGCTACACCGATGAGTATACCGCATACAACGGTCTGGAATGGCGCAGGAGATAACGGACCCGTCCCGTGGATCCGTAATAGCCTGTAAGTGACAGGATCACCCCATGGCGCTCACACCCCACACAGCCACTGTCATTGCCTGCACTTCACCGCCCACACATACC
Source organism: Ranitomeya imitator (assembly GCF_032444005.1). Taxonomy (NCBI): domain Eukaryota; kingdom Metazoa; phylum Chordata; class Amphibia; order Anura; family Dendrobatidae; genus Ranitomeya; species Ranitomeya imitator. The sequence goes on along the minus strand of NC_091284.1, from coordinate 15,648,640 downwards.
TGTCATTAGCACGGTTTGGCGGCGTCATTTTTAGCCCGTGTGCGCAGATAGTCACTAATGGGGTCATGACATTTGCCGTGATGATAATTTACTTATTAGAGGTAATTACCACGAATGACCCAATCGTCTGATTGTCCAGAGATCTCCCGGCCGGTTATTAGACCACGGTGATGTCACACCGCCGCGCCAACGTCTAGGCCCTAGACTTTAGGGGGTCACATGGCTGTGATTGTAGTTGGCTTTGGCCTTGGTCGTTGCAGCGGGATGTTCTGCACCTGTCCTGACGCCATCCACTAGACCTACCGGGTTAATAGGAAACTTGGAGATCCAAGCCCACGTCCGGCCATCATGAAGGTACTTCACTCATGTCCCTGACAAAGCAGAGCTAGCTGTGCGTGATGCCGCAGAGACGAGTTGGCATCTCGTGTTCATCCTCCTCCGCAGACGTGCAGGTAACAACGACCACGTCAGCTCTGCTACATCTGCGGCAGAGTGTGTGATCAGCGGCAGCGCTGCGTGCGTCCACCTGTCAGTACAGGATGCCGGATAATCTGTCTCGGTCCTGGCGGAGATCCCGGACATCTCGCCAATAACGAGATGAAGTTAACGAGATGTTATTGATTGCTCGGAGCAGAGGCGGTGATGACGGCAGCAGTGGGGACTGAGCACTGCAGCCACGTGTACTTCCAGCTCACCAGGTGGGCTCGGGGCTGGGAGACCACCGCTCCTGACATAGGTGGAGGCTAAACCTCTGACATCCGCACCTATCGGACGCTGTCTGAAACGGAGCACACGCCTCTGCTGAAATACTCTGCACAGCTTAGACACCAGTCCTTCCACTATGTCACTCTCAGTCTGTGGCCTCCCACAAAATCAGCACACTCCTCTCCTGAAATTCTCTGGGCCGCTGGAGACTCAGCCCCTTCCAATTTGTAACTCCCAGTCAATAACCTCTCAGAATACCAGCACACTCCTCTCCTGAAATACTCTGGGCCGCTGGAGACTCAGCCCCTTCCACTTTGTAACTCCCAGTAAATAACCTCTCAGAAGACCAGCTCACTCCTCTCCTGAAATACTCTGCAAAGCTGACAGCTTCCACTACGTCACTCCCAGTTTGTGGCCTCCCACAAAATCAGCACACTCCTCTCCTGAAAGACTCTGTGCTGCTGTAAGACAATTTTCCTTCCACTACGTAACTTTCAGCCAGTGACTGGCCATAAAATGAATACACCCCTGAAATACTCTGTGCTGCCAGGGGCAGTTAAAGCTTTCCTGAAATACTCTGTGCTGGGGTTAGACACAGTATCTTCTAGCCTCTGACCACCTACAAGACTTTGACGTCCCTCTGCTGAATTCCTCTGTGCTGCTGGTAATATATTTAGATTTGAGAGTCTTCCGTGGCTGATACCTTTTAATGATGAACTGAAAAGATGGAAACAAATCGCAGCTTTCGAGACTCCTCCGGTCTCTTCATCAGGCAAAGACTAAAACAAAATCTGAGGAGTCACATATTGAGGCCGGCTTCACACTTGCGAGTTTTACGGACGTAAGAGCGCAGAAACTACGTCCGTAAAACTCGCAAAAAATACGGCACAATTATTCTCTATGCCCCTGCTCCTATCTGCCGTATTTTACTGATCAGTATTATACGGCTTTCTACGGCCGTACAAAATCGCAGCATGCTGCGTTTGTCACCGTACTGTGCAAGAAATACGCCAATGAAAGTCTATGGAAGCGTGAAAAATACGGATTACACACGGACAAGCAGTGTGACTTGCGAGAAATACGCAGCGCTGTTAGAGAGAAAAGCCGGTAATTCAGTGCGGTGTACAGTAAAATCACACTGACAGCTTACAGTCCAATAGGTAGAATAAATGTGTACACATAGAATAGGTATATATATATATATATATATATATATATGTCAGTGAGACACATATATGTATATATATTAATATTTATTCCAGCGCTATACAGCTTGAAAGCCGGTAATTCAATTACCGGCTTTTTCTTTCTCCTTCCTAAAACCCGACATGATATGAGACATGATTACATACAGTAAACCATGTCTTCTCTCCATTTTTTTTGCAGATTCCACACTACTAATGTCAGTAGAGTGTATCTGCAAAATTTGGCCGTTCTAGCTCTTAAAATAAAGGGTTAAATGGCGGAAAAAATTGGCGTGGGCTCCCGCGCAATTTTCTCCGCCAGAGTAGTAAAGCCAGTGACTGAGGGCAGATATTAATAGCCTGGAGAGGGTCCATGGTTATTGGCCCCCCCCTGGCTAAAAATATCTGCCCCCAGCCACCCCAGAACAGGCACATCTGGAAGATGCGCCTATTCTGGCACTTGGCCACTCTCTTCCCATTCCCGTGTAGCGGTGGGATATGGGGTAATGAAGGGTTAATGTCACCTTGCTATTGTAAGGTGACATTAAGCCTAATTAATAATGGAGAGGCGTCAATTATGACACCTATCCATTATTAATCCAATTGAATGAAAGGGTTAAATAAAACACAAACACATTATTTAAAATTATTTTAATGAAATAAAAACAATGGTTGTTGGAGTATTTTATTCTACGCCCAATCCAATCACTGAAGACCCTCGTTCTGTGAAAGAAAAAGCATAATAAACCAACAATATACTTACCCTCCGCAGATCTGTAACGTCCAACGATGTAAATCCTTCTGAAGGGGTTAAAACATTTTGCAGCAAGGAGCTTTGCTAATGCAGGCTGCTCCTCGCTGCAAAACCCCGGGGAATGAGTCTAAATATAGATCAATGAGCTATATTTAGCTTCATTTGCGGTGAGGCGCCCTCTGCTGGATGTTCATAGATCGTGGGAAATTTCCTAGAAAGCTCCCAGGCTTTCTAGGCAAGTTCCCACGATCTATAAACAGCCAGCAGAGGGCGCCTCACCGCAAATGAAGCTAAATATAGCTCATTGATCTATATTTAGACTCATTCCCCGGGGTTTTGCAGCGAGGAGCAGCCTGCATTAGCGGAACTCCTTGCTGCAAAATGTTTTAACCCCTTCAGAAGGATTTACATCGTTGGACGTTACAGATCTGCGGAGGGTAAGTATATTGTTGGTTTATTATGTTTTTTCTTTCACAGAACGAGGGTCTTCAGTGATTGGATTGGGCGTAGAATAAAATACTCCAACAACCATTGTTTTTATTTCATTAAAATAATTTTAAATAATGTGTTTGTGTTTTATTTAACCCTTTCATTCAATTGGATTAATAATGGATAGGTGTCATAATTGACACCTCTCCATTATTAATTAGGCTTAATGTCACCTTACAATAGCAAGGTGACATTAACCCTTCATTACCCCATATCCCACCGCTACACGGGAATGGGAAGAGAGTGGCCAAGTGCCAGAATAGGCGCATCTTCCAGATGTGCCTGTTCTGGGGTGGCTGGGGGCAGATATTTTTAGCCAGGGGGGAGCCAATAACCATGGACCCTCTCCAGGCTATTAATATCTGCCCTCAGTCACTGGCTTTACTACTCTGGCGGAGAAAATTGCGCGGGAGCCCACGCCAATTTTTTCCGCCATTTAACCCTTTATTTTAAGAGCTAGAACGGCCAAATTTTGCAGATACACTCTACTGACATTAGTAGTGTGGAATCTGCAAAAAAAATGGAGAGAAGACATGGTTTACTGTATGTAAACCATGTCTCAAATCATGTCGGCTTTTAGGAAGGAGAAAGAAAAAGCCGGTAATTGAATTACCGGCTTTCAAGCTGTATAGCGCTGGAATAAATATTAATATATATACATATATGTGTCTAATGACATATATATATATATATATATATATATATATTCTTTTTTCTTTTTGGGACACATAGATCATTTCTATAGCGGTATGTTGGTTTTGCAAGCCAGCGAGAAAACCACGCAGTACGGATGCCATACGGATTACATACGGAGGATGCCATGCGCAAAAAACGCTGACACACCCTGCCTACGGAGGAGCTACGGACCACCATTTTCGGGACATTTCAGCGTATTACGGCCGTAATATACGGACCGTATTTTCATACGCTGAGTGTGAAGCCGGCCTTATACACAGCAGGACACAGGAATAACGCAATAGATAAGACGAGTGACGGGAAGCAGAACTATCAGTATGGGAGAGGGATGAACAGTGGTGGTCATAAATATTGGAACAGTTCATAGATAAGGAGTGAATGTTTTATTGTCCTCTGATTGGGGTCTGGTGCTGTGTGGTGATGCTGAGATTCGAAGTTTCCTTTTAATACCTTTTGCTGCTGGGAGACCCATCTTCTTTCACTACAAAGCTCTCAGTCTGACCTACCCTAAGGCCAGCACACTCCTCTCCTGAAATGCTCTGTGCTGCTGTGAGACCCATCTTCTTCCACTATGAATCTCTCAGTCTGACCTACCACCCTAAGGCGAGCACACTCCTCTCCTGAAATGCTCTGTGCTGCTGGGAGACCCGTCTTCTTCCACTATGAAGCTCTCAGTCTGACCAACCCTAAAGCCAGCGCACTCCTCTCCTGAAATACTTTGCGCTGCTGATCTCCTGCTCTCTCTAGTCTTTGACCTCCCCCTACATGTCACCATTTATCTGCAGTACTGTCTTCACTGACATCACATGGAGGGACCTGACACTGACCCACACGCTCAGCACACACCTCTCCTGAAATACTCTGTGCTGCTGATCTCCTGCTCATTCTAGTCTTTGACCTCCCCCTATATGTCGCCATTTCTCCGCAGCCCTTTCCTCACTGACATCACATGGAGGGACCGGAAACTGACCCACACACTTAGCACTCACCTCTCCTGAAATACTCTGTGCTGCTGATCTCCTGTTTTTTCTAGTCTTTGACCTCTGCCTACATGTCTCAATTTCCCCGCAGCCCTGTCCATACTGACATCACATGGAGGGACCGTACGCTGACCTACATGCTTAGCACACACCTCTCCTGAAATACTCTGTGCTGCTGATCTCCTGCTCTTTCCAGTCTTTGACCTCCCCCTGCACGTCGCCATTTTCCGGCAGCCCTGTTCTCACTGATATTACATGGAGGGACCTGACACTGACCCACACGCTTAGCACTCGCCACTCCAGAAATACTCTGTGCTGCTGATCTCTTGCTCTTTCTAGTCTTTGACCTCCGCAAACATGTCGCCATTTCTCCGCAGCCCTGTCCTCACTGACATCACATGGAGGGACCGGAAACTGACCCACACGCTTAGCACTCGCCTCTCCTGAAATACTCTGTGCTGCTGATCTCCTGCTCTTTCTAGTCTTTGACCTCCCCCTACATGTCGCCATTTCTCCGCAGCCCTGTCCTCACTGACATCACATGGAGGGACCGGAAACTGACCCACACGCTTAGCACTCGCCTCTCCTGAAATACTCTGTGCTGCTGATCTCCTGCTCTTTCTAGTCTTTGACCTCCCCCTACATGTCGCCATTTCTCCGCAGCCCTGTCCTCACTGACATCACATGGAGGGACCGGAAACTGACCCACACGCTTAGCACTCGCCTCTCCTGAAATACTCTGTGCTGCTGATCTCCTGCTCTTTCTAGTCTTTGACCTCCCCCTGCACGTCGCCATTTCTCTGCAGCATTGTCCTCACTGACATCACATGGAGGGACCGGACACTGACCCACACGCTTAGCACACGCCTCTCCTGAAATACTCTGTGCTGCTGATCTCCTGCTCTTTCTAGTCTTTGACCTCCCCCTACATGTCGCCATTTCTCCGCAGCCCTGTCCTCACTGACATCACATGGAGGGACCGGAAACTGACCCACACGCTTAGCACTCGCCTCTCCTGAAATACTCTGTGCTGCTGATCTCCTGCTCTTTCTCGTCTTTGACCTCCCCCTGCACGTCGCCATTTCTCTGCAGCATTGTCCTCACTGACATCACATGAAGGACTGGACACTGACTCACATGCTTAGCACACACCTCTCCTGAAATACTCTGTGCTGCTGATCTCCTGCTCTTTCCAGTCTTTGACCTCCCCCTACATGTCACCATTTCCCGGCAGCCCTGTCCACACTGACATCACATGGAGGGTCCGGAAAGTGACCCACACGCTTAGCACTCGCCACTCCTGAAATACTCTGTGCTGCTGTTGAAGCATGGAAATATGGAGATACAATAATGTTGATGACTTGGCGCAGTTAGATATCGCCCCGTCCAGTAGATGACGCCGCCTTGTTCTAAGCAGGCACTGTCAGCGCAGACTACAGGCACAAGAACACAGGGCTGAAGACTGACACAATGAATGAAGACCCTGCACTGATCCTGAGCCGTCACCTCTACTCCATTCATAGCCAGAGCTGCATGCGCTGTTCTGCCAGAGGCCTCTTCTCTCACCAATATCTGATCGATGGTATCAGCCACCTGCAGAATTATGGATGCAGCTCCGGAGGTGACTGGTGCGCGTGCCATGACGCCCCCCATAGAGGACGGCTGCCTACCTTGCCTGGCTTGCTGGTGTAATTAAAGGCGTAGACCTCCTCGATGTCCCTGTTAATACGCCCAGAGTAAAACTTGCCGATCTGCGCCGGTTTAATGTCCGTCGGCCGGCTGACTCCACTGGCGAACTGTGCCAAGGTTATAAAGAAGAGGATCCCCGGGCAGGAGACGGGTGATACTACACCCCCCATCATCCTGATCCACAGTGTGGTCACAGCAGATGGCGGCCCCTCTCCATGGAGTGGAACAGTCCAATATTAATAAATATCTGGTCACAGCTGCTCCGGATCATAACATGTCTGCAAAACAGGGGGGAAATAGTCAGAGCAAATGTATCAGTGCTGGTTCTGTGCCCCTATCATACAGCAACCCAAGTTATCACCCAGAGTGGACACATCATCACGTCATCATACATACAGTGGACACATCATCACGTCATCATACATATGGTGGACACATCGTCACATCATCATACATACAGTGGTCACATCATCACGTCATCATACATACAGTGGTCACATCATCACGTCATCATACATATAGTGGTCACATCATCACGTCATCATACATACAGTGGACACATCATCACGTCATCATACATACAGTGGTCACATCATCACGTCATCATACATATAGTGGTCACATCATCACGTCATCATACATACAGTGGACACATCATCACATCATCATACATACAGTGGGCACATCATCACGTCATCATACATACAGTGGTCACATCATCACGTCATCATACATACAGTGGTCACATCATCACGTCATCATACATACAGTGGTCACATCATCACGTCATCATACATATGGTGGACACATCGTCACATCATCATACATACAGTGGTCACATCATCACGTCATCATACATACAGTGGACACATCATCACGTCATCATACATATGGTGGACACATCGTCACATCATCATACATACAGTGGTCACATCATCACGTCATCATACATACAGTGGACACATCATCACGTCATCATACATACAGTGGGCACATTGTCACGTCATCATACATACAGTGGACACATCATCACGTCATCATATATATATAGTGTGATCATCATGCATACAGTTTACACATAATCACGTCATCATACCTACAGTGGGCAAATCATCATGCATAGCGAGTGTGCACATCATCATATACACTGCTCATATCATCATACATACAGTGGGCACATCATCACGTCATTATACAAACAGTTGGCAGATCATCACGTCATGCATAGTGCACACATCATCATACACACTGATCATGTCATCATATAGCACCCATATTATCGCATATCATACATACAGCACACATCATCAGGCTGTCACACATACACTTATCGTTGCCACTAACGGACACTGCAGGGATTTGCATTCTCAGTCCTCTCTGCTGCATGTGGCCGACACTCACCTGTCAGTCTGGGCTCCCGGTCCCTGGGGCAGTTCTGCTGTTGATGGGCTGCTCTGGGCACATCCAACCACCCATCCCCGGAGGCCAAGATGCCACCACCAAGCCAGCAGCACAGGGTGCAGCCACGAGCCCTCCCCTGCCGCATCCGGATTGGCTACTGGTGTCCAGAGAGAGGACAGCTGACCAATCACTGCAGCCTCTTCTATTACATTGTTCCCACAATTTAATTCTGAAAGGTGTCAGGTGCAGAGGAATCAGAGCAGCGACTGCACCGCCACCTGCTGGTAAGAGAAGGGAATTACACCACATTAGAACTGATTTGTAGAGTCACAGCCCAATGTCCGAGCTACTAATACTAAGAATATAACTACTATAATACTGCTCCTATGTACAAGAATATAACTACTATAATACTGCCCCTATGTACAAGAATGTAACTACTATAATACTGCTCCTATGTACAAGAATATAACTACTATAATACTGCTCCTATGTACAAGAATATAACTACTATACTACTGCTCTTATGTACAAGAATATAACTACTATAATACTGCTCCTATGTACAAGAATATAACTACTATACTACTGCTCCTATATACAAGAATATAACTGCTATAATACTGCCCCCTATGTACAAGAATATAACTACTATAATACTGCTCCTATATACAAGAATATAACTACTATACTACTGCTCCTATGTACAAGAATATAACTACTATAATACTGCTCCTATGTACAAGAATATAACTACTATACTACTGCTCCTATATACAAGAATATAACTACTATAATACTGCTCCTATGTACAAGAATATAACTACTATACTACTGCTCCTATATACAAGAATATAACTACTATAATACTGCTCCTATGTACAAGAATATAACTACTATAATACTGCTCCTATATACACAAGAATATAACTACTATAATACTGTCCCTATGTACAAGAATATAACTACTACTGGCCCGAAGTACAAGAATATAACGACTATAATACTGCTCCTATGTACAAGAATATGACTACTATAATACTGCTCCTATGTACAAGAATGTAACTACTATAATACTGCTCCTATGTACAAGAATATAACTACTATAATACTGCTCCTATGTACAAGAATGTAACTACTATAATACTGCTCCTATGTACAAGAATGTAACTACTATAATACTGCTCCTATGTACAAGAATATAACTACTATAATACTGCTCCTATGTACAAGAATGTAACTACTATAATACTGCTCCTATGGAATATAACTACTATAATACTGCTCCTATGTACAAGAATGTAACTACTATAATACTGCTCCTATGGAATATAACTACTATAATACTGCTCCTATGTACAAGAATGTAACTACTATAATACTGCTCCTATGTACAAGAATATAACTACTATAATACTGCCCCTATGTACAAGAATATAACTACTATAATACTGTCCCTATGTACAAGAATATAACGACTATAATACTGCCCCCTATGTACAAGAATATAACTACTATACTACTGCTCCTATGTACAAGAATATAACTACTATAATACTGCTCCTATGTACAAGAATATAACTACTATACTACTGCTCCTATATACAAGAATATAACTACTATAATACTGCTCCTATATACACAAGAATATAACTACTATAATACTGTCCCTATGTACAAGAATATAACTACTACTGGCCCGAAGTACAAGAATATAACGACTATAATACTGCCCCCTATGTACAAGAATATAACTACTATAATACTGCTCCTATGTACAAGAATATAACTACTATAATACTGCTCCTATGTACAAGAATGTAACTACTATAATACTGCCCCTATGTACAAGAATATAACTACTATAATACTGCTCCTATATACACAAGAATATAACTACTATAATACTGCTCCTATGTACAAGAATGTAACTACTATAATACTGCCCCTATGTACAAGAATATAACGACTATAATACTGCTCCTATGTACAAGAATGTAACTACTATAATACTGTCCCTATGTACAAGAATATAACTACTATAATACTGCTCCTATGTACAAGAATATAACTACTATAATACTGCTCCTATGTACAAGAATATAACTACTATAATACTGCTCCTATATACAAGAATATAACTACTATAATACTGCTCCTATGTACAAGAATATAACTACTATAATACTGCTTCTATGTACAAGAATATAACTACTATAATACTGCTCCTATATACAAGAATATAACTACTATAATACTGCTCCTATGTACAAGAATATAACTACTATAATAGTGCTCCTATATACAAGAATATAACTACTATAATACTGCTCCTATGTACAAGAATATAACTACTATAATACTGCTCCTATATACAAGAATATAACTACTATAATACTGCTCCTATGTACAAGAATATAACTACTATAATACTGCCCCTATGTACAAGAATATAACTACTATAATACTGCTCCTATATACAAGAATATAACTATTATAATACTGCTCCTATGTACAAGAATATAACTACTATAATACTGCTCCTATATACAAGAATATAACTACTATAATACTACCCCTATGTACAAGAATATAACTACTATAATACTGCTCCTATATACAAGAATATAACTACTATAATACTGCTCCTATGTACAAGAATATAACTACTATAATACTGATCCTATGTACAAGAATATAACTACTATAATACTGCTCCTATGTGCAAGAATATAACTACTATAATACTGCTCCTATGTACAAGAATATAACTACTATAATACTGCTCCTATATACAAGAATATAACTACTATAATACTGCTCCTATGTACAAGAATATAACTACTATAATACTGCTCCTATATACAAGAATATAACTACTATAATACTGCCCCTATGTACAAGAATATAACTGCTATAATACTGCTCCTATATACAAGAATATAACTACTATAATACTGCCCCTATATACAAGAATATAACTACTATAATACTGCTCCTATGTACACGAATATAACTACTATAATACTGCTCCTATATACAAGAATATAACTACTATAATACTGCCCCTATGTACAAGAATATAACTACTATAATACTGCTCCCTATATACAAGAATATAACTATTATAATACTGCTCCTATGTACAAGAATATAACTACTATAATACTGCTCCTATATACAAGAATATAACTACTATAATACTGCCCCTATGTACAAGAATATAACTACTATAATACTGCTCCTATATACAAGAATATAACTACTATAATACTGCCCCTATATACAAGAATATAACTACTATAATACTGCTCCTATGTACACGAATATAACTACTATAATACTGCTCCTATATACAAGAATATAACTACTATAATACTGCCCCTATGTACAAGAATATAACTACTATAATACTGCTCCCTATATACAAGAATATAACTACTATAATACTGCCCCTATGTACAAGAATATAACTACTATAATACTGCCCCTATGTACAAGAATATAACTACTATAATACTGCTCCGATGTACAAGAATATAATTACTATAATACTGCCTCCTATGTACAAGAATATTACTACTATAATACTGTCTCCTGTGTACAAGAATATAACTACTATAATACTGCCCCTATGTACAAGAATATAACTACTATAATACTGCTCCTATGTACAAGAATATAACTATTATAATACTGCTCCTATGTACAAGAATATAACTACTATAATACTGCCCCTATGTACAAGAATATAACTACTATAATACTGCCCCTATGTATAAGAATATAACTACTATAATACTGCTCCTATGTACAAGAATATAACTACTATAATACTGCTCCTATGTACAAGAATATAACTACTATAATACTGCCCCTATGTACAAGAATATAACTACTATAATACTGCCCCTATGTACAAGAATATAACTACTATAATACTGCCCCTATGTACAAGAATATAACTACTATAATACTGCCCCTATGTACAAGAATATAACTACTATAATACTGCCCCTATGTACAAGAATATAACTACTATAATACTGCTCCTATATACAAGAATATAACTACTATAATACTGCTCCTATGTACAAGAATATAACTACTATAATACTGCTCCTATATACAAGAATATAACTACTATAATACTGCTCCTATGTACAAGAATATAACTACTATAATACTGCTCCTATATACAAGATTATAACTACTATAATACTGCTCCTATGTACACGAATATAACTACTATAATACTGCTCCTATGTACAAGAATATAACTATTATAATACTGCTCCTATGTACAAGAATATAACTACTATAATACTGCCCCTATTTACAAGAATATAACTACTATAATACTGCCCCTATGTATAAGAATATAACTACTATAATACTGCGCCTATGTACAAGAATATAACTACTATAATACTGCCCCTATGTATAAGAATATAACTACTATAATACTGCTCCTATGTACAGGAATGTAACTACTATAATACTACCCCTATGTACAAGAATATAACTACTATAATACTGCCCCTATGTATAAGAATATAACTACTATATTACTGCCCCTATGTACAAGAATATAGCTACTATAATACTGCCCCTAGGTATAAGAATATAGCTACTATAATACTGCCCCTATGTACAAGAATATAGCTACTATAATACTGCTCCTATGTACAAGAATATAACTACTATAATACTGCCCCTATGTACAAGAATATAACTGCTATAATACTTCTCTTATGTTTCAAGAATATAACTACTATATTACAGCTCCTATGTACAAGAATATAACTACTATAATACTGACCCCTATGTACAAGAATATAGCTACTATAATACTGCCCCTATGTATAAGAATATAACTACTATAATACTGCCCCTATGTACAAGAATATAACTACTATAATACTGCTCCTATGTACAAGAATATAACTACTATAATACTGCCCCTATGTACATGAATATAACTACTATAATACTGCCCATATGTACAAGAATATAACTACGATAATACTGCTCCTATTTACAAGAATATAACTACTATAATACTGCCCCTATGTACAAGAATATAACTACCAAGAATATAACTACTATAATACTGCTTCTATGTACAAGAATATAACTACTATAATACTGCCCCTATGTACAAGAATATAACTACTATAATACTGCTCATATGTACAAGATTATAACTACTATAATACTGCTCCTATGTACAAGAATATAACTACTATAATACTGCCCCCTATGTACAAGAATATAACTACTATAATACTGCCCTCTATGTACAAGAATATAACTTCTATAATACTTCTCTTATGTACAAGAATATAACTACTATAATACTGCCCCTATGTACAAGAATATAACTACTATAATACTGCCCCTGTGTACAAGAATATAACTACTATAATACTGCCCCTATGTACATGAATATAACTACTATAATACTGCCCATATGTACAAGAATATAACTACGATAATACTGCTCCTATTTACAAGAATATAACTACTATAATACTGCCCCTATGTACAAGAATATAACTACTATAATACTGCTTCTATGTACAAGAATATAACTACTATAATACTGCCCCCTATGTACAAGAATATAACTACTATAATACTGCTCATATGTACAAGATTATAACTACTATAATACTGTTCCTATGTACAAGAATATAACTACTATAATACTGCCCCCTATGTACAAGAATATAACTACTATAATACTGCCCCTATGTACAAGAATATAACTACTATAATACTGCCCCTATGTACAAGAATATAACTACTATAATACTGCCCCTATGTACAAGAATATAACTACTATAATACTTCTCTTATGTACAAGAATATAACTACTATAATACTGCCCCTATGTACAAGAATATAACTACTATAATACTGCCCCTATGTACAAGAATATAACTACTATAATACTGCCCCTATGTACACGAATATAACTACTATAATACTGCCCCTATGTACAAGAATATTACTATAATACTGCCCCTACATAGAAGAATATAACTACTATAATACTGCCCCTATGTACAAGAATATAACTACTATAATACTGCCCCTATGTACACGAATATAACTACTATAATACTGCCCCTATGTAGAAGAATATAACTACTATAATACTGCCCCTATGTACACGAATATAACTACTATAATACTGCCCCCATGTACAAGAATATAACTACTATAATACTGCCCCTATATAGAAGAATATAAATACTATAATACTGTCCCTATGTACAAGAATATAACTACTATAATACTGCCCCTATGTACAAGAATATAACTACTATAATAGTGCCCCTATGTACAAGAATATAACTACTATAATACTGCCCCTATGTACACGAATATAACTACTATAATACTGCCCCTATGTACAAGAATATAACTACTATAATACTGCCCCTATATAGAAGAATATAACTATAATACTGCCCCTACATAGAAGAATATAACTACTATAATACTGCCCCTATGTACAAGAATATAACTACTATAATACTGCCCCTATGTACACGAATATAACTACTATAATACTGCCCCTATGTAGAAGAATATAACTACTATAATACTGCCCCTATGTACACGAATATAACTACTATAATACTGCCCCCATGTACAAGAATATAACTACTATAATACTGCCCCTATATAGAAGAATATAAATACTATAATACTGTCCCTATGTACAAGAATATAACTACTATAATACTGCCCCTATGTACAAGAATATAACTACTATAATACTGCCCCTATGTACAAGAATATAACTACTATAATACTGTCCCTATGTACAAGAATATAACTACTATAATACTGCCCCTATGTACAAGAATATAACTACTATAATACTGCCCCTATGTACAAGAATATAACTACTATAATACTGCCCCTATGTACACGAATATAACTACTATAATACTGCTCCTATGTACAAGAAAATAACTACTATAATACTGCTCCTATATACACAAGAATATAACTACTATAATACTGTCCCTATGTACAAGAATATAACTACTACTGGCCCGAAGTACAAGAATATAACGACTATAATACTGCCCCCTATGTACAAGAATATAACTACTATAATACTGCTCCTATGTACAAGAATGTAACTACTATAATACTGTCCCTATGTACAAGAATATAACGACTATAATACTGCCCCCTATGTACAAGAATATAACTACTATACTACTGCTCCTATGTACAAGAATATAACTACTATAATACTGCTCCTATGTACAAGAATATAACTACTATACTACTGCTCCTATATACAAGAATATAACTACTATAATACTGCTCCTATATACACAAGAATATAACTACTATAATACTGTCCCTATGTACAAGAATATAACTACTACTGGCCCGAAGTACAAGAATATAACGACTATAATACTGCCCCCTATGTACAAGAATATAACTACTATAATACTGCTCCTATGTACAAGAATATAACTACTATAATACTGCTCCTATGTACAAGAATGTAACTACTATAATACTGCCCCTATGTACAAGAATATAACTACT
Organism: Ranitomeya imitator; assembly: GCF_032444005.1. Classification (NCBI taxonomy): domain Eukaryota; kingdom Metazoa; phylum Chordata; class Amphibia; order Anura; family Dendrobatidae; genus Ranitomeya; species Ranitomeya imitator. The sequence continues at coordinate 15,633,155 of NC_091284.1, read as the reverse complement.
ATAATACTGCTCCTATATACACAAGAATATAACTACTATAATACTGCTCCTATGTACAAGAATGTAACTACTATAATACTGCCCCTATGTACAAGAATATAACGACTATAATACTGCTCCTATGTACAAGAATGTAACTACTATAATACTGTCCCTATGTACAAGAATATAACTACTATAATACTGCTCCTATGTACAAGAATATAACTACTATAATACTGCTCCTATGTACAAGAATATAACTACTATAATACTGCTCCTATATACAAGAATATAACTACTATAATACTGCTCCTATGTACAAGAATATAACTACTATAATACTGCTCCTATATACAAGAATATAACTACTATAATACTGCTCCTATGTACAAGAATATAACTACTATAATACTGCTCCTATATACAAGAATATAACTACTATAATACTGCTCCTATGTACAAGAATATAACTACTATAATACTGCCCCTATGTACAAGAATATAACTACTATAATACTGCTCCTATATACAAGAATATAACTATTATAATACTGCTCCTATGTACAAGAATATAACTACTATAATACTGCTCCTATATACAAGAATATAACTACTATAATACTGCCCCTATGTACAAGAATATAACTACTATAATACTGCTCCTATATACAAGAATATAACTACTATAATACTGCTCCTATGTACAAGAATATAACTACTATAATACTGATCCTATGTACAAGAATATAACTACTATAATACTGCTCCTATGTGCAAGAATATAACTACTATAATACTGCTCCTATGTACAAGAATATAACTACTATAATACTGCTCCTATATACAAGAATATAACTACTATAATACTGCTCCTATGTACAAGAATATAACTACTATAATACTGCTCCTATATACAAGAATATAACTACTATAATACTGCCCCTATGTACAAGAATATAACTGCTATAATACTGCTCCTATATACAAGAATATAACTACTATAATACTGCCCCTATATACAAGAATATAACTACTATAATACTGCTCCTATGTACACGAATATAACTACTATAATACTGCTCCTATATACAAGAATATAACTACTATAATACTGCCCCTATGTACAAGAATATAACTACTATAATACTGCTCCCTATATACAAGAATATAACTATTATAATACTGCTCCTATGTACAAGAATATAACTACTATAATACTGCTCCTATATACAAGAATATAACTACTATAATACTGCCCCTATGTACAAGAATATAACTACTATAATACTGCTCCTATATACAAGAATATAACTACTATAATACTGCCCCTATATACAAGAATATAACTACTATAATACTGCTCCTATGTACACGAATATAACTACTATAATACTGCTCCTATATACAAGAATATAACTACTATAATACTGCCCCTATGTACAAGAATATAACTACTATAATACTGCTCCCTATATACAAGAATATAACTACTATAATACTGCCCCTATGTACAAGAATATAACTACTATAATACTGCCCCTATGTACAAGAATATAACTACTATAATACTGCTCCGATGTACAAGAATATAACTACTATAATACTGCCTCCTATGTACAAGAATATTACTACTATAATACTACCCCTATGTACAAGAATATAACTATTATAATACTGCTCCTATGTACAAGAATATAACTACTATAATACTGCCCCTATGTACAAGAATATAACTACTATAATACTGCTCCTATGTACAAGAATATAACTATTATAATACTGCTCCTATGTACAAGAATATAACTACTATAATACTGCCCCTATGTACAAGAATATAACTACTATAATACTGCCCCTATGTATAAGAATATAACTACTATAATACTGCTCCTATGTACAAGAATATGACTACTATAATACTGCTCCTATGTACAAGAATATAACTACTATAATACTGCCCCTATGTACAAGAATATAACTACTATAATACTGCCCCTATGTACAAGAATATAACTACTATAATACTGCCCCTATGTACAAGAATATAACTACTATAATACTGCCCCTATGTACAAGAATATAACTACTATAATACTGCCCCTATGTACAAGAATATAACTACTATAATACTGCTCCTATATACAAGAATATAACTACTATAATACTGCTCCTATGTACAAGAATATAACTACTATAATACTGCTCCTATATACAAGAATATAACTACTATAATACTGCTCCTATGTACAAGAATATAACTACTATAATACTGCTCCTATATACAAGATTATAACTACTATAATACTGCTCCTATGTACACGAATATAACTACTATAATACTGCTCCTATGTACAAGAATATAACTATTATAATACTGCTCCTATGTACAAGAATATAACTACTATAATACTGCCCCTATTTACAAGAATATAACTACTATAATACTGCCCCTATGTATAAGAATATAACTACTATAATACTGTGCCTATGTACAAGAATATAACTACTATAATACTGCCCCTATGTATAAGAATATAACTACTATAATACTGCTCCTATGTACAGGAATGTAACTACTATAATACTACCCCTATGTACAAGAATATAACTACTATAATACTGCCCCTATGTATAAGAATATAACTACTATATTACTGCCCCTATGTACAAGAATATAGCTACTATAATACTGCCCCTAGGTATAAGAATATAGCTACTATAATACTGCCCCTATGTACAAGAATATAGCTACTATAATACTGCTCCTATGTACAAGAATATAACTACTATAATACTGCCCCTATGTACAAGAATATAACTGCTATAATACTTCTCTTATGTTTCAAGAATATAACTACTATATTACAGCTCCTATGTACAAGAATATAACTACTATAATACTGACCCCTATGTACAAGAATATAGCTACTATAATACTGCCCCTATGTATAAGAATATAACTACTATAATACTGCCCCTATGTACAAGAATATAACTACTATAATACTGCTCCTATGTACAAGAATATAACTACTATAATACTGCCCCTATGTACATGAATATAACTACTATAATACTGCCCATATGTACAAGAATATAACTACGATAATACTGCTCCTATTTACAAGAATATAACTACTATAATACTGCCCCTATGTACAAGAATATAACTACCAAGAATATAACTACTATAATACTGCTTCTATGTACAAGAATATAACTACTATAATACTGCCCCTATGTACAAGAATATAACTACTATAATACTGCTCATATGTACAAGATTATAACTACTATAATACTGCTCCTATGTACAAGAATATAACTACTATAATACTGCCCCCTATGTACAAGAATATAACTACTATAATATTGCCCTCTATGTACAAGAATATAACTTCTATAATACTTCTCTTATGTACAAGAATATAACTACTATAATACTGCCCCTATGTACAAGAATATAACTACTATAATACTGCCCCTGTGTACAAGAATATAACTACTATAATACTGCCCCTATGTACATGAATATAACTACTATAATACTGCCCATATGTACAAGAATATAACTACGATAATACTGCTCCTATTTACAAGAATATAACTACTATAATACTGCCCCTATGTACAAGAATATAACTACTATAATACTGCTTCTATGTACAAGAATATAACTACTATAATACTGCCCCCTATGTACAAGAATATAACTACTATAATACTGCTCATATGTACAAGATTATAACTACTATAATACTGTTCCTATGTACAAGAATATAACTACTATAATACTGCCCCCTATGTACAAGAATATAACTACTATAATACTGCCCCTATGTACAAGAATATAACTACTATAATACTGCCCCTATGTACAAGAATATAACTACTATAATACTGCCCCTATGTACAAGAATATAACTACTATAATACTTCTCTTATGTACAAGAATATAACTACTATAATACTGCCCCTATGTACAAGAATATAACTACTATAATACTGCCCCTATGTACAAGAATATAACTACTATAATACTGCCCCTATGTACACGAATATAACTACTATAATACTGCCCCTATGTACAAGAATATTACTATAATACTGCCCCTACATAGAAGAATATAACTACTATAATACTGCCCCTATGTACAAGAATATAACTACTATAATACTGCCCCTATGTACACGAATATAACTACTATAATACTGCCCCTATGTAGAAGAATATAACTACTATAATACTGCCCCTATGTACACGAATATAACTACTATAATACTGCCCCCATGTACAAGAATATAACTACTATAATACTGCCCCTATATAGAAGAATATAAATACTATAATACTGTCCCTATGTACAAGAATATAACTACTATAATACTGCCCCTATGTACAAGAATATAACTACTATAATACTGCCCCTATGTACAAGAATATAACTACTATAATACTGCCCCTATGTACACGAATATAACTACTATAATACTGCCCCTATGTACAAGAATATAACTACTATAATACTGCCCCTATATAGAAGAATATAACTATAATACTGCCCCTACATAGAAGAATATAACTACTATAATACTGCCCCTATGTACAAGAATATAACTACTATAATACTGCCCCTATGTACACGAATATAACTACTATAATACTGCCCCTATGTACAAAAATATAACTACTATAATACTGCCCCTATGTACAAGAATATAACTACTATAATACTGCCCCTATATAGAAGAATATAAATACTATAATACTGTCCCTATGTATAAGAATATAACTACTATAATACTGCCCATATGTACAAGAATATAACTACGATAATACTGCTCCTATTTACAAGAATATAACTACTATAATACTGCCCCTATGTACAAGAATATAACTACTATAATACTGCTTCTATGTACAAGAATATAACTACTATAATACTGTTCCTATGTACAAGAATATAACTACTATAATACTGCTCATATGTACAAGATTATAACTACTATAATACTGCTCCTATGTACAAGAATATAACTACTATAATACTGCCCCCTATGTACAAGAATATAACTACTATAATACTGCCCTCTATGTACAAGAATATAACTGCTATAATACTTCTCTTATGTACAAGAATATAACTACTATAATACTGCCCCTATGTACAAGAATATAACTACTATATTACTGCCCCTATGTACAAGAATATAACTACTATAATACTGCCCCTATGTACAAGAATATAACTACTATAATACTGCCCCTATGTACAAGAATATAACTACTATAATACTTCTCTAATGTACAAGAATATAACTACTATAATACTGCCCCTATGTACAAGAATATAACTACTATAATACTGCCCCTATGTACAAGAATATAACTACTATAATACTGCCCCTATGTACATGAATATAACTACTATAATACTGCCCCTATGTACAAGAATATTACGATAATACTGCCCCTACATAGAAGAATATAACTACTATAATACTGCCCCTATGTACAAGAATATAACTACTATAATACTGCCCCTATGTACACGAATATAACTACTATAATACTGCCCCTATGTAGAAGAATATAACTACTATAATACTGCCCCTATGTACACGAATATAACTACTATAATACTGCCCCCATGTACAAGAATATAACTACTATAATACTGCCCCTATATAGAAGAATATAAATACTATAATACTGTCCCTATGTACAAGAATATAACTACTATAATACTGCCCCTATGTACAAGAATATAACTACTATAATACTGCCCCTATGTACAAGAATATAACTACTATAATACTGCCCCTATGTACACGAATATAACTACTATAATACTGCCCCTATGTACAAGAATATAACTACTATAATACTGCCCCTATATAGAAGAATATAACTATAATACTGCCCCTACATAGAAGAATATAACTACTATAATACTGCCCCTATGTACAAGAATATAACTACTATAATACTGCCCCATGTACACGAATATAACTACTATAATACTGCCCCTATGTACAAGAATATAACTACTATAATACTGCCCCTATGTACACGAATATAACTACTATAATACTGCCCCCATGTACAAGAATATAACTACTATAATACTGCCCCTATGTAGAAGAATATAAATACCATAATACTGTCCCTATGTATAAGAATATAACTACTATAATACTGCCCCTATGTACAAGAATATAACTACTATAATACTGCCCCTATGTACAAGAATATAACTACTATAATACTGCCCCTTTGTACACGAATATAACTACTATAATACTGCCCCTATGTACAAGAATATAACTACTATAATACTGCCCCTATATAGAAGAATATAACTACTATAATACTGCCCCTATGTACAAGAATATAACTACTATAATACTGCTCCTATGTACAAAAATATACCAACCACATATCAAATATAATGGTTGGGGGTCACTTGGGGAATAGTGATCACAAAATAATAAGTTTTCATGTATCCTTTAATAAGATGTGTAGTAGAGGGTTTACATGGACACTAAACTTCAGGAGGGCAAATTTCCAACGGATGAGAGAGGATCTTGGTGCAATTAACTGGGACGATATCCTGAGACACAAAAATACACAAAGAAAATGGGAGACATTTATTAGCATCCTGGATAGGACCTGTGCACAGTATATACCGTATGGGAATAAACATACTAGAAATAGGAGGAAACCAATATGGCTAAATAGAGCTGTAAGGGGCTCAATAAGGGACAAAAAGAAAGCATTTAGAGAATTAAAGGAAGTAGGTAGTGATGAGGCATTAATACAGAAAATTACATAAATTCTGTAAAAAGCAAATCAAGGCAGCAAAGATTGAGACAGAGAGACTCATTGCCAGAGAGAGTAAAAATAATCCCAAAATATTCTTTAACTACATAAATAGTAGGAAACTAAAAAATGATAGTGTTGGCCCCTTAAAAATAGTCTGGGTGAAATGGTGGATGAGGATGAGGAAAAAGCCAATGTGCTAAATGACTTTTTTCCATCAGTATTTACACAAGAAGATCCCATGGCGACAATATGATCAGTGATAACAAAAATTCCCCATTAAATGTCACCTGCTTAATCCAGCAGGAAGTGCGGCGGCGTCTAAAAATCACTAAAATTGACAAATCTCCGGGCCCGGATGGGATACACCTTCGAGTACTGCAGGAATTAAGTACAGTCATCGATAGACCATTATTTTTAATCTTGAAAGACTCCATAATAACAGGGTCTGTACCACAGGACTGGCGTATAGCAAATGTGGTGCCAATATTCAAAAAGGGGACAAAAACTGATCTCGGAAATTATAGGCCAGTAAGCTTAACCTCTACTGTGGGTAAAATCCTGGAGGGCATTCTAAGGGACGCTATACTGGAGTATTTGAAGAGGAATAACCTCATGACCCAGTATCAGCACGGGTTTACTAGGGACCGTTCATGTCAGACTAATCTGATCAGTTTCTATGAAGAGGTAAGTTCCGGACTTGACTAAGGGAACCCAGTGGATGTAGTGTATATGGACTTTTCAAAAGCTTTTCATACGGTGCCACACAAAAGGTTGATACATAAAATGAGAATAATGGGGATAGGGGAAAATATGTGCAAGTGGGTTAAGAGCTGGCTCAGGGATAGGAAACAAAGGGTGGTTATTAATGTAGCACACTCGGACTGGGTCGCGGATAGCAGTGGGGTACCACAGGGGTCAGTATTGGGCCCTCTTCTTTTTAACATATTTATTAATGACCTTGTAGGGGGCATTCAGAGCAGAATTTCAATATTTGCAGATGACATTAAACTCTGCAGGGTAATCAATACAGGGGAGGACAATTTTATATTACAGGATGATTTATGTAAACTAGAAGCTTGGGCTGATAAATGGCAAATGAGCTTTAATAGGGATAAATGTAAGGTCATGCACTTGGGTAGAAGTAATAAGATGTATAACTACGTGCTTATTTCTAAAACTCTGGGCAAAACCGTCAATGAAAAAGACCTGGGTGTATGGGTATGTGCACACGTTGCGGATTCTCTGCGGATCCGCAGCGTTTTTTGAGGTGCAGAAACGCTGCAGATCCGCAATTGATTTACAGTACAATGTAAATCAATGAGAAAAAAAAAATGCTGTGCACACTTTGCAGAAAATCCGCTGCGGTTTAAAAGAAGTAGCATGTCACTTCTATTTTGTGACTCTGCAGCGTTTTGGTACCCATTCCATTATAGAAAACCGCAGGGGTAAAAACCACAGCAAATCCGCAAGAAAACCGCAGCAAAAACACACAAAAAACGCTGCGGAACCGCAGGTGCGTTTTGTGCCAGGAGAGGCAGAATCCGTACCAGAAATTCCTAAGCCTAATCCGCAACGTGTGCACATAGCCTAAGGGTGGATGACAAACTCATGTTCAGTGGCCAGTGTCAGGCAGCAGCTACAAAGGCAAATAAAATAATGGGATGCATTAAAAGAGGCATAGATGCTCATGAGGAGAATATAATTTTACCTCTATACAAGTCACTAGTGCGACCACACTTAGAATACTGTGCACAGTTCTGGTCTCCGGTGTATAAGAAAGACATAGCTGAACTAGAGCGGGTGCAGAGAAGAGCGACCAAGGTTATTAGAGGACTGGGGGGTCTGCAATACCAAGATAGGTTATTACACTTGGGGCTATTTAGTTTGGAAAAACGAAGACTAAGGGGTGATCTTATGTTAATGTATAAATATATGAGGGGATAGTACAAAGACCTTTCTGATGATCTTGTTAATCATAGACCTGAGACAGGGACAAGGGGGCATCCTCTATGTCTGGAGGAAAGAAGGTTTAGGCATAATAACAGATGTGGATTCCTTACTGTAAGAGCAGTGAGACTATGGAACTCTCTGCCGTATGATGTTGTAATGAGTGATTCATTACTTAAATTTAAGAGGGGACTGGATGCCTTTCTTGAAAAGTATAATGTTACAGGGTATATTGTTATGATCCGGTAAATTCATAGCCATGAGTCTGACCAGACGTGTCTGACCATCTTAGAAATTGCATTTTTAAATTGCAGTTTTTTAATTGCTATGAATTAGACTAGAATTGGACTGGAATTGACTGGAAGGTAAAGGAATAGAAAACCACTATAATGTTTCGGTTTCTTTTCACATTCACCCCCATACTACTTTATTTCTTCCTATCTCCTGTAGTCCCTCCACCCAGTAAGGAACTAGTCATTTCTTCCTCCATCCTCCCCAGCCACCTCACCTCCTCCACAGAACTGTTCCTCCACATACAATCCATTCTCTCCAGACACACACGGCCACATCATGACCTATCCAGCTCACACCTTCTAACGCTCAGTCTGCTGCTCCTCATTGCTGGCGACATATCCCCAAATCCTGGCCCTCCTCATCACATTCCCACACTCATTTCTAATCCCCTGCCACAATCCTCTACACGTCCTCGCAACTACAGTAACCTCATACCCATTCATCCAGCCCCCACTCCCCCAATTTCCCTATCTGGAGCACTATGGAACGCACGCTCTGTCTGCAATAAACTTTCATTTATCCATGACCTCTTTATCAATAACAAACTCTCCTTCCTCGGCATAACTGAAACCTGGCTCACCCCTTCTGACACAGTCTCCCCTGCTGCACTCTCTTACGGTGGCTTCCACCTTTCCCACACACCCCGCCCCAGCAGCAAACATGGCGGAGGAGTTGGTTTTCTCCTGTCAGATAACTGCTCCTTCACCCCAATCCCACTGCCACCCTCTTTTACCCTCCCTTCCTTTGAGGTGCACTCTGTGCGCATCTACTCCCCCTCCAACCTCCAACTGGCTGTCATCTACCATCCCCCAGGGCCAGCCACCACCTTCTTTGACCACTTCACCACCTGGCTTCTCCATTTCCTCGCCGCTGACATCCCCACTATCATCATGGGCGACTTCAACATCCCCATTGACACTTCCCTCTCAGCTGCCACTAAACTTCTATCTCTCACTTCCTCCTTTGGCCTCACTCAATGGTCTTCTACAGCCACCCACAAAGATGGTCACACACTGGACCTCATTTTCACCCGCCTCTGCTCCCTATCTAACCTCTTAAACTCACCTCTTCCTCTTTCTGACCACAACCTACTTACATTCTCTTCCCTTTCCACTCCTTGTCTACAACCCCCACCCCACAAACTCTCACACCCTCGCAGAAATCTTAAACACCTTGATCTTCACTCACTCTCTGAATCCCTCCTCCCTCTCACAGACATAAGCTCCCTACACAATGTGGATGATGCTGCCGCTCTATATAACACCACAATAGCTGCAGCTTTGGAATCTCTTGCCCCTCTCACACATACCAAAGCTCGCAAAATCAACAGACAACCCTGGCACACCAGCATGACCAAAGAACTGAGGCGAGCTTCCAGAGCTGCTGAGCGCAGATGGAAAAGATCCCACTCCAACTAGCACTTCATCGCATTCAAACAGTCCCTCACTACTTTCAAAACCACGCTCGCCACAGCAAAACAATCCTACTTCTCATCTCTCATATCCTCCCTGTCTCACAACCCCAAACAGTTATTCAACACCTTCAACTCTCTCCTCCGTCCCCCAGCACCTCCTCCCTCCCCACTCATCTCACCTGAAGACTTTGCCTCATTTTTCAAGCAGAAAATTGAGAACATCAGAGACAGTTTTAGTAAACAACCCCTAGAACCCTTCCTCCCAACTACCCAGCCCTCCACCTCCAAAACCAACTTCTCCACCATTACAGAAGATGGACTCTCCACTCTACTCTCAAGATCGCATCTCACCACCTGTGCACTTGACCCACTCCCATCCCACTTCATCCCAAACCTCACCACAGTCTTCATCCCAACCCTAACCCATCTCTTCAACCTATCACTAACAACTGGCATTTTCCCCTCAAGCTTTAAACATGCCTCAATCACACCTATCCTCAAAAAGCCCTCTCTTGACCCATCCTCTGTATCTAGCTATCGCCCTATATCACTTCTCCCCTTTGCCTTATTCCATGGCGCTTTACATGTGAGGAGGGGTATACATAATAAAACAAGTACAATAATCTTGAACAATACAAGTCACAACTGGCACAGGAGGAGAGAGGACCCTGCCCGCGAGGGCTCACAATCTACAAGGGATGGGTGAGGATAGAGTAGGTGAGGGTAGAGCTGGCCGTGCAGCGGTTTGGTCAATCCGTGGATACTGCAGGTTGTAGGCTTGTCGGAAGAGGTGGGTCTTCAGGTTCTTTTTGAAGGTTTCGAGTCTGATATGTTGTGGTAGAGAATTCCAGAGTAGGGGTGATGCGCGAGAGAAATCTTGTATGCGATTGTGGGAAGAGGAGATAAGAGGGGAGTAGAGAAGGAGATTTTGTGAGGATCGGAGGTTGCGTGCAGGAAAGTACCGGGAGACGAGGTCACAGATGTATGGAGGAGACAGGTTGTGGATGGCTTTGTACGTCATGGTTAGGGTTTTGTACTGGAATCTCTGGGTGATGGGGAGCCAGTGCAGGGATTGACAGAGGGGAGAGGCCGGGGAATAGCAGGGGGACAGGTGGATTAGTCAGGCAGCAGAGTTTAGAATAGATTGGAGGGGTGCAAGAGTGTTCGAGGGGAGGCCACAGAGCTGGAGGTTACAGTAGTTGAGGCGGGAGATGATGAGGGCATGGACTAGGGTTTTTGCAGATTCTTGGTTTAGGAATGAACGGATCCGTGAAATATTTTTGAGTTGAAGGCAGCAGGAAGTGGAAAGGGCTTGGATATGTGGTTTGAAGGAGAGATCAGTGTCAAGGATTACCCTGAGGCAGCGAGCTTATGGGACTGGGGAGAGTGGGCAGCCGTTCTGTTTTATCCATGATAAGTTTTAGAAATCTAGCGGAGAAGAAGGATGAAATAACAGACAGACATAGAGGGATTCTGATTAGTAGGGTGGTGATATCTGGTCCAGAGATGTAGATCTGTGTGTCATCAGCATAGAGATGATACTGAAAACCATGAGATTCTATGAGCTGTCCCAGGCCAAAAGTGTAAATGGAGAAGAGCAGGGGCCCTAGAACTGAACCTTGCGGGACTCCGACAGATAGAGGTGAGGTGAGGAGGTGGTGTGTGAATGGGAGACGCTGAATGTCCGGTCTGTTAGGTATGACGAGATCCAGGATAGGGCCAAGTCTGTGATGCCAAGGGATGAGAGGGTCTGTAGCAATAGGGAATGGTCCACTGAGTCAAAGGCAAAACAAACACTACAACCAAGACCTGGAACGCCAAAGGGAGTGAATCCACACAGGAGATAAATATTAAATAGCCTTTATTATAGTGAAATGGCAACAAAGTTATACATAAAAATATTAAAAAATCAATAAAAACAAGTACGCGGTTTTATAACAGGACAATTAGAGAAAATATACAATTATGGTGATAAATATATGTGGTGACCTCCAGTACCGGTTAATACAGATAGAACACTAAAAAAATATAAAAATGTGTAAAGAAAAAAAATAAAAAGTAAAAATTTAAAAAAAAAAATATATGTACAATTATCTGTGTACTGAAATATATGTGCAAAATTGCAAAAACCAAATAATTAAATCGAGCAGCAAAAAATTATTTATCAAAAGAAACTCACTGAATAGTGGCGTGTATGATGTACGATATACCCTGTGTTAAAATATATATGTGCAATATTATAACATAAATAAGAGCCAAGCTATCGGCTCAAAAGCACCGGATAAAGTGCATACGTGTAAAAAAAAGGGGAAGATGCAGGAGATGGGCGAAAAAAATAGCAACAAAATAATAAAAGTGAAGCAGCACACAATTAGCGTACTAAAATATAGTGCAAAAATATGAGGGATCTATCCTTGTGCCACATATGTTAGTGTGCAGAGCCACAAAAAACACACAGCCATAATATGCAATGTGCCATGGGTATTTTCTCAATGGGTGCAGAGCCAGAAGTGAGAGCAGTACGCAGCTGCAGGCAAAGTGAACACACCAGCAAGGTGCAAAGTGCAATGAACAAATATAAAAGAAAGGTCACTGTCTGTAAATTACCTCTCGGGAGAGTCACCAGGTCCTGACACCGCGCACCCCGACGCGCGTTTCGGAAAACACTTTCCTTCGTCAGGGGGTGTCATTTAGTGTATAGATGGGCCTTTATATATCGTATCCAGTTCCATTGTAGTGACCCGGGTGGGAACGGTGCATGCGCCGCCAGGAGGACCCGGAAGTCCGAGCGCCCGAGTCACGTGCCAGCCCGCACAGGGACGGAGTACCCGGCGTTGCTAAGACACAGCGACTCGGACGCCAGGGCTCCAGGACGCAGGCAGCGCAGGCGCACTCCCAGGAGCACCACAAGGGAAACAGGAATACATGCCGGAAACACTGAAATCACATAATTAGCCTATAAGTGAGATTAGACTGGGGAACATAAGGAAAATGAGGAAAAAAACAAAATATTCACTATTTTGATAATTATCTAAACCATAATATGGGCTAAATCTCCAAATCTATGTATGGGTAGCAAAAAATTACTGATAAACAGAAATATGTAGTTAAAAAAGAAAAAATATATATATGGTAGCTAGAAATATATAAATATATTACATATATTATATTAGATGTACCAAACATAACTAATAATGGAGAATTAGAAATAAAGTATACAAATACGGAAATGAAAAAGTTACAAAAAATATAATGGAAAAAAAATAATACTACTACTGGAAAATAATGAAAATACATAACAAAAATTATTATATATGCATCCACAGTAACATCAGTTCAATTTTTCTTTCAGGAATCATATCCTTCTGGAACGACGAGGAGCACGGCACTCCGTCCCAGTTGATCTCCACCAGAAGGCAACCAGTCCAATCCGCACTTTCAACAGAAAGAAGAGGCCGGCCACAATATGTGAGTATAATAGACTAAAAAATACATAAATAGTAATTATTAATAAAAGCCGCAAATATTTAAAAAAAATATAAAAGACAATATAGCATATATAACTAAAAGGTGGTGTAAAAGACATAAGAATAAAAATAAGTAGAATGTATTATAAAAACGGGGCAAAGCTAAGATTTTCATTCAATCCATATGGGGACACGGAATTCAAAGTCCATATCCATTTAGTTTCCATCTGTGCGAGTATGGTACCTATTTTTCCTCCTCTCTCATTAGGTGTTATCTTATCAATACCCTTGACCCTCAAAAGTGATGCCTCACAGTTATGTTTCAATTTAAAATGCTTGGGGATGGTTTTTAATAAGGATATATCTTCAACCTCCTTCGCTGCTTGTATCCCCAATACATGCTCGCGAACCCTTATTTTCAATTGGCGCGTAGTCATACCCACGTAGATTAGCGAGCATGGACATGTGGCGTAGTAAATAACGGCTGTGGTTGTACATGTTATGGCCTGTTTAATCTCATAATTTGCTGTCCCATCAAAATTGCAAAAAGTCTGTGCTTTATCAATATTGGGACACGCCACGCATTTACCACAGGATTTACAGCCAGTGGCATGTTTACTATTAGTTAGAAATGATGGTAAAACTGGGTTATAGGCATCATGGCTCTTCACCAAATGATCTTTTAGGTTCAAGGATCTTCTATAGGTGATATTCGGACTTACACCTTTTTGCAAGGAAGCTATTGTTTAAACGACATTTCCATAACGAAACTGCATTGCAATTGTTCCCTACAGAGGCGGAGCAGGAGGCACTAGGTATATTGGATGAACTGGCCCAAGAGCATAATGACCCAATAGGAGGTAAGATCCCTGAATGCATTCGACCAAAATCAAAGAAATTTCCCCCTTTGTCAGGTTGCTCGACCATTGATGTCTTTGTTAAGACCGTGAATAGGGAAATTGATAGAATTCCTCGTTTTTCTGATCGTGAAAATCAAAACAAACATGAAAAATTGGCACTTGAGAGGCTAAAAAATTTACCTGATGTGATATTTAAGCCAGCTGACAAAGGGGGAAATATAGTTATTTGGCCCAAAAAACTCTATGAGAGTGAGGTATTCCGTCAGTTAAAAGATGAGGTTTATTATAAAAAAATTACATTTAACCCCTTGATTAAATTTAAATCGGAATTACTTGGCCTTCTTCGGGAAGCTTTGGATTCAGGTGTCATTAATAAAGATTTATTTACTGCTCTTCAAGTATCCGAACCAATAATCTCTACACTTTATTTACTTCCTAAAGTGCACAAAAATCAAACCACGCCACCAGGCAGACCTATAATTTCGGGATGTGGGAACTTTTTGGAAAATGTCAATAAATTTATAGACTCTAGATTAAAGCCACTAGTTGAGGAACTACCGTCTTATATTAAAGATACTAACGAGTTCCTCAAAAGAATTGATGGATTACATATAGGCAATGAAACACTTCTAGTGTCTTGTGACGTGGAAAGTCTATACACAAATATCCGCCATAGTGATGGGGTTCGAGCAGCTACACATTTTATGGGGTCCTCAATTATGCCTAGCCCAATGAGACAATTTACTATACGTTTACTTGAGTTCTCATTATCGCACAATTTTTTTCTTTTTAAGGGGTCCCTCTACCTACAGCTCCAGGGCACAGCAATGGGTGCTTCATTTGCGCCCGCTTATGCAAATTTATTCCTGGGGCTGTGGGAGAGTGACCTCTTTATGTCTGAGGCATGGATGAATCGCATCCTATTATGGGTGCGATTCATTGATGATGTATTTTTTATTTGGCAGGGATCGGAGGACTCTTTACAGTCTTTTATGTCCGATTTGAACCACAATAACTCCAATATACATCTCACATATAAATGCAATTCTAAATCCTTGGACTTTCTTGACGTATGTGTTTCTAAGGGAGAAGATGACTGCTTATATACCAATATTTATAGGAAATCTACAGCAGTTAACTCACTATTACATGCTACTTCTTCACACCCCCCTGCAATGGTACGTTCTATCCCAATAGGACAATTCCTTAGGTTGAGGAGGATTTGCTCCAGTGATATTGATTTCGAAAAACAAGCCCAGGATCTTAAGGAAAGATTTCTCAAAAGAGGATACAGTAGACGTTCGATTAAAAAGGGATATAACCGTGCCAAAAACACTACCAGACATCAAGCGCTGTATGGTCAAAAGACTCCCAAATCTAATCAAGTAGTTAGGTATATCACCAGATATCATGGACAAAATGATCTAATGAGATCATGTTTAGCTAAGTCATGGGGAATCCCTAAAGCCGACCCCATTTTAGCTCGATATATTGGTAAAGAACCGAATATCACCTATAGAAGATCCTTGAACCTAAAAGATCATTTGGTGAAGAGCCATGATGCCTATAACCCAGTTTTACCATCATTTCTAACTAATAGTAAACATGCCACTGGCTGTAAATCCTGTGGTAAATGCGTGGCGTGTCCCAATATTGATAAAGCACAGACTTTTTGCAATTTTGATGGGACAGCAAATTATGAGATTAAACAGGCCATAACATGTACAACCACAGCCGTTATTTAGTACGCCACATGTCCATGCTCGCTAATCTACGTGGGTATGACTACGCGCCAATTGAAAATAAGGGTTCGCGAGCATGTATTGGGGATACAAGCAGCGAAGGAGGTTGAAGATATATCCTTATTAAAAACCATCCCCAAGCATTTTAAATTGAAACATAACTGTGAGGCATCACTTTTGAGGGTCAAGGGTATTGATAAGATAACACCTAATGAGAGAGGAGGAAAAATAGGTACCATACTCGCACAGATGGAAACTAAATGGATATGGACTTTGAATTCCGTGTCCCCATATGGATTGAATGAAAATCTTAGCTTTGCCCCGTTTTTATAATACATTCTACTTATTTTTATTCTTATGTCTTTTACACCACCTTTTAGTTATATATGCTATATTGTCTTTTATATTTTTTTTAAATATTTGCGGCTTTTATTAATAATTACTATTTATGTATTTTTTAGTCTATTATACTCACATATTGTGGCCGGCCTCTTCTTTCTGTTGAAAGTGCGGATTGGACTGGTTGCCTTCTGGTGGAGATCAACTGGGACGGAGTGCCGTGCTCCTCGTCGTTCCAGAAGGATATGATTCCTGAAAGAAAAATTGAACTGATGTTACTGTGGATGCATATATAATAATTTTTGTTATGTATTTTCATTATTTTCCAGTAGTAGTATTATTTTTTTTCCATTATATTTTTTGTAACTTTTTCATTTCCGTATTTGTATACTTTATTTCTAATTCTCCATTATTAGTTATGTTTGGTACATCTAATATAATATATGTAATATATTTATATATTTCTAGCTACCATATACAGTGGGGCAAAAAAGTATTTAGTCAGTCAGCAATAGTGCAAGTTCCACCACTTAAAAAGATGAGAGGCGTCTGTAATTTACATCATAGGTAGACCTCAACTATGGGAGACAAACTGAGAAAAAAAAATCCAGAAAATCACATTGTCTGTTTTTTTAACATTTTATTTGCATATTATGGTGGAAAATAAGTATTTGGTCAGAAACAAAATTTCATCTCAATACTTTGTAATATATCCTTTGTTGGCAATGACAGAGGTCAAACGTTTTCTGTAAGTCTTCACAAGGTTGCCACACACTGTTGTTGGTATGTTGGCCCATTCCTCCATGCAGATCTCCTCTAGAGCAGTGATGTTTTTGGCTTTTCGCTTAGCAACACGGACTTTCAAGTCCCTCCAAAGGTTTTCTATAGGGTTGAGATCTGGAGACTGGCTAGGCCACTCCTGGACCTTGAAATGCTTCTTACGAAGCCACTCCTTCGTTGCCCTAGCGGTGTGCTTTGGATCATTGTCATGTTGAAAGACCCAGCCACGTTTCATCTTCAATGCCCTTGCTGATGGAAGGAGGTTTGCACTCAAAATCTCACGATACATGGCCCCATTCATTCTTTCATGTACCCGGATCAGTCATCCTGGCCCCTTTGCAGAGAAACAGCCCCTAAGCATGATGTTTCCACCACCATGCCGTACAGTAGGTATGGTGTTTGATGGATGCAACTCAGTATTCTTTTTCCTCCAAACACGACAAGTTGTGTTTCTACCAAACAGTTCCAGTTTGGTTTCATCAGATCATAGGACATTCTCCCAAAACTCCTCTGGATCATCCAAATGCTCTCTAGCAAACTTCAGACGGGCCCGGACATGTACTGGCTTAAGCAGTGGGACACGTCTGGCACTGCAGGATCTGAGTCCATGGTGGCGTAGTGTGTTACTTATGGTAGGCCTTGTTACATTGGTCCCAGCTCTCTGCAGTTCATTCACTAGGTCCCCCTGCATGGTTCTGGGATTTTTGCTCACCGTTCTTGTGATCATTCTGACCCCAAGGGGTGGGATTTTGCGTGGAGCCCCAGATCGAGGGAGATTATTAGTGGTCTTGTATGTCTTCCATTTTCTAATTATTGCCCCCACTGTTGATTTCTTCACTCCAAGCTGGTTGGCTATTGCAGATTCAGTCTTCCCAGCCTGGTGCAGGGCTACAATTTTGTTTCTGGTGTCCTTTGACAGCTCTTTGGTCTTCACCATAGTGGAGTTTGGAGTCAGACTGTTTGAGGGTGTGCACAGGTGTCTTTTTATACTGATAACAAGTTTAAACAGGTGCCATTACTACAGGTAATGAGTGGAGGAAAGAGGAGACTCTTAAAGAAGAAGTTACAGGTCTGTGAGAGCCACAAATCTTGATTGTTTGTTTCTGACCAAATACTTATTTTCCACCATAATATGCAAATAAAATGTTAAAAAAACAGACAATGTGATTTTCTGGATTTTTTTTTCTCAGTTTGTCTCCCATAGTTGAGGTCTACCTATGATGTAAATTACAGACGCCTCTCATCTTTTTAAGTGGTGGAACTTGCACTATTGCTGACTGACTAAATACTTTTTTGCCCCACTGTATATATTTTTTCTTTTTTAACTACATATTTCTGTTTATCAGTATTTTTTTGCTACCCATACATAGATTTGGAGATTTAGCCCATATTATGGTTTAGATAATTATCAAAATAGTGAATATTTTGTTTTTTTCCTCATTTTCCTTATGTTCCCCAGTCTAATCTCACTTATAGGCTAATTATGTGATTTCAGTGTTTCCGGCATGTATTCCTGTTTCCCTTGTGGTGCTCCTGGGAGTGCGCCTGCGCTGCCTGCGTCCTGGAGCCCTGGCGTCCGAGTCGCTGTGTCTTAGCAACGCCGGGTACTCCGTCCCTGTGCGGGCTGGCACGTGACTCGGGCGCTCGGACTTCCGGGTCCTCCTGGCGGCGCATGCGCCGTTCCCACCCGGGTCACTACAATGGAACTGGATACGATATATAAAGGCCCCTCTATACACTAAATGACACCCCCTGACGAAGGAAAGTGTTTTCCGAAACGCGCGTCGGGGTGCGCGGTGTCAGGACCTGGTGACTCTCCCGAGAGGTAATTTACAGACAGTGACCTTTCTTTTATATTTGTTCATTGTACTTTGCACCTTGCTGGTGTGTTCACTTTGCCTGCAGCTGCGTACTGCTCTCACTTCTGGCTCTGCACCCATTGAGAAAATACCCATGGCACATTGCATATTATGGCTGTGTGTTTTTTGTGGCTCTGCACACTAACATATGTGGCACAAGGATAGATCCCTCATATTTTTGCACTATATTTTAGTACGCTAATTGTGTGCTGCTTCACTTTCATTATTTTGTTGCTATTTTTTTCGCCCATCTCCTGCATCTTCCCCTTTTTTTTTACGCGTATGCACTTTATCCGGTGCTTTTGAGCACATATATATTTTAACACAGGGTATATCGTATATCATACACGCCACTATTCAGTGAGTTTCTTTTGATAAATAATTTTTTGCTGCTCGATTTATTTGGTTTTTGCAATTTTGCACATATGTTTCAGTACACAGATAATTGTACATATATATTTTTTAAAAAAATTTTTACTTTTTATTTTTTTTCTTTACACATTTTTATATTTTTTTAGTGTTCTATCTGTATTAACCGGTACTGGAGGTCACCACATATATTTATCACCATAATTGTATATTTTCTCTAATTGTCCTGTTATAAAACCGCGTACTTGTTTTTATTGATTTTTTAATATTTTTATGTATAACTTTGTTGCCATTTCACTATAATAAAGGCTATTTAATATTTATCTCCTGTGTGGATTCACTCCCTTTGGCGTTCCAGGTCTTGGTTGTAGTGTTTGTTTTCACATTCTAGTGTTTAGTCACTATTCTTTCACAGAGCACTGATATTATTGATTTCAGATTTATATTATTATTCATATATTATTTTATATTTTATTGGTGCATCTGTGTTTTTTAATGAGTCAAAGGCAGAGGACAGGTCCAGGAGGAGGAGGACAGAGTAGTGTCGCTTGCTCTTGGCAGTTAATAGGTCATTTATGACCTTAGTTAGGGCAGTTTCAGTGGAGTGGTGTGACCGGAAGCCTGATTGTTAGTGGTCGAAAAGGGAGCAGGAAGATAGATGGGAGGACAGTTCAAGATAGACATGTTGTTCCAGTA
Source organism: Ranitomeya imitator (assembly GCF_032444005.1). NCBI lineage: Eukaryota > Metazoa > Chordata > Amphibia > Anura > Dendrobatidae > Ranitomeya > Ranitomeya imitator. The sequence goes on along the minus strand of NC_091284.1, from coordinate 15,612,580 downwards.
GTTTTGAGGCATAGGAGAGAAGTGATATAGGGCGATAGCTAGATACAGAGGATGGGTCAAGTAAGGGCTTTTTGAGGATAGGTGTGATTGAGGCATGTTTAAAGTTTGAGGGGAAAACACCAGTTGTTAGTGATAGGTTGAAGAGATGGGTTAGAGTTGGGATGAAGACTGTGGCGAGGTTTGGGATGAAGTGGGAAGGGATCGGGTCAAGTGCACAGGTGGTGAGATGCGATCTTGAGAGTAGAGTGGAGAGTCGATCTTCTGTAAGTTGGTTTTGGAGGTGGAGGGCTGAGTAGTTGGGAGGAAGGGCTCTGGGGGTTGTCGACTAAAACTGTCTCTGATGTTCTCAATCTTCTGCTTGAAAAATGAGGCAAAGTCTTCAGCTGAGATGAGTGGGGAGGATGGAGATGCTGGGGGATGGAGGAGAGAGTTGAAGGTGTTGAATAACTGTTTAGGCTGGTGAGACAGGGAGGATATGAGAGATGAGAAGTATGTTTGTTTATCTGTGGCGAGTGTGGTCTTGAAAGTAGTGAGGGACTGTTTGAATGCGATAAAGTGCTCGTTGGAGTGGGATCTTTTCCATCTTCGCTCTGCAAGGGCTGTCTGTTGATTTTGCGAGCTTTGGTATGTGTGAGAGGGGCAAGAGATTCCAAAGCTGCAGCTATTGTGGTATTATATAGAGCGGCATCGTCATCCGCATTGTGTAGGGAACTTATGTCTGTGAGAAGGAGGAGGGATTCAGAGAGTGAATGTAGATCAAAGTGTTTAAGAGTTCTGCGAGGGTGTGAAAGTTTGTGGGGTGGGGATTGTAGACATGGAGTGGAGAGGGAAGAGAGTGTGAGTAGATTGTGGTCAGAAAGGAAGAGGTGAGTTAGAGAGGTTAGATAGGGGGCAGAGGCAGGTGAAGATGAGGTCCAGTTTGTGACCATCTTTGTGAGTGGCTTCAGAAGACAATTGAGTGAGACCGAAGGAGGAAGTGAGAGATAGAAGTTTAGTGGCAGCTGAGAGGGAAGTGTCAATGGGGATGTTGAAGTCACCCATGATGATAGTGGGGATGTCCGCAGAAAGGAAATGAAGTAGCCAGGTGGTGAAGTGGTCAAAGAAGGTGGTGGCTGGCCCTGGGGGGCGGTAAATGACAGTCAGTTGGAGGTTGGTGGGGGCATAGATGCGCACAGAGTACACATCAAAGGAAGGGAGGGTAACAGAGGGTGGCAGTGGGATTGGGGTGAAGGAGCAGTTATCTGACAGGAGAAGACCAACTCCTCCGCCATGCTTGTTGCTGGGGCGGGGTGTGTGAGAAAGGTGGAAGCCACCATACGAGAGTGCAGCAGGAGAGGCTGTGTCAGAAGGTGTGAGCCAGGTTTCGGTGATGGTGAGGAAGGAAAGTTGGTAGTAACAAAAACATTGTGGATGTAGGAAAGCTTGTTGCAGACAGAGCGAGCGTTCCACAGAGATCCTGTTAGTGGGACTGGGGAAGCAGGGGCTGGGCGAATGGGTATAAGGTTAAAGAGGTTACGGAAATTTGTGATAGAGCGTGGATGGGAGGTAGAACTGACTGTGGGGATGTGGTGAGGACCAGGATTTGGAGAGATATCACCAGCAGTGAGGAGGAGCAGAGAGAAAGTGTTAGCAGGTGGGAGCAGGAGAGGGCATGAGGGGCTGTCTGTGCTTGGAGACAGAGGATTGTATGTTAAGGAACAGTTCTGAGGAAAAGGTGAGATGGATGGGGAGGATTGAAGAGGAGATGAACAGCTCTTTACTAGGAGTAGGGATTAGGGGAGTTTGCAGAAAGTGAAGAATTATAGGGGTGAAAGTCAAAACAAACATAAACATTGTGACTGTATCTGATTACCTTCAGTTCCCTTCTGGTTCAATTCTGGTTTTAATTCTACTGTAATCCACACTTCTAGGACACACGTATAGGAATCACACAGCAGACCGAAGTCATTGCAGACTTAAGCTATGCAATATATGTACAACTAATTGCGTTCAGGTGTGAAGCAGAGAGGAGTGGTCTCTGCTCATCTTGGTCAGATAATTAAAGGCCCCTTCACATTAAGCGACGCTGCAGCGATACCGACAATGATCCGGATCGCTGCAGCGTCGCTGTTTGGTCGCTGGAGAGCTGTCACACAGACCGCTCTCCAGCGACCAACGATGCCGGTAACCAGGGTAAACATCGGGTAACTAAGCGCAGGGCCACGCTTAGTAACCCGATGTTTACCCTGGTTACCATGCTAAAAGTAAAAAAAAACAAACACTAGATACTTACCTACAGCCGTCTGTCCTCCAGCGCTGCGCTCTGCTTCTCTGCTCTCCTCCTGTACTGTCTGGGAGCCGGAAAGCAGAGCGGTGACGTCACCGCTCTGCTTTCCGGCTCACAGCCAGTACAGGAGGAGTGCAGAGCACAGCGCTGGAGGACAGACGGCTGTAGGTAAGTATGTAGTGTTTGTTTTTTTTTACTTTTAGCATGGTAACCAGGGTAAACATCGGGTTACTAAGCGCGGCCCTGCGCTTAGCTACCCGATGTTTACCCTGGTTACCAGTGAAGACATCGCTGGATCGGTGTCACACACGCCGATCCAGCGATGTCAGCAGGAGTCCAGCGACGAAATAAAGTTCTGGACTTTATTCAGCGACCAACGATCTCCCAGCAGGGGCCTGATCGTTGGTCGCTGTCACACATAACGATTTCATTAACGATATCGTTGCTACGTCACAAATAGCAACGATATCGTTAACGATATCGTTATGTGTGAAGGTACCTTAAGGGTGGACCAGATGCATATAATCAAGACTGAGTAAACAAGGTCATAAATAACACTGGGGTAAGCTGGGGTTAGCTGAAAGGCATACCATGAGAAAGCTAGGAGCAGAGGAAAGTCTGTGTGCAAATTACAACCTTTACTACAAAAAGATGCCCGATTACAATCCATTTTTCCAGACCCCCCCACTACTGTGTTTTAGGCAGCCCCCAAATCTAAGAAGCATCATTGTCACAAGCCCCCTGTCCTCTCCAACAGTTGCAGGTACCTTTCCTTGCAATCAGAAAAAATGTAAAACCTGTCCATTTATAATGACCACGGACAAGATAAAGGTCACAACTCATATCAGGACTACAAGATCCCAGGTACTTTCAGCTGCGTCACTTCTAATGTGGTGTACCTAATTATTTGTACTAAAAGTCCAACTGAGGGTCTGTATGTGGGGGAGACAGGGCAAAAGCTTAGAACAAGAATGAATTCTCACCGCCACACAATAAGAGAAAAAAGAATGGATCTACCTGTCGCAATACATTTTTGTCTCCCCAATCATAACATTATGGACATGAAATTACTTGTTTTAAAAGGTAACTTCAAATCTCAGAGAGACAGAAGAGTCTGTGAATATAAACTGATGACGACCTTTGACAGCCTTAGTGCAGGAATGAATGTGTCGCATGGATTTATGTATTTTTACATCAACTAAGGAACTTGCCCCTCAGACCATGCGGGGTCATCACAACAGAACCAGACCCCAGAGGACAATAAAACATTCCCTATCAAAGAACTGGTCCAATATTTATGGGCATAACTGTTTATCACTCATGGTAGTTCTGCCCCATGTCACCTGTCTTATCCGTGTTTTTTTGTTTGTTTGTTTTTCTGTGATATGTTGTGTATAAATATGTGATTCTCCAGAATTTCACTTAGTCTATGCCTGATGAAGAAACCTGAGTAGCCTCGAAAGCTGCAATTTGTTACCATCTTTTCAGTTAGCCATTAAAAGGTATCAACCACTGAGGACTCTCAATTCTAAATATTTTGGTAGATGGCAGAATTAATGGTTCTATTTACCACAGTAAGTCTCCCAGGTCCTGAAGCAGCAAAACAGCTCCAGACCATTACACTACTACCACCATATTTTGCTGTTAGTATGATGTTCCTTTTCTGAAATGCTGTGTCACTTCTACACCAGATGTAATGGGACATACACCCTCCAAAATGTCAAACTTTTGTCTCATCAGTCCACAGAGTATTCTCCCCAATGTCCTGGGAATCTTCAAGATGTTTTATGGCAAAATTGAGAAGAGCCCTTATCTTCTTATTGCTCAGCAGTGGTTTTCGTCTTGGAACTCTGCCATGATGGCCATTTTTGCCCAGTCTCTTTCTTATGGTGGAGTCATGAACACCGACCTTAACTGAGGCAAGTGAGGCCTGCAGTTCTCTGGATGTTGTTGTGGGGTCTATTGTGACCTCTTGGATGAGTTGTTGCTGCGCTCTTGGGGTAATTTTGGTTGGCCTGCTACTCCCGGGAAGGTTCACCACTGTTCCATGTTTTCGCCATTTGTGGATAATGGCTCTCACTGAGGTTCACTGGAGTCCCAAAGCTTGAGAAATGGCTTTATAACCTTTTCCAGACAGATAGATCTCAATTACTTTGCTTCTCACTTGTCCCAAAATTTCTTTGCATCGCAGCATAATGTCTAGCTTTTGAGGTTCTTTTGGTCTACTTCACTTTGTCAGGCAGGTACTATTTCAGTGATTTCTTGATTGAGAACAGGTATAGCAGTACTCAGGTCTGCATGTGGCTAGGGAATGTGAACTCAGCTTCCCAAAGATGTGATCAACCACAGTTAAAACATAAATTAAGTAGAGGGGAGGGAGCAAACACTTTTTCACATAGGGTCCTGTAGATTTGGATTTATTTTCCCTTAATAATATAGACTTTCATTTATAAACTGCATTTTGTGTTTACTTGTGTTATCTTTCCCTAATATTTACATTTGTTTGATGATCTGAAACATTTAACCCCTTAACGACTGCCAATACGTCTTTTAAAGGCTGCACTTAAGGGTTCTTATTCCTCAGCAGTACTTTTTAACGGCACTGAGAAATAAGAGTGTAGCGCCGCCCCAGCATCAGAAAATCTCTGGGTTCTTAGCTACCGGGGGTAGCTGAGACCATGGAGAACATGATCAGGGCCAGTTTTTATGGTCCTATCACGTGATCACCATTATTCACCGAAAAAAGGCGATCACAAAATAAACAAACCTGATTCTAAAATAATTTCTCATCTCTGACATGACCCAGCATATCAGAGAAGAGAGAAATGGGGTCCCCCGAGCTCCCCACCCCCACTATCTCTAGACCCTCCTGCTCTGTCCCTCGGCCCTTTGTGTCATCTTCCGGGGAAAAAAATGGCGGGCGCATGGGCCCACCGAGATCTGCCGGCCAATACTCGCTAACAATAGGGAATTTTTCCTATTGCTTTTTTTGATCACTGTGATAGACCTTATTACAGTGATCAAAATAAAAAAGATAGTAAATCACTCCCCCGTTGTCACCCACTTAGATAAAAATTTTAAAAATTATAAAATAAAAAAAATTGTAAAGTTTTCCATTCTTTGCAGTTGGAATTGGGACTAGGGTTGGGGTTAAGGTTGGGTTAGGTTTGTGTTAGGGTTGAGGTTGTGGTTGGAGTTAGAATTGTTTTTTCAAAAGTAAAACCAAAAACTGACGGCTAGTGTTGAGCGCAGGTGTTCGCTACTGCGGTTGGCAGTGGGTGTTCGGGTATGCAAAGAGTATCACAGATTCCCACTTTTTTCGCGGTCTAGCAGCCTGCAAAACATGTCGCAGGGACTTGAGCATGTCACTCAAGCACCCACGATATTCGGTGCATACCCGAGCACCCGCGATACTTGGTGCGTACCTGAGCACCCGATGCAAACTGGAGTAGCAAGCATTTGCGCTCAACACTAATGACAACAATATGACGAGCTAATGTTATAAAATTCTGTGTAGTACCTGGGGGTTCAAAATGCTCACTATACCCCTGGATAAAAATCCTTGAGGGGTGTGGTTTCCAAAATGGGGTCACACATGGGAGGCTTACAATGTTTAGGCACATCAGGTGTCTTCAAAGGCGACACGGTGTCCGCTCTCGATTCCAGAGAATTTCACCTTCAAAAAGTGAAACGGTGCTCTTTAGATTACGTGCTCTACCGTGCGCCTAAGCAGTAGATTTCCCCCACAAACGGGGTATTTTTTTTCCTTCCACATTGGTTGAGTTCTCGTGAAGCACCTGAAGGGTTAATAAACTTATTGAATGTGGTTTTGAGCACCTTGAGGGGTGCAGTTTTTAGAATATTGTCACTTTTGGGTATTTTCTGTCATATAGGCCCCTCAAAGTCACTTCAAATGTGAAGTGGTCCCTAAAAAAAATGGTTTGGTAAATGTTTCTGGAAAAATGAGAAATCGCTGGTCAACTTTGAACCCTTATAACGTCCTAACAAAAAAAGATGATGCTTCAAAAATTGTGCTGATGTAAAGTTGACATGTGGGAAATATTATTTATTAACTATGTTGTGTGATATGACTCTTATTTAACCCCTTTACCCCCAAGGGTGGTTTGCACGTTAATGACTGAGCCAATTTTTACCATTCTGACCACTGTCCCTTTATGAGGTTATAACTCTGGAACGCTTCAACGGATCCCGGTGGTTCTGACAATGTTTTCTCGTGAGATATTGTACTTCATGATATTGGTAAAAAAATTTCGATATTACCTGCGTTTATTTGTGAAAAAAATGGAAATTTGACGAAAATTTTGAAAATTTCGCAATTTCCCAACTTTGAATTTTTATGCAATTAAATCACAGAGATATGTCACACAAAATACTTAATAATTAACATTTCCCACATGTTTACTTTACATCAGCACAATTTTGGAACCAAAATTTTTTTTTTGTTAGGGAGTTATAAGGGTTAAAAGTTGACCAGCAATTTCTCATTTTTACAACACCATTTTTTTAGGGACCACATCTCATTTGAAGTCATTTTGAGGGGTCTATATGATAGAAAACAACCAAGAGTGACACCATTCTAAAAACTGCACCCCTCAAGGTGCTCAAAACCACATTCAAGAAGTTAATTACCCTTCAGATGTTTCACAGGAAATTTTGGAATGTTTAAATAAAAACGAACATTTAACTTTTTTTCACAAAAAATTTACTTCAGCTCCAATTTGTTTTATTTTACCAAGGGTAACAGGAGAAAATGGATCCCAAAGTTGTTGTACAATTTGTCCTGAGTATGCCGATACCCCATATGTGGGGGTAAACCACTGTTTGGGCGCACGGCAGAGCTCGAAAGCGAAGGAGCGCCATTTGACTTTTCAATGCAAAATTGACTGGAATTGAGATGGGACGCCATGTTGCATTTAGAGAGCCACTGATGTGCCTAAACATTGAAACCACCCACAAGTGACACCATTTTGGAAAGTAGACCCCCTAAGGAACTGATCTAGATGTGTTGTGAGAGCTTTGAACCCCCAAGTGTTTCACTACAGTTTATAACGCAGAGCCGTGAAAATAAAAATTCTTTTTTTCCCACAAAAATTCTTTTTTAACCCCCAGTTTTGTATTTTCCCAAGAGTAACAGGAGAAATTGGACCCAAAAGTTGTTGTCCAATTTGTCCTGAGTACGCTGATACCCCATATGGGGGGGGGGGGGAACCACCGTTTGGGCGCATGGGAGGGCTCAGAAGGGAAGGAGCGCCATTTGGCATGCAGACTTAGATGGAATGGTCTGCAGGCGTCACATTGCGTTTGCAGAGCCCCTAATGTACCTAAACAGTAGAAACCCCCCACAAGTGACCCCATATTGGAAACTAGACCCCCCAAGGAACTTATCTAGATGTGTTGTGAGAACTTTGAACCCCCAAGTGTTTCACTACAGTTTATAACGCAGAGCCGTGAAAATAAAAAATCCTTTTTTTTTTCCACAAAAATTATTTTTAGCTCCCAGTTTTGTATTTTCCCAAGGGTAACAGGAGAAATTGGACCCCAAAAGTTGTTGTCCAATGTGTCCTGAGTACGCTGATTGATACCCCATATGTTGGGGTAAACCCGTTTTGGCGCACGGGAGAGCTCGGAAGGGAAGGAGCACTGTTTTACTTTTTCAACGCAGAATTGGCTGGAATTGAGATCGGACGCCATGTTGCGTTTGGAGAGCCCCTGATGTGCCTAAACAGTGGAAACCCCCCAATTATAACTGAAACCCTAATCCAAACACGCCCCTAACCCTAATCCCAACCGTAACCCTAACCACACCCCTAACCTTGACACACCCCTAACCCTAATCCCAACCCTATTCCCTACCGTAAATATAATCCAAACCTTAACCCTAACTTTAGCCCTAACCTTAACCATAACTTTAGCCCCAACCCTAACTGTAGCCTTAAGCCTAGCCCCAACCCTAGCCCTAACCTTAGCCCTAACCCTAGCGGGAAAATGGAAATAAATACTTTTTTTAATTTTTCCCAAACTAAGGGGGTGATGAAGGGGGGTTTGATTGACTTTTATAGCGGGTTTTTTAGCGGATTTTTATGATTGGCAGCCGTCACACACTGAAAGATGCTTTTTATGGCAAAAAAATATTTTTTGCGTTACCACATTTTGAGAGCTATAATTTTTCCATATTTGGGTCCACAGAGTCATGTGAGGTCTTGTTTTTTGCGGGGCGAGTTGACGTTTTTATTGGTAACATTTTCAGGCACGAGACATTTTTTGATCGCTTTTTATTCCGATTTTTGTGAGGCAGAATGACCAAAAACCAGCTATTCATGAATTTCTTTTGGGGGAGGCGTTTATACCGTTCCGCGTTTGGTAAAATAAATATAGCAGTTTTATTCTTTGGGTCAGTACAATCACAGCGATACCTCATTTATATCATTTTTTTATGTTTTGGCGCTTTTATACGATAAAAACTATTTTATAGAAAAAATAATTATTTTTGCATCGCTTTATTCTGAGGACTATAACTTTTTTATTTTTTCTTTGATGACGCTGTATGGCGGCTCGTTTTTTGCGGGACAAGATGATGTTTTCAGTGGTACCATGGTTATTTATATCCATCTTTTTGATCGCGTGTTATTCCACTTTTGTTTGGCGGTATGATAATAAAGCGTTGTTTTTTGCCTCTTTTTTTTACGGTGTTCACTGAAGGGGTTAACTAGTGGGACAGATAAAGAAATGTATTTATAGGAACAATATATATATGTATATATATATATATATATATATATATATATATATATAGGAATTGTTTTAAATTGTTTTTTACACGTGAATATTTTTTTTTACGCTATAACATTGCCCCGGGGGTGGGGGGGGGGGGGGGGAGGCATCATGTTATAGTGTAAGATCGCTGATCTGACACTTTGCTGTGCACTGTGTCAGATCAGCGATCTGACGTGCACTCCTGCAGGCTTAGGCTAGTTTCGCATTTGCGGTAGAATCCGCAGCGTTTAATCCGCATCCGCAAGTGCAGGAAAAAAAGCATAGAAACAAGTACAAACGCGGTGTTTTATAGACGCATGCGGTTAAAAAAAGCCACGTTTGTACGTGTTTCTATGCGTTTTTTTCTGCGTTTGCGTTTTTGGTGCGCAGGGTGAAAAATTTAACAGGAGAAAAATCTAGATAACCAGACAGTGCCAATGTGACTACAGAGGGCGTGTATTATGAGATCTCTATATATAGACCCTTGAACAGCTCAAAATCTTCAGATTTTGCTTCTGTATACTGTGTCATGATGGATGTTCGCATGGAGAGCTTTTATTTCAACCTGGATTTAAGCATCAAGCTATTTCTTGCCTGTGCGTTTGCTTGGGAGCAAGACAGAAATCGCGTAAGATTGAGAAAGAGACGGCATAGGCGTTTTTGGAGACACCCCATTATCGAATTACGTGAGAGACGCGGAGCCTATCACACGCTGTATGGCGAGCTTAATGCCAACCCGGAGAAATTCCAAGAATATACAAGGATGTCGCAAGACTCGTTCCGGGATTTGCTTGCTCGTGCCCAAGGAACCATACGGAGACAGGACACCCAGCTCCGTAGAGTGATTCCACCCGAGGAACGTCCGCTGGTTACATTAAGGTACGTTCCAAATCTAAACCAATGACAGTCCAAATTTTGGGTGTTCAGACATGTATTTTTTGGGTATTTTCCTTTCTGTCTTGGTTTAGCATAACCACACCATAAATAGATTGTAATTTTTTTTTTCTTACAGATTCCTGGCAACCGGAGAGAGTTTATCATTCCTCCACTTCCAATACCGGCTTGGAATTTCCACCCTGTCTGGAATAGTTGCGGACACCTGTCGGGATTTGTGGAATGTACTCCGGGATGAGTTTATACCCCTACCCACCTTGGACATGTGGCTTGAAATTGCGGAAAAATTATGGAGTGTGTGTGATTTCCCAAACTGTTTGGGAGCGGTTGATGGAAACACATCCGCATTATAAAACCTGCCAGAACGGGATCGGAGTACTTTAATTACAAAAAATATTTTTCTGTTGTGCTCATGGCAATAGCCGATGCGGACTGTTGCTTCATCGCCGTGGACATTGGAGCTTTTGGCCGTGGCAACGATTCCCAGACTTTTAAGAACTCGGATATGGGCCGCCATGTGTATGACAAAAATTTTAATTTTCCACGGCCACATTCGCTCCCCAACACTCAAGGTCCACTGATGCCATTTGTTATGGTTGGGGATGAGGCCTTTTAGATGTGTGAAAACCTACTGAAGCCATATTCCAGTCGGGACTTGAACCACACTAGACTGACCAGGGCCCGAAGAACAGTAGAGTGTACCTTTGGCATTCTGGTCTCAAAATGGCGCATTCTTGCATCAGCCATTAATCTAAAAATGGAGACAGTCGACGAGGTGGTCAAAGCCTGTATGGTTCTGCACAATTACATAATGGTTAAGGAGCGGCCCAACATTGAACTGGATGAACCAGTTGCACAACCCACTGCCCGATTACCATCATCACCCGCTGCGGTCAACTGCTGAAGTTGGTCACATGCGGGACCAATTTGCCGCCTTTTTTGATTCTGATATTGGACTTGTGTCATGGCAGGACAATGTTGTGTAAATGTCCTGTTGTAATTTTATCTGTACCAGTAATTTTCTTAAATGTTAATATTTCTCATTAATAAACTTCATTTTTTGTTGTCTTGACCGTGTCTCCTATGTATTTCCTCCGCAAACCAAGGCTGTCCTCAAACTAGCAGTATTTGGTCTGAATTTAATATCAGTATTTGTAAGCCAAAACCAGGAGTGGGTGATAAAGGCAGAGGTGCTAGTTATGTTAATATTATAATTTACCTCTAATTGTTTCACTCCTTGTTTTGGCTTACAAATACTGATATAAAACAATGGACACAACCGCAAATGTGAAGCCGGCCTTACCAGCGCTTGCTCTGAGCGGGCGCTGGTAAGCCACTTCCCTCCCTGAAGGACCCGGATGTAGCCCCACGGCCATTTTGGATCCGGGCCTGCTGCAGGGAGGAGGAGGCAAGAGACCCTCGCAGCAACGCGATCACATCGCGTTGCTTCTTGGTCTCAGGGAAGCACGCAGGGAGCCCCCTCCCTGCGCGATGCTTCCCTATACCGCCGACACACTGCGATCATGTTTGATCGCAGTGTGCCGGGGGTTATTGTACCGGTGGTGGTCCGTGACCGCTCCTGGCACATAGTGCCGGATGTCAGCTGCGATAGTCAGGTGACACCCGGCAGCGATCGGCCGCGCTCCCCCCCGTGAACGCGGTTGATCGCATATGACATACTATCCCGTTGGTGGGCATACGGGCCCACCACACCTCGACGGGATAGTACGTCTAATGTCAGAAAGGGGTTAAGGACACAAAAAATAAAAGTTTTCAAGTTGCAAAATTTTTTAAATTTTTTACACACTTACATTTTTGTCATAAATAAACAGAAGCCATATCGAAGAAATTTTACCACTAACATGAAGTACAATGTGTCACGAGAAAACAGTCTCAGAATCACCGGGATCCATTGAAGCGTTCCAGAGCTAGAACCGTGTAGTGACAGTGGTCATTAAGGTTACAATTGTCGCGGTCACTCCGGCTCCGGCCCACAATCACGAATAGCAGCAGTTTGGAGAAACAGCATATGTGGTGTACAGTATAAGCACAGCGGATGCTTCTATTTACCGCTGCGTAAACTCCCCTGCTGCACAGGTTTCTGAGCTGCAGAATGTCCATTATCTGCAGAGGACGCGCCTGTCTCTGAAACAGAAATGTCCACTATAGATGCGTACCGGATGCGGTAAATCCGCGCTGCTCAGTGAGCACATGCGACATTACCTGTGTGATTAGAATGCAGCGGAAGTACACTGCATCCAGAGTGTGCTACTACCTGATCATGGGAAGCCTAAGCGGTGTGACATAATACCAAAGCACAGGAAATCAGGACGGGGGCAAACAATTTTTCACACAAATATATACCCGCACTATATAGACCAGAGGTCCCCAACTCCAGTCCTCAAGGCCCACCAACATGTCATGTTTTCAGGATTTCCTTCGTTTTGCCCAGGTAATAATTGCATCACCTGTGCAATGCAAAGGAAATCCTGAAAACATGACCTGTTGGTGGGCCTTGAGGACTGGAGTTGGGGACCTCTGATATAGACTACTCAAAAAAATAAAGGGAACACTTAAACAACAGAATATAACTCCAAGTAAATCAAACTTCTGTGAAATCAAACTGTCCACTTAGGAAGCAACACTGATTGACAATCAATTTCACAAGGAGCAACAGCACGTGTGAAAAAGACTTGAGTATACTAATAGATCACAGACTGAGCATGAGTCAACAGTGTGATGCAGCAGCAAAATAGGCAAATACAATTCTGGGATGTATTAACAGAAGCATACAGTCTAGATCATGCAAAGTTATTATTGCCCTCTACTCCTCTTTGGTCAGACCTCACCTGGAATATTGTGTTCAGTTTTGGGTACCACATAAAAAAAGACATCAACAAACTGGAGCAAGTTCAGAGAAGAGCGACCAGAATGGTGACCGGTCTGCAAACCATGTCCTATGAGGAACGGTTACAGGATATGGGAATGTATAGCTGCAAAAAAGAAGACTGAGAGGAGACTTAATAGCTCTCTACAAATATCTCAAGGGCTGTCACATTGTAGAAGGATCATCTTTATTCTCATTTGCACAAGGAAAGACTAGACGCAATGGGAGGAAACTGAATGGGAGGAGGCACAGATTAGATATTAGAAAAAACTTTTTGACAGGCTATGTGCACACGATGCGGATTTACTGCAGATCCGCAGCATTTTTTTCCGCACAGAAACGCTGCAGATCTGCAAAGTGATTTACAGTACAATATAAATCAATAGGAAAAAAAAATGCTGTGCTAATGGTGCAGAAAATTCCAAATGGAAAACGCTGCGGATCAAAAGAAGGAGCATGTCACTTCTTTTGTGCGGATCGGCAGCGTTTCTGCACCCTTCCATTTTAGAAATCCGCAGGGGTAAAAAAACGCATGAAATCCGCACAAAATTCGCAACAAAAACGCACAAAATCCGCATAAAAACGCATCAAATCTGCACCTGCATTTTCTGCCAGGAGATACAGATTTTGTGCAGAAAATTCTGCACCCCAATCCGCAACATGTGCACATAGGAACAGGAACACATGGGCTACTTGCACAGTGAACAAGTCTGTATGATCATATTCACACACCACCAAGAAACCTGAAGACACAAAAGAGAATAGTGAAACCAAAACACTCAGTTTGAAAAACTGTGCAAGTAGCCCATGTGTTCCTGTTTCCATAATTGTTCTCTTGTGTCTACAAGACTGGGGAGTTCCACCACTCCTCTTGGGCTATCTGCACAAAAGCTGTTCTACCCTGTATGCACACATGGATTTTTCCTCTCTGAACCCTGTTCACACAGGTTATATACAGATGATCAGGTTTTTAAATACATCAGATAGGGATTGCATACATTAGTTAGGACTGCTCTGATAAGGGTATACCGTGAAGATTGGTAGAGCAGCTTAGTATACATTTTTTGCAAAAAACGTATCAACCAAATACCCTGTTTTTTACATCTTTTACTAGCACTTGCGGATTACTGCAACATTTTTTCAAACTGAGTGTTTTTGGTTTCACTATTCTCTTTTATGTCTTCAGGTTTCTTGGTGGTGTGTGAACATGATCATACAGACTTGTTCACTGTGCAAGTAGCCCATGTGTTCCTGTTTCCATAATTGTTCTCTTGTGTCTACAAGGCTGGGGAGTTCCACCACTCCTCTTGGGCTATCTGCACAAAAGCTGTTCTACCCTGTATGCACACATGGATTTTTCCTCTCTGAACCCTGTTCACACAGGTTATATACAGATGATCAGGTTTTTAAATACATCAGATAGGGATTGCATACATTAGTTAGGACTGCTCTGATAAGGGTATACCGTGAAGATTGGTAGAGCAGCTTAGTATACATTTTTTGCAAAAAACGTATCAACCAAATACCCTGTTTTTTACATCTTTTACTAGCACTTGCGGATTACTGCAACATTTTTTCAAACTGAGTGTTTTTGGTTTCACTATTCTCTTTTGTGTCTTCAGGTTTCTTGGTGGTGTGTGAACATGATCATACAGACTTGTTCACTGTGCAAGTAGCCCATGTGTTCCTGTTTCCATAATTGTTCTCTTGTGTCTACAAGACTGGGGAGTTCCACCACTCCTCTTGGGCTATCTGCACAAAAGCTGTTCTACCCTGTATGCACACATGGATTTTTCCTCTCTGAACCCTGTTCACACAGGTTATATACAGATGATCAGGTTTTTAAATACATCAGATAGGGATTGCATACATTAGTTAGGACTGCTCTGATAAGGGTATACCGTGAAGATTGGTAGAGCAGCTTAGTATACATTTTTTGCAAAAAACGTATCAACCAAATACCCTGTTTTTTACATCTTTTACTAGCACTTGCGGATTACTGCAACATTTTTTCAAACTGAGTGTTTTTGGTTTCACTATTCTCTTTTGTGTCTTCAGGTTTCTTGGTGGTGTGTGAACATGATCATACAGACTTGTTCAGTGTGCAAGTAGCCCATGTGTTCCTGTTTCCATAATTGTTCTCTTGTGTCTACAAGACTGGGGAGTTCCACCACTCCTCTTGGGCTATCTGCACAAAAGCTGTTCTACCCTGTATGCACACATGGATTTTTCCTCTCTGAACCCTGTTCACACAGGTTATATACAGATGATCAGGTTTTTAAATACATCAGATAGGGATTGCATACATTAGTTAGGACTGCTCTGATAAGGGTATACCGTGAAGATTGGTAGAGCAGCTTAGTATACATTTTTTGCAAAAAACGTATCAACCAAATACCCTGTTTTTTACATCTTTTACTAGCACTTGCGGATTACTGCAACATTTTTTCAAACTGAGTGTTTTTGGTTTCACTATTCAATTTTGTGTCAACATGTGCACATAGCCTGAGGGTGATCAATGAGTGGAACAGGCAGCCACAAGAGGTGGTGAGTTCTCCTTCCATGGAAGTCTTCAAACATCTGTCTGTGATGATTTAGTGAATCCTGCATTGAGCCGGGGGTTGGACCAGATGACCCAGGAGGTCCCTTCAAATTCTATCATTCTATTACCCGGAAAATCCCAAAAGGAGTCGTTGAGGGAAAGACAGTTGGTCGTCCCTGCACCAATTCAGGGGTGAGTTGTTGCAGATTGCCCATGAGACCCCACTCGCTGGACACTTGGGGATCAGCAAAACTAAGGCCAACACTTCTATTGGCCCAAGATGGGAACAGATGTAACAAACCACTGCTGCTCCTGTATCACCTGTGAAAGAGTGGGGAAGGCGGGACCTGCTCTTAAGGCTCCCCTGATCCCTTTGCCAGTGATAGAGGAGCCTTTCCAGAGGATCGCGGTGGACATTGTGGGCCCGCTGGCCGTCCCCAGCAGCTCTGGAAAGCAATACATCCTCACTGTGGTAGACTACGCTACCCGGTACCCAGAGGCAGTGGCTCTGTCGTCAACCAGGGTGGATAAGGTGGCAGATGCACTGTTGGCCATCTTTTCACGGGTGGGATTTCCCAGGGAGATGCTTACCGATCAAGGGACCCAATCCACAATCATGCCCTTTGGCATGACAAATGCCCCTGCCACTTTCCAACGGATGGTCAACCACCTGCTTCAGGGACTGGAGAAATACGAGGTGGCGTACTTGGATGACATTGCGGTCTTCAGTTCCTCCTGGGATGAACACCTGCAGCATCTACAGGAGGTGCTCAAGCGAATTCACCAAGCAGGTCTGACCATCAAGCCGGGAAAGTGCCAGATGGGCATGAGGAAAGTCCAATACCTCGGGCACTCGGTAGGTGGGAACTCCATGGGGCCAGAGCCTGGGAAACTGGACAAGATCGTGTCCTGGCCCACCCCCAGGACCAAGAAACAGGTGATATCCTTCCTGGTAACTGCAGGGTACTATAGGCGCTTTGTACAGAATTATACTAGCCTGGCAAAACCCTTGACAGACCTCATCAGGAAGAAGCTACCCCAGTCGACTGGACAGAGGGTTGCGAGGTGGCCTTCCAGGTTTTGAAAATAGCCCTGTGCAACTCTCCTATGTTAAAAGCAGTTGACAGCAGTAGACCGTTCCAGGTGCAGATCGACGCCAGCGAGTTTGGCCTTGGTGCTGTGCTCAGCCAGGTCCACTCGGTGAACCAGGAACACCCCGTGTTGTACCTGAGTCGGAAGCTTCTGTCGAGGGAAGTGGCCTATTCCACCATCGAGAAGAAGTGCCTGACCATGGTAAGGGCCCTGCAACGTTTGCAGCCCTACCTGTACGATCGCACCTTCACTGTGGTGACCGATCAAAACCCACTGCACTGGCTACAAGCCATGTGTGGAACCAATGGAAGATTGCTATGCTGGTGCCTTGCCCTCCAACACTACGACTTTTCCATGAAACACAAAAAGGGCAGGAAGCATGGCAATGCAGATAGCTTGTCCCGCCGGGGCAAACCTGCCGAGATGTGCATGGAGAAGTACCGAGAGGTCCTGCCTCCGTAAGCGCATTCCAAAAGGGGGCGGTGTCAAGAATATGATATATTTGATTGTCTATTATCACGCACACTGAGCTCAGCTACGTCCATTAAAGCTGAGCACAGACATACGCTGTTAGCTTTCCGACCCCCCTTCCTCCCACCTCTTGCTCCCTGCTGACAATACAGCTGTAATGTGAAACTCCAGTGTGGGACTCTGTCCCCCCTCCATCTCGAAGCAGGAATGTGCTGAAAATTCGTCTTTTGTCTGAAACCATGAGCTCTTTTGTTCATGTACAAACTTAATAGTAAGGCATAACATGACCCCAATTAGTGACAGAAATAGGAAAGTTATATATTTGGTATGTGCATCGGCCGGGCCATCACCCAGTGCGTTCTCCAATTTCCTGTACCCTGGGTATCCGAGAAACGAATTACTGCTTACTCGCGGTGCATAGCCAGGTCATGTTTGATCTTAATAGAATGCTAGTCGCAAAACAAGATCAATGATTATTCCATCGTCGTTAAACAAGGTTGCATCCTGGAGATACGGTGGATATGAATGCTCCATAACTCTGAGGCTCTCTGAGAAAAGAGGAGTGCATTTCATAACTCAGCCAATTCAGTGATGTCACCACCAGAGGGCATATCTTAACCCTGCTGAGTTGTGAGGGAGTCTTTGCCCAGGAAGAGAGCTAACAGCAACTCTGCAAGCTGCTTTGATGCATTTTGATGTTGCCCCTCCCCCAGCCACATGGTTTACCATGATCTGAAATGATGAGAACTGTTTTTTTTTCAACTTTAATCCCTTTTAATTTGTAATTTTCTGTACATACGATACTTGTCTTTTATAATATCCTTTTGTAAACATCGCCAACTTTTTGGAGTAAAATATATGAAATTACTAGCTCCGCTTCTCCTTGCTCTATAACGTACTGTCACGTCCTCTGAAGTGAATTGCACTACTAATTTGGGTTGGCTCCGGACCCGTTAATAATTAAAGGGAACCTGTCACCCCGTTTTTTCAGTAGGAGATAAAAAATACCGTTAAATAGGGCCTGAGCTGTGCTTTACAATAGGGTATTTTTTGTCCCCCGATTCCCTACCTATGCTGCCGAAATACCTTACAAATGTGTCCTTTTTCGCCTGTCAATCAGGCTGGTCAGGTCAGATGGGCGTGGTCACAGCGCTGTTTCTCCCCCACATCTTGCTTATGTTCCCGTTGGTGGCGTAGTGCTTCTCGCATGCGCAAGTGCCAAATGCACTGCGCAGCTGTAGAAAAAGAGCGCGCTCGCCGCTATTCAGCGGTTTCTCGGTGGGCGCGGCCATCTTCCTGAGGCCGCGCGTGCGCAGATGGAGTCTCCTGCTTCCCGGGGCTTCAGGAAAATGGCCGCGGGATGCCGCGCGTGCGCAGATGGACATCGCGGCGGCCATTTTCCTGAAGCCGAGATTCGAACTGACCTGACCAGCCTGATTGACAGGCGAAAAAGGACACTTTTGTAAGGTATTTCGGCAGCATAGGTAGGGAATCAGGGGACAAAAAATACCCTATTGTAAAGCACAGCTCAGGCCCTATTTAACGGTATTTTTATCTCCTACTGAAAAAACGGGGTGACAGGTTCCCTTTAATAAATCGGAGCTGGTGGCAGCGGATTTGTCCTGTGCGTTTGGGAGACCTGGTAGCAACGGACGGCGTTGATAATTATTATTCCCGCCTGAGTGGGAATAGGTATAGCGCCCTCGCTGCAGTGTGCCCAATAGCCAGTACAAAGTAAGGCAGCTTTTCTGGCGACTAATTTTGCTAGGTGCAGTACCCAGTCTGACCTGAGGGTAAGGGGGGCGCCAGAGAGCTGCAAGTTTCAAATCGGAAGTGGGATATAGATAAATCTCCTTCAGAAGGAACCAGTGGCAACCAAACAACACCAGTTCATGACATTAGTGTGAGCAGTGGGATGATAAAGATATCCTCCCTAGGATCCGTGACACTATATATCCGCACTATGTACCCAAAACATATACCCGCGCCAAATGTTTTCTCCTATTTCATACCACAAAGGATGAACCTGTCATACTGCACACGGAGAAAGCCACGAGCAGTCATCACACTGTCAGTGTGCATGGAGACATAATACAGCAGAAGTTGTCCCCCCATACAAACCAACCATGGCTACCACAGGTCTGGCACACGTCCTCTGGCTCCAACATATTCACGGTCACTGACCACCAGAGTACGTGAGTCCACAGGGGCGATAAACCCCACATGGAAGTGAAAGTGGCGTGACGAGGTTATAATGGGTCCTGTGCGCGGCCCCTGAGCCTAGGTCACCTCGCGGACACGTTACACTTCATGGGGACGATTTTATGGACCGAACAGTGGGCTGCTTTCTCAGGGAGCTTGCTAGGAGACACAAGAGAGATTTTGGGGGGTGGTACAAGAAAAACAAATGACGGATAATAAAGAGGTGGAGAAACGGCCATCGGGGGGCGCTGCCGAGGATCAGCTACAATTAGGGCACCACATCAACAGAGATCCAGTACAGACCCCAGGAGTTCATCCCCCCATACACAGTATAGACCCCGGGAGCCCATCCCCCTCACACAGTATAGACCCCGGGAGCCCATCCCCCTCACACAGTATAGACCCCGGGAGCCCATCCCCCTCACACAGTATAGACCCCGGGAGCCCATCCCCCTCACACAGTACAGACCCCGGGAGCCCATCCCCCTCACACAGTACAGACCCCGGGAGCCCGTCCCCCTCACACAGTATAGACCCCGGAAGCTCATCCCCCCTCACAAAGTACAGACCCCGGGAGCTCATCCCCCTTACACAGTACAGACCCCGGGAGCTCATCCCCCTTACACAGTACAGACCCTGGGAGCCCATCCCCCTTACACAGTACAGACCCTGGGAGCTCGTCCCCCTCACAAAGTACAGACCCTGGGAGCCCATCCCCCTTGCACAGTACAGACCCTGGGAGCCCATCCCCCTCACACAGTATAGACCCTGGGAGAACATCCCCCTCACACAGTACAGACCCCGGGAGCTCATCCCCCTCACACAGTATAGACACCAGGAGCCCATCCCACTCACACAGTACAGACCCCAGGAGAACATCCCCCTCACACAGTATTATTATTATTTATTTATATAGCACCATTAATTCCATGGTGCTGTACATGAGAGGGGGTTACATCAAAATACAAATATCACTTACAGTAAACAAAACAATGAGACTGATACAGAGGGGCGAGGACCCTGCCCTACAGGATGGTGGGTCGAGGGTTGCAGTAGCTCCGATGGTGTTGAGGTGGCCGTGTGGTCTTTACAGGCTGTAAGCTTCCTTGAAGAGGTGGGTTTTCAGGTTTCTTTTGAAGGATCCAAAAGTAGTGGATAACCGAATGTGTTGGAGCACTGAATTCCAGAGGATGGGGGATATTCGGGAGAAGTCTTGGAGGCGATTGAGTGAGGAGCGAATAAGCGTGGAGGAGAGAAGGAGGTCTTGGGAGGACCGGAGATTACGTGAGGGAAGATATTGAGAGATTAATGTGGAAATATACGGAGGAGAAAGGTTATGGATGGCTTTGTAGGTCAGTGTTAGTAATTTAAACTGGATACACTGGGAAATTGGGAGCCAGTGAAGGGATTTGCAAAAAGAGGAAGCAGGAGTGTAGCGAGGAGAGAGATTAATTAGTCGGGCAGAAGAATGAAGGACAGACTGGAGGGTTGCGAGAGTGTAAGAAGGTAGGTCACAGAGGAGGATGTTGCAGTTGTCCAGGCGGGAGATGATGAAGGCATGCACGAGCATTTTGGTAGAGTGTGGGTTGAGGAAAGGACGGATTCTGGAAATATTTTTGAGCTGGAGGCGACAGGAGGTGGTAAGAGCTTGGAAGTGCGGTTTGTAGGACAGGGCAGAGTCAAGGGTAAAGGCCCCTTCACATTAAGCGACGCTGCAGCGATACTGACAACGATCCGGATCGCTGCAGCGTCGCTGTTTGGTCGCTGGAGAGCTGTCACACAGACCGCTCTCCAGCGACCAACGATGCTGGTAACCAGGGTAAACATCGGGTTACTAAGCGCAGGGCCGCGCTTAGTAACCCGATGTTTACCCTGGTTACCAGCGTAAAAGTAAAAAAAACAAACACTACATACTTACCTACCGCTGTCTGTCCCCGGCGCTCTGCTTCTCTGGTCTGGCTGTGAGCACAGCAGCCGGAAAGCAGAGCGGTGACGTCACCGCTCTGCTTTCCGGCTGACCGACGCTCACAGCCAGTACAGGAGGAGTGCAGAGCACAGCGCCGGGGACAGACAGCGGTAGGTAAGTATGTAGTGTTTTTTTTTTTTTACTTTTACGCTGGTAACCAGGGTAAACATCGGGTTACTAAGCGCGGCCCTGCGCTTAGTAACCCGATGTTTACCCTGGTTACCAGTGAAGACATCGCTGGATCGGTGTCACACACGCCGATCCAGCGATGTCCACGGGAGATCCAGCGACGAAATAAAGTTCTGGACTTTGTTCAGCGACCAACGATCTCCCAGCAGGGGCCTGATCATTGGTCGCTGTCACACATAACGATTTCCTTAACGATATCGTTGCTACGTCACAAAAAGCAACGATATCGTTAACGATATCGTTATGTGTGAAGGTACCTTTACTCCGAGGCAGCGGATTTTGGGTACAGGGGAAAGTGTGATTTCATTTATTTTGATAGATAGATCAGGTAGGGAAGATATGCGAGATGGAGGAAAGATAATGAGTTCAGATTTGTCCACATTGAGCTTGAGGAAGCGAGAGGAGAAGAAGGAGGATATGGCTGATAGACACTCTGGGATTCTGGAGAGCAGAGAGGTGACATCTGGGCCAGAGAGGTAGATCTGAGTGTCATCGGCATATAGATGGTACCGGAAGCCATAGGACCTTATGAGTTGTCTCAGGCCGAGTGTATAGATTGAGAAGAGTAGGGGTCCTAGGACAGAGCCTTGGGGGACACCAACAGAGAGGGGGCGAGATAAAGAGGTAGTATGGGAGTAGGAAACGCTAAATGTGTGGTTGGTAAGGTATGAGGAGATCCAAGATAGGGCAAGGTCTTTGACACCAAAAGAAGAGAGGATCTGTAGTAGGAGGCAGTGGTCAACTGTGTCGAAGGCAGAGGACAGGTCTAGGAGGAGGAGTATAGAGAATTGTCTGTTAGCTTTGGCTGTAAGTCGTTAGTAATTTTGGTCAGGGCTGTCTCAGTGGAATGGTGGGGACGGAAGCCAGATTGTAGGTTGTCGAAGAGAGAGTTAGATGCAAAGTGAGAGGAAAGTTCAGCATGGACGGGCTGCTCAAGGAGTTTGGAAGCAAATGGGAGCAAAGATATGAGGCGATAGCTGGACACAGCGCTTGGGTCAAGGGATGACTTTTTGAGGATAGGTGTGATTGTGGCATGTTTGAAGGCAGAGGGGAAGGTGCCAGAAGTTAGTGATAGGTTGAAGAGATGGGTTAGGGATGGGATTAGTGTGGTGGTGAGGTGTATAGACACCAGGAGCCTATTCCCCTCACACAGTATAGACCCCGGGAGCTCATCCCCCTCACACAGTACAGACCCCGGGAGAACATCCCCCTCACACAGTACAGACCCCGGGAGAACATCCCCTCACACAGTACAGACCCCGGGAGAACATCCCCCTCACACAGTACAGACCCCAAGAGAACATCCCCCTCACAAAGTACAGACCCCGGGAGAACATCCCCCTCACAAAGTACAGACCCCGGGAGAACATCCCCCCTCACACAGTACAGACCCCGGGAGCCCATCCCCCTCACACAGTACAGACCCCGGGAGCCCAACCCGCTCACACAGTACAGACCCCAGAAGAACATCCCCCTCACACAGTACAGACCCCAAGAGAACATCCCCCTCACACAGTACAGACCCCGGGAGAACATCCCCCTCACACAGTACAGACCCCGGGAACCCATCCCCCTCACACAGTACAAACCCCGGGAGCCCATCCCCCTCACACAGTATAGACCCTGGGAGCCCATCCCCCTCACACAGTATAGACCCTAGGAGAACATCCCCCTCACACAGTACAGACCCCGGGAGCCCATCCCTCTCACACAGTACAGACCCCGGGAGCCCATCCCTCTCACACAGTACAGAGCCCGGGAGAACATCCCCCTCACACAGTACAGACCCCAAGAGAACATCCCCCTCACACAGTACAGACCCCGGGAGAACATCCCCCTCACACAGTACAGACCCCGGGAGAACATCCCCCTCACACAGTACAGACCCCGGGAGAACATCCCCCTCACACAGTACAGACCCCAAGAGAACATCCCCCTCACACAGTACAGACCCCGGGAGCCCTTCCCCCTCACACAGTACAGACCCCGGGAGAACATCCCCCTCACACAGTACAGACCCCGGGAGAACATCACCCTCACACAGTACAGACCCCGGGAGCCCATCCCCCTCACACAGTATAGACCCTGGGAGAACATCCCCCTCACACAGTACAGACCCCGGGAGCCCATCCCCCTCACACAGTACAGACCTCAAGAGAACATTCCCCTCACACAGTACAGACCCCGGGAGCCCATCCCTCTCACACAGTACAGACCCCGGGAGCCCATCCCCCTCACACAGTACAGACCCCAAGAGAACATCCCCCTTACACAGTACAGACCCCGGGAGAAAATCCCCCTCACACAGTACAGACCCCGGGAGAACATCCCCCTCACACAGTACAGACCCCGGAAGCCAATCCCCCTCACACAGTACAGACCCCGGGAGAACATCCCCCTCACACAGTACAGACCCCGGGAGAACATCCCCCTCACACAGTACAGACCCCGGGAGCCCATCCTCCTCACACAGTATAGACCCCGGGAGAACATCCCCCTCACACAGTACAGACCCCGGGAGCCCATTCCTCTCACACAGTACAGACCCCAGGAGAACATCCTCCTCACACAGTACAGACCCCGGGAGAACATCCCCCTCACACAGTACAGACCCCAAGAGAACATCCCCCTTACACAGTACAGACCCCGGGAGCCCATCCCCCTCACACAGTACAGACCCCGGGAGCCCATCCCCCTCACACAGTACAGACCCCGGGAAAACATCCCCCTCACACAGTACAGACCCCGGGAGAACATCCCCCTCACACAGTACAGACCCCGGGAGAACATCCCCCTCACACAGTACAGACCCCGGGAGAACATCCCCCTCACACAGTACAGACCCCGGGAGCCCATCCTCCTCACACAGTATAGACCCCGGGAGAACATCCCCCTCACACAGTGCAGACCCCGGGAGCCCATCCCTCTCACACAGTATAGACCCCAAGAGAACATCCCCCTCACACAGTATAGACCCCGGGAGCCGATTCCCCCCTCACACAGTACAGACCCCGGGAGCCCATCCCCCTCACACAGTACAGACCTCGGGAGCCCATCCCCCTCACACAGTATAGACCCCGGAAGCCTATCCCCCTCACACAGTACAGACCCCGGGAGAACATCCCCCTCACACAGTACAGACCCCGGGAGAACATCCCCCTCACACAGTACAGACCCCGGGAGCCCATCCCCCTCACACAGTACAGACCCCGGGAGCCCTTCCCCCTCACACAGTACAGACCCCGGGAGCCCATCCCCCCTCACACAGGTCAGACCCCGGGAGAACATCCCCCTCACACAGTACAGACCCCGGGAACCCATCCCCCTCACACACAGTACAGACCCCGGGAGCCCATCCCCCTCACACAGTATAGACCCTGAGAGAACATCCCCCTCACACAGTACAGACCCCGGGAGCCCATCCCCCTCACACAGTACAGACCCCAAGAGAACATCCCCCTCACACAGTACAGACCCCGGGAGCCCATCCCTCTCACACAGTACAGACCCCGGGAGCCCATCCCCCTCACACAGTACAGACCCCAAGAGAACATCCCCCTCACACAGTACAGACCCCGGGAGAACATCCCCCTCACACAGTACAGACTCCGGGAGAACATCCCCCTCACACAGTACAGACCCCGGGAGCCAATCCCCCTCACACAGTACAGACCCCGGGAGAACATCCCCCTCACACAGTACAGACCCCGGGAGAACATCCCCCTCACACAGTACAGACCCCGGGAGAACATCCCCCTCACACAGTACAGACCCCGGGAGCCCATCCTCCTCACACAGTATAGACCCCGGGAGAACATCCCCCTCACACAGTACAGACCCCGGGAGCCCATCCCTCTCACACAGTATAGACCCCAAGAGAACATCCCCTTCACACAGTATAGACCCCGGGAGCCGATTCCCCCCTCACACAGTATAGACCCCGGGAGAACATCCCCCTCACACAGTACAGACCCCGGGAGCCCATCCTCCTCACACAGTACAGACCCCAAGAGAACATCCCCCTCACACAGTACAGACCCCGGGAGAACATCCCCCTCACACAGTACAGACCCCGGGAGAACATCCCCCTCACACAGTACAGACCCCGGGAGAACATCCCCCTCACACAGTACAGACCCCGGGAGAACATCCCCCTCACACAGTACAGACCCCAAGAGAACATCCCCCTCACACAGTACAGACCCCGGGAGCCCTTCCCCCTCACACAGTACAGACCCCGGGAGCCCATCCCCCTCACACAGTACAGACCCCGGGAGAACATCCCCTTCACACAGTACAGACCCCGGGAGCCCATCCCCCTCACACAGTACAGACCCCGGGAGCCCATCCCCCTCACACAGTACAGACCCCGGGAGAACATCCCCCTCACACAGTACAGACCCCGGGAGAACATCCCCCTCACACAGTACAGACCCCGGGAGCCCATCCCCCTCACACAGTACAGACCCCGGGAGCCCTTCCCCCTCACACAGTACAGACCCCGGGAGCCCATCCCCCCTCACACAGGTCAGACCCCGGGAGAACATCCCCCTCACACAGTACAGACCCCGGGAACCCATCCCCCTCACACACAGTACAGACCCCGGGAGCCCATCCCCCTCACACAGTATAGACCCCGGGAGAACATCCCCCTCACACAGTACAGACCCCGGGAGCCCATCCCCCTCACACAGTACAGACCCCAAGAGAACATCCCCCTCACACAGTACAGACCCCGGGAGCCCATCCCTCTCACACAGTACAGACCCCGGGAGCTCATCCCCCTCACACAGTACAGACCCCAGGAGCCCATCCCCCTCACACAGTACAGACCCCGGGAGCTCATCCCCCTCACACAGTACAGACCCCAAGAGAACATCCCCCTCACACAGTACAGACTCCGGGAGAACATCCCCCTCACACAGTACAGACCCCGGGAGAACATCCCCCTCACACAGTACAGACCCCGGGAGCCAATCCCCCTCACACAGTACAGACCCCGGAAGCCCATTCCCCTCACACAGTACAGACCCCGGGAGAACATCCCCCTCACACAGTACAGACCCCGGGAGAACATCCCCCTCACACAGTACAGACCCCGGGAGAACATCCCCCTCACACAGTACAGACCCCGGGAGCCAATCCCCCTCACACAGTACAGACCCCGGGAGAACATCCCCCTCACACAGTACAGACCCCAAGAGAACATCCCCCTCACACAGTACAGACCCCGGGAGAACATCCCCCTCACACAGTACAGACCCCGGGAGAACATCCCCCTCACACAGTACAGACCCCGGGAGCCAATCCCCCTCACACAGTACAGACCCCGGGAGAACATCCCCCTCACACAGTACAGACCCCGGGAGAATATCCCCCTTACACAGTACAGACCCCGGGAGCCCATCCTCCTCACACAGTATAGACCCCGGGAGAACATCCCCCTCACACAGTATAGACCCCGGGAGCCCATCCCTCTCACACAGTATAGACCCCAAGAGAACATCCCCCTCACACAGTATAGACCCCGGGAGCCGATTCCCCCCTCACACAGTATAGACCCCGGGAGAACATCCCCCTCACACAGTACAGACCCCGGGAGCCCATCCTCCTCACACAGTACAGACCCCGGGAGCCAATCCCCCTCACACAGTACAGACCCCGGGAGCCCATCCCCCTCACACAGTATAGACCCCGGGAGCCCTTCCCCCTCACACAGTACAGACCCCGGGAGCCCATCCCCCTCACACAGTACAGACCCCGGGAGAACATCCCCCTCACACAGTACAGACCCCGGGAGCCCATCCCCCTCACACAGTACAGACCCCGGGAGAACATCCCCCTCACACAGTACAGACCCCGGGAGAACATCCCCCTCACACAGTACAGACCCCGGGAGAACATCCCCCTCACACAGTACAGACCCCGGGAGAACATCCCCCTCACACAGTACAGACCCCGGGAGCCCATCCCCCTCACACAGTACAGACCCCGGGAGCCCTTCCCCCTCACACAGTA
Source organism: Ranitomeya imitator (assembly GCF_032444005.1). NCBI lineage: Eukaryota > Metazoa > Chordata > Amphibia > Anura > Dendrobatidae > Ranitomeya > Ranitomeya imitator. Next base: position 15,585,279 of record NC_091284.1, on the reverse strand, counting down.
CAGACCCCGGGAGCCCATCCCCCCTCACACAGGTCAGACCCCGGGAGAACATCCCCCTCACACAGTACAGACCCCGGGAACCCATCCCCCTCTTACACAGTATAGACCCCGGGAGCCCATCCCCCTCACACAGTATAGACCCTGGGAGAACATCCCCCTCACACAGTACAGACCCCGGGAGCCCATCCCCCTCACACAGTACAGACCCCAAGAGAACATCCCCCTCACACAGTACAGACCCCGGGAGCCCATCCCCCTCACACAGTACAGACCCTGGGAGAACATCCCCCTCACACAGTACAGACCCCGGGAGAACATCCCCCTCACACAGTACAGACCCCGGGAGAACATCCCCCTCACACAGTACAGACCCCGGGAGAACATCCCCCTCACACAGTACAGACCCCGGGAGAACATCCCCCTCACACAGTACAGACCCCGGGAGAACACCCCCCTCACACAGTACAGACCCCGGGAGCTCATCCCCCTCACACAGTATAGACCCCGGGAGAACATCCCCCTCACACAGTACAGACCCCGGGAGAACATCCCCCTCACACAGTACAGACCCCGGGAGAACATCCCCCTCACACAGTACAGACCCTGGGAGAACATCCCCCTCACACAGTACAGACCCCGGGAGAACATCCCCCTCACACAGTATAGACCCCGGGAGAACATCCCCCTCACACAGTACAGACCCCGGGAGAACACCCCCCTCACACAGTATAGACCCTGGCAGAACATCCCCCTCACACAGTACAGACCCCGGGAGAACATCCCCCTCACACAGTACAGACCCCGGGAGCCCATCCTCCTCACACAGTATAGACCCCAGGAGCCCATCCCCCTCACACAGTACAGACCCCAAGAGAACATCCCCCTCACACAGTATAGACCCCGGGAGCCCATCCCCCTCACACAGTACAGACCCCGGGAAAACATCCCCCTCACACAGTACAGACCCCGGGAGAACATCCCCCTCACACAGTACAGACCCCGGGAGCCCATCCCCCTCACACAGTACAGACCCTGGGAGAACATCCCCCTCACACAGTACAGACCCCGGGAGCCCATCCCCCTCACACAGTACAGACCCCGGGAGAACATCCCCCTCACACAGTACAGACCCCGGGAGCCCATCCCCCTCACACAGTACAGACCCCAAGAGAACATCCCCCTCACACAGTATAGACCCCGGGAGCCCATCCCCCTCACACAGTACAGACCCCGGGAGAACATCCCCCTCACACAGTACAGACCCCGGGAGCCAATCCCCCTCACACAGTATAGACCCCGGGAGAACATCCCCCTCACACAGTACAGACCCCGGGAGCCGATTCCCCTCACACAGTATAGACCCCGGGAGCCAATCCCCCTCACACAGTACAGACCCCGGGAAAACATCCCCCTCACACAGTACAGACCCCGGGAGCCGATTCCCCCCTCCCCCTCCGGTACGCACACCTCCTCTCCGGAGCCCCTCCCCCCTCCGTAGCTGCCTCTTAACTGTCAGTGAAGGTTGTTGTACGGTTGCCATAGGAACTTAACAGGAAGTGACGTAGTTCCGGATCTCCTGTGCCGATTGGAGGCCGCGGCGGCGCTAGCGTTCAATCCATAGCGGAGACTAAAACCGGAGAAGTGAGAACAAAGGGGGCACTGGTGGGAGATGAGGGTGGGGGTGTCACTGGTGGGAGATGAGGGTGAGGGGTGTCACTGGTGGGAGATGAGGGTGAGGGTGTCACTGGTGGGAGATGAGGGTGGGGGTGTCACTGGTGGGAGATGAGGGTGAGGGGTGTCACTGGTGGGAGATGAGGGTGAGGGGTGTCACTGGTGGGAGATGAGGGTGGGGGTGTCACTGGTGGGAGATGAGGGTGAGGGGTGTCACTGGTGGGAGATGAGGGTGAGGGTGTCACTGGTGGGAGATGAGGGTGGGGGTGTCACTGGTGGGAGATGAGGGTGGGGGTGTCACTGGTGGGAGATGAGGGTGGGAGATGAGGGTGGGGGTGTCACTGGTGGGAGATGAGGGTGGGGGTGTCACTGGTGGGAGATGAGGGTGAGGGTGTCACTGGTGGGAGATGAGGGTGGGAGATGAGGGTGGGGGTGTCACTGGTGGGAGATGAGGGTGAGGGTGTCACTGGTGGGAGATGAGGGTGGGGGTGTCACTGGTGGGAGATGAGGGTGAGGGTGTCACTGGTGGGAGATGAGGGTGGGGGTGTCACTGGTGGGAGATGAGGGTGGGGGTGTCACTGGTGGGAGATGAGGGTGGGGGTGTCACTGGTGGGAGATGAGGGTGGGGGTGTCACTGGTGGGAGATGAGGGTGGGGGGTGTCACTGGTGGGAGATGAGGGTGGGGGTGTCACTGGTGGGAGATGAGGGTGGGGGTGTCACTGGTGGGAGATGAGGGTGAGGGTGTCACTGGTGGGAGATGAGGGTGGGGGTGTCACTGGTGGGAGATGAGGGTGAGGGTGTCACTGGTGGGAGATGAGGGTGGGGGTGTCACTGGTGGGAGATGAGGGTGGGGGTGTCACTGGTGGGAGATGAGGGTGGGGGTGTCACTGGTGGGAGATGAGGGTGGGGGTGTCACTGGTGGGAGATGAGGGTGGGGGTGTCACTGGTGGGAGATGAGGGTGGGGGTGTCACTGGTGGGAGATGAGGGTGAGGGGTGTCACTGGTGGGAGATGAGGGTGGGGGTGTCACCGGTGGGAGATGAGGGTGGGGGTGTCACTGGTGGGAGATGAGGGTGAGGGGTGTCACTGGTGGGAGATGAGGGTGGGGGTGTCACCGGTGGGAGATGAGGGTGGGGGTGTCACTGGTGGGAGATGAGGGTGAGGGGTGTCACTGGTGGGAGATGAGGGTGGGGGTGTCACTGGTGGGAGATGAGGGTGGGGGTGTCACTGGTGGGAGATGAGGGTGGGGGTGTCACTGGTGGGAGATGAGGGTGTCACTGGTGGGAGATGAGGGTGGGGGGTGTCACTGGTGGGAGATGAGGGTGGGGGTGTCACTGGTGGGAGATGAGGGTGGGGGTGTCACTGGTGGGAGGTGGGGGTGTCACTGGTGGGAGATGAGGGTGGGGGGTGTCACTGGTGGGAGATGAGGGTGGGGGTGTCACTGGTGGGAGATGAGGGTGGGGGTGTCACTGGTGGGAGGTGGGGGTGTCACTGGTGGGAGATGAGGGTGGGGGTGTCACTGGTGGGAGATGAGGGTGAGGGGTGTCACTGGTGGGAGATGAGGGTGAGGGGTGTCACTGGTGGGAGATGAGGGTGGGGGGTGTCACTGGTGGGAGATGAGGGTGTCACTGGTGGGAGATGAGGTTGGGGGGTGTCACCGGTGGGAGATGAGGGTGAGGGTGTCACCGGTGGGAGATGAGGGTGGGGGTGTCACCGGTGGGAGATGAGGGTGGGGGTGTCACTGGTGGGAGATGAGGGTGGGGGTGTCACCGGTGGGAGATGAGGGTGGGGGTGTCACTGGTGGGAGATGAGGGTGGGGGTGTCACCGGTGGGAGATGAGGGTGGGGGTGTCACTGGTGGGAGATGAGGGTGAGGGGTGTCACTGGTGGGAGATGAGGGTGGGGGTGTCACTGGTGGGAGATGAGGGTGGGGGGTGTCACTGGTGGGTGATGAGGGAGGGGTGACTGGCTGCAGCGGTCCTCACGGTCCCTCGTCTCCGCAGATGTCTGGACGTTACACTCGTCCCATTAGCGGTCGATCAGGAGTAAAGAAATCATCAGGAAGCAGGAAGAAGGCACAAGTGCGTCAGGCGTGGGACGTGAGTTTCTCGGGGGTCTCTGGTCCTCCCCCTGCAGTCTGATGTCTGGTTGTTCCCCGCCGGGGTCTCATCAGGTTTCTCTGTTGTTTTTCAGAGTTCCATACAAGATCTCGGCGTCCATCGTGCGACCCCCGAGGAGCTGGTGAGTGACCACAGCGGGCCGGGATCAGGGATTCTCTGCTGGTGTCGGGGAGGATCCGGGTCATTGAGCTGCTCCTGTCCACTGATCTCCGCAGGTGCATCGTCATGAGATCCACAAGTCACGAAATCACAGCCTGGCCCAATGGGAACTGAAAAAGAGATCCTTACAGAAAGAGTGGAGGAGACAGAACGGCGGACCCCCGGACCCCCTGGAGGAAAGACGCCTGGCCATAATGATGGAGGTAAAGAGAACGGAAACGACAGGGACAGAGGATCCAGGCTCATAAGTAACTCATCAATGAGATCTCCATAAACTGTCAGTGTAAGAATAGTGAGTGCAGCTCTGGAGTATAATACAGGATGTAACTCAGGATCAGTAATGTATGAACACAGTGACTGCACCAGCAGAATAGTGATTGCAGCTCTGGGGTATAATACAGGATGTAACTCAGGATCAGTAATGTAATGTATGTACACAGTGACTGTACCAGCAGAATAGTTAGTGCAGCTCTGGAGTATAATACAGGATGTAACTCAGGATCAGTAATGTAATGTATGTACACAGTGACTGCACCAGCAGAATAGTGACTGCAGCTCTGGAGTATAATACAGGATGTAACTCAGGATCAGTAATGTAATGTATGTACACAGTGACTGCACCAGCACAATAGTGAGTGCAGCTCTGGAGTATAATACAGGATGTAACTCAGGATCAGTAATGTAATGTATGTACACAGTGACTGCACCAGCAGAATAGTGAGTGCAGCTCTGGGGTATAATACAGGGTGTAACTCAGGATCAGTAATGTAATGTATGTACACAGTGACTGTACCAGCAGAATAGTGAGTGCAGCTCTGGAGTATAATACAGGATGTAACTCAGGATCAGTAATGTAATGTATGTACACAGTGACTGCACCAGCAGAATAGTGACTGCAGCTCTGGAGTATAATACAGGATGTAACTCAGGATCAGTAATGTAATGTATGTACACAGTGACTGCACCAGCACAATAGTGAGTGCAGCTCTGGAGTATAATACAGGATGTAACTCAGGATCAGTAATGTATGTACACAGTGACTGCACCAGCAGAATAGTGACTGCAGCTCTGGAGTATAATACAGGATGTAACTCAGGATCAGTAATGTAATGTATGTACACAGTGACTGCACCAGCACAATAGTGAGTGCAGCTCTGGAGTATAATACAGGATGTAACTCAGGATCAGTAATGTATGTACACAGTGACTGCACCAGCAGAATAGTGAGTGCAGCTCTGGGGTATAATACAGGATGTATCTCAGGATCAGTAATGTAATGTATGTACACAGTGACTGCACCAGCAGAATAGTGAGTGCAGCTCTGGGGTATAATACAGGATGTATCTCAGGATCAGTAATGTAATGTATGTACACAGTGACTGCACCAGCAGAATAGTGAGTGCAGCTCTGGGGTATAATACAGGATGTAACTCAGGATCAGTAATGTAATGTATGTACACCGTGACTGCACCAGCAGAATAGTGAGTGCAGCTCTGGGGTATAATACAGGAGGTAACTCAGGATCAGTAATGTAATGTATGTACACATTGACTGCACCAGCAGAATAGTGAGTGCAGCTCTGGGGTATAATACAGGATGTAACTCAGGATCAGTAATGTAATGTATGTACACAGTGACTGCACCAGCAGAATAGTGAGTGCAGCTCTGGGGTATAATACAGGATGTAACTCAGGATCAGTAATGTAATGTATGTACACAGTGACTGCGCCAGCAGAATAGTGAGTGCAGCTCTGGGGTATAATACAGGATGTAACTCAGGATCAGTAATGTAATGTATGTACACAGTGACTGCGCCAGCAGAATAGTGAGTGCAGCTCTGGGGTATAATACAGGATGTAACTCAGGATCAGTAATGTAATGTATGTACACAGTGACTGCACCAGCAGAATAGTGAGTGCAGCTCTGGGGTATAATACAGGAGGTAACTCAGGATCAGTAATGTAATGTATGTACACATTGACTGCACCAGCAGAATAGTGAGTGCAGCTCTGGGGTATAATACAGGATGTAACTCAGGATCAGTAATGTAATGTATGTACACAGTGACTGCACCAGCAGAATAGTGAGTGCAGCTCTGGGGTATAATACAGGATGTAACTCAGGATCAGTAATGTAATGTATGTACACAGTGACTGCGCCAGCAGAATAGTGAGTGCAGCTCTGGGGTATAATACAGGATGTAACTCAGGATCAGTAATGTAATGTATGTACACATTGACTGCACCAGCAGAATAGTGAGTGCAGCTCTGGGGTATAATACAGGATGTAACTCAGGATCAGTAATGTAATGTATGTACACAGTGACTGCACCAGCAGAATAGTGAGTGCAGCTCTGGGGTATAATACAGGATGTAACTCAGGATCAGTAATGTAATGTATGTACACAGTGACTGCACCAGCAGAATAGTGAGTGCAGCTCTGGGGTATAATACAGGATGTAACTCAGGATCAGTAATGTAATGTATGTACACAGTGACTGCACCAGCAGAATAGTGAGTGCAGCTCTGGGGTATAATACAGGATGTAACTCAGGATCAGTAATGTAATGTATGTACACAGTGACTGCACCAGCAGAATAGTGAGTGCAGCTCTGGGGTATAATACAGGAGGTAACTCAGGATCAGTAATGTAATGTATGTACACATTGACTGCAACAGCAGAATAGTGAGTGCAGCTCTGGGGTATAATACAGGATGTAACTCAGGATCAGTAATGTAATGTATGTACACAGTGACTGCACCAGCAGAATAGTGAGTGCAGCTCTGGGGTATAATACAGGATGTAACTCAGGATCAGTAATGTAATGTATGTACACAGTGACTGCGCCAGCAGAATAGTGAGTGCAGCTCTGGGGTATAATACAGGATGTAACTCAGGATCAGTAATGTAATGTATGTACACAGTGACTGCACCAGCAGAATAGTGAGTGCAGCTCTGGGGTATAATACAGGATGTAACTCAGGATCAGTAATGTAATGTATGTACACAGTGACTGCGCCAGCAGAATAGTGAGTGCAGCTCTGGGGTATAATACAGGATGTAACTCAGGATCAGTAATGTAATGTATGTACACAGTGACTGCACCAGCAGAATAGTGAGTGCAGCTCTGGGGTATAATACAGGATGTAACTCAGGATCAGTAATGTAATGTATGTACACAGTGACTGCACCAGCAGAATAGTGAGTGCAGCTCTGGGGTATATTACATCTGCATCTGAGCTCAGTGATGGGACCTGCAGGGATCAGACACTCCTCAGCTGGCCGTTGGATGACGTGTAATTATGGGATGGCCTTTGTGCTGTACATTGATCTTCCAGGGTCGCAGGTGACGTTGATATCGTTTACAGGAGCGGGGTCTGTGGGGGTGGGGGGTGTTTTCATCCTTTAGTTTCCTTGTTTCTGGTTGAGGTCCAGTACATCTTTCATGTATTATTGGATGTCATCGCTTTGTGCTTCTTTCTGCAGATTCTCTCGGATCAGTACCAGATGAAGGATGTCCTGGAGCGCTCGGACAGGGCCATGGCTGTGGTGAAGGATCTGTTTGGAGATGCCCCCCGCAGACACACTGGTACTATCCTACATGCCCATGTCCGCATTGTCCTACCTCTGTTTCCCCACGTTAGATCTCCAGCTCTCCTGTCTGTACGGATCATCCATGTTGAAGTCTTTGTATTATGTTTTTTCCAGGTTTCCCACATGTCACCATGGCCCCATCCTGTGACCTGGATACTTCATGTGGCCCCATAACGCTGAAGAAGGACCCCCCCACCCGCCTGTCCATCCTCAGCGAGAGCATCATGGACTCTCAGGTAATAGGACCGAGGATTGCTTGTTCTGAGGGGTCCTGTCCAGGGTCTCTCATCACGGGTGGTGAGGGAAGACGATGATGATGGAAGAGGTCATTGTAATTATGATGATGATGAGGGGTAGTGGTGGTGGTCATGTTGAATGATGGTGATAGTGGTGGTTACTTATCATTTTGCTATTTGACCTCTTCTGGTTTTTAGGCTCTGAATGAGGTGGAGGAGACCCACCCTGAGGACAGTGATGATGAAGATGCAGAGGTGTCCATCAGCTTCCGGCCCAACCTTGACACAGACAAGTAAGCCAGTTCGTGTCCCGGGCGCCGGCTCGTGTCCCGGGCGCCGGCTCGTGTCCCGGACGCTGGCTCGTGTCCCGGACGCCGGCTCGTGACCCGGACGCCGGCTCGTGTGCCGGGCGCCGGCTTGTGTCCCGGGCGCCGGCTCGTGTCCCGGGCGCCGGCTCGTGTCCCGGGCGCCGGCTCGTGTCCCGGGCGCCGGCTCGTGTCCCGGGCGCCGGCTCGTGTCCCGGGCGCCGGCTCGTGTGCCGGGCGCCGGCTCGTGTCCCGGGCGCCGGCTCGTGTGGCGGGCGCCGGCTCGTGTCCCGGGCGCCGGCTCGTGTCCCGGGCGCCGGCTCGTGTCCCGGGCGCCGGCTCGTGTCCCGGGCGCCGGCTCGTGTGGCGGGCGCCGGCTCGTGTCCCGGACGCCGGCTGTGCCCTTCTTGAAGCTGCAGTCCGTCAGACAAGATACAGCTGCATCATGACGCTCGGCATTGTGGGAGCACAGCCTGATATATACCATGATAAGGCCTCATTCACACGGCAGAGGTTGTGGTCCGAGGAGCAAAGTCACTACTACTCCCACTGTGCGATATGCCCGAGTGGGTGCACTTAGTGGCCATTTAAAGAGCACTGAGTGTTTCAAAAAACTTTGACTTCTGCCCCTTCACTTTATTGATTGGTGGGGACTCCGCACCCGGCCCCCCCCGCTGATCAGTGGGGTAAAGGTGATAATTTTGGGAAAACTAGATATTCATAAAGGGGTGATCTGCTGATCCACAAGATGGAGGCTGGTAGTGAGTTCTCCCCTCCCCTTCCACAGTGGGGGCACCCGTGACTGTGGCATAGGGTGAGATCTCTGTAGACGGGGTCCGGCGTTGTGTTGAGCAGTCGCGGTTGGCGAGGGGCCGTGACATTCTGTCTCCAAAAATCCTTTTCTGATCTTTTTCCAGGGTTCGCCGGATACTGAATGAAGAGACTTCTCATCTCACATCTGATCGGTGGTCCAGGTCCGGAGATACAGTGCAGGACCCCCTTGTAACTCCCAGAGGGGCCGAGCACCCCTCACACAACCATATAGGTAAGAAGATTCAGACACCCCTTTATTAAAGCGATGCTCCCCTCTACAGCTCATTACTCCATGCATCTAAGATAAGGAAGCGGCTGCATCTCACCTATCGTTTTGTGTATGCAGCTCCTGCCTTGGCCTATACATCGCCACGGTTACAGACAACTAGCCCACCATGTGGGGTCTGATCCTGGAGTCATGTTCTCCTCTCTCTGCCTCCTCATCTTCACAGATCACAGAAGATCGGGCAGCACATGCTCGTTGTCTGTAACCATGGAGATGCATCAGACAGCACAGGGGCTGTATACACTAAACGGGAGGAGGATTGGCATTGGTCTCCTGCAGTGTGCAGTAGTAGCCGCTCTCGGTGATGCCTCAATCCTCCTGGGCAGTCTTCACACTCCGCTTCTCTCGCCAGCATTAAACGCCACCGCGGCTGTGAGGAAGGTGAAGGCCCGACTAGCGGAGGACGAGCCGGAGAGCAGTATCGTCATCGGCCGCGTATTAAACCCGCAGCCCGTACACCAGCGCCAGCTGCAGAGGAAAGGTAGATGTGCTGGGCCCCAGAGAACAGCGCCCCCCTCAGCCCAGACACAACCCGTGTCACACAAGGGGCAGCAGAAATGGGAACTACTACAAGTCATCTGGGGTTTGTTCTACTGCAGGAAAGAAGACGGGACCATCCCAGGTCTCCAGCAGTCAGAGAGCCGGACCCCCGGCCCCCTCCACACACGAGCCGTCCAGCCTGGATGTCCTGAAGCAGATGGTCCAGGAGGTGGAGCGGGAGCTGGAGACCTACGAGAGGGAGAGCGGCCGGGATGTGTCCTCCGCCCCGCAGTCTCGGGGGCTGACGGGCTTCACCCTGTGCCTCGTCAGCGCCATCAGGCGGCTGGTGTCCCACCTGAAGGAGGTGAGACGGGCGAGGGGCTGAGGCTGGGGTCTCACCGGAGGTCGGGGGCACTGAGCCGTGGCTTCCTCCACAGAGCGACCGGCAGCTGCGCCAGGAGTCCGCGGAGCGGCAGCGGCTGAAGGACGAGTTGACGGAGCAGCGGCTGCTGATCGACGCCCTGACCGCGGAGATCCTCGCTATGAAGGACGGCGGTTCCGTGCCCACGGTAATGTCTGGACAGCGTCGTCCTCCATCTGTAGATTTAGCAGACCGCTGACTTCGCACACATTGGTCACTCACAAGCCGCGGTGTGACCACAATAAGTGGATCTAAAAACTGGAGCCCCCCGACCAAAAGTATGAAGGGTCTGTAGTGCGGGAGGAACATCGCTGCAGGACCCACAGCGCCACCTTGCTCCGTGTGGCTGCGTATGGTACTGCAGATCAGCTCCATCAGACCCTCCATTCTGCTGATCGGGTCAGTCCCAGGAGTCGGACACCAACAGAAGCCCTAACACAGGAGTGCGGTCTCTGGGGGGCTACGCGGCGGTAGCTGGATGTTTTGCTGCCATGTTTTACCTTCCACAGGGCGGTCTCCGGCCCCTGTCCCACCAGTCACCGACTCCTAGGGAGGCTGCGATGAGCCGTCCTGTGCCCGTCCCCGAGCAGATGGAAGCCCCGACCAACAACGACGGTGCCCACCCGCTGACGGCACATGGTGGGTTAATATCTATGAAATGGGGGTCACCTGCTGACCAGTGGGGTCAGAATGCTGGGACCCTCACTGGTGCGGTGGGCTCCGAACGCCTAGTCCGGCTGCAGCGGTGGTTGCACATACGCACCCCCCATTATACATTGTCTACAGGACTGCTGCACATGGCTGCTGTCACCCAGCTTTCCTCGGCTCCTGCATGGCTGGCACTTACATCGAGCAGTAGACAGATACGTGTGTTTCTTTATCAGGGTTACAGCGGAGAGACTCGCCGGCGCCCCACCCTGGCTATGACACGTCCAGCATTGAGCAGGCGGCCACAGCATTCGGGGACACAGGGTCTCTGCTGGACTTGGAGCCCGCCATCATGTTGTCTCCTCCCAGACAGAGGACGTGGTCGGGTCTTGGGGACCAGTATAGTAAGATGTCCGCCTACTACATGGCTCATACCTGAGTACGGGGGACAAACGAGCACGGGGCTGGTGTCAGCAGCACCATGATCTGTGACTGCTGGAAACTGTCAGCAAGCTGGTCAGTAGAGACACCAAGTGAACACGCAGGGAATCCAGAATAGTGAGTGCAGCTCTGGAGTATAATGCAAGATGTAACCCAAGATCAGTAATGTAATGTATGTACACCGTGACTGCACCAGCAGAATAGTGAGTGCAGCTCTGGAGTATAATACAGGATGTAACTCAGGATCAGTAATATAATGTATGTACACAGTGACTGCACCAGCAGAATAGTGAGCACAGCTCTGGGGTATAATACAGGATGTAACTCAGGATCAGTAATGTATGTACACAGTGACTGCACCAGCAGAATAGTGAGTGCAGCTCTGGAGTATAATACAGGATGTAACTCAGGATCAGTAATGTATGTACACAGTGACTGCACCAGCAGAATAGTGAGTGCAGCTCTGGAGTATAATACAGGATGTAACTCAGGATCAGTAATGTAATGTATGTACACAGTGACTGCACCAGCAGAATAGTGAGTGCAGCTCTGGAGTATAATACAGGATGTAACTCAGGATCAGTAATGTAATGTATGTACACAGTGACTGCACCAGCAGAATAGTGAGTGCAGCTCTGGAGTATAATACAGGATGTAACTCAGGATCAGTAATGTAATGTATGTACACAGTGACTGCACCAGCAGAATAGTGAGTGCATCTCTGGAGTATAATACAGGATGTAACTCATGATCAGTAATGTATGTACACAGTGACTGCACCAGCAGAATAGTGAGTACAGCTCTGGAGTATAATACAGGAGGTAAGTCAGGATCAGTAATGTAATGTATGTACACAGTGACTGCTCCAGCAGAATAGTGAGTGCAGCTCTGGGGTATAATACAGGAGGTAACTCAGGATCAGTAATGTAATGTATGTACACAGTGACTGCACCAGCAGAATAGTGAGTGCAGCTCTGGAGTATAATACAGGAGGTAACTCAGGATCAGTAATGTAATGTATGTACACCGTGACTGCACCAGCAGAATAGTGAGTACAGCTCTGGAGTATAATACAGGAGGTAACTCAGGATCAGTAATGTAATGTATGTACACAGTGACTGCTCCAGCAGAATAGTGAGTGCAGCTCTGGGGTATAATACAGGATGTAACTCAGGATCAGTAATGTATGTACACAGTGACTGCACCAGCAGAATAGTGAGTGCAGCTCTGGGGTATAATACAGGATGTAACTCAGGATCAGTAATGTAATGTATGTACACAGTGACTGCACCAGCAGAATAGTGAGTGCAGCTCTGGAGTATAATACAGGAGGTAACTCAGGATCAGTAATGTAATGTATGTACACAGTGACTGCACCAGCAGAATAGTGAGTGCAGCTCTGGAGTATAATACAGGAGGTAACTCAGGATCAGTAATGTATGTACACAGTGACTGCACCAGCAGAATAGTGAGTGCAGCTCTGGGGTATAATACAGGATGTAACTCAGGATCAGTAATGTAATGTAATGTATGTACACAGTGACTGCACCAGCAGAATAGTGAGTGCAGCTCTGGAGTATAATACAGGATGTAACTCAGGATCAGGAATGTAATGTATGTACACAGTGACTGCACCAGCAGAATAGTGAGTGCAGCTCTGGGGTATAATACAGGATGTAACTCAGGATCAGTAATGTAATGTATGTACACAGTGACTGCAGCAGCAGAATATTAGTGCAGCCCTGGAGTGTAATACAGGATGTAACTCAGGATCAGTAATGTATGTACACAGTGACTGCACCAGCAGAATAGTGAGTGCAGCTCTGGAGTGTAATACAGGATGTAACTCAGGATCAGGAATGTAATGTATGTACACAGTGACTGCACCAGCAGAATAGTGAGTGCAGCTCTGGAGTATAATACAGGATGTCGCTCAGGATCAGTAATGTAATAAATGTACACAGTGACTGCACCAGCAGAATAGTGAGTGCAGCTCTGGGGTATAATACAGGAGGTAACTCAGGGTCAGTAATGTAATGTATGTACACAGTGACTGCACCAGCAGAATAGTGAGTGCAGCTCTGGGGTATAATACAGGATGTAACTCAGGATCAGTAATGTAATGTATGTACACAGTGACTGCACCAGCAGAATAGTGAGCGCAGCTCTGGGGTATAATACAGGATGTAACTCAGGATCAGTAATGTAATGTATGTACACAGTGACTGCACCAGCAGAATAGTGAGTGCAGCTCTGGGGTATAATACAGGATGTAACTCAGGATCAGTAATGTAATGTATGTACACAGTGACTGCACCAGCAGAATAGTGAGCGCAGCTCTGGGGTATAATGCAGGATGTAACTCGAGATCAGTACAGGGTCAGTATACGGGTAGTGAGGCTGGTAGGATACAACGCTTTTGTGAATTTTGCCTTCTGTTGATCTTTGTTTTAGTTGTCGGCGGCCATGACGTCTTCTCTTCCTCGTCTGATGCTCTGGCTGCACAGCGGTGGAATCCTCCGTCTCAGGATTTGCCTCCAGTCGCTCCTCGGGAAGATGCACTCATCAGTCGCCATCATACTGAGCACCGTGTGCCCGAGAGAACAAGCGCCCCCCTGAGGGATGGCCACGACATTACGTCCCGGATGGCCGAGCTGACCTGTCAGAACAACGCCCTGAAGGCTCAGCTGCAGCAGTTCTTCTCCAGGACGGACAGTGTGGACGCTTCACAGGTGATGACACCTGGAGGGTAGAAGGAGCTGACGCTTCTCCCACAGTGTGGACGCTGGATGTGACACATTATATAGTGACGGGTGGCGTCTTACCTTGTGCTATCCTCCGCTCACATCCAGAGCTGCATTCCTAGTTCTGCTGCTTGTTCCGTGCTATCAGCAGTGATACATTGAGATTGGTCGGTTCAGTTTCTGGTTGTTGCAGTATTTTAGTGACTGGACGCGGCCGAGGTGTGAATGCAGCTCTAGAAGTGACTGCAGCACAGCGCGGCGCTCAGGATAGTACACACTTATGTTGGACAGCTCCTATTTTTGAGCATATTCTTCTGGTGTCCGTTCCTCTGTTTTTGACTTTCTGCTTGCAGTCAGTGAATGGCGTCGTGCCTGGTCCCGGTCACGTGGTGACACAGCCGCCAGCTCCTTACCGGACCATCCTCTTCGTGGGTCCATCACGTGACCGGTGCCAGCAATGGATGCCGCTATTCAATGACAGCCGGTGGTGTCGGCCTCTGACGTGTCCCGTTTCTCCAGCAGGAGGCGCCGTCTGCGCACAGCCCGGGGACTCTGGAGATGAGGATCGCGGAGCTGAACCGGCAGAGCGCGGAGGCGCGGGATAAACTCCTGAGACTCATCGAGCAGCAGAAGCAAAGTGTGGTGGTGTCGCCCGCCATCTCCCCCATCACCCCGGGGCAGGAGGACTCAGGTGCTGCGCCTCTCTTATCCTGCGTACCCCGGGATGGCGGCCTGTACTCCGCAGAGGAGGACATGATATGGAGGGGCCCCTCTGTATGGTCTCCTGAGGCATGCTGGGAGTTGTAGTGTCACAACAGCTGGAGCTGCGCAGATTGCTGACCCCTGTAGTATAGAGGGGAGGGGTCCGGGGCGATGGTATCAGAGTGCACGTTTCATGGCTGCCTGGTGAGGGTGGGATCAGGGCACGCTCTGCTCCTGTGATAAGCGGCACCATCTAACGCCTCTCACCTCGTGTTTCCAGGAAGGAGAGCTCGGCCGATCGATGCTTCGCTGCCAATGCCGCAGTTCACCGATTCCTCTCTGGAGGGGACACCGCCGATAGATAGCAGCCACAGGTAAGGGCCACAAGCGGAGCACTGCTGCATTCTGGGAGATGGGCTGCAGAGCTGACGTTCCTCTCCAATGTTCATAGATCAGGCGCCTCCCAGAGATCCGATTCATCAGCGACCGGCTCCTCCAGAGGACGAAGAGCAGCTTCAGAGGCCTCCTGGATGAAGGTAGGGGTTAGCGACAGCCATTCAGCCGTCCACCCTGGGGTGGTGGGAGCCGGACGGCGACCATATCTGTTTCTCCATATGTATGGCTCTGACGGGAATATTAGTGCAGCTCGGAGCGATGGGACCCCAGGAGAAGGGACAGATAGGGGCGCGTGCACACTGGACCTCAGGAAAAGGAAAAGATAGGGGCGTGTGCACACGGGACCTCAGGAAAAGGAAAAGATAGGGGCGCGTGCACACGGGACCCCAGGAAAAGAGACAGATAGGGGCGCGTGCACAGTGGACCCCAGGAGAAGGGACAGATAGGGGCGCGTGCACACGGGATCCCAGGAGAAGGGACAGACAGGGGCGCGTGCACACGGGACCTCAGGAAAAGGAAAAGATAGAGGCGCGTGCACAGTGGACCCCAGGAGAAGGGACAGATAGGGGCGCGTGCACACGGGACCCCAGGAGAAGGGACAGATAGGGGCGCGTGCACACTGGACCTCAGGAAAAGGAAAAGATAGGGGCGCGTGCACACGGGACCTCAGGAAAAGGAAAAGATAGGGGCGCGTGCACACGGGACCCCAGGAGAAGGGACAGACAGGGGCGCGTGCACACTGGACCCCAGGAGAAGGGACAGATAGGGGCGCGTGCACACGGGACCCCAGGAGAAGGGACAGACAGGGGCGCGTGCACACGGGACCCCAGGAGAAGGGACAGACAGGGGCGCGTGCACACGGGACCCCAGGAGCAGGGACAGATAGGGGCGCGTGCACACGGGACCCCAGGAGCAGGGACAGACAGGGGCGCGTGCACAGTGGACCCCAGGAGAAGGGACAGACGGGCGCATTCACACGGGACCCCAGGAGAAGGGACAGACAGGGGCGCGTGCACACGGGACCCCAGGAAAAGGGACAGACAGGGGCCCGTGGACACGGGACCCCAGGAAAAGGGACAGGCAGGGGCCCGTGGACACGGGACCCCAGGAAAAGGGACAGACAGGGGCCCGTGGACACGGGACCCCAGGAAAAGGGACAGACGGGCGCGTGCACACGGGACCCCAGGAAAAGGGACAGACGGGCGCGTGCACACGGGACCCCAGGAAAAGGGACAGACAGGGGGTGCGTGCACACGGGATCCCAGGAGAAGGAACAGATAGGGGCGCGTGCACACGGGACCCCAGGAGAAGGGGACAGATAGGGGCGCGTGCACAAAGGACCCCAGGAGAAGGGACAGATAGGGGCGCGTGCACACGGGACCCCAGGAGAAGGGACAGATAGGGGCGCGTGCACACGGGACCCCAGGAGAAGGGACAGACAGGGGCGCGTGCACACGGGATCCCAGGAGAAGGAACAGATAGGGGCGCGTGCACACGGGACCCCAGGAGAAGGGACAGACAGGGGGTGCGTGCACACGGGATCCCAGGAGAAGGGACAGACAGGGGCGCGTGCACACGGGATCCCAGGAGAAGGAACAGATAGGGGCGCGTGCACACGGGACCCCAGGAGAAGGGACAGATAGGGGCGCGTGCACACGGGACCCCAGGAGAAGGGGACAGATAGGGGCGTGTGCACAAAGGACCCCAGGAGAAGGAACAGATAGGGGCGCGTGCACAAAGGACCCCAGGAGAAGGAACAGATAGGGGCGCGTGCACACGGGACTTCAGCGGCAAAAACTGTGGCAGATTTCATTGCAGAATTGTTGTGGATCTGCCGCACATTTCACTGGCGACGTAATAAAACCTCTCCCACTGGCCGCTCCCGCGATGCACCTCTGACCATCTGTGCCCCCTGCAACGCACGACTGGCTACCCTTGTATTATGAGCTGTATCTGCCGTCTGCACCACAAGTACCAGCCACGCTTCCTAACCTCTCCCTCTTTCTCCGGCAGGTCGGTAAGGACAAGGAGGAGGGCTGGTTCGCACTTTCTGCCCACATCTCGTGAGCCCTCGTTGTCTCTATATTTTATATTTATATGTAATTTAGAATGTGGTTTCTTAATAAAATCAGGTTTTGTTTTTTGTCTTTTTTTCTAATTTATTTGTTGCAATTTTAACACAAATGAGGCGCATCCCCCAGCCAGGGCCGCCGTTAGGGGCAGGCAGACTAGGCAGCTGCCTCGGGACCCCGTTCCCCCCAGGGGCTCCAGCTAGTGGTGTGTGACTAATAACGGCGCACCACCACACAGCGGGTGCACGACGCCACCACTCCATCGCGCACCGTCCCTGGTAGTGGAGCTGCCGAGATGCTCTTCATAGACCAGAGAAGCTGGGGAACGAGGAGGAGAGGTGAGTATTATATATTATTTTGATATCTCTGAGTATGTGGTGGCCATAAGACTAGCACTGTGGGGCTGCATTATTTTCTATGGGGTGGGCTGCATAATACTCTATCAAGGACTATGGGTTGCTTTATACTATAAGCACTATATGGGACCTACATTACACTGTATTGAGGACTTTGGGGAATGCTTTATAGTACCGTATATTGCAGGGTGTAAGACACATCAGATTATACGAGGCACCCCAAATTTTGAGGAGAAAAATAGGAAAAAAAACCTTTTTTTAATAAAATGGTGGTGCTAATAAAATCCAAGTGTCTTATTGCTTACTGTGGATGCTGGATGCGGTGAAGCGGGGTCCTGGGCTTTCACAAAATGTCGGCGAGCCCTTGCACCACCAAACACCCGCAGTGTCGCACCTGTCACACCCCCTCTTCCCAGCCTGCAGTAATGCGCCACTCTTGCCTCCTCCCTCAGCATCCCTGGGACCCTGCTCCACCGCGGCCGCTAAGGAATATTCAAATTATAAGACGCACCCCTATTTTCCCCCCAGATTTTGAGGAGTATATTATACTACAGTCATGGCCAAAAGTATTGACACCCCTGCAATTCTGTCAGATAATACTCAGTTTCTTCCTGAAAATGATTGCAAACACAAATTCTTTGGTATTATCATCTTCATTTAATTTGTCTTGAATGAAAAAACACAAAAGAGAATGAAGCAAAAAGCAAAACATTGATCATTTCACACAAAACTCCAAAAATGGGCCAGACAAAAGTATTGGCACCCTCAGCCTAATACTTGGTTGCACAACCTTTAGCCAAAATAACTGCGACCAACCGCTTCCGGTAACCATCAATGAGTTTCTTACAATGCTCTGCTGGAATTTTAGACCTTTCTTCTTTGGCAAACTGCTCCAGGTCCCTGATATTTGAAGGCGCCTTCTCCAAACTGCCATTTTTAGATCTCTCCACAGGTGTTCTATGGGATTCCGGTCTGGACTCATTGCTGGCCACCTTAGAAGTCTCCAGTGCTTTCTCTCAAACCATTTTCTAGTGCTTTTTGAAGTGTGTTTTGGGTCATTGTCCTGCTGGAAGACCCATGACCTCTGAGGGAGACCCAGCTTTCTCACACTGGGCCCTACATTATGCTGCAAAATTTGTCTTCAGACTTCATAATGCCATGCACACGGTCAAGCAGTCCAGTGCCAGAGGCAGCAAAGCAACCCCAAAACATTAGGGAACCTCCGCCATGTTTGACTGTAGGGACCGTGATCTTTTCTTTGAATGCCTCTTTTTTTCTCCTGTAAACTCTATGTTGATGCCTTTGCCCAAAAAGCTCTACTTTTGTCTCATCTGGCCAGAGAACATTCTTCCAAAACGTTTTAGGCTTTTTCAGGTAAGTTTTGGCAAACTCCAGCCTGGCTTTTTTATGTCTCGGGGTAAGAAGTGGGGTCTTCCTGGGTCTCCTACCATACAGTCCCTTTTCATTCAGATGCCGACGGATAGTACGGGTTGACACTGTTGTACCCTCGGACTGCAGGGCAGCTTGAACTTGTTTGGATGTTAGTCGAGGTTCTTTATCCAACATCCGCACAATCTTGCGTTGAAATCTCTTCTCAATTTTTCTTTTCCGTCCACATCTAGGGAGGTTAGCCACAGTGCCATGGGCTTTACACTTCTTGATGACACTGCGCACGGTAGACACAGGAACATTCAGGTCTTTGGAGATGGACTTGTAGCCTTGAGATTGCTCATGCTTCCTCACAATTTGGTTTCTCAAGTCCTCAGACAGTTCTTTGGTCTTCTTTCTTTTCTCCATGCTCAATGTGGTTCACACAAGGACACAGGACAGAGGTTGAGTCAACTTTAATCCATGTCAACTGGCTGCAAGTGTGATTTAGTTATTGCCAACACCTGTTAGGTGCCACAGGTAAGTTACAGGTGCTGTTAATTACACTAATTACAGAAGCATCACATGATTTTTCAAACAGTGCCAATACTTTTGTCCACCCCATTTTTTATGTTTGGTGTGGAATTTTATCCAATTTGGCTTTAGGACAATTCTTTTTGTGTTTTTTCATTTAAGACAAATTAAATGAAGATAATAATACCAAAGAATTTGTGTTTGCAATCATTTTCAGGAAGAAACTGAGTATTATCTGACAGAATTGCAGGGGTGTCAATACTTTTGGCCATGACTGTATATGGAGGACTATGGGGAGTGTATTGCAGTATATGAAGGACTATGAGGAGTTTATTATACTATATGGAGGACGATAGGGAGTGTATTATTCTATATGGAGGGCTATGGAGAGGGAATTATACTATATGGAGGACTATGGAGAGGGAATTATACTATATGGAGGACTATGGGGCACATTATAATATATGAAGGACTATGAGGAGTATATTATACTATATGGAGGACGATAGGGAGTGTATTATACTATATGGAGGACTATGGAGAGGGAATTATACTATAAGGAGGACTATAGGGCACATTATAATATATAAAGGACTATGAGGAGTATATTATACTATATGGAGGACTATGGGGAGAGCATTATACTACATGGAGGACTATGGGGTGCATTATGCTGTATGGAGCACTATGGGGTGTATTATACTATATGAAGGACTATGTGGCACATTATACTATATTGAGGACTATGGGGCGCATTATACTAAATGAGCGAACTGCTGCCTAGTCATCGAGTGATTGGATTGTTTATACAGGAACAAAAATCATTATTCTCAGCAGCACATCGCCCGGTGCAAACTGCAGGTATGGTGCTGATAACATGATACTGTATGGGGACATATTGATCTATTAGTGATTGTTCTGTTCCCATCAAGCGTCGACTTCGATATTGTCGATCTCGCTCGGTTAGAGGCCTGAGATCAGCGCATGTAAGTACCATGGAATTGTTTCTGTGTGATGGAACAATATATCAGAATTTGGGGCCCCACATTGTCTAAAACCGGCCCTGAGTGTAGCGCAGCATTAACACATTATCACAATCATGTGTAGCAAGTAAAAGCAGATTGTAAATCTGGAGCTCACGTCCCCGACGCACGTTTCACCGGGGCACAATAAATAGGAGCCGAGAGTCTAGAATTTGGTGTAAAAATGGCTCTACATGTAGTCTAGTGGCGATTCCCAGCTTGTACACTGTGTGCAGATCTGCAGCCATCAGACACGATACTGGAATACCAGGATTTAGGAATCAATCTTAGAAGGCAGCGAAGAGGAAGAACAATCAGCCTCAGTCCATGAAGACCCAAGGAGAGATCAAGCACGGTGGCGCAGTGGTTAGCACTGCAGCCTTGCAGCGCTGGGGTCCTGGGTTCTAATCCCACCCAGGACAACATCTGCAAGGAGTTTGCGTGGGTTTCCTCCGGGCACTCCGGTTTCCTCCCACATTCCAAAGACATACTGATAGGGATTCTAGATTGTGAGCCCCATCAGGGACAGTGATGATAATGTGTGCAAAACTGTAAAGCACTGCGGAATATGTTAGCGCTATATAAAAATAAAGATTATTATTATTATCAAACATGGAGGAGCCTCGACTGAAGAAAAAGATGCTGAACACGTTACTTCTGTTTGCTAAAGTAATCCATAAGGACACACGTTCTCAGAGCGACGCATATTCCTCCGAACCCTGTCTGTCTACAAAATATTATTTATCAATCCATTGGCTCCTCGTTATTTCACATGGACTCACATTTTGTCCTTGTTAATTTGATTAATTTCCCTTTATTCCACTTGCTCCAGTTCATACGTCCTGATACAGAAAGCAGCACCGGAGATATCCGTGTCCGTGCGTTTCATACGTGTGCCGACCGTGTGCCGAATCAGTATCGCATGTACCGGCGCCTGAGAGTTTGCGCTGTTCTCATACTCCCGCCGCTGAAGATGGCTCACCTCATTGTTGTCTGCTGTCCCTGCGATCAGCGAGAGCAGGCGGCAATGATGGGTGTTGTAGTCATCACCCACAGCGTACTTTGTGAATAAAATCAATAATTTATTAAAAAAAAATAAAAATGGTGTGGTCTCCCAACAATTATTCATAACCAGAGGAGGGAAAACCTAGGGGCTGATATTACTAGCCAGGGAAGGTGCCATGGATATTGGCCCCCTCCGAGGCTTATAAGATCAGCCCCAACGGCCCCACAAATGGCGCATCAATTAGATGCACCAATTCTGCTGCTTAGCCTCGCTCATCCCACTTGCCCTGGTTTGGTGGCAAGTAGGCTAATTGTAATGGGGTTGATTTTGGCTTTGTATTGCCATCTGACATCAAGTCCACGGGTTAATAATGGAGAGGAGTCCATAAGACCCCCCATTACTAACCCCATAGTCAAACTGTAATAAAGACACAGTGTCACGATAATGTAAAATACCATGATCTGAGGGATTTTTGCAGATGTGACCATGGTCCTAGACACACACTGCAGCTTCGACTCCCCCCTTCTCTCTCCCTCCTCTGCACTCGCGCGCACACCACAAACAAAGCCCTATGGCAGATACACTGTGCAACTTGATACTATTGTGTGAGCTGGGTGTGGCTTTTAAAATGCAGATGACTAATTCCCTCTAGCCACTCATTCCCCCTCCCTTCTCACTCAGGAATGCCTTTGTTAGATGGACTCCAAAAGGTAAATTCTGAGGAGAGGGGGCATATCATTACTCAGCCCATGTCACGACCAGAGGGCATATCTTTTTCACCTGCTGAGTAGTGGTTTAGTCTTGGCCCAGGAAGCGAGCTAACACCATCTAGGCAAAGCTGTTCTATGCATCTGGATGTATTTATCCTAAGTCACAGACCGGCCGAGATGATCCATGACATAATGACCTGTAAGTGTTCTCTTTTCAACATTAATCCTATTTTATTTTGTAATCTGTAATGTATATATATACGAATTGTCACCTTTATAATATCTTTTATACTTTGTAAACACTGCCTAACTGTTTATGGAGTAAAATATCTAATTTACTAGCTGTCTCTTCCTGCTCTATGAACGAACTGTGTGTCCTCTGAAGTGAATTACGCTACTGATTTGGGTTGGCTCCGGACCAGTTAACTTTTGGCGGAATCGGAGCTGGTGGTGTTGAGGGAGGATCTAAAGTGATCCTTCACGGTTGACTCAGTGATTTCCAAATTAATCTAAAGGGTGTTGCCGGCAACTGAAAATGACCAGACGGAGACTCGTGCCTCTGTGTGGGGGATCGAGCAGATCTCTGGGCCCCCGTTTATTCTCTGACTTTTCATAGTCATAGAAATTATACTTCAACCAATCAGCATAAGAACACGTTCACATTTCTTAACCTATAAGAATGCAGGAACAGTCTGTACGTCAAAGTCTCGTAGAACAATGCACCCTCAGTCTCATGTCCTGGCAGATTGCAACAATCAAGGTCTCATCAAGGTTTCATAACATCTGTAAACTTTAGTCTACTAACAAAATTTATATTCAAAACAACAAAATGGAGTCGAAAAGCACAAAATGGAGAATCCTTCTTAATTTGTTCCTTCACAGTGGCAGCATACTTTGTTCTGTGCGGGTGGGAATCTTTGTAGCGACGGCGGCATTAATTATTGTTCCCGCCTGAGTGAAAGTATTTAATCGCCCTCGCTGCAGTGAGCCCAATAGCCAGTACATAGCAGGCAGCCTTTCTGGTGACTATTTACCCTAGGTGCAGTACCTAATCTGACCTGAGGGTAAGGGGGGCACCAGAGAACTGCAGGTTCCAAACTGGAACTGGGAAGTGGGATATAGATAAATCCCCTTCAGAAGGAACCAGGGGCAACCAAACCACCCCGGTTCGTGACAAATTGGTGTGAGTAGTG
Organism: Ranitomeya imitator; assembly: GCF_032444005.1. Classification (NCBI taxonomy): domain Eukaryota; kingdom Metazoa; phylum Chordata; class Amphibia; order Anura; family Dendrobatidae; genus Ranitomeya; species Ranitomeya imitator. The sequence goes on along the minus strand of NC_091284.1, from coordinate 15,562,004 downwards.
GGGACGATAAAGGTATCCTCCCCGGGATCCCTGACCTATACTCTGGGATCCGTGACAAATTATTGGCAGCACGGTTTGAACTGTGACAGAGGTGAATCGGGCAATGCGGGTATAGGTGCAATATGTTTAGTAGAGCTTAGAAGCTACATGCAGTAAAGGGCTGTGTCGGCATATAAGCCTCTGTGAGGGCACGTCACTCTCCTCTTAGTTATATATGTATACCTGTGTTTGGCCTTCTATGCGCAGATAGATAAGTTCTGACTCCACAGCATTTGTTCTTGATTTTGCCAGATGTAAATTCAATAGGCCCAGAGACATGAGCTATTGACTGAGTTTATGTGTTTCTCTTTCCAGTTAGTCAAGAAACATGGACTAATGTCATATCGTCTGAATGTTGATGCTTGAGTGGATGTTTGTGGTAACTTATTGCCTGTTATTTCTGGAGAACAGAGAAGCAGGGTCATGGAACAATCAATGTTTACTAATATGTTGATTATCCATTATAGAAGTACATGTAGCTTGTTGACCTACAGTGGGGAAAAAAGTATTTAATCAGCCCCCAATTGTGCAAGTTCTCCCACTTATAAAGATGAGTGAGGCCTGTAATTGACATAATAGGGAGACCACAACTATGGGAGTCACTATGAGAAAACAAATCCAGAAAATCACCTTGTTTGATTTGTCAAGATTTATTTAGCAAATTATGGTGGAAAATAAGTATCACCTAAAAACAAGTACGATTTCTTGCTCTCACAGACCTGTAACTTCTTCTTTAAGAGGCTCCTCTGTCCTCCATTCATTACCTGTAGTAATGGCACCTGTTTGAACTTGTTATCAGTATAAAAGACACCTGTCCACAACCTCAAACAGTCTGACTCCAAACTCCACTATGGTGAAGACCAAACACCTGTCGAAGGACACCAGAAACAAAATTGAAGCCCTGCACCAGGCTGGGAAGAATGAATCTGCAATAGGCAAGCAGCTTGGTGTGATGAAATCAACTGTGGGAGCAATGATAAGAAAATGAAAGACATACAAGACCACTGATAATCTCCCTCGATTTGGGGCTCCACAAAAGATCTCACCCCATGGGAATCAAAATTATCACAAGAAGGGTGAGCAAAAATCCCAGAACCACACGGGGGGACCTAGTGAATGACCGGGGACCTAGTGAATGACTTGAATAGAGCTGGGACCACCGTAACAAAGGCTCCCATCAGTAACACACTACACCGCCAGGGGCTCAGGTCCTGCAGTGCCAGACGTGTCCCCCTGCTTAAGCCAGTACATGTCCAGACCCGTCTGAAGTTTGCTAGAGAACATTTGGATTATCCAGAAGAGTATTGGGAGAATGTCATATGGTCTGATGAAACCGAAGTAGAACTGTTTGGTAGAAACAAAACTTGTCGTGTTAGGAGACAGAATGCTGAGTTGCACCCGAAGAACACCATACCTACTGTGAAGCATGGGGGTAGCAACATCATGCTTTGGGGCTCTTTCTCTGCAAAGTGATGAGGATGACTGATCCGTGTACATGAAAGAATGAATGGGGCCATGTATCGTGAGATTTTGAGTGCAAACCTTCCATCAGCAAGGGCGTTGAAGATGAAACGTGGATGGGTCTTTCAGCATGATAATGATCCCAAGCATACCAGCAGGGCAACGAAGGAGTGGCTTCATAAGAAGCATATGAAGGTCCTGGAGTGGCCTAACCAGTCTCCAGATCTCAACCCCATAGAAAACCTTTGTAGGGAGTTGAAAGTCCGTGTTGCCCAGCGAAAAGCCAAAAACATCACTGCTCTAGAGGAGATCTGCATGGAGGAATGGGCCAACATACCAACAACAGTGTGCGCCAACCGTGTGAAGACCTACAGAAAACGTGTGACCTCTGTCATTGCCAACAAATGATATAGAACAAAATATTGAGATGAACTTTTGTTAATGACCAAATACTTATTTTCCACCACAATTTGCTAAATAAATCTTCCCAAATCAGACAAGGTGATTTTCTGGATTTGTTTTCTCATTGTGACTCTCATAGTTGTGTTCTACCTATGATGTCAATTACAGGCCGCGCTCATCTTTATAAGGGGGAGAACTTGCACAATTGGGGGCTGAATAAATAAGTTTTTCCCCACTGTACAAATCAGAGGAGTAAAAACCAGGCAGATTGATTAAATACTTAAGCATTGCAAGTTAATCTCATCACACCTTCCCCATGACCTGTGGATGATGGCTTGAAGGACAGTTGTGAACTATATGTAATCCCGGCGAGTCAGCGGAAAGGTGAGACTCTTGGGTATTTGCTGGGTTGTTCTATGTGTTATTTGCCTGTTTTGTGGTTGAATAAAGTATTGGCACACTGTTTTACCCTCACCCTGTGTTGTCTGAGAAGTATTATGCCCACGGGAAGAGAGAGCGGGCGTGCGGTGGGAGGAACCTGGTCCATGCAGTCATTCTAAAGACATGACGTGGTCAATGACCGGCCGAACTTTGAAAAGTCGGTCAAAGTTGGGGTCATCTTGGGGAGAACATTGTGCATTATCATTGAAATGCAAAAATTTGTGGATGGCCTCAAAGCGTGTCCAGGTCATAGCCATGCGGAACATTGGACTGTTATACAAATCGTCAACACTTCAATATTGCCGAATTTCTGGCTTTTTCACTATCACCATGTGAAGGACCAGGCCCCAAAACTTCATCATTTCAATGGCGCCTACAGGCAATCCGATTTTTGGATTAGAAAAATGCTGGGTGTACAAATTTGTCTGATGTACAAAACCCTCAAAGAAAAAGACTTTGTAAGAGTCGATTTCTGTGAGACCGATGATGTCAAATTGGATTATTGGTTGAGCCACAAAATCAAAAATCTGCGGCTCATAATTTTCGGGAGGCGAGTTCCATACGGGTTCCGTAACGGTAGGTGCTGGTTCTGCGTGGCGGTTCGGTATCACTAAGGAACAGGAGGAGGAGTCAGAAAAATAAAGGAAAGATTCTCCCTCACTGTCAGTGTCGGAGGCAAGGAACGCGTATGCCCCTTCCGCTGAATATTGAGTATGGGACGAGCGGGACAACATTTTTCCATGTATGTAGTGTTTGTGTGAGTACCAAATCTTATTCAGGTGTGCAGTGCTTGGTGTATACTTTTTTTTTATTTAGAAGAGGAAAAAAAGAAAAGAATATTGTAAGAAAAATATAAAAATTTTGTAAAATACTACAAAAAACAACTTACTAAACAACCGTCAGTAAAAAAAATTACTGAGCTCCTGCAACCAAACACTAAACCTGACTCAATTCAGTAAAAAATACTGTAGAAGACGCCGATTACTTTGGTATATTTTTACTGTCCCTAATCTAAATTTTTTTTTTTTTAACTCAAAAAAGCAACAACCGTAGGCTGATCAATGATGTGCGTCACTGATCATCGCTTGACGGCTGTAGGGCGCATGAATGGATGTAATTTTTTTCTGTGCTGACACTAACTCAATTCAGTACAAAATACTGTAGAAGACACCGATTACTATGGTATATTTCTACTGTCCCTAATTCAGGGACAACTAATCTAAATTACTTTTGTTTACGTTTTTCTTTTTTCCACAACGGACACCCCGGTCAGTGATGCGAGTCAATGATCAGCGCTCAGTAGAATGCACACATGTATGTGGTGCAAAGGGGAGGGCAGAAAAAAAAAAAATGGACAGGAAAAAAAAAGTCCTGGAAAACAGCGAGCACGAGTGTGGATCAGTGATTTGCGCCACGACTGTAGGACGACGTTCGACGACTGTAGGATGCACTCATGGATGTGGTGCAAAAAGGGGATAAAAAAAAGAAAATCTAAAAAGAGTGCTTGCCAAAAGTGATCAGGTGCTAATCAGTGATGTGAGTCTAATCAGCAGCTCGGTAACTGTAGGATGCACACACAGAGTGGTGCAAAGGGTGAGGGGGAGAAAATTTTATTAAAAAAAAAAATAGATGGAAAAAAAGCCTCGAAAAACAGCGAGCATGAGTGTGGATCAGTGATTTGTGTCACCGATCAACGCTTGACGGCCGTAGGATGCATGCACGGAGGTGGTGCAAAAGGATGGGGGGGGAAATAGACAGGGACAAAAATAGTAGAAAACAGTAAGAACGGACGTTGAACAGTGATCTGCGTCACAGATCAGCAATAGGCGGCGGCAGGATGAACAAAAAATAAAAAAAAAACTGCCCCCACCCCAAAAAAAAATAAATTTTGAGTAATCAAGTACTGATCAGCGCTCGACGGCAGAATTTGAAGGGGGGAGAGGAGGATTGGGAAAGATCAGGAACTCTCCATTCTTTGAGCAGCAGCAATAACAGTGATGGTACAGGCTTTTGTGGCACCACAAGGCCCAGCAAGGTGCACAGAATGACACAGTGACTGCCCTGTACAAATCTGCAGCCAGACTGAGGAAGTGCAGGGCGATCATCAACGTGGGGTCAGAGCGCATGTGTGCTGTCTGATTGGGGTGACTTACGTCCATACTTTTATATGGAAACAAGGCGGGGCGGATGATGTCCAATCTAGCCAAGGGTGTGTGTAAACGGGGATAGCCACACAAAACCTCAGCTGTTCAATAACATTCTAGTATTAGACAAAATCCAGTCTTGTAGAGATCAGAGAAGTAATAAAGAGTCACCAGCTGTGATAACGATTGATGCAGAAAAAGCCTTCGACAATATTGTGATGGGCTATACACGGTACTATGTATACGGTACTATCTAACACGACTTTGGTAGGACCCTTCCTCAGTTATTTACGCAACTTATATTCTTCCCCAAAGGCCCAAAGTTTATACCCCAGGCTTCTTGTCAAAGGAACGAGACAAGGCTGTCCGTAACCTCCCCATAGAACCACCACTAGATACACGTTTCAGGTAGTAAGAAGACGATACAAGCATCTTTCTTTGGAGATGAGATTACTCTGTTCCTAGCTAACCCTAAACCCATCTACCAGTAGAGATCACCCTTCTCAAGGACTTTGGCTCAGTCAGGATTTTTAATTAATAAGTGTAAAGGTAAGGCGATAAGTGTGAACTACTCCCCTTAACCGAAAGAGGGAAAACTGTCCTCCAAAATACTCCTCTCGGGGGCGCAGCCCTTGCCCCGTCATAACCTAACCGGGGGTGTAGAATTGGACGACTGCCATCATCGTTATATTCTCCCAATTACCCTCCCCTACTAAAGAAAATTATTGCTCAACTAAAATCCGGGCAAGACCTTCCGCTGTCATCCATCCCATTACGGTCTGTAAGAACAAGTTAGAGTCTCAATTATGCCCAATTTTCAGGATGCTACCTTTGAATCTAAACAAAACGCCCCTGATAATGTCCTTCTTTACCCAATGGGTGTCCCATCAATATCACTACTCCGTTTCATGATTAAACCTAATCTACTGGGTGTTCATCCCGACACCCACTATAAATACTGGAGGCTACAACTGAGCCATGTGGCTATCCCACCTAAAGTTAGAACGGGGTGGTCTACATTCCGAAGGAACGTCATTGTTAGAACGGGGTGGTCTACATTCCGAAGGAACGTCATTGTTAGAACGGGGTGGTCTACATTCCGAAGGAACGTCATTGTTAGAACGGGGTGGTCTACATTCCGAAGGAACGTCATTGTTAGAACGGGGTGGTCTACATTCCGAAGGAACGTCATCAATGAAGCTTGAAGGGAAACTGAATTTAAGCTCATGCATGGGGTCATGTTCACGTTCAATATTCCTAAAACGGACCCAACAGCGAGTAAACGGTTAACTGCTTGCCCTAGATGCCAACTGCCCAACTCTGATCTTTATCACGGCATTGGGCTTCTTTCTGGAAATCAAGTCTCAAATCTAACAAGTACACTTTACAGCTCGTTATGCCCCCCATCTCCTCAAATAGCACTCCTACCCTACCGGGAGGACTCAGAGTTGGACAATAGCGTCTGCAAAGGTCCTCCAAAACTCTTACATACCATAGTATTACTATGGAAGAAATGAACTCAAACACTGGATAAAACCCGCTATACCAGGACTGATAACACAAACACTGGATAAAACCCGCTATACCAGGACTGATAACCCAACGGAAGCATTAAGGAGACAGAACAGGATGATGCCATACAAATAAGGATCCACAAGCAGGTAAATCTCTACTACGATGGAAACAGTGTATTGGAAAATACTACAATAAGGAGGAAAAAAAACAATTCTACAACCTTTCGTATCGGTTCTATGGAATATTCTGGAAGATCTTAAAAACAATTTGGGCTAGCTCTGAATTGATAGCAGAGAATGTGAGATGCTTCCGCTAGATGACAATTGATGGAATCAATGCGCTTATTAAGATGGCTTTTATGAAGTTTTATTTTGTTGTTTAACCCTTGTGTTCTTCTAAGTAAGACTTTTGGTGCTAATTTGCCGAATGATCTCCAGCAAGTATCCCGAAAATGGGTCACAGACAAAACTCTTGTTTATCCAGTCTTGGTACTGGTCAAAATTTGTTTTGCTGCTATTGGGAGCATGCTCAGTGTTGCAGTCACTCCCTAACCCTGAACACAATGCCATCACAGAGCAGTCCGGATCTCCTGGGCGCTGCACCCGGCGGTCCGGTTCCTAAGATGCTGTGGGAGAAGGACCCTTCGTGACGTCACGGTCATGTGACCGCGACGTCACCGCAGGTCCTGGTCGCACAGCAACTCTGACCGGACAGCCGCGTGCAGCGCCCAGGAGCTCCGGACATCAGAGGGTGAGTATAATCAGATTTTTTATTTTTTAACCCCAAATATGGTTCCCAGGGCCTGGAGGAGAGTCTCCTCTCCTCCACCCCGGGTACCACCCGCACATTATCCGCTTACTTCCCGCAACGTGGGCACAGCCCCATGCGGGAAGTAAGCGGTTCAATGTATTCCTATGGGTGCAGAATCGCAGCGATTCTGCACAAAGAAGTGACATGCTGCGGGTTGTAAACCGCTGCGTTCCCGCACGGTTTTTCCCGCAGCATGTGCACAGCGGTTTGCGGTTTCCATAGGGTTTACATGTTACTGTAAACGCTATGGAAACTGCTGCGGACCCGCAGCATCAAAATCGCGGCGGTTCCGCGGTAAAAACCGCTAAGTGTGAATATAGCCTAAGTCATGTCAAAGTTCTTAGTATTATAGCATATACCTGTTAGAGCTGAGCCACGGTTATACAAGGTGGAATCCCTCTGCCCCGACGCGCGTTTTGCTCGCTTCTTCGGGAGGCCTCTGTGATACTTAATCAAACACCTTAGAGCTTTCCATAACCTATTTTCCGTCAATATGGCCGTGTGTTTTACTTTTGAACGACACCATTGATTTTACCATATAGTTTGCTGGAAATCGGGATAAAAATTCAAAGTACAGAGAAATTGCACAAAAAAAAGCACAATTACACAATTTTTTTTTTTATCCACATTCACTAATTGGGGACCTGTCATTATGATTCTCCAAGTCATTGCAAGTTCACAAACGCCAAACATGTCTAGGTTCTTTATTAATTTAAGTGGTGAAAAAAAATCAAGTTTGTAAAAAAAAAATAAAATAATTAAAATAAAAAATGTCACCATTTCCAATACTGGAAGCTGCGATCATCCGATCACCTGTGCTACACATAGGGCTGCAGCCCTGCTCTATGTAGCTAAAATGCTCATAGCAATGACAACCACAGGGGTCTCCTGCAGACCCCCGGTTCTCATGCCAAGCCATTGGCGACCCGCAGTCATGTGACACAGGCACCAATGGGCGGGGTTTGTGACGAGATCCCACGGCGATCCCGTTAAATGCCACTGCCAGAGGTTGACAGCGGCATTTAACATGTTAACAGCCGCAGGTGGATCGCAGCTACTATAGAACGGTGTCAGGAGGAGCAGAGCATCGCAGCTACTATAGAACGGTGTCAGGAGGAGCAGAGCATCGCAGCTGCTATAGAACAGTGTCAGGAGGAGCAGAGCATCGCAGCTGCTATAGAACGGTGTCAGGAGGAGCAGAGCATCGCAGCTACTATAGAACGGTGTCAGGAGGAGCAGAGCATCGCAGCTACTATAGAACGGTGTCAGGAGGAGCAGAGCATCACAGCTACTATAGAACAGTGTCAGGAGGAGCAGAGCATCGCAGCTACTATAGAACGGTGTCAGGAGGAGCAGAGCATCGCAGCTACTATAGAACGGTGTCAGGAGGAGCAGAGCATCACAGCTACTATAGAACGGTGTCAGGAGGAGCAGAGCATCGCAGCTACTATAGCGAGGGGTCGAGACGTGCAGAGCATCGCAGCTACTATAGCGAGGGGTCGGGACATGCAGAGCATCGCAGCTACTATAGCAAGGGGTCGGGGCGTGCAGAGCATCACAGCTACTATAGAACGGTGTCAGGAGGAGCAGAGCATCGCAGCTACTATAGCGAGGGGTGGGGGCGTGCAGAGCATCACAGCTACTATAGAACGGTGTCAGGAGGAGCAGAGCATCACAGCTACTATAGCGAGGGGTGGGGGCATGCAGAGCATCGCAGCTACTATAGCAAGGGGTCGGGACGTGCAGAGCATCGCAGCTACTATAGCGAGGGGTCGTGACGTGCAGAGCATCGCAGCTACTATAGCGAGGGGTCGGGGTGTGCAGAGCATCGCCGCTACTATAGAATGGTGTCAGGAGGAGCAGAGCATCGCAGCTACTATAGCGAGGGGTGGGGGCGTGCAGAGCATTGCAGCTACTATAGCGAGGGGTTGGGGGCGTGCAGAGCATTGCAGCTACTATAGCGAGGGGTCAGGACGTGCTGAGCAGCGCAGCTACTATAGCGAGGGGTGGGGGCGTACAGAGCATCGCAGCTACTATAGCGAGGGGTCGGGGCGTGCAGAGCATCACAGCTACTATAGCGAGGGGTCGGGGGCGTGCAGAGCATTGCAGCTACTATAGCGAGGGGTCGGGGGCGTGCAGAGCATTGCCGCTTGCGGTGCATTTGCGCTGTACATTCATTATGGCCGCTGCTTTTAACCCTCCGGCTTATCTCATTTCAGAATAAACCAGCCTGTGGCTGCTGGGGAATGCTGGGAGTTGTAGTTCCACAGCACAGCTCTGCAGGTTTATCAGGCAGAGGGGTTATGTCGGTGCTGCATGAGGAGGACTCTGAATCCGACCCTATGACAACTCTGCAGGTTCACACACCACACAGACGATTTCACATCATTTTAATAAGAATCAAAAATAAACTTTGTGACTTTTCGATTTGCAGGAAGATCAGAACGCCACCGTCACCTCCATCCTCCGGCTCCAGCGACTCTCACACTCAGAAATAAGTTACCCCAAGCAGCAGCACACAGGACACCCCCTGAAAGAAGAAGGCACGTCATCAGCGGGGTCCGGGAGCGCTGCCTCCGCTGGTCACTGACTAGTGACGATTCCTCACCTCCCCGGCATGGTCAGACTTTGAAGCCGAGGGCCCTCATACACTCCTTGTGCGCCTCGATCAGGTCCCGGCAGTGCTCCTCGCCCTTCTCAATGATACTGGAGGAAAAAAATGGAGAAATCATTGGTCCCAGGGACGACTTCTCATAGAACAGACAAGGGGGAGGGGCGATGGCTTGCTGTGGGCGGGGCAGTGGATGACGGACAGGCCGTTCACTGTCTGCAGCCGCTAGCGGGGGGACGTATGATAATAATGGCGGCAGATGCGGAGCTCCATGCTCTTGTGTTTGGTAGTGGAGGGACTTGCGAGTGTCTGTTAATCAGGGGGCGACTGCCCAAGAACTATTTTTGTAGCCCCCTACACAAACTCTGACCCCCAGAGCATAACTGAAGCTTCCCTTTAATGGGATCACCTCTACTAACAATTCTGACATATGAAGGGTCGGGGTCCGACTGCTGGGACCCCACTGATGTCAGAGCCAAGTAGCAGCCAGGCCACTCATTGCCCACAGACTAGGAGACCACCAAGGGAGACGTCAGCAGTCGGATCCCCTCTGACCACACAATAGAGATGTGGGGTGGGACCCTGGGGTCTGCGGGGGGCTCTCTGCACTCACCAGGCATCCCGCACTTTCTTGGTCTCTGGGCAGGCACAGCACGGCTTCAGGGGCTTCTTCTCCGGGGTCTCTGCGCTCGCAGGGTTCGTCTCACAGCTCGCAGCCGCAAGAGTGGACATGATGGGGCTCGAAGGCGGACTGTAGAAGACGACACAAAGTCAGCGCCGGCCATGAGCGCCCCCCGCAGGGAAATTACACCCCTCACAAATGACACAGCAGACCTGGTGGAGTGAGGGGGTAACTGCACCGACATCAGCGAGACGGGATCTCCGGATTACACAGGACGCCCCTCAGCGAGAGCGCAGACCGTCAGAGACGACGTGCTTCAGACCACCAGATACGACGTCCCCACAGACCGCCAGAGACGACGTGCTTCAGACCACCAGATACGACGTCCCCACAGACCGCCAGACACGACGTCCCCACAGACCACCAGATACGACGTCCCCACAGACCGTCAGAGACGACGTGCTTCAGACCACCAGATACGACGTCCCCACAGACCGCCAGACACGACGTCCCCACAGACCGCCGGACACGACGTCCCCACAGACCGCCAGACACGACGTCCCCACAGACCGCCAGACACGACGTCCCCACAGACCGCCAGACACGACGTCCCCACAGACTGTCAGATACGACGTCCCCACAGACCGCCGGACACGACGTCCCCACAGACCGTCAGATATGACTTCCCCACAGACCGCCGGACACGACGTCCCCACAGACCGCCGGACACGACGTCCCCACAGACCATCAGATACGTCCCCACAGACCGCCGAACACGACGTCCCCACAGACCGCCAGATACGACGTCCCCACAGACCGCCGGACACGACATCCCCACAGACCGCCGGACACGACGTCCCCACAGACCGCCGGACACGACGTCCCCACAGACCGCCGGACACGACGTCCCCACAGACCGCCAGATACGACGTCCCCACAGACCGCCAGATACGACGTCCCCACAGACCGCCGGACACGACGTCCCCACAGACCGTGTGTTCCTATTCTTCACCACCTGCAGGACCTCGGCTTTCTCCTGACGGACGGGAAGATTCCTGTTTACACCCAGTAGCTGAAGCCCCGACGCCCCCGGAAGAAGCCAGGGCGAAACGTACGTTGGGGTGAGGGGGATCTCTCCTCCGGTTCTGGTATTTGGACCGTTTCTCAGTGCTCTTCTTACTCTACAGGTAAAGTCTCCTAATTTATATCCTCACACGTCTTTGCACTCTCTATTGAGTCAGTAACGGAGGTGTCAATATTTCGCTATATAGAAAGTCTGCACATGGCCTGATACAAACATTACATAGCTTACTGGGACCAGTACTGGGGTCATTCTACCTATGCTCACTGGGATTTATCCATTATGTTTCACATATTATAGAAAGTTTTACTTCAAATTATTTTCGTTCTTTATTGCTGCGGAATCCTGGAGCTGAATATTCCCCTCTCTCCATGTGATCTCCTGTACAGCGAGGCGACGGCTCCCCCTACTGGACACTTTTCTTTCTTTAATCATTTTTAATAGGTTTTTTCAATATATGTAAAATAAAAGTTGTGTATTTTAGCCTGATTATGGTCTTTAGACGACTTGTTTTGTAAGTTCACTGGTCGTAATAAGCTGAAGATGACCGACCACTGTGGACTCGGAGCTGATAGATTCTTCTGCTCTGACACATTGTAACAAAATACCAGCAAAGACGACAGATTGATGGTTTGGCTGCGATCACACGCTCTGTGGTCAATGACGCTGAGAACTCGCAACGCTCACTGCCTTCGTGTAGGAGAGAGGAAGGTGTGCTGTGTCGTTGCCCCCGAGCCTCCTCTGCTGCCTGTGCCAGTGTCCCCGAGCCTCCTCCGCTCCCTGTGCCCCCGAGCCTCCGCCACTACCTGTGCCCCCGAGCCTCCTCCGCTGCCTGTGCCCCCGAGCCTCCGCCACTACCTGTGCCCCCGAGCCTCCTCCGCTGCCTGTGCCCCCGCCACTACCTGTGCCGGTGTCACCAAGCCTCCTCCGCTCCCTGTGCCCCCGAGCCTCCTCCGCTCCCGGTGTCCCCGAGCCTCCTCCGCTCCGTGTCAGTCAGATCTCACATAGGAAGTGCTGCCATTAGACAGGTGCTGAGCCGTCCGTCCCCGCGCGCCACCTGATCTCCTGTCACCACTGATCCGTCCACATAAACCGGGACCAAAATAAGTGTCGTCCTCCTTCAAGGTCACTGCTGGGGGCGGCATAGAGCGGCGAGCACACGTCTCCCTGATGCCCCCCCACACTGCACAGCCCCCCATATCCCCCCACATCACCCCCCAATATCCCCCCACACCGCACAGCCCCCCAATATCCTCCCACACAGCACAGCCCCCCAATATCCTCCCACATCACCACACAGCCCCCCAATATCCTCCCACACCGCACAGCCCCCAATATCCTCCCACATCACCACACAGCCCCCCCAATATCCCCCCACACCGCACAGCCCCCCAATATCCCCCCACACCGCACAGCCCCCCAATATCCTCCCACACCGCACAGCCCCCAATATCCTCCCACATCACCACACAGCCCCCCCAATATCCCCCCACACCGCACAGCCCCCCAATATCCCCCCACACGGCACAGCCCCCAATATCCTCCCACATCACCACACAGCCCCCCAATATCCTCCCACATCGCACAGCCCCCCAATATCCCCCCCACACCGCACAGCCCCCCAATATCCCCCCCACACCGCACAGCCCCCAATATCCCACAGCCCCCCAATATCCCCCCACACCGCACAGCCCCCCAATATCCCCCCACACCGCAAAACACCCCAGTGTCCCCCCATATCCCCCCACACCGCACAGCCCCCCAATATCCCACAGCCCCCCAATATCCCCCCACACCGCACAGCCCCCCAATAGCCCCCCACCCCGCACAGCCCCCCAGTGTCCCCCCATATCACATTTAGCCTCTGACTATAGCCCACACTGCTCCACTATCTGACAGCAGACGTGCTGGGCGCAGACCTCCAGTACAGGGTCTCGTGTACAGACCGCACAGGCTGCTGACAACACGTCCGATCACTACTGATGAGCTCCATGTCATGATGATGCAATCTAAAAGGTCGGACACAGATCGACGGCGATAAGTCGTCAGTACAGAGCCCCCCGGTGAGCACTCAGCCCCCCCCGTCCCATGGGCAATAATCCACAACAGACCCCCTACCTCCGCCACTCACGTGTTCCAGGAAACAACCAGGACACGACTGCACTGCGCAAGCGCGCGCAGTAAGTGCTGGGAGGAACGTGCGGGGCACTCGCTAAGAATGCCGGGAAGTGTAGTTTATTTTTACCGTCATGTCTGTGCATTGTTTCTATAGCGACATCTCGCGTCGGCTCCGGCAAGTGCAATACTAATGTCCATAGAAGTACCGCCCCCTGATTAATCACCCGTCCAATACTGGCGAGCGGAAGGCGCGGTTAAGTTATGTCTACCGCCTCTGGTCACGTGATACCGTTGTCGTGGTGATTGCAAGACGCCGGGTACCTGGTTACCGAGCAACCGCGGCAACAAAGATGGCGGACATGGAGGAAGCCGAGGGGCCAGGTAAAGAGGGCGAGTACGGCTGCCTGTATATTTATATGTGTGTGTACGGCTGCCTGTATATATGTATATATGTGTGTGTACAGCTGCCTGTATATATGTATATATGTGTGTGTACAGCTGCCTGTATATATGTATATATGTGTGTGTGTACGGCTGCCTGTATATATGTATATATGTGTGTGTACAGCTGCCTGTATATATGTATATATGTGTGTGTACAGCTGCCTGTATATATGTATATATGTGTGTGTACAGCTGCCTGTATATATGTATATATGTGTGTGTACAGCTGCCTGTATATATGTATATATGTGTGTGTACGGCTGCCTGTATATATGTATATATGTGTGTGTACAGCTGCCTGTATATATGTATATATGTGTGTGTACGGCTGCCTGTATATATGTATATATGTGTGTGTACGGCTGCCTGTATATATGTATATATGTGTGTGTACGGCTGCCTGTATATATGTATATATGTGTGTGTACGGCTGCCTGTATATATGTATATATGTGTGTGTACGGCTGCCTGTATATATGTATATATGTGTGTGTACGGCTGCCTGTATATATGTATATATGTGTGTACAGCTGCCTGTATATATGTATATATGTGTGTGTGTACGGCTGCCTGTATATATGTATATATGTGTGTGTACAGCTGCCTGTATATATGTATATATGTGTGTGTACGGCTGCCTGTATATATGTATATATGTGTGTGTACAGCTGCCTGTATATATGTATATATGTGTGTGTACAGCTGCCTGTATATATGTATATATGTGTGTGTACAGCTGCCTGTATATATGTATATATATGTGTGTACAGCTGCCTGTATATATGTATATATGTGTGTGTACAGCTGCCTGTATATATGTATATATGTGTGTGTACAGCTGCCTGTATATATGTATATATGTGTGTGTACAGCTGCCTGTATATATGTATATATGTGTGTGTACAGCTGCCTGTATATATGTATATATGTGTGTGTACGGCTGCCTGTATATATGTATATATGTGTGTGTACGGCTGCCTGTATATATGTATATATGTGTGTACAGCTGCCTGTATATATGTATATACTGTATGTGTACAGCTGCCTGTATATATGTATATATATGTGTGTACAGCTGCCTGTATATATGTATATATGTGTGTGTACAGCTGCCTGTATATATGTATATATGTGTGTACAGCTGCCTGTATATATGTATATATGTGTGTGTACTGCTGCCTGTATATATGTATATATGTGTGTGTACGGCTGCCTGTATATATGTATATATGTGTGTGTACGGCTGCCTGTATATATGTATATATGTGTGTGTACGGCTGCCTGTATATATGTATATATGTGTGTGTACAGCTGCCTGTATATATGTATATATGTGTGTGTACTGCTGCCTGTATATATGTATATATGTGTGTGTACGGCTGCCTGTATATATGTATATATGTGTGTGTACGGCTGCCTGTATATATGTATATATGTGTGTATAGCTGCCTGTATATATGTATATATGTGTGTACAGCTGCCTGTATATATGTATATATGTGTGTGTACAGCTGCCTGTATATATGTGTGTATAGCTGCCTGTATATATGTATATATGTGTGTGTACGGCTGCCTGTATATATGTATATATGTGTGTGTACGGCTGCCTGTATATATGTATATATGTGTGTGTATAGCTGCCTGTATATATGTATATATGTGTGTACAGCTGCCTGTATATATGTATATATGTGTGTGTACAGCTGCCTGTATATATGTATATATGTGTGTGTACTGCTGCCTGTATATATGTATATATGTGTGTGTACTGCTGCCTGTGTATATGTATATATGTGTGTGTACGGCTGCCTGTATATATGTATATATGTGTGTGTACTGCTGCCTGTATATATGTATATATGTGTGTGTACTGCTGCCTGTATATATGTATATATGTGTGTGTACAGCTGCCTGTATATATGTATATATGTGTGTGTACGGCTGCCTGTATATATGTATATATGTGTGTGTACAGCTGCCTGTATATATGTATATATGTGTGTGTACAGCTGCCTGTATATATGTATATATGTGTGTGTACGGCTGCCTGTATATATGTATATATGTGTGTGTACGGCTGCCTGTATATATGTATATATGTGTGTACAGCTGCCTGTATATATGTATATATGTGTGTGTACAGCTGCCTGTATATATGTATATATGTGTGTGTACAGCTGCCTGTATATATGTATATATGTGTGTGTACAGCTGCCTGTATATATGTATATATGTGTGTGTACGGCTGCCTGTATATATGTATATATGTGTGTGTACGGCTGCCTGTATATATGTATATATGTGTGTACAGCTGCCTGTATATATGTATATACTGTATGTGTACAGCTGCCTGTATATATGTATATATGTGTGTGTACAGCTGCCTGTATATATGTATATATGTGTGTGTACGGCTGCCTGTATATATGTATATATGTGTGTGTACGGCTGCCTGTATATATGTATATGTGTGTGTACAGCTGCCTGTATATATGTATATATGTGTGTACAGCTGCCTGTATATATGTATATATATGTGTGTACAGCTGCCTGTATATATGTATATATGTGTGTGTACAGCTGCCTGTATATATGTATATATGTGTGTGTACTGCTGCCTGTATATATGTATATATGTGTGTGTACGGCTGCCTGTATATATGTATATATGTGTGTGTACGGCTGCCTGTATATATGTATATATGTGTGTGTACGGCTGCGTGTATATATGTATATATGTGTGTGTACAGCTGCCTGTATATATGTATATATGTGTGTGTACTGCTGCCTGTATATATGTATATATGTGTGTGTACGGCTGCCTGTATATATGTATATATGTGTGTGTACGGCTGCCTGTATATATGTATATATGTGTGTATAGCTGCCTGTATATATGTATATATGTGTGTACAGCTGCCTGTATATATGTATATATGTGTGTGTACAGCTGCCTGTATATATGTGTGTATAGCTGCCTGTATATATGTATATATGTGTGTGTACGGCTGCCTGTATATATGTATATATGTGTGTGTACGGCTGCCTGTATATATGTATATATGTGTGTGTACGGCTGCCTGTATATATGTATATATGTGTGTGTACGGCTGCCTGTATATATGTATATATGTGTGTGTACAGCTGCCTGTATATATGTATATATGTGTGTGTACTGCTGCCTGTATATATGTATATATGTGTGTGTACGGCTGCCTGTATATATGTATATATGTGTGTGTACGGCTGCCTGTATATATGTATATATGTGTGTATAGCTGCCTGTATATATGTATATATGTGTGTACAGCTGCCTGTATATATGTATATATGTGTGTGTACAGCTGCCTGTATATATGTGTGTATAGCTGCCTGTATATATGTATATATGTGTGTGTACGGCTGCCTGTATATATGTAGACTGTGGAGACCTGGGTGTCGTAACCAGTGCCTTCCCCCCTCCCATCAATCCCGTAATCAAACACACACAGTCCTAGGTGGGTTGAACAGGTCGGTCACAGTTTATTAATTAAATAATCGGAGAAAGGGCAATTACATATCGTAACGAGCGGCTCGCGCCGAGCTCCTGTCCGTGATCGACAGGGGAATTGGCCCAACGAGCGGTTACGACCTTTGCCCTCCTCCGCTTTTTCCGCTGTGACTTAATAAAGGTTACCAGGGTTTAGTTCTATCAACATACGTAATAATTTTTTTTTTTTTTTTTTAAACTTACAACATAATTCACACATTTACATTCTCCTGCGGGTTAGTATCATAATTAGCCTTTAAAAGGGAGGGTGGGTGGGACAAAAGCTTCCAGGTGTCCTGCCGAGAGTGAAAGAGAAAGTTCTCGGCCGGACACCTGGATTTAACCCCTGTAGGAGTGGCCGTAGGACCCCTCCCCTCTAGTGCCCACTGGCCGGCTGGGGGTCTTCCAATTAATGCATCACTAAGGGGGAGTGATGCTAGGGGGGATCTGGCACAGACATTCTTTACGTGCAGCTCTCTGTGTGCTCCCCAGTCAGAGACGCGCACCTTAATCAGTACCGCGTCTGCCAGACTGTGGAGACCTGGGTGTCGTAACCAGTGCCTTCCCCCCTCCCATCAATCCCGTAATCAAACACACACAGTCCTAGGTGGGTTGAACAGGTCGGTCACAGTTTATTAATTAAATAATCGGAGAAAGGGCAATTACATATCGTAACGAGCGGCTCGCGCCGAGCTCCTGTCCGTGATCGACAGGGGAATTGGCCCAACGAGCGGTTACGACCTTTGCCCTCCTCCGCTTTTTCCGCCACGGAGGATCCCGTGTATTATCTACGCGGGACTCCGACCCCACCCCTCGATGTTAGGGCCTGTTCAACCCCATCCTGTAAACCAGACAGAAAAATATCGAGGCCAATGTCCGTTAGGTGTACTCCGTCCGGCCTTAGTTGTGGCGTGTTATCCCCTTGTAACGGGAGGTGACGGATCACGATACCGCCTCTTCCTCTCACATATTTTCCAATCCGAGCATTGAATTTACCCCTTGTCCGTTCTATGGCTCTTTTATCTCTTGCTCTTCGCCAGACGGCCCGTGGTGTTATATCCGACCACACCAGGATCATGTTCCTGTAAAGACAGCTGAACCAATCCATATCCGTTGTCACCCATTTGTACAATTCGGCCACCTTTTGTATCCATATCCGTTGTCAACCATTTGTTCAATTCGGCCACCTTTTGTTTGCCAAGGTCATTGCCACCCGTGTGTACCACCATTACCACAGGGCTTTCCGCCCTCCTTGCTATGCCAACCATCTCCTTGAACACCTGTTTCCACTGGAGGCCTCTGACACCCCTCCATTTAACTTTTATGCCCGGGAGGTAAAGATTTGTTCCTCCTGGCCGCAGTTTGGCCCTCTCCTTGGCCCAGTAAACGTAGGAATCTCCTACAACCCAAACTTCAACCCCTGTAAGAGACAACACATGTTAATTAAGCAAGTCGGGTCTTATGTATCTGGCGAAGTATGCGGACTTCCAGCGACCCATTCTCTGCGCCTCGGCCTCTGACACTCCTGCCTTAGCTGCCGCTGTGGCCGCCCCTATGCGGAACGAATGTGTTCCGTACTCCTTTGGATTAGCGCCGGTTTTTCCCAAGCATAGCTTGAACATTGCCTGGAATTGGTACTTGGTCAGAGGGGACATGTCTTTATGAGTGAAGAAAAATTCTACCAGCGTGTCTTATCCCGGCGTATCTTCTAACCATTTTTAGCGGACAAGCTGGGCCATCTGTAGAGTTAACTAGGACCCATGTGCCCCTACCGGTGGGATAGCATTTGGACTTTCGAACCCTGATGCGCAGGGCGTCGCTGCATATAACTATGCCCTCATTAATTAGGCCTCCTTCCGACGCAGCAATCAGTTCCTGCAATAGTCTCAGTGAAATGGGGCGGCGACATTCCTGGCTTGGCTGAAGCCTTTTCCCACCTTTTATGGCTTGTCTTATGCAGAAGGACTTAGTTACGTCTACCCATCCCTAATAGATGAAAGAAAAATGCTAGCCCCGATAATTTCCGTAATAAAAATTCGCTTGTAACCGCGCTTCGTGCTCCGTCGCATTCGTCGACTGGCCTACCAATAAATAAAGAAGAAATTTACTTTTACTGGGGATAGAAACCATGTTTCCCACTCTTCAGTGAAAGAGCTTAACCACTCAGCCATCAGCTGAACTGGCTGAATTAGTGAGCGCCACTCCTCCCAAGCCTTACCATACACCTGCTAGGCCCGGATTAAGGGCATCAATGATTGTCCACTGTATCCCACAGGGACAGTGGACACAGGATACCCAGGGGTTGCGCGTTGGGCTGCTGGATTCTGAAAGCCTGCCAATTGGAAAACAACAATGGGTTAATGATATTATCATCTACTTCCGCCACCACGGTGGCTCTACACCAGATATTGTTTTCAAGGCATATCATCGCTAGCCGGCGCAAGAGAGCGAGTATGGGCAAGGATGAAGAAGACATGTGATTTAAACTCTTCGCTGTTTTCGTATTTTTAGTTTGGAAACGAATGTTCATGTTTCTCAACTGATCGGCCCATATCTCCAACGCTGCTACTACCGCAAACAATTCCCGTAGGGCCGGGTCTTGCCCCCACTTTGTTGTCGTCCAATTCTCTGGCCAACCAGAATGGCACCATTGTTTTTTATAGATTGTTGCAAAACCCTCTGTTTTGTTCCACCCTAATGTCAGCCCTAATTCTTTGCTTGTGATCTCTCTAACCATGACGCACGTGTGACCGTTGTACGATTGTAGGAACGTCTGCCATACCAGCAGATCTGCTTTTAGCGAACGAGTGAGCCTAATTCTATGGCCGTGCTGAGAAGCGCCTTTTGTTGCCAAAGATAGTCTGCGTGAGAATGCTCTGCCGGCCGGCATTACGCGGCAGGCGAACGTCAGTAAACCCCATAACGCCTGCATTTGCTGTAGGGTTACCTTCTTAACTTCGCGGAAGCCTTTCGACATTTGTTGGGTTTTTTGTATTCTATCCTCTGGTAAGCGGAACACCATCATGTTGGTATCTATTTCGATGCCCAAGAAGGGCAATACATTACATGGACCCTCTTTTTTTTTTTTTTTTTTTTTTTTTTTTTTTTTTGGTGACAATGGCACGCCGAATTTGAGTGAGATAGATTTGAATTTTTCTTGTAAATCGGAGCAGAGATTAAAATCACTGGGGCCGACGAACAGGAAATCGTCGAGGTAGTGAATTAGGGATTTACTGCCCGTTTCGTACTGAACTACCCAATCTAGGAAGGTGCTGAACAGCTCGAAATAGTGACATGAGATGGAACATCCCATCGGGAGGCACATGTCGAAGTAATAGTGTTGGTCCACTTTGCAGCCCAGAAGGTGGAAACATTCGGGTGCATGGGTAGCAAACGGAATGCCGATTCAATGTCGTATTTGGCTAGCAGGGCGCCTGGTCCGGCTGCCCGGACTAGTTCTACCGCTGTATCGAAAGACACATACGAGACAGAAGCTTTTTCTGGGGAAATAGCATCGTTAACCGAATCGCCCTTTGGGTGAAAATGATGGATTAAACGGTATTTACCGGGTTCCTTTTTTGGTATGATGCCTAACGGAGAAATTGTAATGTTTTTGAAGGGGAGCGACTTAAAGGGGCCTGCTATTCTACCCAATTCTACCTCCTTCCCAATTTTTGTCTAAGAATTTTGGGAATTCGCGAGCCGATTTTAGGTTATCGGATAGGGTTGGCGTTCTTGTTAGCCTAAAGGGAATAAAGAACCCGTCGGAGAAGCCTGATTGCAGTTGCTGAGCCGCTTCCTTATTGGGGTAAAGCTTTAGCCAGGGGGCCACCCATAATACAGCCCAATACTACGAAGGCCTGGAGCCGATTATTCATGGTTAATCCGATTTTTGATCTCCCCCTATCGAAAACCCTATCGTTAGCTTTAT
The DNA here is from genome assembly GCF_032444005.1 of Ranitomeya imitator. Lineage (NCBI taxonomy): Eukaryota > Metazoa > Chordata > Amphibia > Anura > Dendrobatidae > Ranitomeya > Ranitomeya imitator. The sequence goes on along the minus strand of NC_091284.1, from coordinate 15,540,856 downwards.
CCACCGTTTGTTGGTCCGCTGATAACAGCGACCATATGTCAATATAATTGTTGCTCCTGATTTTCTGACTAATTTCCTGATCTATAGTTAAAGCTATTTTTGATCCAGATCTTTGTTCACCACTTATCCGTTTGGATGTGATAGTTGTAGGCGTAACTCCTTTACCGCTGAAGTTAGCTCCATTTCCTTTATGTTAACCCTGTAACATAAGATTTCCTCGTTACCCTTGCGCTGTGCGCTGTGTGACTCTGGACGAGTGTGCTCCGATCCTGGAGGAACCCCCGCAGATGTTGACGGGGGGATGTCGCAGGACGGGGAAACTCTGGCTCCCGCTACAGCGAGGGATTGGTCGATGTGCTGGCCGATGCACTGAATATCGTGCGTTGGAGCCCGATTACTACCACATAGTGGCGGATTAATGGCTCTGTCTTCAGCGACTGCATTGCAGTTGTCGTGGCTGGTAGCCGCGGGGGATTGTTCTTCCCTGGCTGGTTCGCTACCCTTGGAACACTCACCGCTGCGTGATTCTGGACGAGTGTACACCGATCCTGGAGGAACCCCCGCAGATGTTGACGGGGGGATGTCGCAGGACGGGGAAACTCTGGCTCCCGCTACAGCGAGGGATTGGCCGATGTGCTGGCCGATGCACTGAATATCGTGCGTTGGAGCCCGATTACTACCACATAGTGGCGGATTAATGGCTCTGTCTTCAGCGACTGCATTGCAGTTGTCGTGGCTGGAAGCCGCGGGGGATTGTTCTTCCCTGGCTAACACTCACCGCTGCGTGATTCTGGACGAGTGTACACCGATCCTGGAGGAACCCTGCGTGGTGGTTGTTGTGGCTGGAAGCCGCGGGGGATTGTTCTCCCCAGCTGAAAGCCCTAGAGGGTGCCCACGATTTAGAGGACTTGCCACGTGCAGGATGACTCTTATCCGGACTTAGCGACACCTCGGACCCCTCGGATGTTGCTGATGACAGCCATCCTGTGGCCCGGGATCTGCGGCGGCTCCTATGGGAGCTGCGTCTGCGACGGTGACGGGAGGGGCGTTTAGAGGAGTGGCGGGAACGGCGACGGGAGTTATCTGCCGTTATTATGCGGTGCAATGGGGGGGATTCTATCAGTAGACAGAGGGGGATAATTGGCCGTAGCTGGTCCTGTAACGCTAATCGGAAGGGGGGGCGTCAGTAGGTAACCATATTCCTCCCCATTGCTGGGATTTGACGGGGCGGCGGTTACCGGATAATTTTTATTTAGGTTTTGGGCAGTGGGGGGAGGTGATAATGTGTTTGTGCTTAGTGCGTTTACTGCGATGTCGCCGTGATTCCCGCTGCGCGGCTGTTGAGCGCCTTGCTCGGTCCCATGGGACCGAACAACGCGCTCTTCAGCCGCCCTGTGACCTCTCCGGCCTGACCCCTGATACCCCCGTACAGGCATCAGGGCTGCGTCTGCCGGGGGTAGGCTGGAGGTCAGACCAGGTGACAAATCAGCACGCTGATCGGTCGATTTCGACCGATCAGCGCACTGTGGGGAAAGTGAGGGGTTAAAACCAGCCCCCAGGTTACCCCCTGCGGGCAGCGTATATGTGCCCGCAGGGAAGGCAACCGAGGACTGGCCAGCGCTGTGTTCAGCGCTCATCTGCGGTGACCGGAAGTGGCTGGGCGGGGACCGGAAGTGGCTGGGCGGAGCCTCCCAGCACTCCGAGCGGTGTCCGAGTCCTCCGGAAGACGCCTGCAGCTGCGAGGCGGCGAGGCCCTCCCCTCCCCGACCTGGAGCCGCTCCGGGGCGCGGGGTAAGCGGGCGGATCGCCTGCAACCCGGCGCCACCACCGGCCTCTCCGGAGCGGCCGGGGAAGGGGGCGACACCGTCCGCCGCCAGGCGCCGCCGGATGTAGCCCCGCACAGCCGGGACGGAGCCACCGGCGCCGGCTGCCCATCGCCGCCCTCTGCCCCCACCGGAGTCCGGACCAGAGCCGGCGAGGAGATGCCGGCCACCCTCCGACGGGTGCGACGCCCGGCTCTACCCCGCCGCCTTCGAGAGGCCCCCAGACCATCTACAGCCGAGGGGCCCGGCACCGACAGCGGCGCAGAGAGGGGCCCCTGTCCAGCGATCGGGGCCGGACCAAACGACGGACCGCAGGGTGCTGGTGCTCCCGAAGGTATTGGAGGTGAGCTGGGCACGATGGCGGAGGGGTGAGGGAGAACAGCCGGCAGCAGAGAGCCTTCGCACATGGCTCTGTACAGCTCCGACCTCCAACCTGTCGGGAGCCGGCGTGCTCGCACGCAGCGGGGGTGACCTAGGCCTAGGGGGGGGGGGACCCGGAGACGCAGGCGTGAGGGAGGACAAATTTTCTGGACCGGATAAGGGAACAGTGAGCAGGGGGTCAGGAGAGGGCCCAGGGAGGTGAGCCCTGCTGCCTATGAAAACGGCCTGAAGCCAGAACTCACCTTCCTGCACCGCTCTCTTCAGCAAGGCCTCAACAAGAAGGGGGTCCGACATCACAGCAGGGACAGACAAAAGCTTCCAGGTGTCCTGCCGAGAGTGAAAGAGAAAGTTCTCGGCCGGACACCTGGATTTAACCCCTGTAGGAGTGGCCGTAGGACCCCTCCCCTCTAGTGCCCACTGGCCGGCTGGGGGTCTTCCAATTAATGCATCACTAAGGGGGAGTGATGCTAGGGGGGATCTGGCACAGACATTCTTTACGTGCAGCTCTCTGTGTGCTCCCCAGTCAGAGACGCGCACCTTAATCAGTACCGCGTCTGCCATATATGTGTGTGTACGGCTGCCTGTATATATGTATATATGTGTGTGTATAGCTGCCTGTATATATGTATATATGTGTGTACAGCTGCCTGTATATATGTATATATGTGTGTGTACAGCTGCCTGTATATATGTATATATGTGTGTGTACTGCTGCCTGTATATATGTATATATGTGTGTGTACAGCTGCCTGTATATATGTATATATGTGTGTGTGTACGGCTGCCTGTATATATGTATATATGTGTGTGTACTGCTGCCTGTATATATGTATATATGTGTGTGTACTGCTGCCTGTATATATGTATATATGTGTGTGTACTGCTGCCTGTATATATGTATATATGTGTGTGTACGGCTGCCTGTATATATGTATATATGTGTGTGTACTGCTGCCTGTATATATGTATATATGTGTGTGTACTGCTGCCTGTATATATGTATATATGTGTGTGTACTGCTGCCTGTATATATGTATATATGTGTGTGTACGGCTGCCTGTATATATGTATATATGTGTGTGTACGGCTGCCTGTATATATGTATATATGTGTGTGTACTGCTGCCTGTATATATGTATATATGTGTGTGTACAGCTGCCTGTATATATGTATATATGTGTGTGTACTGCTGCCTGTATATATGTATATATGTGTGTGTACGGCTGCCTGTATATATGTATATATGTGTGTGTACGGCTGCCTGTATATATGTATATATGTGTGTATAGCTGCCTGTATATATGTATATATGTGTGTACAGCTGCCTGTATATATGTATATATGTGTGTGTACAGCTGCCTGTATATATGTGTGTATAGCTGCCTGTATATATGTATATATGTGTGTGTACGGCTGCCTGTATATATGTATATATGTGTGTGTACGGCTGCCTGTATATATGTATATATGTGTGTGTATAGCTGCCTGTATATATGTATATATGTGTGTACAGCTGCCTGTATATATGTATATATGTGTGTGTACAGCTGCCTGTATATATGTATATATGTGTGTGTACTGCTGCCTGTATATATGTATATATGTGTGTGTACTGCTGCCTGTGTATATGTATATATGTGTGTGTACGGCTGCCTGTATATATGTATATATGTGTGTGTACTGCTGCCTGTATATATGTATATATGTGTGTATAGCTGCCTGTATATATGTATATATGTGTGTGTACAGCTGCCTGTATATATGTGTGTGTACAGCTGCCTGTATATATGTATATATGTGTGTGTACTGCTGCCTGTATATATGTATATATGTGTGTAGAGCTGCCTGTATATATGTATATATGTGTGTGTACAGCTGCCTGTATATATGTATATATGTGTGTGTAGAGCTGCCTGTGTATATGTATATATGTGTGTGTACTGCTGCCTGTGTATATGTATATATGTGTGTGTACTGCTGCCTGTATATATGTATATATGTGTCTGTACGGCTGCCTGTATATATGTATATATGTGTGTGTACTGCTGCCTGTGTATATGTATATATGTGTGTGTACGGCTGCCTGTATATATGTATATATGTGTGTACAGCTGCCTGTATATATGTATATATGTGTGTACAGCTGCCTGTATATATGTATATATGTGTGTGTACAGCTGCCTGTATATATGTATATATGTGTGTGTACAGCTGCCTGTATATATGTATATATGTGTGTGTATAGCTGCCTGTATATATGTATATATGTGTGTGTATAGCTGTCTGTATATATGTATATATGTGTGTGTACAGCTGCCTGTATATATGTATATATGTGTGTACAGCTGCCTGTATATATGTATATATGTGTGTACAGCTGCCTGTATATATGTATATATGTGTGTACAGCTGCCTGTATATATGTATATATGTGTGTACAGCTGCCTGTATATATGTATATATGTGTGTGTACAGCTGCCTGTATATATGTATATATGTGTGTGTATAGCTGCCTGTATATATGTGTGTGTACAGCTGCCTGTATATATGTATATATGTGTGTGTATAGCTGCCTGTATATATGTATATATGTGTGTGTACAGCTGCCTGTATATATGTATATATGTGTGTGTACAGCTGCCTGTATATATGTATATATGTGTGTACAGCTGCCTGTATATATGTATATATGTGTGTACAGCTGCCTGTATATATGTATATATGTGTGTGTACTGCTGCCTGTATATATGTATATATGTGTGTGTACGGCTGCCTGTATATATGTATATATGTGTGTACAGCTGCCTGTATATATGTATATATGTGTGTGTACTGCTGCCTGTATATATGTATATATGTGTGTGTACGGCTGCCTGTATATATGTATATATATGTGTGTACAGCTGCCTGTATATATGTATATATGTGTGTGTACAGCTGCCTGTATATATGTATATATGTGTGTGTACAGCTGCCTGTATATATGTATATATGTGTGTGTACAGCTGCCTGTATATATGTATATATGTGTGTGTACAGCTGCCTGTATATATGTATATATGTGTGTACAGCTGCCTGTATATATGTATATATGTGTGTACAGCTGCCTGTATATATGTATATATGTGTGTGTACTGCTGCCTGTATATATGTATATATGTGTGTGTACGGCTGCCTGTATATATGTATATATGTGTGTACAGCTGCCTGTATATATGTATATATGTGTGTGTACTGCTGCCTGTATATATGTATATATGTGTGTGTACGGCTGCCTGTATATATGTATATATATGTGTGTACAGCTGCCTGTATATATGTATATATGTGTGTGTACAGCTGCCTGTATATATGTATATATGTGTGTGTATAGCTGCCTGTATATATGTGTGTGTACAGCTGCCTGTATATATGTATATATGTGTGTGTACAGCTGCCTGTATATATGTATATATGTGTGTGTACAGCTGCCTGTATATATGTATATATATGTGTGTACGGCTGCCTGTATATATGTATATATGTGTGTGTACGGCTGCCTGTATATATGTATATATGTGTGTGTACGGCTGCCTGTATATATGTATATATGTGTGTGTACAGCTGCCTGTATATATGTATATATGTGTGTGTACAGCTGCCTGTATATATGTATATATGTGTGTGTACGGCTGCCTGTATATATGTATATATGTGTGTGTACTGCTGCCTGTATATATGTATATATGTGTGTGTATAGCTGCCTGTATATATGTATATATGTGTGTGTACAGCTGCCTGTATATATGTATATATGTGTGTGTACAGCTGCTTGTATATATGTATATATGTGTGTGTACTGCTGCCTGTATATATGTATATATGTGTGTGTACTGCTGCCTGTATATATGTATATATGTGTGTGTACTGCTGCCTGTATATATGTATATATGTGTGTGTACAGCTGCCTGTATATATGTATATATGTGTGTGTACGGCTGCCTGTATATATGTATATATGTGTGTGTACTGCTGCCTGTATATATGTATATATGTGTGTGTATAGCTGCCTGTATATATGTATATATGTGTGTGTACAGCTGCTTGTATATATGTATATATGTGTGTGTACTGCTGCCTGTATATATGTATATATGTGTGTGTACTGCTGCCTGTATATATGTATATATGTGTGTGTACTGCTGCCTGTATATATGTATATATGTGTGTGTACAGCTGCCTGTATATATGTATATATGTGTGTGTACTGCTGCCTGTATATATGTATATATGTGTGTGTACGGCTGCCTGTGTATATGTATATATGTGTGTGTATAGCTGCCTGTATATATGTGTGTGTACAGCTGCTTGTATATATGTATATATGTGTGTGTACAGCTGCCTGTATATATGTATATATGTGTGTGTACGGCTGCCTGTATATATGTATATATGTGTGTGTGTACGGCTGCCTGTATATATGTATATATGTGTGTGTGTACGGCTGCCTGTATATATGTATATATGTGTGTGTATAGCTGCCTGTATATATGTATATATGTGTGTGTACGGCTGCCTGTATATATGTATATATGTGTGTGTACGGCTGCCTGTATATATGTATATATGTGTGTGTACGGCTGCCTGTATATATGTATATATGTGTGTATAGCTGCCTGTATATATGTATATATGTGTGTGTACTGCTGCCTGTATATATGTATATATGTGTGTGTACGGCTGCCTGTATATATGTATATATGTGTGTATAGCTGCCTGTATATATGTATATATGTGTGTGTACGGCTGCCTGTATATATGTATATATGTGTGTACAGCTGCCTATATATATGTATATATGTGTGTGTACTGCTGCCTGTATATATGTATATATGTGTGTGTACAGCTGCCTGTATATATGTATATATGTGTGTGTACGGCTGCCTGTATATATGTATATATGTGTGTGTACGGCTGCCTGTATATATGTATATATGTGTGTGTACGGCTGCCTGTATATATGTATATATGTGTGTGTACGGCTGCCTGTATATATGTATATATGTGTGTGTACAGCTGCCTGTATATATGTATATATGTGTGTGTACAGCTGCCTGTATATATGTATATATGTGTGTGTAGAGCTGCCTGTATATATGTATATATGTGTGTGTACAGCTGCCTATATATATGTATATATGTGTGTGTACTGCTGCCTGTATATATTTATATATGTGTGTGTACGGCTGCCTGTATATATGTATATATGTGTGTGTACGGCTGCCTGTATATATGTGTGTGTACGGCTGCCTGTATATATGTATATATATGTGTGTACAGCTGCCTGTATATATGTATATATGTGTGTGTACAGCTGCCTGTATATATGTATATGTGTGTGTACAGCTGCCTGTATATATGTATATATGTGTGTGTACGGCTGCCTGTATATATGTATATATGTGTGTGTACTGCTGCCTGTATATATGTATATATGTGTGTGTACAGCTGCCTGTATATATGTATATATGTGTGTGTATAGCTGCCTGTATATATGTATATATGTGTGTGTACGGCTGCCTGTATATATGTGTGTGTACGGCTGCCTGTATATATGTATATATGTGTGTGTACAGCTGCCTGTATATATGTATATATGTGTGTGTATAGCTGCCTGTATATATGTGTGTGTAGAGCTGCCTGTATATATGTATATATGTGTGTGTACGGCTGCCTGTATATATGTATATATGTGTGTGTACAGCTGCCTGTATATATGTATATATGTGTGTGTACTGCTGCCTGTATATATGTATATATGTGTGTGTACAGCTGCCTGTATATATGTATATATGTGTGTGTACAGCTGCCTGTATATATGTGTATATGTGTGTACAGCTGCCTGTATATATGTATATATGTGTGTACAGCTGCCTGTATATATGTATATATGTGTGTACAGCTGCCTGTATATATGTATATATGTGTGTGTACAGCTGCCTGTATATATGTATATGTGTGTGTACAGCTGCCTGTATATATGTATATGTGTGTGTATAGCTGCCTGTATATATGTATATATGTGTGTATAGCTGCCTGTATATATGTATATATGTGTGTATAGCTGCCTGTATATATGTATATATGTGTGTACAGCTGCCTATATATATGTATATATGTGTGTGTACTGCTGCCTGTATATATGTATATATGTGTGTGTACAGCTGCCTGTATATATGTATATATGTGTGTTTACTGCTGCCTGTATATATGTATATATGTGTGTGTACAGCTGCCTGTATATATGTATATATGTGTGTGTAGAGCTGCCTGTATATATGTATATATGTGTGTGTACAGCTGCCTATATATATGTATATATGTGTGTGTACTGCTGCCTGTATATATGTGTGTGTACGGCTGCCTGTATATATGTATATATGTGTGTGTACGGCTGCCTGTATATATGTGTGTGTACGGCTGCCTGTATATATGTATATATATGTGTGTACAGCTGCCTGTATATATGTATATATGTGTGTGTACAGCTGCCTGTATATATGTATATGTGTGTGTACAGCTGCCTGTATATATGTATATATGTGTGTGTACTGCTGCCTGTATATATGTATATATGTGTGTGTACAGCTGCCTGTATATATGTATATATGTGTGTGTACAGCTGCCTGTATATATGTATATATGTGTGTGTACGGCTGCCTGTATATATGTATATATGTGTGTGTACGGCTGCCTGTATATATGTATATATGTGTGTGTACGGCTGCCTGTATATATGTATATATGTGTGTGTACGGCTGCCTGTATATATGTATATATGTGTGTGTACAGCTGCCTGTATATATGTATATATGTGTGTGTACAGCTGCCTGTATATATGTATATATGTGTGTGTAGAGCTGCCTGTATATATGTATATATGTGTGTGTACTGCTGCCTGTATATATGTATATATGTGTGTGTACTGCTGCCTGTATATATTTATATATGTGTGTGTACGGCTGCCTGTATATATGTGTGTGTATAGCTGCCTGTATATATGTATATATGTGTGTGTACGGCTGCCTGTATATATGTGTGTGTACGGCTGCCTGTATATATGTATATATGTGTGTGTACAGCTGCCTGTATATATGTATATATGTGTGTGTATAGCTGCCTGTATATATGTATATATGTGTGTGTAGAGCTGCCTGTATATATGTATATATGTGTGTGTACGGCTGCCTGTATATATGTATATATGTGTGTGTACTGCTGCCTGTATATATGTATATATGTGTGTGTACAGCTGCCTGTATGTATGTATATATGTGTGTGTACAGCTGCCTGTATATATGTGTATATGTGTGTACAGCTGCCTGTATATATGTATATATGTGTGTACAGCTGCCTGTATATATGTATATATGTGTGTGTACAGCTGCCTGTATATATGTATATGTGTGTGTACAGCTGCCTGTATATATGTATATGTGTGTGTATAGCTGCCTGTATATATGTATATATGTGTGTATAGCTGCCTGTATATATGTATATATGTGTGTGTAGAGCTGCCTGTATATATGTATATATGTGTGTGTACAGCTGCCTGTATATATGTATATATGTGTGTGTACGGCTGCCTGTATATATGTATATGTGTGTGTACAGCTGCCTGTATATATGTATATATGTGTGTGTACAGCTGCCTGTATATATGTATATATGTGTGTGTACAGCTGCCTGTATATATGTATATATGTGTGTGTACGGCTGCCTGTATATATGTATATGTGTGTGTACAGCTGCCTGTATATATGTATATATGTGTGTGTACAGCTGCCTGTATATATGTATATATGTGTGTGTACAGCTGCCTGTATATATGTGTGTGTACAGCTGCCTGTATATATGTATATATTTGTGTGTACGGCTGCCTGTATATATGTATATATGTGTGTGTACTGCTGCCTGTATATATGTATATATGTGTGTGTACAGCTGCCTGTATATATGTGTGTACAGCTGCCTGTATATATGTATATATGTGTGTGTACTGCTGCCTGTATATATGTGTGTGTACAGCTGCCTGTATATATGTATATATGTGTGTGTACGGCTGCGTGTATATATGTATATATGTGTGTGTACAGCTGCCTGTATATATGTATATATGTGTGTGTACAGCTGCCTGTATATATGTATATATGTGTGTGTACGGCTGCCTGTATATATGTATATATGTGTGTGTACAGCTGCCTGTATATATGTATATATGTGTGTGTACAACTGCCTGTATATATGTATATATGTGTGTGTACGGCTGCCTGTATATATGTATATATGTGTGTGTACAGCTGCCTGTATATATGTATATATGTGTGTGTACAGCTGCCTGTATTTATGTATATATGTGTGTGTACAGCTGCCTGTATATATGTATATATGTGTGTGTACAGCTGCCTGTATATATGTATATATGTGTGTACAGCTGCCTGTATATATGTATATATGTGTGTGTATAGCTGCCTGTATATATGTATATATGTGTGTGTACAGCTGCCTGTATATATGTATATGTGTGTGTACTGCTGCCTGTATATATGTATATATGTGTGTGTATAGCTGCCTGTATATATGTATATATGTGTGTGTACAGCTGCCTGTATATATGTATATGTGTGTGTACTGCTGCCTGTATATATGTATATATGTGTGTACAGCTGCCTGTATATATGTATATATGTGTGTACAGCTGCCTGTATATATGTATATATGTGTGTGTACAGCTGCCTGTATATATGTATATATGTGTGTACAGCTGCCTGTATATATGTATATGTGTGTGTACTGCTGCCTGTATATATGTATATATGTGTGTGTACAGCTGCCTGTATATATGTGTATATGTGTGTACAGCTGCCTGTATATATGTATATATGTGTGTGTACAGCTGCCTGTATATATGTATATATGTGTGTGTACAGCTGCCTGTATATATGTATATATGTGTGTGTACTGCTGCCTGTATATATGTATATACAGTGGGGCAAAAAAATATTTAGTCAGTCAGCAATAGTGCAAGTTCCACCACTTAAAAAGATGAGAGGCGTCTGTAATTTACATCATAGGTAGACCTCAACTATGGGAGACAAACTGAGAAAAAAAAATCCAGAAAATCACATTGTCTGTTTTTTTAACATTTTATTTGCATATTATGGTGGAAAATAAGTATTTGGTCAGAAACAAACAATCAAGATTTCTGGCTCTCACAGACCTGTAACTTCTTCTTTAAGAGTCTCCTCTTTCCTCCACTCATTACCTGTAGTAATGGCACCTGTTTAAACTTGTTATCAGTATAAAAAGACACCTGTGCACACCCTCAAACAGTCTGACTCCAAACTCCACTAAGGTGAAGACCAAAGAGCTGTCAAAGGACACCAGAAACAAAATTGTAGCCCTGCACCAGGCTGGGAAGACTGAATCTGCAATAGCCAACCAGCTTGGAGTGAAGAAATCAACAGTGGGAGCAATAATTAGAAAATGGAAGACATACAAGACCACTGATAATCTCCCTCGATTTGGGGCTCCACGCAAAATCCCACCCCGTGGGGTCAGAATTATCACAAGAACGGTGAGCAAAAATCCCAGAACCACGTGGGGGGACCTAGTGAATGAACTGCAGAGAGCTGGGACCAATGTAACAAGGCCTACCATAAGTAACACACTACGCCACCATGGACTCAGATCCTGCAGTGCCAGACGTGTCCCACTGCTTAAGCCAGTACATGTCCGGGCCCGTCTGAAGTTTGCTAGAGAGCATTTGGATGATCCAGAGGAGTTTTGGGAGAATGTCCTATGGTCTGATGAAACCAAACTGGAACTGTTTGGTAGAAACACAACTTGTCGTGTTTGGAGGAAAAAGAATACTGAGTTGCATCCATCAAACACCATACCTACTGTAAAGCATGGTGGTGGAAACATCATGTTTTGGGGCTGTTTCTCTGCAAAGGGGCCAGGACGACTGATCCGGGTACATGAAAGAATGAATGGGGTCATGTATCGTGAGATTTTGAGTGCAAACCTCCTTCCATCAGCAAGGGCATTGAAGATGAAACGTGGCTGGGTCTTTCAACATGACAATGATCCAAAGCACACCGCCAGGGCAACGAAGGAGTGGCTTCGTAAGAAGCATTTCAAGGTCCTGGAGTGGCCTAGCCAGTCTCCAGATCTCAACCCTATAGAAAACCTTTGGAGGGAGTTGAAAGTCTGTGTTGCCAAGCGAAAAGCCAAAAACATCACTGCTCTAGAGGAGATCTGCATGGAGGAATGGGCCAACATACCAACAACAGTGTGTGGCAACCTTGTGAAGACTTACAGAAAACGTTTGACCTCTGTCATTGCCAACAAAGGATATATTACAAAGTATTGAGATGAAATTTTGTTTCTGACCAAATACTTATTTTCCACCATAATATGCAAATAAAATGTTAAAAAAACAGACAATGTGATTTTCTGGATTTTTTTTTCTCAGTTTGTCTCCCATAGTTGAGGTCTACCTATGATGTAAATTACAGACGCCTCTCATCTTTTTAAGTGGTGGAACTTGCACTATTGCTGACTGACTAAATACTTTTTTGCCCCACTGTATGTGTGTACAGCTGCCTGTATATATGTATATATGTGTGTGTACAGCTGCCTGTATATATGTGTATATGTGTGTACAGCTGCCTGTATATATGTATATATGTGTGTGTACAGCTGCCTGTATATATGTAGATTCAAGATTCAAAGAAGCTTTATTGGCAGGACCAAATACACATCAGTTTTGCCAAAGCAAGTGTATAGAGGCAATAGGGATAGGGACTGAGGGGATGTTGGGTAGGAGCATATGTATATATGTGTGTGTACAGCTGCCTGTATATATGTATATATGTGTGTACAGCTGCCTGTATATATGTATGTGTACAGCTGCCTGTATATATGTATATATGTGTGTACAGCTGCCTGTATATATGTATATATGTGTGTACAGCTGCCTGTATATATGTATATATGTGTGTGTACTGCTGCCTGTATATATGTATATATGTGTGTACAGCTGCCTGTATATATGTGTATATGTGTGTACAGCTGCCTGTATATATGTATATATGTGTGTGTACAGCTGCCTGTATATATGTATATGTGTGTGTACTGCTGCCTGTATATATGTATATATGTGTGTACAGCTGCCTGTATATATGTGTATATGTGTGTACAGCTGCCTGTATATATGTATATATGTGTGTGTACAGCTGCCTGTATATATGTATATATGTGTGTACAGCTGCCTGTATATATGTATATATGTGTGTACAGCTGCCTGTATATATGTATATATGTGTGTGTACAGCTGCCTGTATATATGTATATGTTTGTGTACAGCTGCCTGTATATATGTATATATGTGTGTACAGCTGCCTGTATATATGTATATATGTGTGTGTACGGCTGCCTGTATATATGTATATATGTGTGTGTACAGCTGTCTGTATATATGTATATATGTGTGTACAGCTGCCTGTATATATGTATATATGTGTGTGTACAGCTGCCTGTATATATGTATATATGTGTGTACAGCTGCCTGTATATATGTATATATGTGTGTGTACAGCTGCCTGTATATATGTATATATGTGTGTACAGCTGCCTGTATATATGTATATATGTGTGTACAGCTGCCTGTATATATGTATATATGTGTGTGTACTGCTGCCTGTATATATGTATATATGTGTGTACAGCTGCCTGTATATATGTGTATATGTGTGTACAGCTGCCTGTATATATGTATATATGTGTGTGTACAGCTGCCTGTATATATGTATATGTGTGTGTACTGCTGCCTGTATATATGTATATATGTGTGTACAGCTGCCTGTATATATGTGTATATGTGTGTACAGCTGCCTGTATATATGTATATATGTGTGTGTACAGCTGCCTGTATATATGTATATGTGTGTGTACTGCTGCCTGTATATATGTATATATGTGTGTACAGCTGCCTGTATATATGTGTATATGTGTGTACAGCTGCCTGTATATATGTATATATGTGTGTGTACAGCTGCCTGTATATATGTATATATGTGTGTACAGCTGCCTGTATATATGTATATATGTGTGTACAGCTGCCTGTATATATGTATATATGTGTGTGTACAGCTGCCTGTATATATGTATATGTTTGTGTACAGCTGCCTGTATATATGTATATATGTGTGTACAGCTGCCTGTATATATGTATATATGTGTGTGTACGGCTGCCTGTATATATGTATATATGTGTGTGTACAGCTGTCTGTATATATGTATATATGTGTGTACAGCTGCCTGTATATATGTATATATGTGTGTGTACAGCTGCCTGTATATATGTATATATGTGTGTACAGCTGCCTGTATATATGTATATATGTGTGTGTACAGCTGCCTGTATATATGTGTATATGTGTGTACAGCTGCCTGTATATATGTATATATGTGTGTGTACGGCTGCCTGTATATATGTATATATGTGTGTGTACAGCTGCCTGTATATATGTATATATGTGTGTGTACAGCTGCCTGTATATATGTATATATGTGTGTGTACAGCTGCCTGTATATATGTATATATGTGTGTACAGCTGCCTGTATATATGTATATATGTGTGTGTACAGCTGCCTGTATATATGTATATGTGTGTGTGTACAGCTGCCTGTATATATGTATATATGTGTGTACAGCTGCCTGTATATATGTATATATGTGTGTGTACAGCTGCCTGTATATATGTATATATGTGTGTGTACAGCTGCCTGTATATATGTATATATGTGTGTACAGCTGCCTGTATATATGTATATATGTGTGTGTATAGCTGCCTGTATATATGTATATATGTGTGTGTACAGCTGCCTGTATATATGTATATATGTGTGTACAGCTGCCTGTATATATGTATATATGTGTGTGTACAGCTGCCTGTATATATGTATATATGTGTGTACAGCTGCCTGTATATATGTATATATGTGTGTGTATAGCTGCCTGTATATATGTATATATGTGTGTGTACTGCTGCCTGTATATATGTATATATGTGTGTACAGCTGCCTGTATATATGTATATATGTGTGTGTACAGCTGCCTGTGTATATGTATATATGTGTGTGTACAGCTGCCTGTGTATATGTATATATGTGTGTGTACAGCTGCCTGTATATATGTATATATGTGTGTGTACTGCTGCCTGTATATATGTATATATGTGTGTACAGCTGCCTGTATATATGTATATATGTGTGTGTACAGCTGCCTGTGTATATGTATATATGTGTGTGTACAGCTGCCTGTGTATATGTATATATGTGTGTGTACAGCTGCCTGTGTATATGTATATATGTGTGTGTACAGCTGCCTGTATATATGTATATATGTGTGTGTACAGCTGCCTGTGTATATGTATATATGTGTGTGTACAGCTGCCTGTATATATGTATATATGTGTGTGTACGGCTGCCTGTATATATGTATATATGTGTGTACAGCTGCCTGTATATATGTATATATGTGTGTGTACAGCTGCCTGTGTATATGTATATATGTGTGTGCACAGCTGCCTGTATATATGTATATATGTGTGTGTACAGCTGCCTGTGTATATGTATATATGTGTGTGTACAGCTGCCTGTATATATGTATATACAGTTAGGGCCAGAAATATTTGGACAGTGACACAAGTTTTGTTATTTTAGCTGTTTACAAAAACATGTTCAGAAATACAATTATATATATAATATGGGCTGAAAGTGCACACTCCCAGCTGCAATATGATAGTTTCCACATCCAAATCGGAGAAAGGGTTTAGGAATCATAGCTCTGTAATGCATAGCGTCCTCTTTTTCAAGGGACCAAAAGTAATTGGACAATGGACTCTAAGGGCTGCAATTAACTCTGAAGGCGTCTCCCTCATTAACCTGTAATCAATGAAGTAGTTAAAAGGTCAGGGGTGGATTCCAGGTGTGTGGTTTTGCATTTGGAAGCTGTTGCTGTGAGCAGACAACATGCGGTCAAAGGAACTCTCAATTGAGGTGAAGCAGAACATCCTGAGGCTGAAAAAAAAAGAAAAAATCCATCAGAGAGATAGCAGACATGCTTGGAGTAGCAAAATCAACAGTTGGGTACATTCTGAGAAAAAAGGAATTGACTGGTGAGCTTGGGAACTCAAAAAGGCCTGGGCGTCCACGGATGACAACAGTGGTGGATGATCGCCGCATACTTAATTTGGTGAAGAAGAACCCGTTCACAACATCAACTGAAGTCCAGAACACTCTCAGTGAAGTAGGTGTATCTGTCTCTAAGTCAACAGTAAAGAGAAGACTCCATGACAGTAAATACAAAGGGTTCACATCTAGATGCAAACCATTCATCAATAACAAAAATAGACAGAAAAACACCTCAAGAAGCCAGCTCAGTTCTGGAAAAGTATTCTATGGACAGATGAGACAAAGATCAACCTGTACCAGAATGATGGGAAGAATGATGGAGAAGAAAGGGAACGGCACATGATCCAAGGCACACCACATCCTCTGTAAAACATGGTGGAGGCAACGTGATGGCATGGGCATGCATGGCTTTCAATGGCACTGGGTCACTTGTGTTTATTGATGACACAAGAGCAGACAAGAGTAGCCGGATGAATTCTGAAGTGTACCGGGATATACTTTCAGCCCAGATTCAGCCAAATGCTGCAAAGTTGATTGGACGGCGCTTCATAGTACAGATGGACAATGACCCCAAGCATACAGCCAAAGCTACCCAGGAGTTCATGAGTGCCAAAAAGTGGAACATTCTGCAATGGCCAAGTCAATCTCCAGATCTAAACCCAATTGAGCATGCATTTCACTTGCTCAAATCCAGACTTAAGACGGAAAGACCCACAAACAAGCAAGACCTGAAGGCTGCGGCTGTAAAGGCCTGGCAAAGCATTAAGAAGGAGGAAACCCAGCGTTTGGTGATGTCCATGGGTTCCAGACTTAAGGCAGTGATTGCCTCCAAAGGATTTGCAACAAAATATTGAAAATAAAAATATTTTGTTTGGGTTATGTTTATTTGTCCAATTACTTTTGACCTCCTAAAATGTGGAGTGTTTGTAAAGAAATGTGTACAATTCCTACATTTTCTATCAGATATTTTTGTTCAACCCTTCAAATTAAACGTTACAATCTGCACTTGAATTCTGTTGTAGAGGTTTCATTTCAAATCCAATGTGGTGGCATGCAGAGCCCAACTCGCGAAAATTGTGTCACTGTCCAAATATTTCTGGCCCTAACTGTATGTGTGTGTACAGCTGCCTGTGTATATGTATATATGTGTGTGTACAGCTGCCTGTGTATATGTATATATGTGTGTGTACAGCTGCCTGTATATATGTATATATGTGTGTGTACGGCTGCCTGTATATATGTATATATGTGTGTACAGCTGCCTGTATATATGTATATATGTGTGTGTACAGCTGCCTGTATATATGTATATATGTGTGTGTACGGCTGCGTGTATATATGTATATATGTGTGTGTACAGCTGCCTGTATATATGTATATATGTGTGTACAGCTGCCTGTATATATGTATATATGTGTGTGTACAGCTGCCTGTATATATGTATATATGTGTGTGTACTGCTGCCTGTATATATGTATATATGTGTGTGTAGAGCTGCCTGTATATATGTATATATGTGTGTGTACAGCTGCCTGTATATATGTATATATGTGTGTGTACTGCTGCCTGTATATATGTATATATGTGTGTGTAGAGCTGCCTGTATATATGTATATATGTGTGTGTACTGCTGCCTGTATATATGTATATATGTGTGTGTACGGCTGCCTGTATATATGTATATATGTGTGTGTACTGCTGCCTGTATATATGTATATATGTGTGTGTACTGCTGCCTGTATATATGTATATATGTGTGTGTACTGCTGCCTGTATATATGTATATATGTGTGTGTAGAGCTGCCTGTATATATGTATATATGTGTGTGTACGGCTGCCTGTATATATGTATATATGTGTGTGTACGGCTGCCTGTATATATGTATATATGTGTGTGTACTGCTGCCTGTATATATGTATATATGTGTGTGTAGAGCTGCCTGTATATATGTATATATGTGTGTGTACAGCTGCCTGTATATATGTATATACTGTATGTGTGTGTACAGCTGCCTGTATATATGTGTGTGTAGAGCTGCCTGTATATATGTGTGTGTACTGCTGCCTGTATATATGTATATACGTGTGTGTACAGCTGCCTGTATATGTATATACTGTATGTGTGTGTACAGCTGCCTGTATATATGTGTGTGTAGAGCTGCCTGTATATATGTGTGTGTACGGCTGCCTGTATATATGTATATACGTGTGTGTACAGCTGCCTGTATATGTATATATGTGTGTGTACAGCTGCCTGTATATATGTATATACTGTATGTGTGTGTACAGCTGCCTGTATATATGTGTGTGTAGAGCTGCCTGTATATATGTGTGTGTACAGCTGCCTGTATATATGTATATACGTGTGTGTACAGCTGCCTGTATATGTATATATGTGTGTGTAGAGCTGCCTGTATATATGTATATATGTGTGTGTACGGCTGCCTGTATATATGACCCCCCCTGAGGAAGGCCACCCGCCGAAACGCGCGTCGGGGAGGACTGGACTTCGGTGCACAGTTTATTGATCCATCACAGTGGTATGTACTGGGTATCTGATACCTGTCTGTGACCATGAGTGCCATTAATTGAAACCTATATACCATTGTGGATATTTTTTATCTGACACTTGTCTCTAAGATTATGAACATTATTGATCGATGGATTTGTACCATTGATGTTACCTCTATATATATGGATTTGATATACATGGTCCATGATTACTAGCTGTGCACCTCAGCTCAGTCCCTGTGTTTTATATGCGTGTGTGGGCTCGTATAGGGGATCTGTTTTGCCTGCCATGCTGCATACCTGTGTGTCTACTTTTAATCAATAAAGTTGTTTTACATTTTCATTATTGGACGCTTTCTGGCTGCGTTTTGTGGTGCTTTTGTTGTTTATTACATATATATTTATGCAGTTGTCCCTTTTTTTGAAGTCCTATGTCTGTCTTGGTCGATATGACTGCTATAATCCATTATTTCTATACGACCTAAGTAACGTTGACGGACTATGTATGCTTCTGCTTTGTATCTGCCTGTATATATGTATATATATGTGTGTGTACAGCTGCCTGTATATGTATATATGTGTGTGTACGGCTGCCTGTATATATGTATATATGTGTGTGTACTGCTGCCTGTATATATGTATATATGTGTGTGTACAGCTGCCTGTATATATGTATATATGTGTGTGTACTGCTGCCTGTATATATGTATATATGTGTGTATAGCTGCCTGTATATGTATATATGTGTGTGTACAGCTGCCTGTATATATGTATATATGTGTGTACTGCTGCCTGTATATATGTATATATGTGTGTACAGCTGCCTGTATATATGTATATATGTGTGTGTACTGCTGCCTGTATATATGTATATATGTGTGTGTAGAGCTGCCTGTATATATATATATATATATATATGTGTGTGTACTGCTGCCTGTATATATGTATATATGTGTGTGTACAGCTGCCTGTATATATGTATATATGTGTGTGTATAGCTGCCTGTATATATGTATATATGTGTGTGTACTGCTGCCTGTATATATGTATATATGTGTGTGTACAGCTGCCTGTATATATGTATATATGTGTGTACTGCTGCCTGTATATATGTATATATGTGTGTACAGCTGCCTGTATATATGTATATATGTGTGTGTACTGCTGCCTGTATATATGTATATATGTGTGTGTAGAGCTGCCTGTATATATATATATATATATATATATATATGTGTGTGTACTGCTGCCTGTATATATGTATATATGTGTGTGTACAGCTGCCTGTATATATGTATATATGTGTGTGTATAGCTGCCTGTATATATGTATATATGTGTGTGTACAGCTGCGTGTATATATGTATATATGTGTGTGTAGAGCTGCCTGTATATATGTGTATATGTGTGTACAGCTGCGTGTATATATGTATATATGTGTGTGTATAGCTGCCTGTATATATGTATATATGTGTGTACAGCTGCCTGTATATATGTATATATGTGTGTGTACAGCTGCCTGTGTATATGTATATATGTGTGTGTACAGCTGCCTGTGTATATGTATATATGTGTGTGTGTGTGTGTGTACAGCTGCCTGTATATATGTATATATGTGTGTGTACAGCTGCCTGTGTATATGTATATATATGTGTGTACAGCTGCCTGTGTATATGTATATATGTGTGTGTGTGTGTGTACAGCTGCCTGTATATATGTATATATATGTGTGTACAGCTGCCTGTGTATATGTATATGTGTGTGTGTGTGTGTACAGCTGCCTGTATATATGTATATATGTGTGTGTACAGCTACGTGTATATGTCTGGTGTGTACAGTGGGGGAATAAGTATTTGATCCCTCTGGCAAACAAGACTTAATACTTGGTGGTAAAACCCTTGTTGGCAAGCCCAGCAGTCAGACGTTTTCTGTACTTGATGATGAGGTTTGCGCACTTGTCAGGAGGAATTTTGCTCGACTCCTCTTTGCAGATCATCTCTAAATCATTAAGGCTGTGTGCACACGTTGCTGTTTTTTCGCGTTTTTTCCCGATAAAAACTCTATAAAACCGCAAAGAAACAGCATACAATAAGCATCCCATCATTTAGAATGAATTCTGTTGTGAATTCCGCTCTTGGGCTCCCTCCGGTGGTTGTAAGTGGCACTTTTGTGAGTTCTGCTCTTGGGCTCCCTCTTGTGGTTTCAAGTGGTATGGCTGCTCCTTGGAGTTAGCTGTCATCAGCTGCCTCCACTTATCGTCTCTTCTGATCGGTTATTTTAGCCTGGCTCTTTCTTCAGCCAGTGCCACTTGTAAATGGTTCCTGGTTGGATTCACATCTCTTTGGATTTCCCTGTTATCCTGACCAGTTCTGCAAAGCTAAGTTTTTGCTTGTGCTTTTTTGTTCACAGATTGTGGACTTATCCGTTCAGTGCTTACTATGTTTGTCCAGCGTTATCAGTATGAATTAATTCTGTCTTGCTGGAAGCTCTGGGAAGCAGATTTGCCCTCCACACCTTTAGTCAGGTGTGGAGAATTTTTGTAAACTCTGTGTGGATTTTTGTTGTGTTTTATACTGACCGCACAGTATTCCATCCTGTCCTATCTATTTAGCTAGACTGACCTCCTGTGCTCATCCTGGTTTCATTCTGTGTATGTCTTTTCCCTCTCCACTCACAGTCATTATTTGTGGGGGGCTAATCTATCCTTTGGGGATTTTCTCTGAGGCAATATAGTTTTCCTGCTTCTGTCTTTAGGGGTAGTTAGCTCTTAGGCTGTGACGAGATGCCTAGGGAAAGTTAGGAGCATTCCACGGCTACTTCTAGTGTTGTGTTGAGCTTAGGGACTGCGGTCAGTACAGATACCACGTCCTTCAGAGCTCGTTACATGTTGCTCCTAGACCACCGCATCATAACAGTACAAGTGGCCGAAAATGAATTAAATGCATCTCAAAAGAAGGAAAAGAAAGTTCTGAACCATTTTTTTTTTCTGTGCTTTGGTTTGTCTTTTTTTTTCCTCTTGATATCTGGGTGGTTCAGGATTTATGCTTTGGCATGGATGTTCAGGGTTTGTTTTCTCGTGTGGATCAACTTGCTGCAAGAGTACAGAATATCCAGGACTATGTTGTCTAGACTCCGGCTTTAGAGCCTAGAATTCCTACTCCTGATTTGTTTTTTGGAGACAGATCCAAGTTTTTGAACTTTAAAAATAACTGCAGATTGTTTTTTGCTTTGAAATCCCGTTCTTCTGGTGATCCTATTCAGCAAGTTAAAATCATCATATCCTTGCTGCGTGGTGACCCTCAAGACTGGGCTTTTTCTCTTGAAACAGGGGATCCGGCATTATTGAATGTTGATGCATTTTTTCAAGCGCTCGGATTATTGTATGACGAACCTAATTCTGTGGATCATGCAGAAAAAACCCTGTTGGCCTTGTGTCAAGGTCAGGAAGCGGCAGAATTATACTGCCAGAAATTTAGAAAATGGTCTGTACTCACTAAATGGAATGAGGAGGCTCTGGCTGCTATTTTCAGAAAAGGTCTTTCTGAAGCCCTTAAAGATGTTATGGTGGGCTTTCCTACGCCTACCGGTTTGAGCGAATCTATGTCTCTAGCCGTTCAGATTGATCGGTGTCTGCGCGAGCGCAAAGCTGTGCACCATATGGCAGTATCATAGTAACATAGTAACATAGTAACATAGTTAGTAAGGCCGAAAAAAGACATTTGTCCATCCAGTTCAGCCTATATTCCATCATAATAAATCCCCAGATCTACGTCCTTCTACAGAACCTAATAATTGTATGATACAATATTGTTCTGCTCCAGGAAGACATCCAGGCCTCTCTTGAACCCCTCGACTGAGTTCGCCATCACCACCTCCTCAGGCAAGCAATTCCAGATTCTCACTGCCCTAACAGTAAAGAATCCTCTTCTATGTTGGTGGAAAAACCTTCTCTCCTCCAGACGCAAAGAATGCCCCCTTGTGCCCGTCACCTTCCTTGGTATAAACAGATCCTCAGCGAGATATTTGTATTGTCCCCTTATATACTTATACATGGTTATTAGATCGCCCCTCAGTCGTCTTTTTTCTAGACTAAATAATCCTAATTTCGCTAATCTATCTGGGTATTGTAGTTCTCCCATCCCCTTTATTAATTTTGTTGCCCTCCTTTGTACTCTCTCTAGTTCCATTATATCCTTCCTGAGCACCGGTGCCCAAAACTGGACACAGTACTCCATGTGCGGTCTAACTAGGGATTTGTACAGAGGCAGTATAATGCTCTCATCATGTGTATCCAGACCTCTTTTAATGCACCCCATGATCCTGTTTGCCTTGGCAGCTGCTGCCTGGCACTGGCTGCTCCAGGTAAGTTTATCATTAACTAGGATCCCCAAGTCCTTCTCCCTGTCAGATTTACCCAGTGGTTTCCCGTTCAGTGTGTAATGGTGATATTGATTCCCTCTTCCCATGTGTATAACCTTACATTTATCATTGTTAAACCTCATCTGCCACCTTTCAGCCCAAGTTTCCAACTTATCCAGATCCATCTGTAGCAGAATACTATCTTCTCTTGTATTAACTGCTTTACATAGTTTTGTATCATCTGCAAATATCGATATTTTACTGTGTAAACCTTCTACCAGATCATTAATGAATATGTTGAAGAGAACAGGTCTCAATACTGACCCCTGCGGTACCCCACTGGTCACAGCGACCCAGTTAGAGACTATACCATTTATAACCACCCTCTGCTTTCTATCACTAAGCCAGTTACTAACCCATTTACACACATTTTCCCCCAGACCAAGCATTCTCATTTTGTGTACCAACCTCTTGTGCGGCACGGTATCAAACGCTTTGGAAAAATCGAGATATACCACGTCCAATGACTCACCGTGGTCCAGTCTATAGCTTACCTCTTCATAAAAACTGATTAGATTGGTTTGACAGGAGCGATTTCTCATAAACCCATGCTGATATGGAGTTAAACAGTTATTCTCATTGAGATAATCCAGAATAACATCCCTCAGAAACCCTTCAAATATTTTACCAACAATAGAGGTTAGACTTACTGGCCTATAATTTCCAGGTTCACTTTTAGAGCCCTTTTTGAATATTGGCACCACATTTGCTATGCGCCAGTCCTGCGGAACAGACCCTGTCGCTATAGAGTCCCTAAAAATAAGAAATAATGGTTTATCTATTACATTACTTAGTTCTCTTAGTACTCGTGGGTGTATGCCATCCGGACCCGGAGATTTATCTATTTTAATCTTATTTAGCCGGTTTCGCACCTCTTCTTGGGTTAGATTGGTGACTCTTAATATAGGGTTTTCATTGTTTCTTGGGATTTCACCTAGCATTTCATTTTCCACCGTGAATACCGTGGAGAAGAAGGTGTTTAATATGTTAGCTTTTTCCTCGTCATCTACAACCATTCTTTCCTCACTATTTTTTAAGGGGCCTACATTTTCAGTTTTTATTCTTTTACTATTGATATAGTTGAAGAACAGTTTGGGATTAGTTTTACTCTCCTTAGCAATGTGCTTCTCTGTTTCCTTTTTGGCAGCTTTAATTAGTTTTTTAGATAAAGTATTTTTCTCCCTATAGTTTTTTAGAGCTTCAATGGTGCCATCCTGCTTTAGTAGTGCAAATGCTTTCTTTTTACTGTTAATTGCCTGTCTTACTTCTTTGTTTAGCCACATTGGGTTTTTCCTATTTCTAGTCCTTTTATTCCCACAAGGTATAAACCGCTTACACTGCCTATTTAGGATGTTCTTAAACATTTCCCATTTATTATCTGTATTCTCATTTCTGAGGATATTGTCCCAGTCTACCAGATTAAGGGCATCTCTAAGCTGTTCAAACTTTGCCTTCCTAAAGTTCAGTGTTTTTGTGACTCCCTGACAAGTCCCCCTAGTGAAAGACAGGTGAAACTGCACAATATTGTGGTCGCTATTTCCTAAATGCCCAACCACCTGCAGATTTGTTATTCTGTCAGGTCTATTAGATAGTATTAGGTCTAAAAGTGCTGCTCCTCTGGTTGCATTCTGCACCAATTGTGAAAGATAATTTTTCTTGGTTATTAGCAGAAACCTGTTGCCTTTATGGGTTTCACAGGTTTCTGTTTCCCAGTTAATATCCGGGTAGTTAAAGTCCCCCATAACCAGGACCTCATTATGGGTTGCAGCTTCATCTATCTGCGTTAGAAGTAGACTTTCCATGCTTTCTGTTATATTTGGGGGTTTGTAACTGAGCAGAGTCCAGAACCTATGCAATGTGATAGGATTTTGACTAGAACAGAACGGCAGCAATTCAGACGTCAGAATAGGCTGTGTTTTTACTGTGGTGATTCGGCTCATGTTATCTCTGATTGCCCTAAGCGTACTAAGAGAGTCGCTAGGTCTGTTACCATTAGTACTATACAGCCTAAATTTCTCTTATCTGTGACCCTGATTTGCTCATTGTCGTCCTTTTCTGTCATGGCATTTGTGGATTCAGGCGCTGCCCTGAACTTAATGGACTTAGAATTCGCCAGGCGCTGTGGTTTTTTCCTTGTAGCCTTTGCAGAGCCCTATTTCTTTGAGGGGTATTGATGCTACACCCTTGGCCAAGGATAAACCTGAGTACTGGACGCAGATGACCATGTACATGGCTCCAGCACATCAGGAAGATTGCCGTTTTCTGGTGTATAACCTGCATGATGTTGTTGTGCTGGGATTTCCATGGTTACAGGAACATAATCCGATGCTGGATTGGAAAACTATGTCGGTGACTAGTTGGGGTTGTCAAGGGGTACATAGTGACGTTCCTTTGATGTCAATTTCCTCTTCCCCCTCTTCTGAGGTCCCTGAGTTTTTGTCGGATTTCCAGGAGGTATTTGATGAGCCCAAGTCCAGTTCCCTTCCACCGCACAGGGACTGTGATTGTGCTATTAACTTGATTCCTGGTTGCAAGTTCCCTAAGGGCCGACTTTTCAATCTATCTGTGCCAGAGCATGCCGCCATTTGGAGCTATGTTAAGGAATCTTTGGAGAAGGGGCATATTCGGCCCTCTTCGTCACCATTGGGAGCGGGTTTCTTTTTTGTTGCTAAGAAGGATGGCTCCTTGAGACCCTGTATTGATTATCGTCTTCTTAATAAGATCACGGTCAAATTCCAATACCCCTTGCCTTTGCTTACTGATTTGTTTGCTCAGATTAAGGGGGCTAGTTGGTTTACTAAGATTGACCTCCGAGGGGCATATAATCTTGTTCGTATTAAACAGGGTGACGAATGGAAAACTGCATTTAATACGCCCGAAGGCCATTTTGAATACCTTGTGATGCCATTTGGGCTCTCTAATGCTCCATCTGTGTTCCAGTCTTTCATGCATGATATTTTCCGCAATTATCTTGATAAATTCATGGTCGTATATTTGGATGATATTTTGATTTTTTCCGATGATTGGGAGTCTCATGTGAAGCAGGTCAGGATGGTATTCCAGATCCTTCGTGATAATGCTTTGTTTGTGAAGGGGTCTAAGTGCCTATTCGGAGTTCAGAAGGTCTCTTTTTTGGGTTTTATTTTTTCTCCCTCGTCTATAGAAATGGATCCTGTTAAGGTCCAAGCTATTCATGACTGGATCCAACCCACATCTGTGAAGGGCCTTCAAAAATTTTTGGGCTTTGCTAATTTCTATCGCCGTTTCATTGCCAACTTTTCCAGTGTGGTTAAGCCCCTTACTGATTTGACGAAGAAAGGCGCTGATGTGACGAATTGGTCCTCTGAGGCTGTTGAGGCCTTTCAGGAGCTTAAACGCCGATTTACTTCTGCCCCTCTGTTGCGTCAGCGGGATGTTTCTCTTCCTTTTCAGGTTGAGGTTGACACTTCTGAGATTGGGGCAGGGGCCGTTTTGTCTCAGAGGAATTCTGATGGTTCTTTGATGAAACCGTGTGCTTTTTTTTCCAGAAAGTTTTCGCCTGCGGAACGCAATTATGATGTCGGCAATCGGGAGTTGTTGGCTATGAAGTGGGCGTTTGAGGAGTGGCGACATTGGCTTGAGGGAGCTAAACACCGCGTTGTGGTCCTGACCGATCATAAGAATCTGATTTACCTCGAGTCGGCCAAGCGGCTGAATCCTAGACAGGCTCGATGGTCCCTGTTTTTCTCCCGTTTTGATTGTGGTCTCGTATCTTCCGGGATCTAAGAATGTTAAGGCTGATGCCCTCTCTAGGAGTTTTTCGCCTGATTCTCCTGGAGTCCTGGAGCCGGTTGGCATTCTTAAGCAGGGGGTGATTCTTTCTGCCATCTCCCCTGATTTGCGGCAGGTGCTTCAGGAATTTCAGGCTGATAAGCCTGACCGCTGTCCTGTGGGGAAGCTGTTTGTTCCTGATAGATGGACCAGTAAGGTAATTTCTGAGGTTCATTGTTTTGTGTTGTCTGGTCATCCTGGGATTTTTGGTTGCTAGGTCCTTTTGGTGGCCTTCCTTGTCGCGCGATGTGCATGCTTTTGTGCAGTCCTGTGGGACTTGCGCCTGGGCCAAGTCTTGCTGTTCCCGCGCTAGTGGGTTGCTTTTGCCTTTGCCGGTCCCTGAGAGGCCCTGGACGCATATTTCCATGGATTTTATTTCGGATCTTCCTGTTTCCCAGAAGATGTCTGTTATCTGGGTAGTTTGTGACCGGTTCTCTAAAATGGTCCATCTGGTACCTTTGCCTAAGTTGCCTTCCTCCTCAGATCTGGTTCCATTGTTTTTTCAGCATGTGGTTCGTTTGCATGGCATTCTGGAGAATATTGTGTCTGACAGAGGTTCTCAGTTTGTTTCCAGGTTTTGGCGGGCCTTTTGTGCTAGGATGGGCATTGATTTGTCTTTTTCTTCGGCGTTTCATCCTCAGACTAATGGCCAAACTGAGCGAACTAATCAGACCTTGGAGACCTATTTGAGATGCTTTGTGTCTGCTGATCAGGATGATTGGGTGTTTTCTTGCCGTTGGCTGAGTTTGCCCTTAATAATCGGGCTAGTTCGGCTACTTTGGTTTCACCTTTCTTTTGTAATTTTGGTTTTCATCCTCGTTTTACTTCTGGGCAGGTTGAGCCTTCTGATTGTCCTGGTGTTGATTCTGTGGTGGACAGGCTGCAGCAGATTTGGACTCATGTGGTGGACAATTTGACGTTGTCTCAGGAAAGGGCTCAACGTTTTGCTAACCGCCGTCGGTGTGTTGGTCTCCGGCTTCGTGTGGGGGATTTGGTTTGGTTGTCTTCTCGTCATGTTCCTATGAAGGTTTCTTCCCCTAAGTTTAAGCCTCGGTTTATTGGTCCTTATAAAATTTCTGAAATTATTAATCCGGTGTCTTTTCATTTGGCTCTTCCTGCCTCTTTTGCCATTCATAATGTTTTCCATAGATCTTTGTTGCGGAGATATGTGGTGCCCGTTGTTCCCTCGGTTGACCCTCCTACCCCGGTGTTGGTTGAGGGAGAGTTGGAATATGAGGTTGAGAAGATTTTGGATTCTCGTTTTTTGAGGCGGAGGCTTCAGTATCTTGTCAAGTGGAAGGGTTATGGCCAGGAGGATAATTCTTGGGTTGTTGCCTCCGATGTCCATGCCACCGATTTGGTTTGTGCTTTTCATTTGGCTCGTCCTGATCGGCCTGGGGTCTCTGGTGAGGGTTCGGTGACCCCTCCTCAAGGGGGGGTACTGTTGTGAATTCCGCTCTTGGGCTCCCTCCGGTGGTTGTAAGTGGCACTTTTGTGAGTTCTGCTCTTGGGCTCCCTCTTGTGGTTTCAAGTGGTATGGCTGCTCCTTGGAGTTAGCTGTCATCAGCTGCCTCCACTTATCGTCTCTTCTGATCGGTTATTTTAGCCTGGCTCTTTCTTCAGCCAGTGCCACTTGTAAATTGTTCCTGGTTGGATTCACATCTCTTTGGATTTCCCTGTTATCCTGACCAGTTCTGCAAAGCTAAGTTTTTGCTTGCGCTTTTTTGTTCACAGATTGTGGACTTATCCGTTCAGTGCTTTCTATGTTTGTCCAGCTTATCAGTATGAATTAATTCTGTCTTGCTGGAAGCTCTGGGAAGCAGATTTACCCTCCATACCTTTAGTCAGGTGTGGAGATTTTTTTGTAAACTCTGCGTGGATTTTTGTTGTGTTTTATACTGACCGCACAGTATTCCATCCTGTCCTATCTATCAAGCTAGACTGGCCTCCTGTGCTCATCCTGGTTTCATTCTGTGTATGTCTTTTCCCTCTCCACTCACAGTCATTATTTGTGGGGGGCTAATCTATCCTTTGGGGATTTTCTCTGAGGCAAGATAGTTTTCCTGCTTCTGTCTTTAGGGGTAGTTAGCTCTTAGGCTGTGACGAGATGCCTAGGGAGAGTTAGGAGCATTCCACGGCTACTTCTAGTGTTGTGTTGAGCTTAGGGACTGCGGTCAGTACAGTTACCACGTCCTTTAGAGCTCGTTCCATGTTGCTCCTAGACCACCGCATCATACTAGAATTCCCCATGTTTTGTGCACATAATGCATTTTTTTCCGCGAAAAAAAAAACGCATCGCGGTAAAAAAAAACACAGCATGTTCATTAATTTTGCGTTTTTTTTGCGGATTTCCCACTACAAAATGCATTGGGAAATGCCCGGAAAAAAGCGCATCAAAAACGCGGCAAAAACGCATGCAGATTTCTTGCGGATTTGTTGCAGAAAATTTCAGGTTTTTCTCAGGAATTTTCTGCGAGAAATCCTGAACGTGTGCACAGAGCCTAAGATTTTGAGGCCGTCGCATGGCAACTCAGAGCTTCACCTCCCTCCATAAGTTTTCTATGGGATGAAGGTCTGGAGACTGGCTAGGCCACTCCATGACCTTAATGTGCTTCTTTTTGAGCCACTCCTTTGTTGCCTTGGCTGTTTGTTTTGGGTAATTGTCTTGTTGGAAGACCCAGCCATGACCCATTTTTGTATAAATCATTTTATTGGTCACAGCAATAAAGAATAAGGGTAAACAGTACAAACTGGTAAATCTGTGCAATGGTAGGCAGTAATTACAAGTCGAACAAGAGGAGCATTGTTACATCATTTAAGTCTTATAATTTAACTGTCTGGTTAATAATGCTATTGGCTGTCCCGAGAATATGAGATAATAACAATAGAAAACAGCCGGGATAGTTGGTAACCATTGATAGGTTCTTTTGTATTAATTTAAAATACTATATATATAATCAAACTGGATATGGGGAAGACAAACATAGAAAGTCAGAAAGGGGAAAGAAAGAAGGACAGGAAGAAGAAGAAAGGGATGGAAAAGAGTGTAGGAAATTCAGGGAAGGAGTGTGGCTGCCTCCGTACCCCAGCGGACAGAACGCACGTCAAGAAACGGCCCGGAAGTACACGAAAATAGGCTATACAATGTGTCGGGTTCTGGAAACCCAGAGGTCTAGTTCAGGAGTTTCCCTAAAAGCGATCCAGGGGGCCCATACGTTGTAGGTTTTTTCTGCGTTACCTGGTGACTGGTTTATCAGCTGCTCCAATCTATAGATGTTATTAAGTTCTGCCACAAATTCTGTACGGGAAGGAAATTTTTCTTGTTTCCAAAATCGGGGGATTAGATTTCTGACTGCGGTAAGAAAGTGTCTGAGGATACCCATCTTGAACCTAGATATTGACAAGTCGCATAGAGACAACAATGGTATACTTGGTGAAGGTTGGATCTGTATGATAGACAGCTTATTATGAAGTTCAAAGACAGCCAACCACAAATCCTTTATGGGGGGGCAGTCCCACCAGATATGCATGTAAGAGCCTATCTCCTTTAGACATCTCCAGCAAGTGTCAGGGGTCGTGGGGAACACCGCATGTACCATGGCGGGGCATCTATACCATCTTGCTAGAATCTTATAGCTCCTCTCCTGTGATACCGCGCATAATGACGATCTAGACGAGAAGAGAAGAATTTTTCCCCTGTCTTCAGATGACAAGGGCCTTCCCAGAACGCCCTCCCATTTCGAGAAAAACAATGGCCAACCCTGCAGTGGAGCCCTCCCCTCTTGGAAGATCCTATATAGCAGCGAGACAGTATGATCTGGGGGGCTCGCTGATATGCAAAGCATCTCAAAGGGAGTTAGCGGCCTGCTGATATTGGCTTGTTTAGAGATTGAGTGGATATAACTTTTTAGTTGTTCATAGAAGAACCAATCAACAGAGTGAGATTCCTCCTCTGGGAATAGTTCCCTAAGGGACTTCATCCCAGTTTCTTTTAAGTAGTCGTGGATGATGGGTTTGGAATCTTTTCTCTTATTTAGAAATGTCTCTCTATTCAGCCCCGCCGGAAAAGCAGAATTGTCATAAATTGGAATTAAGGGGCCTGGGAGAGTTGTGATCTGAAGGTCTTTGTTTCGGTTTTTAATAAGAAGCAATATGTTTCGCGTGAGGAAGGGTATGTAAGTGCCTGATCCTAGCCCCCTGCCTCCTGTCCAAAGAACAACTTGGGAGTCGCATCCATTAAGATCGTTTTCTAGGTTTACCCATTTTTTGTTGTTTTTACTGTGATAAAGGTCTAGGATACAAGTTCCCATTGATGCATAACTATAAATCGCGAGATCCGGGAGACCCAATCCACCCGTCAGTTTAGATCTACTTAATGTTGTATATGAAATACGTGCCCGGTTATGAGACCAAATAAAACGAGTAATCATTTGTTTGAGGCGGGAAAAGAAAGAAGCCGGTAGGTATAGGGGGATTGTTTGGAAAAAATATAAGAGGCGAGGCAAGAGGTCCATCTTAACTGCATTGATCCTACCCAGCCAGGACAATTGGAGCCTGTGCCATTTCTCCAAGTCTGAGTTTGTTTTCTGTAGGGTTGGTGCTAGGTTGGTTTCAAACAGTTTAGATGTTTTGCTTGTAATTTTAATACCTAAATAAGTAAGGGAATCAAAGCACCATTTAAATGGGAAGGTCTTCCTAAGTTGATCTACCAAAGGGAGTTGGAGTGAAATGTTTAGGATTTCGGATTTATGGGAATTTATTTTGAAGTTGCTTAGGTGACCGAATTTATGTAGCTCCGAAATGATGTTTGGTAGGCTCGTAGAGGGGGCCGTAATATATAACAGGATGTCATCTGCAAAAAGTGCTAGCTTATGTTCTTCAGAACGAAGTTTTATACCATTAATTGATGGGTTGTTTCTCAAGGCCACAGCTAAATGCTCCATTGTTAGGATATATAAGAGGGGAGAGAGTGGGCACCCCTGCCTTGTACCATTTCTGATCGTAAACATATCCGATAGTGTGCCGTTTACCTTGTCCTGGGCACTAGGAGAAGAATACAGGGAGGAGATCCTACGCAGCATATTTTCTTTTAGGCCAATTTCCTCTAGGGTCTGAGAAATAAACTCCCAATGGACCCGGTCAAAGGCCTTTTCCGCATCTATTGACATGATACACAGGGGGTCCCCCTCTCTGCCCGCTCTGTCAATTAGAGAGATAGTTTGGATTGTGTTGTCCTTCGCCTCTCGCCCTGGAACGAAGCCCACCTGGTCCTGGTTTATTAGTTTCGGTAAAAGGGGACATAGTCTATTGGCTAACATTTTTGCATATATTTTAATATCTAGGTTTATTAAGGAGATCGGACGGTAATTATCGCACGTAGAAGGGTCCTTGCCCGGCTTAGGGAGAACTGTTATGTGAGCGATGAGTGCCTGTGTAGGGAACGAGCCCCCAAGAGAGACAAAATTACAAGCCTTCAGAAGTATTGGACTAAGCAGTGTGTTGAATGACTTGTAGAAGCCTGCCGAGAACCCATCAGGGCCCGGGCTCTTGCCCTGTTTCAGGGCGCTGATGGTTTCAGATACCTCCTCCACTGAGAATTCCTTTTCAAGATCAAGTAGATCATCTTCAGGTAGAGTGGGTAGTTTATGTTCCTGTAAATATGATTTGATTTTGTTACGGAGAGAATGTAGTGGGGCCTCTTTATAGTGTCCCGCTATGTTATATAGAGATTTGTAGTATTCGCTGAAGTTGGAAAGAATATCTTTGGTGTTAAACACTTTCTTCCCCTCTTTGTTTTTGATAAAGGGAATGTAGGTATTGGGATTACGTTGATTAAGGGCTCTGGCCAAGAGTCTACCACTTTTATTGCCGAGCTGGTAGAAGCGGCTCTTGAGTCTTTCTCTGAGGCATTTAGATTTTTGGTCTATTATAGTTAGCAGTTTTTGTCTGGCCGAGGAGAGCCGAGCAAATGTGCTGGCCTCAAGGTCTCGTTTATGTTTGTTTTCTAATTGGTGGATTTGTTCTGTTAAGCTAAGTATTTCTGCCGCTCTTTCTTTTTTTAACCTAGCGCCTTGAGAGATGAGGACGCCTCTTATTACACTTTTCAAAGCTTCCCATTTTACAGTGGGGGACGTGGTGTCTTCCTCGTGGTCAGACAGGAAATCTGTGATTGTTTGATCAATCTTGGATTCACATATGGGATCCTGTAGCAGGTTTTCATTCAGACGCCAGGAGAAACCTGGTCTCGAGGCAGAATGAAGTGAGATTGTTAGGTAAATAGGAGCGTGATCTGACCACAATATCGACCCCACGTCCGCCTTTACCTGCATGTCGAGCAACTTATGTGAAACGAAGAAATAGTCTATTCTACTGTAAGTGTTGTGTATTTGTGAGAAGAAGCTGTAGTCCTTAGTTGTTGGATTAAGAACCCTCCAGACATCTACCAGTCTCATGCTGCGCAGCTGGGATCTTATTTTTTTAATAGAAGATGTAGGATATGAAGACTTACCCGAAGAGACATCCACCGCAGGGTTCATAGGAATATTAAAGTCGCCCCCAAGTATCACAGGAGAGGAACCAGCAAACTCCTCGAGGCGTCTTTTGCATTCGGCTCCAAACTTCTGTTGCCCTTGGTTTGGGAAATATACATTAGCAATTACAAGTTTATGTGCTGCCCATGTGATGAGTAGGAAGATATATCTGCCGTGTTTGTCAATTTGTGAGTCTAAGATCTCAGGCACAAAGGATTTGTGGAAGGCTATTGAGACACCTTTTGACTTTGAAAATGGATTTGGGCAGTGATACCATTTAGGATAATTTTTCGTGATACAGTGTGGCACCACACCAGTTTTGAAATGTGTCTCTTGGAGCAGTAGCACAGAGACCTTTTGCTTGTGGCTATCAAATAGGACCCGCCGTCTTTTTTATGGTATATTTAGCCCCTTAACGTTGAAGGAGCAAAATTTAATTTCATCCATTATCAAATACCTTTACGCCATTCCGCGATACCATGCGCCCCATTCGCCAGAACACGCGACAGCCAGGGGTAGTAGGGAAGAAACAATAGGAGGGAAGGGAAAAAGGCGGGGTAGAGAAGAAATAATAGAACATGGAAAACGTAAAAGAAGGTGCGTTAGGATTGACGCACCGGGTCAGGCTATACATCTGTGTAGTTAGGGCAAAAGAATGGAGGAAAAGTCTCCTCCACTCCCTTCACCCGTGCACCTTAAGTGGAAAAGGGAAGCCGAGGGAAACACTGATCCCCCCCCACCCCCCCGAACTTGGTAGGTCCCATAAACGAGAACTTGCAAACATGTAACGTCTGGTTAAACATAGTAATAGTCCCTGCACCGGCGAGATGTCCCGCATGCCAGCAGAGAACACAGGAGAAAAAAAAAAAAAAAAAGGGGGAGGGAGGGAAAGGGGGGAATTTAGGGGACAGGGAAGGAGGACAAATTCACCGATGACAGGCAGGACACCATGCGCCCAGGTGCTCAAAGAATAGAATCAAACCTCTATGGCGAGCCCATGGTAAGACAGACCGCCCCACCAGGAGACTCAGCCGTTTAACAATAAGTGTTCATGAGACCACTCAACTGCAGCAGAGTATCTGAATGCATTGCAGCAATGAATAAAAACTAATTGAAACTAAGAAGAAAATGAAACAAGAGAAGAGAGAAAAACTTCATGGGGGATCTGAGGAGCCTTCGTTGGTATGACGATTCTTGGAACGGGGAACCTTGAGCCACCTTGGAGGAGCATCTGGAAGTGTCGGAGCCAGAGGCCAATCCGTAAGATCTATTAGTGGAAGTTCAAACGTGCCTAGGAAGTTAGCCAGATCCCCAATCCGGCGGAAATATGCGCTTTTGCCACCTTTGGATGCTGATAGTTGAAATGAGCCACGACCCATTTTTAACCCGTTTCCGACCTGTGACGCCACGTAGGCGCCATGAAAGCCGGTGCCAATCTGACCTGTGACGCCTATGTGGCGTCATGATCATGGCAGGATTGCATTCCCGCAGTTCGGGTGAAAGGGTTAACTGAAATTTCACCCAACCTGCAGGGACGGGGGGGGGGGGGGGGGGGGGGGGAATGGTACTTGAGCCCAAGGCTGGTGGCTTTGCCCCCTCCCTCCCCCCATGGCTACTATCGCTCTGATTGGCTTTTGAAAGTGAAACAGTCAATCAGAGCAATCGTAATACTTCACCAATGAAAATTGATGAAATATTAAAATCCAGCCATGGCCGATGCTGCAATATCATTGGCCACCATTGGAGACCCCAATCTGACCCCACCACCGACTTACAGCGGCGATCTGCAGCCGCCAGTGTTTTCTACCCTCCATTATGTCCTCCGTTGCCCTCCTTTCCCCTTCACCCTGTCCGGCGCCCTCAACGCTGTCCGATTCCACCGCCCCATAACTCCGGAGTCCCAGGGTCCCTCCCGGTGTCCATCCGCCTTCTAGGATGGGCGCCACCATCTTCCAAAATGGTGGGTGCATGCTCAGTGCGCCCGCCAAATCTGCAGGCCGGCAGATTCGTTCATTCATTTTGATCACTGTGATAGATCATATCACAGTGATCAAACTAAAAAAAAATAGTAAATAACCCCCCCCCCCCCTTTATCACCCCCATAGGTAGGGAACATAATAAAATAAAGAAAATATATTTATATTTATTTTTCCATTAGGGTTAGGGTTGCAATTAGGTTAGAATTAGGGTTAGAAGTAGGCTATGTGCACACGGTGCGGATTCGCCGCTGCGGATTTGTAGCAATTTTCCATCACGTTTACGGTACCATGTAAACATATGGAAAACCAAACCCGCTGTCCCCATGGTGCAGAAAATACCGCTCTGTATTTCCCGCAGCATGTCAATTCGTTGTGCAGATTCCGCAGCGTTTTACACCTGTTCCTGTATAGGAATCCGCTGGTGAAATCCGCACAAAAAACACTGGAAATCCACGGTAAATCCGCAGGTGTCCTGCGGATTTTTAAAAAACAGTGCGGAAAACGCTGCACACAAATCCGCAACTAGGGTACATAGCCTTAGGGTTGGAATTAGGGTTAAGATTAGGGTTAGGCTTGTGGTTATGGTTAGGATTAGGATTAGGCTTGTGGTTATGGTTAGGATTAGGATTAGGCTTGTGGTTATGGTTAGGGTTGGGATTAGGGGTGTCTTGGGGTTATGGTTGTGATTAGGGTCATGGTTAGAGTTGGGATTAGGGTTAGGGGTGTGTTGGGGTTAGTGTTGGAGTTAGAAATGAGGGGTTTCCATTGTTTAGGCACATCAGGGGTCTCCAAACGCAACATGGCGCCACCATTGATTCCAGCCAATCTTGTGTTCAAAAAGTCAAATGGTGCTCCCTCACTTCCGAGCCCCGACGTGTGCCCAAATAGTGGCTCCCCCCACATATGATGTATCAGCATACTCAGGAAAAACTGGACAACAACAATTGGGGTCCAATTTCTCCTGTTACCCTTGTGAAAATAAAAAATTGCGGGCTAAAAAAATCATTTTTGGGGAAAGAAAAATGATTTTTATATTTTCACAGCTGAGTTATAAACTTCTGTGAAGCACTTGGGGGTTCAAAGTGCTCACCACACATCTAGATAAGTTCCTTGGGGGGTCTACTTTCCAAAATGGGGTCACTTGTGGGGGAGCTCCAATGTTTAGGCACACAGGGGCTCTGCAAACGCGACATGGTGTCCGCTAACGATTGGAGCCAATTTTTCATTCAAAAAGTCAAATGGCGCTCCTTCCCTTCCAAGCCCTGCCGTGCGCCCAAACAATGGTTCCCTCCCACATATGGGGTATCTACGTACTCAGGACAAATTGGACAACAACTTTTTGGGTCCACTTTCTCCTTTTACCCTTGGGACAATAAAAAAATTGTTGCTAAAAGATCATTTTTGTGACTAAAAAGTTAAATGTTCATTTTTTCCTTCCATGTTGCTTCTGCTGCTGTGAAGAACCTGAAGGGTTAATAAACTTCTTGAATGTGGTTTTGAGCACCTTGAGGGGTGCAGTTTTTAGAATGGTGTCACTTTTGGGTATTTTCAGCCATATAGACCCCTCAAACTGACTTCAAATGTGAGGTGGTCCCTAAAAAAAATGGTTTTGTAAATTTCGTTGTAAAAATGACAAATCGCTGGTCAAATTTTAACCCTTATAACTTCCTAGCAAAAAAAATTTTGTTTCCAAAATTGTGCTGATGTAAAGTAAACATGTGGGAAATGTTATTTATTAACTATTTTGTGTCACATAACTCTCTGGTTTAACAGAATAAAAATTCAAAATTTGAAAATTGTGAAATTTTCATTAATTTCCATTTTTTTTCACAAATAAACGCAAAAATTATCGACCTAAATTTACCAATAACATGAAGCCCAATATGTCACAAAAAACATTCTCAGAATCACTAGGATCCGTTGAAGCGTTCCTGAGTTACTACCTCATAAAAGGGACACTGGTCAGAATTGCAAAAAAAGGCCAGGTCATTAAGGTCAAAATAGGCTGGGTCATGAAGGGGTTAATGTCCTAGCGGAGGGAAGGAGGTTGTCACTCAGGATTTTTTCGGTACATGGCTCCATCCATTCTCCCGTTGATGCGGTGAAGTAGTCTTGTGCGCCTAGCAGAGAAACACCCCCAAAAACATAATCTTTCCACCTCTATGCTTGACAGTGGGGATGGTGTTCTTTTGGTCATAGGCAGCATTTCTCTTCCTTCTAACACAGCGAGTTGAGTTAATGCCAAAGACCTCAATTTTTGTCTCATCTGACCACAGCACCTTCTCCCAATCACTCACAGAATCATCCAGGTGTTCATTGGTAAACTCCAGACGGGCTGCACATGTGTCTTCTTGAGCAGAGGGGCCTTGCGGCACTGCAAGATTTTACGCCTTAACGGCGTAATGTGTTACTAATGGTTTTCTTGGTGACTGTGGTCCCAGCTGCCTTGAGATCATTAACAAGTCCCCCCCCCCCGTGTAGTTTTATTTAGGCTGATCTCTCACCTTCCTCGTGAATAAGGATACCCCACGAGGTGAGATTTTGCATGGTGCCCCAGATCGTTGTCGATTGACAGTCATTTTGTATTTCTTCCATTTTCTTACTATTGCACCAACAGTTGTCTCCTTCTCACCCAGCGTCTCACTTATGATTTTGTAGCCCATTCCAGCTTTGTGCAGGTCTATGATCTTGTCCCTGACATCCTTATAAAGCTCTTTGGTCTTGCCCATGTTGTAGAGGTCAGAGTCTTTCTGATTAATTGAGTCTGTGGACAGGAGTCTTTTATAAAGGTGACTATGTGAGACAGCTGTCATTAATGCAGGTAACGAGTTGATTAGGAGCGTCTAAGGCTGCGTGTCCACGATCAGGATGGCCGGCGGTATCGTCGGAGTGCTCTGCGGTAAGCCCCGCCCCCTTCTGGGACGCCATGATGCCGGATGTGTTAACAGCACACATCCGGCATCATCGCACCCATCGCATAGGGCCCTGTGCTATTTCTTGCGGCGCCGCAGCGTCGCCGCAAGATATACGGACATGCTGCGATCTGAAAAGACGCGCAGCATGTCCGGAGTCGCAGGGCTGGCGCGTGCGTGTTACCACGCACAGTGGAGACGGGATTTCATTAAATCCCCTCCACTATGCTGTAACATCTGGACGCTGCGTGTCTGACGCTGCGGCTCTATGCAGCGTCAGACACGCAGCGTTTCCTGCACGTGGAAACATACCCTTACTGGTCTGTAGGAGCCAGAACTCTTAATGGTTGGTAGGGGATCAAATACTTATTTCTCACTGCAAAATGCTCTGGGTACAGGATAATGACACTGACACTGGGGGTACAGGATAATGACACTGACACTGGGGGTACAGGATAATGACACTGACACTGGGGGTGCAGGATAATGACACTGACACTGGGGGTACAGGATAATGACACTGACACTCGGGGTACAGGATAATCACACTGACACTCGGGGTACAGGATAATGACACTGACACTGGGGGTACAGGATAATGACACTGACACTCGGGGTACAGGATAATCACACTGACACTCGGGGTACAGGATAATGACACTGACACTGGGGGTACAGGATAATGACACTGACACTGGGGGTGCAGGATAATGACACTGACACTGGGGGTACAGGATAATGACACTGACACTGGGGGTACAGGATAATGACGCTGACACCCGGGGTACAGGATAATCACACTGACACTCGGGGTACAGGATAATGACACTGACACTCGGGGTACAGGATAATGACACTGACACTGGGGGTACAGGATAATGACACTGACACTGGGGGTACAGGATAATGACACTGACACTGGGGGTACAGGATAATGACACTGACACTGGGGGTACAGGATAATGACGCTGACACTCGGGGTACAGGATAATGACACTGACACTGGGGTACAGGATAATGACACTGACACTCGGGGTACAGGATAATGACACTGACACTGGGGGTACAGGATAATGACACTGACACTGGGGGTACAAGATAATGACGCTGACACTCGGGGTACAGGATAATGACACTGACACTGGGGGTACAGGATAATGACACTGACACTGGGGGTACAGGATAAAGACACTGACACTGGGGGTACAGGATAATGACACTGACACTGGGGGTACAGGATAATGACACTGAGAACTGGGGGTACAGGATAATGACACTGACACTCGGGGTACAGGATAATGACACTGACACTGGGGTACAGGATAATGACACTGACACTGGGGGTACAGGATAATGACACTGACACTGGGGTACAGGATAATGACACTGACACTCGGGGTACAGGATAATGACACTGACACTGGGGGTACAGGATAATGACACTGACACTCGGGGTACAGGATAATGACACTGACACTGGGGGTACAAGATAATGACGCTGACACTCGGGGTACAGGATAATGACACTGACACTGGGGGTACAGGATAATGACACTGACACTGGGGGTACAGGATAAAGACACTGACACTGGGGGTACAGGATAATGACACTGACACTGGGGGTACAGGATAATGACACTGAGAACTGGGGGTACAGGATAATGACACTGACACTCGGGGTACAGGATAATGACACTGACACTGGGGTACAGGATAATGACACTGACACTCGGGGTACAGGATAATGACACTGACACTGGGGTACAGGATGATGACACTGACACTCGGGGTACAGGATAATGACACTGACACTGGGGTACAGGATAATGACACTGACACTGGGGGTACAGGATAATGACACTGACACTGGGGATACAGGATAATGACACTGACACTCGGGGTACAGGATAATGACACTGACACTGGGGTACAGGATAATGACACTGACACTCGGGGTACAGGATAATGACACTGACACTGGGGGTACAGGATAATGACACTGACACTGGGGTACAGGATGATGACACTGACACTCGGGGTACAGGATAATGATACTGACACTGGGGGTACAGGATAATGACACTGACACTGGGGATACAGGATGATGACACTGACACTCGGGGTACAGGATAATGACACTGACACTCGGGGTACAGGATGATGACACTGACACTCGGGGTACAGGATAATGACACTGACACTGGGGATACAGGATAATGACACTGACACTGGGGGTACAGGATAATGACACTGACACTGGGGGTACAGGATAATGACACTGACAGTCGGGGTACAGGATAATGACACTGACACTCGGGGTACAGGATAATGACACTGACACTGGGGGTACAGGATAATGACACTGACACTGGGGGTACAGGATAATGACACTGACACTCGGGGTACAGGATAATGACACTGACACTGGGGGTACAGGATAATGACACTGACACTGGGGTACAGGATAATGACACTGACACTGGGGGTACAGGATAATGACACTGACACTGGGGGTACAGGATAATGACACTGACACTCGGGGTACAGGATAATGACACTGACACTCGGAGTACAGGATAATGACACTGACACTCGGGGTACAGGATAATGACACTGACACTCGGGGTACAGGATAATGACACTGACACTGGGGGTACAGGATAATGACACTGACACTGGGGGTACAGGATAATGACACTGACACTGGGGGTACAGGAGAATGACACTGACACTCGGGGTGCAGGATAATGACACTGACACTCGGGGTGCAGGAGAATGACACTGACACTCGGGGTACAGGATAATGACACTGACACTGGGGGTACAGGATAATGACACTGACACTGGGGGTACAGGATAATGACACTGACACTCGGGGTACTGGACTATGACACACTAATATTTGGGGTGCAGGGCGGACACTCGGGGCGCCCCCTGTATTACTGTAGGTGAGTCGGGGGATGTAGGACATTAATGGCGTCTGTACATTTCCTAGGTGGGGGTGGTTCGGACGCTTCAGCACCGGATTCTGTCCTGGAAGAAGATGCAGATGATGTCTCTGCCCCCGATGTAGAGGAGCCCCCCGGATTACCTGAACCCCCCGGATTACCTGAACCCCCCAGATTACCTGAGCCCCCCAGTGAGCAGGTCTCCAGTCCAGGAGCTGATGGGACGATCCTTACCTCACCCCGACCTGACGGTGATGGAGAAGTTGGGGGCCCCGGGGATGGCACAGTGTCCACGCAGGACTATCCTGGTGTCGGTGACGAGTCGTTGTCAGGAGCTGACACTGTGATGGGGGCGTCCGTGGAGGAGGATGGAGTCAGCGCTGCAGTGGAAACCTCGCAAGAAGCCGACACCGTGGACCCCTCCGATGGCCGC
Source organism: Ranitomeya imitator (assembly GCF_032444005.1). Lineage (NCBI taxonomy): Eukaryota > Metazoa > Chordata > Amphibia > Anura > Dendrobatidae > Ranitomeya > Ranitomeya imitator. The sequence goes on along the minus strand of NC_091284.1, from coordinate 15,498,870 downwards.
AGCCATCCTCCTCCTCCAGAAGGTGAGAGTCTATGGCTGAGTCACAATATTCTCAGATTTCGGGATTTATATAATTTATATACAGTCATATAATCCGCAGGTGAGGAGGGAGCAGAAGCTGCACAGCCTGAGAACATTGTAGACACTGGCCATAGTACAGTGGATGGAGGAGGGGAAGAGGAGACCACCGAGCGGACGGGTATGTAACCTCTATACCCTGTACTCATCCTTCTGACACAAAGCTCCAAATCCTCTGTGCAGACATGGAGGTAAGTAATAACGTTCTGTGCCTGCAGCCACCACTAGAGGGAGCCGACAACACTATAACCTCCAGAGCTCCACCTAGTGGTGGCTGCAGGTAAGGAAGATTTTATCATATTATTCTATGTCTCTTTAGTAGTTTTGGAGCTTTGTATCAGAGCTCTGGGTATTCTCCATGTAAGCGGTTGTCCAGACCTTTGATATCAAAAACATTTCCTTATAAAAGGTCAGCAATATCAGATTGCTGGGGGCCCAACACTCAGCCAGCACCTCCTCCAATCAACGGTTGGCATTTCACACAGTGCCTACATGTAAACAGTGAATGGAGCCAGAACAGCACAGCTCCATACAATGCATAGTGGCCGTTCTCTGGTACTGCAGCTCCTACTGAAGTGAATGCGATCTGAGCTGCAGTACCTTAGAATGGCCACTACACTTTGTAGGGCGCTGTGCTGTTCTGGCTTCGTACGCATTGTACATCCAGCCGCAGAGCAGACGATGCGGCTGCTGAAGTCCCGCATCTTACAGCGGAAGAGCAAATCAACTGCAGTAGAGTCGTCCAAACAATCAGCGGATAGCAATTATACCAATCTTTGATTTTACATCTGATTTTGGGAGTGTTGAAGATTCCTTGCAAAAAGCCATTTTTAAACTCTCTTTATATCTACAAGTCATTAAATAGAATCTTCTTTTGTAGAACATCAAACATATGAAGGTGATGAAGAAGAATTGGAAGAAACCGAGAAGATCCCTGATGACTTTTTCTATGACTATGACAGTATCTGTTCCCAGCCATACATCTCCCCAGACTCAGGGATCCCTGGAGGAGTCCTCCATCTTCTGTATCCTTCTCCCAGGAGCTAAAATCTTCCAAACATGCTTATAGATGACAATAGAGAGAATCGCTTTGTAGGTACCGCAATGGGTACATACACAACGCCAACAATGAAAGATGGTCTGATAACTAATATATTAAATGTAGATTTGAAAAATAGTTTTACTATTTCCATGTAGTATAGTAAAATGTTGGAAAATGTAGGAACCTCCCAACCCAACATCCAGTGCACTAGAGGGGACCCACCATGATAGAAATATAACATTTTAACCCCTTCACCAGGATGTACTAGAGCAGTTGAATACACTTGGTTTTCAAATGTTGATGTTTTCTTAATTTGTCTCAGACATTCTTTTGGCTATGACTGTACAAAAAGGGCAAATTTGCACTTGCTGAATGACCAGACCTTGCTTTATGTAGCTGGCACTATGGCCATCATCCTAGGACTTAAAACTCATGAACAGCAATATCTGAGGAGCAGCAGCGGTCAGGGTATTGGAGCTGTTGCAGTGAGTTTATCAGTCCATTTTCTATAACTCACCCTTATAATAGAAACTTACAAAATTTACCTGCAAAATAATGAACCCCTCTTCTTTTCCAGGTTCATCCCAGCAAGATCTATTTTGCAGTAGCAGAAAAGGGACACAAACCCAATATTATCATGTATGAATTCCCATCTCTGAAACCATATCGGATCCTCAGAGGTGAGACCCGAGCTAAAGTTTAACTATAAAAATGTAGAAATCAGACCCATTAGAGTCACTTTTTTTTTCCCTCAGGGGGCACAGAAGAAGCCTATGCCTTCATAGACTTCAATATGTCAGGGTCACTTCTTGCCAGTGTGGGCAGCTGCCCAGATTATATGTTGACTATCTGGGACTGGAAGCAAGAAAAGATCATGCTGAGATCCAAGGCATTTTCCCAAGATGTGTTTCAAGTTACCTTTTCTCCAGAAAATGAAGAACAGCTTACTACTTGTGGGACAGGGCACATTAGGTAAGTTTTTGCGTCAGTCTGTCACATAATATGACCTTGCTTCTATCGCATCCCCACAAGTCATACAGAATATATGTTATATTGACCAGTGTATATCTTGTTCTTTGTGTAGGTTTTGGAAGATGGCACGCACATTCACTGGCTTAAAACTGCAAGGGGAACTTGGAAGGTTTGGAAAAACGGCCCTAACAGACATTGAAGGATATGTCGCATTACCGGATGGAAAGGTATGTAAACTTTTTATACAATGGAGATCACATTCTGAAATTTTATTGGCATTTTACTGTAATAGAAAACACTGAAAAAATATATAAATAATAGCACAATTAAATAATGGGCACCGCCATGGGTGCGTGCTAAGAGGCCACATTTTCTCTGCAGGTGATATCTGGGTCAGAATGGGGCAACATGCTCCTCTGGGAAGGTGGTCTCATCAAGGTGGAGATATGTAGAAGAGGCCGAAGACCATGTCATAGCGGGCCTATTAACCAGTTTGTCTTAGATGAAGGAGAACTTATCACCATTGGTGCTGATGGCTCTGTCAGGGTAAGCTTCTGTTCCTATATATATGTGACTGAAATGAGAAACATAAAGGCTTCGAATTATATTTTTGTTTTGCACAAGAGGTTGGTACACAAAATGAGAATGCTTGGTCTGGGGGAAAATGTGTGTAAATGGGTTAGTAACTGGCTTAGTGATAGAAAGCAGAGGGTGGTTATAAATGGTATAGTCTCTAACTGGGTCGCTGTGACCAGTGGGGTACCGCAGGGGTCAGTATTGGGACCTGTTCTCTTCAACATATTCATTAATGATCTGGTAGAAGGTTTACACAGTAAAATATCGATATTTGCAGATGATACAAAACTATGTAAAGCAGTTAATACAAGAGAAGATAGTATTCTGCTACAGATGGATCTGGATAAGTTGGAAACTTGGGCTGAAAGGTGGCAGATGAGGTTTAACAATGATAAATGTAAGGTTATACACATGGGAAGAGGGAATCAATATCACCATTACACACTGAACGGGAAACCACTGGGTAAATCTGACAGGGAGAAGGACTTGGGGATCCTAGTTAATGATAAACTTACCTGGAGCAGCCAGTGCCAGGCAGCAGCTGCCAAGGCAAACAGGATCATGGGGTGCATTAAAAGAGGTCTGGATACACATGATGAGAGCATTATACTGCCTCTGTACAAATCCCTAGTTAGACCGCACATGGAGTACTGTGTCCAGTTTTGGGCACCGGTGCTCAGGAAGGATATAATGGAACTAGAGAGAGTACAAAGGAGGGCAACAAAATTAATAAAGGGGATGGGAGAACTACAATACCCAGATAGATTAGCGAAATTAGGATTATTTAGTCTAGAAAAAAGACGACTGAGGGGCGATCTAATAACCATGTATAAGTATATAAGGGGACAATACAAATATCTCGCTGGGGATCTGTTTATACCAAGGAAGGTGACGGGCACAAGGGGGCATTCTTTGCGTCTGGAGGAGAGAAGGTTTTTCCACCAACATAGAAGAAGATTCTTTACTGTTAGGGCAGTGAGAATCTGGAATTGCTTGCCTGAGGAGGTGGTGATGGCGAACTCAGTCGAGGGGTTCAAGAGAGGCCTGGATGTCTTCCTGGAGCAGAACAATATTGTATCATACAATTATTAGGTTCTGTAGAAGGACGTAGATCTGGGTATTTATTATGATGGAATATAGGCTGAACTGGATGGACAAATGTCTTTTTTCGGCCTTACTAACTATGTTACTATGTTACTATGTTACTATATGTCTGTTTCCTTCAGGTTTGGGATTTTGAGACAGTGGATACAGCAGACTCTGTGGATGACACTGGTCTCTTGGAGATGGAGCCCATGAATGAGCTTCTGGTTGGAAAAAACGTAAACCTGCAGTACATGGTGAAGTCTGTGGGTGGTGGCCCCTCGGTGTGGTTTGCGCAGGTAGGCTATGCTTTGTTTCTTTTTGGTATGAACAGGGATGCTGCCGTGGGGATATGACATGAAGGATTTTGCTTGGAGCAGTGTTATACTGGTGTAGCAGCCTGAGATCATGGCCGCCCTTAGTTATAGAGGCAGCCATGATTCTCTGCCTTCACTAATCCTGTTAAGACATATCATATATGAGAACTGTGCAGCTGCGCAGGGGTCCTGCCGCCTTAACAACACGTCAGCACTATGCGTGGGACTGTGCTATAGACCCCCACGAGGGAGGCGCACTATGGAAATCTCCCCCTCGTGCAGTTGGGTAGCGAGGACCCCACACATATTCAGACCGGTCTTCTCCCGTTAGTATTTGCTGCCTCATTTTCTGCTCTCGCCTTTGATTTGCAGGACGCCAGTGGGGGAATATGGAAGCTGGATCTCTCCTTTTCCAATATAGTAAGTTTCATACTTTTACTTCTTGACATTTGTAACGATAATTAGGTAAAACTACAGAAAACAGCCGGGGTCCGGTCAATCACAAACCCTGTTGATTATGGATGAAGATCGCGAGAATCTGCCGTGCCGGGGCTGGTGCCAGGATGGCGATGTGGTCGCTCGTTTTGTGACTTGTGTGCCGGGTCATTTGCTTTATGATTTATTCGCCTGTCGGTTGTGTAACCACAATGGCCGCCTTGCTTGTCTCCGCAGACACAAGACCCAGAATGCCTCTCCTCTTTTCACGCCGGCAAAATAAATGCCATGGATGCATCTCCATCAACGTATCTCATGGCCACTACATCCGCAGACCGTAAGTCCCTGGTAGCACAGTCATCGGTCACGATTCATCAACTTTTTTTATGCCATAAAAATTACTTTAGATACTTTGAAAACTCGTCATTTTCGAGCAGTTCTGCCAAAATGGAGCCGGGGCAGGAAGGGGCATGGCTGCGCCGGCCCATCAAGTCCATCAATAATGGTGGTGTTTCTTGCGCCAGAGATGTAACTTCAGTCCCTGACTGGAGTAATATTTCTGGCGAGACATAATCATCAAATTCATAAAGCCCTGTCTGTAAATGGACGTGTTATTGGGGTCCTGGGAAGGGGTCCTCACATGTGGAGGGGGCTCAGGAGCTGCGCTCTCTGCACATACGGAAGGTACTGTCTATATTAAATAGCATGCAGCGATCTGTAGCAGAAGCGGCTGACGCCAAGTTACGCCCGCAGCCGTTAACCATTTAAATGCAGCTGTCAATCTGTGACTGCGGCATTTAAATAGAACGGGCAGCTGCTCCCAGCAGCCCCCCGCGATGCGATTGTGGGAGGCCGATGGGTTACTATGATAGCGGGGGTCTGCTGAAGACCCCCAGTCACTGTCATCACTGTCACCGCAATATTGTGGCTTGACCACAGGTTCAACTCCCCTAAGGGGACTAAGAAACAATGTAAAAAATAATTTTTAAAAATCTTTTTTCTTTATCACCATATCTGGACACGGTGATAATCGTGTTTCTAGGCGATTTTTACAGCACAATGAACATAAACAAAACCCAAAAACCTTTTTATTGATACCATCTTGGGTACATACAACGTTTCGAGCGCTTCAGTGGCGTTTAGGCTCGCTCAGAGATTTATAGTGGTGTTTAGGCTCGCTCATAGATTGACAGTGGCGTTTAGGCTCGCTCAGAGATTTACAGTGGCCTTTAGGCTCGCTCAGAGATTTACAGTGGCCTTTAGGCTCGCTCAGAGATTTACAGTGGCGTTTAGGCTCGCTCAGAGATTTACAGTGGCCTTTAGGCTCGCTCAGAGATTTACAGTGGCGTTTAGGCTCGCTCAGAGATTTACAGTGGCGTTTAGGCTCGCTCAGAGATTTACAGTGGCGTTTAGACTCGCTCAGAGATTTACAGTGGCGTTTAGGCTCGCTCAGAGATTTACAGTGGCCTTTAGGCTCGCTCAGAGATTTACAGTGGCGTTTAGGCCCGCTCAGAGATTTACAGTGGCGTTTAGGCTCGCTCAGAGATTTACAGTGGCGTTTAGGCTCGCTCAGAGATTTACAGTGGCGTTTAGGCTCGCTCAGAGATTTACAGTGGTGTTTAGGCTCGCTCAGAGATTTACAGTGGCGTTTAGGCCCGCTCAGTGATTTACAGTGGCATTTAGGCTCGCTCAGAGAGTGGCGTTTAGGCTCGCTCAGAGATTTAAAGTGGCGTTTAGACTCGCTCAGTGATTTACAGTGGCCTTTAGGCTCGCTCAGAGATTTACAGTGGCGTTTAGACTCGCTCAGAGATTTACAGTGGCCTTTAGGCTCGCTCAGAGATTTACAGTGGCGTTTAGGCTCGCTCAGAGATTTACCGTGGCGTTTAGGCTCGCTCAGAGATATACAGTGGCGTTTAGGCTCGCTCAGGGATTTACAGTGGCCTTTAAACTCGCTCAGAGATTTACAGTGGCGTTTAGGCTCGCTCAGAGATTTACAGTGGTGTTTAGGCCCGCTCAGAGATTTACAGTGGCGTTTAGACTCGCTGAGAGATTTACAGTGGCATTTAGGCCCGCTCAGAGATTTACAGTGGCGTTTAGGCTCGCTCAGAGATTTACAGTGGTGTTTAGGCCCGCTCAGAGATTTACAGTGGCCTTTAGGCTCGCTCAGAGATTTACAGTGGCGTTTAGGCTCGCTCAGAGATTAACAGTGGCGTTTAGGCTCGCTCAGAGATTTACAGTGGCGTTTAGGCCCGCTCAGAGATTTACAGTGGCGTTTAGGCTCGCTCAGAGATTTACAGTGGCGTTTAGGCCCGCTCAGAGATTTACAGTGGCGTTTAGGCTCGCTCAGAGATTTACAGTGGCGTTTAGGCCCGCTCAGAGATTTACAGTGGCGTTTAGGCTCGCTCAGAGATTTACAGTGGCGTTTAGGCTCGCTCAGAGATTTACAGTGGCGTTTAGGCCCGCTCAGAGATTTACAGTGGCGTTTAGGCTCGCTCAGAGATTTACAGTGCCGTTTAGGCCCCCTCAGAGATTTACAGTGGCGTTTAGGCTCGCTCAGAGATTTACAGTGGCGTTTAGGCTCGCTCAGAGATTCACAGTGGCGTTTAGGCTCGCTCAGAGATTTACAGTGGCGTTTAGGCTCGCTCAGAGATTTACAGTGGCGTTTAGGCTCGCTCAGAGATTCACAGTGGCGTTTAGGCCCGCTCAGAGATTTACAATGGCGTTTAGGCTCGCTCAGAGATTTGCAGTGCCGTTTAGGCCCCCTCAGAGATTTACAGTGCCGTTTAGGCCCCCTCAGAGATTTTCAGTGGCGTTTAGGCTCGCTCAGAGATTTACAGTGCCGTTTAGGCCCCCTCAGAGATTTACAGTGGCGTTTAGGCTCGCTCAGAGATTTACAGTGGCGTTTAGGCTCGCTCAGAGATTTACAGTGGCGTTTAGGCTCGCTCAGAGATTTACAGTGGCGTTTAGGCTCGCTCAGAGATTCACAGTGGCGTTTAGGCCCGCTCAGAGATTTACAATGGCGTTTAGGCTCGCTCAGAGATTTGCAGTGGCGTTTAGGCCCGCTCAGAGATTTACAGTGGCGTTTAGGCTCGCTCAGAGATTTACAGTGGCGTTTAGGCTCGCTCAGAGATTTACAGTGGCGTTTAGGCTCGCTTGCAGCTGTTAGAGGCAGACGTCGGCTCCTGAGCTCACATCTTACCAAGGGACCCGACATTGGACATACCAGCCCGTCCAATGTCCGGAAGGGGGTAAAGGGGTTCACCAATACCTATACTCGTCTAGTGAGCCCGCACCGCTCCCCCATCCTGCATCCTTCTCCTTCACCCTCCATGCTGGCTTTTCAATGTGTCACCCCATGATACTTTGATAGTGGAGGGTAACCCCCTTCATACGCTCAGCTCCTTATGTGCTGGCAGTTGTAGTGCGGGGCCCTGGAGGCTTGTGTTGTAGACCGTAGGAGACTTTAATCTGTGCAGTCAGTTTATTGCGTTCCCCGTATGTAAAGTTCATCGGTCTCTTTCTATTTCAGGATCTCTGAGGATCTACGACTTTGCAGGGAAGGTTCCTCTCGTGGACGTGAAGTTTAAGCAAGGCGGCACGGCCCTGACGTGGGCTCCTCGCATGGTCAGCTCCTCGAACATAGTCAGACGGCCATATAAATCGGAGCGAGATCGGACTGGCCGGCGGCTCTCCTGACCCGAGCGTGACAGCTGCATACACATATATGAAGCTTTTGGGCCAGTCCGAGCATTGCCTTCTGATTTATATGGCCGTCAGACTGCGCCTTTACAATCACTGCACCAATAAACTGAAAATGTGGTTTTGGTGTCACTTATGGAGCCCCCCTAGAATTACTGTGCGGGGTGTGACGCCATCATTGCAGCAGTAATTCTCTGTGTTTTCTCGGCCTCCCGCTTCCATCCGTTCACCATCTTCTCTTCTGCAGGTTAATCCCAAAGGCGGCTTGTTTGCCATGGGATTCGAAGACGGGGTCGTCCGTGTCCTGGAGGTTCACAGTGCCTTCGGCAGGAGCGCCATGGCGGGACGGAGGGGCACCCAGGATGCAGCAGTAAACCTGAGACAAGCCTTCAAGCCGCACAATGCTCCAGTCACGGCCCTGGCCTATGAGCGCAATGGAGAGATCCTTTCCACGGGGGTAAAAGAGTTAGCGCCGATCGCTGCCGCTAACCAGCAGTTAAGGGGTTTGTGAAGGAGTCGGAGTCTGGTTTGTGCCCATCGTCCCCCCTCTGCTGTAGTGCAGTCACATGGTGTGATGGGATACTGTAGACCCCTGCTATGGGAAGCAGAAAAACGATTTTTATTTCTTTAAAAGCAGTAATATAAAATCTCTCACTGTCATCAATGGCAGCAGACTCCCGGCACCAGGTCATTTGTACCAAATCGGTTTTTTTTCCGCCATTTCCTTTTATTTTTTCCTTCCATTTTTCAGTAGACTGTTTGGTAAAATGAATGGCGTCATACAGCAAGCAAAAACAACGCATCATATGGCGATGTGTGTCTGCTGGAAAAAGGGGAGGAAAAACAGAAAAGAGCAAAAAATGGACAGTGGCCACTTCCTTCAGTTGCTTTGTAGATGTCCTTTTTTTTGTACAAGCAGCAACGGGAAGTTCTGCAACCTATAAAATGAAAGAGAACTATGGATGCAGCTCCGTCTGTGACTAGAGGGTAAGACATGATGTATGTGGAATAAAAGTGCTGCTTCTTCATTATCTGCACATCCTAGTATATGCTCTAGTCACAGACGGAGCTGCACCCATATTCCTCTCGGGTTATTGTATAGGTCGTACTGTATAACTGGAGCAGTGGTAATAATCCTCTCTCCTTCCCCGCGGCAGAGCGCGGACAGAACCGTCTTCTTCTTTGCTGTCGGCGATGTCTATGAACCTCTTGGATTCGTGCGTCTTCCAGGACCCGTCCGGGAGTTACACTGGTCTCCGTCCTCACACGTGAGTAGCCGCACAGTCGGTGGTGACACCAGCAGGTGGGGAGGATGGCAGTGCTCTGGTCTGGCGGCCATGGACTGACGACGTGGGCCTACAAATCTGTTTTCTCACCTCTACTGGTTCCTGTAATAATATTGTCCGTAAATTCCTTTTAGGCCGGGGGTCACATAACAGTATTTTCTCTCATCCATGAGTATTGGATGAGTCTGCACGGGGAAATTCACGCCGAATTCACGGCGGTAGACACCGGTCAGGCTGGGATTGTCGCATCCAATCTCTGTGGGCCGCGGTGAACCTATCTGCATTTACGCCTCTCGGTTGCAGGAGCTGAGCGCGCTGCTCGTTCTCTGTGACAACGGATTCGCCGTTCAGATCCCGGCCCCGACAGCCGACAAGACGGACCCGGCTTCCACCTACGAAATCCTCAACCTTCCCATAAGTTACTTCAGATTCAGTAGCATCAAGTCAAAGATTGAGGTAAGAACTGGGCGCAGACCCTCCAGCTACGTAAGTTACATCCGGCCTGGGGGTTCCTTCCTGTGGCCACGACAGGGGGCAGTATGGCGGTATGGATACATATAGGCATCATCTTTGGGTCCCTTTTGGATTTTTTAATGTACCATGGATAGAAATGTAAAAAGAAGAAAGCTGGACTGTAGAAGGCACAACTCCGGTCATCTCCTGTGAGATCATCAGATCATGGCAACGGACACGTCCAGAAAGCGCGGTGGTCTCGGTGCTGCTTTAGCTTTGCAGCCCCTACTATGTTTTCCTGCACATCTAGAAAGGTGCTGACTCAGTGCCATGGCCCCCTCATAGTCAGAGTCTTTGGGGTCCCAGTGATGGGACCCCGCTATGGTTTATCCCTTATATTTGTCCCCACTGTTCCCTCCTCTCTGGTCTACAGAGGGAGGAGCGGCTGGATCACATACGGAAGGTCCGGGAGCAGAAGATGAAGGAGCGGGACGCCTGGATACAGGAACAGAAGGAGCGCGGAGCAGAGTTGTCAGAAGACGACCTGCCGCCAGTCACCGATGATGAAGAGGAGAAGCTGCCGGAGCTCTACGTCCCAGAAGAGCCCAGTCCCATCCTGTGTGGTTTCTACGCCAGTCCTGGGAAGTTCTGGTTATCCCTGGTAAGTGTCATGTGGCCGCCACCACCATTATCATCATCTGTCTGCTGGTTCTGTTTTATGCCCTAATGTGTCATTCTTCTCCTCTTCATCAGGATGGGTACGACTCCGGGTTCCTCTACCTCTGCCAGTTTTCTGATGCCGGTGGACAAGTTGAGGATCCGACTATGAGAAGAGACGAACCGGTGCAAGCTCTGCCGATCGATAACACCAGCAGCAATCCCATCCACAAAATGCACTTCAGGTAGAGAACCTCTTCTGCGTCCCATCCAGACCACGTTCTCAGGTTGCCCTGTCAGGGACTAGGGTCGGGCAGGATCAGAAATATAGCCAGTCTAATTGGTCTGGCCACATGTAATCTGAGGCTGGATATCCCCTGACAATCACCCTTCACCCCCACAAGTGGGTACGGACTTTGCTGCCTGGAGATCCATCACTTGTGGTCGTGGATGTGCGGCAGAACCAGGAGCGGTCAGTGGATGAGACAGGAGTGTAGTTAGAAAACTAGCCAAACATCAGGGCCAAAGGAAGACTGACAGGTGCCAGGCGACAATATGAATGGCATTAAAAAACTGTTTCCTCGGCTGTCCTGAATGAAGTTGCATCTCCATACCTGTCACCGAGTCAGAATTGTCCAGTTCTTCCTTTTATTTTATTCTCGCTGCTCCTCAGAGGATTTAGTGTTTTTTTTATTTCCCCTGTACAGTTCCAGAGATGTGGCCCTTTATATTTGGTGCTTATTTTTAATGATCTGTACCGAGGGGGTGGTGCTTGCATTGCAGAGCAGCTTAAAGACACGCCCCTGAGGAATGCTGGGAGCCACAACCCCTTGGTAAAGGCCATAAAAATTTGCACTAATTGAAAATGCCCATATCTTTGGAACCGTATGGACAATTAAAAATAATAAAAAACTGAAAAAACTGAAAAGGAGCAGCAGGAATAAATTAAGAGCAAACACTGCCCACTTCTGACCTGGTGACAGGTCCTCTTTAAAGGGGCAGAGGCCGTTTTCCTTGATTACTAGGTGACCCTCTCCAGGACTCTGATCAATCAGATGCTTATACTTACGGAGCTTAACATTTTGTATTTTTTCTTTCCATCTCGTCCTCAGCTCCAACAAGCAGCTGCTGTTCTGTGGGATGCGGGACGGAGCGATCAGGGTCTACCCCCTGCAGCCCAACGACCCTGGGCTCCATTCCATGGGCAATTACTGGTCTCTCGGGGTCCATGATAACCAGTACGGAGCCATCCAGGCCATCAGCTCCAGCTTCGATAACCAGTATCTCGTCACCTGCGGAGCCGATGGGAACATCTTCACCTTCAGCATCCTCTCCATGGAGGACATTGAGCGAGAGCTGAAAGTGAAGAAAGCTAAAGTGCCTTCTCCTAGGGTGGGCTCCATCATCACATCGTCAGCAGATACCGTCCCACATCGGTGGGATCCCGCTGTCACTGATATCTTTGTATTTTGCAGCTCCGCCTTGATGAAGAGAGGCCTGCGGAGGATATCGATGATCCGGACGCTTACAGGTGAAGTCCCATGTAATGTATTGTTGTACCGCAGACCTGCTGTATGTCATCACACCATTGGATCGTTACTCCTTCACCATCTTACTGCATCTAATCAATAGTCAGACCAGGTCGTGTGATGGTAGCATGATGTCTCATGGATGGTCTGGAGACCCCTCCATTGTTGTCTCTGTCTTTTATGTGTGAATGGAGCAGTACTGAGCATGTGTGACCACCTCTTCTACAGACAGTGAATGTAGCGGTGGCCGCACATGCTCACTGCTGCTTTTTCTCAGGCCCCTCATTGGGGGATACAGAAACCAGGGGTATTATGCTTAGAAAAAAAATGGTCTCCTCTCCAACAGGCTACACCCGTCCTGCTGACACCCTGATCTTCAGTTTAGGTTAGGTTGAGCCTCGGACCTGTTTTTTTTTTTCCGGCAGAAAATGACCTCTGTCTCTTGTCATCCCAGTCTGACCACCTGTAGGGCTACCATTGTACAATGGCTTCCATCTACCATGGCCAAAAAATCAGGCTAAGCCCGGGCGCCCCCTGCCAGTGGTAGGAGCCTCCTGGGTCATCCAGTTTCTTGGTCTGCAGTCTCCATCTTTGCAGAGATCTCACCTTCACGTCTGTCTTGGCTGAAGGGATAGTGGAGGCGGCAGATGTTTGGTGGCATCCCGAGAGATTCTTCCTTCTGTAACACGGTTATTAGTTTTCCCACTCCTGTGTCTGCTTTAGAACCTCCCATGATTTCTGTATCACCCCTCCCCCCCCCCAAATTAAGTGACCGAGAAAAAGAAGATTTTTGGTACTCGCTGTAAAACCTCATTCTCATAGACTTCATTGGGGGGCAGCACCCCTCTTCATTTGGGTGTTTTTTGTTTTGCTTCTCCTACTGTGTGATGATCTGAGTGTCGGCAGGCCAGCTGTAGTCTTTTGGGGACTCGATTACGGAAATTTTTTTCTAAGATGCATTCTTAGTGTCAGACACCAGGTGGCAGCATATCACCCCCAATAAAAGCTACGAGAGAGACTGTAGGTCTCTTCGGCCCCCCATTCTTATGGTTAGTGGAGGTCCCAGCAATCACACATTTATCACCGATCCTGTGGAACATGTTGTTTTTGTTACAACCTTTTTACTGGAAATTGACCACTAGGTCTCCCAGTGTCATAGGAACCTGATTCAGTTCTCTTCTCGGCAGTGGCTGCATGGGTCGGGACAAGGCAGTGATATTGTGGAGCTCATTAGTGGCATGTTTTATGCTCTCGGATGGGCCGGAATTGACCCCAATCTGATTCCTTTCAGCATAGAAAATGCCAAGCAGAAGCGACAGCACGACCGGCTGATGAAGGAGGCAGAAAGTAAGAAGGTCGGCAGGAGGCGAGAGCTCGAGACGCTGAGGATGGACTTCAGACAACTGCTGAAAAAGAATATGGCGCTACCGCACCACCTGCAGCTCGGCCGAGCGGTACGTACCGGCCCCGGAGAGGAGCCCTCTGCTTGTCGGACAATCATATGCTTCTTTTTAGTGATTCTCTTTTACGGAAAAAGCAAGCAGAGATTTCTAAGTTAAGTGTTAATTTATACACAAGGCACATCGGAAAGTGTATGATAAGTACAATTCATTCCCACAAAACTGGAAACGACAGTCTATGGGCCGATATCATGACATCGACGGTGGCGAGAGGTGGTCACACCGGATCTTAAGATGTCAGAGACAAACATAGCCTCCAAAGAGACTCCCGCAACCTGCGCTTCCTCCTTCTAGGAGTTCGAGATGGACCCTAGGATCCGCGAAGAGATGGAACGTCAGACGTCAGAGAGGGTCCGCACCCTGCTGAAGGAGCTGGCCTGGGAGCAGGAGAAGCACAGCCTAGGACTGAAGAAGCTGCAGGTCCGGTAAGTGGAGATCATCAAACCCTCACAGTAATCGTGTCCGGTATTTGTGACGCTACGTCTGTGCATTGAGGCTGCAGTGTACACTGTGAGATGTTCTCGCTGGACACTGTAAGATGTTCCCATAGACCCCATTCGCCAGACGGATAGTAAACGTCTGTTCTTTCAGGAGGCATCCATCCTAACTCCGGAGAGTATGTGCCCGGCGTTGGCCACGTGGTCTCGGTGCTGTGGAAGGCACTTACTCATGCCATGAAAGTATGATCGGTCCAACAAATGAACCGGAGAACCGGGGCTCCATATTGGCAGTGACATGGAAAAATCACTAAAGATCTCTTGAGCTGTATGGCTCTTCTTCAGCTGTATGGCTCTTCTTGAGGTGTATGGCTCTTCTTCAGGTTTACGGCTCCTCTTGCGGTGTATGGCCCCTCTTGAGGTGTATGGCTCTCCTTGAGGTGTATGGCCCCTCTTGAGGTGTATAGCCCCTCTTGAGGTGTATGGCCCTTCTTCAGGTGTATGACTGCTCTTGAGGTGTATGGCCCTTCTTGAGGTGTGTAGCCCCTCTATTGAGGTTTATGGCTCCTCTTGAGGCGCATGGCCCGTGTCGAGGTGTATGGTCCTTCTGGAAGTGTATGGCTCCTCTTGAGGTTTATGACCCTTCTTGAGGTGTGTGGTCCCTGTTGAGGTGTATGGCCCTTCTTGAGGTATATGGCCCTTCTTGAGGTATATGGCCTCTTTTGAGGAGTGTGGCCCCTGTTGAGGTGTATGGCCCTTCTTGAGGTGTGTGGCCCTTCTGTAGGAGTGTGGCCCCTGTTGAGGTGTATGGCCCTTCTTGAGGAGTGTGGTCCCTGTTGAGGTGTATGGCCCTTCTTGAGGAGTGTGGTCCCTGTTGAGGTGTATGGCCCTTCTTGAGGAGTGTGGCCCCTGTTGAGGTGTGTGCCCCCTGTTGAGTTGTGTGGCCCTTCTTGAGGTGTATTGTATGGCCCTGTTGTGTACGGTGAGGGCTCATGAGCTGAGCCAGGAGCATACATGGTGGGTGTACACTGTATTATACTGCCGGCATCGGGCTTTAGATGTTGCGGTCAGTCTCTGATCGGAGTATTTACTGTCAGTTTTAGTCTATAGTGGGGGTCTGTCCTGATGCGCATTGATCCCCAGAGCGATGTGATTGCGGCTGCTGATGGATTGGCAGTCTGAGCCCTACTGATGACCCCCATCGCTGTCCCCTTCACAATCCTCTATGTGCTCGGGCTTCTGGGCAGCTTGTTGATGCTGAAGTATTACACTATAGTAGAAGTGATAGAGCGATTGCAGGGTCAATTCTCTACGGGGACTGGAAAAGACAAAAAAAGTAACAACAAAATGTTACAAAATAAATACAAAAACATGGAAAATCTCCCCTTCTCCCAATAGAGAAATTAAGAAACTTAAAAAATTATGAAAGGAATATTGAGAATCGTCTCGTTCGTATAAGTCTGATAAGACAAAAGATAAATTGTTTCACCGGTACAATAAACATCAGAAACAAAAAACTATCAAGACGCCAAAATTTGCGCTTTTTTTAGTGCCGCACCTCCCAAACAATGCAATAAAAAGTAATGACTATGTTGTATGTAGCGCAATGTGATACTAATGACAACTACAGGCTGGCGGTAAAAGCCAAACCTTCCTCCAGATCCATCGGCGTAAAAACAAGACAGTCCCGTCCGGGAGCGGCGACACCAGGAAAGAGGTTCTTCTTTTGCTAAGTTCTGGACTTTGTTTCAAACTTTAAAATCTAAAAAAAAAAAAAAATGATGTCCCTGGCTGGGCACTGGTCAGCACTTCAGGTGTTATCTACAACTCCCAGCCTGCCCTGATGTGGCTGAGCCCTGTCCCTTCAGCAGTGCCCGTTGCAGTGTATTGCTGCCCAGTTTATGGTCCCTGTAGAATCTATACAATGACTTGTAATGGGGCCGGTAGATTCCTCAGAGGGGTGATCCATAGCGTAGCTCTAGGATGGAGATGTGGCAGCGGAGGTCTGCGAGGACTGGGACTACAGTCAGGTCACAGTGTCGGACCCCTGCAGATCTGACATACGACCATGGTATATACCGTATCCCCGATATTGGACGTTTACCCACCAGATTCCGGGATCAGGTGGAATGTGACACTGTGATCGTCCGCGCAATCAACACCGAGCACGAAGTGTCCACGTACCGGCTGCTGACGCTCCCCGAGAAGTACAGCAGGGTGAAGGGGCTGATCGGGAAGAGAAGGATGACCCGATACGACCTGTACCAGACCGATGCCACCAAAGAAAGCCCGGACTCAGGTGAGAATCCTCCGAACTATGCGAAATAAGGAGATCTGACATCAGACAGGGCGAGATCAAAGGCAGGGAGCAATGATGGGTGATCTGCAAGAAGAGCGACAGGTAAGTGATCATAGAGGAGATTACTGGGGTGATCTGCAAGAAGAGCGACAGGTAAGTGATCATAGCAGAGATTACTGGGGTGATCTGATGTTAGGTAAGTGATCATAGCGGATATTACTGGGGTGATCTGCAAGAAGAGCGACAGGTAAGTGATCATAGCAGAGATTACTGGGGTGATCTGATGTTAGGTAAGTGATCATAGCGGATATTACTGGGGTGATCTGATGTTAGGTATGTGATCATAGCGGAGATTACTGGGGTGATCTGCAAGAAGAGCGACAGGTAAGTGATCATAGAGGAGATTACTGGGGTGATCTGCAAGAAGAGCGACAGGTAAGTGATCATAGAGGAGATTACTGGGGTGATCTGCAAGAAGAGCGACAGGTAAGTGATCATAGAGGAGATTACTGGGGTGATCTGCAAGAAGAGCGACAGGTAAGTGATCATAGCGGAGATTACTGGGGTGATCTGCAAGAAGAGCGACAGGTAAGTGATCATAGCAGAGATTACTGGGGTGATCTGATGTTAGGTAAGTGATCATAGCGGATATTACTAGGGTGATCTGATGTTAGGTAAGTGATCATAGCGGAGATTACTGGGGTGATCTGCAAGAAGAGCGACAGGTAAGTGATCATAGCGGATATTACTGGGGTGATCTGATGTTAGGTATGTGATCATAGAGGAGATTACTGGGGTGATCTGATGTTAGGTAAGTGATCATAGCGGATATTACTGGGGTGATCTGATGTTAGGTAAGTGATCATAGCGGATATTACTAGGGTGATCTGATGTTAGGTAAGTGATCATAGAGGAGATTACTGGGGTGATCTGATGTTAGGTATGTGATCATAGAGGAGATTACTGGGGTGATCTGATGTTAGGTAAGTGATCATAGCGGATATTACTGGGGTGATCTGATGTTAGGTAAGTGATCATAGCGGATATTACTAGGGTGATCTGATGTTAGGTAAGTGATCATAGCGGAGATTACTGGGGTGATCTGCAAGAAGAGCGACAGGTAAATGATCATAGCAGAGATTACTGGGGTGATCTGATGTTAGGTAAGTGATCATAGCGGATATTACTAGGGTGATCTGATGTTAGGTAAGTGATCATAGCGGAGATTACTGGGGTGATCTGCAAGAAGAGCGACAGGTAAGTGATCATAGCGGATATTACTGGGGTGGTCTGATGTTAGGTATGTGATCATAGAGGAGATTACTGGGGTGATCTGATGTTAGGTAAGTGATCATAGCGGATATTACTGGGGTGATCTGATGTTAGGTAAGTGATCATAGCGGATATTACTAGGGTGATCTGATGTTAGGTAAGTGATCATAGCGGAGATTACTGGGGTGATCTGCAAGAAGAGCGACAGGTAAGTGATCATAGCGGAGATTACTGGGGTGGTCTGATGTTAGGTATGTGATCATAGAGGAGATTACTGGGGTGATCTGATGTTAGGTAAGTGATCATAGCGGATATTACTGGGGTGGTCTGATGTTAGGTAAGTGATCATAGCGGAGATTACTGGGGTGATCTGATGTTAGGTAAGTGATCATAGCGGATATTACTAGGGTGGTCTGATGTTAGGTAAGTGATCATAGCGGATATTACTGGGGTGGTCTGATGTTAGGTAAGTGATCATAGAGGAGATTACTGGGGTGAGCTGATGTTAGGTAAGTGATCATAGCGGATATTACTGGGGTGAGCTGATGTTAGGTAAGTGATCATAGCGGAGATTACTGGGGTGGTCTGATGTTAGGTATGTGATCATAGAGGAGATTACTGGGGTGATCTGATGTTAGGTAAGTGATCATAGCGGATATTACTAGGGTGGTCTGATGTTAGGTAAGTGATCATAGCGGATATTACTGGGGTGGTCTGATGTTAGGTAAGTGATCATAGAGGAGATTACTGGGGTGAGCTGATGTTAGGTAAGTGATCATAGCGGATATTACTGGGGTGAGCTGATGTTAGGTAAGTGATCATAGCGGAGATTACTGGGGTGGTCTGATGTTAGGTAAGTGATCATAGAGGAGATTACTGGGGTGAGCTGATGTTAGGTAAGTGATCATAGCGGATATTACTGGGGTGAGCTGATGTTAGGTAAGTGATCATAGCGGAGATTACTGGGGTGGTCTGATGTTAGGTAAGTGATCATAGCGGATATTACTGGGGTGATCTGATGTTAGGTAAGTGATCATAGCGGAGATTTCTGGGGTGATCTGCAAGAAGAGCGACAGGTAAGTGATCATAGCGGATATTACTGGGGTGATCTGATGTTAGGTAAGTGATCATAGCGGATATTACTGGGGTGATCTGATGTTAGGTATGTGATCATAGCGGAGATTACTTGAGTGATCTAATGTTAAGTAAGTGATCATAGTGGATATTACTGGGGTGATCTGATGTTAGGTAAGTGATCATAGCGGAGATTACTGGGGTGATCTGATGTTAGGTAAGTGATCATAGCGGAGATTACTGGGGTGAGCTGATGTTAGGTAAGTGATCATAGCGGATATTACTGGGGTGATCTGATGTTAGGTAAGTGATCATAGCGGAGATTACTGGGGTGGTCTGATGTTAGGTAAGTGATCATAGCGGAGATTACTGGGGTGATCTGATGTTAGGTAAGTGATCATAGAGGAGATTACTGGGGTGAGCTGATGTTAGGTAAGTGATCATAGCGGATATTACTGGGGTGATCTGATGTTAGGTAAGTGATCATAGAGGAGATTACTGGGGTGATCTGATGTTAAGTAAGTGATCATAGCGGATATTACTGGGGTGGTCTGATGTTAGGAAAGTGATCATAGCGGAGATTACTGGGGTGATCTGATGTTAGGTAAGTGATCATAGCGGATATTACTGGGGTGATCTAATGTTAAGTAAGTGATCATAGCGGAGATTACTGGGGTGATCTGATGTTAGGTAAGTGATCATAGCGGAGATTACTGGGGTGGTCTGATGTTAGGTAAGTGATCATAGCGGATATTACTGGGGTGATCTGATGTTAGGTAAGTGATCATAGCGGATATTACTGGGGTGATCTGATGTTAAGTAAGTGATCATAGCGGAGATTACTGGGGTGATCTGATGTTAGGTAAGTGACCATAGAGGAGATTACTGGGGTGAGCTGATGTTAGGTAAGTGATCATAGCGGAGATTACTGGGGTGATCTGATGTTAGGTAAGTGACCATAGAGGAGATTACTGGGGTGATCTGATGTTAGGTAAGTGATCATAGCGGATATTACTGGGGTGATCTGATGTTAGGTAAGTGATCATAGCGGATATTACTGGGGTGATCTGATGTTAGGTAAGTGATCATAGCGGATATTACTGGGGTGATCTGATGTTAGGTAAGTGATCATAGCGGATATTACTGGGGTGAGCTGATGTTAGGTAAGTGATCATAGAGGAGATTACTGGGGTGGTCTGATGTTAGGTAAGTGATCATAGCGGATATTACTTGAGTGAGCTGATGTTAGGTAAGTGATCATAGAGGAGATTACTGGGGTGATCTGATGTTAGGTAAGTGATCATAGCGGATATTACTTGGGTGAGCTGATGTTAGGTATGTGATCATAGCGGAGATTACTGGGGTGATCTGATGTTAGGTAAGTGATCATAGCGGATATTACTGGGGTGATCTGATGTTAGGTAAGTGATCATAGCGGAGATTACTGGGGTGATCTGATGTTAGGTAAGTGACCATAGCGGAGATTACTGGGGTGATCTGATGTTAGGTAAGTGATCATAGAGGAGATTACTGGGGTGATCTGATGTTAGGTAAGTGACCATAGCGGAGATTACTGGGGTGATCTGATGTTAGGTAAGTGACCATAGCGGAGATTACTGGGGTGGTCTGATGTTAGGTAAGTGATCATAGCGGATATTACTGGGGTGATCTGATGTTAGGTAAGTGATCATAGCGGATATTACTTGAGTGAGCTGATGTTAGGTAAGTGATCATAGCGGATATTACTTGGGTGAGCTGATGTTAGGTATGTGATCATAGTGGATATTACTGGGGTGATCTGATGTTAGGTAAGTGATCATAGCGGAGATTACTGGGGTGAGCTGATGTTAGGTATGTGATCATAGCGGATATTACTTGGGTGATCTGATGTTAGGTAAGTGATCATAGCGGAGATTACTGGGGTGAGCTGATGTTAGGTAAGTGATCATAGCGGAGATTACTGGGGTGATCTGATGTTAGGTAAGTGATCATAGCGGATATTACTGGGGTGATCTGATGTTAGGTAAGTGATCATAGCGGATATTACTGGGGTGATCTGATGTTAGGTAAGTGATCATAGCGGATATTACTGGGGTGATCTGATGTTAGGTAAGTGATCATAGCGGATATTACTGGGGTGATCTGATGTTAGGTATGTGATCATAGCGGAGATTACTGGGGTGATCTGATGTTAGGTAAGTGATCATAGCGGATATTACTGGGGTGATCTGATGTTAGGTAAGTGATCATAGCGGAGATTACTGGGGTGATCTGATGTTGGGTAAGTGATCATAGCGGATATTACTGGGGTGAGCTGATGTTAGGTAAGTGATCATAGCGGATATTACTGGGGTGATCTAATGTTAAGTAAGTGATCATAGCGGATATTACTGGGGTGGTCTGATGTTAGGTAAGTGTTCATAGCGGATATTACTGGGGTGATCTGATGTTAGGTAAGTGATCATAGCGGATATTACTTGGGTGAGCTGATGTTAGGTATGTGATCATAGCGGAGATTACTGGGGTGATCTGATGTTAGGTAAGTGATCATAGTGGATATTACTGGGGTGATCTGATGTTAAGTAAGTGATCATAGCGGATATTACTGGGGTGATCTGATGTTAGGTAAGTGATCATAGCGGAGATTACTGGGGTGATCTGATGTTAGGTAAGTGATCATAGCGGATATTACTGGGGTGATCTAATGTTAAGTAAGTGATCATAGCGGATATTACTGGGGTGATCTGATGTTAGGTAAGTGATCATAGCGGATATTACTGGGGTGATCTAATGTTAGGTAAGTGATCATAGCGGATATTACTGGGGTGATCTAATGTTAGGTAAGTGATCATAGCGGATATTACTGGGGTGATCTAATGTTAGGTAAGTGATCATAGCGGAGATTACTGGGGTGATCTGATGTTAGGTAAGTGATCATAGCGGAGATTACTGGGGTGATCTGATGTTAGGTAAGTGATCATAGCGGATATTACTTGGGTGATCTGATGTTAAGTAAGTGATCATAGCGGATATTACTGGGGTGATCTGATGTTAGTTAAGTGATCATAGCGGAGATTACTGGGGTGATCTGATGTTAAGTAAGTGATCATAGCGGATATTACTGGGGTAATCTGATGTTAGGTAAGTGATCATAGCGGAGATTACTGGGGTGATCTGATGTTAAGTAAGTGATCATAGCGGATATTACTGGGGTGATCTGATGTTAGGTAAGTGATCATAGCGGATATTACTGGGGTGATCTGATGTTAGGTAAGTGATCATAGCGGATATTACTAGGGTGATCTGGTGTTAGGTAAGTGATCATAGCGGATATTACTGGGGTGATCTGATGTTAGGTAAGTGATCATAGCGGAGATTACTGGGGTGATCTGATGTTAGGTAAGTGATCATAGCGGAGATTACTGGGGTGATCTGATGTTAAGTAAGTGATAATAGCGGATATTACTTGGGTGATCTGATGTTAAGTAAGTGATCATAGCGGATATTACTTGGGTGAGTTGATGTTAGGTATGTGATCATAGAGGAGATTACTGGGGTGATCTAATGTTAAGTAAGTGATCATAGCGGAGATTACTTGGGTGATCTGATGTTAGGAAGTGATCATAGCGGAGATTACTGGGGTGATCTGATGTTAGGTAAGTGATCATAGCGGATATTACTGGGGTGATCTAATGTTAAGTAAGTGATCATAGCGGATATTACTGGGGTGATCTGATGTTAGGTAAGTGATCATAGCGGAGATTACTGGGGTGATCTGATGTTAGGTAAGTGATCATAGAGGAGATTACTGGGGTGATCTAATGTTAAGTAAGTGATCATAGCGGAGATTACTTGGGTGATCTGATGTTAGGAAGTGATCATAGAGGAGATTACTGGGGTGATCTGATGTTAGGTATGTGATCATAGCGGATATTACTGGGGTGATCTGATGTTAGGTAAGTGATCATAGCGGAGATTACTGGGGTGATCTGAAGTTAGGTAAGTGATCATAGCGGAAATTACTGGGGTGATCTGATGTTAGGTAAGTGACCATAGAGGAGATTACTGGGGTGATCTAATGTTAAGTAAGTGATCATAGCGGAGATTACTGGGGTGATCTGATGTTAGGTAAGTGATCATAGCGGATATTACTGGGATGGTCTGATGTTAGGTAAGTGATCATAGCGGAGATTACTGGGGTGGTCTGATGTTAGGTAAGTGATCATAGAGGAGATTACTGGGGTGGTCTGATGTTAGGTAAGTGATCATAGCGGAGATTACTGGGGTGGTCTGATGTTAGGTAAGTGATCATAGCGGATATTACTGGGGTGATCTGATGTTAGGTAAGTGATCATAGCGGATATTACTGGGGTGATCTGATGTTAGGTAAGTGATCATAGAGGAGATTACTGGGGTGGTCTGATGTTAGGTAAGTGATCATAGCGGAGATTACTGGGGTGGTCTGATGTTAGGTAAGTGATCATAGCGGATATTACTAGGGTGATCTGATGTTAGGTAAGTGATCATAGCGGATATTACTGGGGTGATCTGATGTTAGGTAAGTGATCATAGAGGAGATTACTGGGGTGGTCTAATGTTAGGTAAGTGATCATAGCGGAGATTACTGGGGTGATCTGATGTTAGGTATGTGATCATAGCGGATATTACTTGGGTGATCTGATGTTAAGTAAGTGATCATAGCGGATATTACTGGGGTGATCTGATGTTAGGTAAGTGATCATAGCGGAGATTACTGGGGTGATCTGATGTTAGGTAAGTGATCATAGCGGAGATTACTGGGGTGATCTAATGTTAAGTAAGTGATAATAGCGGATATTACTTGGGTGATCTGATGTTAAGTAAGTGATCATAGCGGATATTACTGGGGTGGTCTGATGTTAGGTAAGTGATCATAGCGGATATTACTGGGGTAATCTGATGTTAGGTAAGTGATCATAGCGGATATTACTGGGGTGATCTGATGTTAGGTATGTGATCATAACAGAGATTACTGGGGTGATCTGATGTTAGGTAAGTGATCATAGCGGATATTACTGGGGTGGTCTGATGTTAGGTAAGTGATCATAGCGGATATTACTGGGGTAATCTGATGTTAGGTAAGTGATCATAGCGGATATTACTGGGGTGATCTGATGTTAGGTATGTGATCATAACAGAGATTACTGGGGTGAGCTGATGTTAGGTAAGTGATCATAGCGGATATTACTGGGGTGATCTAATGTTAAGTAAGTGATCATAGCGGATATTACTGGGGTGAGCTGATGTTAGGTAAGTGATCATAGAGGAGATTACTGGGGTGATCTGGTGTTAGGTAAGTGATCATAGCGGAGATTACTGGGGTGATCTGATGTTAAGTAAGTGATCATAGCGGATATTACTGGGGTGAACTAATGTTAAGTAAGTGATCATAGCGGAGATTACTGGGGTGAGCTGATGTTAGGTAAGTGATCATAGCGGATATTACTGGGGTGAACTAATGTTAGGTAAGTGATCATAGCGGATATTACTGGGGTGATCTGATGTTAAGTAAGTGATCATAGCGGATATTACTGGGGTGAACTAATGTTAAGTAAGTGATCATAGCGGAGATTACTGGGGTGAGCTGATGTTAGGTAAGTGATCATAGCGGATATTACTGGGGTGAACTAATGTTAGGTAAGTGATCATAGCGGATATTACTGGGGTGAGCTGATGTTAAGTAAGTGATCATAGCGGATATTACTGGGGTGATCTGATGTTAAGTAAGTGATCATAGAGGAGATTACTGGGGTAATCTGATGTTAGGTAAGTGATCATAGCGGAGATTACTTGGGTGATCTGATGTTAGGTAAGTGATCATAGCGGAGATTACTGGGGTGATCTGATGTTAGGTAAGTGATCATAGCGGATATTACTGGGGTGATCTGATGTTAAGTAAGTGATCATAGCGGATATTACCGGGGTGATCTGATGTTAGGTAAGTGATCATAGCGGAGATTACTGGGGTGATCTAATGTTAAGTAAGTGATCATAGCGGATATTACTGGGGTGATCTGATGTTAGTTAAGTGATCATAGCGGAGATTACTGGGGTGATCTGATGTTAAGTAAGTGATCATAGCGGATATTACTGGGGTAATCTGATGTTAGGTAAGTGATCATAGCGGAGATTACTGGGGTGATCTGATGTTAAGTAAGTGATCATAGCGGATATTACTGGGGTGATCTGATGTTAGGTAAGTGATCATAGCGGATATTACTGGGGTGATCTGATGTTAGGTAAGTGATCATAGCGGATATTACTAGGGTGATCTGGTGTTAGGTAAGTGATCATAGCGGAGATTACTGGGGTGATCTGATGTTAGGTATGTGATCATAGCGGATATTACTGGGGTGATCTGATGTTAGGTAAGTGATCATAGCGGAGATTACTGGGGTGATCTGAAGTTAGGTAAGTGATCATAGCGGAAATTACTGGGGTGATCTGATGTTAGGTAAGTGACCATAGAGGAGATTACTGGGGTGATCTAATGTTAAGTAAGTGATCATAGCGGAGATTACTGGGGTGATCTGATGTTAGGTAAGTGATCATAGCGGATATTACTGGGATGGTCTGATGTTAGGTAAGTGATCATAGCGGAGATTACTGGGGTGGTCTGATGTTAGGTAAGTGATCATAGAGGAGATTACTGGGGTGGTCTGATGTTAGGTAAGTGATCATAGCGGATATTACTGGGGTGATCTGATGTTAGGTAAGTGATCATAGCGGATATTACTGGGGTGATCTGATGTTAGGTAAGTGATCATAGAGGAGATTACTGGGGTGGTCTGATGTTAGGTAAGTGATCATAGCGGAGATTACTGGGGTGGTCTGATGTTAGGTAAGTGATCATAGCGGATATTACTAGGGTGATCTGATGTTAGGTAAGTGATCATAGCGGATATTACTGGGGTGATCTGATGTTAGGTAAGTGATCATAGAGGAGATTACTGGGGTGGTCTAATGTTAGGTAAGTGATCATAGCGGAGATTACTGGGGTGATCTGATGTTAGGTATGTGATCATAGCGGATATTACTTGGGTGATCTGATGTTAAGTAAGTGATCATAGCGGATATTACTGGGGTGATCTGATGTTAGGTAAGTGATCATAGCGGAGATTACTGGGGTGATCTGATGTTAGGTAAGTGATCATAGCGGAGATTACTGGGGTGATCTAATGTTAAGTAAGTGATAATAGCGGATATTACTTGGGTGATCTGATGTTAAGTAAGTGATCATAGCGGATATTACTGGGGTGGTCTGATGTTA
Organism: Ranitomeya imitator; assembly: GCF_032444005.1. Taxonomy (NCBI): domain Eukaryota; kingdom Metazoa; phylum Chordata; class Amphibia; order Anura; family Dendrobatidae; genus Ranitomeya; species Ranitomeya imitator. The sequence goes on along the minus strand of NC_091284.1, from coordinate 15,472,892 downwards.
GGTAAGTGATCATAGCGGATATTACTGGGGTAATCTGATGTTAGGTAAGTGATCATAGCGGATATTACTGGGGTGATCTGATGTTAGGTATGTGATCATAACAGAGATTACTGGGGTGATCTGATGTTAGGTAAGTGATCATAGCGGATATTACTGGGGTGGTCTGATGTTAGGTAAGTGATCATAGCGGATATTACTGGGGTAATCTGATGTTAGGTAAGTGATCATAGCGGATATTACTGGGGTGATCTGATGTTAGGTATGTGATCATAACAGAGATTACTGGGGTGAGCTGATGTTAGGTAAGTGATCATAGCGGATATTACTGGGGTGATCTAATGTTAAGTAAGTGATCATAGCGGATATTACTGGGGTGAGCTGATGTTAGGTAAGTGATCATAGAGGAGATTACTGGGGTGATCTGGTGTTAGGTAAGTGATCATAGCGGAGATTACTGGGGTGATCTGATGTTAAGTAAGTGATCATAGCGGATATTACTGGGGTGAGCTGATGTTAGGTAAGTGATCATAGCGGATATTACTGGGGTGAACTAATGTTAGGTAAGTGATCATAGCGGATATTACTGGGGTGATCTGATGTTAAGTAAGTGATCATAGCGGATATTACTGGGGTGAACTAATGTTAAGTAAGTGATCATAGCGGAGATTACTGGGGTGAGCTGATGTTAGGTAAGTGATCATAGCGGATATTACTGGGGTGAACTAATGTTAGGTAAGTGATCATAGCGGATATTACTGGGGTGAGCTGATGTTAAGTAAGTGATCATAGCGGATATTACTGGGGTGATCTGATGTTAAGTAAGTGATCATAGAGGAGATTACTGGGGTAATCTGATGTTAGGTAAGTGATCATAGCGGAGATTACTTGGGTGATCTGATGTTAGGTAAGTGATCATAGCGGAGATTACTGGGGTGATCTGATGTTAGGTAAGTGATCATAGCGGATATTACTGGGGTGATCTGATGTTAAGTAAGTGATCATAGCGGATATTACCGGGGTGATCTGATGTTAGGTAAGTGATCATAGCGGAGATTACTGGGGTGATCTAATGTTAAGTAAGTGATCATAGCGGATATTACTGGGGTGATCTGATGTTAGTTAAGTGATCATAGCGGAGATTACTGGGGTGATCTGATGTTAAGTAAGTGATCATAGCGGATATTACTGGGGTAATCTGATGTTAGGTAAGTGATCATAGCGGAGATTACTGGGGTGATCTGATGTTAAGTAAGTGATCATAGCGGATATTACTGGGGTGATCTGATGTTAGGTAAGTGATCATAGCGGATATTACTGGGGTGATCTGATGTTAGGTAAGTGATCATAGCGGATATTACTAGGGTGATCTGGTGTTAGGTAAGTGATCATAGCGGATATTACTGGGGTGATCTGATGTTAGGTAAGTGATCATAGCGGAGATTACTGGGGTGATCTGATGTTAGGTAAGTGATCATAGCGGAGATTACTGGGGTGGTCTGATGTTAGTTAAGTGATCATAGCGGATATTACTTGGGTGAGTTGATGTTAGGTATGTGATCATAGAGGAGATTACTGGGGTGATCTAATGTTAAGTAAGTGATCATAGCGGAGATTTCTTGGGTGATCTGATGTTAGGAAGTGATCATAGCGGATATTACTGGGGTGATCTGATGTTAGGTAAGTGATCATAGCGGAGATTACTGGGGTGATCTGATGTTAGGTAAGTGATCATAGCGGATATTACTGGGGTGATCTAATGTTAAGTAAGTGATCATAGCGGATATTACTGGGGTGATCTGATGTTAGGTAAGTGATCATAGCGGAGATTACTGGGGTGATCTGATGTTAGGTAAGTGATCATAGAGGAGATTACTGGGGTGATCTAATGTTAAGTAAGTGATCATAGCGGAGATTACTTGGGTGATCTGATGTTAGGAAGTGATCATAGAGGAGATTACTGGGGTGATCTGATGTTAGGTATGTGATCATAGCGGATATTACTGGGGTGATCTGATGTTAGGTAAGTGATCATAGCGGAGATTACTGGGGTGATCTGATGTTAGGTAAGTGATCATAGCGGAAATTACTGGGGTGATCTGATGTTAGGTAAGTGACCATAGAGGAGATTACTGGGGTGATCTAATGTTAAGTAAGTGATCATAGAGGAGATTACTGGGGTGATCTGATGTTAGGTAAGTGATCATAGCGGATATTACTGGGATGGTCTGATGTTAGGTAAGTGATCATAGCGGAGATTACTGGGGTGGTCTGATGTTAGGTAAGTGATCATAGAGGAGATTACTGGGGTGGTCTGATGTTAGGTAAGTGATCATAGCGGATATTACTGGGGTGATCTGATGTTAGGTAAGTGATCATAGCGGATATTACTGGGGTGATCTGATGTTAGGTAAGTGATCATAGAGGAGATTACTGGGGTGGTCTGATGTTAGGTAAGTGATCATAGCGGAGATTACTGGGGTGGTCTGATGTTAGGTAAGTGATCATAGCGGATATTACTAGGGTGATCTGATGTTAGGTAAGTGATCATAGCGGATATTACTGGGGTGATCTGATGTTAGGTAAGTGATCATAGAGGAGATTACTGGGGTGGTCTGATGTTAGGTAAGTGATCATAGCGGAGATTACTGGGGTGATCTGATGTTAGGTATGTGATCATAGCGGATATTACTTGGGTGATCTGATGTTAAGTAAGTGATCATAGCGGATATTACTGGGGTGATCTGATGTTAGGTAAGTGATCATAGCGGAGATTACTGGGGTGATCTGATGTTAGGTAAGTGATCATAGCGGAGATTACTGGGGTGATCTAATGTTAAGTAAGTGATAATAGCGGATATTACTTGGGTGATCTGATGTTAAGTAAGTGATCATAGCGGATATTACTGGGGTGGTCTGATGTTAGGTAAGTGATCATAGCGGAGATTACTGGGGTGATCTGATGTTAAGTAAGTGATCATAGCGGATATTACTGGGGTAATCTGATGTTAGGTAAGTGATCATAGCGGATATTACTGGGGTGATCTGATGTTAGGTAAGTGATCATAGCGGATATTACTGGGGTGATCTAATGTTAAGTAAGTGATCATAGCGGATATTACTGGGGTGAGCTGATGTTAGGTAAGTGATCATAGCGGAGATTACTGGGGTGATCTGATGTTAAGTAAGTGATCATAGCGGATATTACTGGGGTGAACTAATGTTAAGTAAGTGATCATAGCGGAGATTACTGGGGTGAACTAATGTTAGGTAAGTGATCATAGCGGAGATTACTGGGGTGATCTGATGTTAAGTAAGTGATCATAGTGGATATTACTGGGGTGATCTGATGTTAAGTAAGTGATCATAGCGGATATTACTGGGGTGAACTAATGTTAGGTAAGTGATCATAGCGGATATTACTGGGGTGAACTAATGTTAGGTAAGTGATCATAGCGGAGATTACTGGGGTGGTCTGATGTTAGGTAAGTGATCATAGCGGATATTACTGGGGTGATCTGATGTTAAGTAAGTGATCATAGCGGATATTACTGGGGTGATCTGATGTTAGGTAAGTGATCATAGCGGAGATTACTGGGGTGATCTAATGTTAAGTAAGTGATCATAGCGGATATTACTGGGGTGATCTGATGTTAGGTAAGTGATCATAGCGGAGATTACTGGGGTGATCTGATGTTAAGTAAGTGATCATAGCGGAGATTACTGGGGTGAGCTGATGTTAGGTAAGTGATCATAGCGGATATTACTGGGGTGATCTGATGTTAGGTAAGTGATCATAGCGGATATTACTGGGGTGAACTAATGTTAGGTAAGTGATCATAGCGGATATTACTGGGGTGAGCTGATGTTAAGTAAGTGATCATAGCGGATATTACTGGGGTGAACTAATGTTAGGTAAGTGATCATAGCGGATATTACTGGGGTGAGCTGATGTTAAGTAAGTGATCATAGCGGATATTACTGGGGTGAACTAATGTTAGGTAAGTGATCATAGCGGAGATTACTGGGGTGGTCTGATGTTAGGTAAGTGATCATAGCGGATATTACTGGGGTGATCTGATGTTAGGTAAGTGATCATAGCGGAGATTACTGGGGTGGTCTGATGTTAGGTAAGTGATCATAGCGGATATTACTGGGGTGATCTGATGTTAAGTAAGTGATCATAGCGGATATTACTGGGGTGATCTGATGTTAGGTAAGTGATCATAGCGGAGATTACTGGGGTGATCTGATGTTAGGTAAGTGATCATAGCGGATATTACTGGGGTGATCTGATGTTAGGTAAGTGATCATAGCGGATATTACTGGGGTGATCTGATGTTAGGTAAGTGATCATAGCGGATATTACTGGGGTGATCTGATGTTAGGTAAGTGATCATAGCGGAGATTACTGGGGTGAGCTGATGTTAGGTAAGTGATCATAGCGGATATTACTGGGGTGATCTGATGTTAGGTAAGTGATCATAGAGGAGATTACTGGGGTGATCTAATGTTAAGTAAGTGATCATAGCGGAGATTACTTGGGTGATCTGATGTTAGGAAGTGATCATAGAGGAGATTACTGGGGTGATCTGATGTTAGGTATGTGATCATAGCGGATATTACTTGGGTGAGCTGATGTTAGGTAAGTGATCATAGCGGAGATTACTGGGGTGATCTGATGTTAGGTAAGTGACCATAGAGGAGATTACTGGGGTGATCTAATGTTAAGTAAGTGATCATAGCGGAGATTACTGGGGTGATCTGATGTTAGGTAAGTGATCATAGCGGATATTACTGGGATGGTCTGATGTTAGGTAAGTGATCATAGCGGAGATTACTTGGGTGATCTGATGTTAGGTAAGTGATCATAGCGGAGATTACTGGGGTGGTCTGATGTTAGGTAAGTGATCATAGCGGAGATTACTGGGGTGATCTGATGTTAGGTAAGTGATCATAGCGGATATTACTGGGGTGATCTGATGTTAGGTAAGTGATCATAGCGGAGATTACTGGGGTGATCTGATGTTAGGTAAGTGATCATAGCGGAGATTACTGGGGTGATCTGATGTTAAGTAAGTGATAATAGCGGATATTACTTGGGTGATCTGATGTTAAGTAAGTGATCATAGCGGAGATTACTGGGGTGGTCTGATATTTAGTTAAGTGATCATAGCGGATATTACTTGGGTGAGTTGATGTTAGGTATGTGATCATAGAGGAGATTACTGGGGTGATCTAATGTTAAGTAAGTGATCATAGCGGAGATTTCTTGGGTGATCTGATGTTAGGAAGTGATCATAGCGGATATTACTGGGGTGATCTGATGTTAGGTAAGTGATCATAGCGGAGATTACTGGGGTGATCTGATGTTAGGTAAGTGATCATAGCGGATATTACTGGGGTGATCTAATGTTAAGTAAGTGATCATAGCGGATATTACTGGGGTGATCTGATGTTAGGTAAGTGATCATAGCGGAGATTACTGGGGTGATCTGATGTTAGGTAAGTGATCATAGAGGAGATTACTGGGGTGATCTAATGTTAAGTAAGTGATCATAGCGGAGATTACTTGGGTGATCTGATGTTAGGAAGTGATCATAGAGGAGATTACTGGGGTGATCTGATGTTAGGTATGTGATCATAGCGGATATTACTGGGGTGATCTGATGTTAGGTAAGTGATCATAGCGGAGATTACTGGGGTGATCTGATGTTAGGTAAGTGATCATAGCGGAAATTACTGGGGTGATCTGATGTTAGGTAAGTGACCATAGAGGAGATTACTGGGGTGATCTAATGTTAAGTAAGTGATCATAGCGGAGATTACTGGGGTGATCTGATGTTAGGTAAGTGATCATAGCGGATATTACTGGGATGGTCTGATGTTAGGTAAGTGATCATAGCGGAGATTACTGGGGTGGTCTGATGTTAGGTAAGTGATCATAGAGGAGATTACTGGGGTGGTCTGATGTTAGGTAAGTGATCATAGCGGATATTACTGGGGTGATCTGATGTTAGGTAAGTGATCATAGCGGATATTACTGGGGTGATCTGATGTTAGGTAAGTGATCATAGAGGAGATTACTGGGGTGGTCTGATGTTAGGTAAGTGATCATAGCGGAGATTACTGGGGTGGTCTGATGTTAGGTAAGTGATCATAGCGGAGATTACTGGGGTGGTCTGATGTTAGGTATGTGATCATAGCGGATATTACTTGGGTGATCTGATGTTAAGTAAGTGATCATAGCGGATATTACTGGGGTGATCTGATGTTAGGTAAGTGATCATAGCGGAGATTACTGGGGTGATCTGATGTTAGGTAAGTGATCATAGCGGAGATTACTGGGGTGATCTAATGTTAAGTAAGTGATAATAGCGGATATTACTTGGGTGATCTGATGTTAAGTAAGTGATCATAACAGAGATTACTGGGGTGATCTGATGTTAGGTAAGTGATCATAGCGGAGATTACTGGGGTGATCTAATGTTAAGTAAGTGATAATAGCGGATATTACTTGGGTGATCTGATGTTAAGTAAGTGATCATAGCGGAGATTACTGGGGTGATCTGATGTTAAGTAAGTGATCATAGCGGATATTACTGGGGTGATCTGATGTTAGGTAAGTGATCATAGCGGATATTACTGGGGTGATCTAATGTTAAGTAAGTGATCATAGCGGATATTACTGGGGTGAGCTGATGTTAGGTAAGTGATCATAGCGGAGATTACTGGGGTGATCTGATGTTAAGTAAGTGATCATAGCGGATATTACTGGGGTGAACTAATGTTAAGTAAGTGATCATAGCGGAGATTACTGGGGTGAGCTGATGTTAGGTAAGTGATCATAGCGGATATTACTGGGGTGAACTAATGTTAGGTAAGTGATCATAGCGGAGATTACTGGGGTGAGCTGATGTTAGGTAAGTGATCATAGCGGATATTACTGGGGTGAACTAATGTTAAGTAAGTGATCATAGCGGATATTACTGGGGTGAGCTGATGTTAAGTAAGTGATCATAGCGGATATTACTGGGGTGAACTAATGTTAGGTAAGTGATCATAGCGGATATTACTGGGGTAATCTGATGTTAGGTAAGTGATCATAGCGGATATTACTGGGGTGATCTGATGTTAGGTAAGTGATCATAGCGGATATTACTGGGGTGATCTAATGTTAAGTAAGTGATCATAGCGGATATTACTGGGGTGAGCTGATGTTAGGTAAGTGATCATAGCGGAGATTACTGGGGTGATCTGATGTTAAGTAAGTGATCATAGCGGATATTACTGGGGTGAGCTGATGTTAAGTAAGTGATCATAGCGGATATTACTGGGGTGAACTAATGTTAGGTAAGTGATCATAGCGGAGATTACTGGGGTGAGCTGATGTTAGGTAAGTGATCATAGCGGATATTACTGGGGTGAACTAATGTTAAGTAAGTGATCATAGCGGATATTACTGGGGTGATCTGATGTTAGGTAAGTGATCATAGCGGATATTACTGGGGTGAGCTGATGTTAAGTAAGTGATCATAGCGGATATTACTGGGGTGAACTAATGTTAGGTAAGTGATCATAGCGGAGATTACTGGGGTGGTCTGATGTTAGGTAAGTGATCATAGCGGATATTACTAGGGTGATCTGATGTTAAGTAAGTGATCATAGCGGATATTACTGGGGTGATCTGATGTTAGGTAAGTGATCATAGCGGAGATTACTGGGGTGATCTAATGTTAAGTAAGTGATCATAGCGGATATTACTGGGGTGATCTGATGTTAGGTAAGTGATCATAGCGGAGATTACTGGGGTGAGCTGATGTTAGGTAAGTGATCATAGCGGATATTACTGGGGTGATCTGATGTTAGGTAAGTGATCATAGCGGATATTACTGGGGTGAACTAATGTTAGGTAAGTGATCATAGCGGATATTACTGGGGTGAGCTGATGTTAAGTAAGTGATCATAGCGGATATTACTGGGGTGAACTAATGTTAGGTAAGTGATCATAGCGGAGATTACTGGGGTGGTCTGATGTTAGGTAAGTGATCATAGCGGATATTACTGGGGTGATCTAATGTTAGGTAAGTGATCATAGCGGATATTACTGGGGTGAACTAATGTTAGGTAAGTGATCATAGCGGAGATTACTGGGGTGATCTGATGTTAGGTAAGTGATCATAGCGGATATTACTGGGGTGATCTGATGTTAGGTAAGTGATCATAGCGGAGATTACTGGGGTGGTCTGATGTTAGGTAAGTGATCATAGCGGATATTACTGGGGTGATCTGATGTTAAGTAAGTGATCATAGCGGATATTACTGGGGTGATCTGATGTTAGGTAAGTGATCATAGCGGAGATTACTGGGGTGATCTGATGTTAGGTAAGTGATCATAGCGGATATTACTGGGGTGATCTGATGTTAGGTAAGTGATCATAGCGGATATTACTGGGGTGATCTGATGTTAGGTAAGTGATCATAGCGGATATTACTGGGGTGATCTGATGTTAGGTAAGTGATCATAGCGGAGATTACTGGGGTGAGCTGATGTTAGGTAAGTGATCATAGCGGATATTACTGGGGTGATCTGATGTTAGGTAAGTGATCATAGAGGAGATTACTGGGGTGATCTAATGTTAAGTAAGTGATCATAGCGGAGATTACTTGGGTGATCTGATGTTAGGAAGTGATCATAGAGGAGATTACTGGGGTGATCTGATGTTAGGTATGTGATCATAGCGGATATTACTTGGGTGAGCTGATGTTAGGTAAGTGATCATAGCGGAGATTACTGGGGTGATCTGATGTTAGGTAAGTGACCATAGAGGAGATTACTGGGGTGATCTAATGTTAAGTAAGTGATCATAGCGGAGATTACTGGGGTGATCTGATGTTAGGTAAGTGATCATAGCGGATATTACTGGGATGGTCTGATGTTAGGTAAGTGATCATAGCGGAGATTACTTGGGTGATCTGATGTTAGGTAAGTGATCATAGCGGAGATTACTGGGGTGGTCTGATGTTAGGTAAGTGATCATAGCGGATATTACTGGGGTGATCTGATGTTAGGTAAGTGATCATAGCGGAGATTACTGGGGTGATCTGATGTTAGGTAAGTGATCATAGAGGAGATTACTGGGGTGGTCTGATGTTAGGTAAGTGATCATAGCGGAGATTACTGGGGTGATCTGATGTTAGGTAAGTGACCATAGAGGAGATTACTGGGGTGATCTAATGTTAAGTAAGTGATCATAGCGGAGATTACTGGGGTGATCTGATGTTAGGTAAGTGATCATATCGGAGATTACTGGGGTGATCTGATGTTAGGTAAGTGATCATAGAGGAGATTACTGGGGTGATCTAATGTTAAGTAAGTGATCATAGCGGAGATTACTGGGGTGATCTGATGTTAGGTAAGTGATCATAGAGGAGATTACTGGGGTGATCTAATGTTAAGTAAGTGATCATAGCGGAGATTACTGGGGTGATCTGATGTTAGGTAAGTGATCATAGAGGAGATTACTGGGGTGATCTAATGTTAAGTAAGTGATCATAGCGGAGATTACTGGGGTGATCTGATGTTAGGTAAGTGATCATAGAGGAGATTACTGGGGTGGTCTGATGTTAGGTAAGTGATCATAGCGGAGATTACTGGGGTGATCTGATGTTAGGTAAGTGATCATAGCGGATATTACTGGGGTGATCAGATGTTAGGTAAGTGATCATAGCGGATATTACTGGGGTGATCTGATGTTAGGTAAGTGATCATAGCGGATATTACTGGGGTGATCTGATGTTAGGTAAGTGATCATAGCGGATATTACTGGGGTGATCTGATGTTAGGTAAGTGATCATAGAGGAGATTAGTGGTGTGATCTGGTGTTAGGTAAGTGATCATAGCGGATATTACTGGGGTGATCTGATGTTAGGTAAGTGATCATAGCAGATATTACTGGGGTGAGCTGATGTTAGGTAAGTGATCATAGCGGAGATTACTGGGGTGATCTGATGTTAGGTAAGTGATCATAGCGGATATTACTGGGGTGATCTGATGTTAGGTAAGTGATCATAGAGGAGATTACTGGGGTGATCTGATGTTAGGTAAGTGATCATAGCGGAGATTACTGGGGTGATCTGATGTTAGGTAAGTGATCATAGAGGAGATTACTGGGGTGATCTGATGTTAGGTAAGTGATCATAGAGGAGATTACTGGGGTGATCTGATGTTAAGTAAGTGATCATAGTGGATATTACTGGGGTGATCTGATGTTAGGTAAGTGACCATAGAGGAGATTACTGGGGTGATCTGATGTTAGGTAAGTGATCATAGCGGATATCACTGGGGTGATCTGATGTTAGGTAAGTGATCATAGAGGAGATTACTGGGGTGGTCTGATGTTAGGTAAGTGACCATAGAGGAGATTACTGGGGTGATCTGATGTTAGGTAAGTGATCATAGCGGATAGTACTTGGGTGATCTGATGTTAGGTAAGTGATCATAGAGGAGATTACTGGGGTGATCTGATGTTAAGTAAGTGATCATAGCGGATATTACTGGGGTGATCTGATGTTAGGTAAGTGATCATAGAGGAGATTACTGGGGTGATCTGATGTTAAGTAAGTGATCATAGCGGATATTACTGGGGTGAACTGATGTTAGGTAAGTGATCATAGAGGAGATTACTGGGGTGATCTGATGTTAAGTAAGTGATCATAGCGGATATTACTGGGGTGATCTGATGTTAGGTAAGTGATCATAGAGGAGATTACTGGGGTGATCTGATGTTAAGTAAGTGATCATAGCGGATATTACTGGGGTGATCTGATGTTAGGTAAGTGATCATAGAGGAGATTACTGGGGTGATCTGATGTTAGGTAAGTGATCATAGAGGAGATTACTGGGGTGATCTGATGTAAGGTAAGTGATCATAGCGGATATTACTGGGGTGATCTAATGTTAGGTAAGTGATCATAGAGGAGATTACTGGGGTGATCTGATGTTAAGTAAGTGATCATAGCGGATATTACTGGGGTGATCTGATGTTAGGTATGTGGTCATAGCGGATATTACTGGGGTGATCTGATGTTAGGTAAGTGATCATAGAGGAGATTACTGGGGTGATCTAATGTTAAGTAAGTGATCATATCGGATATTACTGGGGTGATCTGGTGTTAGGTAAGTGATCATAGCGGAAATTACTTGGGTGATCTGATGTTAGGTAAGTGATCACAGCGGATATTACTGGGGTGATCTGATGTTAGGTAAGTGACCATAGAGGAGATTACTGGTGTGATCTGGTGTTAGGTAAGTGATCATAGCGGATATTGGGTGATCTGATGTTAGGTAAGTGATCATAGCGGATATTACTGGGGTGATCTGATGTTAGGTAAGTGATCATAGCGGAGATTACTGGGGTGATCTGATGTTAGGTAAGTGACCATAGAGGAGATTACTGGGGTGATCTGATGTTAGATAAGTGATCATAGAGGAGATTACTGGGGTGATCTGATGTTAAGTAAGTGATCATAGAGGAGATTACTGGGGTGATCTGATGTTAGGTAAGTGATCATAGCGGATATTACTGGGGTGATCTGATGTTAAGTAAGTGATCATAGCGGATATTACTGGGGTGATCTGATGTTAGGTAAGTGACCATAGAGGAGATTACTGGTGTGATCTGATGTTAGGTAAGTGACCATAGCGGATATTACTGGGGTGATCTGATGTTAGGTAAGTGATCATAGCGGATATTACTGGGGTGATCTGATGTTAGGTAAGTGATCATAGCGGATATTACTGGGGTGATCTGATGTTAGGTAAGTGATCATAGCGGATATTACTGGGGTGATCTGATGTTAGGTAAGTGATCATAGAGGAGATTAGTGGTGTGATCTGGTGTTAGGTAAGTGATCATAGCGGATATTACTTGGGTGAGCTGATGTTAGGTATGTGATCATAGCGGATATTACTGGGGTGAGCTGATGTTAGGTAAGTGACCATAGCGGAGATTACTGGGGTGATCTGGTGTTAGGTAAGTGACCATAGCGGATATTGGGTGATCTGATGTTAGGTAAGTGATCATAGCGGATATTGGGTGATCTGATGTTAGGTAAGTGATCATAGCGGATATTACTGGGGTGATCTGATGTTAGGTAAGTGATCATAGCGGGTATTACTGGGGTGATCTGATGTTAGGTAAGTGACCATAGCGGATATTACTGGGGTGAGCTGATGTTAGGTAAGTGATCATAGAGGAGATTACTGGGGTGATCTGATGTTAGGTATGTGATCATAGCGGATATTACTTGGGTGAGCTGATGTTAGGTAAGTGATCATAGCGGAGATTACTGGGGTGATCTGATGTTAGGTAAGTGATCATAGCGGATATTACTGGGGTGATCTGATGTTAGGTATGTGATCATAGCGGATATTACTTGGGTGAGCTGATGTTAGGTAAGTGATCATAGCGGAGATTACTGGGATGGTCTGATGTTAGGTAAGTGATCATAGCGGAGATTACTGGGGTGATCTGATGTTAGGTAAGTGATCATAGCGGATATTACTGGGGTGATCTGATGTTAGGTATGTGATCATAGCGGAGATTACTGGGGTGATCTGATGTTAGGTAAGTGATCATAGCGGATATTACTGGGGTGATCTGATGTTAGGTAAGTGATCATAGCGGATATTACTGGGGTGGTCTGATGTTAGGTAAGTGATCATAGCGGAGATTACTGGGGTGATCTGATGTTAGGTAAGTGACCATAGAGGAGATTACTGGTGTGATCTGGTGTTAGGTAAGTGACCATAGCGGATATTGGGTGATCTGATGTTAGGTAAGTGATCATAGCGGATATTGGGTGATCTGATGTTAGGTAAGTGATCATAGCGGATATTACTGGGGTGATCTGATGTTAGGTAAGTGATCATAGCGGAGATTACTGGGGTGATCTGATGTTAGGTAAGTGACCATAGCGGATATTGGGTGATCTGATGTTAGGTAAGTGACCATAGCGGATATTACTGGGATGGTCTGATGTTAGGTAAGTGATCATAGCGGATATTACTGGGGTGATCTGATGTTAGGTAAGTGATCATAGCGGAGATTACTGGGGTGATCTGATGTTAGGTAAGTGACCATAGCGGATATTGGGTGATCTGATGTTAGGTAAGTGACCATAGCGGATATTACTGGGGTGATCTGATGTTAGGTAAGTGATCATAGCGGATATTACTGGGGTGATCTGATGTTAGGTAAGTGATCATAGAGGAGATTAGTGGTGTGATCTGGTGTTAGGTAAGTGATCATAGCGGATATTACTTGGGTGAGCTGATGTTAGGTATGTGATCATAGCGGATATTACTGGGGTGAGCTGATGTTAGGTAAGTGACCATAGCGGAGATTACTGGGGTGATCTGGTGTTAGGTAAGTGACCATAGCGGATATTGGGTGATCTGATGTTAGGTAAGTGATCATAGCGGATATTGGGTGATCTGATGTTAGGTAAGTGATCATAGCGGATATTACTGGGGTGATCTGATGTTAGGTAAGTGATCATAGCGGGTATTACTGGGGTGATCTGATGTTAGGTAAGTGATCATAGAGGAGATTACTGGGGTGATCTGATGTTAGGTATGTGATCATAGCGGATATTACTTGGGTGAGCTGATGTTAGGTAAGTGATCATAGCGGAGATTACTGGGGTGATCTGATGTTAGGTAAGTGATCATAGCGGAGATTACTGGGGTGATCTGATGTTAGGTAAGTGATCATAGCGGATATTACTTGGGTGAGCTGATGTTAGGTAAGTGATCATAGCGGAGATTACTGGGGTGATCTGATGTTAGGTAAGTGATCATAGCGGATATTACTTGGGTGAGCTGATGTTAGGTAAGTGATCATAGCGGAGATTACTGGGATGGTCTGATGTTAGGTAAGTGATCATAGCGGAGATTACTGGGGTGATCTGATGTTAGGTAAGTGATCATAGCGGATATTACTGGGGTGATCTGATGTTAGGTATGTGATCATAGCGGAGATTACTGGGGTGATCTGATGTTAGGTAAGTGATCATAGCGGATATTACTGGGGTGGTCTGATGTTAGGTAAGTGATCATAGCGGAGATTACTGGGGTGATCTGATGTTAGGTAAGTGACCATAGCGGATATTACTGGGGTGATCTGATGTTAGGTAAGTGACCATAGCGGATATTGGGTGATCTGATGTTAGGTAAGTGATCATAGCGGATATTGGGTGATCTGATGTTAGGTAAGTGATCATAGCGGATATTGGGTGATCTGATGTTAGGTAAGTGATCATAGCGGATATTACTGGGGTGATCTGATGTTAGGTAAGTGATCATAGCGGATATTACTGGGATGGTCTGATGTTAGGTAAGTGATCATAGCGGATATTACTGGGGTGGTCTGATGTTAGGTAAGTGATCATAGCGGATATTACTAGGGTGATCTGATGTTAGGTAAGTGATCATAGCGGAGATTACTGGGGTGATCTGATGTTAGGTAAGTGATCATAGAGGAGATTACTGGAATGGTCTGATGTTAGGTAAGTGATCATAGCGGAGATTACTGGGGTGATCTGATGTTAGGTAAGTGATCATAGCGGATATTACTGGGGTGATCTGATGTTAGGTATGTGATCATAGCGGAGATTACTGGGGTGATCTGATGTTAGGTAAGTGATCATAGCGGATATTACTGGGGTGATCTGATGTTAGGTAAGTGATCATAGCGGATATTACTGGGGTGGTCTGATGTTAGGTAAGTGATCATAGCGGAGATTACTGGGGTGATCTGATGTTAGGTAAGTGACCATAGAGGAGATTACTGGTGTGATCTGGTGTTAGGTAAGTGACCATAGCGGATATTGGGTGATCTGATGTTAGGTAAGTGATCATAGCGGATATTACTGGGGTGATCTGATGTTAGGTAAGTGATCATAGCGGAGATTACTGGGGTGATCTGATGTTAGGTAAGTGATCATAGCGGATATTACTGGGATGGTCTGATGTTAGGTAAGTGATCATAGCGGATATTACTGGGGTGGTCTGATGTTAGGTAAGTGATCATAGCGGATATTACTGGGGTGATCTGATGTTAGGTAAGTGATCATAGCGGATATTACTAGGGTGATCTGATGTTAGGTAAGTGATCATAGCGGATATTACTGGGGTGATCTGATGTTAGGTAAGTGATCATAGCGGAGATTACTGGGGTGATCTGATGTTAGGTAAGTGATCATAGAGGAGATTACTGGAGTGGTCTGATGTTAGGTAAGTGATCATAGCGGAGATTACTGGGGTGATCTGATGTTAGGTAAGTGACCATAGAGGAGATTACTGGGGTGATCTAATGTTAAGTATGTGATCATAGCGGAGATTACTGGGGTGATCTGATGTTAGGTAAGTGATCATAGCGGATATTACTGGGGTGATCTAATGTTAAGTAAGTGATCATAGCGGAGATTACTGGGGTGATCTGATGTTAGGTAAGTGACCATAGAGGAGATTACTGGGGTGGTCCAATGTTAGGTAAGTGATCATAGTGGATATTACTGAGGTGATCTGATGTTAAGTAAGTGATCATAGCGGAGATTACTGGGGTGATCTGATGTTAGGTAAGTGATCATAGCGGATATTACTGGGATGGTCTGATGTTAGGTAAGTGATCATAGCGGATATTACTGGGGTGATCTGATGTTAGGTAAGTGATCATAGCGGGTATTACTGGGGTGATCTGATGTTAGGTAAGTGATCATAGCGGATATTACTTGGGTGAGCTGATGTTAGGTAAGTGATCATAGCGGAGATTACTGGGGTGAGCTGATGTTAGGTAAGTGATCATAGCGGAGATTACTGGGGTGATCTGATGTTAGGTAAGTGATCATAGCGGAGATTACTGGGGTAATCTGATGTTAGGTTAGTGATCATAGCGGAGATTACTGGGGTGATCTGATGTTAGGTAAGTGATCATAGCGGAGATTTCTGGGGTGATCTGATGTTAGGTAAGTGATCATAGTGGATATTACTGGGGTGATCTGTTGTTAGGTAAGTGATCATAGCGGAGATTACTGGGGTGATCTGATGTTAGGTAAGTGATCATAGCGGAGATTACTGGGGTGATCTTATGTTAGGTAAGTGATCATAGAGGAGATTACTGGGGTGATCTAATGTTAAGTAAGTGATCATAGCGGAGATTACTGGGGTGATCTGATGTTAGGTAAGTGATCATAGAGGAGATTACTGGGGTGATCTAATGTTAAGTAAGTGATCATAGCGGAGATTACTGGGGTGATCTGATGTTAGGTAAGTGATCATAGAGGAGATTACTGGGGTGATCTAATGTTAAGTAAGTGATCATAGCGGAGATTACTGGGGTGATCTGATGTTAGGTAAGTGATCATAGAGGAGATTACTGGGGTGGTCTGATGTTAGGTAAGTGATCATAGCGGAGATTACTGGGGTGATCTGATGTTAGGTAAGTGATCATAGCGGATATTACTGGGGTGATCTGATGTTAGGTAAGTGATCATAGCGGAGATTACTGGGGTGATCTGATGTTAGGTAAGTGATCATAGAGGAGATTACTGGGGTGATCTGATGTTAGGTAAGTGATCATAGAGGAGATTACTGGGGTGATCTGATGTTAAGTAAGTGATCATAGCGGATATTACTGGGGTGATCTGATGTTAGGTAATTGATCATAGCGGAGATTACTGGGGTGATCTGATGTTAGGTAAGTGATCATAGAGGAGATTACTGGGGTGATCTGATGTTAGGTAAGTGATCATAGAGGAGATTACTGGGGTGATCTGATGTTAGGTAAGTGATCATAGCGGATAGTACTTGGGTGATCTGATGTTAGGTAAGTGATCATAGAGGAGATTACTGGGGTGATCTGATGTTAAGTAAGTGATCATAGCGGATATTACTGGGGTGATCTGATGTTAGGTAAGTGATCATAGAGGAGATTACTGGGGTGATCTGATGTTAAGTAAGTGATCATAGCGGATATTACTGGGGTGAGCTGATGTTAGGTAAGTGATCATAGAGGAGATTACTGGGGTGATCTGATGTTAAGTAAGTGATCATAGCGGATATTACTGGGGTGATCTGATGTTAGGTAAGTGATCATAGCGGATATTACTGGGGTGATCTGATGTTAGGTAAGTGATCATAGAGGAGATTACTGGGGTGATCTGATGTTAGGTAAGTGATCATAGAGTAGATTACTGGGGTGATCTGATGTTAAGTAAGTGATCATAGCGGATATTACTGGGATGATCTGATGTTAGGTAAGTGATCATAGCGGATATTACTGGGGTGATCTGATGTTAGGTAAGTGATCATAGAGGAGATTACTGGGGTGATCTAATGTTAAGTAAGTGATCATATCGGATATTACTGGGGTGATCTGGTGTTAGGTAAGTGATCATAGCGGAAATTACTTGGGTGATCTGATATTAGGTAAGTGATCACAGCGGATATTACTGGGGTGATCTGATGTTAGGTAAGTGACCATAGAGGAGATTACTGGTGTGATCTGGTGTTAGGTAAGTGATCATAGCGGATATTGGGTGATCTGATGTTAGGTAAGTGATCATAGCGGATATTACTGGGGTGATCTGATGTTAGGTAAGTGATCATAGCGGAGATTACTGGGGTGGTCTGATGTTAGGTAAGTGATCATAGCGGATATTACTGGGGTGATCTGATGTTAGGTAAGTGACCATAGAGGAGATTACTGGGGTGATCTGATGTTAGATAAGTGATCATAGAGGAGATTACTGGGGTGATCTGATGTTAAGTAAGTGATCATAGAGGAGATTACTGGGGTGATCTGATGTTAAGTAAGTGATCATAGAGGAGATTACTGGGGTAATCTGATGTTAGGTAAGTGATCATAGCGGAGATTACTGGGGTGATCTGATGTTAGGTAAGTGACCATAGAGGAGATTACTGGTGTGATCTGATGTTAGGTAAGTGACCATAGCGGATATTACTGGGGTGGTCTGATGTTAGGTAAGTGATCATAGCGGATATTGGGTGATCTGATGTTAGGTAAGTGATCATAGCGGATATTACTGGGGTGATCTGATGTTAGGTAAGTGATCATAGAGGAGATTAGTGGTGTGATCTGGTGTTAGGTAAGTGATCATAGAGGAGATTAGTGGTGTGATCTGGTGTTAGGTAAGTGATCATAGCGGATATTACTGGGGTGATCTGATGTTAGGTAAGTGATCATAGAGGAGATTAGTGGTGTGATCTGGTGTTAGGTAAGTGATCATAGAGGAGATTAGTGGTGTGATCTGGTGTTAGGTAAGTGATCATAGCGGATATTACTGGGGTGATCTGATGTTAGGTAAGTGACCATAGAGGAGATTACTGGTGTGATCTGGTGTTAGGTAAGTGACCATAGCGGATATTGGGTGATCTGATGTTAGGTAAGTGATCATAGCGGATATTGGGTGATCTGATGTTAGGTAAGTGATCATAGCGGATATTACTGGGGTGATCTGATGTTAGGTAAGTGATCATAGCGGGTATTACTGGGGTGATCTGATGTTAGGTAAGTGACCATAGCGGATATTACTGGGGTGAGCTGATGTTAGGTAAGTGATCATAGAGGAGATTACTGGGGTGATCTGATGTTAGGTAAGTGATCATAGCGGATATTACTGGGGTGATCTGATGTTAGGTATGTGATCATAGCGGATATTACTGGGGTGATCTGATGTTAGGTAAGTGATCATAGCGGAGATTACTGGGGTGATCTGATGTTAGGTAAGTGATCATAGCGGAGATTACTGGGGTGATCTGATGTTAGGTAAGTGATCATAGCGGATATTACTGGGGTGATCTGATGTTAGGTATGTGATCATAGCGGAGATTACTGGGGTGATCTGATGTTAGGTATGTGATCATAGCGGATATTACTGGGGTGATCTGATGTTAGGTAAGTGATCATAGCGGATATTACTGGGGTGATCTGATGTTAGGTATGTGATCATAGCGGATATTACTGGGGTGATCTGATGTTAGGTAAGTGATCATAGCGGAGATTACTGGGGTGATCTGATGTTAGGTAAGTGATCATAGCGGATATTACTGGGGTGATCTGATGTTAGGTATGTGATCATAGCGGAGATTACTGGGGTGATCTGATGTTAGGTAAGTGATCATAGCGGATATTACTGGGGTGATCTGATGTTAGGTAAGTGATCATAGCGGATATTACTGGGGTGGTCTGATGTTAGGTAAGTGATCATAGCGGAGATTACTGGGGTGATCTGATGTTAGGTAAGTGACCATAGAGGAGATTACTGGTGTGATCTGGTGTTAGGTAAGTGACCATAGCGGATATTGGGTGATCTGATGTTAGGTAAGTGATCATAGCGGATATTGGGTGATCTGATGTTAGGTAAGTGATCATAGCGGATATTACTGGGGTGATCTGATGTTAGGTAAGTGATCATAGCGGGTATTACTGGGGTGATCTGATGTTAGGTAAGTGACCATAGAGGAGATTACTGGGGTGATCTGATGTTAGGTATGTGATCATAGCGGAGATTACTGGGGTGATCTGATGTTAGGTAAGTGATCATAGCGGGTATTACTGGGGTGATCTGATGTTAGGTAAGTGATCATAGCGGATATTACTGGGGTGGTCTGATGTTAGGTAAGTGATCATAGCGGAGATTACTGGGGTGATCTGATGTTAGGTATGTGATCATAGAGGAGATTACTGGGGTGATCTGATGTTAGGTAAGTGATCATAGAGGAGATTACTGGGGTGGTCTGATGTTAGGTAAGTGACCATAGAGGAGATTAATGGGGTGATCTGATGTTAGGTAAGTGACCATAGAGGAGATTACTGGGGTGATCTGATGTTAAGTATGTGATCATAGCGGAGATTACTGGGGTGATCTGATGTTAGGTAAGTGACCATAGAGGAGATTACTGGGGTGATCTGATGTTAGGTATGTGATCATAGCGGAGATTACTGGGGTGATCTGATGTTAGGTAAGTGACCATAGAGGAGATTACTGGGGTGATCTGATGTTAGGTAAGTGATCATAGCGGAGATTACTGGGGTGATCTGATGTTAGGTAAGTGACCATAGAGGAGATTACTGGGGTGATCTGATGTTAAGTATGTGATCATAGCGGAGATTACTGGGGTGATCTGATGTTAGGTAAGTGACCATAGAGGAGATTACTGGGGTGATCTGATGTTAGGTATGTGATCATAGCGGAGATTACTGGGGTGATCTGATGTTAGGTAAGTGACCATAGAGAAGATTACTGGGGTGATCTGATGTTAGGTAAGTGATCATAGCGGAGATTACTGGGGTGATCTGATGTTAGGTACGTGACCATAGAGGAGATTACTGGGGTGATCTGATGTTAAGTAAGTGATCATAGAGGAGATTACTGGGGTGATCTGATGTTAGGTAAGTGATCATAGAGGAGATTACTGGGGTGATCTGATATTAGGTAAGTGATCATAGCGGAGATTACTGGGGTGATCTGATGTAAAGTAAGTGATCATAGAGGAGATTACTGGGGTGATCTGATGTTAGGTAAGTGACCATAGAGGAGATTACTGGGGTGAGCTGATGTTAAGTAAGTGATCATAGAGGAGATTACTGGGGTGAGCTGATGTTAGGTAAGTGACCATAGAGGAGATTACTGGGGTGATCTGATGTTAAGTAAGTGATCATAGAGGAGATTACTGGGGTGATCTGATGTTAGGTAAGTGATCATAGCGGAGATTACTGGGGTGATCTGATGTTAGGTAAGTGACCATAGAGGAGATTACTGGGGTGATCTGATGTTAAGTAAGTGATCATAGAGGAGATTACTGGGGTGATCTGATGTTAGGTAAGTGATCATAGAGGAGATTACTGGGGTGATCTGATATTAGGTAAGTGATCATAGCGGAGATTACTGGGGTGATCTGATGTTAAGTAAGTGATCATAGAGGAGATTACTGGGGTGATCTGATGTTAGGTAAGTGACCATAGAGGAGATTACTGGGGTGAGCTGATGTTAAGTAAGTGATCATAGAGGAGATTACTGGGGTGATCTGATGTTAGGTAAGTGACCATAGAGGAGATTACTGGGGTGATCTGATGTTAAGTAAGTGATCATAGCGGAGATTACTGGGGTGATCTGATGTTAGGTAAGTGACCATAGAGGAGATTACTGGGGTGATCTGATGTTAAGTAAGTGATCATAGAGGAGATTACTGGGGTGAGCTGATGTTAGGTAAGTGACCATAGAGGAGATTACTGGGGTGATCTGATGTTAAGTAAGTGATCATAGCGGAGATTACTGGGGTGATCTGATGTTAGGTAAGTGACCATAGAGGAGATTACTGGGGTGATCTGATGTTAAGTAAGTGATCATAGAGGAGATTACTGGGGTGGTCTGATGTTAGGTAAGTGACCATAGAGGAGATTACTGGGGTGATCTGATGTTAGGTAAGTGACCATAGAGGAGATTACTGGGGTGATCTGATGTTAGGTAAGTGACCATAGAGGAGATTACTGGGGTGATCTGATGTTAGGTAAGTGACCATAAAGGAGATTACTGGGGTGATCTGATGTTAGGTATGTGACCATAGAGGAGATTACTGGGGTGATCTGATGTTAGGTAAGTGACCATAAAGGAGATTACTGGGGTGATCTGATGTTAGGTAAGTGACCATAGAGGAGATTACTGGGGTGATCTGATGTTAGGTAAGTGAGCATAGAGGAGATTACTGGGGTGATCTGATGTTAGGTAAGTGACCATAGAGGAGATTACTGGGGTGATCTGATGTTAGGTAAGTGACCATAGAGGAGATTACTGGGGTGATCTGATGTTAGGTAAGTGACCATAGAGGAGATTACTGGGGTGATCTGATGTTAGGTAAGTGACCATAGAGGAGATTACTGGGGTGATCTGATGTTAGGTAAGTGACCATAGAGGAGATTACTGGGGTGATCTGATGTTAGGTATGTGACCATAGAGGAGATTACTGGGGTGATCTGGTGTTAGGTAAGTGATCATAGAGGAGATTACTGGAGTGATCTGATGTTAGGTAATTGATCATAGCGGATATTACTGGGGTGATCTGATGTTAGGTAAGTGATCATAGAGGAGATTACTGGGGTGATCTGGAGTTAGGTAAGTGATCATAGTGGAGATTACTGGGGTGATCTGATGTTAGGTATGTGGTCATAGGGGAGATTACTGGGGTGATCTGGTGTTAGGTAAGTGATCATAGCGGATATTACTGGGGTGATCTGATGTTAGGTAAGTGACCATAGAGGAGATTACTGGGGTGGTCTGATATTAGGTAAGTGATCATAGTGGAGATTACTGGGGTGATCTGATGTTAGGTATGTGGTCATAGGGGAGATTACTTGGGTGATCTGGTGTTAGGTATGTGATCATAGTGGAGATTACTGGGTGATCTGATGTTAGGTATGTGGTCATAGGGGAGATTACTGGGGTGATCTGGTGTTAGGTAAGTGATCATAGCGGATATTACTGGGGTGATCTGATGTTAGGTAATTGATCATAGCGGATATTACTGGGGTGATCTGATGTTAGGTAAGTGATCATAGCGGATATTACTGGGGTGATCTGGAGTTAGGTAAGTGATCATAGTGGAGATTACTGGGGTGATCTGATGTTAGGTATGTGGTCATAGGGGAGATTACTGGGGTGATCTGGTGTTAGGTAAGTGATCATAGCGGATATTACTGGGGTGATCTGATGTTAGGTAAGTGACCATAGTGGATATTACTGGGGTGATCTGATGTTAGGTAAGTGATCATAGAGGAGATTACTGGGGTGATCTGGTGTTAGGTAAGTGACCATAGAGGAGATTACTGGGGTGATCTGGTGTTAGGCACCTGACCATAGAGGAGATTACTGGGGTGATCTGGTGTTAGGTAAGTGATCATAGAGGAGATTACTTGCAGTAATTGGACACTTTGTAGATCTACAGTAATCTGTGTCTTGGGACAGAAGCGCATTCTGCATCTTTCACTAGTGCTGCTCTCAGAAGCGACTTCTCGGCATCTTTCTTTGGTGGTCCGTCTGATGAAGACCCCGCTGTATGGGCCCAAACGTCTATGTAGATTGATTGCATCAGAATTTCCGTGCCGAGCCCATTCTTGTCGCTGTACTTACGGTGCGGGACGCTCCTCGACCACGGATCACATCTTTCCATGTGTTGCATCTTTTTGCAGCCACTACAGGAGGAGTTGACCTTAGTGCGGGGATCCAGAAGCAAACACAGCAATGGGTGGGAAGACGTCAGGAGCGAGGCGTGGAAAGAGTCCGGAAAATCATCGAGAAAGCCGAGAAGGCCAAATCCAAAATCTCACAGAGAAAACAGGAATGGGATGACCTGTAAGTTATAAAGCTAAAATCCAAGATCACCGCACACCGCTGACTACAATGTATCCAGGATCACCGCACACACCGCTGACTACAATATATCCAGGATCACCGCACACACCGCTGACTACAATATATCCAGGATCACCGCACACACCGCTGAGTACAATATATCCAGGATCACCGCACACACCGCTGACTACAATATATCCAGGATCACCGCACACACCGCTGACTACAATGTATCCAGGATCACCGCACACACCGCTGAGTACAATGTATCCAGGATCACCGCACACACCGCTGACTACAATATATCCAGGATCACCGCACACACCGCTGAGTACAATATATCCAGGATCACCGCACACACCGCTGACTACAATGTATCCAGGATCACCGCACACACCGCTGACTACAATGTATCCAGGATCACCGCACACACCGCTGACTACAATATATCCAGGATCACCGCACACACCGCTGACTACAATATATCCAGGATCACCGCACACACCGCTGAGTACAATATATCCAGGATCACCGCACACACCGCTGACTACAATATATCCAGGATCACCGCACACACGGCTGAGTACAATATATCCAGGATCACCGCACACACCGCTGAGTACAATATATCCAGGATCACCGCACACACCGCTGACTACAATGTATCCAGGATCACCGCAAACACCGCTGAGTACAATATATCCAGGATCACCGCACACACCGCTGAGTACAATATATCCAGGATCTCCGCACACACCGCTGAGTACAATGTATCCAGGATCACCGCACACACCGCTGACTACAATATATCCAGGATCACCGCACACACCGCTGACTACAATATATCCAGGATCACCGCACACACCGCTGACTACAATGTATCCAGGATCACCGCACACACCGCTGACTACAATAGATCCAGGATCACCGCACACACCGCTGACTACAATATATCCAGGATCACCGCACACACCGCTGACTACAATATATCCAGGATCACCGCACACACTGCTGAGTACAATATATCCAGGATCACCGCACACACCGCTGACTACAATGTATCCAGGATCACCGCACACACTGCTGAGTACAATGTATCCAGGATCACCACACACACCGCTGAGTACAATGTATCCAGGATCACCGCACACACCGCTGACTACAATGTATCCAGGATCACCGCACACACTGCTGACTACAATATATCCAGGATCACCGCACACACCGCTGACTACAATATATCCAGGATCACCGCACACACCGCTGACTACAATATATCCAGGATCACCGCACACACCGCTGACTACAATATATCCAGGATCACCGCACACACTGCTGAGTACAATGTATCCAGGATCACTGCACACACCGCTGAGTACAATATATCCAGGATCACCGCACACACCGCTGACTACAATGTATCCAGGATCACCGCACACACTGCTGACTACAATATATCCAGGATCACCGCACACACCGCTGACTACAATGTATCCAGGATCACCGCACTCACCGCTGACTACAATGTATCCAGGATCACCGCACACACCGCTGACTACAATGTATCCAGGATCACCGCACACACCGCTGACTACAATGTATCCAGGATCACCGCACACACCGCTGAGTACAATATATCCAGGATCACCGCACACACCGCTGACTACAATGTATCCAGGATCACCGCACTCACCGCTGACTACAATATATCCAGGATCACCGCACACACCGCTGAGTACAATATATCCAGGATCACCGCACACACCGCTGAGTACAATATATCCAGGATCACCGCAAACACCGCTGAGTACAATGTATCCAGGATCACCGTACACACTGCTGAGTACAATGTATCCAGGATCACCGCACACACCGCTGAGTACAATATATCCAGGATCACCGCAAACACCGCTGAGTACAATATATCCAGGATCACCGCACACACCGCTGAGTACAATATATCCAGGATCACCACACACACCGCTGAGTACAATATATCCAGGATCACCGCACACACCGCTGAGTACAATATATCCAGGATCACCGCACACACCGCTGACTACAATGTATCCAGGATCACCGCACACACTGCTGACTACAATATATCCAGGATCACCGCACACACCGCTGAGTACAATATATCCAGGATCACCGCAAACACCGCTGAGTACAATGTATCCAGGATCACCGCACACACCGCTGACTACAATATATCCAGGATCACCGCACACACCGCTGAGTACAATATATCCAGGATCACCGCACACACTGCTGAGTACAATATATCCAGGATCATCATCACCGCACACAACGCTGACTACAATATATCCAGGATCACCGCACACACCGCTGAGTACAATATATCCAGGATCACCGCACACACCGCTGACTACAATATATCCAGGATCACCGCAAACACCGCTGACTACAATATATCCAGGATCACCGCACACACTGCTGAGTACAATGTATCCAGGATCACTGCACACACCGCTGAGTACAATATATCCAGGATCACCGCACACACTGCTGACTACAATATATCCAGGATCACCGCACACACCGCTGACTACAATATATCCAGGATCACCGCACACACTGCTGAGTACAATATATCCAGGATCACCGCACACACTGCTGACTACAATATATCCAGGATCACCGCACACACCGCTGACTACAATGTATCCAGGATCACCGCACACACTGCTGAGTACAATGTATCCAGGATCACCGCACACACCGCTGACTACAATATATCCAGGATCACCGCACACACTGCTGAGTACAATGTATCCAGGATCACCGCACACACTGCTGAGTACAATGTATCCAGGATCACCGCACACACTGCTGACTACAATATATCCAGGATCACCGCACACACTGCTGAGTACAATATATCCAGGATCACCGCACACACCGCTGACTACAATATATCCAGGATCACCGCACACACCGCTGAGTACAATGTATCCAGGATCACCGCACACACTGCTGAGTACAATATATCCAGGATCACCGCAAACACCGCTGACTACAATATATCCAGGATCACCGCACACACCGCTGACTACAATATATCCAGGATCACCGCACACACTGCTGAGTACAATGTATCCAGGATCACTGCACACACCGCTGAGTACAATATATCCAGGATCACCGCACACACCGCTGAGTACAATATATCCAGGATCACCGTACACACTGCTGACTACAATATATCCAGGATCACCGCACACACCGCTGACTACAATATATCCAGGATCACCGCACACACCGCTGAGTACAATATATCCAGGATCACCGCACACACTGCTGAGTACAATATATCCAGGATCACCGCACACACTGCTGAGTACAATGTATCCAGGATCACCGCACACACTGCTGACTACAATATATCCAGGATCACCGCACACACCGCTGACTACAATATATCCAGGATCACCGCACACACTGCTGACTACAATATATCCAGGATCACCGCACACACCGCTGACTACAATGTATCCAGGATCACCGCACACACCGCTGAGTACAATATATCCAGGATCACCGCACACACCGCTGAGTACAATATATCCAGGATCACCGCACACACCGCTGACTACAATATATCCAGGATCACCGCACACACCGCTGACTACAATATATCCAGGATCACCGCACACACCGCTGAGTACAATATATCCAGGATCACCGCACACACTGCTGACTACAATATATCCAGGATCACCGCACACACCGCTGACTACAATATATCCAGGATCACCGCACACACTGCTGAGTACAATATATCCAGGATCACCGCACACACCGCTGAGTACAATATATCCAGGATCACCGCACACACCGCTGACTACAATGTATCCAGGATCACCGCACACACCGCTGAGTACAATATATCCAGGATCACCGCACACACCGCTGACTACAATGTATCCAGGATCACCGCACACACCGCTGACTACAATGTATCCAGGATCACCGCACACACTGCTGAGTACAATATATCCAGGATCACCGCACACACTGCTGACTACAATATATCCAGGATCACCGCACACACCGCTGACTACAATGTATCCAGGATCACCGCACACACCGCTGAGTACAATATATCCAGGATCACCGCACACACCGCTGAGTACAATATATCCAGGATCACCGCACACACCGCTGAGTACAATATATCCAGGATCACCGCACACACTGCTGACTACAATATATCCAGGATCACCGCACACACCGCTGAGTACAATATATCCAGGATCACCGCACACACCGCTGAGTACAATATATCCAGGATCACCGCACACACCGCTGACTACAATGTATCTAGGATCACCGCACACACCGCTGAGTACAATATATCCAGGATCACCGCACACACTGCTGAGTACAATGTATCCAGGATCACCGCACACACCGCTGAGTACAATATATCCAGGATCACCGCACACACCGCTGAGTACAATATATCCAGGATCACCGCACACACTGCTGAGTACAATGTATCCAGGATCACCGCACACACCGCTGACTACAATATATCCAGGATCACCGCACACACTGCTGAGTACAATATATCCAGGATCACCGCACACACCGCTGAGTACAATATATCCAGGATCACCGCACACACTGCTGAGTACAATGTATCCAGGATCACCGCACACACCGCTGACTACAATATATCCAGGATCACCGCACACACTGCTGAGTACAATGTATCCAGGATCACCGCACACACCGCTGAGTACTATATATCCAGGATCACCGCACACACCGCTGAGTACAATATATCCAGGATCACCGCACACACCGCTGAGTACAATATATCCAGGATCACCGCACACACCGCTGAGTACAATATATCCAGGATCACCGCACACACCGCTGAGTACTATATATCCAGGATCACCGCACACACTGCTGACTACAATGTATCCAGGATCACCGCACACACCGCTGACTACAATATATCCAGGATCACCGCACACACCGCTGACTACAATATATCCAGGATCACCGCACACACTGCTGACTACAATATATCCAGGATCACCACACACACCGCTGACTACAATATATCCAGGATCACCGCACACACCGCTGAGTACAATGTATCCAGGATCACCGCACACACCGCTGACTACAATATATCCAGGATCACCGCACACACCGCTGACTACAATATATCCAGGATCACCGCACACACCGCTGAGTACAATGTATCCAGGATCACCGCACACACCGCTGACTACAATATATCCAGGATCACCGCACACACCGCTGAGTACAATGTATCCAGGATCACCGCACACACTGCTGACTACAATATATCCAGGATCACCGCACACACCGCTGACTACAATGTATCCAGGATCACCGCACACACCGCTGACTACAATGTATCCAGGATCACCGCACACACTGCTGAGTACAATGTATCCAGGATCACCGCACACACTGCTGAGTACAATGTATCCAGGATCACCGCACACACCGCTGACTACAAGACTGTGGAGACCTGGGTGTCGTAACCAGTGCCTTCCCCCCTCCCATCAATCCCGTAATCAAACACACACAGTCCTAGGTGGGTTGAACAGGTCGGTCACAGTTTATTAATTAAATAATCGGAGAAAGGGCAATTACATATCGTAACGAGCGGCTCGCGCCGAGCTCCTGTCCGTGATCGACAGGGGAATTGGCCCAACGAGCGGTTACGACCTTTGCCCTCCTCCGCTTTTTCCGCTGTGACTTAATAAAGGTTACCAGGGTTTAGTTCTATCAACATACGTAATAATTTTTTTTTTTTTTTTTTAAACTTACAACATAATTCACACATTTACATTCTCCTGCGGGTTAGTATCATAATTAGCCTTTAAAAGGGAGGGTGGGTGGGACAAAAGCTTCCAGGTGTCCTGCCGAGAGTGAAAGAGAAAGTTCTCGGCCGGACACCTGGATTTAACCCCTGTAGGAGTGGCCGTAGGACCCCTCCCCTCTAGTGCCCACTGGCCGGCTGGGGGTCTTCCAATTAATGCATCACTAAGGGGGAGTGATGCTAGGGGGGATCTGGCACAGACATTCTTTACGTGCAGCTCTCTGTGTGCTCCCCAGTCAGAGACGCGCACCTTAATCAGTACCGCGTCTGCCAGACTGTGGAGACCTGGGTGTCGTAACCAGTGCCTTCCCCCCTCCCATCAATCCCGTAATCAAACACACACAGTCCTAGGTGGGTTGAACAGGTCGGTCACAGTTTATTAATTAAATAATCGGAGAAAGGGCAATTACATATCGTAACGAGCGGCTCGCGCCGAGCTCCTGTCCGTGATCGACAGGGGAATTGGCCCAACGAGCGGTTACGACCTTTGCCCTCCTCCGCTTTTTCCGCCACGGAGGATCCCGTGTATTATCTACGCGGGACTCCGACCCCACCCCTCGATGTTAGGGCCTGTTCAACCCCATCCTGTAAACCAGACAGAAAAATATCGAGGCCAATGTCCGTTAGGTGTACTCCGTCCGGCCTTAGTTGTGGCGTGTTATCCCCTTGTAACGGGAGGTGACGGATCACGATACCGCCTCTTCCTCTCACATATTTTCCAATCCGAGCATTGAATTTACCCCTTGTCCGTTCTATGGCTCTTTTATCTCTTGCTCTTCGCCAGACGGCCCGTGGTGTTATATCCGACCACACCAGGATCATGTTCCTGTAAAGACAGCTGAACCAATCCATATCCGTTGTCACCCATTTGTACAATTCGGCCACCTTTTGTATCCATATCCGTTGTCAACCATTTGTTCAATTCGGCCACCTTTTGTTTGCCAAGGTCATTGCCACCCGTGTGTACCACCATTACCACAGGGCTTTCCGCCCTCCTTGCTATGCCAACCATCTCCTTGAACACCTGTTTCCACTGGAGGCCTCTGACACCCCTCCATTTAACTTTTATGCCCGGGAGGTAAAGATTTGTTCCTCCTGGCCGCAGTTTGGCCCTCTCCTTGGCCCAGTAAACGTAGGAATCTCCTACAACCCAAACTTCAACCCCTGTAAGAGACAACACATGTTAATTAAGCAAGTCGGGTCTTATGTATCTGGCGAAGTATGCGGACTTCCAGCGACCCATTCTCTGCGCCTCGGCCTCTGACACTCCTGCCTTAGCTGCCGCTGTGGCCGCCCCTATGCGGAACGAATGTGTTCCGTACTCCTTTGGATTAGCGCCGGTTTTTCCCAAGCATAGCTTGAACATTGCCTGGAATTGGTACTTGGTCAGAGGGGACATGTCTTTATGAGTGAAGAAAAATTCTACCAGCGTGTCTTATCCCGGCGTATCTTCTAACCATTTTTAGCGGACAAGCTGGGCCATCTGTAGAGTTAACTAGGACCCATGTGCCCCTACCGGTGGGATAGCATTTGGACTTTCGAACCCTGATGCGCAGGGCGTCGCTGCATATAACTATGCCCTCATTAATTAGGCCTCCTTCCGACGCAGCAATCAGTTCCTGCAATAGTCTCAGTGAAATGGGGCGGCGACATTCCTGGCTTGGCTGAAGCCTTTTCCCACCTTTTATGGCTTGTCTTATGCAGAAGGACTTAGTTACGTCTACCCATCCCTAATAGATGAAAGAAAAATGCTAGCCCCGATAATTTCCGTAATAAAAATTCGCTTGTAACCGCGCTTCGTGCTCCGTCGCATTCGTCGACTGGCCTACCAATAAATAAAGAAGAAATTTACTTTTACTGGGGATAGAAACCATGTTTCCCACTCTTCAGTGAAAGAGCTTAACCACTCAGCCATCAGCTGAACTGGCTGAATTAGTGAGCGCCACTCCTCCCAAGCCTTACCATACACCTGCTAGGCCCGGATTAAGGGCATCAATGATTGTCCACTGTATCCCACAGGGACAGTGGACACAGGATACCCAGGGGTTGCGCGTTGGGCTGCTGGATTCTGAAAGCCTGCCAATTGGAAAACAACAATGGGTTAATGATATTATCATCTACTTCCGCCACCACGGTGGCTCTACACCAAATATTGTTTTCAAGGCATATCATCGCTAGCCGGCGCAAGAGAGCGAGTATGGGCAAGGATGAAGAAGACATGTGATTTAAACTCTTCGCTGTTTTCGTATTTTTAGTTTGGAAACGAATGTTCATGTTTCTCAACTGATCGGCCCATATCTCCAACGCTGCTACTACCGCAAACAATTCCCATAGGGCCGGGTCTTGCCCCCACTTTGTTGTCGTCCAATTCTCTGGCCAACCAGAATGGCACCATTGTTTTTTATAGATTGTTGCAAAACCCTCTGTTTTGTTCCACCCTAATGTCAGCCCTAATTCTTTGCTTGTGATCTCTCTAACCATGACGCACGTGTGACCGTTGTACGATTGTAGGAACGTCTGCCATACCAGCAGATCTGCTTTTAGCGAACGAGTGAGCCTAATTCTATGGCCGTGCTGAGAAGCGCCTTTTGTTGCCAAAGATAGTCTGCGTGAGAATGCTCTGCCGGCCGGCATTACGCGGCAGGCGAACGTCAGTAAACCCCATAACGCCTGCATTTGCTGTAGGGTTACCTTCTTAACTTCGCGGAAGCCTTTCGACATTTGTTGGGTTTTTTGTATTCTATCCTCTGGTAAGCGGAACACCATCATGTTGGTATCTATTTCGATGCCCAAGAAGGGCAATACATTACATGGACCCTCTTTTTTTTTTTTTTTTTTTTTTTTTTTTTTTTTTTGGTGACAATGGCACGCCGAATTTGAGTGAGATAGATTTGAATTTTTCTTGTAAATCGGAGCAGAGATTAAAATCACTGGGGCCGACGAACAGGAAATCGTCGAGGTAGTGAATTAGGGATTTACTGCCCGTTTCGTACTGAACTACCCAATCTAGGAAGGTGCTGAACAGCTCGAAATAGTGACATGAGATGGAACATCCCATCGGGAGGCACATGTCGAAGTAATAGTGTTGGTCCACTTTGCAGCCCAGAAGGTGGAAACATTCGGGTGCATGGGTAGCAAACGGAATGCCGATTCAATGTCGTATTTGGCTAGCAGGGCGCCTGGTCCGGCTGCCCGGACTAGTTCTACCGCTGTATCGAAAGACACATACGAGACAGAAGCTTTTTCTGGGGAAATAGCATCGTTAACCGAATCGCCCTTTGGGTGAAAATGATGGATTAAACGGTATTTACCGGGTTCCTTTTTTGGTATGATGCCTAACGGAGAAATTGTAATGTTTTTGAAGGGGAGCGACTTAAAGGGGCCTGCTATTCTACCCAATTCTACCTCCTTCCCAATTTTTGTCTAAGAATTTTGGGAATTCGCGAGCCGATTTTAGGTTATCGGATAGGGTTGGCGTTCTTGTTAGCCTAAAGGGAATAAAGAACCCGTCGGAGAAGCCTGATTGCAGTTGCTGAGCCGCTTCCTTATTGGGGTAAAGCTTTAGCCAGGGGGCCACCCTTAATACAGCCCAATACTACGAAGGCCTGGAGCCGATTATTCATGGTTAATCCGATTTTTGATCTCCCCCTATCGAAAACCCTATCGTTAGCTTTATCCACCGTTTGTTGGTCCGCTGATAACAGCGACCATATGTCAATATAATTGTTGCTCCTGATTTTCTGACTAATTTCCTGATCTATAGTTAAAGCTATTTTTGATCCAGATCTTTGTTCACCACTTATCCGTTTGGATGTGATAGTTGTAGGCGTAACTCCTTTACCGCTGAAGTTAGCTCCATTTCCTTTATGTTAACCCTGTAACATAAGATTTCCTCGTTACCCTTGCGCTGTGCGCTGTGTGACTCTGGACGAGTGTGCTCCGATCCTGGAGGAACCCCCGCAGATGTTGACGGGGGGATGTCGCAGGACGGGGAAACTCTGGCTCCCGCTACAGCGAGGGATTGGTCGATGTGCTGGCCGATGCACTGAATATCGTGCGTTGGAGCCCGATTACTACCACATAGTGGCGGATTAATGGCTCTGTCTTCAGCGACTGCATTGCAGTTGTCGTGGCTGGTAGCCGCGGGGGATTGTTCTTCCCTGGCTGGTTCGCTACCCTTGGAACACTCACCGCTGCGTGATTCTGGACGAGTGTACACCGATCCTGGAGGAACCCCCGCAGATGTTGACGGGGGGATGTCGCAGGACGGGGAAACTCTGGCTCCCGCTACAGCGAGGGATTGGCCGATGTGCTGGCCGATGCACTGAATATCGTGCGTTGGAGCCCGATTACTACCACATAGTGGCGGATTAATGGCTCTGTCTTCAGCGACTGCATTGCAGTTGTCGTGGCTGGAAGCCGCGGGGGATTGTTCTTCCCTGGCTAACACTCACCGCTGCGTGATTCTGGACGAGTGTACACCGATCCTGGAGGAACCCTGCGTGGTGGTTGTTGTGGCTGGAAGCCGCGGGGGATTGTTCTCCCCAGCTGAAAGCCCTAGAGGGTGCCCACGATTTAGAGGACTTGCCACGTGCAGGATGACTCTTATCCGGACTTAGCGACACCTCGGACCCCTCGGATGTTGCTGATGACAGCCATCCTGTGGCCCGGGATCTGCGGCGGCTCCTATGGGAGCTGCGTCTGCGACGGTGACGGGAGGGGCGTTTAGAGGAGTGGCGGGAACGGCGACGGGAGTTATCTGCCGTTATTATGCGGTGCAATGGGGGGGATTCTATCAGTAGACAGAGGGGGATAATTGGCCGTAGCTGGTCCTGTAACGCTAATCGGAAGGGGGGGCGTCAGTAGGTAACCATATTCCTCCCCATTGCTGGGATTTGACGGGGCGGCGGTTACCGGATAATTTTTATTTAGGTTTTGGGCAGTGGGGGGAGGTGATAATGTGTTTGTGCTTAGTGCGTTTACTGCGATGTCGCCGTGATTCCCGCTGCGCGGCTGTTGAGCGCCTTGCTCGGTCCCATGGGACCGAACAACGCGCTCTTCAGCCGCCCTGTGACCTCTCCGGCCTGACCCCTGATACCCCCGTACAGGCATCAGGGCTGCGTCTGCCGGGGGTAGGCTGGAGGTCAGACCAGGTGACAAATCAGCACGCTGATCGGTCGATTTCGACCGATCAGCGCACTGTGGGGAAAGTGAGGGGTTAAAACCAGCCCCCAGGTTACCCCCTGCGGGCAGCGTATATGTGCCCGCAGGGAAGGCAACCGAGGACTGGCCAGCGCTGTGTTCAGCGCTCATCTGCGGTGACCGGAAGTGGCTGGGCGGGGACCGGAAGTGGCTGGGCGGAGCCTCCCAGCACTCCGAGCGGTGTCCGAGTCCTCCGGAAGACGCCTGCAGCTGCGAGGCGGCGAGGCCCTCCCCTCCCCGACCTGGAGCCGCTCCGGGGCGCGGGGTAAGCGGGCGGATCGCCTGCAACCCGGCGCCACCACCGGCCTCTCCGGAGCGGCCGGGGAAGGGGGCGACACCGTCCGCCGCCAGGCGCCGCCGGATGTAGCCCCGCACAGCCGGGACGGAGCCACCGGCGCCGGCTGCCCATCGCCGCCCTCTGCCCCCACCGGAGTCCGGACCAGAGCCGGCGAGGAGATGCCGGCCACCCTCCGACGGGTGCGACGCCCGGCTCTACCCCGCCGCCTTCGAGAGGCCCCCAGACCATCTACAGCCGAGGGGCCCGGCACCGACAGCGGCGCAGAGAGGGGCCCCTGTCCAGCGATCGGGGCCGGACCAAACGACGGACCGCAGGGTGCTGGTGCTCCCGAAGGTATTGGAGGTGAGCTGGGCACGATGGCGGAGGGGTGAGGGAGAACAGCCGGCAGCAGAGAGCCTTCGCACATGGCTCTGTACAGCTCCGACCTCCAACCTGTCGGGAGCCGGCGTGCTCGCACGCAGCGGGGGTGACCTAGGCCTAGGGGGGGGGGGGACCCGGAGACGCAGGCGTGAGGGAGGACAAATTTTCTGGACCGGATAAGGGAACAGTGAGCAGGGGGTCAGGAGAGGGCCCAGGGAGGTGAGCCCTGCTGCCTATGAAAACGGCCTGAAGCCAGAACTCACCTTCCTGCACCGCTCTCTTCAGCAAGGCCTCAACAAGAAGGGGGTCCGACATCACAGCAGGGACAGACAAAAGCTTCCAGGTGTCCTGCCGAGAGTGAAAGAGAAAGTTCTCGGCCGGACACCTGGATTTAACCCCTGTAGGAGTGGCCGTAGGACCCCTCCCCTCTAGTGCCCACTGGCCGGCTGGGGGTCTTCCAATTAATGCATCACTAAGGGGGAGTGATGCTAGGGGGGATCTGGCACAGACATTCTTTACGTGCAGCTCTCTGTGTGCTCCCCAGTCAGAGACGCGCACCTTAATCAGTACCGCGTCTGCCATATATCCAGGATCACCGCACACACTGCTGACTACAATGTATCCAGGTCACCGCACACACCGCTGACTACAATGTATCCAGGATCACCGCACACACTGCTGAGTACAATGTATCCAGGATCACCGCACACACCGCTGAGTACTATATATCCAGGATCACCGCACACACCGCTGAGTACAATATATCCAGGATCACCGCACACACCGCTGAGTACAATATATCCAGGATCACCGCACACACCGCTGAGTACTATATATCCAGGATCACTGCACACACCGCTGATTTATTCCCAGGTACAAGACTAAGCCCAGCGAGGACTATGAGGACCCCGCTGATGTTGCGGCCATTAAATATGCCAAAGAGAACATGGGAGACTTCAAGCTGAAAACAGCGAAGGATTATAGTGTCCCTGAACACCTGCGAATAAATGCCGAGCGGAAGAGGAGCGAGCTGGCGCTGCTGGAGAGCATGGTACGCCGGATACCGCGCAGGCAGATAACGCGGGGTGTGTAAGGTATAGAGGGCGAGCACAGGCGTCTCCTGATAACCATAGCCTATAATGCAGGCCGAGCACCGCTGTGGTATTGATTAATCACTGGTCAGTATGCGGTTATCGGTCCTTGTACAGGAGATGCTGGATCACTCTGTCGGCTCCATATAACACTGACTTGTGTCTCCTTATATAGATACATGAGCATAAATCATCCATGAACCGCTCCATCATGAAGCTCCGTGATCTCAAGGTAGAAACCATAGAGAACATGAGGAGCTTGGTCCAAGAAGTGAGATTCATCCAGCAATCACTGGACCCCTCCAAACACCTCCTCATCCCCCGGGTCCCAGCACTGCGACCCGATGAGACCCCCGAGAAGAAGTTTCAGTACGACAGTGAGACCCTCCGCAGATTCCAGTTGGAGCAAGAGGCCCGGGTCCAGGCACGGCCGACACTGGAGGGAGGAGGCTTTGGCGGATTTGGCAGTTTTGGAGAAAAACCGCCAATGGCAGCGAAACAATCGGAGATACATTCCAGACCATCCACCACAAGCTCCGTGAGATCGCACCGCGCGGCATCTTCCCAGAGAGGTCACGGACCAAGTACGGAGCTGTCTGACCTGGAGAAAGAGGCCGCGCAGAGAGCGGAAATCAAGAATGTATACGTACAGGAAAACCTCATCAAACAGGTACGAGACCGGCGGAGGGACGCAGGAAACCTCAGGCGTAGCACGGGCCAACTGTCGAAATATGGGGCCGCAGCAATCATCAAAACCACAAAAAGAAGACGTGAAAATCCTCCAAAAATCTATAAAAAACACCAAAGAAAGGCAGAGACGCTTACCTGCCCAGGCCTCAAAACAAAGGCACTAACAGGGCGCAGTGGCCTCTGTTCACACAGGATGCCTTTTAGCACTGGGCAGCCTGCCGGATCTAAGAGTATGGGCGTCATTATGTGAGCCTGATCTGCATCTCCTGTGTGTGAACATTGCAGCATACAGACTGGATCTTTTTGTGCACTCGTATGCCAAGCGGCCAATCCCTGATTGTAGGCTGGATGTCTCATCAGTATTACTGCACCTGTGTAGCCGCCATCTTTAAATGGGTCCACTGCGCCCGCTTATATATTTGTTTTGAGGCCTGGGTGGTAAAAGTCTCTGCCGCAGTATTTGAAGCAGCACATCTGTTCTAATGCACAGAAAATGGTGTAGAAAGCTGCATCGCTTACATTAAGAGCTGCTACATTTGTAGGATTTGGTACAACGGGTGCCATCTGCATAAAGAATTGAGTCGCTTGGGGTTTTACATTGTATATCTTAGGCTACGTTCACATTTGCGGTGTTGGGCGCAGCGTCGTCGACGCATACCGACGCATGCGTCATGCGCCCCTATCTTTAACATGAGGGGCGCATGGACATGCGCCGGATTGCGTTGTATTGCGTTTTACGACGCATGCGTCATATTGACGCACAGAGTGGGCGCAGAAAATGCTACTTGTAGCGTTTTCCCTGCGCCGAAATTCCTGCTCTGTACGATCTTATGACACTTCATTTGCTTCATACGAAGCCACTCCTTCGTTGCCCTGGCGGTGTGCTTGGGATCATTATCATGCTGAAAGACCCATCCACGTTTCATCTTCAATGCCCTTGCTGATGGAATGAGGTTTGCACTCAAAATCTCACTCACGATACATGGCCCCATTCATTCTTTCATGTACACGGATCAGTCGTCCTGGTCCCTTTGCACAGAAACAGCCCCAAAGCATGATGTTGCCACCCCCATGCTTCACAGTAGGTATGGTGTCCAAACATGACAAGTTTTGTTTCTACCAAACCGTTCTACTTTGGTTTCATCAGACCATATGACATTATCCCAATACTCTTCTGGATAGTCCAAATGCTCTCTAACAAACTTCAGACGGGCCCAGACATGTACTGGCTTAAGCAGTGGGACATGTCTGGCACTGCAGGATCTGAGTCCCTGGCGGTGTAGTGTGTTACTGATGGAAGCCTTTGTTACGGTGGTCACAGCTCTGTGCCAGTCATTCATTAGGTCCCCCCGCGTGGTTCTGGGATTTTTGCTCACCGTTCTTGTGATCATTTTGACCTCACGGGGTGAAATCTTGCTTGGAGCCCCAGATCGAGGGAGATTATCAGTGGATCATGAACAAAAAATTGATATATTAAGGAATTAAATTAAACTTTGTGAACATAAACTCCTATAAAACTGAATTTTATTATAAATAATTAAAATAATCACCTACCCAGTGTAAATATAACAGGCTAGATACCACAAATAAATGACCAAAATTTGCCTACAAAGTCCCTGCAATAGGCCTAGCTGATAACCTACCTATCTGTGGGGGTTGGCACCCTAAGGAGCGATTTGGCGCCCCCACTCACCGTAGTCTATCCCTATCTTCCCTACCACAACCCTTGACCACAAGGTTGGAAAACAATATGCAAACAGAATAGGGATGAAGAGAGTATTTTAGATATATACACTTAATAGACTTAATTCAGCAGGGATATTGTATAGCAAAATTAAAGATCCAACAACAGAAATATCCGTGATCAACCATTGATATTGCTCCCAACAAAAAAACGCACTTTCCACAATAATAGTACATATCATATAAATTCCCATACTAATAGTATATATCATGTGAATGCCCTTCTAGGCCTTGATACTGCTACACCTGGGGGCATCCCAGAACGATCTGCTAAAACAATGTCACAATGACAAATATCACAGTGGAAAGAGGTAAATACGAGAATATACTGGGAGATAAACTTATCTGTTCCGAATATACCCCGACGCGTTTCCCCGCAATCTGCGGTTCATCAGGAGGTAAATACATGCCATAGATGCTGACCGGGTCCGGATGAACAAAATAGAAAAATGATGGGTCACTGTGATATTTGTCACAGCTCTTTGGTTTTCACCATAGTGGAGTTTGGAGTGTGACTGTTTGAGGTTGTGGACAGGCGTCTTTATACTGATAACAAGTTTAAACAGGTGCCATTACTACAGGTAATGAGTGGAGGACAGAGGAGCCTCTTAAAGAAGAAGTTACCGGTCTGTGAGAGCCAGAAATCTTACATGTTTTTAGGCGACCAAATACTTATTTTCCACCATAATTTGCAAAATAAATCTTCCAAATCAGACAAGGTGATTTTCTGGATTTGTTTTCTACTTTTTGACTGTCATAGTTGTGGTCTACCTATGATGTCAATTACAGACCTCTCTCTTCGTTGTAAGTGGGAGAACTTGCACAATTGGTGGCTGACTGAATGCTTTTTTTCCCCACTGTAAATAGTTAGTATTTTACTTAGCAATATTAAATCACAGTTCTGCTTATTACTATATTATTATTATTTATTGTTATAGCGCCATTTATTCCATGGCGCTTTACATGTGAGGAGGGGTATACATAATAAAAACAAGTACAATAATCTTGAACAATACAAGTCATAACTGGTACAGGAGGAATGAGGACCCTGCCCGCGAGGGCTCACAATCTACAAGGGATGGCTGAGGATACAGTAGGTGAGGATAGAGCTGGTCATGCAGCGGTTTGGTCGATCGGTGGTTACTGCAGGTTGTAGGCTTGTTGGAAGAGGTGGGTCTTCAGGTTTTTTTTGAAGGTTTCGATGGTAGGCGAGAGTCTGATGTGTTGTGGTAGAGAGTTCCAGAGTAGGGGTGATGCGCGAGAGAAATCTTGTATACGAATGTGGGAAGAGGAGATAAGAGGGGAGTAGAGAAGGAGATCTTGTGAGGATCGGAGGTTGCGGGTAGGTAAGTACCGGGAGACGAGGTCACAGATGTATGGAGGAGACAGGTTGTGGATGGCTTTGTATGTCATGGTTAGGGTTTTGTACTGGAGTCTCTGGGTAATGGGGAGCCAGTGCAGGGAATGACAGAGGGGAGAGGCCGGGGAATAGCGGGGGGACAGGTGGATTAGTCGGGCAGCAGAGTTTAGAATAGATTGGAGGGGTGCGAGAGTGTATAGAAGGGAGGCCACAGAGCAGGAGGTTACAGTAGTTGAGGCGAGAGATGATGAGGGAATGGACTAGGGTTTTTGCAGATTCTTTGTTTAGGAATGTACGGATCCGTGAAATATTTTTGAGTTGACGGCAGCGGGAAGTGGAAAGGGCTTGGATATGTGGTTTGAAGGAGAGATCAGGGTCAAGGATTACCCCGAGGCAGCGGGCTTGTGGGACTGGGGAGAGTGGGCAGCCTTTTACTGTAATGCAGGGCTCCCCAACCTGTAGCTCGGGAGCCACATGTGGCTCGCGGTCCCATGAATTGTGGCTCGCGACTGTCTGCCAACTTGTTGCATTAGGTCCAGGTCTAGCAAACAGGTATGAAGAGCACATCTCAAAATGGTGAATTTTGTGAGTAGCCCTGCACAGAAGTGCAGATTTGGATGCACATTTACTGGTTTTTGGGGTTTAGAGATGTTTTAGGTATGGTATGCTGGAGGATGGTACTACATGTTAGAGGAGGTGCTCAAAGCTGGATGTGACAGTGTGTTGGGAGTCCTTGCTGGGAAAATACTGAATGGGGGTATTGTGGGAAACCCTAGATCTCAGTCTACTGCTTTGGAGTGATTTCTGTGGAAAAGCTTCGGTTATCATTATACCCGTAATGGGGGCTTTGGTTGACCCTACTTTGAAGGGGGTGGGAGCTGGATGTGGCTCACGACCCTCTCTCAGTGCTGAATGTGGCTCACGACCCTCTCTCTTAGCTGAATGTGGCTCTCAAGGTCAGAAAGGTTGGGGACCACTGCTGTAATGGATAGGTTCGTTGGGGGGGTCGCGTGAGATGGGGGAAAGACAATGAATTCTGTTTTCTCCATGTTAAGTTTTAGAAATCTAGCGGAGAAGGATGAAATAGTGGACAGACATTGATGGATTCTGGTTAGTAGGGAGGTGATATCTGGTCCAGAGATGTAGATCTGTGTGTCATCAGCATAGAGGTGATACTGAAAGCCATGAGATTCTATGAGCTGTCCCAGGCCAAAGGTGTAAATGGAGAAGAGCAGGGGCCCAAGGACTGAACCTTGTGGGACTCCGACAGATAGGGGGCGAGGTGAGGAGGTGGTGTGTGAGTGGGAGACGCTGAATGTCCGGTCTGTTAGGTATGATGAGATCCAGGATAGGGCCAAGTCTGTGATGCCAAGGGATGAGAGGGTCTGTAGTAATAGGGAATGGTCCACTGTGTCAAAGGCAGCCAACAGGTCGAGGAAGAGGAGGACAGAGTAGTGTCGCTTGCTCTTGGCAGTTAAGAGGTCATTGGTGACCTTAGTTAGGGCAGTTTCAGTGGAGTGGTTTGACCGGAAGCCAGATTGTAAGCGGTCAAAGAGGGAGCAGGAAGATAGATGGGAGGACAGTTCAAGATGGACGTGTTGTTCCAGTAGTTTTGAGGCATAAGGGAGAAGTGATATAGGGCGCTAGCTAGATACAGAGGATGGGTCAAGAGAGGGCTTTTTGAGGATAGGTGTAATTGAGGCATGTTTTAAGCTTGAGGGGAAAACACCAGTTGTTAGTGATAGGTTGAAGAGATGGGTTAGAGTTGGGATGAAGACTGTGGTGAGGTTTGGGATGAGGTGGGATGGGATCGGATCAAGTGCACAGGTGGTGAGATGTGATCTTGAGAGTAGAGTGGAGAGTCAATCTTCTGTAATGGTGGAGAAGTTGGTTTTGGAGGTGGAGGGCTGGGTAGTTGGGAGGAAGTGCTCTGGGGGTTGTCCACTAAAACTGTCTCTGGTGTTCTCAATCTTCTGCTTGAAAAATGAGGCAAAGTCTTCAGCTGAGATGAGAGGGGAGGGAGGAGGTGCTGGGGGACCGAGGAGAGAGTTGAAGGTGTTGAATAACTGTTTAGGGTTGTGAGACAGGGAGGATATGAGAGATGAGAAGTAGGTTTGTTTAGCTGTGGCGAGTGTGATCTTGAAAGTAGTGAGGGACTGTTTGAATGCGATGAAGTGCTCGTTGGAGTGGGATCTTTTCCACCTCTGCTCTGCAGCCCTGGAAGCCCATCTCAGTTCTTTGGTCAGGCTGGTGTGCCAGGGCTGTCTGTTGATTTTGCGAGCTTTGGTATGTGTGAGAGGGGCAAGAGATTCAAAACCTGCAGCTATTGTGGTGTTATATAGAGCGACAGCGTCAACCGCATTGTGTAGGGAACTTATGTCTGTGAGAGGGAGGAGGGATTCAGAGAGTAAATGTAGATCAAAGTGTTTAAGATTTCTGCAACGGTGTGCAAGTTTGTGGGGTGGGGATTGTATACAAGGAGTGGAGAGGGAAGAGAATGCGAGTAGATTGTGGTCAGAAAGAGGAAGAGGTGAGTTAGAGAGGTTAGATAGGGAGCAGAGGCGGGTGAAGATGAGGTCCAGTGTGTGGCCATGTTTGTGAGTGGCTGCAGAAGACCATTGAGTGAGGCCGAAGGAGGAAGTGAGAGATAGAAGTTATATATCTTATATAAATATATATTTATATATATTTATATATATAAATAGTTGGTCACTTTCTAAAAAATTTGCATTACTTTTCTTACCGGTATTATACTCTAGAGCTGCAATCAGAGTTCTGCTGCTTGTTACTGGAAGCAGCAAGTTTGTCGACAACATCATTTTTCACCTTTCCTGGTCTCCAATAATAGAAGAAGTCATTTTTTCCATAAATCAGATGACTGTACCTGGTGTAAAAATTAGAATTTCTGGCATAAAAATTGCAAGCGCAAGATCTGCGCAGACACTGAGCAAGCAGGGATTGCTGGTAGGCTTTAGCAGTGAAGCTACAGAATTGTAATTGCAGCTCTGGAGTGCAAAAAAAAAGGGTACCGTATATACTCGAGTATAAGCCGAGATTTTCAGTCTCCCCCTCTCGGCTTATACTCGAGTCATACCCGGGGTCAGCAGGGGACGGGGATCGGGGGCTATCTAATTATACTCACCTGCTCCTGGTGCGGTCCCTGCAGTCCTTGCTTCTTCCAGCGCTGTATATTCTTCCTGTACTGAGCGGTCACATGGTACCGATCATTAAAGTAATGAATATGCGGCTTCACCTCCCATAGAGGTGGAGCCGCATATTCAGTACTGTAATGAGCGGTAACGGTGACCGCTCAGTACAGAAAGAATATGCAGCGCCAGGGAAGCAGGGACTGCACCGCGCCAGGAGCAGGTGAGTATAACGGGGAGGGGGAGCGCAGCACGATATTTACCTCTCCTCGTTCCGCTGCAGCTCCGTCATCAGCGTCCTCTGGCTGTGACGCTCAGGTCAGAGGGCGCAGTGACGTTGTCAGTGCGCGCCCTCTGCTGAACGTCAGTGCTGAGTCAGTGCGCGCCCTCTGCTGAACGTCAGTGCTGAGGACGGAGCCGCACCCGAACGAGGAGCAGGTGAAAGTGCCGGGGTCCTGAGCGACGGAGAGGTGAGTATGTGATTTTTTTTTTTTTTTCGCAGCCACAACATACGGGGCAAGTGTCTGTATGGAGCATCTTATGGGGCCATAATGTTTCTGCAGCACTTTAAGGGGCAAGTGACTGTATGGAGCATCTTTATTATTATTATTATTTATTATTATAGCACCATTTATTCCATGGCGCTTTACATGTGAGGAGGGGTATACATAATGAAACAAGTACAATAATCTTGAACAATACAAGTCACAACTGGTACAGGAGGAGAGAGGACCCTGCCCGCGAGGGCTCACAATCTACAAGGGATGGGTGAGGATAACGCTTGTGTAGCACTATAATGGGGCAAGTGTCTGTATAGAGCATCTTATGGGGCCATAACGATTGTGCAGCACTATATGGGGCCATAACGTTTGTGCAGCACTATAAGGGGCAAGTGACTGTGCGGAGCATCTTATGGGGCCATAACGTTTGTGCAGCACTATATGGGGCAAGTGACTGTATGGATCATCTTATGGGGCCATAATGTTTGTGCAGCACTATAAGGGGCAAGTGACTGTATGGAGCATCTTATGGGGCCATAACGTTTGTGCAGCACTATAATGGGGCAAGTGACTGTACGGAGCATCTTATGGGGCCATAACGATTGTGCAGCACTATAATGGGGCAAGTGACTGTATGGAGCATCTTATGGGGCCATAACGTTTGTGCAGCACTATAATGAGGCAAGTGACTGTACGGATCATCTTATGGGGCCATAATGTTTGTGCAGCACTATATGGGGCAAGTGTCTGTATGGAGCATCTTATGGGGCCATAACGATTGTGCAGCACTATAATGGGGCAAGTGACTGTACGGAGCATTTTATGGGGCCATAACGATTGTGCAGCACTATAATGGGGCAAGTGACTGTATGGAGCATCTTATGGGGCCATAACGATTGTGCAGCACTATAAGGGGCAAGTGACTGTACGGAGCATCTTATGGGGCCATAACGATTGTGCAGCACTATAATGGGGCAAGTGACTGTACGGAGCATTTTATGGGGCCATAACGATTGTGCAGCACTATAATGGGGCAAGTGACTGTATGGAGCATCTTATGGGGCCATAACGATTGTGCAGCACTATATGGGGCAAGTGACTGTACGGAGCATCTTATGGGGCCATAACGATTGTGCAGCACTATAATGG
This sequence comes from Ranitomeya imitator, assembly GCF_032444005.1. Lineage (NCBI taxonomy): Eukaryota > Metazoa > Chordata > Amphibia > Anura > Dendrobatidae > Ranitomeya > Ranitomeya imitator. Next base: position 15,428,030 of record NC_091284.1, on the reverse strand, counting down.
GGCAAGTGACTGTATGGAGCATCTTATGGGGCCATAACGATTGTGCAGCACTATATGGGGCAAGTGACTGTGCGGAGCATCTTATGGGGCCATAACTTTTGTGCAGCACTATAAGGGGCAAGTGACTGTATGGAGCATCTTATGAGGCCATAACGTTTGTGCAGCACTATAATGAGGCAAGTGACTGTACGGAGCATTTTATGGGGCCATAACGATTGTGCAGCACTATAATGGGGCAAGTGACTGTGCGGAGCATCTTATGGGGCCATAACTTTTGTGCAGCACTATAAGGGGCAAGTGACTGTATGGAGCATCTTATGAGGCCATAACGTTTGTGCAGCACTATAATGAGGCAAGTGACTGTACGGAGCATTTTATGGGGCCATAACGATTGTGCAGCACTATAATGAGGCAAGTGACTGTATGGAGCATTTTATGGGGCCATAACGATTGTGCAGCACTATATGGGGCAAGTGACTGTACGGAGCATCTTATGGGGCCATAACGATTGTGCAGCACTATAATGGGGCAAGTGACTGTATGGAGCATCTTATGGGGCCATAACGATTGTGCAGCACTATATGGGGCAAGTGACTGTACGGAGCATCTTATGGGGCCATAACGTTTGTGCAGCACTATAATGGGGCAAGTGTCTGTATGGAGCATCTTATGGGGCCATAACGATTAACCCATAACGAGGGGTCAGTATTGGGACCTGTTCTCTTCAACATATTCATTAATGATCTGGTAGAAGGTTTACACAGTAAAATATCGATATTTGCAGATGATACAAAACTATGTAAAGCAGTTAATACAAGAGAAGATAGTATTCTGCTACAGATGGATCTGGATAAGTTGGAAACTTGGGCTGAAAGGTGGCAGATGAGGTTTAACAATGATAAATGTAAGGTTATACACATGGGAAGAGGGAATCAATATCACCATTACACACTGAATGGGAAACCACTGGGTAAATCTGACAGGGAGAAGGACTTGGGGATCCTAGTTAATGATAAACTTACCTGGAGCAGCCAGTGCCAGGCAGCAGCTGCCAAGGCAAACAGGATCATGGGGTGCATTAAAAGAGGTCTGGATACACATGATGAGAGCATTATACTGCCTCTGTACAAATCCCTAGTTAGACCGCACATGGAGTACTGTGTCCAGTTTTGGGCACCGGTGCTCAGGAAGGATATAATGGAACTAGAGAGAGTACAAAGGAGGGCAACAAAATTAATAAAGGGGATGGGAGAACTACAATACCCAGATAGATTAGCGAAATTAGGATTATTTAGTCTAGAAAAAAGACGACTGAGGGGCGATCTAATAACCATGTATAAGTATATAAGGGGACAATACAAATATCTCGCTGAGGATCTGTTTATACCAAGGAAGGTGACGGGCACAAGGGGGCATTCTTTGCATCTGGAAGAGAGAAGGTTTTTCCACCAACATAGAAGAGGATTCTTTACTGTTAGGGCAGTGAGAATCTGGAATTGCTTGCCTGAGGAGGTGGTGATGGCGAACTCAGTCGAGGGGTTCAAGAGAGGCCTGGTGTCTTCCTGGAGCAGAACAATATTGTATCATACAATTATTAGGTTCTGTAGAAGGACGTAGATCTGGGGATTTATTATGATGGAATATAGGCTGAACTGGATGGACAAATGTCTTTTTTCGGCCTTACTAACTATGTTACTATGTTACTAACGATTGTGCAGCACTATATGGGGCAAGTGACTGTATGGAGCATCTTATGGGGCCATAATGATTGTGCAGCACTATATGGGGCAAGTGACTGTGCGGAGCATCTTATGGGGCCATAACGTTTGTGCAGCACTATATGGGGCAAGTGACTGTATGGATCATCTTATGGGGCCATAATGTTTGTGCAGCACTATAAGGGGCAAGTGACTGTATGGAGCATCTTATGGGGCCATAACGATTGTGCAGCACTATATGGGGCAAGTGACTGTATGGATCATCTTATGGGGCCATAATGTTTGTGCAGCACTATATGGGGCAAGTGACTGTATGGAGCATCTTATGGGGCCATAACTTTTGTGCAGCACTATATGGGGCAAGTGTCTGTATAGAGCATCTTATGGGGCCATAACTTTTGTGCAGCACTATATGGGGCAAGTGTCTGTATAGAGCATCTTATGGGGCCATAACGATTGTGCAGCACTATATGGGGCAAGTGACTGTGCGGAGCATCTTATGGGGCCATAACTTTTGTGCAGCACTATAAGGGGCAAGTGACTGTATGGAGCATCTTATGAGGCCATAACGTTTGTGCAGCATTATATTGGGCAAATGTGTCTATGGAGCATCTTATGGGGCCATTATTACCCTTTATGCAGGATTATATGGGGCATATTTTAATATGGAGCATCTAATGGAGCCCATCAAACTTTATGGAGCATTATATGGGGCTCCTGATTCAATATGGATATTCAAAAACACTTAACCTACTGATGTCTCAATTAATTTTACTTTTATTGGTATCTATTTTTACTTTTGACATTTACCGGTAGCTGCTGCATTTTCCACCCTAGGCTTATACTCGAGTCAATAAGTTTTCCCACTTTTTGGGGCAAAATTAGGGGGGTCAGCTTATACTCGGGTCGGCTTATACTCGGGTCGGCTTATACTCGAGTATATACGGTATATGTTTCTGTACTCTCACTGCACCTTTGTTCCAGGTGACCAAACTGGCCGTTGATTTTGACGCCGAGCTCCGCATTGTACGACACAAGAAGATGCAGCTGGACGTGCAGATGAAGATGGCCGACCTGAGGCACATAACACTTTTCGAAGAACTTCTCTTGCTGAAGGATTTTGAGAAGCGGGAGGACATCCTGCAGGAGAGAGTCAGTGACCGAATCGCTGAGCTGGATGAAATGAGGGTACATCAGTGAACATCGGGCCCAGAGGGACGTCCATCCAGGGAGCATCCATACATTGGAGAATTATTTTATGTTTTCTCTTGCAGAGGAAGTCAGAGGATTTTATGCAGCAGTTAGAGGCCAAGAGGAAGGAAGTGGTGAAGCTCCAGGAGAAGGAGAAGGGTCTACACGCTGCCTTCCAGACATCGCTGGGAGAGGGCAACAAATTTGCCACATTTCTCACCAAAGTCTTCAAGAAGAAGATCAAGCGAGTAAAGAAGAAGGAGGCGCGCGGAGATGAAGGTTGGTCGCCCGCTTGTGTATCCTGCACTTCTTAGTATCAGAACTAGTGGAAAGAATAATGGCTGAACATAGCTTTTCATCAGATTTACAGATGAATGCACTAAATACACCCAGCTTCACTACACGGTAAAGAATGGCATCATACGGTCTACATACAGTATGCTGCACTAAGCAAACAGTACTGCTATCATAATGTACACTAATAATGTTGTTATACTGTTCACATTACTAGTGCCACCATACAGTACTCATAAATAATGCTGTTATACTGTATACATAACTAGCCACCATACTGTACTCATAAATAATGATGTTATACTGTACTCATAACTAGTGCCACCATACAGTACTCATAAATAATGCTGTTATACTGTAGACATAACTAGTGCCACCATACATACTCATAAATAATGCTGTTATACTGTAGACATAACTAGTGCCACCATACAGTACTCATAAATAATGCTGTTATACTGTACACATAACTAGTGCCACCATACAGTACTCATAAATAATGCTGTTATACTGTAGACATAACTAGTGCCACCATACAGTACTCATAAATAATGCTGTTATACTGTACTCATAACTAGTGCCACCATACAGTACTCATAAATAATGCTGTTATACTCTACTCATAACTAGTGCCACCATACAGTACTCATAAATAATGCTGTTATACTGTAGACATAACTAGTGCCACCATACATACTCATAAATAATGCTGTTATACTGTAGACATAACTAGTGCCACCATACAGTACTCATAACTAATGCTGTTATACTGCAGACATAACTAGTGCCACCTTACAGTACTCATAAATAATGCTGTTATACTGTACACATAACTAGTGCCACCATACAGTACTCATAAATAATGCTGTTATACTGTACACATAACTAGTGCCACCATACAGTACTCATAAATAATGCTGTTATACTGTAGACATAACTAGTGCCACCATACATACTCATAAATAATACTGTTATACTGTAGACATAACTAGTGTCACCATACAGTACTCATAAATAATGCTGTTATACTGTAGACATAACTAGTGCCACCATACATACTCATAAATAATACTGTTATACTGTAGACATAACTAGTGCCACCATACAGTACTCATAACTAATGCTGTTATACTGCAGACATAACTAGTGCCACCTTACAGTACTCATAAATAATGCTGTTATACTCTACTCATAACTAGTGCCACCATACAGTACTCATAAATAATGCTGTTATACTGTACTCATAACTAGTGCCACCTTACAGTATCATAAATAATGCTGTTATACTGTAGACATAACTAGTGCCACCATACAGTACTCATAAATAATGCTGTTATACTGTACTCATAACTAGTGCCACCATACAGTACTCATAAATAATGCTGTTATACTGTAGACATAACTAGTGCCACCATACAGTACTCATAACTAATGCTGTTATACTGTAGACATAACTAGTGCCACCTTACAGTACTCATAAATAATGCTGTTATACTCTACTCATAACTAGTGCCACCATACAATACTCATAAATAATGCTGTTATACTGTAGACATAACTAGTGCCACCATACAGTACTCATAAATAATGCTGTTATACTGTACTCATAACTAGTGCCACCATACAGTACTCATAAATAATACTGTTATACTGTAGACATTACTAGTGCCACCATACAGTACTCATAAATAATGCTGTTATACTGTAGACATAACTAGTGCCACCATACAGTACTCATAAATAATGCTGTTATACTCTACTCATAACTAGTGCCACCATACAATACTCATAAATAATGCTGTTATGCTGTAGACATAACTAGTGCCACCATACATACTCATAAATAATGCTGCAAAAAAAGGGGAGAAGCCAGCGCAGCCTAAGGTTAAGACGCAATACATAAAGTGCGAATGCACATATTAATTTCTAACTGTATTTTCAAAATGAGACATTTAGCAAACAATTGATCAATTCTTTGAGCCACCCCGCCTCTTCACGGCAATCTCATATTGGGGCAGTCCTACACTACGTTTTTTATATTCGCTGTGCCATAAAGGCCTCCTAAATGAACTAAATGCAAGACCACATTAAAAACATGCTGTACCTGGAGCATATACTGAGTCACCCCCATGGCGCCAGAGACATTTCGGATCCAACCTCCACACTGCCCATCTAGAGCCACAGATGAAGAGTGAAACAGGCTGAGGCACAGGTGCATAATTAAACAAAGCCTGAGGCAGGGCAGGGCTGCTGTGTGTGGACAGCAGCCTATCAATCACTGGTTATGTGCTCAATTCTTTCTGTGTCTCAGTGATTGATAGGCTGCTGTTCACACACAGCAGCCCTGCCCTGCCTCAGGCTTTGTTTAATTATGCACCTGTGCCTCAGCCTGTTTCACTCTTCATCTGTGGCTCTAGATGGGCAGTGTGGAGGTTGGATCCGAAATGTCTCTGGCGCCATGGGGGTGACTCAGTATATATGCTCCAGGTACAGCATGTTTTTAATGTCGTCTTGCATTTAGTTCATTTAGGAGGCCTTTATGGCACAGCGAATATAAAAAACGTAGTGTAGGACTGCCCCAATATGAGATTGCCGTGAAGAGGCGGGGTGGCTCAAAGAATTGATCAATTGTTTGCTAAATGTCTCATTTTGAAAATACAGTTAGAAATTAATATGTGCATTCGCACTTTATGTATTGCGTCTTAACCTTAGGCTGCGCTGGCTTCTCCCCTTTTTTTGCTCTCATAAATAATGCTGTTATACTGTAGACATAACTAGTGCCACCATACAGTACTCATAACTAATTCTGTTATACTGTAGACATAACTAGTGCCACCATACAGTACTCATAACTAATGCTGTTATACTGTAGACATAACTAGTGCCACCATACAGTACTCATAAATAATGCTGTTATACTCTACTCATAACTAGTGCCACCATACAATACTCATAAATAATGCTGTTATACTCTACTCATAACTAGTGCCACCATACAATACTCATAAATAATGCTGTTATACTGTAGACATAACTAGTGCCACCCTACAGTACTCATAACTAATGCTGTTATTCTGTAGACATAACTAGTGCCACCATACAGTACTCATAAATAATGCTGTTATACTGTACTCATAACTAGTGCCACCATACAGTACTCATAAATAATGCTGTTATACTGTAGACATAACTAGTGCCACCATACAGTACTCATAAATAATGCTGTTATACTGTAGACATAACTAGTGCAACCATACAGTACTCATAAATAATGCTGTTATACTCTACTCATAACTAGTGCCACCATACAGTACTCATAAATAATGCTGTTATACTGTACTCATAACTAGTGCCACCATACAGTACTCATAAATAATGCTGTTATACTGTAGACCTAACTAGTGTCACCATACAGTACTCATAAATAATGCTGTTATACTCTATTCATAACTAGTGCCACCATACAGTACTCATAAATAATGCTGTTATACTGTAGACATAACTAGTGCCACCATACAGTACTCATAAATAATGCTGTTATACTGTAGACATAACTCGTGCCACCATACAGTACACAAATATTTCTGTAATAATGTATACACATTGAATGGCACCATACAGTACTCATAAATAATGCTGTTATACTGTAGACATAACTAGTGTCACCATACAGTACTCATAAATAATGCTGTTATACTGTACACATAACTAGTGTCACCATACAGTACTCATAAATAATGCTGTTATACTGTACACATAACTAGTGCCACCATACAGTACTCATAAATAATGCTGTTATACTGTACACATAACTAGTGTCACCATACAGTACTCATAAATAATGCTGTTATACTGTACACATAACTAGTGCCACCATACAGTACTCATAAATAATGCTGTTATACTGTACTCATAACTAGTGCCACCATACAGTACTCATAAGTAATGCTGTTATACTGTAGACATTACTAGTGCCACCATACAGTACTCATAAATAATGCTGTTATACTGTAGTTATAACTAGTGCCACCATACAGTACTCATAAATAATGCTGTTATACTGTAGACATAACTAGTGCCACCATACAGTACTCATAAATAATGCTGTTATACTGTAGACATAACTAGTGCCACCATACAGTACTCATAAATAATGCTGTTATACTGTACACATAACTAGTGCCACCATACAGTACTCATAAATAATGCTGTTATACTGTAGACATAACTAGTGCCACCCTACAGTACTCATAACTAATGCTGTTATTCTGTAGACATAACTAGTGCCACCATACAGTACTCATAAATAATGCTGTTATACTGTAGACATAACTAGTGCCACCATACAGTACTCATAAATAATGCTGTTATACTGTAGACATAACTAGTGCAACCATACAGTACTCATAAATAATGCTGTTATACTCTACTCATAACTAGTGCCACCATACAGTACTCATAAATAATGCTGTTATACTGTACTCATAACTAGTGCCACCATACAGTACTCATAAATAATGCTGTTATACTGTAGACCTAACTAGTGTCACCATACAGTACTCATAAATAATGCTGTTATACTCTATTCATAACTAGTGCCACCATACAGTACTCATAAATAATGCTGTTATACTGTAGACATAACTAGTGCCACCATACAGTACTCATAAATAATGCTGTTATACTGTAGACATAACTCGTGCCACCATACAGTACACAAATATTTCTGTAATAATGTATACACATTGAATGGCACCATACAGTACTCATAAATAATGCTGTTATACTGTAGACATAACTAGTGTCACCATACAGTACTCATAAATAATGCTGTTATACTGTACACATAACTAGTGTCACCATACAGTACTCATAAATAATGCTGTTATACTGTACACATAACTAGTGCCACCATACAGTACTCATAAATAATGCTGTTATACTGTACACATAACTAGTGTCACCATACAGTACTCATAAATAATGCTGTTATACTGTACACATAACTAGTGCCACCATACAGTACTCATAAATAATGTTGTTATACTGTACTCATAACTAGTGCCACCATACAGTACTCATAAATAATGCTGTTATACTGTAGACATTACTAGTGCCACCATACAGTACTCATAAATAATGCTGTTATACTGTAGTTATAACTAGTGCCACCATACAGTACTCATAAATAATGCTGTTATACTGTAGACATAACTAGTGCCACCATACAGTACTCATAAATAATGCTGTTATACTGTAGACATAACTAGTGCCACCATACAGTACTCATAAATAATGCTGTTATACTGTAGACATAACTAGTGCCACCATACAGTACTCATAAATAATGCTGTTATACTGTACACATAACTAGTGCCACCATACAGTACTCATAAATAATGCTGTTATACTGTACACATAAGTAGTGCCACCATACAGTACTCATAAATAATACTGTTATACTGTGGACATAACTAGTGCCACCATACAGTATCATAAATAATGCTGTTATACTGTACACATAGCTAATGCCACCATACAGTACTCATAAATAATGCTGTTATACTGTAGACATAACTAGTGCCACTATACAGCACTCATAAATAATGCTGTTATACTGTAGACATAACTAGTGCCACCATACAGTATCATAAATAATGCTGTTATACTGTACACATAGCTAATGCCACCATACAGTATCATAAATAATGCTGTTATACTGTAGACATAACTAGTGTCACCATACAGTACTCATAAATAATGCTGTTATAACGTATACACATTGAATGGCACCAGACAGTACTATCGTATGCATATATGAACTGATGATTCCTTTGTGCTTATAGAAGAGGAAGATGAGGACAGCGATGAAGATTCGGACGAGGAGTCCATGTATGAAAGTGACGAGGACGCGTCCCAGTCTGAAGAAGGCGTCTTCGATGATTCGGTGTGCCCGGACAGTGAGTGTGGTCTGGCGGGTTTTTACATGTATCTTGTGAAGGGGCTCATTACCTGGGAACGGTCTCCCATGTGGACTGTCCATGACCCGCCGGCCGACCACACTACCCTGAGCACGTCCAGGAGATCCGTGCTGCCGATGGGTGCATCTCACACACGATTGCCCAGACTGGTACATTGTAACAAATCCTCATCTGTGAGATGCCTTGGGCTCCCTTCACACATCAGTTTTTTGCCAACAGTCACAATCCGTTGTCTCAACGGATCCATCGCAGATTGTGAAAAACTGATGCGTCAGATCTGTTTTTTGGACGGATCAGACTAGCGGATCTGGCTAATTGGATCGGAGCATGCTCAGTTAAAAAAAAAACAATCCGGCGCCATAGGCTTCCATTCTAGCAAACGACAGATGGCGTCGGATCCGTCGCTGTCCGTTTTTTTGACGTACACAAAAAACGTTACTATGTCCATTGTCTCCGGCCGCCTTACAAACAATTTTCGACGGATCCAGTGAATGACAGATGAAATGTGAGGCCATCCGGCACAATCCGTCGCTAATACAAGTCTATGAGGAAAAAACGGATCCGGCGGCATCAGTCGCTGGATCCGTTTTTTGTCAAAATTCGATGGAGTGCGACTGACGGCAAAAACTGATGTGTGAAAGGGGCCTTAGGCCGGTGCCCGCGATCTGAAAGTGGCAGCGCTGTGGACGCAGGGTATGTCCGCTGCCGTCTACTGAACGCAGGTGACTCCTCTGTGATCACTGAACCGCGCGGATTCACCACCTCCAGTACATTGCATTAATCTATATATAGAAAATTATGTGTATGTGTGTATCAGCCACGCCCACTCCACATAGCCCCAACCAATCACTAAGCATGTGTGTGTGTGTATCAGCCACACCCACTCCACATAGCCCCAACCAATCACTAAGCATGTGTATCAGCCACACCCACTCCACATAGCCCCAACCAATCACTAAGCAGGTGTATCAGCCACACCCATTCCACATAGCCCCAACCAATCACTGAGCATGTGTATCAGCCACGCCCACTCCACATAGCCCCAACCAATCACTAAGCATGTGTATCAGCCACACCCACTCCACATAGCCCCAACCAATCACTAAGCATGTGTATCAGCCACACCCACTCCACATAGCCCCAACCAATCACTAAGCATGTGTATCAGCCACACCCACTCCACATAGCCCCAACCAATCACTAAGCATGTGTATCAGCCACACCCACTCCACATAGCCCCAACCAATCACTAAGCATGTGTATCAGCCACACCCACTCCACATAGCCCCAACCAATCACTAAGCATGTGTATCAGCCACGCCCACTTCCATAGCCCTAACCAATCACTAAGCATGTGTATCAGCCACGCCCACTCCACATAGCCCCAACCAATCACTAAGCATGTGTATCAGCCACACCCACTCCACATAGCCCCAACCAATCACTAAGCATGTGTATCAGCCACGCCCACTCCACATAGCCCCAACCAATCACTAAGCATGTTTGTGTGAGTGTGTATCAACCACGCCCACTCCTCATATCCCCAACCCCGGGCGAAAGAGTCTCAGTGGGCCCCCCCCCCCCCCCCCCTTTAACACATACCACGATTCATGATGCCTGGATACAGCAGAGAAATCTAGGTATAGTACAATGCCATAATTCACTTCTTACATAAGTGATAGCTATTGTAAATTCTGCAGTGTATATATACAGGACAGGAGGAGTGGTGCTGTGCAGTGTATATATACAGGACAGGAGGAGTGGTACTGTGCAGTGTATACATACAGGACAGGAGGAGTGGTGCTGTGCAGTGTATATATACAGGAGGAGTGGTACTGTGCAGTGTATATATACAGGACAGGAGGAGTGGTACTGTGCAGTGTATATATACAGGACAGGAGGAGTGGTACTGTGCAGTGTATATATACAGGAGGAGTGGTACTGTGCAGTGTATATATACAGGACAGGAGGAGTGGTACTGTGCAGTGTATATATACAGGACAGGAGGAGTGGTACTGTGCAGTATATATATACAGGAGGAGCGGTACTGTGCGGTGTATATATACAGGACAGGAGGAGTGGTACTGTGCAGTGTATATATACAGGACAGGAGGAGTGGTACTGTGCAGTGTATACATACAGGACAGGAGGAGTGGTGCTGTGCATTGTATATATACAGGATAGGAGGAGTGGTACTGTGCAGTGTATATATACAGGAGGAGTGGTACTGTGCAGTGTATATATACAGGACAGGAGGAGTGGTACTGTGCAGTGTATATATACAGGACAGGAGGAGTGGTACTGTGCAGTGTATATATACAGGACAGGAGGAGTGGTACTGTGCAGTATATATATACAGGAGGAGCGGTACTGTGCGGTGTATATATACAGGACAGGAGGAGTGGTACTGTGCAGTGTATATATACAGGACAAGAGGAGTGGTACTGTGCAGTGTATATATACAGGACAAGAGGAGTGGTACTGTGCAGTGTATATATACAGGAGGAGCGGTACTGTGCGGTGTATATATACAGGACAGGAGGAGTGGTACTGTGCAGTATATATATACAGGAGGAGCGGTACTGTGCGGTGTATATATACAGGACAGGAGGAGCGGTACTGTGCAGTGTATATATACAGGACAGGAGGAGCGGTACTGTGCAGTGTATATATACAGGACAAGAGGAGTGGTACTGTGCAGTGTATATATACAGGACAAGAGGAGTGGTACTGTGCAGTGTATATATACAGGAGGAGCGGTACTGTGCAGTGTATATATACAGGACAGGAGGAGTGGTACTGTGCAGTATATATATACAGGAGGAGCGGTACTGTGCGGTGTATATATACAGGACAGGAGGAGCGGTACTGTGCAGTGTATATATACAGGACAGGAGGAGCGGTACTGTGCAGTGTATATATACAGGAGGAGTGGTACTGTGCAGTGTATATATACAGGACAGGAGGAGTGGTACTGTGCAGTGTATATATACAGGACAGGAGGAGTGGTACTGTGCGGTGTATATATACAGGACAGGAGGAGTGGTACTGTGCAGTGTATATATACAGGACAGGAGGAGTGGTACTGTGCAGTGTATATACACAGGACAGGAGGAGTGGTACTGTGCAGTGTATATATACAGGAGGAGTGGTACTGTGCAGTGTATATATACAGGACAGGAGGAGTGGTACTGTGCAGTGTATATATACAGGACAAGAGGAGTGGTACTGTGCAGTGTATATATACAGGACAGGAGGAGTGGTACTGTGCAGTGTATATATACAGGAGGAGTGGTACTGTGCAGTGTATATATACAGGAGGAGTGGTACTGTGCAGTGTATATATACAGGACAGGAGGAGTGGTACTGTGCAGTGTATATATACAGGACAGGAGGAGTGGAACTGTGCAGTGTATATATACAGGAGGAGTGGTACTGTGCAGTGTATATATACAGGACAGGAGGAGTGGTACTGTGCAGTGTATATATACAGGACAAGAGGAGTGGTACTGTGCAGTGTATATATACAGGAGGAGTGGTACTGTGCAGTGTATATATACAGGAGGAGTGGTACTGTGCAGTGTGTATATACAGGACAGGAGGAGTGGTACTGTGCAGTGTATATATACAGGAGGAGTGGTACTGTGCGGTGTATATATACAGGACAGGAGGAGTGGTACTGTGTAGTGTATATATACAGGACAGGAGGAGTGGTACTGTGCAGTGTATATATACAGGAGGAGTGGTACTGTGCAGTGTATATATACAGGAGGAGTGGTACTGTGCAGTGTATATATACAAGAGGAGTGGTCCTGTGCGGTGTATATATACAGGACAGGAGGAGTGGTACTGTGCAGTGTATATATACAGGACAGGAGGAGTGGAACTGTGCAGTGTATATATACAGGAGGAGTGGTACTGTGCAGTGTATATATACAGGACAGGAGGAGTGGTACTGTGCGGTGTATGTATACAGGACAGGAGGAGTGGTACTGTGCAGTGTATATATACAGGACAGGAGGAGTGGTACTGTGCAGTGTATATATACAGGACAGGAGGAGTGGTACTGTGCAGTGTATATATACAGGACAAGAGGAGTGGTACTGTGCAGTGTATATATACAGGAGGAGTGGTACTGTGCAGTGTATATATACAGGAGGAGTGGTACTGTGCAGTGTATATATACAGGAGGAGTGGTACTGTGCGGTGTATATATACAGGACAGGAGGAGTGGTACTGTGCAGTGTATATATACAGGACAGGAGGAGCGGTACTGTGCAGTGTATATATACAGGAGGAGTGGTACTGTGCAGTGTATATATACAGGAGGAGTGGTCCTGTGCGGTGTATATATACAGGACAGGAGGAGTGGTACTGTGCAGTGTATATATACAGGACAGGAGGAGTGGTACTGTGCAGTGTATATATACAGGACAGGAGGAGTGGTACTGTGCAGTGTATATATACAGGAGGAGTGGTCCTGTGCGGTGTATATATACAGGACAGGAGGAGTGGTACTGTGCAGTGTATATATACAGGACAGGAGGAGTGGTACTGTGCAGTATATATATACAGGACAGGAGGAGTGGTACTGTGCAGTGTATATATATAGGACAGGAGGAGTGGTACTGTGCAGTGTATATATACAGGAGGAGTGGTACTGTGCAGTGTATATATACAGGACAGGAGGAGTGGTACTGTGCAGTGTATATATACAGGACAGGAGGAGTGGTACTGTGCAGTGTATATATACAGGACAGGAGGAGTGGTACTGTGCAGTGTATATATACAGGACAGGAGGAGTGGTACTGTGCAGTGTATATATACAGGAGGAGTGGTACTGTGCAGTGTATATATACAGGACAGGAGGAGTGGTACTGTGCAGTGTATATATACAGGAGGAGTGGTACTGTGCAGTGTATATATACAGGACAGGAGGAGTGGTACTGTGCAGTGTATATATACAGGACAGGAGGAGTGGTACTGTGCAGTGTATATATACAGGACAGGAGGAGTGGTACTGTGCAGTGTATATATACAGGAGGAGTGGTACTGTGCAGTGTATATATACAGGACAGGAGGAGTGGTACTGTGCAGTGTATATATACAGGACAGGAGGAGTGGAACTGTGCAGTGTATATATACAGGAGGAGTGGTCCTGTGCGGTGTATATATACAGGACAGGAGGAGTGGTACTGTGCAGTGTATATATACAGGACAGGAGGAGTGGAACTGTGCAGTGTATATATACAGGAGGAGTGGTACTGTGCAGTGTATATATACAGGAGGAGTGGTACTGTGCAGTGTATATATACAAGAGGAGTGATACTGTGCGGTGTATATATACAGGAGGAGTGGTACTGTGCAGTGTATATATACAGGAGGAGTGGTCCTGTGCGGTATATATATACAGGACAGGAGGAGTGGTACTGTGCAGTGTATATATACAGTACAGGAGGAGTGGTACTGTGCAGTGTATATATACAGGACAGGAGGAGTGGTACTGTGCAGTGTATATATACAGGACAGGAGGAGTGGTACTGTGCAGTGTATATATACAGGACAGGAGGAGTGGTACTGTGCAGTGTATATATACAGGACAGGAGGAGTGGAACTGTGCAGTGTATATATACAGGAGGAGTGGTCCTGTGCGGTGTATATATACAGGACAGGAGGAGTGGTACTGTGCAGTGTATATATACAGGACAGGAGGAGTGGAACTGTGCAGTGTATATATACAGGAGGAGTGGTACTGTGCAGTGTATATATACAGGAGGAGTGGTACTGTGCAGTGTATATATACAAGAGGAGTGGTCCTGTGCGGTATATATATACAGGACAGGAGGAGTGGTACTGTGCAGTGTATATATACAGGACAGGAGGAGTGGTACTGTGCGGTGTATATATACAGGAGGAGTGGTGCTGTGCAGTGTATATATACAGGACAGGAGCAGTGGTACTGTGCAGTGTATATATACAGGAGGAGTGGTGCTGTGCAGTGTATATATACAGGAGGAGTGGTACTGTGCAGTGTGTATACAGGACACGAGGAGTGGTACTGTGCAGTGTATATATACAGGACAAGAGGAGTGGTACTGTGCAGTGTATATATACAGGAGGAGTGGTACTGTGCAGTGTATATATACAGGAGGAGTGGTACTGTGCAGTGTATATATACAGGACAGGAGGAGTGGTACTGTGCAGTGTATATATACAGGACAGGAGGAGTGGTACTGTGCAGTGTATATATACAGGACAGGAGGAGCGGTACTGTGCAGTGTATATATACAGGACAGGAGGAGTGGTACTGTGCAGTGTATATATACAGGACAGGAGGAGTGGTACTGTGCAGTGTATATATACAGGACAGGAGGAGTGGTACTGTGCAGTGTATATATACAGGAGGAGTGGTACTGTGCAGTGTATATATACAGGACAGGAGGAGTGGTACTGTGCAGTGTATATATACAGGAGGAGTGGTACTGTGCAGTGTATATATACAGGACAAGAGGAGTGGTACTGTGCAGTGTATATATACAGGACAGGAGGAGTGGTACTGTGCAGTGTATATATACAGGACAGGAGGAGTGGTACTGTGCAGTGTATATATACAGGACAGGAGGAGTGGAACTGTGCAGTGTATATATACAGGAGGAGTGGTCCTGTGCGGTGTATATATACAGGACTCAAACCAGGGGATTCAAGCTTCAGGAGGCTAATTTGCATATTCCAGGTGCCTTCTGGGAGAAGCGAAGTCTCCCTAAGCTAGAAGATCGCGCGCGAATTTTTGCCTGTAGGACATTATTGCAAGAGAGCTTGGCTGAGTAGATTACACAAGAAGGAAAACACACAGCAAGTCAGCAGCATCTAGGAGCAACATGGCAGATGTGACAACCTACATGGTGAGCTGCAGCATGTGCTACATGTTCACAGATCGACCAGAAGAAGAATCCAATTTCACCTGTCAGAAGTGTAGACTAGTGGCCCTTTTAGAAGAAAAGGTGCGGGGTCTGGAAGAAAGAATAGCAACTTTGAAACTCATCAAAGAGAATGAAGACTTTCTAGACAGAACAGAAGCATCTCTACTGGTCACAGAAGGTGAAAAAAGTGTCAGAGAACCTCCAAAAGCAGATGAGTGGAAGCATGTGACCAAAAGAAGCAAGAAGACCATGGAGAAATTACCAACCACACAACTGAAGAACCGATATCAAATCTTTGTAGAGGATGAAGATGGCACACCTAAGAATGAAGCAATACCAGCAAGCAAAAAAGAAAAGGGCACACAGCAACAAGTGACAGCAAAAAGTACAGCCAAGAAGCAACGAAGAGTGGTGGTGGTGGGAGACTCACTACTGAGAGGCACCGAAGCAGCCATCTGCAGACCGGACATAACTGCAAGAGAAGTATGCTGCCTTCCAGGTGCGATGATCAAGGATGTGACCGATAGGATACCAAAGCTCTTCAGCTCCAAGGACGTCCACCCATTTCTTCTGATACATGTTGGCACCAATGACACGGCAAGGAAGGACCTACCGACAATCTGCAAGGACTTTGAAGAGTTGGGGAAGAAAGTAAAGGAACTGGATGCACAGGTAGTTTTTTCTTCTATCCTTCCAGTAGACGGGCATGGCACCAGGAGATGGAACAGGATCCTTGATGCAAACAACTGGCTAAGACGATGGTGCAGACAACAAGGATTTGGATTCCTGGACCACGGTGTGAATTACTGGTATGATGGACTCCTCGCCAGAGACGGACTACACCTCAACAAACCTGGGAAACACACATTCGCCAGAAGACTCGCTACACTCATCAGGAGGGCGTTAAACTAGAAGAAGAGGGGACGGGAAGAAAAACATTAGACTCGAACAAAGACGACCCAGGAAAACATACTCAGAAGGGAGGTAAGAACATTTCTAAAACAATCCACAGTGAGGAGATTGGAACAAAACAAAATCCTCTAAACTGCATGCTCGCAAACGCCAGAAGCCTGACAAACAAGATGGAAGAACTAGAAGCAGAAATATCTACAGGTAACTTTGACATAGTGGGAATAACCGAGACATGGTTAGATGAAAGCTATGACTGGGCAGTTAACTTACAGGGTTACAGTCTGTTTAGAAAGGATCGTAAAAATCGGAGAGGAGGAGGGGTTTGTCTCTATGTAAAGTCTTGTCTAAAGTCCACTTTAAGGGAGGATATTAGCGAAGGGAATGAGGATGTCGAGTCCATATGGGTTGAAATTCATGGAGGGAAAAATGGTAACAAAATTCTCATTGGGGTCTGTTACAAACCCCCAAATATAACAGAAAGCATGGAAAGTCTACTTCTAAAGCAGATAGATGAAGCTGCAACCCATAATGAGGTCCTGGTTATGGGGGACTTTAACTACCCGGATATTAACTGGGAAACAGAAACCTGTGAAACCCATAAAGGCAACAGGTTTCTGCTAATAGCCAAGAAAAATTATCTTTCACAATCGGTGCAGAATCCAACCAGAGGAGCAGCACTTTTAGACCTAATACTATCTAATAGACCTGACAGAATAACAAATCTGCAGGTGGTCGGGCATTTAGGAAATAGCGACCACAATATTGTGCAGTTTCACCTGTCTTTCACTAGGGGGACTTGTCAGGGAGTCACAAAAACATTGAACTTTAGGAAGGCAAAGTTTGAACAGCTTAGAGATGCCCTTAATCTGGTAGACTGGGACAATATCCTCAGAAATGAGAATACAGATAATAAATGGGAAATGTTTAAGAACATCCTAAATAGGCAGTGTAAGCGGTTTATACCTTGTGGGAATAAAAGGACTAGAAATAGGAAAAACCCAATGTGGCTAAACAAAGAAGTAAGACAGGCAATTAACAGTAAAAAGAAAGCATTTGCACTATTAAAGCAGGATGGCACCATTGAAGCTCTAAAAAACTATAGGGAGAAAAATACTTTATCTAAAAAACTAATTAAAGCTGCCAAAAAGGAAACAGAGAAGCACATTGCTAAGGAGAGTAAAACTAATCCCAAACTGTTCTTCAACTATATCAATAGTAAAAGAATAAAAACTGAAAATGTAGGCCCCTTAAAAAATAGTGAGGAAAGAATGGTTGTAGATGACGAGGAAAAAGCTAACATATTAAACACCTTCTTCTCCACGGTATTCACGGTGGAAAATGAAATGCTAGGTGAAATCCCAAGAAACAATGAAAACCCTATATTAAGGGTCACCAATCTAACCCAAGAAGAGGTGCGAAACCGGCTAAATAAGATTAAAATAGATAAATCTCCGGGTCCGGATGGCATACACCCACGAGTACTAAGAGAACTAAGTAATGTAATAGATAAACCATTATTTCTTATTTTTAGGGACTCTATAGAGACAGGGTCTGTTCCGCAGGATTGGCGCATAGCAAATGTGGTGCCAATATTCAAAAAGGGCTCTAAAAGTGAACCTGGAAATTATAGGCCAGTAAGTCTAACCTCTATTGTTGGTAAAATATTTGAAGGGTTTCTGAGGGATGTTATTCTGGATTATCTCAATGAGAATAACTGTTTAACTCCATATCAGCATGGGTTTATGAGAAATCGCTCCTGTCAAACCAATCTAATCAGTTTTTATGAAGAGGTAAGCTATAGACTGGACCACGGTGAGTCATTGGACGTGGTATATCTCGATTTTTCCAAAGCGTTTGATACCGTGCCGCACAAGAGGTTGGTACACAAAATGAGAATGCTTGGTCTGGGGGAACATGTGTGTAAATGGGTTAGTAACTGGCTTAGTGATAGAAAGCAGAGGGTGGTTATAAATGGTATAGTCTCTAACTGGGTCGCTGTGACCAGTGGGGTACCGCAGGGGTCAGTATTGGGACCTGTTCTCTTCAACATATTCATTAATGATCTGGTAGAAGGTTTACACAGTAAAATATCGATATTTGCAGATGATACAAAACTATGTAAAGCAGTTAATACAAGAGAAGATAGTATTCTGCTACAGATGGATCTGGATAAGTTGGAAACTTGGGCTGAAAGGTGGCAGATGAGGTTTAACAATGATAAATGTAAGGTTATACACATGGGAAGAGGGAATCAATATCACCATTACACACTGAATGGGAAACCACTGGGTAAATCTGACAGGGAGAAGGACTTGGGGATCCTAGTTAATGATAAACTTACCTGGAGCAGCCAGTGCCAGGCAGCAGCTGCCAAGGCAAACAGGATCATGGGGTGCATTAAAAGAGGTCTGGATACACATGATGAGAGCATTATACTGCCTCTGTACAAATCCCTAGTTAGACCGCACATGGAGTACTGTGTCCAGTTTTGGGCACCGGTGCTCAGGAAGGATATAATGGAACTAGAGCGAGTACAAAGGAGGGCAACAAAATTAATAAAGGGGATGGGAGAACTACAATACCCAGATAGATTAGCGAAATTAGGATTATTTAGTCTAGAAAAAAGACGACTGAGGGGCGATCTAATAACCATGTATAAGTATATAAGGGGACAATACAAATATCTCGCTGAGGATCTGTTTATACCAAGGAAGGTGACGGGCACAAGGGGGCATTCTTTGCGTCTGGAGGAGAGAAGGTTTTTCCACCAACATAGAAGAGGATTCTTTACTGTTAGGGCAGTGAGAATCTGGAATTGCTTGCCTGAGGAGGTGGTGATGGCGAACTCAGTCGAGGGGTTCAAGAGAGGCCTGGATGTCTTCCTGGAGCAGAACAATATTGTATCATACAATTATTAGGTTCTGTAGAAGGACGTAGATCTGGGTATTTATTATGATGGAATATAGGCTGAACTGGATGGACAAATGTCTTTTTTCGGCCTTACTAACTATGTTACTATGTTACTATGTTACTATGTAGGACAGGAGGAGTGGTACTGTGCAGTGTATATATACAGGACAGGAGGAGTGGAACTGTGCAGTGTATATATACAGGAGGAGTGGTACTGTGCAGTGTATATATACAGGAGGAGTGGTACTGTGCAGTGTATATATACAAGAGGAGTGATACTGTGCGGTGTATATATACAGGAGGAGTGGTACTGTGCAGTGTATATATACAGGAGGAGTGGTCCTGTGCGGTATATATATACAGGACAGGAGGAGTGGTACTGTGCAGTGTATATATACAGGACAGGAGGAGTGGTACTGTGCAGTGTATATATACAGGACAGGAGGAGTGGTACTGTGCAGTGTATATATACAGGACAGGAGGAGTGGTACTGTGCAGTGTATATATACAGGACAAGAGGAGTGGTACTGTGCAGTGTATATATACAGGACAGGAGGAGTGGTACTGTGCAGTGTATATATACAGGACAAGAGGAGTGGTACTGTGCGGTGTATATATACAGGAGGAGTGGTACTGTGCAGTGTATATTTACAGGACAGGAGGAGTGGTACTGTGCAGTGTATATATACAGGAGGAGTGGTACTGTGCAGTGTATATATACAGGACAGGAGGAGTGGTACTGTGCAGTGTATATATACAGGAGGAGTGGTACTGTGCAGTGTATATATACAGGACAGGAGGAGTGGTACTGTGCGGTGTATATATACAGGAGGAGTGGTACTGTGCAGTGTATATATACAGGAGGAGTGGTACTGTGCAGTGTATATATACAGGACAGGAGGAGCGGTACTGTGCAGTGTATATATACAGGACAGGAGGAGTGGTACTGTGCAGTGTATATATACAGGAGGAGTGGTACTGTGCAGTGTATATATACAGGACAGGAGGAGTGGTACTGTGCGGTGTATATATATACAGGACAGGAGGAGTGGTACTGTGCAGTGTATATATACAGGACAGGAGGAGTGGTACTGTGCAGTGTATATATACAGGACAGGAGGAGTGGAACTGTGCAGTGTATATATACAGGAGGAGTGGTACTGTGCAGTGTATATATACAGGAGGAGTGGTCCTGTGCGGTGTATATATACAGGACAGGAGGAGTGGTACTGTGCAGTGTATATATACAGGACAGGAGGAGCGGTACTGTGCAGTGTATATATACAGGACAGGAGGAGTGGTACTGTGCAGTGTATATATACAGGAGGAGTGGTACTGTGCAGTGTATATATACAGGACAGGAGGAGTGGTACTGTGCAGTGTATATATACAGGACAGGAGGAGTGGTACTGTGCAGTGTATATATACAGGACAGGAGGAGTGGAACTGTGCAGTGTATATATACAGGACAGGAGGAGTGGTACTGTGCGGTGTATATATACAGGACAGGAGGAGTGGTACTGTGCGGTGTATATATACAGGACAGGAGGAGTGGTACTGTGCAGTGTATATATACAGGACAGGAGGAGTGGTACTGTGCAGTGTATAAATACAGGAGGAGTGGTACTGTGCAGTGTATATATACAGGAGGAGTGGAACTGTGCAGTGTATATATACAGGAGGAGTGGTACTGTGCAGTGTATATATACAGGAGGAGTGGTACTGTGCAGTGTGTATATACAGGACAGGAGGAGTGGTACTGTGCAGTGTATATATACAGGACAGGAGGAGTGGAACTGTGCAGTGTATAAATACAGGAGGAGTGGTACTGTGCAGTGTATATATACAGGAGGAGTGGAACTGTGCAGTGTATATATACAGGAGGAGTGGTACTGTGCAGTGTATATATACAGGAGGAGTGGTACTGTGCAGTGTGTATATACAGGACAGGAGGAGTGGAACTGTGCAGTGTATATATACAGGACAGGAGGAGTGGAACTGTGCAGTGTATATATACAGGACAGGAGGAGTGGTACTGTGCGGTGTATATATACAGGACAGGAGGAGTGGTACTGTGCAGTGTATATATACAGGACAGGAGGAGTGGAACTGTGCAGTGTATATATACAGGACAGGAGGAGTGGTACTGTGCGGTGTATATATACAGGACAGGAGGAGTGGTACTGTGCGGTGTATATATACAGGACAGGAGGAGTGGTACTGTGCAGTGTATATATACAGGACAGGAGGAGTGGTACTGTGCAGTGTATATATACAGGACAGGAGGAGTGGAACTGTGCAGTGTATATATACAGGAGGAGTGGTACTGTGCAGTGTATATATACAGGAGGAGTGGTACTGTGCAGTGTATATATACAGGAGGAGTGGTACTGTGCGGTGTATATATACAGGACAGGAGGAGTGGTACTGTGCAGTGTATATATACAGGAGGAGTGGTACTGTGCAGTGTATATATACAGGAGGAGTGGTACTTTGCAGTGTATATATACAGGAGGAGTGGCCCTGTGCGGTGTATATATACAGGACAGGAGGAGTGGTACTGTGCAGTGTATATATACAGGACAGGAGGAGTGGTACTGTGCGGTGTATATATACAGGAGGAGTGGTACTGTGCGGTGTATATATACAGGACAGGAGGAGTGGTACTGTGCAGTGTATATATACAGGACAAGAGGAGTGGAACTGTGCAGTGTATATATACAGGACAGGAGGAGTGGTACTGTACAGTGTATATATACAGAACAGGAGGAGTGGTACTGTGCAGTGTATATATACAGGAGGAGTGGTACTGTGCAGTGTATATATACAGGAGGAGTGGTCCTGTGCGGTGTATATATACAGGACAGGAGGAGTGGTACTGTGCAGGGTATATATACAGGACAGGAGGAGTGGTACTGTGCGGTGTATATATACAGGACAGGAGGAGTGGTACTGTGCAGTGTGTATATACAGGACAGGAGGAGTGGTACTGTGCGGTGTATATATACAGGACAGGAGGAGTGGTACTGTGCGGTGTATATATACAGGACAAGAGGAGTGGTACTGTGCGGTGTATATATACAGGACAAGAGGAGTGGTACTGTGCATTGTATATACAGTTAGGTCCATATATATTTGGACAGAGACAACATTTTTCTAATTTTTGTTATAGACATTACCACAATGAATTTTAAACAAAACAATTCAGATGCAGTTGAAGTTCAGACTTTCAGCTTTCATTTGAGGGTATCTACATTAAAATTGGATGAAGGGTTTAGGAGTTTCAGCTCCTTAACATGTGCCACCCTGTTTTTAAAGGGACCAAAAGTAATTGGACAATTGACTCCAAGGCTATTTCACGGACAGGTGTGGGCAATACCTTCGTTATGTCATTCTCAATTAAGCAGATAAAAGGCCTGAAGTTGATTTGAGGTGCGGTGCTGCATTTGGAAGGTTTTGCTGTGAAGTAAACATGCGGTAAAGGAGCTCTCCATGCAGGTGAAACAAGCCATCCTTAAGCTGCGAAAACAGAAAAAACCCATCCGAGAAATTGCTACAATATTAGGAGCGGCAAAATCTACAGTTTGGTCCATCCTGAGAAAGAAAGAAAGCACTGGTGAACTCATCAATGCAAAAAGACCTGGGCGCCCACGGAAGACAACAGTGGTGGATGATCGCAGAATAATCTCCATGGTGAAGAGAAACCCCTTCACAACAGCCGACCAAGTGACCAACACTCTCCAGGAGGTCGGCGGATCAATATCCAAATCTACCATAAAGAGAAGACTGCATGAAAGTAACTACAGAGGGTTCACTGCACGGTGCAGCCACTCATAAGCATCAAGAATAAAAAGGCTAAAAACATCTAAAAAAGCCGCACAGTTCTGGAAGAACATTCTATGGACAGATGAAACCAAGATCAACCTCTACCAGAATGATGGAAAGAGAAAAGTATGGTGAAGGCGCGGTCCAGCTCATGATCCAAAGCATACCACATCATCTGTAAAACACGGCGGAGGCAGTGTGATGGCGCGGGCATGCATGGCTGCCAGTGGCACTGGGTCACTAGTGTTTATTGATGATGTGACACAGGACAGAAGCAGCTGAATGAATTCTGAGGTCTTCAGAGCCGCCATACTGTGTGCTCAGATCCAGCCAAATGGAGCCAAACTGATTGGTCCTCGTTTCATACTACAGATGAACAATAGTAACATAGTAACATAGTTAGTAAGGCCGAAAAAAGACATTTGTCCATCCAGTTCAGCCTATATTCCATCATAATAAATCCCCAGATCTACGTCCTTCTACAGAACCTAATAATTGTATGATACAATATTGTTCTGCTCCAGGAAGACATCCAGGCCTCTCTTGAACCCCTCGACTGAGTTCGCCATCACCACCTCCTCAGGCAAGCAATTCCAGATTCTCACTGCCCTAACAGTAAAGAATCCTCTTCTATGTTGGTGGAAAAACCTTCTCTCCTCCAGACGCAAAGAATGCCCCCTTGTGCCCGTCACCTTCCTTGGTATAAACAGATCCTCAGCGAGATATTTGTATTGTCCCCTTATATACTTATACATGGTTATTAGATCGCCCCTCAGTCGTCTTTTTTCTAGACTAAATAATCCTAATTTCGCTAATCTATCTGGGTATGGTAGTTCTCCCATCCCCTTTATTAATTTTGTTGCCCTCCTTTGTACTCTCTCTAGTTCCATTATATCCTTCATGAGCACCGGTGCCCAAAACTGGACACAGTACTCCATGTGCGGTCTAACTAGGGATTTGTACAGAGGCAGTATAATGCTCTCATCATGTGTATCCAGACCTCTTTTAATGCACCCCATGATCCTGTTTGCCTTGGCAGCTGCTGCCTGGCACTGGCTGCTCCAGGTAAGTTTATCATTAACTAGGATCCCCAAGTCCTTCTCCCTGTCAGATTTACCCAGTGGTTTCCCGTTCAGTGTGTAATGGTGATATTGATTCCCTCTTCCCATGTGTATAACCTTACATTTATCATTGTTAAACCTCATCTGCCACCTTTCAGCCCAAGTTTCCAACTTATCCAGATCCATCTGTAGCAGAATACTATCTTCTCTTGTATTAACTGCTTTACATAGTTTTGTATCATCTGCAAATATCGATATTTTACTGTGTAAACCTTCTACCAGATCATTAATGAATATGTTGAAGAGAACAGGTCCCAATACTGACCCCTGCGGTACCCCACTGGTCACAGCGACCCAGTTAGAGACTATACCATTTATAACCACCCTCTGCTTTCTATCACTAAGCCAGTTACTAACCCATTTACACACATTTTCCCCCAGACCAAGCATTCTCATTTTGTGTACCAACCTCTTGTGCGGCACGGTGTCAAACGCTTTGGAAAAATCGAGATATACCACGTCCAATGACTCACCGTGGTCCAGCCTATAGCTTACCTCTTCATAAAAACTGATTAGATTGGTTTGACAGGAGCGATTTCTCATAAACCCATGCTGATATGGAGTTAAACAGTTATTCTCATTGAGATAATCCAGAATAACATCCCTCAGAAACCCTTCAAATATTTTACCAACAATAGAGGTTAGACTTACTGGCCTATAATTTCCAGGTTCACTTTTAGAGCCCTTTTTGAATATTGGCACCACATTTGCTATGCGCCAGTCCTGCGGAACAGACCCTGTCGCTATAGAGTCACTAAAAATAAGAAATAATGGTTTATCTATTACATTACTTAGTTCTCTTAGTACTCGTGGGTGTATGCCATCCGGACCCGGAGATTTATCTATTTTAATCTTATTTAGCCGGTTTCGCACCTCTTCTTGGGTTAGATTGGTGACTCTTAATATAGGGTTTTCATTGTTTCTTGGGATTTCACCTAGCATTTCATTTTCCACCGTGAATACCGTGGAGAAGAAGGTGTTTAATATGTTAGCTTTTTCCTCGTCATCTACAACCATTCTTTCCTCACTATTTTTTAAGGGGCCTACATTTTCAGTTTTTATTCTTTTACTATTGATATAGTTGAAGAACAGTTTGGGATTAGTTTTACTCTCCTTAGCAATGTGCTTCTCTGTTTCCTTTTTGGCAGCTTTAATTAGTTTTTTAGATAAAGTATTTTTCTCCCTATAGTTTTTTAAAGCTTCAATGGTGCCATCCTGCTTTAGTAGTGCAAATGCTTTCTTTTTACTGTTAATTGCCTGTCTTACTTCTTTGTTTAGCCACATTGGGTTTTTCCTATTTCTAGTCCTTTTATTCCCACAAGGTATAAACCGCTTACACTGCCTATTTAGGATGTTCTTAAACATTTCCCATTTATTATCTGTATTCTTATTTCTGAGGATATTGTCCCAGTCTACCAGATTAAGGGCATCTCTAAGCTGGTCAAACTTTGCCTTCCTAAAGTTCAGTGTTTTTGTGACTCCCTGACAAGTCCCCCTAGTGAAAGACAGGTGAAACTGTACAATATTGTGGTCGCTATTTCCTAGATGCCCGACCACCTGCAGATTTGTTATTCTGTCAGGTCTATTAGATAGTATTAGGTCTAAAAGTGCTGCTCCTCTGGTTGGATTCTGCACCAATTGTGAAAGATAATTTTTCTTGATTATTAGCAGAAACCTGTTGCCTTTATGGGTTTCACAGGTTTCACTTTCCCAGTTAATATCCGGGTAGTTAAAGTCCCCCATAACCAGGACCTCATTATGGGTTGCAGCTTCATCTATCTGCTTTAGAAGTAGACTTTCCATGGTTTCTGTTATATTTGGGGGTTTGTAACAGACCCCAATGAGAATTTTGTTACCATTTTTCCCTCCATGAATTTCGACCCATATGGACTCGACATCCTCATTCCCTTCGCTAATATCCTCCCTTAAAGTGGACTTTAGACAAGACTTTACATAGAGACAAACCCCTCCTCCTCTCCGATTTTTACGATCCTTTCTAAACAGACTGTAACCCTGTAAGTTAACTGCCCAGTCATAGCTTTCATCTAACCATGTCTCGGTTATTCCCACTATGTCAAAGTTACCTGTAGATATTTCTGCTTCTAGTTCTTCCATCTTGTTTGTCAGGCTTCTGGCGTTTGCGAGCATGCAGTTTAGAGGATTTTGTTTTGTTCCAATCTCCTCACTGTGGATTGTTTTAGAAATGTTCTTACCTCCCTTCTGAGTATGTTTTCCTGGGTCGTCTTTGTTCGAGTCTAATGTTTTTCTTCCCGTCCCCTCTTCTTCTAGTTTAACGCCCTCCTGATGAGTGTAGCGAGTCTTCTGGCAAATGTGTGTTTCCAAGGTTTGTTGAGGTGTAGTCCATCTCTGGCGAGGAGTCCATCGTACCAGTAATTCACACCGTGGTCCAGGAATCCGAATCCTTGTTGTCTGCACCACAATGACCCAAAACATAAAGCCAAAGCAACCCAGGAGTTTATTCAGGGGTGGATTAAGGGTAGCCAGGGCCCCGGGCTGTTCACACACTGTGGGCCCCCCCCCCGGTCATGTGACGGGGGTCATGTGACAGGGGTCATGTGACGGGGGTCATGTGACGGGGGTCATGATATACCCGAACCAGATTATACCAGAAAAATGGCCGGGCCCTACTCTACTGTAACCTATTAAATATTTGTTAAAATCTGCAATACAATTTAGGTATAGCTTGACCAATAATATCACATACAAGGAACAAATACAACCGCACCGTGACCAGACCACAAATTACAACCACAGTGATCGAATAATACTACATACAAGGGACAAATACCACAACACTATTTCCAGACCACATATTACCACCACATAGTGACTGAATACTACAATACTGATCAGTAATAAAAAAAACAACACAATACTATCACCATAAGTGCCAGTATTCACAGGAGATCTGTACTTAGTATGCAGTGTCTGTGTAGAGGTAATACAGTGATCACTGGTGACATTATACACAGGACCTCTATATAGTATACAGTGTATAGTGTCAGTGTATAGGTAACACTGACTCACCAGTGACGTCTCTAGGTGAAGTCCTTCATCTTTCATCCAGCACAGACCGCCATCATTCCTTCCAGCCAGGACTCGTTTCTGCAGGAAATAACACAGTTATCTCGAGCTCCACTTGCAGAACACATTACTTAATTTTTCACAACTTCTACATTACACCACATGAAGAAGAAAAGGTGATATAGTGTCACTCTGCATAATAACAGGACCGCCCCCCCATTTAAAACAGTATACTCAAAAAATAAAATAAATACATCACTGCAGTAACAATATCCCTTAATTAGCCCCTATGGTAATAATATTCCCCACCCTGGCTCCGTTTATCTCATTCCTGGCTCCAGCCATATGTTCTCCCATCCTGCACTCATGAGTATCCATTCTACCCTATATGATCTCCCCATCCTGCCCCATCTGTCTCCATCGTATCCATCCTGCCCCATGATCCAATCCTGCCCCATGTCTCCAATCATGCCCCGTGCCTACATTCTGCCCATGCCTCCAGTCCTGCCCCCAGTGTGTCCAGCATATTACCCCCAGTGTGTCCAGCAATCTGGCCCAGTGTCTCCAGCATTGCCCCAGTGTGTCCAGCAATCATCTGCCCCAGTGTATCCAGCATTGCCCCAGTGTGTCCAGCAATCATCTGCCCCAGTGTCTCCAGCAATCATCTGCCCCAGTGTCTCCAGCAATCATCTGCCCCAGTGTGTCCTCCAGCAATCTGCCCCCAGTGTGTCCTCCAGCAATCTGCCCCCAGTGTGTCCTCCAGCAATCTGCCCCCAGTGTGTCCTCCAGCAATCTGCCCCCAGTGTGTCCTCCAGCAATCTGCCCCCAGTGTGTCCTCCAGCAATCTGCCCCCAGTGTGTCCTCCAGCAATCTGCCCCCAGTGTGTCCTCCAGCAATCTGCCCCACTGTCTCCAGCATTGCCCCACTGTCTCCAGCAATCTGCCCCCAGTGTGTCCTCCAGCAATCTGCCCCAATGTCTCCAGCATTGCCCCACTGTCTCCAGCAATCTGCCCCACTGTCTCCAGCAATCCGCCCCACTGTCTCCAGCAATCTGCCCCACTGTCTCCAGCAATCTGCCCCCAGTGTGTCCTCCAGCAATCTGCCCCCAGTGTCCGTCCTCCAGCCATCTGCCCCCAGTGTCCGTCCTCCAGCCATCTGCCCCCAGTGTCCGTCCTTCAGCCATCTGCCCCCAGTGTCCGTCCTCCAGCCATCTGCCCCCAGTGTCCGTCCTCCAGCCATCTGCCCCCAGTGTGCGTCCTCCAGCCATCTGCCCCCAGTGTGCGTCCTCCAGCCATCTGCCCTCAGTGTCCGTCCTCCAGCCATCTGCCCCCAGTGTGCGTCCT
Source organism: Ranitomeya imitator (assembly GCF_032444005.1). Taxonomy (NCBI): domain Eukaryota; kingdom Metazoa; phylum Chordata; class Amphibia; order Anura; family Dendrobatidae; genus Ranitomeya; species Ranitomeya imitator. The sequence continues at coordinate 15,398,770 of NC_091284.1, read as the reverse complement.
CCAGCCATCTGCCCCCAGTGTGCGTCCTCCAGCCATCTGCCCTCAGTGTCCGTCCTCCAGCCATCTGCCCTCAGTGTCCGTCCTCCAGCCATCTGCCCTCAGTGTCCGTCCTCCAGCCATCTGCCCTCTGTGTCCGTCCTCCAGCCATCTGCCCCCAGTGTCCGTCCTCCAGCCATCTGCCCCCAGTGTCCGTCCTCCAGCCATCTGCCCCCAGTGTCCGTCCTCCAGCCATCTGCCCCCAGTGTGCGTCCTCCAGCCATCTGCCCCCAGTGTCTGTCCTCCAGCCATCTGCCCCCAGTGTCCGTCCTCCAGCCATCTGCCCCCAGTGTCCGTCCTCCAGCCATCTGCCCCCAGTGTCCGTCCTCCAGCCATCTGCCCCCAGTGTCCGTCCTCCAGCCATCTGCCCCCAGTGTGCGTCCTCCAGCCATCTGCCCTCAGTGTCCGTCCTCCAGCCATCTGCCCTCAGTGTCCGTCCTCCAGCCATCTGCCCTCAGTGTCCGTCCTCCAGCCATCTGCCCCCAGTGTGCGTCCTCCAGCCATCTGCCCTCAGTGTCCGTCCTCCAGCCATCTGCCCCCAGTGTCCGTCCTCCAGCCATCTGCCCTCAGTGTCCGTCCTCCAGCCATCTGCCCTCAGTGTCCGTCCTCCAGCCATCTGCCCTCAGTGTCCGTCCTCCAGCCATCTGCCCCCAGTGTCCGTCCTCCAGCCATCTGCCCCCAGTGTCCGTCCTCCAGCCATCTGCCCCCAGTGTCCGTCCTCCAGCCATCTGCCCCCAGTGTGCGTCCTCCAGCCATCTGCCCCCAGTGTGCGTCCTCCAGCCATCTGCCCCCAGTGTCCGTCCTCCAGCCATCTGCCCCCAGTGTCCGTCCTCCAGCCATCTGCCCTCAGTGTCCGTCCTCCAGCCATCTGCCCTCAGTGTCCGTCCTCCAGCCATCTGCCCCCAGTGTCCGTCCTCCAGCCATCTGCCCCCAGTGTCCGTCCTCCAGCCATCTGCCCCCAGTGTCCGTCCTCCAGCCATCTGCCCCCAGTGTCCGTCCTCCAGCCATCTGCCCCCAGTGTCCGTCCTCCAGCCATCTGCCCCCAGTGTCCGTCCTCCAGCCATCTGCCCCCAGTGTCCGTCCTCCAGCCATCTGCCCCCAGTGTCCGTCCTCCAGCCATCTGCCCCCAGTGTCCGTCCTCCAGCCATCTGCCCCCAGTGTGCGTCCTCCAGCCATCTGCCCCCAGTGTGCGTCCTCCAGCCATCTGCCCCCAGTGTGCGTCCTCCAGCCATCTGCCCCCAGTGTCCGTCCTCCAGCCATCTGCCCTCAGTGTCCGTCCTCCAGCCATCTGCCCCCAGTGTCCGTCCTCCAGCCATCTGCCCCCAGTGTCCGTCCTCCAGCCATCTGCCCCCAGTGTCCGTCCTCCAGCCATCTGCCCCCAGTGTCCGTCCTCCAGCCATCTGCCCCCAGTGTCCGTCCTCCAGCCATCTGCCCCCAGTGTCCGTCCTCCAGCCATCTGCCCCCAGTGTGCGTCCTCCAGCCATCTGCCCCCAGTGTCCGTCCTCCAGCCATCTGCCCCCAGTGTCCGTCCTCCAGCCATCTGCCCCCAGTGTGCGTCCTCCAGCCATCTGCCCTCAGTGTCCGTCCTCCAGCCATCTGCCCTCAGTGTCCGTCCTCCAGCCATCTGCCCCCAGTGTCCGTCCTCCAGCCATCTGCCCCCAGTGTCCGTCCTCCAGCCATCTGCCCCCAGTGTCCGTCCTCCAGCCATCTGCCCCCAGTGTCCGTCCTCCAGCCATCTGCCCTCAGTGTCCGTCCTCCAGCCATCTGCCCCCAGTGTCCGTCCTCCAGCCATCTGCCCCCAGTGTCCGTCCTCCAGCCATCTGCCCTCAGTGTCCGTCCTCCAGCCATCTGCCCTCAGTGTCCGTCCTCCAGCCATCTGCCCTCAGTGTCCGTCCTCCAGCCATCTGCCCTCAGTGTCCGTCCTCCAGCCATCTGCCCTCAGTGTCCGTCCTCCAGCCATCTGCCCTCAGTGTCCGTCCTCCAGCCATCTGCCCTCAGTGTCCGTCCTTCAGCCATCTGCCCTCAGTGTCCGTCCTCCAGCCATCTGCCCTCAGTGTGCGTCCTCCAGCCATCTGCCCTCAGTGTCCGTCCTCCAGCCATCTGCCCTCAGTGTCCGTCCTCCAGCCATCTGCCCTCAGTGTCCGTCCTCCAGCCATCTGCCCTCAGTGTCCGTCCTCCAGCCATCTGCCCTCAGTGTCCGTCCTCCAGCCATCTGCCCCCAGTGTGCGTCCTCCAGCCATCTGCCCCCAGTGTGCGTCCTCCAGCCATCTGCCCTCAGTGTCCGTCCTCCAGCCATCTGCCCTCAGTGTCCGTCCTCCAGCCATCTGCCCCCAGTGTCCGTCCTCCAGCCATCTGCCCTCAGTGTCCGTCCTCCAGCCATCTGCCCTCAGTGTCCGTCCTCCAGCCATCTGCCCTCAGTGTCCGTCCTCCAGCCATCTGCCCTCAGTGTCCGTCCTCCAGCCATCTGCCCTCAGTGTCCGTCCTCCAGCCATCTGCCCTCAGTGTCCGTCCTCCAGCCATCTGCCCTCAGTGTCCGTCCTCCAGCCATCTGCCCTCAGTGTCCGTCCTCCAGCCATCTGCCCCCAGTGTCCGTCCTCCAGCCATCTGCCCCCAGTGTCCGTCCTCCAGCCATCTGCCCTCAGTGTCCGTCCTCCAGCCATCTGCCCCCAGTGTCCGTCCTCCAGCCATCTGCCCTCAGTGTCCGTCCTCCAGCCATCTGCCCTCAGTGTCCGTCCTCCAGCCATCTGCCCTCAGTGTCCGTCCTCCAGCCATCTGCCCTCAGTGTCCGTCCTCCAGCCATCTGCCCTCAGTGTCCGTCCTCCAGCCATCTGCCCTCAGTGTCCGTCCTCCAGCCATCTGCCCTCAGTGTCCGTCCTCCAGCCATCTGCCCTCAGTGTGCGTCCTCCAGCCATCTGCCCTCAGTGTCCGTCCTCCAGCCATCTGCCCTCAGTGTCCGTCCTCCAGCCATCTGCCCTCAGTGTCCGTCCTCCAGCCATCTGCCCTCAGTGTCCGTCCTCCAGCCATCTGCCCTCAGTGTCCGTCCTCCAGCCATCTGCCCCCAGTGTGCGTCCTCCAGCCATCTGCCCCCAGTGTGCGTCCTCCAGCCATCTGCCCTCAGTGTCCGTCCTCCAGCCATCTGCCCTCAGTGTCCGTCCTCCAGCCATCTGCCCCCAGTGTCCGTCCTCCAGCCATCTGCCCCCAGTGTCCGTCCTCCAGCCATCTGCCCTCAGTGTCCGTCCTCCAGCCATCTGCCCCCAGTGTCCGTCCTCCAGCCATCTGCCCCCAGTGTCCGTCCTCCAGCCATCTGCCCTCAGTGTCCGTCCTCCAGCCATCTGCCCTCAGTGTCCGTCCTCCAGCCATCTGCCCTCAGTGTCCGTCCTCCAGCCATCTGCCCTCAGTGTCCGTCCTCCAGCCATCTGCCCTCAGTGTCCGTCCTCCCGCCATCTGCCCTCAGTGTCCGTCCTCCAGCCATCTGCCCTCAGTGTCCGTCCTCCAGCCATCTGCCCTCAGTGTGTGTCCGCCGTTATAAAAAAAAAAAAAAAAAACTCCTCACCTGTCCTCGCTCCAGCGCCGCGGTGAGCTCCCTCCAACAGAGCACACTCGCCGGCGACTGACAATGACGTCAGACGCCGGCGACGTGTGCGCGCGGCCGACATCAGCCGCCAGCCTCCAATTGGCTGGAGGCTGGTGTTAACTATTGACGTGCGGGCGCGTGCCCGCACATCAATAGGAAACCGCCGCAGCGCCGGAAGGGGCCCGGTGAGCAGATGAGAAGGGGCCCGATGCGGGCCCCCTCTCTCTGCCCACCGGTTACGTCAGGAGCACATAAATGCCGGCGGCGGCATTCACAGATGATTAGCAGAGGGTCGATCTCTGCGGTAGCCCAGGGCCCCCCCAGACCACAGGGCCCTGGGCTACCGCCCATATTGACCCTCTGATAATCCGCCCCTGAGTTTATTACAGCAAAGAAGTGGAATATTCTTGAATGGCCAAGTCAGTCACCTGATCTCACCCCAATTGAGCATGCATTTCACTTGTTAAAGACTAAACTTCAGACAGAAAGGCCCAAAACAAACAGCAACTGAAAACCACCGCAGTGAAGGCCGAGCATCAAAAAGGAGGAAACACAGCGTCTGGTGATGTCCATGAGTTCAACACTTCAGGCAGTCATTGCCAACAAAGGGTTTTCAATCAAGTACTAGAAATGAACACTTTATTTAAAATTATTGAATCTGTCCAATTACTTTTGGTCCCTTTAAAAGCAGGGTGGCACATGTTAAGGAGCTGAAACTCCTAAACCCTTCATCCAATTTTAATGTGGATACCCTCAAATGAAAGCTGAAAGTCTGAACTTCAACTGCACCTGAATTGTTTGGTTTAAAATTAATTGTGGTAATGTCTATAACCAAAATTAGAAAAATGTTGTCTCTGTCCAAATATATATGGACCTAACTGTATACAGGGGAGAGGTACTGTGCAGTGTATATATACAGGGGAGAGGTACTGTGCAGTGTATATATACAGGACAGGAGGAGTGGTACTGTGCGGTGTATATATACAGGGGAGAGGTACTGTGCAGTGTATACATACAGGACAGGAGGAGTGGTACTGTGCAGTGTATATATACAGGAGGAGTGGTACTGTGCAGTGTATATATACAGGGGAGAGGTACTGTGCAGTGTATATATACAGGACAGGAGGAGTGGTACTGTGCGGTGTATATATACAGGGGATAGGTACTGTGCAGTGTATATATACAGGGGAGAGGTATTGTGCAGTGTATATATACAGGGGAGAGGTACTGTGCGGTGTATATATACAGGGGAGAGGTACTGTGCAGTGTATATATACAGGACAGGAGGAGTGGTACTGTGCAGTGTATATACAGTTAGGTCCATATATATTTGGACAGAGACAATATTTTTCTAATTTTGGTTATAGACATTACCACAATGAATTTTAAACAAAACAATTCAGATGCAGTTGAAGTTCAGACTTTCAGCTTTCATTTGAGGGTATCCACATTAAAATTGGATGAAGGGTTTAGGAGTTTCAGCTCCTTAACATGTGCCACCCTGTTTTTAAAGGGACCAAAAGTAATTGGACAATTGACTCCAAGGCTATTTCATGGACAGGTGTGGGCAATCCCTTCATTACGTCATTTTCAATTAAGCAGATAAAAGGCCTGGAGTTGATGTGAGGTGTGGTGATGCATTTGGAAGGTTTTGCTGTGAAGTAAACATGCGGTAAAGGAGCTCTCCATGCAGGTGAAACAAGCCATCCTTAAGCTATGAAAACAGAAAAAAACCCATCCGAGAAATTGCTACAATATTAGGAGTGGCAAAATCTACAGTTTGGTCCATCCTGAGAAAGAAAGAAAGCACTGGTGAACTCATCAATGCAAAAAGACCTGAGCGCCCACGGAAGACAACAGTGGTGGATGATGGCATAATTATCTCCATGATGAAGAGAAACCCCTTCACAACAGCCAACCAAGTGACCAACACTCTCCAGGAAGTCGGCGTATCAATATCCAAATCTACCATAAAGAGAAGACTGCATGAAAGTAAATACAGAGGGTTCACTGCACGGTGCAGCCACTCATAAGCATCAAGAATAAAAAGGCTAAAAAACATCTAACAAAGCCGCACAGTTCTGGAAGAACATTCTATGGACAGATGAAACCAAGATCAACCTCTACCAGAATGATGGAAAGAGAAAAGTATGGTGAAGGCGCGGTCCAGCTCATGATCCAAAGCATACCACATCATCTGTAAACACGGCGGAGGCAGTGTGATGGCGCGGGCATGCATAAACCCGGCGGAGGCAGTGTGATGGCGCGGGCATGCATAAACCCGGCGGAGGCAGTGTGATGGCGCGGGAATGCATAAACCCGGCGGAGGCAGTGTGATGGCGCGGGCATGCATGGCTGCCAGTGGCACTGGGTCACTAGTGTTTATTGATGATGTGACACAGGACAGAAGAATGAATTCTGAGGTCTTCAGAGCCGCCATACTGTGTGCTCAGATCCAGCCACATGCAGCCAAACTGATTGTCCATCTGTAGTATGAAACGACGACCAATGACCCAAAACATAAAGCCAAAGCAACCCAGGAGTTTATTAAAGCAAAGAAGTGGAATATTCTTGAATGGCCAAGTCAGCCACCTGATCTCAACCCAATTGAGCAGCATTTCACTTGTTAAAGACTAAACTTCAGACAGAAAGGCCCAAAACAAACAGCAACTGAAAACCACCGCAGTGAAGGCCGGCCGAGCATCAAAAAGGACGAAACACGGCGTCTGGTGATGTCCATGAGTTCAAGATTTCAGGCAGTCATTGCCTACAAAGGGTTTTCAACCAAGTACTAAAAATGAACATTTAATTTAAAATTATTGAATCTGTCCAATTACTTTTGGTCCTTTTAAAAACAGGGTGGCACATGTTAAGGAGCTGAAACTCCTAAACCCTTCATCCAATTTTAATGTGGATACCCTCAAATGAAAGCTGAAAGTCTGAACTTCAACTGCATCTGAATTGTTCTGTTTAAAATTCAGTGTGGTAATGTCTATAACCAAAATTAGAAAAATGTTGTCTCTGTCCAAATATATATGCACCTAACTGTATATACAGGGGAGAGGTACTGTGCAGTGTATATATACAGGACAGGAGGAGTGGTACTGTGCAGTGTATATATACAGGACACGAGGAGTGGTACTGTGCGGTGTATATATACAGGGGAGAGGTACTGTGCAGTGTATATATACAGGGAAGTGGTACTGTGCAGTGTATATATACAGGGAAGTGGTACTGTGCAGTGTATATATACAGGGGAGAGGTACTGTGCAGTGTATATATACAGGGGAGAGGTACTGTGCGGTGTATATATACAGGGGAGAGGTACTGTGCAGTGTATATATACAGGACAGGAGGAGAGGTACTGTGCAGTGTATATATACAGGGGAGAGGTACTGTGCAGTGTATATATACAGGAGGAGCGGTACTGTGCAGTGTATATATACAGGGGAGAGGTACTGTGCAGTGTATATATACAGGGGAGAGGTACTGTGCAGTGTATATATACAGGGGAGAGGTACTGTGCAGTGTATATATACAGGGGAGAGGTACTGTGCAGTGTATATATACAGGGGAGAGGTACTGTGCAGTGTATATATACAGGGGAGAGGTACTGTGCAGTGTATATATACAGGGGAGAGGTACTGTGCGGTGTATATACTTCAACAGCCGCCCAGCCCAGGCCCCCAGCATCTGTCCTGTATACCGTATATATTATATACACTGTATCTATACAGGCTGTGCTGGGGGCCTGGGCTGGGCGGCTGCTGTAGTGTATATATATATATAATGTCAGCTGCAGCCGCCCAGCCCATGGCCGCCCCCCCAGGTCACACAGACTGTCAGAATATACAGCGATATAGCATGGCACTCACTCAGGTGCCGGTAGCAGCTCCTCCAGTCCGGAATCTGTCTGTGCCTGATTAGTTCAGCACTGCACACAGCCAGGAGAGCAGAGCAGGAGAACTCTCCGCCCACAATGTCACGCTGGCTGTGTCCTTAACCCCTATGTGCCTGGCCCTGCACTGACTGAGAAGATGCTTGTGCCAGGTAGGACAAATTGAAAGGGTAGAAAGGGTTAAAGCGGCCAGATGGATGTATGACTGCGTGAGTGGGCCCCCCTGTCTTGTCAGGGCCCCGGCACTTGCCCGGGTGCGCCAGGTGCTGACGCCGGCCCTGTCAGCCACGCCCACGCCACATAGCCCCAACCAATCACTAAACGTGTGTATCAGCCACACCCACTCCACATAGCCCCAACCAATCACTAAGCATGTTTATGTGGGTGTGTATCAGCCACGCCCACTCCACATAGCCCCAACCAATCACTAAGCATGTGTATGTGTGTATCAGCCACGCCCACTCCATATAGCCCCAACCAATCACTAAGCATGTGTATCAGCCACGCCCCCACTCCACATAGCCCCAACCAATCACTAAGCATGTGTATCAGCCACGCCCACTCCACATAGCTCTAACCAATCATTAAGCATGTGTATCAGCCATGCCCACTCCACATAGCCCTAACCAATCACTAAGCATGTGTATCAGCCACGCCCACTCCACATAGCCCCAACCAATCACTAAGCATGTGTATCAGCCACGCCCACTCCACATAGCCCCAACCAATCACTAAGCATGTGTATCAGCCACGCCCACTCCACATAGCCCCAACCAATCACTAAGCATAATAATAATAATAATCTTTATTTTTATATAGCGCTAACATATTCCGCAGCGCTTTACATTTTTTTGCACACATTATCATCACTGTCCCCGATGGGGCTCACAATCTAAATTCCCTATCAGTATGTCTTTAGAATGTGGGAGGAAACCGGAGTGCCCGGAGGAAACCCACGCAAACACGGGGAGAACATACAAACTCTTTGCAGATGTGAGTATCAGCCACGCCCACTCCACATAGCCCCAACCAATCACTAAGCATGTGTATCAGCCACGCCCACTCCACATAGCCCCAACCAATCACTAAGCATGTGTATCAGCCACGCCCACTCCACATAGCCCCAACCAATCACTAAGCATGTGTGTGTATCAGCCACGCCCACTCCACATATCCCCAACCAATCATTAAGCATGTGTATCAGCTATGCCCACTCCACATAGCCCTAACCAATCACTAAGCATGTGTATCAGCCACGCCCACTCCACATAGTCCCAACCAATCACTAAGCATGTGTATGTGTGTATCAGCCACGCCCACTCCACATAGCCCCAACCAATCACTAAGCATTTGAGTATCAGCCACGCCCACTCCACATAGCCCCAACCAATCACTAAGCATGTGTATGTGTGTATCAGCCACGCCCACTCCACATAGCCCCAACCAATCACTAAGCATGTGTATGTGTGTATCAGCCACGCCCACTCCACATAGCCCCAACCAATCACTAAGCATGTGTGTATCAGCCACGCCCACTCCACATAGCCCCAACCAATCACTAAGCATGTTTGTGTGGGTGTGTATCAGCCACGCCCACTCCACATAGCCCCAACCAATCACTAAGCATGTGTATGTGCGTATCAGCCACGCCCACTCCACATAGCCCCAACCAATCACTAAGCATGTGTATGTGTGTATCAGCCACGCCCACGCCACATAGCCTCAACCAATCACTAAACGTGTGTATCAGCCACGCCCACTCCACATAGCCCCAACCAATCAGTAAGCATGTTTATGTGGGTGTGTATCAGCCACGCCCACTCCACATAGCCCCAACCAATCACTAAGCATGTGTATGTGTGTATCAGCCACGCCCACTCCACATAGCCTCAACCAATCACTAAGCATGTGTGTATCAGCCACGCCCACTCCACATAGCCCCAACCAATCACTAAGCATGTTTGTGTGGGTGTGTATCAGCCACGCCCACTCCACATAGCCCCAACCAATCACTAAGCATGTGTATGTGCGTATCAGCCACGCCCACTCCACATAGCCCCAACCAATCACTAAGCATGTGTATGTGTGTATCAGCCACGCCCACGCCACATAGCCTCAACCAATCACTAAACGTGTGTATCAGCCACGCCCACTCCACATAGCCCCAACCAATCAGTAAGCATGTTTATGTGGGTGTGTATCAGCCACGCCCACTCCACATAGCCCCAACCAATCACTAAGCATGTGTATGTGTGTGTATCAGCCACGCCCACTCCACATAGCCCCAACCAATCACTAAGCATGTGTATGTGTGTATCAGCCACGCCCACTCCATATAGCCCCAACCAATCACTAAGCATGTGAATCAGCCACGCCCACTCCACATAGCCCCAACCAATCACTGAGCATGTGTGTGTATCAGCCACACCCACTCCACATAGCCCCAACCAATCACTAAGCATGTGTGTGTATCAGCCACGCCCACTCCACATAGCCCCAACCAATCATTAAGCATGTGTATCAGCCATGCCCACTCCACATAGCCCTAACCAATCACTAAGCATGTGTATCAGCCACGCCCACTCCACATAGTCCCAACCAATCACTAAGCATGTGTATGTGTGTATCAGCCACGCCCACTCCACATAGCCCCAACCAATCACTAAGCATTTGTGTATCAGCCACGCCCACTCCACATAGCCCCAACCAATCACTAAGCATGTGTATGTGTGTATCAGCCACGCCCACTCCACATAGCCCCAACCAATCACTAAGCATGTGTGTATCAGCCACGCCCACTTCACATAGCCCCAACCAATCACTAAGCATGTGCGTATCAGCCACGCCCACTCCACATAGCCCAAACCAATCACTAAGCATGTTTGTGTGTGTATCAGCCACGCCCACTCCACATAGCCCAAACCAATCACTAAGCATGTTTGTGTGTGTATCAGCCACGCCCACTCCTCATATCCCCAACCAATCACTAAGCATGTGTATGTGTGTATCAGCTACGCCCACGCCACATAGCCCCAACCAATCACTAAAGGTGTGTATCAGCCACGCCCACTCCACATAGCCCCAACCAATCACTGAGCATGTTTATGTGGCTGCGTATCAGCCACACCCACTCCACATAGCCCCAACCAATCAGTAAGCATGTGTGTGTATCAGCCACGCCCACTCCACATAGCCCTAACCAATCACTAAGCATGTGTATCAGCCACGCCCACTCCACATAGCCCTAACCAATCACTAAGCGTGTTTGTGTGGGTGTGTATCAGCCACGCCCACTCCACATATCCCCAACCAATCACTAAGCATGTGTATCAGCCACGCCCACTCCACATAGCCCCAACCAATCACTAATCATCTTTCATTTCACCAGAGCTGTTTAAAAGAAGCTGAGCTGTGATTGGTTGCTATGAGCAACAGTTTTCCGTGTAGACAGTTGTGGTAACTGAGGCCTATTATTCTTCTCGTTTCTATGGTGTTATCGTCCTTCTGTAAAGCTGGAAATAACACAATATATTACCGTGCCGACACCGACCACCTCTGCCACAGACTGCAGGGGCCCAGAATCAGGAACGTCTCTTTGTCCGGCATGAAGCTTCTCATTAACTTAAAAATTAAAACACAGATTAAAAAAAGAAACACAAGACGGATTTCTCCAACCCAGGAGTCATTGTAATCGGTGTAACAGCGTCAACCTGACAATGTTGGCTCTGACGGGATGATGTGGGATATTAGGGGTAGTAGTCCGGTGGCTCTGGCTGATGGGATGAGGTGGGATATTAGGGGTAGTAGTCCGGTGGCTCTGGCTGATGGGATGAGGTGGGATATTAGGGGTAGTAGTCCGGTGGCTCTGGCTGATGGGATGATGTGGGATATTAGGGGTAGTAGTCCGGTGGCTCTGGCTGATGGGATGATGTGGGATATTAGGGGTAGTAGTCCAGTGGCTGTGGCTGATGGGATGAGGTGGGATATTAGGGGTAGTAGTCCGGTGGCTCTGGCTGATGGGATGATGTGGGATATTAGGGGTAGTAGTCCGGTGGCTCTGGCTGATGGGATGATGTGGGATATTAGGGGTAGTAGTCCGGTGGCTCTGGCTGATGGGATGAGGTGGGATATTAGGGGTAGTAGTCCGGTGGCTCTGACAGGATGATGTGGGATATTAGGGGTAGTAGTCAGGTGGCTCTGGCTGATGGGATGATGTGGGATATTAGGGGTAGTAGTCCGGTGGGTCTGACGGATGATGTGGGATATTAGGGGTAGTAGTCCGGTGGGTCTGACGGATGATGTGGGATATTAGGGGTAGTAGTCCGGTGGGTCTGACGGATGATGTGGGATATTAGGGGTAGTAGTCCGGTGGGTCTGACGGATGATGTGGGATATTAGGGGTAGTAGTCCGGTGGCTCTGGCTGATGGGATGATGTGGGATATTAGGGGTAGTAGTCCGGTGGGTCTGACGGATGATGTGGAATATTAGGGGTAGTAGTCTGGTGGCTCTGGCTGATGGGATGATGTGGGATATTAGGGGTAGTAGTCCGGTGGCTCTGACAGGATGATGTGGGATATTAGGGGTAGTAGTCCGGTGGGTCTGACGGATGATGTGGGATATTAGGGGTAGTAGTCCGGTGGCTCTGACAGGATGATGTGGGATATTAGGGGTAGTAGTCCGGTGGCTCTGGCTAACGGGATGATGTGGGATATTAGGGGTAGTAGTCCGGTGGCTCTGACAGGATGATGTGGGATATTAGGGGTAGTAGTCCGGTGGCTCTGGCTGATGGGATGATGTGGGATATTAGGGGTAGTAGTCCGGTGGCTCTGGCTGACGGGATGATGTGGGATATTAGGGGTAGTAGTCCGGTGGCTCTGGCTGATGGGATGATGTGGGATATTAGGGGTAGTAGTCCGGTGGCTCTGACTGACGGGATGATGTGGGATATTAGGGGTAGTAGTCCGGTGGCTCTGACAGGATGATGTGGGATATTAGGGGTAGTAGTCCGGTGGCTCTGGCTGACGGGATGATGTGGGATATTAGGGGTAGTAGTCCGGTGGCTCTGGCTGATGGGATGATGTGGGATATTAGGGGTAGTAGTCCGGTGGCTCTGACAGGATGATGTGGGATATTAGGGGTAGTAGTCCGGTGGCTCTGGCTGACGGGATGATGTGGGATATTAGGGGTAGTAGTCCGGTGGCTCTGACAGGATGATGTGGGATATTAGGGGTAGTAGTCCGGTGGCTCTGGCTGACGGGATGATGTGGGATATTAGGGGTAGTAGTCCGGTGGCTCTGACTGACGGGATGATGTGGGATATTAGGGGTAGTAGTCCGGTGGCTCTGACAGGATGATGTGGGATATTAGGGGTAGTAGTCCGGTGGCTCTGGCTGATGGGATGATGTGGGATATTAGGGGTAGTAGTCCGGTGGCTCTGGCTGATGGGATGATGTGGGATATTAGGGGTAGTAGTCCGGTGGCTCTGGCTGATGGGATGATGTGGGATATTAGGGGTAGTAGTCCGGTGGCTCTGACAGGATGATGTGGGATATTAGGGGTAGTAGTCCGGTGGCTCTGGCTGATGGGATGATGTGGGATATTAGGGGTAGTAGTCCGGTGGGTCTGACGGATGATGTGGGATATTAGGGGTAGTAGTCCGGTGGGTCTGACGGATGATGTGGGATATTAGGGGTAGTAGTCCGGTGGCTCTGGCTGATGGGATGATGTGGGATATTAGGGGTAGTAGTCCGGTGGCTCTGACAGGATGATGTGGGATATTAGGGGTAGTAGTCCGGTGGCTCTGACGGATGATGTGGGATATTAGGGGTAGTAGTCCGGTGGGTCTGACGGATGATGTGGAATATTAGGGGTAGTAGTCTGGTGGCTCTGGCTGATGGGATGATGTGGGATATTAGGGGTAGTAGTCCGGTGGCTCTGACAGGATGATGTGGGATATTAGGGGTAGTAGTCCGGTGGCTCTGACAGGATGATGTGGGATATTAGGGGTAGTAGTCCGGTGGGTCTGACGGATGATGTGGGATATTAGGGGTAGTAGTCCGGTGGCTCTGACAGGATGATGTGGGATATTAGGGGTAGTAGTCCGGTGGCTCTGGCTAACGGGATGATGTGGGATATTAGGGGTAGTAGTCCGGTGGCTCTGACAGGATGATGTGGGATATTAGGGGTAGTAGTCCGGTGGCTCTGGCTGATGGGATGATGTGGGATATTAGGGGTAGTAGTCCGGTGGCTCTGGCTGACGGGATGATGTGGGATATTAGGGGTAGTAGTCCGGTGGCTCTGGCTGATGGGATGATGTGGGATATTAGGGGTAGTAGTCCGGTGGCTCTGACTGACGGGATGATGTGGGATATTAGGGGTAGTAGTCCGGTGGCTCTGACAGGATGATGTGGGATATTAGGGGTAGTAGTCCGGTGGCTCTGGCTGACGGGATGATGTGGGATATTAGGGGTAGTAGTCCGGTGGCTCTGGCTGATGGGATGATGTGGGATATTAGGGGTAGTAGTCCGGTGGCTCTGACAGGATGATGTGGGATATTAGGGGTAGTAGTCCGGTGGCTCTGGCTGACGGGATGATGTGGGATATTAGGGGTAGTAGTCCGGTGGCTCTGACAGGATGATGTGGGATATTAGGGGTAGTAGTCCGGTGGCTCTGGCTGACGGGATGATGTGGGATATTAGGGGTAGTAGTCCGGTGGCTCTGACTGACGGGATGATGTGGGATATTAGGGGTAGTAGTCCGGTGGCTCTGACAGGATGATGTGGGATATTAGGGGTAGTAGTCCGGTGGCTCTGGCTGATGGGATGATGTGGGATATTAGGGGTAGTAGTCCGGTGGCTCTGGCTGATGGGATGATGTGGGATATTAGGGGTAGTAGTCCGGTGGCTCTGGCTGATGGGATGATTGGGATATTAGGGGTAGTAGTCCGGTGGCTCTGGCTGATGGGATGATGTGGGATATTAGGGGTAGTAGTCCGAAGGCTCTGACTGAAGGGATGATGTGGGATATTAGGGGTAGTAGTCCGGTGGCTCTGGCTGATGGGATGATGTGGGATATTAGGGGTAGTAGTCCGGTGGCTCTGGCTGATGGGATGATGTGGGATATTAGGGGTAGTAGTCCGGTGGCTCTGGCTGATGGGATGATGTGGGATATTAGGGGTAGTAGTTCGGTGGCTCTGGCTGATGTGATGATGTTGGATATTAGGGGTAGTAGTCCGGTGGCTCTGGCTGATGGGATGATGTGGGATATTAGGGGTAGTAGTCCGGTGGCTCTGACTGACGGGATGATGTGGGATATTAGGGGTAGTAGTCCGGTGGCTCTGACAGGATGATGTGGGATATTAGGGGTAGTAGTCCGGTGGCTCTGGCTGACGGGATGATGTGGGATATTAGGGGTAGTAGTCCGGTGGCTCTGGCTGATGGGATGATGTGGGATATTAGGGGTAGTAGTCCGGTGGCTCTGACAGGATGATGTGGGATATTAGGGGTAGTAGTCCGGTGGCTCTGGCTGACGGGATGATGTGGGATATTAGGGGTAGTAGTCCGGTGGCTCTGACAGGATGATGTGGGATATTAGGGGTAGTAGTCCGGTGGCTCTGGCTGACGGGATGATGTGGGATATTAGGGGTAGTAGTCCGGTGGCTCTGACTGACGGGATGATGTGGGATATTAGGGGTAGTAGTCCGGTGGCTCTGACAGGATGATGTGGGATATTAGGGGTAGTAGTCCGGTGGCTCTGGCTGATGGGATGATGTGGGATATTAGGGGTAGTAGTCCGGTGGCTCTGGCTGATGGGATGATGTGGGATATTAGGGGTAGTAGTCCGGTGGCTCTGGCTGATGGGATGATTGGGATATTAGGGGTAGTAGTCCGGTGGCTCTGGCTGATGGGATGATGTGGGATATTAGGGGTAGTAGTCCGAAGGCTCTGACTGAAGGGATGATGTGGGATATTAGGGGTAGTAGTCCGGTGGCTCTGACGGGATGAGGTGGGATATTAGGGGTAGTAGTCCGGTGGCTCTGATGGGATGATGTGGGATATTAGGGGTAGTAGTCCGGTGGCTCTGGCTGATGGGATGATGTGGGATATTAGGGGTAGTAGTCCGGTGGCTCTGGCTGATGGGATGAGGTGGAATATTAGGGGTAGTAGTCTGGTGGCTCTGGCTGATGAGATGATTGGGATATTAGGGGTAGTAGTCCGGTGGCTCTGGCTGATGGGATGATGTGGGATATTAGGGGCAGTAGTCCGGTGGCTCTGGCTGACGGAATGATGTGGGATATTAGGGGTAGTAGTCCGGTGGCTCTGGCTGATGGGATGATGTGGGATATTAGGGGTAGTAGTCCGGTGGCTCTGACGGGATGAGGTGGGATATTAGGGGTAGTAGTCCGGTGGCTCTGATGGGATGATGTGGGATATTAGGGGTAGTAGTCCGGTGGCTCTGGCTGACAGGATGATGTGGGATATTAGGGGCTGTAGTCCGGTGGCTCTGGCTGATGGGATGAGGTGGAATATTAGGGGTAGTAGTCTGGTGGCTCTGGCTGATGAGATGATTGGGATATTAGGGGTAGTAGTCCGGTGGCTCTGGCTGATGGGATGATGTGGGATATTAGGGGTAGTAGTCCGGTGGCTCTGGCTGACGGAATGATGTGGGATATTAGGGGTAGTAGTCCGGTGGCTCTGGCTGATGGGATGAGGTGGAATATTAGGGGTAGTAGTCCGGTGGCTCTGGCTGATGGAATGATGTGGGATATTAGGGGTAGTAGTCCGGTGGCTCTGGCTGATGGGATGATGTGGGATATTAGGGGTAGTAGTCCGATGGCTCTGGCTGATGGGATGATGTGGGATATTAGGGGTAGTAGTCTGGTGGCTCTGGCTGATGAGATGATTGGGATATTAGGGGTAGTAGTCCGGTGGCTCTGGCTGATGGGATGAGGTGGAATATTAGGGGTAGTAGTCCGGTGGCTCTGGCTGACGGAATGATGTGGGATATTAGGGGTAGTAGTCCGGTGGCTCTGACAGGATGATGTGGGATATTAGGGGTAGTAGTCCGGTGGCTCTGGCTGATGGGATGATGTGGGATATTAGGGGTAGTAGTCCGGTGGCTCTGGCTGATGGGATGATGTGGGATATTAGGGGTAGTAGTCCGGTGGCTCTGGCTGACGGAATGATGTGGGATATTAGGGGTAGTAGTCCAGTGGCTCTGGCTGATGGGATGAGGTGGGATAATAGGGGTAGTAGTCCGGTGGCTCTGGCTGACGGATTGATGTGGGATATTAGGGGTAGTAGTCCGGTGGCTCTGGCTGACGGATTGATGTGGGATATTAGGGGTAGTAGTCCGGTGGCTCTGGCTGATGTGATGATGTGGGATATTAGGAGTAGTAGTCCAGTGGCTCTGGCTGACGGTATGATGTGGGATATTAGGGGTAGTAGTCCGGTGGCTCTGGCTGATGGGATGATGTGGGATATTAGGGGTAGTAGTTCGGTGGCTCTGGCTGACAGGATGATGTGGGATATTAGGGGTAGTAGTTCGGTGGCTCTGGCTGATGGGATGATGTGGGATATTAGGGGTAGTAGTTCGGTGGCTCTGGCTGGCGGGATGATGTTGGATATTAGGGGTAGTAGTTCGGTGGCTCTGGCTGACGGATTGATGTGGGATATTAGGGGTAGTAGTTCGGTGGCTCTGGCTGATGGGATGATGTGGGATATTAGGGGTAGTAGTCCGGTGGCTCTGGCTGATGGGATGATGTGGGATATTAGGAGTAGTAGTCCAGTGGCTCTGGCTGACGGAATGATGTGGGATATTAGGGGTAGTAGTCCGGTGGCTCTGGCTGGCGGGATGATGTGGGATATTAGGGGTAGTAGTCCGGTGGCTCTGGCTGATGGGATAATGTGGGATATTAGGGGTAGTAGTCCGGTGGCTCTGGCTGACGGATTGATGTGGGATATTAGGGGTAGTAGTTCGGTGGCTCTGGCTGATGGGATGATGTGGGATATTAGGGGTAGTAGTCCGGTGGCTCTGGCTGATGGGATGATGTGGGATATTAGGGGTAGTAGTTCGGTGGCTCTGGCTGATGTGATGATGTTGGATATTAGGGGTAGTAGTTCGGTGGCTCTGGCTGACGGATTGATGTGGGATATTAGGGGTAGTAGTTCGGTGGCTCTGGCTGATGGGATGATGTGGGATATTAGGGGTAGTAGTCCGGTGGCTCTGGCTGACGGAATGATGTGGGATATTAGGGGTAGTAGTCCGGTGGCTCTGGCTGACGGAATGATGTGGGATATTAGGGGTAGTAGTCCAGTGGCTCTGGCTGGCGGGATGATGTTGGAAATCTGTTCATCTTTGCGCCGGAAGGAAAAACCAAAAATGTTGTTTACCAAAAGTCTCTTGAATTAGTTGAAAATGAAATCCTATCAATACTTCAGTTATCATTTAGTTAATTTGTGTTGTAAATCTGTAGTGTTGAATATATGATGTGGATTGTTTTTATGTGCAATATAATCATTATAATTTGTTATAACTAACCACAGTTTGTTACTGTGCCAGGGCAACACCGGCCACTTCAGGTAGTACAAAATATTTTGAGATTTTATTAGTTCGGGAAATTACGCAGCGAAACTAAATATGTTCATGGTTTTTAGATTTCACATTTTGGGAAAAGGCAGATGATTTAAATGTTTATATATAATTTTATTTAACATATATTTTTTTCTTAAATAAAAAGCAATAATCACCCGATTTCATTTCTACATGTGGATCTAAAAATGTGCGCCAAAATACCTCTCCCCAGCGCGATCCATGCAGATCAGGTTGTTCTTGTCCTGGGTGGCGAGGCCCGTGACAATAAAAACGCTGGATATTATTGATTGTGCACATGATCCGGTGAGAATCTCCTGGTCTTCCCGATCCCAGACTCTACATCACAGCGGATTCATCCCGTCCTTTACTTCTAGGATACATTATTATTATTATTTATTGTTATAGCGCCATTTATTCCATGGCGCTTTACATGTGAGGAGGGGTATACATAATAAAAACAGGTACAATAATCTTAACCCCTTAGCGACCGCCGATACGCCTTTTAACGGCGGCCGCTAAGGGTACTTAAACCACAGCGCCGTTAATTAACGGCGCTGTGGAAAAAGTAAATGGCGCCCCCCAGAGTTGGATTTTCTCCGGGGTCTCGGCTGCCGGGGGTAGCCAAGACCCCAGAGAACATGATTCGGGGTTTTTTTAACCCACCCCGCATTTGCGATCGCCGGTAATTAACCGTTTACCGGCGATCGCAAAAAAAAAAAACGCGATCTCTTTTTAATTTCTTTGTCCTCCGATGTGATCGCACATCGGAGGACAGAGAAAAGGGGTCCAAGGTAGCCCCCCAATACTTACCTATCTCCCCCGATGCTCCTCGTGTCTCCCGGTGGGCGCCGCCATCTTCAAAATGGCGGGCGCGGGCGCAGTGCGCCCGCCGGCCGGCCCTGCGAGAATCTTTGGGGTCTCGGCTGCCGGGGGTAGCCGAGACCCCAAAGAGCATGATCGGGGTCGGTTTTACCGACCCCTGTTTTGCGATCGCCGGTAATTAACTGTTTACCGGCGACCGCAAAAAAAAAAAAAAAAAGTAAAGTGTAATGCTCTGTCCTCTGATGTGATCGCACATCAGAGGACAGAGAAATAGGGGCATTCGGGGACCCTACAATACTCACCTGTGTCCCTGGATCCTCTTGCTGCTCCTCCTGGCCGCCGGCAGAAGAGAATGGCGGGCGCATGCGCAGTGCGCCCGCCATCTGTCTCCATCTGCCGGCCGGCAGGAGAACAGCAGTTGGGGCTAAAATTAGGGTTAGGGGTTGGGTTAGGGGTAGGGTTAGGGGTAGGGGTATGGTTAGGGCTAGGGGTAGGGTTAGGGGTAGGGTTAGGGCTAGGGTTAGGGCTAGGGTTAGGGCTAGGGTTGGGGCTAAATTTAGGGTTAGGGTTGGGGCTAAATTTAGGGTTAGGGTTGGGGCTAAATTTAGGGTTAGGCTTTTTTCACACTTACGTCGGTACGGGGCCGTCGCAATGCGTCGGCCCGACATACCGACGCACGTGTGAAAATTGTGCACAACGTGGGCAGCAGCTGTAGTTTTTCAACGCATCCGCTGCCCAATCTATGTCCTGGGGAGGAGGGGGCGGAGTTACGGCCACGCATGCGCGGTCAGAAATGGCGGATGCGACGTACAAAAAAAGTTACATTGAACGTTTTTTTGTGCTGACGGTCCGCCAAAACACAACTGATCCAGTGCACGACGGACGCGACGTGTGGCCATCCGTCACGATCCGTCGGCAATGCAAGTCCATGGGCTAAAAACGCATCCTGCGGGCACATTTGCAGGATCCGTTTCTTGTCCAAAACGACGGATTGCGACGGAATGCCAAACGACGCAAGTGTGAAAGTAGCCTTAGGGCTAGGGTTAGGGTTGGGGCTAAAGTTAGGGTTAGAGTTGGGATTAGGGTTAGGGTTTGGATTAGGGTTGGTATTAGGGTTAGGGTTGGCATTAGGGTTATGCTTGGGATTAGGGTTAGGTTTGGGATTAGGGTTAAGGTTAGGGTTGTGATTAGGGGTGTATTGGGATTAGGGTTAGGTTTGAGGTTAGGGTTGAGATTAGGATTAGGGGTGTGTTGGATTTAGGGTTTTGATTAGGGTTATGGTTAGGGTTGACATTAGGGTTGTTTTGGGGTAAGGGTTGTGGTTAGGGTTAGTGATTAGGATTATGGATCAGGTTGGGATTAGGGTTAGGGGTGTGTTGGGGTTAGGGTTGGAGCTAGAATTGGGGGGTTTCCACTGTTTAGGTACATCAGGGGGTCTCCAAACACGACAGCCAATTTTGCGCTCAAAAAGTCAAATGGTGCTCCCTCCCTTCTGAGCTCTGCCGTGCGCCCAAACAGTGGGTTACCCCCACATATGGGGCATCAGCGTACTCGGGATAAATTGGACAACAACTTCTGGGGTCCAATTTCTCTTGTTACCCTTGTGAAAATAAAAACTTGGGGGCTACAAAATCTTTTTTGTGGAAAAATATATATATATTCTTTTTATGACTCTGCATTATAAACTTCTGTGAAGCA
Organism: Ranitomeya imitator; assembly: GCF_032444005.1. NCBI lineage: Eukaryota > Metazoa > Chordata > Amphibia > Anura > Dendrobatidae > Ranitomeya > Ranitomeya imitator. The sequence continues at coordinate 15,378,148 of NC_091284.1, read as the reverse complement.
CTTGGGCATTCAAAGTTCTCACCACACATCTAGATAAGTTCCTTGGGGGATCTAGCTTCCAAAATGGGGTCACTTGTGGGGGGTTTCTACAGTTTAGGTACATCAGGGGCTCTGCAATCGCAACATAATGCCCACAGACCATTCTATCAAAGTCTGCATTCCAAAAAGGCGCTCCTTCCCTTCCGAGCTCTGCCGTGCGCCCAAACAGTGGTTTACCCCCACATATGGCGCATCAGCGTACTCGGGATAAATTGGACAACAACTATTGCAGTCCAATTTCTCCTGTTACCCTTGTGAAAATAAAAACTTGGGGGCTACAATATCTTTTTTGTGGAAAAAAAAAATATTTTTTATTTTCACAACTCTGCATTCTAAACTTCTGTGAAGCACTTGGGCATTCAAAGTTCTCACCACACATCTACATAAGTTCCTTGGGGGGTCTAGTTTCCAAAATGGGGTCACTTGTGGAGGGTTTCTACTGGTTAGGTACATCAGGGGCTCTGCAAACGCAACATAATACCCGCAGACCATTCTATCAAAGTCTGCATTCCAAAACGGCGCTCCTTCCTTCCGAGCTCTGCCGTGCGCCCAAACAGTGGTTTACCCCCACATATGGGGTACCAGCATACTCAGGACAAATTGGACAACAACTTTTGGGGTCCAGTTTCTCTTGTTACCCTTGTGAAAATAAAAACTTGGGGGCTACAATATCTTTTTTGTGGAAAAAAAAAATATTTTTTATTTTCACGACTCTGTATTAGAAACTTCTGTGAAGCACTTGGGCATTCAAGGTTCTCACCACACATCTAGATAAGTTCCAAGGGGGGTCTAGTTTCCAAAATGGTGTCACTTGTGGGGGATTTCTACTGTTTAGGCACATCAGGGGCTCTCCAAACGCGACATGGCGTCCGATCTCAATTCCAGCCAATTCTACATTGAAAAAGTAAAACGGCACTCTTTCTCTTCCAAGCTCTGCGGTGCGCCCAAACAGTGGTTTACCCCCACATATTGGGTATCGACGTACTCAGGAGAAATTGCACAACAACTTTAGTGGTCTAATTTCTCCTGTTACCCTTGTGAAAATAAGAATTTGTGGGCGAAAAGATCATTTTTGTGTAAACAAAAGCGATTTTTTATTTTCACGGCTCTACGTTATAAACTTCTGTGAAGCACATGGGGGTTCAAAGTGCTCGCCACACATCTAGATAAGTTCCTTAAGGGGTCTAGTTTCCAAAATGGTGTCACTTGTGGGAGGTTTCCACTGTTTAGGCACATCAGGGGCTCTCCAAACGCGACATGGCGTCCAATCTCAATTCCAGCCAATTCTACATTGAAAAAGTAAAACGGCACTCCTTCTCTTCCAAGCTCTGTGGTGCGCCCTAACAGTGGTTTACCCCCACATATTGGGTATCAGCGTACTCAGGAGAAATTGCACAACAACTTTTGTGGTCTAATTTCTCCTGTTACCCTTGTGAAAATAAAAATTTGTGGGCAAAAAGATCATTTTTGTAGAAAAAATGCGATTTTTTTTTTTTTTTCACGGCTCTACATTATAAACTTCTGTGAAGCACATGGGGGTTCAAAGTGCTCACCACACATCTAGATATGTTCCTTAAGGGGTCTAGTTTCCAAAATGGGGTCACTTGTGGGGGATTTCTACTGTTTAGGCACATCAGGGGCTCTCCAAACGCGACATGGCGTCCAATCTCAATTCCAGCCAATTCTACATTGAAAAAGTAAAACGGCGCTCCTTCACTTCCAAGCTCTGCCATGCGCCCAAACAGTGGTTTACCCTCACATATGGAGTATCGACTTATTCAGGAGAAATCGCACAACAACTTTTGTGGTCTAATTTCTCCTGTTACCCTTGTGAAAATAAGAATTTGTGGGCGAAAAGATCATTTTTGTGTAAACAAAAGCGATTTTTTATTTTCACGGCTCTACGTTATAAACTTCTGTGAAGCACTTGGGGGTTCAAAGTGCTCACCACACATCTAGATAGGTTCCTTAAGGGGTCTAGTTTCCAAAATGGTGTCACTTGTGGGGAGTTTCCACTGTTTAGGCACATCAGGGGCTCTCTAAACGTGACATGGCGTCCGATCTCAATTCCAGCCAATTCTGCATTGAAAAAGTCAAACGGCACTCCTTCACTTCTAAGTTCTGCGGTGCGCCCAAAAAGTGGTTTACCCCCACATATGGGGTATTGGCGTATTCAGGAGAAATTGCATAACACAATTTATGGTTATATTTCTGTTTTTACACTTGTGAAAATAAAAAAAAATGGTTCTGAATTAAGATGTTTGCAAAAAAAAGTTAAATGTTCATTTTTTCCTTCCACATTGTTTCAGTTCCTGTGAAGCACGTAAAGGGTTAATAAACTTCTTGAATGTGGTTTTGAGAACCTTGAGGGGTGTAGTTTTTAGAATGGTGTCACACTTCATTATTTTCTATCATATAGACCCCTCAAAATGACTTCAAATGTGATGTGGTCCCTAAAAAAAAATGGTGTTGTAAAAATGAGAAATTGCTGGTCAACTTTTAACCCTTATAACTCTCTAACAAAAAAAAATTTTGTTTCCAAAATTGTGCTGATGTAAAGTAGACATGTGGGAAATGTTATTTATTAACTATTTTTCGTGACATATCTCTCTGATTTAAGGGCATAAAAATACAAAGTTTGAAAATTGCAAAATTTTTTAAATTTTCGCCATATTTCCGTTTTTTTCATAAATAATCGCAAGTAATATCGAAGAACCGTTACCACTAACATGAAGTACAATATGTCACGAAAAAACAGTCTCAGAATCAGCGGGATCCGTTGAAGCGTTCCAGAGTTATAACCTCATAAAGTGACAGTGGTCAGAATTGCAAAAATTGGCCTGGTCATTAAGTACCAAATTGGCTCTGTCACTAAGGGGTTAAACAATACAAGTCACAGCTGATACAGGAGGAGAGGACCCTGCCCGCGAGGGCTCACAATCTACAAGGGATGGGTGAGGATACAGTAGGTGAGGGTAGAGCTGGTCATGCAGCGGTTTGGTCGATCGGTGGTTACTGCAGGCTGTAGGCTTGTCGGAAGAGATGAGTCTTCAGGTTCTTTTTGAAGGTTTCGATGGTAGGCGAGAGTCTGATGTGTTGGAGTAGAGGGTTCCAGAGTAGGGGTGATGCGCGAGAGAAATCTTGTATGCGGTTGTGGGAAGAGGAGATAAGAGAGGGGTAGAGAAGGAGATCTTGTGAGGATCGGAGGTTGCGTGTAGGTAAGTTCCGGGAGACGAGGTCACAGATGTATGGAGGAGACAGGTTGTGGATGGCTTTGTACGTCATGGTTAGGCTTTTGTACTGGAGTCTCTGGGCAATGGGGAGCCAGTGAAGGGATTGACAGAGGGGAGAGGCCGGGGAATAGCGGGGGGACAGGTGGATTAGTCGGGCAGCAGAGTTTAGAATAGATTGGAGGGGTGTGAGAGTGTAAAGCCCCCGTCACACAAAGAGAGATCGCTAGCGAGATCGCTGCTGAGTCACAAGTTTTGTGACGCAACAGCGACCTCAGTAGCGATCTCGCTATGTGTGATACGTAGCAGCGACCAGGCCCCTGCTGTGAGATCGCTGGTCGTGTCGGAATGGCCTGGACCTTTTTTTGATCGTTGAGGTCCCGCTGGGTAGCACACATCGCTGTGTTTGACACCTTACCAACGACCTCGTTGACAGGACGTCCCTCATTGACCCGAACAGCTGAGGTCTGAATCGTCATGAAATAGCTGCCATGTGACATCGTTGTACAGGTCGCTGCATCGCTGCTGCGTCGTTGAGGAGATCTCACTGTTTGACATCTCACCAGCGACCACATAGCGACGCAGCAACGATCCCTGACAGGTCGTATCGTTGTCAGGATCGCTTTAGCGTCGCTAAGTGTGACGGGGCCTTTAGAGGGGAGGCCACCGAGCAGGAGGTTGCAGTAGTCAAGGTGAGAGATGATAAGGGCATGGACGAGGGTTTTTGCAGATTCATGGTTGAGGAATGAACGGATTTGTGAAATATTTTTGAGTTGAAGTCGGCAGGAAGTGGAAAGGGCTTGGATATGTGGTTTGAAGGAGAGATCAGCGTCAAGGATTACCCCGAGGCAGCGAGCTTGTGGGACTGGGGAGAGTGGGCAGCCATTTACTGTAATGGATAGGTTCGTTGGGGGGTTGCATGAGATGGGGGAAAGATGATGAATTCTGTTTTGTCCATGTTAAGTTTCAGAAATCTAGCGGAGAAGAAGGATGAAATAGCGGACAGACATTGATGGATTCTGGTTAGAAGGGAGGTGATATCTGGTCCAGAGATGTAGATCTGTGTGTCATCAGCATAGAGATGATACTCAAAGCCGTGAGATTCAAGAGCAGGGGCCCTGGAACTGAACCTTGCAGGACTCCGACAGATAGGGGACGAGTTGAGGAGGTGGTGTGTGAGTGGGAGACGCTGAATGTCCGGTCTGTTAGGTATGATGAGATCCAGGATAGGGCCAAGTCTGTGATGCCAAGGGATGAGAGGGTCTGTAGTAATAGGGAATGGTCCACTGTGTCAGAGGCAGCCGACAGGTCGAAGAGGAGGAGGACAGAGTAGTGTCGCTTACTCTTGGCGGTTAAGAGGTCATTGGTGACCTTAGTTAGGGCAGTTTCAGTGGAGTGATGTGACCGGAAGCCAGATTGTAAGCGGTCAAAGAGGGAGCAAGAAGATAGATGGGAGGACAGTTCAAGGTAGACGTGTTGTTCCAGTAGTTTGGAGGCATAGGGGAGAAGTGATATAGGGCGATAGCTAGATACAGAGGATGGGTCAAGAGAGGTCTTTTTGAGGATAGGTGTGATGGAGGCATGTTTAAAGCTTGAGGGGAAAACACCAGTTGTTTGTGATAGTTTGAATAGATGGGTTAGGGTTGGGATGAAGACTGTGGTGAGGTTTGGGATGAGGTGGGATGGGAGCGGGTCGAGTGCCCAGGTGGTGAGATGCGATCTTGAGAGTAGAGTGGAGAGTTGATCTTCTATAGTGGAGAAGTTGGTTTTGGAGGTGGAGGACTGGGAAGTCGGGAGGAAGGGCTCTGGGGGTTGTTGACCAAAACTGTCTCTGTTACTATCAATCTTCTGCTTGAAAAATGAGGCAAAGTCTTCAGCTGAGATGAGTGGGGAGGGAGGAAGTGCTGGGGACGGAGGAGAGAATTGAAGGTGTTGAATAACTGTTTAGGGTTGTGAGACAGGGAGGATATGAGAGATGAGAAGTAGGTTTGTTTAGCTGTGGCGAGTGTGGTCTTGAAAGTAGTGAGGGACTGTTTGAATGCGATGAAGTGCTCGTTGGAGTGGGATCTTTTCCATCTGCGCTCAGCAGCCCTGGAGGCTCGCCTCAGTTCTTTGGTCAGGCTGGTGTGCCAGGGCTGTCTGTTGATTTTGCGAGCTTTGGTATGTGTAAGTGGGGCACAGATTCCAAAGCTACAGCTATTGTGGTGTTATATAGAGCGGCAGCGTTATGAATTCTGCTACACACAACAGAGCTGAGGCACCACTATGTATAGCACAAGCGATCAGAAGATCCCAGCCTTAAGTCTCCTAAGGAGACAATTGATGCAAGTAAAAAAAATGTTTTGTTTTTTTTTTTTAATATAAAAGTTCAAATCTTCCCCGCTTTTTTGCCCTGCTGAAAACTAAACAATAAAAAAATACATACAGGTGCTTCTCACAAAATTAGAATATCATCAAAAAGTGAATTTATTTCAGTTCTTCAATACAAAAAGTGAAACTCATATATTCTATAGAATCATTACACACAGAGTGATCTATTTTGTGTTTATTTCTGTTAATGTTGATGATTATGGCTTACAGCCATTGAAAACCCAAAAGTCATTATCTCAGTAAATTAGAATTAACAATAATCACTTGTAAAGGCTCCTAAGTGTTTATAAAGGTCCTTAGTCTGTTTCAGTAGCTCCACAATCATGGGGAAGACTGCTGACCTGACAGATGTCCAGAAGGCGTCACTGACACACTCCACAAGGAGGGGAAGCCACAAAAGGTCATTGCTAAAGAAGCCGGCTGTTCACAGAGTGCTGTATCCAAGGATATTAATGGAAAGTGGAATGGAAGGAAAAAGTATGGTAGAAAAAGGTGCACAAGCAACCGGGATAACCGCAGCCTGGAAAGTATTGTTAAGAAAAGGCCATTCAATAATGTGGGGGAGATTCACAAGGAGCGGACTGCTGCTGGAGTCATTGCTTCACCACACACAGACGTCTCCAGGACATGGGCTACAAGTGTCGCATTCCTTGTGTCCGGCCACTCATGACCAATAGACAACGCCAGAAGCCAGAAGCGTCTTACCTGAGCCGAGGAGGAGAAGAACTGGACTGTTGTCAGTGGTCCAAGGTGTTGTGTTCAGAGGAAAGTAAATGTTGCATTTCATTTGGAAATCAAGGTCCCAGAGTCTGGAGGAAGAGTGGAGGCCACAATCCAAGCTGCTGGAGGTCTAGTGTGAAGCCTCCACAGTCAGTGATGGTTTGGGGAGCCATGTCATCTGCTGGTGTAGATCCACTGTGTTTTATCAAGACCAAAGTCAGCGCAGCCGTCTACCAGGACATTTTAGAGCCCTTCATGCTTCCCTCTGCCGGCAAGCTTTATGGAGATGGAAATGTCATTCTCCAGCAGGACTTGGCACCTGTCCACACGGCCAAAAGTACCAATACCTGGTGTACAAACATCACTATCACTGGGCTTGATTGGCAGCAAACTCACCTGACCTTAACCCCATAGAGAATCTACAGGGTATTGTTAAGAGGAAGATGAGACACCAGACCCAACAATGCAGATGAGCTGAAGGCTGATATCAAAGCAACCTGGGCTTCCATAACCCCTCAGCAGCGCCACAGGCTGATCGCCTCCATGCCACGTCGCATTGGTGCAGTAATTGATGCAAAAGGAGCCGCGACCAAATATTGAGTGTATTTACTGTAACATAGTAACATAGTTAGTAAGGCCGAAAAAAGACATTTGTCCATCCAGTTCAGCCTATATTCCATCATAATAAATCCCCAGATCTACGTCCTTCTACAGAACCTAATAATTGTATGATACAATATTGTTCTGCTCCAGGAAGACATCCAGGCCTCTCTTGAACCCCTCGACTGAGTTCGCCATCACCACCTCCTCAGGCAAGCAATTCCAGATTCTCACTGCCCTAACAGTAAAGAATCCTCTTCTATGTTGGTGGAAAAACCTTCTCTCCTCCAGACTTAATGAATGCCCCCTTGTGCCCGTCACCTTCCTTGGTATAAACAGATCCTCAGCGAGATATTTGTATTGTCCCCTTATATACTTATACATGGTTATTAGATCGCCCCTCAGTCGTCTTTTTTCTAGACTAAATAATCCTAATTTTGCTAATCTATCTGGGTATTGTAGTTCTCCCATCCCCTTTATTAATTTTGTTGCCCTCCTTTGTACTCTCTCTAGTTCCATTATATCCTTCCTGAGCACCGGTGCCCAAAACTGGACACAGTACTCCATGTGCGGTCTAACTAGGGATTTGTACAGAGGCAGTATAATGCTCTCATCATGTGTATCCAGACCTCTTTTAATGCACCCCATGATCCTGTTTGCCTTGGCAGCTGCTGCCTGGCACTGGCTGCTCCAGGTAAGTTTATCATTAACTAGGATCCCCAAGGCCTTCTCCCTGTCAGATTTACCCAGTGGTTTCCCGTTCAGTGTGTAATGGTGATATTGATTCCTTCTTCCCATGTGTATAACCTTACATTTATCATTGTTAAACCTCATCTGCCACCTTTCAGCCCAAGTTTCCAACTTATCCAGATCCATCTGTAGCAGAATACTATCTTCTCTTGTATTAACTGCTTTACATAGTTTTGTATCATCTGCAAATATCGATATTTTACTGTGTAAACCTTCTACCAGATCATTAATGAATATGTTGAAGAGAACAGGTCCCAATACCGACCCCTGCGGTCCCCACTGGTCACAGCGACCCAGTTAGAGACTATACCATTTATAACCACCCTCTGCTTTCTATCACTAAGCCAGTTACTAACCCATTTACACACATTTTCCCCCAGTCCAAGCATTCTCATTTTGTGTACCAACCTCTTGTGCGGCACGGTATCAAACGCTTTGGAAAAATCGAGATATACCACGTCCAATGACTCACCGTGGTCCAGCCTATAGCTTACCTCTTCATAAAAACTGATTAGATTGGTTTGACAGGAGCGATTTCTCATAAACCCATGCTGATATGGAGTTAAACAGTTATTCTCATTGAGATAATCCAGAATAACATCCCTCAGAAACCCTTCAAATATTTTACCAACAATAGAGGTTAGACTTACTGGCCTATAATTTCCAGGGTCACTTTTAGAGCCCTTTTTGAATATTGGCACCACATTTGCTATGCGCCAGTCCTGCGGAACAGACCCCGTCGCTATAGAGTCCCTAAAAATAAGAAATAATGGTTTATCTATTACATTACTTAGTTCTCTTAGTACTCGTGGGTGTATGCCATCCGGACCCGGAGATTTATCTATTTTAATCTTATTTAGCCGGTTTCGCACCTCTTCTTGGGTTAGATTGGTGACCCTTAATATAGGGTTTTCATTGTTTCTTGGGATTTCACCTAGCATTTCATTTTCCACCGTGAATACCGTGGAGAAGAAGGTGTTTAATATGTTAGCTTTTTCCTCGTCATCTACAACCATTCTTTCCTCACTATTTTTTTAAGGGGCCTACATTTTCAGTTTTTATTCTTTTACTATTGATATAGTTGAAGAACAGTTTGGGATTAGTTTTACTCTCCTTAGCAATGTGCTTCTCTGTTTCCTTTTTGGCAGCTTTAATTAGTTTTTTAGATAAAGTATTTTTCTCCCTATAGTTTTTTAGAGCTTCAATGGTGCCACCCTGCTTTAGTAGTGCAAATGCTTTCTTTTTACTGTTAATTGCCTGTCTTACTTCTTTGTTTAGCCACATTGGGTTTTTCCTATTTCTAGTCCTTTTATTCCCACAAGGTATAAACCGCTTACACTGCCTATTTAGGATGTTCTTAAACATTTCCCATTTATTATCTGTATTCTTATTTCTGAGGATATTGTCCCAGTCTACCAGATTAAGGGCATCTCTAAGCTGTTCAAACTTTGCCTTCCTAATGTTCAGTGTTTTTGTGACTCCCTGACAAGTCCCCCTAGTGAAAGACAGGTGAAACTGCACAATATTGTGGTCGCTATTTCCTAAATGCCCAACCACCTGCAGATTTGTTATTCTGTCAGGTCTATTAGATAGTATTAGGTCTAAAAGTGCTGCTCCTCTGGTTGGATTCTGCACCAATTGTGAAAGATAATTTTTCTTGGTTATTAGCAGAAACCTGTTGCCTTTATGGGTTTCACAGGTTTCTGTTTCCCAGTTAATATCCGGGTAGTTAAAGTCCCCCATAACCAGGACCTCATTATGGGTTGCAGCTTCATCTATCTGCTTTAGAAGTAGACTTTCCATGGTTTCTGCTATATTTGGGGGTTTGTAACAGACCCCAATGAGAATTTTGTTACCATTTTTCCCTCCATGAATTTCGACCCATATGGACTCGACATCCTCATTCCCTTCGCTAATATCCTCCCTTAAAGTGGACTTTAGACAAGACTTTACATAGAGACAAACCCCTCCTCCTCTCCGATTTTTACGATCCTTTCTAAACAGACTGTAACCCTGTAAGTTAACTGCCCAGTCATAGCTTTCATCTAACCATGTCTCGGTTATTCCCACTATGTCAAAGTTACCTGTAGATATTTCTGCTTCTAGTTCTTCCATCTTGTTTGTCAGGCTTCTGGCGTTTGCGAGCATGCAGTTTAGAGGATTTTGTTTTGTTCCAATCTCCTCGCTGTGGATTGTTTTAGAAATGTTCTTACCTCCCTTCTGAGTATGTTTTCCTGAACTGAACATACATTTCAGTAGGGAACATTTCAAATTTTCAAGTCATTTTTCAAGCTGGTGTTATAAAGTATTCAAATTTACTGAGATAATGACTTTTGGGTTTTCATTGGCTGTAAGCCATAATCATCAACATTAACAGAAATAAACCCATGAAATAGATCACTGTGTGTAATGACTATAGAATGTAGGAGATTCACTTTTTGTATTGAAGAACTGAAATAAATTAACTTTTTGATGATATTCACATTTTTTTGAGAAGCTCCTGTATTTGGTATCACCACGTTCAGAATCTCCTGACCTGTCAAAATATAAAAATAATTAATCCAATCAGTAAACGGCGTAATGAGAAAAAAAATCAAAACATCAGAATTTTTTTTGTCACCGCAACATTGCAATAGAATGCAATAACAGGTGATCAAAACATCGTATCTACCCCAAAATAGTATCAGTAAAAATGTCAGCTTGGCACACAAAACATAAGCCTTTACCCAACCTCGGATTTTTAAAAAATGGAGACGCCTCAGGTCTTGGAAAATGGCTCATTTTTAAACTTTTTTTTAATTTTTTTTACAAACGTTGGATTTTTTTTAACCACTTAAATAAAAAGGAACCTAGACATGTTTGGTGTCTGCAAACTCGTAATGATGTGGAGAATCACAATGGCAGGTCAGTTTTAGCATTTAGTGAACATGGTAAAAAACAAACCCAAAAAGCAATTGTCGAATTGCACTTTTTTTTTGCAATTTCACTGCACTTGCAATTTTTTTTTCTCGTTTTCCAGCACACGATATGGTAAAACCAATGGTGTGGTTCAAAAGTACAACTCGTCACGCAAAAAAACAAGCTCTCACATGGCCATATTGAAAAAAAAGAAGGAAGAAGGGGAGCAAAAAACTCAAAAACAGAAAATCGCCACAGGGTGAAGGGGTTAATAACAATGTATTGACCATTAGTGAAGGGTAGTGACCTTTACTGCCCACAGCTGATGATGCCGGCTTCCCTCCAGGGTTCTCGGCACACGCCTACTAGGAGGCTCCAGGAGGTCATCCCTACGTCTACACCACAGCTCCAGATGATGAACTCCATCCTCTCCTCACTATCCTGGGAAACTATTGACTCGTCATAGACTCCAATATATCCAACTCAAACATTTGTATTCCTCTCTGAGTGAAAGGCCCGAACATGACCGTCCCTTGTCTCCTCTGCTGATCTGCAGCCATTACAACCATCTATAGATGATTACTAGAACCAGACACGTCTCTACTCCCTTCCTTCTGCAAGGCCTGGGAAAGAGAACTACACCAAATGTTTACACAGGATCAGTGGCCTAAATGTTTTTACCTTTCCCATGTATCAGTAATTGCATCTAAGTCACAAGAAACAAGTTGTAAGTAGTGATGAGTGCTTGGATAAGATCTGTTAGGCAATCCCTGCTGAACTAGAAATGTCCCACCGTATGGAAACTTTTATCGCCCAGACTCAACTTGAAATGATGACTACCGCTACTATATGGTCCTACTGGCAGGGCTTGACATAGCGCATGCACCGTCCCTTGCATTTTTCCCAGGTCCGTCTTTTCTATTTCATTACTCATTTTATTTTTAGTTACGGTATTCATGATCCAGACCATTCATTCTATACTTTTTCTGGCTCCTCAAGTCCAAACCTTCTCGCTAGGACTCTCCCTTACGTACCTTTTTCCTCGTTCTTTCCCACTTCTCTTCCTCCACATTTACAGTGGGGCAAAAAAGTATTTAGTCAGTCAGCAATAGTGCAAGTTCCACCACTTAAAAAGATGAGAGGCGTCTGTAATTTACATCATAGGTAGACCTCAACTATGGGAGACAAACTGAGAAAAAAAAAATCCAGAAAATCACATTGTCTGTTTTTTTAACAATTTATTTGCATATTATGGTGGAAAATAAGTATTTGGTCAGAAACAAAATTTCATCTCAATACTTTGTAATATATCCTTTGTTGGCAATGACAGAGGTCAAACGTTTTCTGTAAGTCTTCACAAGGTTGCCACACACTGTTGTTGGTATGTTGGCCCATTCCTCCATGCAGGTCTCCTCTAGAGCAGTGATGTTTTTGGCTTTTCGCTTGGCAACACGGACTTTCAACTCCCTCCAAAGGTTTTCTATAGGGTTGAGATCTGGAGACTGGCTAGGCCACTCCAGGACCTTGAAATGCTTCTTATGAAGCCACTCCTTCGTTGCCCTGGCGGTGTGCTTTGGATCATTGTCATGTTGAAAGACCCAGCCACGTTTCATCTTCAATGCCCTTGCTGATGGAAGGAGGTTTGCACTCAAAATCTCACGATACATGGCCCCATTCATTCTTTCATGTACCCGGATCAGTCGTCCTGGCCCCTTTGCAGAGAAACAGCCCCAAAGCATGATGTTTCCACCACCATGCTTTACAGTAGGTATGGTGTTTGATGGATGCAACTCAGTATTCTTTTTCCTCCAAACACGACAAGTTGTGTTTCTACCAAACAGTTCCAGTTTGGTTTCATCAGACCATAGGACATTCTCCCAAAACTCCTCTGGATCATCCAAATGCTCTCTAGCAAACTTCAGACGGGCCCGGACATGTACTGGCTTAAGCAGTGGGACACGTCTGGCACTGCAGGATCTGAGTCCATGGTGGCGTAGTGTGTTACTTATGGTAGGCCTTGTTACATTGGTCCCAGCTCTCTGCAGTTCATTCACTAGGTCCCCCCGCGTGGTTCTGGGATTTTTGCTCACCGTTCTTGTGATCATTCTGACCCCACGGTGTGGGATTTTGCGTGGAGCCCCAGATCGAGGGAGATTATCAGTGGTCTTGTATGTCTTCCATATTGTAATTATTGCTCCCACTGTTGATTTCTTCACTCCAAGCTGGTTGGCTATTGCAGATTCAGTCTTCCCAGCCTGGTGCAGGGCTACAATTTTGTTTCTGGTGTCCTTTGACAGCTCTTTGGTCTTCACCATAGTGGAGTTTGGAGTCAGACTGTTTGAGGGTGTGCACAGGTGTCTTTTTATACTGATAACAAGTTTAAACAGGTGCCATTACTACAGGTAATGAGTGGAGGAAAGAGGAGACTCTTAAAGAAGAAGTTACAGGTCTGTGAGAGCCAGAAATCTTGATTGTTTGTTTCTGACCAAATACTTATTTTCCACCATAATATGCAAAAAAAATGATAAAAAAACAGACAATGTGATTTTCTGGATTTTTTTTCTCAGTTTGTCTCCCATAGTTGAGGTCTACCTATGATGTAAATTACAGACGCCTCTCATCTTTTTAAGTGGTGGAACTTGCACTATTGCTGACTGACTAAATCATTTTTTGCCCCACTGTATCTCCCTCCTATGTGTCTATCGTCATCTATTCAGGTATGTACATTTTGCATCTTTTCATTTTACTCATTGAGGCACCTATTGTTACATTCATCGGACATGTGTAGTTTCATGTTGTTTGTAGTTTATATCTTTAAATTTCAATGAAAATTTTAATATAAAAAAAAGAGATAATAATGGCAGCAGTGGTATGATTGACCAACATGACTGCATCCTCTGTTGCCCCTGTGCTGATGGAGACAGCGGATCTCCTGGATCTGCGCATGCACTGAGCACCTTCAGCCAGGGAAGTAGTCAAGGATAAAATTGCCGGGACGGCCGCCATCTGTTATGGACCAGAGTCCAGAGAGCATTAGGGTTTCTTATGCCGGAAACCACCAATGAGATATTAGTTATTGTAGTGCAATATGTATAGGTATATACAGTATGTGTGTAGTGAAATATGTATAGGTTTATTGTGTGACTAGCTGTAATTTAACATCTGTCCTGAAGGCTGCAGGTATCACAGGGGGTCACAACATATGGTATCCTTAGCAAGCAGTCTACTGTCTCCAATTTCACCAGGGGGTCTTGCTGGGAACCAGGAAGAAGGGGAAACATTTCACACCTTCTAGCTCTTTTGAAGGGAGATGTCAATTACAGCCTGACACTAGCTATCTGTGAGAAGCTTAAGAGTGTTCAGAGGAAAATAATATATTCATTGGGGGCGCGGTGTGGTCCAATAAAAAATAAGCAATTATAATATTAACCTGAGAGGCTGTAATAGAAATCTGACCTCCAAGTTAACTCTATAAATTAGGCTTGTATGCATACAAAGCTGTTCACAGATTTAGGGGGAGCCAAGCTGATGTGTTCCAGTTCATATTCATCCCCCCCCTAAGGGAGCAGAAAGCAGACTACAAAGTTAGCTATTTCTGTAAGTTTTCTCCTGCTTATTTTTGTAACTGTTTTGCATACTTGTATGTCTTTTTATTACCATATTTTTATACCTTTCTTATTTTAAGCACTGTATTTTTTGTATTCAAGCATAAAACTTTAACTAGTTAAACCTTGTATGTTCTAAAGAATCCATAGCCTTAAACAGTGTGTCAGCCTTATGAGTGGTAGACAGTAGTAGTAATATTTCCGGGACTCATCGCCCGTGTATTCGGTGAGTGGTGGCATCGTGTATGAGCGGGTGTGTGGCCTGGGTCGGTGTGTGATTTATGCTCCCATTACAGCATAGGACAGTGGTTGAATGCTGGACCGAGAGAGGGGAGATAGATTAACCCTTTCAGGCGCAATCCTAAGTCGCGTGCTGAGAGCGGGTGCGTGACAAATTAGTGGCAGCACGGTGGGATCCATGACAGTTATATCAGAAACCTGACGATCCCTTTAAGCTATATGTAAACAAAATTGGACCATCCCTTTAAGTTTTTCCAAGTGAGGAGTTATGTGTAATATACTTTACAATTGTTTCTCCTTCAGACTGTGACCCAGAATTGTTTGACAACGTCCTACAACTTAGAGAGAAGAGACTGGATATAGAGGAGGCCCTGGTGGAGGAGAAGAAGGTGACGGATAGTCTGAAGAAGGAATGTGACTCCCTGGCCAAGAAGGTAACTTCCGGAAGGTAGACTTAGCCTATTCTGGGGGGAGAAGGTGACTTCCGGGAAGGAGACTGAGACCAATGTGGCTGAAGGAGTTGGAGTTCCCGCCTTGTACCAGCACGTGTCCAGAAACATCACCCGTGCCCTTATCAATGCGGTTACTGGTATTGTCCACTTTACGACCGACATGTGAACAAGCGCTTTTGGCCAGGGGCGCTACATTTCCTTGACAGCATAGTGGGTGAACAGTTTGGAGGCTGAGGCTGAGTCCCACCCTGGCACGGCACATGTTCTACCGATGCTGAGGATTGGTGGCCCTACTTCTATCAGGGTTTCCTCCACCTGCTACATCAGTTCTTGCACCCCTTCCTGCTCATTCTCCTCCTGTATCTCCGATGTGCTATCTCAGAGCACGTCGTGCACATCAGCTGGAAGCTCTGCAGCACTGCCTCAGCGAAGCGGCAACAGACTCTGCTGAAGATAATTTGTCTAGGAGGGAACCGCACACCGCGGCTGAGTTATTGAAAGGAATATCAGACCAGACAGATCTGTGGCTCTTGCCGCTGAACCTCCAACCAGGCATGGTCATATGTGGTAATGGCCGTAACCTGGTGGCGGCTGTGAAGCTTGGCAAACTCGCACACATACCATGCCTGGCCCACGTGCTCAACTTGGTAGTTCAGTGGTTTCTGAAAACCTACCCAGATTCTGATCAAGGTACATCATGTCAGCACCCATTTCTGCAAGTCGGCTACATCTGCCGCCGATCTCTGGCAGTGCTGCCGCAGTGCTTGCAAGCGCCAGCTCACCGACTGGTGTGCAACATAACCACACTCTGGAACTCCACACTGCACATGCTGGCAAGGATTTGTGAGCAGAAGAGGTCAGTGGTTGAGTACCAGCTGCAACACGCCCATCTGGTCAGCCTCCGCACATAACAACTGAAGAGTGGGCATTGATGTCTGTGCTGTTCTCCAAGAGTTTGAGGACTCCACAAAGATGGTGGGCGGCAATGACGCCATAGTCAGTGCAGCTATCCCGCTTTTGTGCCTACTTAAACAGTCGCTGCTCACAATTAAACATGAAGCTTTGCATGCGGACCAGGTGGAGAAGGAGGAAGACATAACACAGAGAGCTTGTAGCCAACCCAGCCTCACCTCATCTGCTCAGCAAGGATTGGGTAACAATGAGGAGGTGGAGGCTGAGGAGGAGGAACAGGAGCTAGCGCAACTGAGGCTAGTAGCTGCACAAGCTTCGTCCTGTCTCTCCTACATGGATGGGGTGAGGAGGGGAATGAGGAGGAAGACAGGGAGGAGGAGCAGATGGAGCTTTCTGCCTATGCACAGTGTACACAGAAAGTTGCCAATCAGTTTTCAGAAAACTGATAGATCTCCAGCAGATTAAAAAAAACCTGCAAGATATGATGTATGTATGATATGTCTGTAGGATTGTGTCACAATGCTATATAATGTGTTGTGTGGTGAAATATACACTGTCAGACATCATGTGTAAGGATATGAGAAGTCCTGCGGTCGGGGACCTCTGCTGCCTGCTATTTTAGAACATCTGTCCAATCACTGATCGCCTGCAGGGGACGCAGACATAGCCCCCATGGGGACGTCGTGTACCTGTGATGGATTTTACATCTGCTTACTTCTGACGCTGACAGGTTAAGTTTGTGGAAGTGACCCTGAAGACGGCGGAGGCCGAGCTGGAAGTGTTCCAGCGCGAGAAGCAGCAGAAGCTCAACGAGTTGTACGTGGTGGTCCCGCTAAAGCTTCACCAGGTACGGACGGCACTACACATCACACTACACTACACTACACTACACGTCCCTACTGGACACTACACTACACGTCCCTACTGGACACTACACTACACGTCCCTACTAGACACTACACTACACGTCCCTACTGGACACTACACTACACGTCCCTACTGGACACTACACTACACGTCCCTACTAGACACTACACTACACGTCCCTACTAGACACTACACTACACTTCCCTACTGGACACTAGCACGTCCCCAGGAACTCCAGTCCACATTGCGGTGGGTATTATTCGGTGATACTTGCTATCGGTGGTATCATTGATTTAACTATTATTGTACCGATAGGCAGTGCTAGGTCTCATTATATTTATATTCTTACTCTGCACTTTTCATTAGTATCTCTGTGACTGTAGCCTGTAGGTATCACCACTGGTAATCTGTTCTCCCACTTCAATGGCTTTTTTGCCACGTATAGCCGTATATATTATTGTTATGGATTAAGTTTCTCCTGATTTAGTGAAATTTTGGCTTCTATTATGATAAGCAGTATATGAGTAGTATATTATGTGGATGGTCTTCTCTGCGTACGTGCCTCCGGTTGCTTTTTCTGCAGCGCCCAGCTTTGTGGCGCCATGTTTTTATATCACTTCCCATGCACTTGTGTATCTTTTATATAAATAAAGTTTATACATTTTTTGCTAATATTCTGGCCGTGAATCATCTTTTTTCTTTTGCTTGGTTGGACACTATACTACACTACACATCCCTACTGGACACTACACTACACTACACATCCCTACTGGACACTACACTACACTACACGTCCCTGCTGGACACTACACTACACGTCCCTGCTGGACACTACACTACACGTCCCTGCTGGACACTATACTACACTACACATCCCTACTGGACACTACACTACACTACACATCCCTACTGGACACTACACTACACTACACATCCCTACTGGACACTACACTACACTACACGTCCCTGCTGGACACTACACTACACGTCCCTGCTGGAGATTACACTACACATACTTGCTGGAGATTACACTACACGTCCCTGCTGGAGATTACACTACACATACTTGCTGGAGATTACACTACACATACTTGCTGGAGATTACACTACACATACCTGCTGGACACTACACTACACGTCCCTAGTGGACACTACACTACACGTCCCTGCTGGAGATTACACTACACATACTTGCTGGAGATTACACTACACGTCCCTGCTGGAGATTACACTACACATACTTGCTGGAGATTACACTACACATACTTGCTGGAGATTACACTACACATACCTGCTGGACACTACACTACACGTCCCTAGTGGACACTACACTACACGTCCCTGCTGGAGATTACACTACACATACCTGCTGGACACTACACTACACATACCTGCTGGAGATTACACTACACGTACCTGCTGGAGATTACACTACACATACCTGCTGGAGATTACACTACACGTACCTGCTGGAGATTACACTACACATACCTGCCGGACACTACACTATATTATTATTCTTTAGTGTTGGGCAGTCGGGAGCACAGTTTGCTTTCCGTTCTCCTCTTATCTAGCGATGCTCAGGATACCATGTGCTTTACCTTCTGCAGGTGGATTACATCATAAATGGAGAGATTCCCAGTGACTTGTCGCAGGTCCTGGTCTTCACCAACCATTACTTAGAGGCTCTGCAGCTCCGGATCCGGGAGCTCCAGACGGAGAAGGTGGAGCAGCGAGAACTGTACAAAAAGGCCAAGGAGCAGCACAAGCAGCTGATCCGAGAGAAGAAGGAGATGGAGACCAAGATTGAGAGTGAGTGAGCTGGCGTCCATCATCCATAGCCTCCGCCAAGTGGGGAACACGGGTGACCCGGGAGCCCACCGCTGAGCCATCACACTTATGTATACTGTATCCAGGTCTGGAGGAGCAGTGCCGCCAGCAGATGATGATGAAGTTCGGCCGTCTGGTGGACCTGGAGGCTCTGCAGACCCTGTCTGTGAACACCGGCCTGGAGGAGCTGAAGATGAAGTCCGAGCAGAGGCAGGAGGAGATGGACCGTGAGATCGCTCTCTGGAAGGTGAGGACGGGTGACGCCACACACCAGACCTGTACTACCAGAGACACGAGGCTGTAGACGAATCCACCCAGTGCTTGCGCCAATAAGTCATTTATCTCTATGCTGAATATTTCTCAAAAGCCTGAGGCGGCACTACTGAGAGCCAGCAGCGAGGAAGTAAATGGCCGTCCAGTCAGTATCTGTGGTCTATTCAGGTGGAACAGTGGCAGTATTGTGTGTGTATATATCAATTATATGGAGAAAGTATGTGCCCCCCACATCCACCTCCGGGGCCTTTACTGTCCTCATCTGCAGGACATTAATATGGAGAAAGTATGTGCCCCCCACATCCACCTCCGGGGGCTTCTCTGTACTCATCTACATCCATAGACATTAATATGGAGAAAGTATGTGCCCCCCACATCCACCTCCGGGGGCTTCACTGTCCTCATCTACATCCATAGACATTAATATGGAGAAAGTATGTGCCCCCCACATCCTCCTCCGGGGGCTTCACTGTCCTCATCTACATCCATAGACATTAATATGGAGAAAGTATGTGCCCCCCACATCCACCTCCGGGGGCTTCACTGTCCTCATCTACATCCATAGACATTAATATGGAGAAAGTATGTGCCCCCCACATCCTCCTCCGGGGGCTTCTCTGTCCTCATCTACATCCATAGACATTAATATGGAGAAAGTATGTGCCCCCCACATCCACCTCCGGGGGCTTCTCTGTCCTCATCTACATCCATAGACATTAATATGGAGAAAGTATGTGCCCCCCACATCCACCTCCGGGGGCTTCACTGTCCTCATCTACATCCATAGACATTAATATGGAGAAAGTATGTGCCCCCCACATCCTCCTCCGGGGGCTTCACTGTCCTCATCTACATCCATAGACATTAATATGGAGAAAGTATGTGCCCCCCACATCCACCTCCGGGGGCTTCACTGTCCTCATCTACATCCATAGACATTAATATGGAGACAGTATGTGCCCCCCACATCCTCCTCCGGGGGCTTCTCTGTCCTCATCTACATCCATAGACATTAATATGGAGAAAGTATGTGCCCCCCACATCCACCTCCGGGGGCTTCACTGTCCTCATCTACATCCATAGACATTAATATGGAGAAAGTATGTGCCCCCCACATCCACCTCCGGGGGCTTCCCTGTCCTCATCTACGTCCATAGACATTAATATGGAGAAAATATGTGCCCCCCACATCCTCCTCCGGGGGCTTCTCTGTCCTCATCTACATCCATAGACATTAATATGGAGAAAGTATGTGCCCCCCACATCCTCCTCCGGGGGCTTCACTGTCCTCATCTACATCCATAGACATTAATATGGAGAAAGTATGTGCCCCCCACATCCTCCTCCGGGGGCTTCTCTGTCCTCATCTACATCCATAGACATTAATATGGAGAAAGTATGTGCCCCCCACATCCACCTCCGGGGGCTTCACTGTCCTCATCTACATCCATAGACATTAATGTGGAGAAAAGTATGTGCCCCCCCACATCCTCCTCCGGGGGCTTCACTGTCCTCATCTACATCCATAGACATTAATATGGAGAAAGTATGTGCCCCCCACATCCTCCTCCGGGGGCTTCACTGTCCTCATCTACATCCATAGACATTAATATGGAGACAGTATGTGCCCCCCACATCCACCTCCGGGGGCTTCTCTGTCCTCATCTACATCCATAGACATTAATATGGAGAAAGTATGTGCCCCCCACATCCTCCTCCGGGGGCTTCACTGTCCTCATCTACATCCATAGACATTAATATGGAGAAAGTATGTGCCCGCCACATCCACCTCCGGGGGCTTCTCTGTCCTCATCTACATTCATAGACATTAATATGGAGAAAGTATGTGCCCCCCACATCCTCCTCCGGGGGCTTCTCTGTCCTCATCTACATCCATAGACATTAATATGGAGACAGTATGTGCCCCCCCACATCCTCCTCCGGGGGCTTCACTGTCCTCATCTACATCCATAGACATTAATATGGAGAAAAGTATGTGCCCCCCACATCCTCCTCCGGGGGCTTCTCTGTCCTCATCTATATCCATAGACATTAATATGGAGAAAGTATGTGCCCCCCACATCCTCCTCCGGGGGCTTCACTGTCCTCATCTACATCCATAGACATTAATGTGGAGAAAAGTATGTGCCCCCCACATCCACCTCCGGGGGCTTCACTGTCCTCATCTACATCCATAGACATTAATATGGAGAAAGTATGTGCCCCCCACATCCTCCTCCGGGGGCTTCTCTATCCTCATCTACATCCATAGACATTAATATGGAGAAAGTATGTGCCCCCCACATCCTCCTCCGGGGGCTTCACTGTCCTCATCTACATCCATAGACATTAATATGGAGAAAGTATGTGCCCCCCACATCCACCTCCGGGGGCTTCTCTGTCCTCATCTACATCCATAGACATTAATATGGAGAAAGTATGTGCCCCCCACATCCTCCTCCGGGGGCTTCTCTATCCTCATCTACATCCATAGACATTAATATGGAGAAAGTATGTGCCCCCCACATCCTCCTCCGGGGGCTTCACTGTCCTCATCTACATCCATAGACATTAATATGGAGACAGTATGTGCCCCCCACATCCACCTCCGGGGGCTTCTCTGTCCTCATCTACATCCATAGACATTAATATGGAGAAAGTATGTGCCCCCCACATCCTCCTCCGAGGGCTTCTCTGTCCTCATCTACATCCATAGACATTAATATGGAGAAAGTATGTGCCCCCCACATCCTCCTCCGGGGGCTTCACTGTCCTCATCTACATCCATAGACATTAATGTGGAGAAAAGTATGTGCCCCCCACATCCTCCTCCGGGGGCTTCTCTGTCCTCATCTACATCCATAGACATTAATATGGAGACAGTATGTGCCCCCCACATCCTCCTCCGGGGGCTTCTCTGTCCTCATCTACATCCATAGACATTAATATGGAGAAAGTATGTGCCCCCCACATCCTCCTCCGGGGGCTTCTCTATCCTCATCTACATCCATAGACATTAATATGGAGAAAGTATGTGCCCCCCACATCCTCCTCCGGGGGCTTCACTGTCCTCATCTACATCCATAGACATTAATATGGAGAAAGTATGTGCCCCCCACATCCTCCTCCGGGGGCTTCTCTGTCCTCATCTACATCCATAGACATTAATATGGAGAAAGTATGTGCCCCCCACATCCTCCTCCGAGGGCTTCACTGTCCTCATCTACATCCATAGACATTAATATGGAGAAAGTATGTGCCCCCCACATCCTCCTCCGGGGGCTTCACTGTCCTCATCTACATCCATAGACATTAATGTGGAGAAAAGTATGTGCCCCCCACATCCTCCTCCGGGGGCTTCTCTGTCCTCATCTACATCCATAGACATTAATATGGAGACAGTATGTGCCCCCCACATCCTCCTCCGGGGGCTTCTCTGTCCTCATCTACATCCATAGACATTAATATGGAGAAAGTATGTGCCCCCCACATCCTCCTCCGGGGGCTTCTCTATCCTCATCTACATCCATAGACATTAATATGGAGAAAGTATGTGCCCCCCACATCCTCCTCCGGGGGCTTCACTGTCCTCATCTACATCCATAGACATTAATATGGAGACAGTATGTGCCCCCCACATCCTCCTCCGGGGGCTTCACTGTCCTCATCTACATCCATAGACATTAATATGGAGAAAAGTATAGGGGTACAAGGCAGGGGTGCCCATGGTCTCCGTTGCTATTTGCCCTAGCTGTGGAACCCTTGGCTGCTAAAATAAGGGAGGCACGAGAGATAAAAGGATTTGTCTATGGAATGAAGGAGGAGAAGGTGTTTCTGTATGCTGACGATATTTTGTTATTTTTGGGGGACTCAGGGGAGAATCTGGATAACGCGGTGGCATTAATTGAGGAATTTGGGGAATTCTCTGGACTCAAAATAAATTGTGACAAATCGTGCATTATGCCCATTGATGAGGTAGAAAGGGGTACTGAGGAGGTGGAAATGTCAGCAAAATTGAAGGTAGTTTCGAAATTTAAATATTTGGGGATACTAATCACCCTTCCTCTGACGAGGTTTGAAGAACTTAATCTAAGCCCTCTGCTACAAAAAATACGTACCAAAATTTCAGCGTGGAACAAACTCCATCTCTCTGTAATTGGAAGAGTGAACCTTTTGAAGATGATTGTGATGCCGCAGTTGTTATATGTGCTGCATAATTCTCCAATTTGGATTCCGCAGAGTAGGTTCCATAAAATTAAATCGCTGTTTGGCGAACTAATATGGGGGGGGGAACCCCAAGGTTTAAACAAGAAAGTTTGCAGAGGCCAAAGGCGGAAGGGGGCTTGGCGCTCCCTAACCCTTGGGTATATTTTTTATCAGCACAATGCCAGCATATTGGAGGATGGGGGGAGGAGATGGGAAAGGGGCAATCGCCCAGTAGTTTGAGATATTTGATGGAAAATGGCCTCTGGGTGAGAGTTTGGAAGGGGGGCAATTTTTGAAACTGGGTTTTCGGTTTCCTACTGTTCTCCTAATTCATAAGGTATGGGAAAAAGTTAAACAGATTAGGGGGGTCACGGGCCTTACCAAATACTCTCCTATATGGGATAATATAAACTTACAAGAATTTAAGCAAATGGAAGGATATGGGCCGTGGAGAGAGGCAGGAATTAGAAAGATGGGTCAGCTAATGGGTCAAGGGGGACTTAAGTCATTTGTGGAGTTACAAACAGAATTCCAGTTATCACATGTAAATTTATATCATTATAAAAGAATCCAGCATGCGTATCGGTCGCAATGTCGGAGAAAACTTATTGAGATCCAGATTGATATCACGCTGGCTTCCATTTTGGAGAACAGCGGGACAAGGGGGGCAATTTCAGAAGTGTATAGAGATTTATTATTCACCTTTCTAGCCAAACATCCCATCAAGTCTAGAGTGAAATGGGAAGAAGCTGAACTGGGAGAGATAAATGATGATAGATGGGAATCTATTGTAGAATATGTGAATAAGATCTCTATGAGCGAACCTGGGAGGATGTCTCAATTATATGTGATTCATAGAGCCTACAGAACTCCCGATAGACTGTTCAAGATGGGTTTGAGGTCTGATTCCGAGTGTCCACGATGTTCGCAGGAACAGGCAGACATGTTACACATGCTGTGGCATTGCCCTAGACCAGACCTGGGCAAGATGCGGCCCGCGGGCCGCATCCGGCCCGCCTGATGATTTTAAGCGGCCCGCCAGCTAGCTGTCACTTCTGACAGCCACCCCCGGCACCGCTCGGCCAGCCACCAGCCGCTTCTGAGGAGGACCGCTGGCGGCTGGAGTGAAAGCCAGGTTGATTACCTGTTTATCGGTGGTGGCGGCCATCTTCCCGAAGCCGCGCGTGCGCAGATGGAGTGCTCTACTTCAAAGGGCTTCAGGAAAATGGCCGCTGAAGGCTGCGCGTGCGCAGATGGAGATCGTGGCGGCCATTTTCCTGAAGCCGAGTTTGCAGATTTAGATCTCGGCTTCAGGAAAATGGCCACCGCGATCTCCATCTGCGCATGCGCGGCCTCCCGCGGCCATTTTCCTGAAGCCCCGTGAAGCAGAGCACTCCATCTGCGCACGCGCGGCCTCGGGAAAATGGCAGCCGCCACTGATATTCAACCCGGCTCTGCTGCTCACATTACATTCCGGGCCGCTGCGTCACATCACCGGTGGAAGGGACCCTGCGCACGCCATACCGCACCTCTGCCGCTGCCACACCACTGCTGCAACCCCCCCATAGACACCAGGCCGTGGCGTCGCCCGCCTAAGCAGGAAAGGACCCTGCTCAGGTGCACGCCACACCACATCACCCCACCTCTGCCGACACCATGCCTCCTGTGACCCTGCTCTGCCACCGCCAGCCCTCAGGTAAGAATCTTACCGTAAGATAGTGTAAATTCGGACAATAAGACGGACCCCCATCTTATAAAAAAATCTTTTTTTCTGCAATTTTCACCCCAAATTTGGGGTGCGCCTTATGGTCCGGTGCGTCTTATAGTCCGAAAATACGGTAGTTATATTAGTTCGGCCCTCTAAAACCATCCCACTTTCTCATGCGGCCCCATGGCAAAATTAATTGCCCACCCCTGCCCTAGACTGTCCGCCTTCTGAACAGTTGTATTGAGTCGGATTGAATTGATATATAGGTGCGTCATTCCCAGAGACCCTTTGGTCTGTATATTCGGTTATGTGGAAGAATTAGCAGTGGTCTCTATGGTTAAACTGGCGATTGCTAGACTGTTATTCATAGCAAGGACATTGATAGCTCGGTTCTGGATCAGGGAGGAGCCTCCGACTAGACGAGACTTTCTTACGCAGGCGGATCATATAATATTATTGGAAAAAAGTATCTATACTTAGAGAAATAAACTAGATGTATTTCAAAAGATTTGGCAGCCATGGATAGAATGGAATTAGAATTGTGGGGATGATGCATAATGGTATAGATGATGTTCATACTATACAATGGTATATGGATTGGGGAAGGAATATTGGATGGGAATTTGGGAAAGCATTAAAGGGGTCTCGAAGGGGGGGGGGATAGGGAGGGAAAAGGGGGGGGAGTTATGTTCATAAAATATATGATTATCTGTGAATAACAGCTTGATGTCATTTGTTATCATTGATTTTCCTTAATAAAAATTTATCTGATTAAAAAAAAAAATATGGAGAAAAGTATGTGCCCCCCAGATCCTCCTCCGGGGGCTTCTCTGTCCTCATCTACATCCATAGACATTAATATGGAGAAAGTATGTGCCCCCCACATCCTCCTCCGGGGGCTTCTCTGTCCCCATCTACATCCATAGACATTAATATGGAGAAAGTATGTGCCCCCCACATCCTCCTCCGGGGGCTTCTCTGTCCTCACCTACATCCATAGACATTAATATGGAGACAGTATGTGCCCCCCACATCCTCCTCCGGGGGCTTCTCTGTCCTCATCTACATCCATAGACATTAATATGGAGACAGTATGTGCCCCCCACATCCTCCTCCGGGGGCTTCTCTGTCCTCATCTACATCCATAGACATTAATATGGAGACAGTATGTGCCCCCCACATCCTCCTCCGGGGGCTTCACTGTCCTCATCCTCATCCATAGACATTAATATGGAGACAGTATGTGCCCCCCACATCCTCCTCCGGGGGCTTCACTGTCCTCATCTACATCCATAGACATTAATATGGAGAAAGTATGTGCCCCCCACATCCTCCTCCGGGGGCTTCTCTGTCATCTACATCCATAGACAATAATATGGAGAAAGTATGTGCCCCCCACATCCTCCTCCGGGGGCTTCTCTGTCCTCATCTACATCCATAGACATTAATATGGAGAAAGTATGTGCCCCCCACATCCTCCTCCGGGGGCTTCACTGTCCTCATCTACATCCATAGACATTAATATGGAGAAAGTATGTGCCCCCCACATCCTCCTCCGGGGGCTTCTCTGTCATCTACATCCATAGACATTAATATGGAGAAAGTATGTGCCCCCCACATCCACCTCCGGGGCTTCACTGTCCTCATCTACATCCATAGACATTAATATGGAGACAGTATGTGCCCCCCACATCCACCTCCGGGGGCTTCTCTGTCCTCATCTACATCCATAGACATTAATATGGAGAAAGTATGTGCCCCCCACATCCACCTCCGGGGCTTCACTGTCCTCATCTACATCCATAGACATTAATATGGAGACAGTATGTGCCCCCCACATCCTCCTCCGGGGGCTTCTCTGTCCTCATCTACATCCATAGACATTAATATGGAGAAAGTATGTGCCCCCCACATCCACCTCCGGGGCTTCACTGTCCTCATCTACATCCATAGACATTAATATGGAGACAGTATGTGCCCCCACATCCTCCTCCGGGGGCTTCTGTGTCCTCATCTACATCCATAGACATTAATATGGAGAAAGTATGTGCCCCCCACATCCACCTCCGGGGGCTTCACTGTCCTCATCTACATCCATAGACATTAATATGGAGAAAGTATGTGCCCCCCACATCCTCCTCCGGGGGCTTCTCTATCTTCATCTACATCCATAGACATTAATATGGAGAAAGTATGTGCCCCCCACATCCTCCTCCGGGGGCTTCTCTGTCCTCATCTACATCCATAGATATTAATATGGAGACAGTATGTGCCCCCCACATCCTCCTCCGGGGGCTTCACTGTCCTCATCTACATCCATAGACATTAATATGGAGAAAGTATGTGCCCCCCACATCCTCCTCCGGGGGCTTCTCTGTCATCTACATCCATAGACAATAATATGGAGAAAGTATGTGCCCCCCACATCCTCCTCCGGGGGCTTCTCTGTCCTCATCTACATCCATAGACATTAATATGGAGAAAGTATGTGCCCCCCACATCCTCCTCCGGGGGCTTCTCTGTCATCTACATCCATAGACATTAATATGGAGAAAGTATGTGCCCCCCACATCCTCCTCCGGGGGCTTCTCTGTCCTCATCTACATCCATAGACATTAATATGGAGAAAGTATGTGCCCCCCACATCCTCCTCCGGGGGCTTCTCTGTCCTCATCTACATCCATAGACATTAATATGGAGAAAGTATGTGCCCCCCACATCCTCCTCCGGGGGCTTCACTGTCCTTATCTACATCTATAGACATTAATATGGAGAAAGTATGTGCCCCCCACATCCTCCTCCGGGGGCTTCTCTGTCCTCATCTACATCCATAGACATTAATATGGAGAAAGTACGTGCCCCCCACATCCTCCTCCGGGGGCTTCTCTGTCCTCATCTACATCCATAGACATTAATATGGAGAAAGTATGTGCCCCCCACATCCTCCTCCGGGGGCTTCTCTGTCCTCATCTACATCCATAGACATTAATATGGAGACAGTATGTGCCCCCCACATCCTCCTCCGGGGGCTTCACTGTCCTCATCTACATCCATAGACATTAATATGGAGAAAGTATGTGCCCCCCACATCCACCTCCGGGGGCTTCACTGTCCTCATCTACATCCATAGACATTAATATGGAGAAAGTATGTGCCCCCCACATCCTCCTCCAGGGGCTTCACTGTCCTCATCTACATCCATAGACATTAATATGGAGAAAGTATGTGCCCCCCACATCCACCTCTGGGGGCTTCACTGTCCTCATCTACATCCATAGACATTAATATGGAGAAAGTATGTGCCCCCCACATCCACCTCTGGGGGCTTCACTGTCCTCATCTACATCCATAGACATTAATATGGAGAAAGTATGTGCCCCCCACATCCTCCTCCGGGGGCTTCTCTGTCCTCATCTACATCCATAGACATTAATATGGAGACAGTATATGCCCCCCACATCCTCCTCCGGGGGCTTCTCTGTCATCTACATCCATAGACATTAATATGGAGAAAGTATGTGCCCCCCACATCCTCCTCCGGGGGCTTCTCAGTCATCTACATCCATAGACATTAATATGGAGACAGTATGTGCCCCCCACATCCTCCTCCGGGGGCTTCACTGTCCTTATCTACATCCATAGACATTAATATGGAGAAAGTATGTGCCCCCCACATCCTCCTCCGGGGGCTTCTCTGTCCTCATCTACATCCATAGACATTAATATGGAGAAAGTATGTGCCCCCCACATCCTCCTCCGGGGGCTTCACTGTCCTTATCTACTTCCATAGACATTAATATGGAGAAAGTATGTGCCCCCCACATCCTCCTCCGGGGGCTTCTCTATCCTCATCTACATCCATAGACATTAATATGGAGAAAGTATGTGCCCCCCACATCCTCCTCCGGGGGCTTCTCTATCTTCATCTACATCCATAGACATTAATATGGAGGAAGTATGTGCCCCCCACATCCTCCTCCGGGGGCTTCACTGTCCTCATCTACATCCATAGACATTAATATGGAGAAAGTATGTGCCCCCCACATCCTCCTCCGGGGGCTTCTCTATCCTCATCTACATCCATAGACATTAATATGGAGAAAGTATGTGCCCCCCACATCCTCCTCCGGGGGCTTCTCTATCTTCATCTACATCCATAGACATTAATATGGAGAAAGTATGTGCCCCCCACATCCTCCTCCGGGGGCTTCACTGTCCTCATCTACATCCATAGACATTAATATGGAGACAGTATGTGCCCCCCACATCCACCTCCGGGGGCTTCTCTGTCCTCATCTACATCCATAGACATTAATATGGAGGAAGTATGTGCCCCCCACATCCACCTCCAGGGGCTTCACTGTCCTCATCTACATCCATAGACATTAATATGGAGGAAGTATGTGCCCCCCACATCCTCCTCCGGGGGCTTCTCTATCTTCATCTACATCCATAGACATTAATATGGAGAAAGTATGTGCCCCCCACATCCTCCTCCGGGGGCTTCTCTGTCCTCATCTACATCCATAGACATTAATATGGAGAAAGTATGTGCCCCCCACATCCTCCTCCGGGGGCTTCTCTGTCCTCATCTACATCCATAGACATTAATATGGAGGAAGTATGTGCCCCCCACATCCACCTCCAGGGGCTTCACTGTCCTCATCTACATCCATAGACATTAATATGGAGGAAGTATGTGCCCCCCACATCCTCCTCCGGGGGCTTCTCTATCTTCATCTACATCCATAGACATTAATATGGAGAAAGTATGTGCCCCCCACATCCTCCTCCGGGGGCTTCTCTGTCCTCATCTACATCCATAGACATTAATATGGAGAAAGTATGTGCCCCCCACATCCTCCTCCGGGGGCTTCTCTGTCCTCATCTACATCCATAGACATTAATATGGAGGAAGTATGTGCCCCCCACATCCTCCTCCGGGGGCTTCTCTATCTTCATCTACATCCATAGACATTAATATGGAGAAAGTATGTGCCCCCCACATCCTCCTCCGGGGGCTTCACTGTCCTCATCTACATCCATAGACATTAATATGGAGAAAGTATGTGCCCCCCACATCCTCCTCCGGGGGCTTCTCTGTCCTCATCTACATCCATAGACATTAATATGGAGAAAGTATGTGCCCCCCACATCCTCCTCCGGGGGCTTCTCTGTCCTCATCTACATCCATAGACATTAATATGGAGAAAGTATGTGCCCCCCACATCCTCCTCCGGGGGCTTCTCTGTCCTCATCTACATCCATAGACATTAATATGGAGAAAGTATGTGCCCCCCACATCCTCCTCCGGGGGCTTCTCTGTCCTCATCTACATCCATAGACATTAATATGGAGAAAGTATGTGCCCCCCACATCCTCCTCCGGGGGCTTCACTGTCCTCATCCACATCCATAGACATTAATATGGAGACAGTATGTGCCCCCCACATCCTCCTCCGGGGGCTTCTCTGTCCTCATCTACATCCATAGACATTAATATGGAGACAGTATGTGCCCCCCACATCCTCCTCCGGGGGCTTCTCTGTCCTCATCTACATCCATAGACATTAATATGGAGAAAGTATGTGCCCCCCACATCCTCCTCCGGGGGCTTCTCTGTCCTCATCTACATCCATAGACATTAATATGGAGACAGTATGTGCCCCCCACATCCTCCTCCGGGGGCTTCTCTGTCCTCATCTACATCCATAGACATTAATATGGAGACAGTATGTGCCCCCCACATCCTCCTCCGGGGTCTTCACTGTCCTCATCTACCTCCATAGACATTAATATGGAGAATGTATGTGCCCCCCACATCCTCCTCCGGGGGCTTCTCTGTCATCTACATCCATAGACATTAATATGGAGACAGTATGTGCCCCCCACATCCACCTCCGGGGTCTTCACTGTCCTCATCTACCTCCATAGACATTAATATGGAGAAAGTATGTGCCCCCCACATCCTCCTCCGGGGGCTTCTCTGTCCTCATCTACATCCATAGATATTAATATGGAGACAGTATGTGCCCCCCACATCCACCTCCGGGGGCTTCTCTGTCCTCATCTACATCCATAGACATTAATATGGAGGAAGTATGTGACCCCCACATCCTCCTCCGGGGGCTTCTCTGTCCTCATCTACATCCATAGACATTAATATGGAGGAAGTATGTGCCCCCCACATCCACCTCCGGGGGCTTCACTGTCCTCCTCTACATCCATAGACATTAATATGGAGGAAGTATGTGCCCCCCACATCCTCCTCCGGGGGCTTCTCTGTCGTCATCTACATCCATAGACATTAATATGGAGAAAGTATGTGCCCCCCACATCCTCCTCCGGGGGCTTCACTGTCCTCATCCACATCCATAGACATTAATATGGAGAAAGTATGTGCCCCCCACATCCTCCTCCGGGGGCTTCTCTGTCCTCATCTACATCCATAGACATTAATATGGAGACAGTGTGTGCCCCCCCACATCCTCCTCCAGGGGCTTCTCTGTCCTCATCTACCTCCATAGACATTAATATGGAGAAAGTATGTGCCCCCCACATCCTCCTCCGGGGGCTTCTCTGTCCTCATCTACATCCATAGACATTAATATGGAGAAAGTATGTGCCCCCCACATCCTCCTCCGGGGGCTTTTCTGTCCTCATCTACATCCATAGACATTAATATGGAGAAAGTATGTGCCCCCCACATCCACCTCCGGGGGCTTCACTGTCCTCATCTACATCCATAGACATTAATATGGAGAAAGTATGTGCCCCCCACATCCTCCTCCGGGGGCTTCACTGTCCTCATCTACCTCCATAGACATTAATATGGAGAAAGTATGTGCCCCCCACATCCTCCTCCGGGGGCTTTTCTGTCCTCATCTACATCCATAGACATTAATATGGAGAAAGTATGTGCCCCCCACATCCACCTCCGGGGGCTTCTCTGTCCTCATCTACATCCATAGACATTAATATGGAGGAAGTATGTGCCCCCCACATCCACCTCCAGGGGCTTCACTGTCCTCATCTACATCCATAGACATTAATATGGAGAAAGTATGTGCCCCCCACATCCTCCTCCAGGGGCTTCACTGTCCTCATCTACATCCATAGACATTAATATGGAGGAAGTATGTGCCCCCCACATCCACCTCCAGGGGCTTCACTGTCCTCATCTACATCCATAGACATTAATATGGAGACAGTATGTGCCCCCCACATCCTCCTCCGGGGGCTTCTCTATCTTCATCTACATCCATAGACATTAATATGGAGAAAGTATGTGCCCCCCACATCCTCCTCCAGGGGCTTCACTGTCCTCATCTACATCCATAGACATTAATATGGAGAAAGTATGTGCCCCCCACATCCTCCTCCGGGGGCTTCACTGTCCTCATCTACATCCATAGACATTAATATGGAGAAAGTATGTGCCCCCCACATCCTCCTCCGGGGGCTTCTCTGTCCTCATCTACATCCATAGACATTAATATGGAGAAAGTATGTGCCCCCCACATCCTCCTCCGGGGGCTTCTCTGTCCTCATCTACATCCATAGACATTAATATGGAGGAAGTATGTGCCCCCCACATCCTCCTCCGGGGGCTTCTCTATCTTCATCTACATCCATAGACATTAATATGGAGACAGTATGTGCCCCCCACATCCTCCTCCGGGGGCTTCTCTGTCCTCATCTACATCCATAGACATTAATATGGAGACAGTGTGTGCCCCCCACATCCACCTCCGGGGGCTTCTCTGTCCTCATCTACATCCATAGACATTAATATGGAGACAGTATGTGCCCCCCACATCCTCCTCCGGGGGCTTCACTGTCCTCATCTACATCCATAGACATTAATATGGAGAAAGTATGTGCCCCCCACATCCTCCTCCGGGGGCTTCACTGTCCTCATCTACATCCATAGACATTAATATGGAGAAAGTATGTGCCCCCCACATCCTCCTCCGGGGGCTTCTCTGTCCTCATCTACATCCATAGACATTAATATGGAGAAAGTATGTGCCCCCCACATCCTCCTCCGGGGGCTTCTCTGTCCTCATCTACATCCATAGACATTAATATGGAGAAAGTATGTGCCCCCCACATCCTCCTCCGGGGGCTTCTCTGTCCTCATCTACATCCATAGACATTAATATGGAGAAAGTATGTGCCCCCCACATCCTCCTCCGGGGGCTTCTCTGTCCTCATCTACATCCATAGACATTAATATGGAGAAAGTATGTGCCCCCCACATCCTCCTCCGGGGGCTTCACTGTCCTCATCTACATCCATAGACATTAATATGGAGAAAGTATGTGCCCCCCACATCCACCTCCGGGGGCTTCTCTGTCCTCATCTACATCCATAGACATTAATATGGAGACAGTATGTGCCCCCCACATCCTCCTCCGGGGCTTCTCTGTCCTCATCTACATCCATAGACATTAATATGGAGACAGTATGTGCCCCCCACATCCTCCTCCTGGGGCTTCACTGTCCTCATCTACATCCATAGACATTAATATGGAGAAAGTATGTGCCCCCCACATCCACCTCCGGGGGCTTCTCTATCCTCATCTACATCCATAGACATTAATATGGAGACAGTATGTGCCCCCCACATCCTCCTCCGGGGGCTTCACTGTCCTCCTCTACATCCATAGACATTAATATGGAGGAAGTATGTGCCCCCCACATCCACCTCCGGGGGCTTCTCTGTCCTCATCTACATCCATAGACATTAATATGGAGAAAGTATGTGCCCCCCACATCCACCTCCGGGGGCTTCTCTGTCCTCATCTACATCCATAGACATTAATATGGAGAAAGTATGTGCCCCCCACATCCACCTCCGGGGGCTTCTCTGTCCTCATCTACATCCATAGACATTAATATGGAGAAAGTATGTGCCCCCCACATCCTCCTCCGGGGGCTTCACTGTCCTCATCTACATCCATAGACATTAATATGGAGAAAGTATGTGCCCCCCACATCCTCCTCCGGGGGCTTCACTGTCCTCATCCACATCCATAGACATTAATATGGAGACAGTATGTGCCCCCCACATCCACCTCCGGGGGCTTCTCTGTCCTCATCTACATCCATAGACATTAATATGGAGAAAGTATGTGCCCCCCACATCCACCTCCGGGGGCTTCACTGTCCTAATCTACATCCATAGACATTAATATGGAGACAGTATGTGCCCCCCACATCCTCCTCTGGGGGCTTCACTGTCCTCATCTACATCCATAGACATTAATATGGAGAAAGTATGTGCCCCCCACATCCACCTCCGGGGGCTTCCCTGTCCTCATCTACATCCATAGATATTAATATGGAGAAAGTATGTGCCCCCCACATCCACCTCCGGGGGCTTCACTGTCCTCATCTACATCCATAGACATTAATATGGAGAAAGTATGCGCCCCCCACATCCACCTCCGGGGGCTTCACTGTCCTCATCTACATCCATAGACATTAATATGGAGAAAGTATGTGCCCCCCACATCCACCTCCGGGGGCTTCTCTGTCCTCATCTACATCCATAGACATTAATATGGAGAAAGTATGTGCCCCCCACATCCACCTCCGGGGGCTTCTCTGTCCTCATCTACATCCATAGACATTAATATGGAGAAAGTATGTGCCCCCCACATCCACCTCCGGGGGCTTCTCTGTCCTCATCTACATCCATAGACATTAATATGGAGACAGTATGTGCCCCCCACATCCTCCTCCGGGGGCTTCACTGTCCTCATCTACATCCATAGATATTAATATGGAGAAAGTATGTGCCCCCCACATCCTCCTCCGGGGGCTTCCCTGTCCTCATCTACATCCATAGATATTAATATGGAGAAAGTATGTGCCCCCCACATCCACCTCCGGGGGCTTCACTGTCCTCATCTACATCCATAGACATTAATATGGAGACAGTATGTGCCCCCCACATCCACCTCCGGGGGCTTCTCTGTCCTCATCTACATCCATAGACATTAATAAGGAGAAAGTATGTGCCCCCCACATCCACCTCCGGGGGCTTCACTGTCCTCATCTACATCCATAGACATTAATATGGAGACAGTATGTGCCCCCCACATCCTCCTCCGGGGGCTTCTCTGTCCTCATCTACATCCATAGACATTAATATGGAGACAGTATGTGCCCCCCACATCCACCTCCGGGGGCTTCTCTGTCCTCATCTACATCCATAGACATTAATAAGGAGAAAGTATGTGCCCCCCACATCCACCTCCGGGGGCTTCACTGTCCTCATCTACATCCATAGACATTAATATGGAGACAGTATGTGCCCCCCACATTCACCTCCGGGGGCTTCTCTGTCCTAATCTACATCCATAGACATTAATATGGAGAAAGTATGTGCCCCCCACATCCTCCTCCGGGGGCTTCACTGTCCTCATCTACATCCATAGACATTAATATGGAGACAGTATGTGCCCCCCACATCCACCTCCGGGGGCTTCTCTGTCCTTATCTACATCTATAGACATTAATATGGAGACAGTATGTGCCCCCCACATCCACCTCCGGGGGCTTCACTGTCCTCATCTACATCCATAGACATTAATATGGAGAAAGTATGTGCCCCCCACATCCTCCTCCGGGGGCTTCTCTGTCATCTACATCCATAGACATTAATATGGAGAAAGTATGTGCCCCCCACATCCACCTCCGGGGGCTTCTCTGTCCTTATCTACATCCATAGACATTAATATGGAGAAAGTATGTGCCCCCCACATCCACCTCCGGAGGCTTCACTGTCCTCATCTACATCCATAGACATTAATATGGAGAAAGTATGTGCCCCCCACATCCTCCTCCGGGGGCTTCACTGTCCTCATCTACATCCATAGACATTAATATGGAGAAAGTATGTGCCCCCCACATCCACCTCCGGGGGCTTCACTGTCCTCCTCTACATCCATAGACATTAATATGGAGAAAGTATGTGCCCCCCACATCCTCCTCCAGGGGCTTCTCTGTCCTCATCTACATCCATAGACATTAATATGGAGAAAGTATGTGCCCCCCACATCCTCCTCCGGGGGCTTCTCTGTCCTCATCTACATCCATAGACATTAATATGGAGACAGTATGTGCCCCCCACATCCTCCTCCGGGGGCTTCACTGTCCTCATCTACATCCATAGACATTAATATGGAGAAAGTATGTGCCCCCCACATCCACCTCCGGAGGCTTCTCTGTCCTCATCTACATCCATAGACATTAATATGGAGACAGTATGTGCCCCCCACATCCACCTCCGGGGGCTTCTCTGTCCTCATCTACATCCATAGATATTAATATGGAGACAGTATGTGCCCCCCACATCCTCCTCCGGGGGCTTCTCTATCTTCATCTACATCCATAGACATTAATATGGAGAAAGTATGTGCCCCCCACATCCTCCTCCGGGGGCTTCACTGTCCTCATCTACATCCATAGACATTAATATGGAGAAAGTATGTGCCCCCCACATCCTCCTCCGGGGGCTTCACTGTCCTCATCTACATCCATAGACATTAATATGGAGAAAAGTATGTGCCCCCCACATCCTCCTCCGGGGGCTTCTCTGTCCTCATCTACATCCATAGACATTAATATGGAGACAGTATGTGCCCCCCACATCCTCCTCCGGGGGCTTCACTGTCCTCATATACATCCATAGACATTAATATGGAGAAAGTATGTGCCCCCCACATCCTCCTCCGGGGGCTTCTCTATCTTCATCTACATCCATAGACATTAATATGGAGAAAGTATGTGCCCCCCACATCCTCCTCCGGGGGCTTCACTGTCCTCATCTACATCCATAGACATTAACATGGAGAAAGTATGTGCCCCCCACATCCTCCTCCGGGGGCTTCACTGTCCTCATCTACATCCATAGACATTAATATGGAGAAAAGTATGTGCCCCCCACATCCTCCTCCGGGGGCTTCTCTGTCCTCATCTACATCCATAGACATTAATATGGAGAAAGTATGTGCCCCCCACATCCTCCTCCGGGGGCTTCACTGTCCTCATCTACATCCATAGACATTAATATGGAGGAAGTATGTGCCCCCCACATCCTCCTCCGGGGGCTTCTCTGTCCTCATCTACATCCATAGACATTAATATGGAGAAAGTATGTGCCCCCCACATCCACCTCCGGGGGCTTCTCTGTCATCTACATCCATAGACATTAATATGGAGAAAGTATGTGCCCCCCACATCCACCTCCGGGGGCTTCTCTGTCCTTATCTACATCCATAGACATTAATATGGAGAAAGTATGTGCCCCCCACATCCACCTCCGGGGGCTTCACTGTCCTCATCTACATCCATAGACATTAATATGGAGACAGTATGTGCCCCCCACATCCTCCTCCGGGGGCTTCTCTGTCCTCATCTACATCCATAGACATTAATATGGAGACAGTATGTGCCCCCCACATCCACCTCCGGGGGCTTCTCTGTCCTTATCTACATCTATAGACATTAATATGGAGACAGTATGTGCCCCCCACATCCACCTCCGGGGGCTTCACTGTCCTCATCTACATCCATAGACATTAATATGGAGAAAGTATGTGCCCCCCACATCCTCCTCCGGGGGCTTCTCTGTCATCTACATCCATAGACATTAATATGGAGAAAGTATGTGCCCCCCACATCCACCTCCGGGGGCTTCTCTGTCCTCATCTACATCCATAGACATTAATATGGAGAAAGTATGTGCCCCCCACATCCACCTCCGGGGGCTTCACTGTCCTCATCTACATCCATAGACATTAATATGGAGACAGTATGTGCCCCCCACATCCACCTCCGGGGGCTTCTCTGTCCTTATCTACATCTATAGACATTAATATGGAGACAGTATGTGCCCCCCACATCCACCTCCGGGGGCTTCTCTGTCCTCATCTACATCCATAGACATTAATATGGAGAAAGTATGTGCCCCCCACATCCTCCTCCGGGGGCTTCTCTGTCATCTACATCCATAGACATTAATATGGAGAAAGTATGTGCCCCCCACATCCACCTCCGGGGGCTTCTCTGTCCTCATCTACATCCATAGACATTAATATGGAGAAAGTATGTGCCCCCCACATCCACCTCCGGGGGCTTCACTGTCCTCATCTACATCCATAGACATTAATATGGAGACAGTATGTGCCCCCCACATCCACCTCCGGGGGCTTCTCTGTCCTTATCTACATCTATAGACATTAATATGGAGACAGTATGTGCCCCCCACATCCACCTCCGGGGGCTTCTCTGTC
Organism: Ranitomeya imitator; assembly: GCF_032444005.1. Lineage (NCBI taxonomy): Eukaryota > Metazoa > Chordata > Amphibia > Anura > Dendrobatidae > Ranitomeya > Ranitomeya imitator. Next base: position 15,340,142 of record NC_091284.1, on the reverse strand, counting down.
CTCATCTACATCCATAGACATTAATATGGAGAAAGTATGTGCCCCCCACATCCTCCTCCGGGGGCTTCTCTGTCCTCATCTACATCCATAGACATTAATATGGAGAAAGTATGTGCCCCCCACATCCACCTCCGGGGGCTTCTCTGTCCTCATCTACATCCATAGACATTAATATGGAGAAAGTATGTGCCCCCCACATCCTCCTCCGGGGGCTTCTCTGTCCTCATCTACATCCATAGACATTAATATGGAGAAAGCATGTGCCCCCCACATCCTCCTCCGGGGGCTTCACTGTCCTCATCTACATCCATAGACATCAATATGGAGAAAGTATGTGCCCCCCACATCCTCCTCCGGGGGCTTCTCTGTCCTCATCTACATCCATAGACATTAATATGGAGAAAGTATGTGCCCCCCACATCCTCCTCCGGGGGCTTCACTGTCCTCATCTACATCCATAGACATTAATATGGAGAAAGTATGTGCCCCCCACATCCTCCTCCGGGGGCTTCTCTGTCCTCATCTACATCCATAGACATTAATATGGAGAAAGTATGTGCCCCCCACATCCTCCTCCGGGGGCTTCTCTGTCCTCATCTACATCCATAGACATTAATATGGAGACAGTATGTGCCCCCCACATCCACCTCCGGGGGCTTCTCTGTCCTCATCTACATCCATAGACATTAATATGGAGAAAGTATGTGCCCCCCACATCCACCTCCGGGGGCTTCACTGTCCTAATCTACATCCATAGACATTAATATGGAGACAGTATGTGCCCCCCACATCCTCCTCTGGGGGCTTCACTGTCCTCATCTACATCCATAGACATTAATATGGAGAAAGTATGTGCCCCCCACATCCTCCTCCGGGGGCTTCCCTGTCCTCATCTACATCCATAGATATTAATATGGAGAAAGTATGTGCCCCCCACATCCACCTCCGGGGGCTTCACTGTCCTCATCTACATCCATACACATTAATATGGAGAAAGTATGCTCCCCCCACATCCACCTCCGGGGGCTTCACTGTCCTCATCTACATCCATAGACATTAATATGGAGAAAGTATGTGCCCCCCACATCCACCTCCGGGGGCTTCTCTGTCCTCATCTACATCCATAGACATTAATATGGAGAAAGTATGTGCCCCCCACATCCACCTCCGGGGGCTTCTCTGTCCTCATCTACATCCATAGACATTAATATGGAGAAAGTATGTGCCCCCCACATCCACCTCCGGGGGCTTCTCTGTCCTCATCTACATCCATAGACATTAATATGGAGAAAGTATGTGCCCCCCACATCCACCTCCGGGGGCTTCTCTGTCCTCATCTACATCCATAGACATTAATATGGAGACAGTATGTGCCCCCCACATCCTCCTCCGGGGGCTTCCCTGTCCTCATCTACATCCATAGATATTAATATGGAGAAAGTATGTGCCCCCCACATCCTCCTCCGGGGGCTTCACTGTCCTCATCTACATCCATAGACATTAATATGGAGACAGTATGTGCCCCCCACATCCACCTCCGGGGGCTTCACTGTCCTCATCTACATCCATAGATATTAATATGGAGAAAGTATGTGCCCCCCACATCCTCCTCCGGGGGCTTCTCTGTCCTCATCTACATCCATAGACATTAATATGGAGAAAGTATGTGCCCCCCACATCCTCCTCCGGGGGCTTCCCTGTCCTCATCTACATCCATAGATATTAATATGGAGAAAGTATGTGCCCCCCACATCCACCTCCGGGGGCTTCACTGTCCTCATCTACATCCATAGACATTAATATGGAGACAGTATGTGCCCCCCACAATCACCTCCGGGGGCTTCTCTGTCCTCATCTACATCCATAGACATTAATAAGGAGAAAGTATGTGCCCCCCACATCCACCTCCGGGGGCTTCTCTGTCCTCATCTACATCCATAGACATTAATATGGAGACAGTATGTGCCCCCCACATCCTCCTCCGGGGGCTTCACTGTCCTCATCTACATCCATAGACATTAATATGGAGAAAAGTATGTGCCCCCCACATCCTCCTCCGGGGGCTTCCCTGTCCTCATCTACATCCATAGACATTAATATGGAGAAAAGTATGTGCCCCCCACATCCTCCTCCGGGGGCTTCTCTGTCCTCATCTACATCCATAGACATTAATATGGAGACAGTATGTGCCCCCCACATCCACCTCCGGGGGCTTCACTGTCCTCATCTACATCCATAGACATTAATATGGAGACAGTATGTGCCCCCCCACATCCTCCTCCGGGGGCTTCTCTGTCCTCATCTACATCCATAGACATTAATATGGAGAAAGTATGTGCCCCCCACATCCACCTCCGGGGGCTTCTCTGTCCTCATCTACATCCATAGACATTAATATGGAGAAAGTATTTGTCCCCCACATCCTCCTCCGGGGGCTTCTCTGTCCCCATCTACATCCATAGACATTAATATGGAGAAAGTATGTGCCCCCCACATCCTCCTCCGGGGGCTTCACTGTCCTCATCTACATCCATAGACATTAATATGGAGAAAGTATGTGCCCCCCACATCCACCTCCGGGGGCTTCTCTGTCATCTACATCCATAGACATTAATATGGAGAAAGTATGTGCCCCCCACATCCTCCTCCGGGGGCTTCACTGTCCTCATCTACATCCATAGACATTAATATGGAGAAAGTATGTGCCCCCCACATCCACCTCCGGGGGCTTCTCTGTCATCTACATCCATAGACATTAATATGGAGACAGTATGTGCCCCCCACATCCTCCTCCGGGGGCTTCACTGTCCTCATCTACATCCATAGACATTAATATGGAGAAAGTATGTGCCCCCCACATCCACCTCCGGGGGCTTCTCTGTCATCTACATCCATAGACATTAATATGGAGAAAGTATGTGCCCCCCACATCCACCTCTGGGGGCTTCACTGTCCTCATCTACATCCATAGACATTAATATGGAGACAGTATGTGCCCCCCACATCCTCCTCCGGGGGCTTCTCTGTCCTCATCTACATCCATAGACATTAATATGGAGAAAGTATGTGCCCCCCACATCCACCTCCGGGGGCTTCACTGTCCTCATCTACATCCATAGACATTAATATGGAGACAGTATGTGCCCCCCACATCCACCTCCGGGGGCTTCTCTGTCCTTATCTACATCTATAGACATTAATATGGAGACAGTATGTGCCCCCCACATCCACCTCCGGGGGCTTCACTGTCCTCATCTACATCCATAGACATTAATATGGAGAAAGTATGTGCCCCCCACATCCTCCTCCGGGGGCTTCTCTGTCATCTACATCCATAGACATTAATATGGAGAAAGTATGTGCCCCCCACATCCACCTCCGGGGGCTTCTCTGTCCTCATCTACATCCATAGACATTAATATGGAGAAAGTATGTGCCCCCCACATCCACCTCCGGGGGCTTCACTGTCCTCATCTACATCCATAGACATTAATATGGAGACAGTATGTGCCCCCCACATCCACCTCCGGGGGCTTCTCTGTCCTTATCTACATCTATAGACATTAATATGGAGACAGTATGTGCCCCCCACATCCTCCTCCGGGGGCTTCACTGTCCTCATCTACATCCATAGACATTAATATGGAGAAAGTATGTGCCCCCCACATCCTCCTCCGGGGGCTTCACTGTCCTCATCTACATCCATAGACATTAATATGGAGACAGTATGTGCCCCCCACATCCTCCTCCGGGGGCTTCTCTGTCCTCATCTACATCCATAGACATTAATATGGAGACAGTATGTGCCCCCCACATCCTCCTCCGGGGGCTTCTCTGTCCTCATCTACATCCATAGACATTAATATGGAGACAGTATGTGCCCCCCACATCCTCCTCCGGGGGCTTCTCTGTCATCTACATCCATAGACATTAATATGGAGAAAGTATGTGCCCCCCACATCCTCCTCCGGGGGCTTCACTGTCCTCATCTACATCCATAGACATTAATATGGAGACAGTATGTGCCCCCCACATCCACCTCCGGGGGCTTCACTGTCCTCATCTACATCCATAGACATTAATATGGAGACAGTATGTGCCCCCCACATCCTCCTCCGGGGGCTTCTCTGTCATCTACATCCATAGACATTAATATGGAGACACTATGTGCCCCCCACATCCTCCTCCGGGGGCTTCACTGTCCTTATCTACATCCATAGACATTAATATGGAGAAAGTATGTGCCCCCCACATCCTCCTCCGGGGGCTTCTCTATCCTCATCTACATCCATAGACATTAATATGGAGACAGTATGTGCCCCCCACATCCACCTCCGGGGGCTTCACTGTCCTCATCTACATCCATAGACATTAATATGGAGAAAGTATGTGCCCCCCACATCCTCCTCCGGGGGCTTCACTGTCCTTATCTACATCCATAGACATTAATATGGAGAAAGTATGTGCCCCCCACATCCTCCTCCGGGGGCTTCACTGTCCTTATCTACATCCATAGACATTAATATGGAGAAAGTATGTGCCCCCCACATCCTCCTCCAGGGGCTTCACTGTCCTTATCTACATCCATAGACATTAATATGGAGAAAGTATGTGCCCCCCACATCCACCTCCGGGGGCTTCACTGTCCTCATCTACATCCATAGACATTAATATGGAGAAAGTATGTGCCCCCCACATCCACCTCCGGGGGCTTCACTGTCCTCATCTACATCCATAGATATTAATATGGAGAAAGTATGTGCCCCCCACATCCACCTCCGGGGGCTTCACTGTCCTCATCTACATCCATAGACATTAATATGGAGAAAGTATGTGCCCCCCACATCCTCCTCCGTGGGCTTCACTGTCCTTATCTACATCCATAGACATTAATATGGAGAAAGTATGTGCCCCCCACATCCTCCTCCTGGGGCTTCTCTGTCCTCATCTACATCCATAGACATTAATATGGAGAAAGTATGTGCCCCCCACAATCCTCCTCCGGGGGCTTCTCTGTCCTCATCTACATCCATAGACATTAATATGGAGAAAGTATGTGCCCCCCACATCCTCCTCCGGGGGCTTCACTGTCCTCATCTACATCCATAGACATTAATATGGAGAAAGTATGTGCCCCCCACATCCTCCTCCGGGGGCTTCTCTGTCATCTACATCCATAGACATTAATATGGAGAAAGTATGTGCCCCCCACATCCTCCTCCGGGGGCTTCACTGTCCTTATCTACATCCATAGACATTAATATGGAGAAAGTATGTGCCCCCCACATCCACCTCCGGGGGCTTCTCTGTCCTCATCTACATCCATAGACATTAATATGGAGACAGTATGTGCCCCCCACATCCTCCTCCGGGGGCTTCTCTGTCCTCATCTACATCCATAGACATTAATATGGAGAAAGTATGTGCCCCCCACATCCACCTCCGGGGGCTTCTCTGTCCTCATCTACATCCATAGACATTAATATGGAGAAAGTATGTGCCCCCTACATCCACCTCCGGGGGCTTCACTGTCCTCATCTACATCCATAGACATTAATATGGAGAAAGTATGTGCCCCCCACATCCACCTCCGGGGGCTTCTCTGTCATCTACATCCATAGACATTAATATGGAGAAAGTATGTGCCCCCCACATCCACCTCCGGGGGCTTCTGTCCTCATCTACAGTACATCCATAGACATTAATATGGAGAAAGTATGTGCCCCCCACATCCTCCTCCGGGGGCTTCACTGTCCTCATCTACATCCATAGACATTAGTATGGAGAAAGTATGTGCCCCCCACATCCTCCTCCAGGGGCTTCTCTGTCCTCATCTACATCCATAGACATTAATATGGAGAAAGTATGTGCCCCCCACATCCTCCTCCGGGGGCTTCACTGTCCTCATCTACATCCATAGACATTAATATGGAGAAAGTATGTGCCCCCCACATCCTCCTCCGGGGGCTTCTCTGTCCTCATCTACATCCATAGACATTAATAAGGAGAAAGTATGTGCCCCCCACATCCTCCTCCGGGGGCTTCTCTGTCCTCATCTACATCCATAGACATTAATATTGAGACAGTATGTGCCCCCCACATCCTCCTCCGGGGGCTTCTCTGTCCTCATCTACATCCATAGACATTAATATGGAGAAAGTATGTGCCCCCCACATCCTCCTCCGGGGGCTTCACTGTCCTCATCTACATCCATAGACATTAATATGGAGAAAGTATGTGCCCCCCACATCCTCCTCCGGGGGCTTCTCTGTCCTCATCTACATCCATAGACATTAATAAGGAGAAAGTATGTGCCCCCCACATCCTCCTCCGGGGGCTTCTCTGTCCTCATCTACATCCATAGACATTAATATTGAGACAGTATGTGCCCCCCACATCCTCCTCCGGGGGCTTCTCTGTCCTCATCTACATCCATAGACATTAATATGGAGAAAGTATGTGCCCCCCACATCCACCTCCGGGGGCTTCACTGTCCTCATCTACATCCATAGACATTAATATGGAGAAAGTATGTGCCCCTCACATCCTCCTCCGGGGGCTTCTCTGTCCTCATCTACATCCATAGACATTAATATGGAGAAAGTATGTGCCCCCCACATCCTCCTCCGGGGGCTTCACTGTCCTCATCTACATCCATAGACATTAATATGGAGAAAGTATGTGCCCCCCACATCCTCCTCCGGGGGCTTCTCTGTCATCTACATCCATAGACATTAATATGGAGACAGTATGTGCCCCCCACATCCACCTCCGGGGGCTTCACTGTCCTTATCTACATCCATAGACATTAATATGGAGACAGTATGTGCCCCCCACATCCACCTCCGGGGGCTTCTCTGTCCTCATCTACATCCATAGACATTAATATGGAGAAAGTATGTGCCCCCCACATCCACCTCCGGGGGCTTCACTGTCCTCATCTACATCCATAGACATTAATATGGAGAAAGTATGTGCCCCCCACATCCACCTCTGGGGGCTTCTCTGTCCTCATCTACATCCATAGACATTAATATGGAGAAAGTATGTGCCCCCCACATCCTCCTCCGGGGGCTTCACTGTCCTCATCTACATCCATAGACATTAATATGGAGAAAGTATGTGCCCCCCACATCCTCCTCCGGGGGCTTCACTGTCCTCATCTACATCCATAGACATTAATATGGAGAAAGTATGTGCCCCCCACATCCACCTCCGGGGGCTTCTCTGTCCTCATCTACATCCATAGACATTAATATGGAGAAAGTATGTGCCCCCCACATCCACCTCCGGGGGCTTCACTGTCCTCATCTACATCCATAGACATTAATATGGAGACAGTATGTGCCCCCCACATCCACCTCCGGGGGCTTCTCTGTCCTCATCTACATCCATAGACATTAATATGGAGAAAGTATGTGCCCCTCACATCCTCCTCCGGGGGCTTCTCTGTCCTCATCTACATCCATAGACATTAATATGGAGAAAGTATGTGCCCCCCACATCCTCCTCCGGGGGCTTCTCTGTCCTCATCTACATCCATAGACATTAATATGGAGACAGTATGTGCCCCCCACATCCTCCTCCGGGGGCTTCACTGTCCTCATCTACATCCATAGACATTAATATGGAGACAGTATGTGCCCCCCACATCCTCCTCCGGGGGCTTCTCTGTCCTCATCTACATCCATAGACATTAATATGGAGAAAGTATGTGCCCCTCACATCCTCCTCCGGGGGCTTCTCTGTCCTCATCTACATCCATAGACATTAATATGGAGAAAGTATGTGCCCCCCACATCCTCCTCCGGGGGCTTCTCTGTCCTCATCTACATCCATAGACATTAATATGGAGACAGTATGTGCCCCCCACATCCTCCTCCGGGGGCTTCACTGTCCTCATCTACATCCATAGACATTAATATGGAGACAGTATGTGCCCCCCACATCCTCCTCCGGGGGCTTCTCTGTCCTCATCTACATCCATAGACATTAATATGGAGAAAGTATGTGCCCCCCACATCCTCCTCCGGGGGCTTCTCTGTCCTCATCTACATCCATAGACATTAATATGGAGACAGTATGTGCCCCCCACATCCTCCTCCGGGGGCTTCACTGTCCTCATCTACATCCATAGACATTAATATGGAGACAGTATGTGCCCCCCACATCCTCCTCCGGGGGCTTCTCTGTCCTCATCTACATCCATAGACATTAATATGGAGAAAGTATGTGCCCCCCACATCCTCCTCCGGGGGCTTCTCTATCTTCATCTACATCCATAGACATTAATATGGAGAAAGTATGTGCCCCCCACATCCTCCTCCGGGGGCTTCTCTGTCCTCATCTACATCCATAGACATTAATATGGAGAAAGTATGTGCCCCCCACATCCTCCTCCGGGGGCTTCTCTGTCCTCATCTACATCCATAGACATTAATATGGAGACAGTATGTGCCCCCCACATCCACCTCCGGGGGCTTCACTGTCCTCATCTACATCCATAGACATTAATATGGAGAAAGTATGTGCCCCCCACATCCTCCTCCGGGGGCTTCACTGTCCTCATATACATCCATAGACATTAATATAGAGAAAGTATGTGCCCCCCACATCCTCCTCCGGGGGCTTCTCTATCTTCATCTACATCCATAGACATTAATATGGAGACAGTATGTGCCCCCCACATCCACCTCCGGGGGCTTCACTGTCCTCATCTACATCCATAGACATTAATATGGAGAAAGTATGTGCCCCCCACATCCTCCTCCGGGGGCTTCTCTGTCCTCATCTACATCCATAGACATTAATATGGAGAAAGTATGTGCCCCCCACATCCTCCTCCGGGGGCTTCTCTGTCCTCATCTACATCCATAGACATTAATATGGAGACAGTATGTGCCCCCCACATCCACCTCCGGGGGCTTCACTGTCCTCATCTACATCCATAGACATTAATATGGAGAAAGTATGTGCCCCCCACATCCTCCTCCGGGGGCTTCACTGTCCTCATATACATCCATAGACATTAATATGGAGAAAGTATGTGCCCCCCACATCCTCCTCCGGGGGCTTCTCTGTCCTCATCTACATCCATAGACATTAATATGGAGACAGTATGTGCCCCCCACATCCTCCTCCGGGGGCTTCACTGTCCTCATCTACATCCATAGACATTAATATGGAGACAGTATGTGCCCCCCACATCCTCCTCCGGGGGCTTCTCTGTCCTCATCTACATCCATAGACATTAATATGGAGACAGTATGTGCCCCCCACATCCTCCTCCGGGGGCTTCTCTGTCCTCATCTACATCCATAGACATTAATATGGAGACAGTATGTGCCCCCCACATCCTCCTCCGGGGGCTTCTCTGTCCTCATCTACATCCATAGACATTAATATTTAGAAAGTATGTGCCCCCCACATCCTCCTCCGGGGGCTTCACTGTCCTTCTCTACATCCATAGACATTAATATGGAGAAATTATGTGCCCCCCACATCCTCCTCCGGGGGCTTCTCTGTCCTCATCTACATCCATAGACATTAATATGGAGAAAGTATGTGCCCCCCACATCCACCTCCGGGGGCTTCACTGTCCTCATCTACATCCATAGACATTAATATGGAGAAAGTATGTGCCCCCCACATCCACCTCCGGGGGCTTCACTGTCCTCATCTACATCCATAGACATTAATATGGAGAAAGTATGTGCCCCCCACATCCACCTCCGGGGGCTTCACTGTCCTTCTCTACATCCATAGACATTAATATGGAGAAATTATGTGCCCCCCACATCCTCCTCCGGGGGCTTCTCTGTCCTCATCTACATCCATAGACATTAATATGGAGAAAGTATGTGCCCCCCACATCCTCCTCCGGGGGCTTCTCTGTCATCTACATCCATAGACATTAATATGGAGACAGTATGTGCCCCCCACATCCACCTCCGGGGGCTTCACTGTCCTCATCTACATCCATAGACATTAATATGGAGAAAGTATGTGCCCCCCACATCCACCTCCGGGGGCTTCACTGTCCTCATCTACATCCATAGACATTAATATGGAGAAAGTATGTGCCCCCCACATCCACCTCCGGGGGCTTCACTGTCCTTCTCTACATCCATAGACATTAATATGGAGAAAGTATGTGCCCCCCACATCCTCCTCCGGGGTCTTCTCTGTCCTCATCTACATCCATAGACATTAATATGGAGAAAGTATGTGCCCCCCACATCCTCCTCCGGGGTCTTCTCTGTCCTCATCTACATCCATAGACATTAATATGGAGAAAGTATGTGCCCCCCACATCCACCTCCGGGGGCTTCACTGTCCTTATCTACATCAATAGACATTAATATGGAGAAAGTATGTGCCCCCCACTTCCACCTCCGGGGGCTTCACTGTCCTCATCTACATCCATAGACATTAATATGGAGAAAGTATGTGCCCCCCACATCCTCCTCCGGGGGCTTCTCTGTCCTCATCTACATCCATAGACATTAATAAGGAGAAAGTATGTGCCCCCCACATCCTCCTCCGGGGGCTTCTCTGTCCTCATCTACATCCATAGACATTAATAAGGAGAAAGTATGTGCCCCCCACATCCACCTCCGGGGGCTTCTCTGTCCTCATCTACATCCATAGACATTAATAAGGAGAAAGTATGTGCCCCCCACATCCTCCTCCGGGGGCTTCACTGTCCTCATCTACATCCATAGACATTAATATGGAGACAGTATGTGCCCCCCACATCCACCTCCGGGGGCTTCTCTGTCATCTACATCCATAGACATTAATATGGAGAAAGTATGTGCCCCCCACATCCACCTCCGGGGGCTTCTCTGTCATCTACATCCATAGACATTAATATGGAGAAAGTATGTGCCCCCCACATCCTCCTCCGGGGGCTTCACTGTCCTCATCTACATTCATAGACATTAATATGGAGAAAGTATGTGCCCCCCACATCCACCTCCGGGGGCTTCTCTGTCCTCATCTACATCCATAGACATTAATAAGGAGAAAGTATGTGCCCCCCACATCCTCCTCCGGGGGCTTCACTGTCTTTATCTACATCCATAGACATTAATATGGAGACACTATGTGCCCACCACATCCTCCTCCGGGGGCTTCTCTGTCCTCATCTACATCCATAGACATTAATATGGAGAAAGTATGTGCCCCCCACATCCACCTCCGGGGGCTTCTCTGTCCTCATCTACATCCATAGACATTAATATGGAGAAAGTATGTGCCCCCCACATCCACCTCCGGGGGCTTCTCTGTCATCTACATCCATAGACATTAATATGGAGAAAGTATGTGCCCCCCACATCCTCCTCCGGGGGCTTCACTGTCCTCATCTACATTCATAGACATTAATATGGAGAAAGTATGTGCCCCCCACATCCACCTCCGGGGGCTTCTCTATCCTCATGTCATCTACATCCATAGACATTAATATGGAGAAAGTATGTGCCCCCCACATCCTCCTCCGGGGGCTTCTCTGTCCTCATCTACATCCATAGACATTAATAAGGAGAAAGTATGTGCCCCCCACATCCACCTCCGGGGGCTTCTCTATCCTCATCTACATCCATAGACATTAATATGGAGAAAGTATGTGCCCCCCACATCCTCCTCCGGGGGCTTCACTGTCCTCATCTACATCCATAGACATTAATAAGGAGAAAGTATGTGCCCCCCACATCCTCCTCCGGGGGCTTCTCTGTCCTCATCTACATCCATAGACATTAATATGGAGAAAGTATGTGCCCCCCCACATCCTCCTCCGGGGGCTTCTCTGTCCTCATCTACATCCATAGACATTAATATGGAGACAGTATGTGCCCCCCACATCCTCCTCCGGGGGCTTCTCTGTCCTCATCTACATCCATAGACATTAATAAGGAGAAAGTATGTGCCCCCCACATCCACCTCCGGGGGCTTCTCTATCCTCATCTACATCCATAGACATTAATATGGAGAAAGTATGTGCCCCCCACATCCTCCTCCGGGGGCTTCACTGTCCTCATCTACATCCATAGACATTAATAAGGAGAAAGTATGTGCCCCCCACATCCTCCTCCGGGGGCTTCTCTGTCCTCATCTACATCCATAGACATTAATATGGAGACAGTATGTGCCCCCCACATCCACCTCCGGGGGCTTCTCTGTCCTCATCTACATTCATAGACATTAATAAGGAGAAAGTATGTGCCCCTCACATCCTCCTCCGGGGGCTTCTCTGTCCTCATCTACATCCATAGACATTAATATGGAGAAAGTATGTGCCCCCCACATCCTCCTCCGGGGGCTTCTCTGTCCTCATCTACATCCATAGACATTAATATGGAGAAAGTATGTGCCCCCCACATCCACCTCCGGGGGCTTCTCTGTCCTCATCTACATCCATAGACATTAATATGGAGAAAATATGTGCCCCCCACATCCTCCGGGGGCTTCTCTGTCCTCATCTACATCCATAGACATTAATATGGAGAAAGTATGTGCCCCCCACATCCACCTCCGGGGGCTTCTCTATCTTCATCTACATCCATAGACATTAATAAGGAGAAAGTATGTGCCCCCCACATCCTCCTCCGGGGGCTTCTCTGTCCTCATCTACATCCATAGACATTAATATGGAGAAAGTATGTGCCCCCCACATCCACCTCCGGGGGCTTCTCTGTCCTCATCTACATCCATAGACATTAATATGGAGAAAATATGTGCCCCCCACATCCTCCGGGGGCTTCTCTGTCCTCATCTACATCCATAGACATTAATATGGAGAAAGTATGTGCCCCCCACATCCACCTCCGGGGGCTTCTCTATCTTCATCTACATCCATAGACATTAATAAGGAGAAAGTATGTGCCCCCCACATCCACCTCCGGGGGCTTCTCTATCTTCATCTACATCCATAGACATTAATATGGAGAAAGTATGTGCCCCCCACATCCTCCTCCGGGGGCTTCACTGTCCTTATCTACATCCATAGACATTAATATGGAGAAAGTATGTGCCCCCCACATCCTCCTCCGGGGGCTTCACTGTCCTTATCTACATCCATAGACATTAATATGGAGAAAGTATGTGCCCCCCACATCCTCCTCCGGGGGCTTCTCTGTCCTCATCTACATCCATAGACATTAATAAGGAGAAAGTATGTGCCCCCCACATCCACCTCCGGGGGCTTCTCTATCCTCATCTACATCCATAGACATTAATATGGAGAAAGTATGTGCCCCCCACATCCTCCTCCGGGGGCTTCACTGTCCTCATCTACATCCATAGACATTAATAAGGAGAAAGTATGTGCCCCCCACATCCTCCTCCGGGGGCTTCTCTGTCCTCATCTACATCCATAGACATTAATATGGAGAAAGTATGTGCCCCCCCACATCCTCCTCCGGGGGCTTCTCTGTCCTCATCTACATCCATAGACATTAATATGGAGAAAGTATGTGCCCCCCACATCCTCCTCCGGGGGCTTCTCTGTCCTCATCTACATCCATAGACATTAATATGGAGAAAGTATGTGCCCCCCCACATCCACCTCCGGGGGCTTCTCTGTCCTCATCTACATTCATAGACATTAATATGGAGAAAGTATGTGCCCCCCACATCCACCTCCGGGGGCTTCTCTATCCTCATCTACATCCATAGACATTAATATGGAGAAAGTATGTGCCCCCCACATCCTCCTCCGGGGGCTTCTCTGTCCTCATCTACATCCATAGACATTAATATGGAGACAGTATGTGCCCCCCACATCCTCCACCGGGGGCTTCACTGTCCTCATCTACATCCATAGACATTAATATGGAGACAGTATGTGCCCCCCCACATCCTCCTCCGGGGGCTTCACTGTCCTCATCTACATCCATAGACATTAATAAGGAGAAAGTATGTGCCCCCCACATCCTCCACCGGGGGCTTCTCTGTCCTCATCTACATCCATAGACATTAATATGGAGAAAGTATGTGCCCCCCACATCCACCTCCGGGGGCTTCCCTGTGCTCATCTACATCCATAGACATTAATATGGAGAAAGTATGTGCCCCCCACATCCACCTCCGGGGGCTTCTCTGTCCTCATCTACATCCATAGACATTAATAAGGAGAAAGTATGTGCCCCCCACATCCTCCTCCGGGGGCTTCACTGTCCTCATCTACATCCATAGACATTAATATGGAGAAAGTATGTGCCCCCCACATCCTCCTCCGGGGGATTCTCTGTCATCTACATCCATAGACATTAATATGGAGAAAGTATGTGCCCCCCACATCCACCTCCGGGGGCTTCTCTGTCCTCATCTACATCCATAGACATTAATATGGAGAAAGTATGTGCCCCCCACATCCTCCTCCGGGGGCTTCACTGTCCTCATCTACATCCATAGACATTAATATGGAGAAAGTATGTGCCCCCCACATCCTCCTCCGGGGGATTCTCTGTCATCTACATCCATAGACATTAATATGGAGAAAGTATGTGCCCCCCACATCCACCTCCGGGGGCTTCTCTGTCCTCATCTACATCCATAGACATTAATATGGAGACAGTATGTGCCCCCCACATCCTTCTCCGGGGGCTTCTCTGTCATCTACATCCATAGACATTAATATGGAGAAAGTATGTGCCCCCCACATCCTCCTCCGGGGGCTTCTCTGTCCTCATCTACATCCATAGACATTAATATGGAGAAAGTATGTGCCCCCCACATCCTCCTCCGGGGGCTTCTCTGTCCTCATCTACATCCATAGACATTAATATGGAGACAGTATGTGCCCCCCCACATCCTCCTCCGGGGGCTTCACTGTCCTCATCTACATCCATAGACATTAATAAAGAGAAAGTATGTGCCCCCCACATCCTCCACCGGGGGCTTCTCTGTCCTCATCTACATCCATAGACATTAATATGGAGAAAGTATGTGCCCCCCACATCCTCCTCCGGGGGCTTCTCTGTCCTCATCTACATCCATAGACATTAATATGGAGACAGTATGTGCCCCCCCACATCCTCCTCCGGGGGCTTCACTGTCCTCATCTACATCCATAGACATTAATATGGAGACAGTATGTGCCCCCCCACATCCTCCTCCGGGGGCTTCACTGTCCTCATCTACATCCATAGACATTAATATGGAGACAGTATGTGCCCCCCACATCCACCTCCGGGGGCTTCTCTGTCCTCATCTACATCCATAGACATTAATATGGAGAAAGTATGTGCCCCCCACATCCACCTCCGGGGGCTTCACTGTGCTCATCTACATCCATAGACATTAATATGGAGAAAGTATGTGCCCCCCACATCCACCTCCGGGGGCTTCTCTGTCCTCATCTACATCCATAGACATTAATATGGAGAAAGTATGTGCCCCCACATCCTCCTCCGGGGGCTTCACTGTCCTCATCTACATCCATAGACATTAATATGGAGACAGTATGTGCCCCCCACATCCACCTCCGGGGGCTTCACTGTCCTCATCTACATCCATAGACATTAATATGGAGACAGTATGTGCCCCCCACATCCTCCTCCGGGGGCTTCACTGTCCTCATCTACATCCATAGATATTAATATGGAGAAAGTATGTGCCCCCCACATCCTCCTCCGGGGGCTTCTCTGTCCTCATCTACATCCATAGATATTAATATGGAGAAAGTATGTGCCCCCCACATCCACCTCCGGGGGCTTCACTGTCCTCATCTACATCCATAGACATTAATATGGAGAAAGTATGTGCCCCCTACATCCTCCTCCGGGGGCTTCACTGTCCTCATCTACATCCATAGACATTAATATGGAGAAAGTATGTGCCCCCCACATCCTCCTCCGGGGGCTTCACTGTCCTCATCTACATCCATAGACATTAATATGGAGAAAGTATGTGCCCCCCACATCCACCTCCGGGGGCTTCACTGTCCTCATCTACATCCATAGACATTAATATGGAGAAAGTATGTGCCCCCCACATCCTCCTCCGGGGGCTTCACTGTCCTCATCTACATCCATAGACATTAATAAGGAGAAAGTATGTGCCCCCCACATCCACCTCCGGGGGCTTCACTGTCCTCATCTACATCCATAGACATTAATATGGAGAAAGTATGTGCCCCCCACATCCTCCTCCGGGGGCTTCACTGTCCTCATCCACATCCATAGACATTAATATGGAGACAGTATGTGCCCCCCACATCCTCCTCCGGGGGCTTCTCTGTCCTCATCTACATCCATAGACATTAATATTGAGACAGAATGTGCCCCCCACATCCACCTCCGGGGGCTTCACTGTCCTCATCTACATCCATAGACATTAATATGGAGAAAGTATGTGCCCCCCACATCCACCTCCGGGGGCTTCTCTGTCCTCATCTACATCTATAGATATTAATATGGAGACAGTATGTGCCCCCCACATCCACCTCCGGGGGCTTCACTGTCCTCATCTACATCCATAGACATTAATATGGAGAAAGTATGTGCCCCCCACATCCACCTCCGGGGGCTTCTCTGTCCTCATCTACATCTATAGATATTAATATGGAGACAGTATGTGCCCCCCACATCCACCTCCGGGGGCTTCACTGTCCTCATCTACATCCATAGACATTAATATTGAGACAGAATGTGCCCCCCACATCCTCCTCCGGGGGCTTCTCTGTCCTCATCTACATCCATAGATATTAATATGGAGAAAGTATGTGCCCCCCACATCCACCTCCGGGGGCTTCACTGTCCTCATCTACCTCCATAGACATTAATATGGAGAAAGTATGTGCCCTCCACATCCACCTCCGGGGGCTTCACTGTCCTCATCTACATCCATAGACATTAATATGGAGAAAGTATGTGCCCCCCACATCCTCCTCCGGGGGCTTCACTGTCCTCATCTACATCCATAGACATTAATATGGAGAAAGTATGTGCCCCCCACATCCACCTCCGGGGGCTTCACTGTCCTCATCTACATCCATAGACATTAATATGGAGAAAGTATGTGCCCCCCACATCCTCCTCCGGGGGCTTCACTGTCCTCATCTACATCCATAGACATTAATATGGAGACAGTATGTGCCCCCCACATCCACCTCCGGGGGCTTCTCTGTCCTCATCTACATCCATAGACATTAATATGGAGGAAAGTATGTGCCCCCCACATCCACCTCAGGGGGGCTTCTCTGTCCTCATCTACATCCATAGACATTAATATGGAGACAGTATGTGCCCCCCACATCCTCCTCCGGGGGCTTCTCTGTCATCTACATCCATAGACATTAATATGGAGACAGTATGTGCCCCCCACATCCTCCTCCGGGGGCTTCTCTGTCCTCATCTACATCCATAGACATTAATATGGAGAAAGTATGTGCCCCCCACATCCTCCTCCGGGGGCTTCTCTGTTCTCATCTACATCCATAGACATTAATATGGAGACAGTATGTGCCCCCCACATCCTCCTCCGGGGGCTTCTCTGTCCTCATCTACATCCTTAGACATTAATATGGAGAAAGTATGTGCCCCCCACATCCTCCTCCGGGGGCTTCTCTGTCCTCATCTACATCCATACACATTAATATGGAGAAAGTATGTGCCCCCCACATCCTCCTCCGGGGGCTTCTCTGGCCTCATCTACATCCATAGACATTAATATGGAGAAAGTATGTGCCCCCCACATCCTCCTCCGGGGGCTTCACTGTCCTCATCTACATCCATAGACATTAATATGGAGAAAGTATGTGCCCCCCACATCCTCCTCCGGGGGCTTCTCTGTCCTCATCTACATCCATAGACATTAATATGGAGAAAATATGTGCCCCCCACATCCTCCTCCGGGGGCTTCTCTGTCCTCATCTACATCCATAGACATTAATATGGAGAAAGTATGTGCCCCCCACATCCTCCTCCGGGGGCTTCTCTGTCCTCATCTACATCCATACACATTAATATGGAGAAAGTATGTGCCCCCCACATCCTCCTCCGGGGGCTTCTCTGGCCTCATCTACATCCATAGACATTAATATGGAGAAAGTATGTGCCCCCCACATCCTCCTCCGGGGGCTTCACTGTCCTCATCTACATCCATAGACATTAATATGGAGAAAGTATGTGCCCCCCACATCCACCTCCGGGGGCTTCACTGTTCTCATCTACATCCATAGACATTAATATGGAGAAAGTATGTGCCCCCCACATCCTCCTCCGGGGGCTTCTCTGTCCTCATCTACATCCATAGACATTAATATGGAGAAAATACGTGCCCCCCACATCCTCCTCCGGGGGCTTCTCTGTCCTCATCTACATCCATAGACATTAATATGGAGAAAGTATGTGCCCCCCACATCCACCTCCGGGGGCTTCACTGTCCTCATCTACATCCATAGACATTAATATGGAGAAAGTATGTGCCCCCCACATCCACCTCCGGGGGCTTCTCTGTCCTCATCTACATCCATAGACATTAATATGGAGAAAATATGTGCCCCCCACATCCTCCGGGGGCTTCTCTGTCCTCATCTACATCCATAGACATTAATATGGAGAAAGTATGTGCCCCCCACATCCACCTCCGGGGGCTTCTCTGTCCTCATCTACATCCATAGACATTAATATGGAGAAAGTATGTGCCCCCCACATCCTCCTCCGGGGGCTTCTCTGTCATCTACATCCATAGACATTAATATGGAGAAAGTATGTGCCCCCTACATCCACTTCCGGGGGCTTCACTGTCCTCATCTACATCCATAGACATTAATATGGAGACAGTATGTGCCCCCCACATCCTCCTCCGGGGGCTTCTCTGTCATCTACATCCATAGACATTAATATGGAGAAAGTATGTGCCCCCCACATCCTCCTCCGGGGGCTTCTCTGTCCTCATCTACATCCATAGACATTAATATGGAGAAAGCATGTGCCCCCCACATCCTCCTCCGGGGGCTTCTCTGTCCTCATCTACATCCATAGACATTAATATGGCGAAAAGTATGTGCCCCCCACATCCTCCTCCGGGGGCTTCTCTGTCCTCATCTACATCCATAGACATTAATTTGGAGAAAGTATGTGCCCCCCACATCCTCCTCCGGGGGCTTCTCTGTCCTCATCTACATCCATAGACATTAATATGGAGACAGTATGTGCCCCCCACATCCTCCTCCGGGGGCTTCTCTGTCCTCATCTACATCCATAGACATTAATATGGAGACAGTATGTGCCCCCCACATCCTCCTCCGGGGGCTTCTCTGTCCTCATCTACATCCATAGACATTAATATGGAGAAAGTATGTGCCCCCCACATCCACCTCCGGGGGCTTCTCTGTCATCTACATCCATAGACATTAATATGGAGAAAGCATGTGCCCCCCACATCCTCCTCCGGGGGCTTCTCTGTCCTCATCTACATCCATAGACATTAATATGGAGAAAGTATGTGCCCCCCCACATCCACCTCCGGGGGCTTCTCTGTCATCTACATCCATAGACATTAATATGGAGACAGTATGTGCCCCCCACATCCTCCTCCGGGGGCTTCTCTGTCCTCATCTACATCCATAGACATTAATATGGAGAAAGTATGTGCCCCCCACATCCTCCTCCGGGGGCTTCTCTGTCCTCATCTACATCCATAGACATTAATAAGGAGAAAGTATGTGCCCCCCACATCCTCCTCCGGGGGCTTCTCTGTCCTCATCTACATCCATAGACATTAATATGGAGAAAGCATGTGCCCCCCACATCCTCCTCCGGGGGCTTCTCTGTCCTCATCTACATCCATAGACATTAATATGGAGAAAGTATGTGCCCCCCACATCCTCCTCCGGGGGCTTCACTGTCCTCATCTACATCCATAGACATTAATATGGAGAAAGTATGTGCCCCCCACATCCACCTCCGGGGGTTCTCTGTCCTCATCTACATCCATAGACATTAATATGGAGAAAGTATGTGCCCCCCACATCCTCCTCCGGGGGCTTCACTGTCCTCATCTACATCCATAGACATTAATATGGAGAAAGTATGTGCCCCCCACATCCTCCTCCGGGGGCTTCACTGTCCTCATCTACATCCATAGACATTAATATGGCGAAAGTATGTGCCCCCGACATCCTCCTCCGGGGGCTTCTCTGTCCTCATCTACATCCATAGACATTAATAAGGAGAAAGTATGTGCCCCCCACATCCACCTCCGGGGGCTTCACTGTCCTCATCTACATCCATAGACATTAATATGGAGACAGTATGTGCCCCCCCACATCCTCCTCCGGGGGCTTCACTGTCCTCATCTACATCCATAGACATTAATATGGAGAAAGTATGTGCCCCCCACATCCACCTCCGGGGGTTCTCTGTCCTCATCTACATCCATAGACATTAATATGGAGAAAGTATGTGCCCCCCACATCCTCCTCCGGGGGCTTCACTGTCCTCATCTACATCCATAGACATTAATATGGAGAAAGTATGTGCCCCCCACATCCTCCTCCGGGGGCTTCACTGTCCTCATCTACATCCATAGACATTAATATGGAGAAAGTATGTGCCCCCGACATCCTCCTCCGGGGGCTTCTCTGTCCTCATCTACATCCATAGACATTAATAAGGAGAAAGTATGTGCCCCCCACATCCACCTCCGGGGGCTTCACTGTCCTCATCTACATCCATAGACATTAATATGGAGACAGTATGTGCCCCCCACATCCTCCTCCGGGGGCTTCTCTGTCCTCATCTCCATCCATAGACATTAATATGGAGAAAGTATGTGCCCCCCACATCCTCCTCCGGGGGCTTCTCTATCTTCATCTACATCCATAGACATTAATATGGAGACAGTATGTGCCCCCCACATCCTCCTCCGGGGGCTTCTCTGTCCTCATCTACATCCATAGACATTAATATGGAGAAAGTATGTGCCCCCCACATCCTCCTCCGAGGGCTTCTCTGTCCTCATCTACATCCATAGACATTAATATGGAGAAAGTATGTGCCCCCCACATCCTCCTCCGGGGGCTTCACTGTCCTCATCTACATCCATAGACATTAATATGCAGACAGTATGTGCCCCCCACATCCACCTCCGGGGGTTCTCTGTCCTCATCTACATCCATAGACATTAATATGGAGAAAGTATGTGCCCCCCACATCCACCTCCGGGGGTTCTCTGTCCTCATCTACATCCATAGACATTAATATGGAGAAAGTATGTGCCCCCCACATCCTCCTCCGGGGGCTTCACTGTCCTCATCTCCATCCATAGACATTAATATGGAGAAAGTATGTGCCCCCCACATCCTCCTCCGGGGGCTTCTCTATCTTCATCTACATCCATAGACATTAATATGGAGACAGTATGTGCCCCCCACATCCTCCTCCGGGGGCTTCACTGTCCTCATCTACATCCATAGACATTAATATGGAGAAAGTATGTGCCCCCCACATCCACCTCCGGGGGTTCTCTGTCCTCATCTACATCCATAGACATTAATATGGAGAAAGTATGTGCCCCCCACATCCTCCTCCGGGGGCTTCACTGTCCTCATCTCCATCCATAGACATTAATATGGAGAAAGTATGTGCCCCCCACATCCTCCTCCGGGGGCTTCTCTATCTTCATCTACATCCATAGACATTAATATGGAGACAGTATGTGCCCCCCACATCCTCCTCCGGGGGCTTCTCTGTCCTCATCTACATCCATAGACATTAATATGGAGAAAGTATGTGCCCCCCACATCCTCCTCCGAGGGCTTCTCTGTCCTCATCTACATCCATAGACATTAATATGGAGAAAGTATGTGCCCCCCACATCCTCCTCCGGGGGCTTCTCTGTCCTCATCTACATCCATAGACATTAATATGGAGACAGTATGTGCCCCCCACATCCTCCTCCGGGGGCTTCACTGTCCTCATCTACATCCATAGACATTAATATGGAGAAAGTATGTGCCCCCCACATCCACCTCCGGGGGTTCTCTGTCCTCATCTACATCCATAGACATTAATATGGAGAAAGTATGTGCCCCCCACATCCTCCTCCGGGGGCTTCACTGTCCTCATCTACATCCATAGACATTAATATGGAGAAAGTATGTGCCCCCCACATCCACCTCCGGGGGCTTCTCTGTCCTCATCTACATCCATAGACATTAATATGGAGAAAGTATGTGCCCCCCACATCCTCCTCCGGGGGCTTCTCTGTCCTCATCTACATCCATAGACATTAATATGGAGACAGTATGTGCCCCCCACATCCTCCTCCGGGGGCTTCTCTGTCCTCATCTACATCCATAGACATTAATATGGAGACAGTATGTGCCCCCCACATCCTCCTCCGGGGGCTTCACTGTCCTCATCTACATCCATAGACATTAATATGGAGAAAGTATGTGCCCCCCACATCCTCCTCCGGGGGCTTCTCTGTCCTCATCTACATCCATAGACATTAATATGGAGACAGTATGTGCCCCCCACATCCTCCTCCGGGGGCTTCACTGTCCTCATCTACATCCATAGACATTAATATGGAGAAAGTATGTGCCCCCCACATCCTCCTCCGGGGGCTTCTCTATCTTCATCTACATCCATAGACATTAATATGGAGACACTATGTGCCCCCCACATCCTCCTCCGGGGGCTTCACTGTCCTCATCTACATCCATAGACATTAATATGGAGACAGTATGTGCCCCCCCACATCCTCCTCCGGGGGCTTCACTGTCCTCATCTACATCCATAGACATTAATAAGGAGAAAGTATGTGCCCCCCACATCCTCCACCGGGGGCTTCTCTGTCCTCATCTACATCCATAGACATTAATATGGAGAAAGTATGTGCCCCCCACATCCTCCTCCGGGGGCTTCTCTATCCTCATCTACATCCATAGACATTAATATGGAGAAAGTATGTGCCCCCCACATCCTCCTCCGGGGGCTTCACTGTCCTCATCTACATCCATAGACATTAATAAGGAGAAAGTATGTGCCCCCCACATCCTCCTCCGGGGGCTTCTCTGTCCTCATCTACATCCATAGACATTAATATGGAGACAGTATGTGCCCCCCACATCCACCTCCGGGGGCTTCACTGTCCTCATCTACATCCATAGACATTAATATGGAGAAAGTATGTGCCCCCCACATCCACCTCCGGGGGCTTCTCTGTCCTCATCTACATCCATAGACATTAATATGGAGAAAGTATGTGCCCCCCACATCCACCTCCGGGGGCTTCACTGTGCTCATCTACATCCATAGACATTAATATGGAGAAAGTATGTGCCCCCACATCCTCCTCCGGGGGCTTCACTGTCCTCATCTACATCCATAGATATTAATATGGAGAAAGTATGTGCCCCCCACATCCTCCTCCGGGGGCTTCTCTGTCCTCATCTACATCCATAGATATTAATATGGAGAAAGTATGTGCCCCCCACATCCACCTCCGGGGGCTTCACTGTCCTCATCTACATCCATAGACATTAATATGGAGAAAGTATGTGCCCCCTACATCCTCCTCCGGGGGCTTCACTGTCCTCATCTACATCCATAGACATTAATATGGAGAAAGTATGTGCCCTCCACATCCACCTCCGGGGGCTTCACTGTCCTCATCTACATCCATAGACATTAATATGGAGAAAGTATGTGCCCCCCACATCCTCCTCCGGGGGCTTCACTGTCCTCATCTACATCCATAGACATTAATATGGAGAAAGTATGTGCCCCCCACATCCACCTCCGGGGGCTTCACTGTCCTCATCTACATCCATAGACATTAATATGGAGAAAGTATATGCCCCCCACATCCTCCTCCGGGGGCTTCACTGTCCTCATCTACATCCATAGACATTAATATGGAGAAAGTATGTGCCCCCCACATCCACCTCCGGGGGCTTCACTGTCCTCATCTACATCCATAGACATTAATATGGAGAAAGTATGTGCCCCCCACATCCTCCTCCGGGGGCTTCACTGTCCTCATCCACATCCATAGACATTAATATGGAGACAGTATGTGCCCCCCACATCCTCCTCCGGGGGCTTCTCTGTCCTCATCTACATCCATAGACATTAATATTGAGACAGAATGTGCCCCCCACATCCACCTCCGGGGGCTTCACTGTCCTCATCTACATCCATAGACATTAATATGGAGAAAGTATGTGCCCCCCACATCCACCTCCGGGGGCTTCTCTGTCCTCATCTACATCTATAGATATTAATATGGAGACAGTATGTGCCCCCCACATCCACCTCCGGGGGCTTCACTGTCCTCATCTACATCCATAGACATTAATATGGAGAAAGTATGTGCCCCCCACATCCTCCTCCGGGGGCTTCTCTGTCCTCATCTACATCCATAGACATTAATATGGAGACAGTATGTGCCCCCCACATCCACCTCCGGGGGCTTCTCTGTCCTCATCTACATCCATAGACATTAATATGGAGAAAGTATGTGCCCCCCACATCCTCCTCCGGGGGCTTCTCTGTCCTCATCTACATCCATAGACATTAATATGGAGACAGTATGTGCCCCCCACATCCTCCTCCGGGGGCTTCTCTGTCCTCATCTACATCTATAGACATTAATATGGAGGAAAGTATGTGCCCCCCACATCCACCTCAGGGGGGCTTCTCTGTCCTCATCTACATCCATAGACATTAATATGGAGGAAAGTATGTGCCCCCCACATCCACCTCAGGGGGGCTTCTCTGTCCTCATCTACATCCATAGACATTAATATGGAGACAGTATGTGCCCCCCACATCCTCCTCCGGGGGCTTCTCTGTCATCTACATCCATAGACATTAATATGGAGACAGTATGTGCCCCCCACATCCTCCTCCGGGGGCTTCTCTGTCCTCATCTACATCCATAGACATTAATATGGAGAAAAGTATGTGCCCCCCACATCCTCCTCCGGGGGCTTCTCTGTCCTCATCTACATCCATAGACATTAATATGGAGACAGTATGTGCCCCCCACATCCTCCTCCGGGGGCTTCTCTGTCCTCATCTACATCCATAGACATTAATATGGAGACAGTATGTGCCCCCCACATCCTCCTCCGGGGGCTTCTCTGTCCTCATCTACATCCATAGACATTAATATGGAGAAAGCATGTGCCCCCCACATCCTCCTCCGGGGGCTTCTCTGTCCTCATCTACATCCATAGACATTAATAAGGAGAAAGTATGTGCCCCCCACATCCTCCTCCGGGGGCTTCACTGTCCTCATCTACATCCATAGACATTAATATGGAGAAAGTATGTGCCCCCCACATCCTCCTCCGGGGGCTTCTCTGTCCTCATCTACATCCATAGACATTAATATGGAGAAAGTATGTGCCCCCCCACATCCACCTCCGGGGGCTTCTCTGTCCTCATCTACATCCATAGACATTAATAAGGAGAAAGTATGTGCCCCCCACATCCTCCTCCGGGGGCTTCTCTGTCCTCATCTACATCCATAGACATTAATATGGAGAAAGCATGTGCCCCCCACATCCTCCTCCGGGGGCTTCTCTGTCCTCATCTACATCCATAGACATTAATAAGGAGAAAGTATGTGCCCCCCACATCCTCCTCCGGGGGCTTCTCTGTCCTCATCTACATCCATAGACATTAATATGGAGAAAGTATGTGCCCCCCACATCCTCCTCCGGGGGCTTCACTGTCCTCATCTACATCCATAGACATTAATATGGAGAAAGTATGTGCCCCCCACATCCACCTCCGGGGGTTCTCTGTCCTCATCTACATCCATAGACATTAATATGGAGAAAGTATGTGCCCCCCACATCCTCCTCCGGGGGCTTCACTGTCCTCATCTACATCCATAGACATTAATATGGAGAAAGTATGTGCCCCCCACATCCTCCTCCGGGGGCTTCACTGTCCTCATCTACATCCATAGACATTAATATGGAGAAAGTATGTGCCCCCCACATCCTCCTCCGGGGGCTTCTCTGTCGTCATCTCCATCCATAGACATTAATATGGAGAAAGTATGTGCCCCCCACATCCTCCTCCGGGGGCTTCTCTGTCCTCATCTACATCCATAGACATTAATATGGAGACAGTATGTGCCCCCCACATCCACCTCCGGGGGCTTCTCTATCTTCATCTACATCCATAGACATTAATATGGAGACAGTATGTGCCCCCCACATCCTCCTCCGGGGGCTTCTCTGTCCTCATCTACATCCATAGACATTAATATGGAGAAAGTATGTGCCCCCACATCCTCCTCCGGGGGCTTCTCTATCTTCATCTACATCCATAGACATTAATATGGAGACAGTATGTGCCCCCCACATCCTCCTCCGGGGGCTTCACTGTCCTCATCTACATCCATAGACATTAATATGGAGAAAGTATGTGCCCCCCACATCCTCCTCCGGGGGCTTCACTGTCCTCATCTACATCCATAGACATTAATATGGAGAAAGTATGTGCCCCCCACATCCTCCTCCGGGGGCTTCACTGTCCTCATCTACATCCATAGACATTAATATGGAGAAAGTATGTGCCCCCCACATCCTCCTCCGGGGGCTTCTCTATCTTCATCTACATCCATAGACATTAATATGGAGACAGTATGTGCCCCCCACATCCTCCTCCGGGGGCTTCACTGTCCTCATCTACATCCATAGACATTAATATGGAGAAAGTATGTGCCCCCCACATCCACCTCCGGGGGTTCTCTGTCCTCATCTACATCCATAGACATTAATATGGAGAAAGTATGTGCCCCCCACATCCTCCTCCGGGGGCTTCACTGTCCTCATCTACATCCATAGACATTAATATGGAGAAAGTATGTGCCCCCCACATCCACCTCCGGGGGCTTCTCTGTCCTCATCTACATCCATAGACATTAATATGGAGAAAGTATGTGCCCCCCACATCCTCCTCCGGGGGCTTCTCTGTCCTCATCTACATCCATAGACATTAATATGGAGACAGTATGTGCCCCCCACATCCTCCTCCGGGGGCTTCTCTGTCCTCATCTACATCCATAGACATTAATATGGAGACAGTATGTGCCCCCCACATCCTCCTCCGGGGGCTTCACTGTCCTCATCTACATCCATAGACATTAATATGGAGAAAGTATGTGCCCCCCACATCCTCCTCCGGGGGCTTCTCTATCTTCATCTACATCCATAGACATTAATATGGAGACACTATGTGCCCCCCACATCCACCTCCGGGGGCTTCACTGTCCTCATCTACATCCATAGACATTAATATGGAGACACTATGTGCCCCCCACATCCTCCTCCAGGGGCTTCTCTGTCCCCATCTACATCCATAGACATTAATATGGAGACAGTATGTGCCCCCCACATCCTCCTCCGGGGGCTTCACTGTCCTCATCTACATCCATAGACATTAATATGGAGACAGTATGTGCCCCCCACATCCTCCTCCGGGGGCTTCACTGTCCTCATCTACATCCATAGACATTAATATGGAGACAGTATGTGCCCCCCACATCCACCTCCGGGGGCTTCACTGTCCTCATCTACATCCATAGACATTAATATGGAGAAAGTATGTGCCCCCCACATCCACCTCCGGGGGCTTCTCTGTCCTCATCTACATCCATAGACATTAATATGGAGAAAGTATGTGCCCCCCACATCCACCTCCGGGGGCTTCTCTGTCCTCATCTACATCCATAGACATTAATATGGAGAAAGTATGTGCCCCCCACATCCTCCTCCAGGGGCTTCTCTGTCCTCATCTACATCCATAGACATTAATATGGAGACAGTATGTGCCCCCCACATCCTCCTCTGGGGGCTTCACTGTCCTCATCTACCTCCATAGACATTAATATGGAGACAGTATGTGCCCCCCACATCATCCTCCGGGGGCTTCTCTGTCCTCATCTACATCCATAGACATTAATATGGAGACAGTATGTGCCCCCCACATCATCCTCCGGGGGCTTCACTGTCCTCATCTACCTCCATAGACATTAATATGGAGACAGTATGTGCCCCCCACATCCTCCTCCGGGGGCTTCTCTGTCCTCATCTACATCCATAGACATTAATATGGAGAAAGTATGTGCCCCCCACATCCTCCTCCGGGGGCTTCACTGTCCTCATCTACATCCATAGACATTAATATGGAGAAAGTATGTGCCCCCCACATCCTCCTCCGGGGGCTTCACTGTCCTCATCTACATCCATAGACATTAATATGGAGAAAGTATGTGCCCCCCACATCCTCCTCCGGGGGCTTCACTGTCCTCATCTACATCCATAGACATTAATATGGAGAAAGTATGTGCCCCCCACATCCTCCTCCGGGGGCTTCACTGTCCTCATCTACATCCATAGACATTAATATGGAGAAAGTATGTGCCCCCCACATCCTCCTCCGGGGGCTTCTCTGTCCTCATCTACATTCATAGACATTAATATGGAGACAGTATGTGCCCCCCACATCCTCCTCCGGGGGCTTCACTGTCCTCATCTACATCCATAGACATTAATATGGAGAAAGTATGTGCCCCCCACATCCTCCTCCGGGGGCTTCTGTCCTCATCTACATCCATAGACATTAATATGGAGAAAGTATGTGCCCCCCACATCCTCCTCCGGGGGCTTCTCTGTCCTCATCTACATCCATAGACATTAATATGGAGAAAGTATGTGCCTTCCACATCCACCTCCGGGGGCTTCACTGTCCTCATCTACATCCATAGACATTAATATGGAGAAAGTATGTGCCCCCCACATCCACCTCCGGGGGCTTCACTGTCCTCATCTACATCCATAGACATTAATATGGAGAAAGTATGTGCCCCCCACATCCTCCTCCGGGGGCTTCTCTGTCCTCATCTACATCCATAGACATTAATATGGAGAAAGTATGTGCCCCCCACATCCACCTCCGGGGGCTTCACTGTCCTCATCTACATCCATAGACATTAATATGGAGAAAGTATGTGCCCCCCACATCCACCTCCAGGGGCTTCTCTGTCCTCATCTACATCCATAGACATTAATATGGAGAAAGTATGTGCCTTCCACATCCACCTCCGGGGGCTTCACTGTCCTCATCTACATCCATAGACATTAATATGGAGAAAGTATGTGCCCCCCACATCCTCCTCCGGGGGCTTCTCTGTCCTCATCTCCATCCATAGACATTAATATGGAGAAAGTATGTGCCCCCCACATCCACCTCCGGGGGCTTCTCTGTCCTCATCTACATCCATAGACATTAATATGGAGAAAGTATGTGCCCCCCACATCCTCCTCCGGGGGCTTCTTTGTCCTCATCTACATCCATAGACATTAATATGGAGAAAGTATGTGCCCCCCACATCCTCCTCCGGGGGCTTCTTTGTCCTCATCTACATCCATAGACATTAATATGGAGAAAGTATGTGCCCCCCACATCCACCTCCGGGGGCTTCTCTGTCCTCATCTACATCCATAGACATTAATATGGAGAAAGTATGTGCCCCCCACATCCACCTCCGGGGGCTTCTCTATCTTCATCTACATCCATAGACATTAATATGGAGACAGTATGTGCCCCCCACATCCTCCTCCGGGGGCTTCACTGTCCTCATCTACATCCATAGACATTAATATGGAGAAAGTATGTGCCCCCCACATCCACCTCCGGGGGCTTCTCTGTCCTCATCTACATCCATAGACATTAATATGGAGAAAGTATGTGCCCCCCACATCCTCCTCCGGGGGCTTCTTTGTCCTCATCTACATCCATAGACATTAATATGGAGACAGTATGTGCCCCCCACATCCTCCTCCGGGGGCTTCACTGTCCTCATCTACATCCATAGACATTAATATGGAGAAAGTATGTGCCCCCCACATCCTCCTCCGGGGGCTTCACTATCTTCATCTACATCCATAGACATTAATATGGAGACACTATGTGCCCCCCACATCCACCTCCGGGGGCTTCACTGTCCTCATCTACATCCATAGACATTAATATGGAGAAAGTATGTGCCCCCCACATCCTCCTCCAGGGGCTTCTCTGTCCTCATCTACATCCATAGACATTAATATGGAGAAAGTATGTGCCCCCCACATCCTCCTCCGGGGGCTTCTCTGTCCTCATCTACATTCATAGACATTAATATGGAGACAGTATGTGCCCCCCACATCCTCCTCCGGGCGCTTCACTGTCCTCATCTACATCCATAGACATTAATATGGAGACAGTATGTGCCCCCCACATCCTCCTCCGGGGGCTTCACTGTCCTCATCTACATCCATAGACATTAATATGGAGACAGTATGTGCCCCCCACATCCTCCTCCGGGGGCTTCACTGTCCTCATCTACATCCATAGACATTAATATGGAGAAAGTATGTGCCCCCCACATCCACCTCCGGGGGCTTCTCTATCTTCATCTACATCCATAGACATTAATATGGAGACACTATGTGCCCCCCACATCCACCTCCGGGGGCTTCACTGTCCTCATCTACATCCATAGACATTAATATGGAGAAAGTATGTGCCCCCCACATCCTCCTCCAGGGGCTTCTCTGTCCTCATCTACATCCATAGACATTAATATGGAGACAGTATGTGCCCCCCACATCCTCCTCCGGGGGCTTCACTGTCCTCATCTACATCCATAGACATTAATATGGAGACAGTATGTGCCCCCCACATCCTCCTCCGGGGGCTTCACTGTCCTCATCTACATCCATAGACATTAATATGGAGAAAGTATGTGCCCCCCACATCCACCTCCGGGGGCTTCTCTATCTTCATCTACATCCATAGACATTAATATGGAGACACTATGTGCCCCCCACATCCTCCTCCGGGGGCTTCACTGTCCTCATCTACATCCATAGACATTAATATGGAGAAAGTATGTGCCCCCCACATCCTCCTCCAGGGGCTTCACTGTCCTCATCTACATCCATAGACATTAATATGGAGACAGTATGTGCCCCCCACATCCTCCTCCGGGGGCTTCTCTGTCCTCATCTACATCCATAGACATTAATATGGAGACAGTATGTGCCCCCCACATCCACCTCCAGGGGCTTCACTGTCCTCATCTACATCCATAGACATTAATATGGAGAAAGTATGTGCCCCCCACATCCACCTCCGGGGGCTTCACTGTCCTCATCTACATCCATAGACATTAATATGGAGAAAGTATGTGCCCCCCACATCCTCCTCCAGGGGCTTCACTGTCCTTATCTACATCCATAGACATTAATATGGAGAAAGTATGTGCCCCCCACATCCTCCTCCGGGGGCTTCTCTGTCCTCATCTACCTCCATAGACATTAATATGGAGACAGTATGTGCCCCCCACATCCTCCTCCGGGGGCTTCTCTGTCCTCATCTACATCCATAGACATTAATATGGAGAAAGTATGTGCCCCCCACATCCTCCTCCGGGGGCTTCACTGTCCTCATCTACATCCATAGACATTAATATGGAGAAAGTATGTGCCCCCCCACATCCTCCTCCGGGGGCTTCTCTGTCCTCATCTACATCCATAGACATTAATATGGAGAAAGTATGTGCCCCCCACATCCTCCTCCGGGGGCTTCTCTGTCCTCATCTACATCCATAGACATTAATATGGAGAAAGTATGTGCCCCCCACATCCTCCTCCGGGGGCTTCACTGTCCTCATCTACCTCCATAGACATTAATATGGAGACAGTATGTGCCCCCCACATCCTCCTCCGTGGGCTTCTCTGTCCTCATCTACATCCATAGACATTAATATGGAGAAAGTATGTGCCCCCCACATCCTCCTCCGGGGGCTTCACTGTCCTCATCTACATCCATAGACATTAATATGGAGAAAGTATGTGCCCCCCACATCCTCCTCCGGGGGCTTCACTGTCCTCATCTACATCCATAGACATTAATATGGAGAAAGTATGTGCCCCCCACATCCTCCTCCGGGGGCTTCTCTGTCCTCATCTACATTCATAGACATTAATATGGAGACAGTATGTGCCCCCCACATCCTCCTCCGGGGGCTTCTCTGTCCTCATCTACATCCATAGACATTAATATGGAGAAAGTATGTGTCCCCCACATCCTCCTCCGGGGGCTTCTCTGTCCTCATCTACATTCATAGACATTAATATGGAGACAGTATGTGCCCCCCACATCCACCTCCGGGGGCTTCACTGTTCTCATCTACCTCCATAGACATTAATATGGAGAAAGTATGTGCCCCCCACATCCTCCTCCGGGGGCTTCTCTGTCCTCATCTACATCCATAGACATTAATATGGAGAAAGTATGTGCCCCCCACATCCTCCTCCGGGGGCTTCACTGTCCTCATCTACATCCATAGACATTAATATGGAGAAAGTATGTGCCCCCCACATCCTCCTCCGGGGGCTTCACTGTCCTCATCTACATCCATAGACATTAATATGGAGATAGTATGTGCCCCCCACATCCTCCTCCGGGGGCTTCTCTGTCCTCATCTACATTCATAGACATTAATATGGAGACAGTATGTGCCCCCCACATCCTCCTCCGGGGGCTTCACTGTCCTCATCTACATCCATAGACATTAATATGGAGAAAGTATGTGCCCCCCACATCCTCCTCCGGGGGCTTCTGTCCTCATCTACATCCATAGACATTAATATGGAGAAAGTATGTGCCCCCCACATCCTCCTCCGGGGGCTTCTCTGTCCTCATCTACATCCATAGACATTAATATGGAGAAAGTATGTGCCTTCCACATCCACCTCCGGGGGCTTCACTGTCCTCATCTACATCCATAGACATTAATATGGAGAAAGTATGTGCCCCCCACATCCACCTCCGGGGGCTTCACTGTCCTCATCTACATCCATAGACATTAATATGGAGAAAGTATGTGCCCCCCACATCCTCCTCCGGGGGCTTCTGTCCTCATCTACATCCATAGACATTAATATGGAGAAAGTATGTGCCCCCCACATCCTCCTCCGGGGGCTTCTCTGTCCTCATCTACATCCATAGACATTAATATGGAGAAAGTATGTGCCCCCCACATCCACCTCCGGGGGTTTCACTGTCCTCATCTACATCCATAGACATTAATATGGAGAAAGTATGTGCCCCCCACATCCACCTCCAGGGGCTTCTCTGTCCTCATCTACATCCATAGACATTAATATGGAGAAAGTATGTGCCCCCCACATCCACCTCCGGGGGCTTCACTGTCCTCATCTACATCCATAGACATTAATATGGAGACAGTATGTGCCCCCCACATCCACCTCCGGGGGCTTCACTGTCCTCATCTACATCCATAGACATTAATATGGAGAAAGTATGTGCCCCCCACATCCTCCTCCGGGGGCTTCACTGTCCTCATCTACATCCATAGACATTAATATGGAGAAAATATGTGCCCCCCACATCCTCCGGGGGCTTCTCTGTCCTCATCTACATCCATAGACATTAATATGGAGAAAGTATGTGCCCTCCACATCCACCTCCGGGGGCTTCACTGTCCTCATCTACATCCATAGACATTAATATGGAGAAAGTATGTGCCCCCCACATCCTCCTCCGGGGGCTTCTCTGTCCTCATCTCCATCCATAGACATTAATATGGAGAAAGTATGTGCCCCCCACATCCTCCTCCGGGGGCTTCTCTATCTTCATCTACATCCATAGACATTAATATGGAGACAGTATGTGCCCCCCACATCCTCCTCCGGGGGCTTCACTGTCCTCATCTACATCCATAGACATTAATATGGAGAAAGTATGTGCCCCCCACATCCTCCTCCGGGGGCTTCTCTGTCCTCATCTACATCCATAGACATTAATATGGAGACAGTATGTGCCCCCCACATCCTCCTCCGGGGGCTTCTCTGTCCTCATCTACATCCATAGACATTAATATGGAGACAGTATGTGCCCCCCACATCCTCCTCCGGGGGCTTCACTGTCCTCATCTACATCCATAGACATTAATATGGAGACAGTATGTGCCCCCCACATCCTCCTCCGGGGGCTTCACTATCTTCATCTACATCCATAGACATTAATATGGAGACACTATGTGCCCCCCACATCCACCTCCGGGGGCTTCACTGTCCTCATCTACATCCATAGACATTAATATGGAGAAAGTATGTGCCCCCCACATCCTCCTCCAGGGGCTTCTCTGTCCTCATCTACATCCATAGACATTAATATGGAGACAGTATGTGCCCCCCACATCCTCCTCCGGGGGCTTCACTGTCCTCATCTACATCCATAGACATTAATATGGAGACAGTATGTGCCCCCCACATCCTCCTCCGGGGGCTTCACTGTCCTCATCTACATCCATAGACATTAATATGGAGAAAGTATGTGCCCCCCCACATCCTCCTCCGGGGGCTTCTCTGTCCTCATCTACATCCATAGACATTAATATGGAGAAAGTATGTGCCCCCCACATCCTCCTCCGGGGGCTTCTCTGTCCTCATCTACATCCATAGACATTAATATGGAGAAAGTATGTGCCCCCCACATCCTCCTCCGGGGGCTTCTCTGTCCTCATCTACATCCATAGACATTAATATGGAGAAAGTATGTGCCCCCCACATCCTCCTCCGGGGGCTTCACTGTCCTCATCTACATCCATAGACATTAATATGGAGACAGTATGTGCCCCCCACATCCTCCTCCGGGGGCTTCTCTGTCCTCATCTACATCCATAGACATTAATATGGAGAAAGTATGTGCCCCCCACATCCTCCTCCGGGGGCTTCACTGTCCTCATCTACATCCATAGACATTAATATGGAGAAAGTATGTGCCCCCCACATCCTCCTCCGGGGGCTTCACTGTCCTCATCTACATCCATAGACATTAATATGGAGAAAGTATGTGCCCCCCACATCCTCCTCCGGGGGCTTCTCTGTCCTCATCTACATTCATAGACATTAATATGGAGACAGTATGTGCCCCCCACATCCTCCTCCGGGGGCTTCTCTGTCCTCATCTACATCCATAGACATTAATATGGAGAAAGTATGTGCCCCCCACATCCACCTCCAGGGGCTTCTCTGTCCTCATCTACATCCATAGACATTAATATGGAGAAAGTATGTGTCCCCCACATCCTCCTCCGGGGGCTTCTCTGTCCTCATCTACATTCATAGACATTAATATGGAGACAGTATGTGCCCCCCACATCCTCCTCCGGGGGCTTCTCTGTCCTCATCTACATCCATAGACATTAATATGGAGAAAGTATGTGCCCCCCACATCCTCCTCCGGGGGCTTCTCTGTCCTCATCTACATCCATAGTCATTAATATGGAGAAAGTATGTGCCCCCCACATCCTCCTCCGGGGGCTTCTCTGTCCTCATCTACATCCATAGACATTAATATGGAGAAAGTATGTGCCCCCCACATCCTCCTCCGGGGGCTTCTCTGTCCTCATCTACATCCATAGACATTAATATGGAGAAAGTATGTGCCCCCCACATCCTCCTCCGGGGGCTTCTCTGTCCTCATCTACATCCATAGACATTAATATGGAGAAAGTATGTGCCCCCCACATCCTCCTCCGGGGGCTTCTCTGTCCTCATCTGCATCCATAGACATTAATATGGAGAAAGTATGTGCCCCCCACATCCTCCTCCGGGGGCTTCACTGTCCTCATCTACATCCATAGACATTAATATGGAGAAAGTATGTGCCCCCCCACATCCACCTCCGGGGGCTTCTCTGTCCTCATCTACATTCATAGACATTAATATGGAGACAGTATGTGCCCCCACATCCTCCTCCGGGGGCTTCACTTTCCTCATCTACATCCATAGACATTAATATGGAGAAAGTATGTGCCCCCCACATCCTCCTCCGGGGGCTTCTCTGTCATCATCTACATCCATAGACATTAATATGGAGAAAGTATGTGCCCCCCACATCCTCCTCCGAGGGCTTCACTGTCCTCATCTACATCCATAGACATTAATATGGAGACAGTATGTGCCCCCCACATCCTCCTCCGGGGGCTTCACTGTCCTCATCTACATCCATAGACATTAATATGGAGAAAAGTATGTGCCCCCCACATCCACCTCCGGGGGCTTCTCTGTCCCCATCTACATCCATAGACATTAATATGGAGAAAGTATGTGCCCCCCACATCCTCCTCCGGGGGCTTCACGGTCCTCATCTACATCCATAGACATTAATATGGAGACAGTATGTGCCCCCCGCATCCTCCTCCGGGGGCTTCACTATCCTCATCTACATCCATAGACATTAATATGGAGACAGTATGTGCCCCCCCACATCTTCCTCCGGGGGCTTCACTGTCCTCATCTACATCCATAGACATTAATATGGAGACAGTATGTGCCCCCCACATCCACCTCCGGGGGCTTCACTGTCCTCATCTACATCCATAGACATTAATATGGAGACAGTATGTGCCCCCCACATCCACCTCCGGGGGCTTCACTGTCCTCATCTACATCCATAGACATTAATATGGAGACAGTATGTGCCCCCCACATCCACCTCCGGGGGCTTCACTGTCCTCATCTACATCCATAGACATTAATATGGAGAAAGTATGTGCCCCCCACATCCTCCTCCGGGGGCTTCACTGTCCTCATCTACATCTATAGACATTAATATGGAGAAAGTATGTGCCCCCCACATCCTCCTCCGGGGGCTTCTCTGTCCTCATCTACATCTATAGACATTAATATGGAGAAAGTATGTTCCCCCCACATCCTCCTCCGGGGGCTTCACTGTCCTTATCTACATCCATAGACATTAATATGGAGAAAGTATGTGCCCCCCACATCCTCCTCCGGGGGCTTCTCTGTCCTCATCTACATCTATAGACATTAATATGGAGAAAGTATGTGCCCCCCACATCCACCTCCGAGGGCTTCACTGTCCTCATCTACATCCATAGACATTAATATGGAGAAAGTATGTGCCCCCCACATCCACCTCCGGGGGCTTCTCTGTCCTCATCTACCTCCATAGACATTAATATGGAGAAAGTATGTGACCCCCACATCCTCCTCCGAGGGCTTCACTGTCCTCATCTACATCCATAGACATTAATATGGAGAAAGTATGTGCCCCCCACATCCACCTCCGGGGGCTTCTCTGTCCTCATCTACATCCATAGACATTAATATGGAGACAGTATGTGCCCCCCACATCCACCTCCGGGGGCTTCTCTGTCCTCATCTACATCCATAGACATTAATATGGAGAAAGTATGTGCCCCCCACATCCTCCTCCGGGGGCTTCTCTGTCCTCATCTACATCTATAGACATTAATATGGAGAAAGTATGTGCCCCCCACATCCTCCTCCGGGGGCTTCTCTGTCCTCATCTACATCTATAGACATTAATATGGAGAAAGTATGTTCCCCCCACATCCTCCTCCGGGGGCTTCACTGTCCTTATCTACATCCATAGACATTAATATGGAGAAAGTATGTGCCCCCCACATCCTCCTCCGGGGGCTTCTCTGTCCTCATCTACATCTATAGACATTAATATGGAGACAGTATGTGCCCCCCACATCCACCTCCGGGGGCTTCTCTGTCCTCATCTACATCCATAGACATTAATATGGAGACAGTATGTGCCCCCCACATCCTCCTCCGGGGGCTTCACTGTCCCCATCTACATCCATAGACATTAATATGGAGAAAGTATGTGCCCCCCACATCCTCCTCCGGGGGCTTCTCTGTCCTCATCTACATCCATAGACATTAATATGGAGAAAGTATGTGTCCCCCACATCCTCCTCCGGGGGCTTCTCTGTCCTCATCTACATCCATAGACATTAATATGGAGACAGTATGTGCCCCCCACATCCACCTCCGGGGGCTTCTCTGTCCTCATCTACATCCATAGACATTAATATGGAGAAAGTATGTGTCCCCCACATCCTCCTCCGGGGGCTTCTCTGTCCTCATCTACATCCATAGACATTAATATGGAGAAAGTATGTGCCCCCACATCCTCCTCCGGGGGCTTCTCTGTCCTCATCTACATCTATAGACATTAATATGGAGACAGTATGTGCCCCCCACATCCACCTCCGGGGGCTTCTCTGTCCTCATCTACATCCATAGACATTAATATGGAGACAGTATGTGCCCCCCACATCCTCCTCCGGGGGCTTCACTGTCCCCATCTACATCCATAGACATTAATATGGAGAAAGTATGTGCCCCCCACATCCTCCTCCGGGGGCTTCTCTGTCCTCATCTACATCCATAGACATTAATATGGAGAAAGTATGTGTCCCCCACATCCTCCTCCGGGGGCTTCTCTGTCCTCATCTACATCCATAGACATTAATATGGAGACAGTATGTGCCCCCCACATCCACCTCCGGGGGCTTCTCTGTCCTCATCTACATCCATAGACATTAATATGGAGACAGTATGTGCCCCCCACATCCACCTCCGGGGGCTTCACTGTCCTCATCTACATCCATAGACATTAATATGGAGACAGTATGTGCCCCCCACATCCTCCTCCGGGGGCTTCACTGTCCTCATCTACATCCATAGACATTAATATGGAGACAGTATGTGCCCCCCACATCCACCTCCGGGGGCTTCTCTGTCCTTATCTACATCTATAGACATTAATATGGAGACAGTATGTGCCCCCCACATCCTCCTCCGGGGGCTTCACTGTCCTCATCTACATCCATAGACATTAATATGGAGACAGTATGTGCCCCCCACATCCACCTCCGGGGGCTTCACTGTCCTCATCTACATCCATAGACATTAATATGGAGACAGTATGTGCCCCCCACATCCTCCTCCGGGGGCTTCACTGTCCTCATCTACATCCATAGACATTAATATGGAGACAGTATGTGCCCCCCACATCCACCTCCGGGGGCTTCTCTGTCCTTATCTACATCTATAGACATTAATATGGAGACAGTATGTGCCCCCCACATCCTCCTCCGGGGTCTTCTCTGTCATCTACATCCATAGACATTAATATGGAGAAAGTATGTGCCCCCCACATCCTCCTCCGGGGGCTTCACTGTCCTCATCTACATCCATAGACATTAATATGGAGACAGTATGTGCCCCCCACATCCTCCTCCGGGGTCTTCTCTGTCATCTACATCCATAGACATTAATATGGAGACAGTATGTGCCCCCCACATCCACCTCCGGGGGCTTCTCTGTCCTCATCTACATCCATAGACATTAATATGGAGACAGTATGTGCCCCCCACATCCTCCTCCGGGGGCTTCACTGTCCTCATCTACATCTATAGACATTAATATGGAGAAAGTATGTGCCCCCCACATCCTCCTCCGGGGGCTTCACTGTCCTCATCTACATCCATAGACATTAATATGGAGAAAGTATGTGCCCCCCACATCCTCCTCCGGGGGCTTCACTGTCCTCATCTACATCCATAGACATTAATATGGAGACAGTATGTGCCCCCCACATCCACCTCCGGGGGCTTCACTGTCCTCATCTACATCCATAGACATTAATATGGAGACAGTATGTGCCCCCCACATCCACCTCCGGGGGCTTCACTGTCCTCATCTACATCCATAGACATTAATATGGAGAAAGTATGTGCCCCCCACATCCTCCTCCGAGGGCTTCACTGTCCTCATCTACACAGCTATACACCAGGAGCAAGGAGACAGAGGTTATATACCAGGAGCAGGGGGACAGAGGCTATATCCCGGGGGCGAGGGGACAGAGGATATACCTAGGGAAATAGGGCCAGAAGTTATACGCTGGGGGAAGTGGAGCTGAAGATTACACATCGGGGGCGAGGGGCCGGATGGTAAAGACCAAGAGGCAATGGCACCAGATCTTCTACACCGAGGGGCCTGATGTTATATATCGGGGGTGATGGGGCTGAAGGATAAGATAGAAGTCAGTGAGTTAGACCTGTGTCTTCTGTCCATATAATGTATGTGAGGATTGATGCGGATGATGGATGAGACTTGGAGGCATCATGGTCTCGGCAGTGCAGCCTCAGGCTGTGAGTCAAGGGCACAGATCTCGGATTAGGATGGAGTTTCTCGCTTCTTCTGTGATGTTGATGATTCTCACCATATTCTTCTCCTGTCTTCAAAAGATAAAGGTGATGGAAACGAAGAGGAGCCTGATGGAAATCACACGGGTGCAGACAAAGAAGCTGGAGAGGCTGAACGAGCTGCTGACCGAGAAGAAGACCATAGAGGCCAAACTGGATGCCCAGCAAACTGCTGTGGTGGGTCTGGGAGGAGAAACAAAGGTCCGCATCGTGTGTACGTGTATATGTATACAGCCATGGCCGAAAGTGTTAGCACCTTTGAAATTGTTCCAGAAAATGAAATCTTTCTCCCAGAAACTTATAGCAATTCCACAGGTTGTGTTATACACACGTTTATTTCCTTTGTGTGCATTGGAACAACACAGAAAATAGAGAAAAAAATGTAACTTTGTTGGCACCTTTCCAATATTGTGGGTAAACGATTTTTGTTTCAAGCATGTGATGCTCGTTCAGACTCACCTGTGGCAAGTAACATGTGTGGGCAATATGAAAATCACACCTGAAACCAGTTAAAAAGGGGAGAAGTTGCCTCGATCTTTGCATTGTGTGTCTGTGTGTGTCACACTAAGCATGGAGAACAAAAAGAGGAGAAGAGAATTGTCTGAGGACTTGATAACCAAAATCATTCAGCAATATCAACAATCTCCAGGTAACAAGTCCATCTCCAGAGATATTGATGTTCCTTTGGCCACAGTGCACAACATAATCAAGAAGTTTGCAACCCTTGGATGTGGACGGCAGAGAAATAATGATGAAAGTTTGCAATGCAAGATAGTCTGGATGGTGGAAGAGCAGCCCCAATCAAATTCCACAGAAATTCCAGCTGTCCTGCAGGCTCAGGTGCATCCGTGTCAGCGCGAACTATCCATCCACATGTGAATGAAATGAAGCACTATGGCAGGAGACCCAGAAGGACCCCACTGCTACATGAGTAACCAAATTCCTTCTGAGAAAACATCTTGTGGACAGATGAGACCAAGATAGAGCTTTTTGGTAAAGCACATTATTATACAGTTTACCGAAAACAGAATAAGGCCTGCAAAGCAAAAAACACAGTACCTACAGTCAGATATGGTGGAAGTTCAGAGATATTTTGGGGTTGTTTTGCAGCCTCTGGTACTGGGGGCCATGAGTGTGTGGAAGGCATCATGAAATGTGAAGATTACCAAAAGATTTTGGGTGGCAATGTAGTGCCCAGTGTCAGACAGCTGGTTTGTGTCCTAGGTCATCGGTCTTCCAGCAGGACAATTACCCCAAACATACCTCAAGCAGACCCCCCAGAAACTGATGGAAACAAAGTGCTGGAGAGTTCTGAAGTGGCAGCAATGAGAGACCGGGAGCAGTTTTCAAAAGAAGAGTCGTCCAAAATTCCAGCTGAGAGGTGAAAGAAACTTGTGGATGATTATAGGAAGTGACTGATTGCAGTTATTTCTTCCAAAGGGCGTGACCAAATATTAAGTAGAAGGTGCCAACAATTTCTGTCCGGCCCATTTTAAGGGTTTTGTGTGAAATTATGTCTGATTTCTCTTTTTTTACTTTGTTCCAATACACAAAGGAAATAAAACGAGTATAACAAAACATGTAAATGCAACAATTTTCTGGGAGAAATACTGGAAAAATGTCAAGGGTGCCAAGGCCATGACTGTGTGCATACAGTTAGGTCCATATATATTTGGACAGAGACAAAGGGTTTAGGAGTTTCAGCTCCTTAACATGTGCCACCCTGTTTTTAAAGGGACCAAAAGTAATTGGACAGATTCAATAATTTTAAATAAAATGTTCATTTTTAGTCTTGAACTCATGGACATCACCAGACGCTGTGTTTCCTCCTTTTTGATGCTCGGCCTTCACTGCGGTGGTTTTCAGTTGCTGTTTGTTTTGGGCCTTTCTGTCTGAAGTTTAGTCTTTAACAAGTGAAATGCTGCTCAGTTGGGTTGAGATCAGGTGACTGACTTGGCCATTCCGGAATATTCCACTTCTTTGCTTTAATAAACTCCTGGGTTGCTTTGGCTTTATGTTTTGGGTCATTGTCCATCTGTAGTA
This sequence comes from Ranitomeya imitator, assembly GCF_032444005.1. Taxonomy (NCBI): domain Eukaryota; kingdom Metazoa; phylum Chordata; class Amphibia; order Anura; family Dendrobatidae; genus Ranitomeya; species Ranitomeya imitator. The sequence goes on along the minus strand of NC_091284.1, from coordinate 15,297,992 downwards.
TGGAACGACCACCAATCAGTTTGGCTGCATTTGGCTGGATCTGAGCACACAGTATGGCGGCTCTGAAGACCTCAGAACTCATTCGGCTGCTTCTGTCCTGTGTCACATCATCAATAATCACTAGTGACCCAGTGCCACTGGCAGCCATGCATGCCCGCGCCATCACACTGCCTCCGCCGGGTTTATGCATGCCCGCGCCATCACACTGCCTCCGCCGGGTTTATGCATGCCCGCGCCATCACACCGCCTCCGCCGGGTTTATGCATGCCCGCGCCATCACACTGCCTCCGCCGGGTGTTACAGATGATGTGGTATGCTTTGGATCATGAGCTGGACCGCGCCTTCACCATACTTTTCTCTTTCCATCATTCTAGTAGAGGTTGATCTTGGTTTCATCTGTCCATAGAATGTTCTTCCAGAACTGTGCGGCTTTTTTAGATGTTTTTTCGCCTTTTTATTCTTGATGCTTATGAGTGGCTTGCACCGTGCAGTGATCCCTCTGTAGTTATTTTCATGCAGTCTTCTCTTTATGGTAGATTTGGATATTGATACGCCGACCTCCTGGAGAGTGTTGGTCACTTGGTTGGCTGTTGTGAAGGGGTTTCTCTTCACCATGGAGATTATTCTGCGATCATCCACCACTGTTGTCTTCCGTGGGCGCCCAGGTCTTTTTGCATTGATGAGTTCACCAGTGCTTTCTTTCTTTCTCAGGATGGACCAAACTGTAGATTTTGCCACTCCTAATATTGTAGCAATTTCTCGGATGGGTTTTTTCTGTTTTCGCAGCTTAAGGATGGCTTGTTTCACCTGCATGGAGAGCTCCTTTACCGCATGTTTACTTCACAGCAAAACCTTCCAAATGCATCACCGCACCTCAAATCAACTCCAGGCCTTTTATCTGCTTAATTGAGAATGTCATAACGAAGGGATTGCCCACACCTGTCCATGAAATAGCCTTGGAGTCAATTGTCCAATTACTTTTGGTCCCTTTAAAAACAGGGTGGCACATGTTAAGGAGCTGAAACTCCTAAACCCTTCATCCAATTTTAATGTGGATACCCTCAAATGAAAGCTGAAAGTCTGAACTTCAACTGCATCTGAATTGTTTTGCTTAAAATTCATTGTGGTAATGTCTATAACAAAAACTTGAAAAATGTTGTCTCTGTCCAAATATATATGGACTTAACTGTATGTGTACACACACACACACGCAGTCTTATTCTCCTATGCAGGTGCTGTGTGCAGTCTTATTCTCCTGTGCAGGCGCTGTGTGCAGTCTTATTCTCATGTGCAGGCGCTGTGTGCAGTCTTATCCTCCTGTGCAGGCGCTGTGTGCAGTCTTATTCTCCTGTGCAGGCGCTGTGTGCAGTCTTATCCTCCTGTGCAGGCGCTGTGTGCAGTCTTATTCTCCTGTGCAGACGCTGTGTGCAGTCTTATTTCCCTGTGCAGGCGCTGTGTGCAGTCTTATCCTCCTGTGCAGGCGCTGTGTGCAGTCTTATTCTCCTGTGCAGGCGCTGTGTGCAGTCTTATTCTCCTGTGCAGGCGCTGTGTGCAGTCTTATCCTCCTGTGCAGGCGCTGTGTGCGGCCTTATTCTCCTGTGCAGGTGCTGTGTGCAGTCTTATTCTCCTGTGCAGGTGCTGTGTGCAGTCTTATCCTCCTGTGCAGACGCTGTGTGCAGTCTTATTTTCCTGTGCAGGCGCTGTGTGCAGTCTTATTCTCCTGTGCGGGCGCTGTGTGCAGTCTTATCCTCCTGTGCAGGCGCTGTGTGCAGTCTTATCCTCCTGTGCAGGCGCTGTGTGCAGTCTTATCCTCCTGTGCAGGCGCTGTGTGCAGTCTTATCCTCCTGTGCAGGCGCTGTGTGCAGTCTTATCCTCCTGTGCAGGCGCTGTGTGCAGTCTTATCCTCCTGTGCAGGCGCTGTGTGCAGTCTTATCCTCCTTTGCAGGCGCTGTGTGCAGTCTTATTCTCCTGTGCAGGCGCTGTGTGCAGTCTTATGCTCCTGTGCAGGCGCTGTGTGCAGTCTTATTCTCCTGTGCAGGCGCTGTGTGCAGTCTTATTCTCATGTGCAGGCGCTGTGTGCAGTCTTATTCTCCTGTGCAGGCGCTGTGTGCAGTCTTATGCTCCTGTGCAGGCGCTGTGTGCAGTCTTATTCTCCTGTGCAGGCGCTGTGTGCAGTCTTATCCTCCTGTGCAGGCCCTGTGTGCAGTCTTATCCTCCTGTGCAGGCGCTGTGTGCAGTCTTATTCTCCTGTGCAGGCGCTGTGTGCAGTCTTATGCTCCTGTGCAGGCGCTGTGTGCAGTCTTATTCTCCTGTGCAGGCGCTGTGTGCAGTCTTATTCTCCTGTGCAGGTGCTGTGTGCAGTCTTATTCTCCTGTGCAGACGCTGTGTGCAGTCTTATTTCCCTGTGCAGGCGCTGTGTGCAGTCTTATCCTCCTGTGCAGGCGCTGTGTGCAGTCTTATCCTCCTGTGCAGGCGCTGTGTGCAGTCTTATTCTCCTGTGCAGACGCTATGTGCAGTCTTATTTCCCTGTGCAGGCGCTGTGTGCAGTCTTATCCTCCTGTGCAGGCGCTGTGTGCAGTCTTATCCTCCTGTGCAGGCGCTGTGTGCAGTCTTATTCTCCTGTGCAGACGCTGTGTGCAGTCTTATTTCCCTGTGCAGGCGCTGTGTGCAGTGTTATCCTCCTGTGCAGGCGCTGTGTGCAGTCTTATTCTCCTGTGCAGGCGCTGTGTGCAGTCTTATTCTCCTGTGCAGGTGCTGTGTGCAGTCTTATTCTCCTGTGCAGGCGCTGTGTGCAGTCTTATCCTCCTGTGCAGGCGCTGTGTGCAGTCTTATGCTCCTGTGCAGGCGCTGTGTGCAGTCTTATTCTCCTGTGCAGGCGCTGTGTGCAGTCTTATTCTCATGTGCAGGCGCTGTGTGCAGTCTTATTCTCCTGTGCAGGCGCTGTGTGCAGTCTTATGCTCCTGTGCAGGCGCTGTGTGCAGTCTTATTCTCCTGTGCAGGCGCTGTGTGCAGTCTTATCCTCCTGTGCAGGCCCTGTGTGCAGTCTTATCCTCCTGTGCAGGCGCTGTGTGCAGTCTTATTCTCCTGTGCAGGCGCTGTGTGCAGTCTTATGCTCCTGTGCAGGCGCTGTGTGCAGTCTTATTCTCCTGTGCAGGCGCTGTGTGCAGTCTTATTCTCCTGTGCAGGTGCTGTGTGCAGTCTTATTCTCCTGTGCAGACGCTGTGTGCAGTCTTATTTCCCTGTGCAGGCGCTGTGTGCAGTCTTATCCTCCTGTGCAGGCGCTGTGTGCAGTCTTATCCTCCTGTGCAGGCGCTGTGTGCAGTCTTATTCTCCTGTGCAGACGCTATGTGCAGTCTTATTTCCCTGTGCAGGCGCTGTGTGCAGTCTTATCCTCCTGTGCAGGCGCTGTGTGCAGTCTTATCCTCCTGTGCAGGCGCTGTGTGCAGTCTTATTCTCCTGTGCAGACGCTGTGTGCAGTCTTATTTCCCTGTGCAGGCGCTGTGTGCAGTGTTATCCTCCTGTGCAGGCGCTGTGTGCAGTCTTATTCTCCTGTGCAGGCGCTGTGTGCAGTCTTATTCTCCTGTGCAGGTGCTGTGTGCAGTCTTATTCTCCTGTGCAGGCGCTGTGTGCAGTCTTATCCTCCTGTGCAGGCGCTGTGTGCAGTCTTATGCTCCTGTGCAGGCGCTGTGTGCAGTCTTATTCTCCTGTGCAGGCGCTGTGTGCAGTCTTATTCTCCTGTGCAGGCGCTGTGTGCAGTCTTATTCTCCTGTGCAGGTGCTGTGTGCAGTCTTATTCTCCTGTGCAGACGCTGTGTGCAGTCTTATTCTCCTGTGCAGGCGCTGTGTGCAGTCTTATTTCCCTGTGCAGGCGCTGTGTGCAGTCTTATCCTCCTGTGCAGGCGCTGTGTGCAGTCTTATTCTCCTGTGCAGGCGCTGTGTGCAGTCTTATTCTCCTGTGCAGGCGCTGTGTGCAGTCTTATTCTCCTCTGCAGGCGCTGTGTGCAGTCTTATCCTCCTGTGCAGGCGCTGTGTGCAGTCTTATCCTCCTGTGCAGGCGCTGTGTGCAGTCTTATCCTCCTGTGCAGGCGCTGTGTGCAGTCTTATCCTCCTGTGCAGGCGCTGTGTGCAGTCTTATTCTCCTGTGCAGGCGCTGTGTGCAGTCTTATTCTCCTCTGCAGGCGCTGTGTGCAGTCTTATTTCCCTGTGCAGGCGCTGTGTGCAGTCTTATTTCCCTGTGCAGGCGCTGTGTGCAGTCTTATCCTCCTGTGCAGGCGCTGTGTGCAGTCTTATTCTCCTGTGCAGGCGCTGTGTGCAGTCTTATTCTCCTGTGCAGGCGCTGTGTGCAGTCTTATTCTCCTCTGCAGGCGCTGTGTGCAGTCTTATTCTCCTGTGCAGGCGCTGTGTGCAGTCTTATCCTCCTGTGCAGGCGCTGTGTGCAGTCTTATCCTCCTGTGCAGGCGCTGTGTGCAGTCTTATTCTCCTGTGCAGGCGCTGTGTGCAGTCTTATTCTCCTGTGCAGGACCTTTATGAAGACCTGTTGTGACAGAATCTTTAGTGTTCAGTCCATTGTAATATGTAAAGTGTCCCCGCTAAATGCTGCCATTATTATTTTAGCGGACACGGGTGTTGGTGCTGGAAGCTGCGCCGCGGTCAGGGGGGTCATCTTCTAAAATCTGCTCTCTGCGCAGGGTGAAGAATTCCAGGGGCCGCGGAAAGCCGATGTCCAGGAAAGGCAGAAGCTTGTGCAGCTGGTGGAGATGCAGGCCGAAGAGATCGCGGCTCTGAAGGAGGAGATTCTACTGCTTGGGAAGAAAGGCGGAAACCTCCTGCCCCCGGCGCCCGCACCCACTGCCCACAGCGCCGGCACCCTGGTCTGATCGGCGTCCAAGTAACAGAGCAAACTCCAAATCGTCGCTCACAAGCCGCCATTGCAAGAATTTAATCCTGTGATCTGATTTAAAAAAATGAAGGCTATGTGCACACGTTGCGGATTTTTTGCGTTTTTTCAGTGGTTTTCCGCTGCAAAAACGCTTAAAAAACGCATACATTAAGCATCCCATCATTTGTAATGCATTCCGCAATTTTTGTGCACATGTTGCGTTTTTTTTTTCCACTATAAAAACGCATGGCTGCAAAAAACGCAGCATGTTCATTAATTTTGCGGATTTTTCATGGATTTCCCGCTATATTATTGCATTGGGAAGCTCCGGAAAAAATACGCGAAGAATCCGCAAAAAAACCCCACTAGAAATACGTGTGCAGATTTCCTGCGAAAGCAGTCCGGATTTGCTCAGGAAAATTCTGCACACTTTCGTGAACATGGGCACATAGCCTAAAAGTGAAGGCTTGGGAGCTGGTTTAACCCTTTCACTGTTGTGCATCATGGCAGAAAGGGGGTTAAATGAAACCTTTCTGACATGTTCCCTAAGATCTGGTTGTGATATCGCTGTTTACGTGAAATCGCCTCTAGACACTAGATGGCGCTCCAACCACACACTGCAAATATAAGACCTAGAAGCAGTGATGTCAAACTGAGACACCCAGGAGGTCAACATGAAAAGCTCGGACAAGGTCGAGGCCAAACTCATTTATTACAAAAATGTCTGCAATTCAGGAAGCTTTTTCCTATCATCAAATATAATGGTGAATGTTTTCATATGGAAACAAACTTAAAGCGGTTGTGCCCCTAACAAAGTGCATTTTAATTAATAAATACTAGAATAATGTGTGTTATGTAAGAGCAGTAAAAAGCAAATGGCCTAATTTAAATATGTAACGGCAAAGGACAAAAAAATCCTTGACTAATAAAGTATGATGCAAACAAAACTGCCCCCCAAACACAGGGCGGTATGATGACTCTACTGTACTCCCTCCCATAATCCACCCATCAAAGAATGGGGAACTCATCACAGTATGATTTTCCAACTGTAATACCCTCATAGTGCTTCATACAGTATAATGGGACCCACATAGTCCTCCATACAGTATAATGGGCCCCACATAGTGCTCCATACAGTATAATGGCCCCACGTAGTGCTCCATACAGTATAATGGCCCCACGTTGTGCTCCATACAGTATAATGGCCCCAACGTAATGCTCCATACAGTATAATGGCCCCAACGTTGTGCTCCATACAGTATAATGGCCCCATGTAGTGCTCCATACAGTATAATGGCCCCATGTAGTGCTCCATACAGTATAATGGCACCACATAGTACTTCATACAGTATAATGGCACCACATAGTGCTCCATACAGTATAGTGGCCCCACACGTTGTGCTCCATACAGTATAATGGCCCCATGTAGTGCTCCATACAGTATAATGGCCCCATGTAGTGCTCCATACAGTATAATGGCACCACATAGTACTTCATACAGTATAATGGCACCACATAGTGCTCCATACAGTATAGTGGCCCCACACGTTGTGCTCCATACAGTATAATGTCTAGGTTTGGATGTGACGGTCGGTTTTTTGAAATTTATATTCACTAGCCTTCTGACCGAGCACTCCGCCTCTTAGTCACAGGTGTTTAAATCGCAGCAGGTTCATTACCCCTCCACAGAGAGAGAGAAATTTAGTCTAAGAAGAGGTTTCGCAGGTACCCATTCATATGAAGACGTTTTTTCTCAGTGAGGAAAGGAAAGTTTAGGACCTGGTATACGAGAGATGCCCTAATGTGGCTACCAGGTACACATGAATTGGCCAATTTATGCGCTAAACGCTCTCATTTTTTCATATTTCTAGTGCAGTAATGCAGTTCAAATTTCATGTTTCATGTTTGCATGTTTTAGCGCTGCAGTGTGCTGCCTTATTTATTTGACTGTATACGAGTTGGCAACTTTAGGTTCAGCACCTGTTCACACTTAGTCTATGTTTGGATGTGACGGTCAGTTTTTTGAAATTTCCATACAGTATAATGGTCTTTTCCCACCCGACGCCGGGCTTTATATCTCTGGCTGGGGGGGAGCAAATGCTCATCAGGGCTCCGCAATCTCATCAGTGCTCCGTGATCTCATCAGTGCTCCGCGATGTCATCAGTGCTCCGCGATCTCATCAGTGCTCCGCGATCTCATCAGTGCTCCACAGTCTCATCAGTGCTCCGCAATCTCATCAGTGCTCCACAGTCTCATCAGTGCTCCGCAATCTCATCTGTGCTCCACCATCTCAACAGTGCTCCACCATCTCATCAGTGCTCCACCATCTCAACAGTGCTCTGCGATCTCATCAGTGCTCCACCATCTCATCAGTGCTCCACCATCTCATCAGTGCTCCACCATCTCAACAGTGCTCTGCGATCTCATCAGTGCTCCACCATCTCATCAGTGCTCCGCGATCTCATCAGTGCTCCACGATCTCATCAGTGCTCCGCGATCTCATCAGTGCTCCACAGTCTCATCAGTGCTCCGCAATCTCATCAGTGCTCCACAGTCTCATCAGTGCTTCACCATCTCATCTGTGCTCCACCATCTCATCAGTGCTCCACCATCTCATCAGTGCTCTGCGATCTCATCAGTGCTCCACCATCTCATCAGTGCTCCGCGATCTCATCAGTGCTCCACGATCTCATCAGTGCTCCGCGATCTCATCAGTGCTCCACCATCTCATCAGTGCTCCACCATCTCATCAGTGCTCTACAATCTCATCAGTGCTTTGCGATCTCATCAGTGCTCCACAGTCTCATCAGTGCTCCGCGATCTCATCAGTGCTCCGCGATCTCATCAGTGCTCCGCGATCTCATCAGTGCTCCACCATCTCATCAGTGCTCCGCGATCTCATCAGTGCTCCACCATCTCATCAGTGCTCCGCGATCTCATCAGTGCTCCACCATCTCATCAGTGCTCCGCGATCTCATCAGTGCTCCACCATCTCATCAGTGCTCCGCGATCTCATCAGTGCTCCACCATCTCATCAGTGCTCCGCGATCTCATCAGTGCTCCACGATCTCATCAGTGCTCCGCGATCTCATCAGTGCTCCACCATCTCATCAGTGCTCCACCATCTCATCAGTGCTCTACAATCTCATCAGTGCTTTGCGATCTCATCAGTGCTCCACAGTCTCATCAGTGCTCCGCGATCTCATCAGTGCTCCGCAATCTCATCAGTGCTCCGCAATCTCATCAGTGCTCTGCGATCTTATCACGCGGGTGTGAGAGGTGCCAGAATGGTCGCATGACACCATTGCTATGTAAATGCTGCTGTGAGAGACTGACAGCTGCATTTCCGCGGTTAGACAGTGGCGATCAGTGCGTTACGATATGTACTGTTCTGATGTTTTTGTTACAATGTGTCAGTCCAGATTCCAACTCGTTTCTCCTCACTGTAGCAAACCTTCAGCTTTGAGAAATATTACTTCTGTATGGGTTTTCTCCAGATGAGGTCCCTAAACTCAAACCGTATGAGAACGTTTTCACAATTTTCCTTGTACTGTGTCTGCGATTTATATCTACAGTGGCATGTAGAAGTCTGGGCACCCCTTGTCAAAATTACTGTTATTGTGAACAGTTAAGAAAGTTGAAAATGAAATGATCTAAAAGGTATAAAGTTACAGATGAAACATTTCCTTTGTATTTTAGGCAAAAAATATCATATTTTACATTTTAAAATGTACAAAAATGAAAGTGAGGCAATGCAAAACTTTGGGCATCCTGCGTGGTTAGTACCTAGTAGCGCCCCGTTTTTGCAAGTATCACACCTTGTAAACGCTTTTTTCAGCCAGACGTGAGTCTTTCAGTTCTTCTCTGAGGGATTGTCCTCCATTCCTCCTTGGAGAATTCCTCCCATTCTGTGAGATTCCTGGGTCGTCTTGCATCCTCTGCTATTTTGAGAACCAGACACAGATTTTCAATGATGATCAGATCAGGGGACTGTGAGGGCCGTTGTAAAACCTTCATTTTGTGTATTTTGAGATCGTCTATTGTAGATTGTGACTTGTGTTTAGGATCATTCTCCATTTGTAGAAGCCATCCTCTTCCTTTTCCTTTCTTCACCTTCAGCTTTTTTACAGATGGTGTTATGTTTCCATCAAGAATTTGTTGTTGAAATGTCATTGAATCCCTTCTTCCCTCTACCTGTGAAATGTTCCCCGCGCCATTAGCTGCAACACAACCCTAAAGCATGATTGATCCTCCCCCATGCTTAATGATTAGCGAGATGTTCTTTTCCTGAAATTTTGTGCCCTGTTTTCTCCACACATACCTTTGATCATTGTGACCAAAGATTTCTATTTTGTGCTCATCGGTCTACAGGACTTGTTTCCAAAATGCATCAGGCTTGTTTAGATGTTCTTTTGCATACTCTTGATGCTGAATTTTATGCTGAGGACGCAGGAGAGGTTTTTTTCTGATGACTTCAATAAAGGCCATATTTGTGCAGGTGTCTGTTAACAGTAGAACAATGTAACACAACTCCATAGTCTGATAAATCTGAAGGTCTCTTGCAATCAAGCTGGGGTTCTGCCTCTCTAGCAATCCTATGAGATGCTCTCACTGAAATTTTGCTTGGTCTTCCAGACCTTATCTTGATCTCCACTGTTCCTGGTAACGGCCATTTCTTAATGACATTTCGACCTGAGGGAACGTGAAAACGCTTTGCTGTCTTCCTATAGCCTTCTCCTGCTTTGTGGACCTCCACCATTTTCATTCTCAGAGTGCTCGGCAGCTGCTTAGAAGAATCCATGGCTGCTGTGTTTTGGCACAAGGTTAGAGGAGGCTGAATCTTATAAAGCTGGAAATTTCCATTACCTGGCCTTTCCTAATGATGATAGTGAACAAGCCATAACCCTAACAGGCTAATTAAGGTCTAAAACCTCGATAAAAGTAATCCGAGCACACAAATATCTATGGGTGCCCAGACATTTGCATCAGCCCATTTTCTTTTTTTTTGCAATTTTTAAAATGTAAAAAAATGACAATATGTATATTTTTGTTCACTAAAATACAAAGTAAATGTGTCATCGGTAACTTTAGGCCTTTTAGATCATTTCATCTTCATCTTGCTCAACTGTTCACAATAACAGTCATGTTGACCAGGGGTGCACAAACTTTATATGCCGCCGTATATACCCAACTGGGAGGATTTCCCTTTCTGTGGTCGCCGGGGGTCTACTTTATTTCTTAATATTCGGGGGGACATGCCTGAATTTCCAGATGCCAGAGTCAGGCAGGTTGGAGGCTCTGCATCCCGAGGCTCCGCTGCCGGAGAACAGAGCCGTTCTGTATTGCCGCCGGCGTCCATGGTGGGATATGAGGCGAGTGGGTAATTTGCGCTGTGGTTAAGGTTCTGCGGCGCGGTGGACAAGTGTTCTGACCAAGTTATGGTCACATTATGTAACTCTGCCTAATAGAGGAAACATGGAAAATGTAATCTGGGGAAGAAGAGCGCGCCTGCGATGCCGTACCAGATGCTCTGCAGAATAGGACAATCGGAGCAACGATCTACAGAACAAATAAGTAATAGTCTGCAGAATATGTATAATATCTGGGGGGAGGTAGAGCAGTCATTGGTGTAACAGTCTGCAGAATATAAATATAATATCTGGGGGGGGCAGAGTGAACAAAGCAATGATCTGCAGCGCGCACAGGTCAGCCGTGTAATAACTGATGTGAATCGTTTCCATATGTCGATCCGTGCAGCTCATGCCTCGGCTGAAGAAGGGGTTAAGTTGAGTATTTGGAGTAACAATAAGCCCCATGTGGTTCCCCTTTGTTGCACGCAGAGCCCCCCTCTCCACTCCAGCAATTGGAGCCAGTGAGGAGGGGGCCCCATCCTGAGACCTCGAGGACATTAGTGATCCTTTTACAGGAGAGCTGTTTGCTTAACTCCATCACTAAGCTGGATTCAATATACTCTGAGCAAACACGGCCTGAAGTGGAGCCCCCATGACCCTTCAGGGAGCGTCCGCAGCCAACAAAAATGTTTCCATACAATCACGTCACTTATACCGTATAATGTCCAAGCGCTCACTCTATCAATATAATGACAATGGCCACGATCCAACAAGTCAGCACGACTAATATGGCTATCCAGGATACAGAATAGTCTGTGTGATAATGCTATATATTACTCTACTTATCACTCACATCATGGCACACAGGAAAGCATTATATATATAGAAAATTACTATAATACTGCCCCTATGTACAAGAATATAACTACTATAATACTGCCCCTATGTACAAGAATATAACTACTATAATACTGCTCCTATGTACAAGAATATAACTACTATAATACTGCTCCTATGTACAAGAATATAACTACTATAATACTGCCCCTATGTACAAAAATATAACTACTATAATACTGCCCCTATGTACAAGAATATAACTACTATAATACTGCCCCATGTACAAGAATATAACTACTATAATACTGCCCCTATGTACAAGAATATAACTACTATAATACTGCCCCTATGTACAAGAATATAACTACTATAATACTGCCTCAATGTGCAAGAATAACTACTATAATACTGCACCCTATGTACAAGAATGTAACTACTATAATACTGCTCCTATGTACAAGAATATAACTACAATGATACTGCCCCTATGTACAAGAATATAACTACTATAATACTGCCCCTATGTACAAGAATATAACTACTATAATACTGCCTCAATGTGCAAGAATAACTACTATAATACTGCACCCTATGTACAAGAATATAACTACTATAATACTGCTCCTATGTACAAGAATGTAACTACTATAATACTGCTCCTATGTACAAGAATATAACTACAATGATACTGCCCCTATGTACAAGAATATAACTACAATGATAATGCCCCTATGTACAAGAATATAACTACTATAATACTGCTCCTATGTACAAGAATATAACTACTATAATACTGCTCCTATGTACAAGAATATAACTACAATAATACTGCTCCTATGTACAAGAATATAACTACTATAATACTGCTCCTATGTACAAGAATATAACTACTATAATACTGCTCCTATGTACAAGAATATAACTACTATAATACTGCTCCTATGTACAAGAATATAACTACTATAATACTGCTCCTATGTACAAGAATATAACTACTATAATACTGCTCCTATGTACAAGAATATAACTACTATAATACTGCCCCTATGTACAGGAATATAACTACTATAATACTGCCCCCTATGTACAAGAATATAACTACTATAATACTGCCCCAATGTACAAGAAAATAACTACTATAATACTGCTCCTATGTACAAGAATATAACTACTATAATACTGCTCCTATGTACAAGAATATAACTACTATAATACTGCTCTTATGTACAAGAATATAACTACTATAATACTGCCCCTATGTACAAGAATATAACTACTATAATACTGCTCCTATGTACAAGAATATAACTACTATAATACTGCTCCTATGTACAAGAATATAACTACTATAATACTGCTCCTATGTACAAGAATATAACTACTATAATACTGCTCCTATGTACAAGAATATAACTACTATAATACTGCTCCTATGTACAAGAATATAACTACTATAATACTGCTCCTATGTACAAGAATATAACTACTATAATACTGCCCCCTATGTACAAGAATATAACTACTATAATACTGCTCCCTATGTACAAGAATATAACTACTATAATACTGCTCCTATGTACAAGAATATAACTACTATAATACTGCTCCTATGTACAAGAATATAACTACTACAATACTGCTTCTATGTACAAGAATATAACTACTATAATACTGCTCCTATGTACAGGAATATAACTACTATAATACTGCCCCTATGTACAGGAATATAACTACTATAATACTGCCCCCTATGTACAAGAATATAACTACTATAATACTGCCCCAATGTACAAGAATATAACTACTATAATACTGCTCCTATGTACAAGAATATAACTACTATAATACTGCTCCTATGTACAAGAATATAACTACTATAATACTGCCCCTATGTACAAGAATATAACTACTATAATACTGCTCCTATGTACAAGAATATAACTACTATAATACTGCTCCTATGTACAAGAATATAACTACTATAATACTGCTCCTATGTACAAGAATATAACTACTATAATACTGCTCCTATGTACAAGAATATAACTACTATAATACTGCTCCTATGTACAAGAATATAACTACTATAATACTGCCCTCTATGTACAAGAATATAACTACTATAATACTGCTCCTATGTACAAGAATATAACTACTATAATACTGCTCCTATGTACAAGAATATAACTACTATAATACTGCTCCTATGTACAAGAATAAAACTACTATAATACTGCTCCTATGTACAAGAATATAACTACTATAATACTGCTCCTATATACAAGAATAAAACTACTATAATACTGCTCCTATGTACAAGAATATAACTACTATAATACTGCCCCTATATACAAGAATATAACTACTATAATACTGCTCCTATGTACAAGAATATAACTACTATAATACTGCTCCTATGTACAAGAATATAACTACTATAATACTGCCCCCTATGTACAAGAATATAACTACTATAATACTGCCCCTATGTACAAGAATATAACTACTACAGTACTTAACCCTCACCTGTCCTGGCCCGGGCTTGTGCTGCTCCTTCCCCTCCCGGTGTTTGCTTTGCTGCTGTCAGATATGTGGTGGTCTCTGTTTATGTAGAGGGGTCAGGTTTATATAGACCATAATGAAAATACAAACAGCGGAGCCGTCATGTGCTGTCAGTGTGTCAGGTCAGAGGAGCACTTCGCCCTCTGCTGGAGATGTGGCGCTATAGCAGCCTCTGCTGTGTGATGAGAAGCTGATCTGTGCAGTGCCTCATCCTGCAGGAATTCACACAGGTGCCATCTATAAAATGAAATGTACCAGAAAAGAAGAGTGAGGCTACGTTCAGATTAGCGTTGCGCGCCGCTGCGTCGGCGACGCAACGCACGAAAAAACGCTGCGTTTTGCGATGCGTGCGTCGTTTTTTGACGAAAATCGGACGCAAGAAAAATGCAACTTGTTGCATTTTCTTGCGTACGACGCTAGCGTAAAAAACGACGCAAGTGTCGGAAAACGCCACAAGAAAAACGCATGCGTCCCCCATGTTAAACATAGGGGCGCATGACGCGTGCGTCACCGCTGCGTTTCCCGACGCAGCGTCGGGAAACGCTAATCTGAACGTAGCCTAGCCTAATATGTCTGATAAAAAAAAAAGTGCTGCGTGCCCTTATTATGGACAGCTTACAACTTCTTTTTTTTCTTTTGCAATGTGCAAAAAAAAGTGAAAACGTATTTAAAGGGCTGATGCCAAGTGCAGCAAGATGATTAAACCACTCCCCTTTAAGAGCGATATGAAGTCATGGCGCCCCCAGCAGGCAGGTTCCTGTTTCCTGGGCTCGTGCCTCATGTGGCATCCTTGTGCCCGCACATCTCCTGGCAGAAGTAGTCAGGGTCCTGCAGGAGTGAAGTGCCCCTTTTAGGCTAGGTTTGCGTTTTGCGACGCGTGCGTCGTTTTTGACGAAAATCGGACACACAGAAAATGCTACAATGTAGCGTTTTCTTGCGTCCGACGCTAGCGTCGGAAACGACGCACGTGGCAAAAACGCCACCAAAACAACGCACGCGTCCCCTATGTTAAACATAGGGGCGCGTCGCCGCTGCGTCGCCGCTGCGTCGCCGGCGCAACAGCGACGCACATTGGCGGAACGCCAATGTGAACGTAGCCTTACATTCCTGCATCCCCCCGACGCGGTCCTGCTGGACATGGGACATAAAGAGGCGAGGGGCTTTAGTGGAGCGCTATCATTACAGGGCCCACTTTCCTTTTCTTGGCTTTAACACCCTGATTAGGGCTGTGAATTGGGGAGGGGAACGGTCTCTCCCTGAGGGTCATTATTAAATAAAAGGGATCGCCGTTCTCACACGGCCAGTTCCTGAGGTGTAGATAATGAGGCGGAGGCAGAGAATGGGGCTGTCAGCACCCCGCCTGTACGCCCAAAGTGCCGCATTTACACCACTCAACAGACCGAGATAACAGCAGTTTAAGAGGAATCAAACAGGTGTCAGGATGCGGATTTGTGCTAAAACAAAGGAGGCAAGATAATCCTGTGCCGTCCAAAACCCCCAGATACAACAGGACAATTGATTGAGAAAGATATAATATATATTGTATTATACCCCAGAGCTGCACTCACTATTCTGCTGGTGCAGTCACTATGTACATACATTACATTACTGATCCTGAGTTACCTCCTGTATTATACCCCAGAGCTGCACTCACTATTCTGCTGGTGCAGTCACTGTGTGCATACATTACATTACTGATCCTGAGTTACATCCTGTATTATACTCCAGATCTGCACTCACTATTCTGCTGGTGCAGTCACTATGTACATACATTACATTACTGATCCTGAGTTACCTCCTGTATTATACCCCAGAGCTGCACTCACTATTCTGCTGGTGCAGTCACTGTGTACATACATTACATTACTGATCCTGAGTTACATCCTGTATTATACTCCAGAGCTGTACTCACTATTCTGCTGGTGCAGTCACTGTGTACATACATTACATTACTGATCCTGAGTTACATCCTGTATTATACTCCAGAGCTGCACTCACTATTCTGCTGGTGCAATCACTGTGTACATACATTACATTACTGATCCTGAGTTACCTCCTGTATTATACCCCAGAGCTGCACTCACTATTCTGCTGGTGCAGTCACTGTGTGCATACATTACATTACTGATCCTGAGTTACATCCTGTATTATACTCCAGATCTGCACTCACTATTCTGCTGGTGCAGTCACTATGTACATACATTACATTACTGATCCTGAGTTACCTCCTGTATTATACCCCAGAGCTGCACTCACTATTCTGCTGGTGCAGTCACTGTGTACATACATTACATTACTGATCCTGAGTTACATCCTGTATTATACTCCAGAGCTGTACTCACTATTCTGCTGGTGCAGTCACTGTGTACATACATTACATTACTGATCCTGAGTTACATCCTGTATTATACTCCAGAGCTGCACTCACTATTCTGCTGGTGCAATCACTGTGTACATACATTACATTACTGATCCTGAGTTACATCCTGTATTATACCCCAGAGCTGCACTCACTATTCTGCTGGTGCAGTCACTGTGTACATACATTACATTAATGATCCTGAGTTATATCCTATATTATACCCCAGAGCTGCACTCACTATTCTGCTGGTGCAGTCACTGTGTACATACATTACATTACTGATCCTGAGTTATATCCTATATTATACCCCAGGGCTGCACTCACTATTCTGCTGGTGCAGTCACTGTGTACATACATTACATTACTGATCCTGAGTTACATCCTGTAGTATACCCCAGAGCTGCACTCACTATTCTGCTGGTGCAGTCACTGTGTACATACATTACATTACTGATCCTGAGTTACATCCTGTAGTATACCCCAGAGCTGCACTCACTATTCTGCTGGTGCAGTCACTGTGTACATACATTACATTACTGATCCTGAGTTACATCCTGTATTATACTCCAGAGCTGCACTCACTATTCTGCTGGTGCAGTCACTGTGTACATACATTACATTACTGATCCTGAGTTACATCCTGTATTATACTCCAGAGCTGCACTCACTATTCTGCTGGTGCAATCACTGTGTACATACATTACATTACTGATCCTGAGTTACATCCTGTATTATACCCCAGAGCTGCACTCACTATTCTGCTGGTGCAGTCACTGTGTACATACATTACATTACTGATCCTGAGTTATATCCTATAGTATACCCCAGAGCTGCACTCACTATTCTGCTGGTGCAGTCACTGTGTACATACATTACATTACTGATCCTGAGTTATATCCTATATTATACCCCAGAGCTGCACTCACTATTCTGCTGGTGCAGTCACTGTGTACATACATTACATTACTGATCCTGAGTTACATCCTGTAGTATACCCCAGAGCTGCACTCACTATTCTGCTGGTGCAGTCACTGTGTACATACATTACATTACTGATCCTGAGTTACATCCTGTATTATACTCCAGAGCTGCACTCACTATTCTGCTGGTGCAGTCACTGTGTACATACATTACATTACTGATCCTGAGTTACATCCTGTATTATACTCCAGAGCTGCACTCACTATTCTGCTGGTGCAATCACTGTGTACATACATTACATTACTGATCCTGAGTTACATCCTGTATTATAGCCCAGAGCTGCACTCACTATTCCGCTGGTGCAGTCACTGTGTACATACATTACATTACTGATCCTGAGTTACCTCCTGTATTATACCCCAGAGCTGCACTCACTATTCCGCTGGTGCAGTCACTGTGTACATACATTACATTACTGATCCTGAGTTACATCCTATATTATACCCCAGAGCTGCACTCACTATTCTGCTGGTGCAGTCACTGTGTACATACATTACATTACTGATCCTGAGTTGTATCCTATATTATACCCCAGAGCTGCACTCACTATTCTGTTGGTGCAGTCACTGTGTACATACATTACATTACTGATCCTGAGTTACATCCTGCATTATACTCCAGAGCTGCACTCACTATTCTGCTGGTGCAGTCACTGTGTACATACATTACATTACTGATCCTGAGTTACATCCTGCATTATACTCCAGAGCTGCACTCACTATTCTGCTGGTGCAGTCACTGTGTACATACATTACATTACTGATCCTGCATACCTCCCAACTTTTAAAGGTGGGAAAGAGGGATAAAGTTTGCAGCGCAACGCACACCGCGGCAAATTATAGGCCACGCCCCTGACCACACCCATTCACTAGTCACACCCATATCCACGTCCCAACCACACCCATTTAGCACACTGTTCATAAAGAATAATATAAAAAAAAATGGCCACACAGTGCTCCATACTGTATAATGGCCACAGATGATGCTCAATACTGTATAATGGCCGCACATGATGCTCCATACTGTATATTGGCTGCACATGATGCTCCATACTGTATATTGGCCGCACATGATGCTCCATACTGTATAATGACCGCATCTGATGCTCCATACTGTATAATGGCCGCACATAATGCTCCATACTGTATATTGGCTGCACATGATGCTCCATACTGTATAATGACCGCACATGATGCTCAATACTGTATAATGACCGCACGTGATGCTCCATACTGTATAATGGCCACACATGATGCTCCATACTGTATTATGGCCGCACATGATGCTCCATACTGTATAATGGCCGCACATGATGCTCCATACTGTATATTGGCTGCACATGATGCTCCATACTGTATAATGACCGCACATGATGCTCCATACTGTATAATGACCGCACATGATGCTCCATACTGTATAATGACCGCACATGATGCTCCATACTGTATAATGACCGCACATGATGCTCCATACTGTATAATGGCCGCACATGATGCTCCATACTGTATAATGGCCGCACATGATGCTCCATACTGTATATTGGCTGCACATGATGCTCCATACTGTATAATGACCGCACATGATGCTCCATACTGTATAATGGCCGCACATGATGCTCCATACTGTATATTGGCTGCACATGATGCTCCATACTGTATAATGACCGCACATGATGCTCCATACTGTATAATGGCCGCACATGATGCTCCATACTGTATAATGGCCACACATGATGCTCCATACTGTATATTGGCCACACATGATGCTCCATACTGTATAATGACCGCACATGATGCTCCATACTGTATAATCACCGCACATGATGCTCCATACTGTATAATGGCCACACATGATGCTCCATACTGTATATTGGCTGCACATGATGCTCCATACTGTATAATGGCCACACATGCTTCATACTGTATAATGACCGCACATGATGCTCCATACTGTATATTGGCCGCACATAGCTACTCCTACACACGCGGCTGCGCTCCGTACACTTTGCACACACGGCTCCGCTCCATACACACGGCTCCGCTCCACACATCTCATACACACACGGCTCCGCTCCGTACACCTCGTACACATTCAGCTCCACTCCATACACCTCATACACACACGGCTCCTCTCCATACATCTCGTACACACATCTCCGCTCCATACACATTGCACACGCTGCTCCGCTCTGTATACCTTGCACACACACGGCTCCGCTGCGTACACCTCATACACATACGGCTCCTCTCCATACATCTCGTACACACACGGCACTACTCCGTACACCTCGTACACACACGGCTCCACTCTATACACATTGCACACGCTGCTCCGCTCCGTATACCTTGTACATGCATGGCTCTGCTCCGCACACCTCGTACACACGTGGCTCTGCTCTGTACACCTCGTACACACGTGGCTCCGCTCGGTACACCTCGTACACGCACGACTCTGCTCCATACACCTTTCACACTCTGCTCTGATCCGCACACCTCTTACACACATGGCTCCGCTCCGTACACCTTTCACACGCTGCTCCGCTCCGTACACCTCGTACCCACGCGGCTGTGCTCCGTACACCTCGTACACATGGCTCCGTACACCTCTTACACACGACTCCGCTCCGTACACCTTTCACATGCTGCTCCGCTCCGTACACCTCGTACACATACGGCTGCGCTCCGTACACCTCATGCACACGGCTCCGTACACCTCTTACACACACGGCTCCGCTCCGTACACCTGCGGCTGCGCTCCGTACACCTCATGCACACGGCTCCACTCCGTACACGTCTTACACACACGACTCCGCTCCGTACACCTCGTACACCCACGGCTGCGCTCTGTACACCTCATGCACACGGCTCCGTACACCTCTTACACACGGCTCCGCTCCGTACACGTCTTACACACACGACTCCGCTCCGTACACCCACGGCTGCGCTCTGTACACCTCATGCACACGGCTCCGCTCCGTACACCTCTTACACACACGACTCCGCTCAATACACCTTTCACACGCTGCTCCGATCCATACACCTCGTACACACACGGCTCTGCTACATCCACACTGTAAACACCTCCAGGCCTCACACATACACTTACCCTCCTCTGGCGCCATGGCAACCAGCAGAGTCCTGTACACGGAGGTCCTCCCGATCTATCATGTGATCCATGACTCCTCCCATCCTGTGACCTCATCACAGGTCCTGTTCGCACAGAGCAGCCATTACGTAGTGTGCTGCTCTGCGGGTGCAGCCTGTGCAGGGACCAGGGCCGGAATGGCCATCGGGCAGTTCTGGCAAATGCCAGAAGGGCCGGTGGCAGTAGTGGGCCGCTCGAGTGTGCTGCTGTCGGCACACCCTCACCGCTGTCGGCACACTCCCCCTGCTGTCGGCACACTCCCGGCCCCGCATTCAACTATACCGGCGTATAGTGTGACCGGGCGGGCAGACTGCAGCTGCTGAGACCGGAGCCAGGAGCAGTGCGGGGCAAGAGGAAAGGTGAGTAGAGTGTATTTTTTTTTTATTATTATTATATATCAATGAGTGATAACTGGATTGTGGGGCTATTGGGGGGGGGGGGGGGGCTGCATTACATTCCATAGGGCTGGGCTGCATTATATTGCATGGTGGCTGTGCTGCATTACATTCTATGGGAACTGGCTGCATTACATTCTATGGGGGCTGTGCTGCATTACATTCTATGGGGGCTGGCTGCATTACATTCTATGGGGGCTGGCTGCATTACATTCTATGGGGGCTGGCTGCATTACATTCTATGGGGGCTGGCTGCATTACATTCTATGGGGACTGGCTGCATTACATTCTATGGGGACTGGCTGCATTACATTCTATGGGGACTGAGCTGTAATGCTGGATACAGCTGTAATTATATGTTATATAGTCGTGTTACACTCCCCTCACTTCTTGTAACCTACAAGTGTACAAAGATATTATACAGTCACCATGCGACACGTGGGCCTGTGTGACTGCAAATGCCAGGGCTGAATTTTATTCCCAGTCCGACCCTGGCAGGGACTCAGGGAGCTCTCAGCTGACCGGGTGATATCACATACCTCCCAACCAGTGCGGGACAATTAATGTCCCGCCCGGGATCACGGGGCTGACTGTCAAAATCAGGACAGTCCCGCTGGATCCGGGACGGTTGGGAGGTATGGATCCTGAGTTACATCCTGTATTATACTCCAGAGCTGCACTCACTATTCTGCTGGTGCAGTCACTGTGTACATACATTACATTACTGATCCTGAGTTACCTCCTGTATTATACTCCAGACCTGCACTCACTATTCTGCTGGTGCAGTCACTGTGTACACACATTACATTACTGATCCTGAGTTACATCCTGTATTATACCCCAGAGCTGCACTCACTATTCTGCTCGTGCAGTCACTGTGTACATACATTACATTACTGGTCCTGAGTTACATCCTGTATTATACTCCAGACCTGCACTCACTATTCTGCTGGTGCAGTCACTATGTACATACATTACTGATCCTGAGTTACATCCTGTATTATACCCCAGAGCTGCACTCACTATTCTGCTGGTGCAGTCACTGTGTACATACATTACATTACTGATCCTGAGTTATATCCTGTATTATACCCCAGAGCTGCACTCACTATTCTGCTGGTGCAGTCACTGTGTACATACATTACTGATCCTGAGTTATATCCTGTATTATACTCCAGAGCTGCACTCACTATTCTGCTGGTGCAGTCACTGTGTACATACATTACTGATCCTGAGTTACATCCTGTATTATACCCCAGAGCTGCACTCACTATTCTGCTGGTGCAGTCACTGTGTACATACATTACATTACTGATCCTGAGTTACATCCTGCATTATACTCCAGAGCTGCACTCACTATTCTGCTGGTGCAGTCACTGTGTACATACATTACATTACTGATCCTGAGTTACATCCTGTATTATACCCCGGAGCTGCACTCACTATTCTACTGGTGCAGTCACTGTTTACATACATTACTGATCCTGAGTTACCTCCATTACTATACTCTAGAGCTGCACTCACTATTCTGCTGGTGCAGTCACTGTGTACATACATTACTGATCCTGAGATACATCCTGTATTATACTCCAGAGCTGCACTCACTATTCTGCTGGGGCAGTCACTGTACATACATTACATTACTGATCCTGAGTTACATCCTGTATTATACCCCAGAGCAGCACTCACTATTCTGCTGGTGCAGTCACTGTGTACATACATTACTGATCCTGAGTTACATCCTGTATTATACTCCAGAGCTGCACTCACTATTCTGCTGGTGCAGTCACTGTGTATATACATTACATTACTGATCCTGAGTCACATTGTGTATTCTACTCCAGAGCTGCACTCAAATTTGCTAGTGATATGCCATCACTTGATAACATGTCTCCGTATATTACAATATTTGCTATATCTCATACACTGTGGTACAAGATGGCGGTATTTTTTATACTCTGTAATTTTCTCTTGTGTATAAGTAGATATCTTCAGTGTAGTAGAAAAGATGAAGCTCTCCAGTAATTAGTGAATAAATATGTAAATGACTGAATTGACAGAAAATTCTGCTGCTCTCCAGTGTCCAGAGCTGTAGAATATTTTCAGTCTCCTCAGTCGGGAAGATGCTGAGTCTTCTTCTGGGAGGTACTGAGTCTTCTCTGTTTCCTCTGTCATGGAGGTGCTGAATCTCTGTCTCCTCGGTCGGGGAGGTGCTGAGTCTTCTCGGTCAGGGAAGTGCTGAATCTTCTCATTCATCTTCTCATTCTCCTCGGTCGGGGAGATATTGAATCTTCTCTGTCTCCTCAGTCTGGGAGGTGCCGAGTCTCTTTTGTCGGGGAGGTGCCGAATCTCCTCGGTCGGGGAGGTGCCAAGTCTCCTTAGTCGGGGAGGTGCCAAGTCTTCTAGGGTCGGGTGGGTTCCGAATCTTCTCGGTCGGGTAGGTTCCGAATCTTCTTGGTTGGGAGGTGCCGAGTCTCTTTGGTCGGGGAGGTGCCGAGTCTCTTTTGTCGGGGAGGTGCCGAATCTCCTCGGTCGGGGAGGTGCCAAGTCTCCTTAGTCGGGGAGGTGCCAAGTCTTCTAGGGTCGGGTGGGTTCCGAATCTTCTCGGTCGGGTAGGTTCCGAATCTTCTTGGTTGGGAGGTGCCGAGTCTCTTTGGTCGGGGAGGTGCCGAGTCTCTTTGGTCGGGGAGGTGCCGAATCTCCTCGGTCGGGGAGGTGCCAAGTCTCCTTAGTCGGGGAGGTGCCAAGTCTTCTAGGGTCGGGTGGGTTCCGAATCTTCTCGGTCGGGTAGGTTCCGAATCTTCTTGGTTGGGAGGTGCCGAGTCTCTTTGGTCGGGGAGGTGCCAAGTCTCTTTTGTCGGGGAGGTGCCGAATCTCCTCGGTCGGGGAGGTGCCAAGTCTCCTTAGTCGGGGAGGTGCCAAGTCTTCTAGGGTCGGGTGGGTTCCGAATCTTCTCGGTCGGGTAGGTTCCGAATCTTCTTGGTTGGGAGGTGCCGAGTCTCTTTGGTCGGGGAGGTGCCGAGTCTCTTTGGTCGGGGAGGTGCCGAGTCCCTTTGGTCGGGGAGGTGCCGAGTCCCTTTGGTCGGGGAGGTGCCGAGTCTCCTCGGTCGGGGAGGTGCCAAGTCTCCTTAGTCGGGGAGGTGCCAAGTATTCTCGGTTGGGTAGGTTTCAAATCTTCTCGGTCGGGTAGGTTCCGAATCATCTCGGTTGGGGAGGTTCTGAATCATCTCGTTTGGGGAGGTGCCGAGTCTTCTCGGTCAGGAAGGTGCCGAGTCTTCTCGGTTGGGGAGGTGTCGAGTCTCCTCGGTCGGGAAGATGCTGAGTCGTCTTCTGGGAGGTACTGAGTCTTCTCTGTTTCCTCTGTCATGGAGGTGCTGAATCTCTGTCTCCTCGGTTGGGGAGGTGCTGAGTCTTCTCATTCATCTTCTCATTCTCCTCGGTCGGGGAGATATTGAATCTTCTCTGTCTTCTCAGTTTGGGACATGCTGAATCTTCTCTGTCTCCTCAGTCGGGGAGGTGCCAAGTCTTCTCAGTCTGGGAGGCACCGAGTCTTCTCGGTCGGGGAGGTGCCGAATCTCTTTGGTCGGGGAGGTGCCGAATCTCCTTGGTCAGGAAGGTGCCGAGTCTTCTCGGTTGGGGAGGTGTCGAGTCTCCTTGGTCGGGGACGTGCCGAGTCTCTTTGGTCGGAGAGGTGCTGAGTCACCTTGGTCGAGGGGATGCCGAGTCTCCTCAGTCGTGGAGGTGCCAAGTCTTCTCGGTCAGGGAAGTGCCAAGTTTCCTTAGTCAGGGAGGTGCCGAGTCTTCTCGGTAGGGTTGGTTCCGAATCTTCTCGGTCGGGGTGGTTCCGAGTCTTCTCTGTTGGGGAGGTGCCGAGTCTTCTCGGTCGGGGAGGTGCCGAGTCTCCTCAGTGAGGAAGATGCTGAGGCTTTCCTGTTTCCTTGGTCGGGAAAGGTGCTGAGTCCTCTCGGTCTCCTTGGTCAGGGAGTTGCTGAGTCTTCTGTGACTCATCAAAGTCCAGGACACAAGTTTAAAGCTAGGACATATCAGAAAGGGACGAGATGATTAGGTCTCCCTCTGCTGGCGAGGACGGATACTGCACTCACTATAGAGCCTGTACAGAAAGCTGGATCCAGAGGCTGAAAACCAATCCTGACCCACAACTTCTCACAGCTGAGGGTTTGTTATTACTGTATGGTGCCTATACAATATGGGAGACAACCATCAGCAGCTCTAAACTCTGTCCTCTCCTAATAGTGTTACATTTTATACTGCTCTTTTACATTGTATCATTCTAGAATACAGACAGAATGTGGAAAATGGATACAATTTTAAAATCCCACAGTTGTGGTATCCAAGAAGGGAGCGCAGGGATTAGTCCTCATGTCGTCCGCTCGGGCTCAGCCTTTCTGAGTGGACTCTGTGTCTGTCATAATACAGACCGAGTTTTGGGTCTTTTCTCTCCTTTTCCAGTCTGGTCATGTAAACTTTCACAGCCTCGCTCCCGTGTCAAGTCTGCTATGTATCTGTGCTGCTCCCTGTATTCAGTACCAGTTATATTTCCTGCCTACGGCGTGTGTAGCTGGCTCTGGTGAGACCCTGATTTGTCATGCTGCGTTTAGCCTTCTTTGTCTGTTCATTGCTCTCTTCCCACTCGGACTCTGTGTGTTCCTGTGTGTTTGGATTCCCACATACTCGACCATTACTGATCTTGGCGCTCCTCTGACACTGTGTTTGATATTTCCTTTGGTACTACGCTACTGTTTGATATCGACCCGGCTTGTCTGACTTTTCTGCTGCCACCTGGTGGTAGCCTTGCTGCAGTTCTGCTGGTCAGCTCTGAGTAGGTCTTTCAGCCGTCTTTCCACTCTGCTGGCATCTAGAGGAGTTTGCATTTACCTGTAGTGCTGCAGCACGACAACGTCTGAGTTTTTACCTTTGTGCAGACAAAAATCTACCGACATCGGCTCCAAAATCTGTGTAATTCCGATCACCACTTTAGGTCTTTACAGGGCTTTTATCTCTCGATTCAATCAATGGCGGCAATCGGAGATCTAGAAAAGAGTGAAACTGAAATATCGCGGCCTTTATTGTCCCTTCGCTCCCGTTTTATGCCGCCCTCTGTACGATTTACCGCTTCTCACCACTTATACAAAGTTTTCAGGAACTTGGCCCAAAAAATCCACAAAAGTTTAAAGCCGAAGAAAATTGTGCAACAGGTTGGGGAAAAAACATTCGCCGCGCCCTCTGTCTGGTAGCGGGGTCGACCTGGTCTTTGGGCTGCAGGACGGGCTGACTGGTGCCGCGCTCGCACTCTTTATCACTTTGGCGCCCTTCACTCCGCAGATCTGTAGTTTCGGATCGCCCACCGCAGTAATCAACCTCCGGACTTCATTAGATCAGGAAACTTCCTCAGATTTCCGCTCGAGTCTGAACGTCCGGGATTTAACCCATTCTTGGTCGTTAACCAATCATCTTTTGACGGTGTACGCACATAAATACGGAGCCGCAATGGGGGGGGGAGATCCGCAGACGTCTCCTGGTATCTGGAATCCATCCCGCTCAGAACTAGGAAAGGTCCAACAAAACCCACGGCCAGATAAACCCGGGGGGCGCGATATGTGACCCCCTTCCTGCACAGGACACCCCGGCCGTGCAGGGGTTAATGTGAGAAAAAAGGAGAAGACCACTAAATGCAGACAATGGCGGTGATTAGCATACGGTGGTCTTTCTCAAGGCTCCATACAAAGCTCCACATACAAGGCCTGTGTGTGTGTGCGCCCAGGGGGGAAAAGGAGGGAAAGTGGCGGCGAGAGCTGCGGCCATCGCCAACTCATCGCATAAATCTATGTGACATTCCGTAACTAATCGGAAGCAATGAGGCCCAGGACCTTACCCACAATCCTCCGGGCCACTCCTGGGGGCCACAGGGGCGACGTTAAAAATAAAACAGAAAGTTTAATGACAAAGTCACATTGAGGGGGCCGCGGTGGGAGCGGTGGGCTTATTATGCTCCTTCTGATCACATTTTTAGGATATTTAGTTATTATCGGGGAATTTGATATTTAAAAATAAAATAACAGAATAAAAAGAGACACAGCAGGACCCCGAAATATCCGAGATCAAGGGGCCCGCACCATCTATGCAGACGGGAGCAACAGACCCCAAAAATAGCAGCAATAGTAGAAAGGCAGCGCTGGGTCCTGAAGCCCCTCACTGTAATAATGGGGGCACAGTGGATATCACTGTAATAATGGGGACACTGTGGATATCACTGTTATTATGGGGACACTGTGGATATCACTGTTATTATGGGGACACTGTGGATATCACTGTTATTATGGGGACACTGTGGATATCACTGTTATTATGGGGCACTGTGGATATCACTGTTATTATGGGGACACTGTGGATATCACTGTTATTATGGGGACACTGTGGATATCACTGTAATAATGGGACACTGTGGATATCACTGTTATTATGGGGCACTGTGGATATCACTGTTATTATGGGGCACTGTGGATATCACTGTTATTATGGGGGCACTGTGGATATCACTGTTATTATGGGGGCGCTGTGGATATCACTGTTATTATGGGGGCACTGTGGATATCTGTTGTGAATTCTGTTATCGAACTCCCTCCTGTGGTCATGAATGGTACTTCGGCGAGTTCTGTCCATGGACTCCCTCTGGTGGCTGTGAGTGGAGCTGCTGCTTCTGAGGTTCCTTCCACAGGTGACGTAGTTTATTCTTTGGCTGGCTGTTCTATTTAACTCTACTCAGATCGTTACTCCATGCCAGCTGGCTATCATGATCTTGCCCTGCTAGCTGGAAGCTCTGGGATGCAGAGTGGCACCTCCGCACCATGAGTCGGTGCGGAGGTCTTTTTGCACACTCTGCGTGGTCTTTTTGTAGGGTTTTGTGCTGACCGCAAAGATACCTTTCCTATCCTCAGTCTGTTTAGTAAGTCTGGCCTCCCTTTGCTGAAACCTGTTTCATTTCTGTGTTTGTGACTTTCATCTTAACTCACAGTCAATATATGTGGGGGGCTGCCTTTTCCTTTGGGGAATTTCTCTGAGGCAAGGTAAGCTTTATTTTCTATCTCTAGGGCTAGTTAGCTATTAGGCTGTGAAGAGGCGTCTAGGGAGTGTCAGGAACGCTCCACGGCTATTTCTAGTTGTGTGATAGGATTAGGGGTTGCGGTCGGCAGAGCTCCCACTTCCCAGAGCTTGTCCTGTGTGAGTTTAACCATCAGGTCGTTCCGGGTGCTCCTAACCACCAGGTCCATAACAGTACAGCTGGCCCAAAGTATTAATGCATCTCAATAGAGGGATAAGAGAAGTTCTGAGACCATTTTTTTTCTCTGCAGTGTGTTTTGTCTTTCTTTTCCCCTTAACCTCTGGGTGGTTCAGGACACAGGTGTAGATATGGACATTCAAGGTCTGTCCTCTTGTGTGGATCATCTCACTGCAAGGGTACAAAACATTCAAGATTTTGTGGTTCAGAATCCGATGTTAGAGCCTAGAATTCCAATTGCTGATTTGTTTTCTGGGGATAGATCTAAGTTCCTGAATTTCAAAAATAATTGTAAACTGTTTCTAGCTTTGAAACCCCGCTCCTCTGGTGACCCCGTTCAACAAGTAAAAATCATTATTTCTTTGTTGCGTGGTGACCCTCAAGACTGGGCATTTTCCCTTGCTCCAGGAGATCCTGCATTGCGTGATGTTGATGCGTTTTTTCTGGCGCTTGGATTGCTTTATGATGAACCAAATTCAGTGGATCAGGCAGAGAAAATCTTGCTGGCTTTGTGTCAGGGTCAGGATGAAGCGGAGGTGTACTGTCAGAAGTTTAGAAAGTGGTCTCTGCTTACTCAGTGGAATGAGTGTGCCCTGGTGGCAATTTTCAGAAAGGGTCTTTCTGAAGCCCTTAAGGATGTCATGGTGGGATTTCCCATGCCTGCTGGTCTGAATGAGTCTATGTCCTTGGCCATTCAGATCGATCGGCGCTTGCGTGAGCGCAAAGCTGTGCACCATTTGGCGGTATTCTCTGAGCATAGGCCTGAGCCTATGCAGTGTGATAGGACTTTGACTAGAGCTGAACGGCAAGAATACAGACGTCGGAATGGGCTGTTTTAACTGTGGTGATTCCACTCATGCTATCTCCGATTGTCCTAAGCGCACTAAGCGGTTCGCTAGGTCTGCCACCATTGGTACGGTACAGTCTAAATTTCAATTGTCCGTTACTCTGATTTGTTCTTTGTCATCCTATTCTGTTATGGCATTTGTGGATTCAGGCGCTGCCCTGAATTTGATGGACTTGGAGTTTGCCAGGCGCTGTGGTTTTTTCTTGGAGCCCTTGCAGTATCCTATTCCATTGAGAGGAATTGATGCTACGCCTTTGGCCAAGAATAAGCCTCAGTACTGGACTCAATTGACCATGTGCATGGCTCCTGCACATCAGGAGGATATTCGCTTTTTGGTGTTGCATAATCTGCATGATGTGGTCGTTTTGGCGTTGCCATGGCTACAGGTCCATAATCCAGTATTGGATTGGAAATCTATGTCTGTGTCCGGCTGGGGTTGTCAGGGGGTCCATGGTGATGTTCCATTGCTGTCAATTTCGCCTTCCACTCCTTCTGAAGTCCCTGAGTTTTTGTCAGATTACCGGGATGTATTTGAAGAGCCCAAATCCGGTGCCCTACCTCCTCATAGGGATTGCGATTGTGCTATTAATTTGATTCCTGGTAGTAAGTTTCCTAAGGGCCGACTGTTTAATTTATCTGTGCCAGAGCACGCCGCTATGCGGAGTTATATAAAGGAATCCTTGGAGAAAGGTCATATTCGCCCGTCGTCATTACAGTTGGGAGCAGGGTTCTTTTTTGTGGCCAAGAAGGATGGCTCTTTGAGACCTTGTATTGATTACCGCCTTCTTAATAAGATCACAGTCAAATTTCAGTACCCTTTGCCGCTGCTGTCTGATTTGTTTGCTCGGATTAAGGGGGCTAGTTGGTTCACCAAGATAGATCTTCGAAGGGCGTATAATCTTGTGCGAATTAAATAGGGCGATGAATGGAAAACAGCATTTAATACGCCTAATGGCCATTTTGAGTACCTGGTTATGCCATTCGGGCTTTCTAATGCTCCATCTGTGTTTCAGTCCTTTATGCATGACATCTTCCGAGAGTACCTGGATAGATTCATGCTTGTATATTTGGATGATATTTTGGTATTTTCGGATGATTGGGAGTCTCATGTGAAGCAGGTCAGAATGGTGTTCCAGGTCCTTCGTGCGAATTCCTTGTTTGTGAAGGGGTCGAAATGTCTCTTTGGAGTTCAGAAGGTTTCATTTTTGGGTTTCATTTTTTCCCCTTCTACTATCGAGATGGACCCTGTTAAAGTTCAGGCCATTTATGATTGGACTCAGCCGACATCTGTGAAGAGCCTGCAGAAGTTCCTGGGCTTTGCTAATTTTTACCGTCGTTTCATCGCTAATTTTTCTAGTGTTGCTAAACCATCGACTGATTTGACCAAGAAAGGTGCTGATGTGGTCAATTGGTCCTCTGCGGCTGTAGAGGCTTTTCAGGAGTTGAAGCGTCGTTTTTCTTCTGCCCCTGTGTTGTGCCAGCCAGATGTTTCGCTCCCGTTTCAGGTCGAGGTTGATGCTTTTGAGATTGCGACAAAACAGCCCCTGCTCCAAAGAAGTTCTGATGGCTCGGTGATGAAACCATGTGCCTTCTTTTCTAGAAAATTCTCGCCTGCTGAGCGCAATTATGATGTGGGCAATCGAGAGTTGTTGGCCATGAAGTGGGCATTCGAGGAGTGGCGACATTGGCTTGAAGGAGCTAAACATCGCATAGTGGTCTTGACGGATCACAAGAATTTGACTTATCTCGAGTCTGCCAAACGGTTGAATCCTAGACAGGCTCGATGGTCGCTGTTTTTCTCCCGTTTTGATTTTGTGGTTTCGTACCTTCCGGGCTCTAAGAATGTGAAGGCTGATGCCCTGTCAAGGAGTTTTGTGCCTGACTCTCCGGGTGTTCCTGAGCCGGCGGGTATTCTCAAAGAGGGGGTAATTTTGTCTGCCATCTCCCCTGATTTGCGGCGCGTGCTGCAGAAGTTTCAGGCTGATAGACCTGACCGTTGTCCAGCGGAGAAACTGTTTGTCCCTGATAGATGGACTAGTAGAGTTATCTCTGAGGTTCATTGTTCGGTGTTGGCGGGTCATCCTGGAATCTTTGGTACCAGAGATTTGGTGGCTAGATCCTTTTGGTGGCCGTCTTTGTCACGGGATGTGCGTTCTTTTGTGCAGTCCTGTGGGATTTGTGCTCGGGCTAAGCCCTGCTGTTCTCGTGCCAGTGGGTTGCTTTTGCCCTTGCTGGTCCCGAAGAGGCCCTGGACGCATATTTCTATGGATTTTATTTCGGATCTCCCTGTCTCTCAAAGGATGTCGGTCATTTGGGTGGTTTGTGATCGCTTCTCTAAGATGGTCCATTTGGTACCCTTGTCTAAATTGCCTTCCTCCTCTGATTTGGTGCCATTGTTTTTCCAGCATGTGGTTCGTTTGCATGGCATTCCGGAGAACATCGTCTCGGACAGAGGTTCCCAGTTTGTTTCGAGGTTTTGGCGGTCCTTTTGTGCTAAGATGGGCATTGATTTGTCTTTTTCTTCGGCTTTCCATCTTCAGACAAATGGCCAAACCGAACGAACTAATCAGACTTTGGAGACATATCTGAGATGCTTTGTTTCTGCTGATCAGGATGATTGGGTGTCCTTCTTGCCTTTGGCTGAGTTCGCCCTTAATAATCAGGCCAGCTTGGCTACTTTGGTTTCGCCGTTTTTCTGCAATTCTGGTTTCCATCCTCGTTTCTCTTCAGGGCAGGTTGAGCCTTCGGACTGTCCTGGTGTGGATACGGTGGTGGACAGGTTGCAGCAGATTTGGACTCATGTGGTGGACAATTTGACATTGTCCCAGGAGAAGGCTCAACGTTTCGCTAACCGCCGGCGCTGTGTTGGTCCCCGACTTCGTGTTGGGGATTTGGTTTGGTTGTCATCTCGTCATGTTCCTATGAAGGTTTCCTCTCCTGAGTTTAAGCCTCGTTTCATTGGTCCGTATAAGATTTCTGAAGTTCTCAATCCTGTGTCATTTCGTTTGGCCCTTCAAGCTTCTTTTGCCATCCATAATGTGTTCCATAGGTCGTTATTGCGGAGATACGTGGCGCCTATGGTTCCCTCCGTTGATCCTCCTGCCCCGGTGTTGGTCGAGGGGGAGTTGGAGTATGTGGTGGAGAAGATTTTGGATTCTCGTATTTCGAGACGGAAACTCCAGTACCTGGTCAAGTGGAAGGGTTATGGTCAGGAAGATAATTCCTGGGTTTTTGCCTCTGATGTTCATGCTGCCGATCTAGTTCGTGCCTTTCATTTGGCTCGTCCTGATCGGCCTGGGGGCTCTGGTGAGGGTTCGGTGACCCCTCCTCAAGGGGGGGGGGTACTGTTGTGAATTCTGTTATCGAACTCCCTCCTGTGGTCATGAATGGTACTTCGGCGAGTTCTGTCCATGGACTCCCTCTGGTGGCTGTGAGTGGAGCTGCTGCTTCTGAGGTTCCTTCCACAGGTGACGTAGTTTATTCTTTGGCTGGCTGTTCTATTTAACTCCACTCAGATCGTTACTCCATGCCAGCTGTCAATGTTCTTGTACTGGTTCAGTTCGCTCTTGGATCTGTCTGGTGATCTGTCTACTCCAGCAGAAGCTAAGTCCCTGCTAGTTATTTATTTGTTCATTGTTTCCTTGTCCAGCTGGCTATCATGATCTTGCCCTGCTAGCTGGAAGCTCTGGGATGCAGAGTGGCACCTCCGCACCGTGAGTCGGTGCGGAGGTCTTTTTGCACACTCTGCGTGGTCTTTTTGTAGGGTTTTGTGCTGACCGCAAAGATACCATTCCTATCCTCAGTCTGTTTAGTAAGTCTGGCCTCCCTTTGCTAAAACCTGTTTCATTTCTGTGTTTGTGACTTTCATCTTAACTCACAGTCAATATATGTGGGGGGCTGCCTTTTCCTTTGGGGAATTTCTCTGAGGCAAGGTAGGCTTTATTTTCTATCTTTAGGGCTAGTTAGCTCTTAGGCTGTGAAGAGGCGTCTAGGGAGAGTCAGGAACGCTCCACGGCTATTTCTAGTTGTGTGATAGGATTAGGGGTTGCGGTCGGCAGAGCTCCCACATCCCAGAGCTTGTCCTGTGTGAGTTTAACCATCAGGTCGTTCCGGGTGCTCCTAACCACCAGGTCCATAACAGATATCACTGTTATTATGGGGGCACTGTGGATATCACTGTTATTATGGGGACACTGTGGATATCACTGTTATTATGGGGACACTGTGGATATCACTGTTATTATGGGGACACTGTGGATATCACTGTTATTATGGGGACACTGTGGATATCACTGTTATTATGGGGACACTGTGGATATCACTGTTATTATGGGGACACTGTGGATATCACTGTTATTATGGGGACACTGTGGATATCACTGTTATTATGGGGGCACTGTGGATATCACTGTTATTATGGGGACACTGTGGATATCACTGTTATTATGGGGACACTGTGGATATCACTGTTATTATGGGGACACTGTGGATATCACTGTTATTATGGGGACACTGTGGATATCACTGTTATTATGGGGACACTGTGGATATCACTGTTATTATGGGGCACTGTGGATATCAGTGTTATTATGGGGGCACTGTGGATATCACTGTTATTATGGGGGCACTGTGGATATCACTGTTATTATGGGGCACTGTGGATATCACTGTTATTATGGGGGCACTGTGGATATCGCTGTTATTATGGGGCACTGTGGATATCACTGTTATTATGGGGACACTCTGGTGCCATCTTCTTTTTCGGTCAGGCTCCCGTTTTAGGTGGGATGGATGCTGTAGTAATGGCGCCCGGTTTCTTGCACTTTGCGCGGTTGCTTCCTTCGCTCCGCGGTTCTGCGCCGTGAGCCTGAGCGCATGCAGTAAGTATGTGCCCCCCTGTGTGTGATTTAGGGGTCCGGATAAAGAATTCATGGCGGCGCGGTGCTACTGATGGGCGGATATTGATGTGGGAACGCCGCTGTCGTGATGAGGGGGGATGGAGGAATCCTGAGCTCCTCACCGGCCCCTTCATGCTCATAATCTGTGGCGGCACTGAATGGCGGGGGGCTTATTCGCAGACCCCAGGAGGGGATTCGTCTCTATTTAATGTGATCTTATTTCCTGTCACAGTTTCACATATAATCAATTAAGGCCTGAATGGGGCTGGGATGGGCGGGGGAGGGGAAGGGTTCGGCACTGGGGGGGGTCGGGGGGCGCTTCATTTCCTAAACCAATTTTATACGGTTATCAGTCAGCTGGGTAATGCGGATCCCCCCGGAGTGTGGGGCATTCACAGCTGAGGGGCTCTGCCCGGACCCCAGATAAATGGCCACTGGCCCAGCAAGACACCAAACTCTCTTTTGGCCGCCCTGACAGGGATGTATGGGGGGCAGGTAAAATCCGGGCACGGTCCTTTAACCCTTCTGACACCGGCATCTGCCCTGCAGCTGTATGTAGAAGACCCCCACAAATTCCTCCGGAGACGCAGCGGACACCTGCTCCGTAGACCGCGCTGATCGGGAATCCGGAGACGCCGCCATGAGAGGCGGCCGATCACAACCGCCGAGCCCTGCGGTCAGATGTAGCAGAGCTGAATGTGTCATCAGACCAGGAAATGCACCTGCAGTCCCATGTAAAAACAGCACAATTTCGCCATACTCTGCACACTACAAATTCGGCTCTGATTCTCATTGTCTCAGTTGTAGCAGAGCTCAATGTGTCATTAAACCTTCACTGAGTGTGCAAAGGATGAAAAGTAAATGCACCGGCAGTCCCATGTAAAATATCACAATCTCACTCTGATCGAGTTCAGATCTGTAGTTTTCAAGCTCAGTTGTAGCAGAACTGAATATGCAATTTAACTCTGCATGTCCTTTTCAATAGATGCTCATTAAAAGCACTTGCAGTCCCATGTAAAGCATTACAATGTCCTCATACACAAGAATAGCTCTGCAGTTCACAGTCTCAGTTGTAGCAGAGCTGAACGTGTCATTAGACTTTTCACTGCGGCATTTCTTGTGCAACAGATATTCAATAAATGCACCTGCAGTCCCATGTAAGTAAATAAATAGAACAATTTCACCATGAGTGGCGCCTCTGATGAATTCAGGTCTGCTGCATCTAGCGCTGGGGAAACATACACAATTTCATGTTTCATCCGGGGATTTTTCTGGCTAAATACCGCATCTAAAGGCCACATGATTTTTGGGGCTTATTTTCTGCTTTTTAGTCGCTTTTTTTCCTGTAGTTTTTGCTCAGTTTTTTCAGCGTTGAGCTTTTCAGGTGCTCTTTAATTCTCGCATGGGGTGAATCTGTACAATGTAGATTTTGCCGCGATTCCTTAAAAAAAAAAAAAGTCAATAAAAAAACATGTAGGAAACTCAGTAAAAAATTTACAGAAATAAATTTACGGGAAAATAAGGGTCGACGTTCGGTGCAAGGGTTAAGACACGGGTGAATGAATGCAAAGAGGTAGGAAGCGGAACACGGGGATTGCTCCAAACATGGCGTCCAAACGCTGAGTGTGAACGACGGCGAACAAGAGGCTGCAAATGCACAAACACAACGTTTGTCACCACCGTCACCCCGGTACCTAAATATTGGCGCCCTTGCGGGATGTGCACAATACATTAGGATCTCATGGACAAGGACCTGGAGATTTCTGGGGCCGGGATATTAGGAGCGGGGCCGGCTCTGCATTAGGCCTCAGTCAGGCAGCGCTAAACATTTCAGTATGTGGCCGAGAATCCCAGTGTAATAAATATCACTTCATGCAGGTTACAGGGGCGGCGGGATGGGGGGTCTCTGTGTGATCCCCATTCTATCACATCTCAGGAATGCTCAGCAAATTGAAGCAATGTGCGCTGGCGTCTACAGTCACTCCGCATGGGGCAGTCATGGCAGCAGCTGGCAAAGTGCACAGCTGGAGGGTGACACAGGAGGGCGGCATCCATCACCCGCCACGTTAACCCCAACGGGGCACACGAACACCACGATTATAGGGTTATATTCTACTACACAGGGCAGTATTATAGAAGTTATATTCTTGTACATAGGGGCAGAATTATAGTAGTTATATTCTTGTACATAGGGAGCAGTATTATAATAGTTATATTCTTGTACATAGGAGCAGTATTATAGTAGTTATATTCTTGTACATAGGGGGCAGTATTATAGTAGTCATATTCTTGTACATAGGAGCAGTATTATAGTTGTTATATTCTTGTACATAGGAGCAGTATTATAGTAGTTATATTCTTGTACATAGGGAGCAGTATTATAGTAGTCATATTCTTGTACATAGGAGCAGTATTATAGTTGTTATATTCTTGTACATAGGAGCAGTATTATAGTAGTTATATTCTTGTACATAGGGGCAGTATTATAGTAGTTATATTCTTGTACATAGGAGCAGTATTATAGTAGTTATATTCTTGTACATAGGGAGCAGTATTATAGTAGTTATATTCTTGTACATAGGGGCAGTATTATAGTAGTTATATTCTTGTACATAGGGGCAGAATTATAGTAGTTATATTCTTGTATATAGGGGCAGAATTATAGTAGTTATATTCTTGTATATAGGGGCAGTATTATAGTAGTTATATTCTTGTACATAGGGGCAGTATTATAGTAGTTATATTCTTGTATATAGGGGCAGTATTATAGTAGTTATATTCTTGTATATAGGGGCAGAATTATAGTAGTTATATTCTTGTACATAGGGGCAGTATTATAGTAGTTATATTCTTGTACATAGGAGCAGTATTATAGTAGTTATATTCTTGTACATAGGGAGCAGTATTATAGTAGTTATATTCTTGTACATAGGGGCAGTATTATAGTAGTTATATTCTTGTATATAGGGGCAGAATTATAGTAGTTATATTCTTGTATATAGGGGCAGAATTATAGTAGTTATATTCTTGTACATAGGGGCAGTATTATAGTAGTTATATTCCTCTACATAGGAGCAGTATTATAGTAGTTATATTCTTGTACATAGGAGCAGTATTATAATAGTTATATTCTTGTACATAGGGGCAGTATTATAGTAGTTATATTCTTGTATATAGGGGCAGTATTATAGTAGTTATATTCTTGTATATAGGGGCAGTATTATAGTAGTTATATTCTTGTACATAGGGAGCAGTATTATAGTAGTTATATTCTTGTACATAGGAGCAGTATTATAGTAGTTATATTCTTGTACATAGGAGCAGTATTATAGTAGTTATATTCATGTACATAGGAGCAGTATTATAGTAGTTATATTCTTGTACATAGGGGCAGTATTATAGTAGTTATATTCTTGTACATAGGGGCAGAATTATAGTAGTTATATTCTTGTACATAGGAGCAGTATTATAATAGTTATATTCTTGTACATAGGGGCAGTATTATAGTAGTTATATTCTTGTACATAGGAAGCAGTATATAGTAGTTATATTCTTGTACATAGGAGCAGTATTATAGTAGTTATATTCTTGTACATAGGGGCAGAATTATAGTAGTTATATTCTTGTACATAGGGGCAGTATTATAGTAGTTATATTCTTGTACATAGGAGCAGTATTATAGCAGTTATATTCTTGTACACAGGAGCAGTATTATAGTATTTATATTCTTGTACATAGGAGCAGTGTTATAGTAGTTATATTCTTGTACACAGGAGCAGTGTTATAGTAGTTATATTCTTGTACACAGGAGCAGTGTTATAGTAGTTATATTCTTGTACATAGGGGGCAGTATTATAGTAGTTATATTCTTGTACATAGGGGGCAGTATTATAGTAGTTATATTCTTGTACATAGGAGCAGTATTATAGTAGTTATATTCCTGTACATAGGAGCAGTATTATAGTAGTTATATTCTTGTACATAGGGGCTGTATTCTTGTACATAGGAGCAGTATTATAGTAGTTATATTCTTGCACATAGGAGCAGTATTATAGTAGTTATATTCTTGTACATAGGGGCTGTATTCTTGTACATAGGAGCAGTATTATAGTAGTTATATTCTTGTACATAGGAGCAGTATATAGTAGTTATATTCTTGTACATAGGAGCAGTATTATAGTAGTTATATTCTTGTACACAGGAGCAGTATTTATTAGTTTTTATCGTAGTCTTATTATGTTGTTTTTTTTCAGGACTACATTTTTGAGACAACAGGTGGGCAGTTCCATGGCTCTTGGGCTTGTATCCCGGTAGCTCTGTGATTGTTTGCCTCATTATTGCTAGTTATGGTGATGGGACTTTATTAGACAGGAAGAAAGTTTGAAGGCTCTTGAGAGGAGGGTCAAAGAGGAGGAAGAAGTGGGGGTCCGGGCTCCCCATTGCTTAATCTTCTCACAGCTTCTTAGTTCCTCATGATTGGTTCCAGACCACGAGTTGATTTGAGGGTGGGTGACATTAGGAACCTGCCATAAAGGGGTGTGTAAACATTTGTGTCATCTTTTGTTAAGAGTGATGTCACTTTATAAATCGTATTGTGCTGGTGTCGCCGTTCATAGTTTTCACAGTTCTCTTTCTCTGGGAAAGCTTGGTGGCTCCTAACATTGCTGTTTATGGCCGTGGCTCCCAAGGGCCATTTACACTGCATTGCGAAAGTATTCGTCCCCCTGGAACTTTTCCACCTTTTCCCACATATCATGCTTCAAACATAAAGATACAAATGTAATTTTTTGGTGAAGAATCAACAACAAGTGGAACACAATTGTGAAGTTGAACAAAATGTATTGGTTATTTTAAATTTGTGTGAAAATTCAAAAACTGAAGAGTGGGGCGTGCAATATTATTCGGCCCCTTTACTTTCAGTGCAGAAGTTCGTTGTGGATCTCTGAATGATCCAATGTTGTCCTAAATGCCTAATGATGATAAATATAATCCTCCTGTGTGTGATCAAGTCTCCGTATAAATGCACCTGCTCTGTGATAGTCTCAGGGTTCCGTGTGAAGCATCATGAAGACCAAGGAGCACAACAGGCAGCTCCGTGATACTGTAGTGGAGAAGTTTAAAGCCGGATTTGGATACAAAATGATTTCTAAACCTTTAAACATCCCAAGGAGAACTGTGCAAGCGATCATATTGAAATGGAAGGAGCATCATACCACTGCAAATCTACCAAGACCCGGCCGTCCCTCTAAACTTTCATCTCAAACAAGGAGAAGACTGATCAGAGATGCAGCCAAGAGGCCTGTTGTGGATTCTGTTTTTGGGCTCCCTCTGGTGGTTACAGATGGTACTGGGTGACTTGTGTTTTCTGCGGTCTCTGGTGTCCACCTGTTCTATCAGGATATGGGAGTTTCCTATTTAACCTGGCTTTCTTGTCATTTCCTCGCCGGCTATCAATGTTATCAGTGTGTCTTGTTACCTCTGCTTCCCGCTTCTGTAATCTTCAGGACAAGCTAAGTTTTTGATTTTCCTGTTCCACGTTTTGCTTAATTTTTGTCTGTCCAGCTTGCAGATATGTGATTCCTTTTTGCTGGTTGCTCTAGTGGGCTGATATTACTCCTCATGTTCCATGAGTTGGCACATGAGTTCAAGTAATTTCAGGATGGATTTTTGTAGGGTTTTTCGCTGACCGCGCAGTTCACTTTTGTATCCTCTGCTATCTAGTTTTAGCGGGCCTCATTTTGCTGAATCTGTTTTCATAACTACGTATGTGCTTTCCTCTCATTTCACCGTCATTACATGTGGGGGGCTGCTATTTCTGTGGGGTGTTTCTCTGGAGGCAAGAGAGGTCTGTGTTTCTTCTAATAGGGGAAGTTAGTCCTTCGGCTGGCGCGAGACGTCTAGGAATCATCGTAGGCACGTTCCCCGGCTACAGCTAGTTGTGTGTTTAGGTTCAGGATCGTGGTCAGCTCAGTTTCCATCACCCTAGAGCTTGTTTTGTTTTTTGTGCTTGTCCTTTTGTGTTCCCCTGCCATTGGGATCATGACAGTATAGCCGGCCCAAAAGTGGTAATCGTATTGGCTGAAGTAGGAGGAAAAGTAGTCTGAGGAAGTTTTTTTTTTTTTTTCCCTCAGAGTTTGCTGCCTAGCCTTAATTGCAGCCTGGCTGCGTCTTACCTCCTCTTAATCCTTGAATGGCTCTGACCTCAGCTGTTTATCATGGACGTCCAGAGTTTGGCTTCCAGCCTGAATAATCTTGCTGCTAAGGTTCAAAATATACAAGATTTTGTTGTACATGCTCCTATGTCTGAACCTAGAATTCCTATCCTAGAGTTTTTTTCTGGAGATAGATCTAGTTTTCTGAATTTTAGGAACAATTGCAAGTTGTTTCTTTCTTTGAAATCTCGCTCCTCTGGAGACCCTGCTCAGCAAGTCAAAATTGTTATATCTTTCCTGCGGGGTGACCCTCAGAATTGGGCATTTGCATTGGCACCAGGGGATCCTGCGTTGCTCAATGTGGATGCGTTTTTTCTGGCATTGGGTTTGCTCTATGAGGAACCTAACCTAGAGATTCAGGCTGAAAAAGCTTTATTGGCTCTCTCTCAGGGGCAAGATGAAGCAGAAATATATTGTCAGAAATTTCGGAAATGGTCGGTGCTTACTCAGTGGAATGAGTGCGCCCTGGCTGCAAGATTCAGAGATGGCCTTTCTGAGGCCATTAAAGATGTTATGGTGGGGTTCCCTGCGCCTACAGGTCTGAATGAGTCTATGACTATGGCTATTCAGATTGATCGGCGTTTACGGGAGCGCAAACCTGTGCACCATTTGGCGGTGTCTTCTGAACAGGCACCTGAGACAATGCAATGTGATAGAATTCAGTCCAGAAGTGAACGGCAAAACTATAGGCGGAAAAATGGGTTGTGTTTTTATTGTGGTGATTCAGCTCATGTTATATCAGCATGCTCTAAACGCACAAAAAAGGTTGATAAGTCTGTTGCCATTAGTACTTTACAGTCTAAGTTCATTCTGTCTGTGACTCTGATTTGTTCATTATCAGCCATTTCCGTCGATGCCTATGTGGATTCAGGCGCTGCCCTGAGTCTTATGGATTGGTCATTTGCCAACCGCTGTGGGTTTAGTCTGGAGCCTCTGGAAGTCCCTATTCCTTTGAAGGGAATTGACTCTACACCTTTGGCTATGAATAAACCTCAGTACTGGACACAAGTGACCATGCGTATGACTCCTGTTCATCAGGAGGTGATTCGCTTCCTGGTACTGTATAATTTACATGATGTCTTAGTGCTTGGTCTGCCATGGTTACAAACTCATAACCCAGTCTTGGACTGGAAAACGATGTCTGTGTTAAGCTGGGGATGTCAGGGGGTTCATGATGATGCACCTCCGATTTCTATCGCTTCATCTACTCCTTCTGAGGTTCCTGTATTTTTGTCTGATTATCGGGATGTTTTTGAGGAGCCTAAGCTCAATTCGCTTCCTCCTCACAGGGATTGCGATTGTGCTATAGATTTGATTCCTGGCAGTAAATTTCCTAAAGGACGTTTGTTCAATCTGTCAGTGCCAGAGCATACTGCTATGCGGGATTATGTTAAGGAGTCCTTGGAAAAGGGACATATCCGTTCATCTTCGTCCCCTTTGGGAGCAGGTTTTTTTTTCGTGGCCAAGAAGGATGGTTCCTTGAGGCCTTGTATAGATTACCGTCTTTTGAATAAGATTACAGTCAAATATCAGTATCCTTTGCCATTGTTGACTGATTTGTTCGCTCGCATTAAGGGGGCTAAATGGTTCACTAAGATTGATCTTCGGGGTGCGTATAATCTTGTGCGGATAAAGCAGGGTGATGAGTGGAAAACCGCATTTAATACGCCTGAGGGCCATTTTGAGTATTTGGTGATGCCTTTTGGACTTTCTAATGCTCCTTCTGTCTTCCAGTCCTTTATGCACGATATTTTCCGTGAATATCTGGATAAATTTATGATTGTGTATTTGGATGATGTTTTGGTTTTTTCTGATGACTGGGAGTCCCATGTTCAGCAGGTCAGGAAGGTGTTTCAGGTCCTGCGGGCCAATTCTTTGTTTGTAAAAGGTTCAAAGTGTTTCTTTGGAGTCCAGAAGATTTCTTTTTTGGGGTATATTTTTTCCCCTT
Organism: Ranitomeya imitator; assembly: GCF_032444005.1. NCBI lineage: Eukaryota > Metazoa > Chordata > Amphibia > Anura > Dendrobatidae > Ranitomeya > Ranitomeya imitator. The sequence goes on along the minus strand of NC_091284.1, from coordinate 15,256,276 downwards.
CTACTATTGAGATGGATCCCGTCAAGGTTCAGGCTATTTGTGACTGGACGCAGCCTACATCTCTTAAGAGTCTACAGAAGTTCTTGGGCTTTGCTAATTTTTATCGTCGTTTCATAACTAATTTTTCTAGTGTTCTTAAGCCTTTGACGGATTTGACTAAGAAGGGTGCTGATGTTGCTGATTGGTCTCCTGCGGCTGTGGAGGCCTTTCAGGAACTTAAGCGCCGGTTTTCTTCTGCTCCTGTGTTGCATCAGCCTGATGTTTCGCTTCCTTTTCAGGTTGAGGTTGATGCTTCCGAGATTGGAGCGGGGGCGGTTTTGTCGCAGAGAAGCTCCGATTGCTCAGTGATGAAGCCATGTGCGTTCTTTTCTAGAAAGTTTTCGCCCACTGAGCGGAATTATGATGTTGGTAATCGGGAGCTTTTGGCCATGAAGTGGGCATTTGAGGAGTGGCGTCATTGGCTTGAGGGTGCTAGACATCGTGTGGTGGTCTTGACTGATCACAAAAATCTGATTTACCTTGAGTCTGCCAAGCGTCTGAATCCTAGACAGGCTCGTTGGTCACTGTTTTTCTCCCGTTTCGATTTTGTGGTTTCATACCTGCCAGGTTCAAAGAATGTGAAGGCGGATGCTCTTTCTAGGAGTTTTGTGCCTGACTCCCCTGGAAATTCTGAGCCCACTGGTATCCTTAGGGATGGGGTGATTTTGTCGGCTGTCTCCCCAGACTTGCGACGTGCTTTGCAGGAGTTTCAGGCGGATAAACTTGATCGTTGTCCGCCTGAGAGACTGTTTGTTCCGGATAATTGGACCAGTAGAGTCATCTCCGAGGTCCATTCTTCTGCGTTGGCAGGTCATCCTGGAATATTTGGTACTAGAGACTTGGTGGCCAGGTCTTTTTGGTGGCCTTCCTTGTCGAGGGATGTGCGTTCTTTTGTGCAGTCTTGTGAAGTTTGCGCTCGGGCTAAGCCTTGCTGTTCTCGGGCCAGTGGATTGTTGTCACCTTTGCCTATCCCGAAGAGGCCTTGGACGCACATTTCCATGGACTTTATTTCGGATCTCCCTGTCTCTCAAAAAATGTCCGTCATCTGGGTTGTGTGTGACCGCTTTTCTAAGATGGTTCATCTGGTACCCTTGCCTAAGTTACCTTCCTCCTCTGAGTTGGTCCCTCTGTTTTTTCAGAACGTGGTTCGTTTGCATGGGATTCCGGAGAACATCGTTTCTGACAGGGGATCCCAGTTTGTGTCTAGATTTTGGCGGACGTTCTGTGCTAAGATGGGCATTGATTTGTCCTTTTCGTCTGCATTCCATCCTCAGACGAATGGCCAGACGGAACGAACTAATCAGACCTTGGAAACTTATTTAAGGTGTTTTGTTTCTGCTGATCAAGATGACTGGGTTACCTTTTTGCCGCTTGCCGAATTTGCCCTTAATAATCGGGCTAGTTCTGCTACCTTGGTTTCTCCTTTCTTTTGTAATTCGGGGTTTCATCCTCGTTTTTCCTCTGGTCAGGTGGAGCCTTCTGATTGTCCTGGAGTGGACATGGTGGTGGATAGGTTGCATCAGATTTGGAGTCATGTGGTGGACAATTTGAAGTTGTCCCAGGAGAGGGCTCAGCAGTTTGCTAATCGCCGTCGCCGCGTGGGTCCTCGACTTCGTGTTGGGGACTTGGTGTGGTTGTCTTCTCGTTTTGTTCCTATGAAGGTCTCTTCTCCTAAGTTCAAGCCTCGGTTCATCGGTCCCTATAGGATCTTGGAAATTCATAACCCTGTGTCGTTTCGTTTGGATCTCCCGGCATCGTTTGCTATTCATAATGTGTTCCATCGGTCGTTGTTGCGGAAGTATGAGGTACCTGTTGTTCCTTCGCTTGAACCTCCTGCTCCGGTGCTGGTGGAGGGAGAATTGGAGTATCTTGTGGAGAAGATCTTGGATTCTCGTGTTTCCAGACGGAAACTCCAATATTTGGTCAAGTGGAAGGGTTATGGTCAGGAGGATAATTCTTGGGTGGTTGCCTCTGATGTGCATGCTGCTGATTGGTCCGTGCATTTCATAGGGCTCATCCTGGTCGCCCTGGTGGTTCTCGTGAGGGTTTGGTGACCCCTCCTCAAGGGGGGGGTACTGTTGTGGATTCTGTTTTTGGGCTCCCTCTGGTGGTTACAGATGGTACTGGGTGACTTGTGTTTTCTGCGGTCTCTGGTGTCCACCTGTTCTATCAGGATATGGGAGTTTCCTATTTAACCTGGCTTTCTTGTCATTTCCTCGCCGGCTATCAATGTTATCAGTGTGTCTTGTTACCTCTGCTTCCCGCTTCTGTAATCTTCAGGACAAGCTAAGTTTTTGATTTTCCTGTTCCACGTTTTGCTTAATTTTTGTCTTAGTCCAGCTTGCAGATATGTGATTCCTTTTTGCTGGTTGCTCTAGTGGGCTGATATTACTCCTCATGTTCCATGAGTTGGCACATGAGTTCAAGTAATTTCAGGATGGTTTTTTGTAGGGTTTTTCGCTGACCGCGCAGTTCACTTTTGTATCCTCTGCTATCTAGCTTTAGCGAGCCTCATTTTGCTGAATCTGTTTTCATAACTACATATGTGCTTTCCTCTCATTTCACCGTCATTACATGTGGGGGGCTGCTATTTCTGTGGGGTGTTTCTCTGGAGGCAAGAGAGGTCTGTGTTTCTTCTAATAGGGGAAGTTAGTCCTTCAGCTGGCGCGAGACGTCTAGGAATCATCGTAGGCACGTTCCCCGGCTACAGCTAGTTGTGTGTTTAGGTTCAGGATCGCGGTCAGCTCAGTTTCCATCACCCTAGAGCTTGTTTTGTTTTTTGTGCTTGTCCTTTTGTGTTCCCCTGCCATTGGGATCATGACAGAGGCCCATGATCACTCTGGATGATCTGCAGAGATCTACAGCTGAGGTGGGACAGTCTGTCCATAGGACAACAATCAGTCGTACACTGCACAAATCTGGCCTTTATGGAAGAGTGGCAAGAAGAAAGCCATTTCTCAAAGATATCCATAAAAAGTGTTGTTTAAAGTTTGCAACAAGCCACCTGGGAGACACCGAACATGTGGAAGAAGGTGCTCTGGTCAGATGAAACCAAAATCTAACTTTTTGGCAACAGTACCAAACGATATGTTTGGCGTAAAGGCAACACAGGTCATCACCCTGAAAAAACAATCCCCACTGAAAAACATGGTGGTGGCAGCATCATGGTTTGGGCCTGCTTTTCTTCAGCAGGGACAGGGAAGATGGTTAAAATTGATGGGAAGATGGATGGAGCCAAATACAGGACCATTCTTGAAGAAAACCTGTTGGAGTCTGCAGAAAGCCTGAGACTGGGACGGAGATTTGTCTTCCAACAAGACAATGATCGCAAACAAAGCAAAATCTACAATGGAATGGTTCACAAACTATCTCCATCATCCTCACTGAGCTCCAGCTGTTTGCCAAGGAAGAACGGGCGAGAATTTCAGTCTCTCGATGTACAAAACTGATAGAGACATACCCCAAGAGACTTGTAATCGCAGCAAAAGGGGCGCAACAAAGTATTAAGTTACAGGGGCCGAATAATATTGCACACCCCACTTTTCAGTTTTTTGAATTTCCACAAAAATGTAAAATAACCAATACATTTTGTTCAACTTCACAATTGTGTTCCACTTGTTGTTGATTCTTCACCAAAAATCTACATTTGTATCTTTATGTTTGAAGCATGATATGTGGGGAAAGGTTGGAAAGTTCCAGGGGGCTGAATACTTTCGCAATGCTCTGTATATTGGAGGGCGAGCTAAGCCTCCTTATCTGGGACAAGAGCCTGATCAGCCCCTCACAGTGGACTTTGCGCTGATTTTCCTCGGGGGTTTAATGTCAGCTTCATTAAGCCACTATATGTAATAACAACGTGGCTTCTATATGGCGGTATTATTTGCTCACTTTGCGGGAGATAAATATATAAGTATTGTGAGTGTATGGCGCTGTCATGTGGCGGTATATGGCTGCACTATGTCTGTTCTACATGTAGCTGCATTATGAGTATGATCTGGAGGTATAAACTAGATACTCAGTGGCGGTATTATTTGAATCTTGTCAGGTAGTAATATGAATGCGTTATTTATTGGTTTTCTATGGCCCCGAAATGGCCATTGTATGTATTTACGTGCTTGCACTACGGGGACTATTGGCGGTATTATTGGACACTGCATGGAGGTAATATTTATGTATTATATGATGGGATTATTTAGCTCATAACTTGAAATGCTACATGTGATCTATTGGGAAGTGCAATGTAGTTGGTATGTTGTGATACTATGTGGCGGTATTATATATGTGGTATTGTTATACTGTGGCCCATAAATAGCTTTGTGTAATTTTCATGAGGGTACGATGTGGCGGAATTGTCTTCTGACCAGTGAGGACAGTTTACTTTACTTGCCCTGGCCCCGCTTTCTAGAAACACCAGGGGACGTGTTTCTTACTGTCCATCTTGTACTTTTCCTCAGGAGACATCTTGGCCCCTATTGTAGGAGACAGCTCTGGGGTCCCAGGGGGTATGTATACTACTGCAGTGGGGGCACGTCTGCCCACCCAGGTGACACATTGTTGTTCTGCTGTCAAAGTGCTGACACCCGGCTGATGTGAGAACCAACAGGTCAGTGCCCCCCCCATACTAATAGTGGACAGAGATAGCCCCTCTAATAACACCGGGACCCCCAGGACCTGATGGAAAATAAACAACCACCCAAAAAATAACAGTTTATATTACCCAGAACTGATGACCCCGGGTCACAGCCCAGCACCCCCCATAACAAAGGGTTAAACTCATTACCATGGCATGATGGGGGGTGTAGTGCCAGAATGTATCTCATTACAGAGAGGATTAGATACACGGCTCAGCAGTCAGTATCACACAGGAGAGGATTAGATACACAGCTCAGCAGTCAGTATCACCCAGGATAGGATTAGATACACGGCTCAGCAGACAGTATCACACAGGAGAGGATTAGATACACAGCTCAGCAGACAGTATCACACAGGATAGGATTAGATACACGGCTCCGCAGTCAGTATCACCCAGGAGAGGATTAGATACACGGCTCAGCAGTCAGTATCACACAGGAGAGGATTAGATACACGGCTCAGCAGACAGTATCACACAGGAGAGGATTAGATACACAGCTCAGCAGACAGTATCACACAGGATAGGATTAGATACACGGCTCCGCAGTCAGTATCACCCAGGAGAGGATTAGATACACGGCTCAGCAGTCAGTATCACACAGGAGAGGATTAGATACACGGCTCAGCAGACAGTATCACACAGGATAGGATTAGATACACGGCTCCGCAGTCAGTATCACACAGGATAGGATTAGATACACGCCTCAGCAGTCAGTATCACACAGGATAGGATTAGATACACGGCTCAGCAGTCACTATCACACAGGAGATGATTAGATACACGGCTCAGCAGACGGTATCACACAGGAGATGATTAGATACACAGCTCAGCAGTCGGTATCACACAGGAGAGGATTAGATACACGGCTCAGCAGTCAGTATCACACTGGAGAGGATTAGATACACGGCTCAGCAGACAGTATCACACAGGATAGGATTAGATACACGGCTCAGCAGACAGTATCACTGTGTACATACATTACATTACTGATCCTGTACTGCACCAGCAGAATAGTGAGTGCAGCTCTGGGGTATAATACAGGATGTAACTCAGGATCAGTAATGTAATGTATGTACACAGTGACTGCACCAGCAGAATAGTGAGTGCAGCTCTGGAGTATAATACAGGATGTAACTCAGGATCAGTAATGTAATGTATGTACACAATGACTGCACCAGCAGAATAGTGAGTGCAGCTCTGGAGTATAATACAGGATGTAACTCAGGATCAGTAATGTAATTTATGTACACAGTGACTGCACCAGCAGAATAGTGAGTGCAGCTCTGGGGTATAATACAGGATGTAACTCAGGATCAGTAATATATGTACACAGTGACTGCAGCAGCAGAATAATGAGTGCAGCTCTGGGGTATAATACAGGAGGTAACTCCGGATCAGTAATGTAATGTATGTACACAGTGACTGCACCAGCAGAATAGTGAGTGCAGCTCTGGGGTATAATACAGGATGTAACTCAGGATCAGTAATGTATGTACACAGTGACTGCACCAGCAGAATAGTGAGTGCAGCTCTGGAGTATAATACAGGATGTAACTCAGGATCAGTAATGTAATTTATGTACACAGTGACTGCACCAGCAGAATAGTGAGTGCAGCTCTGGGGTATAATACAGGATGTAACTCAGGATCAGTAATATATGTACACAGTGACTGCAGCAGCAGAATAATGAGTGCAGCTCTGGGGTATAATACAGGAGGTAACTCCGGATCAGTAATGTAATGTATGTACACAGTGACTGCACCAGCAGAATAGTGAGTGCAGCTCTGGGGTATAATACAGGATGTAACTCAGGATCAGTAATGTATGTACACAGTGACTGCACCAGCAGAATAGTGAGTGCAGCTCTGGAGTATAATACAGGATGTAACTCAGGATCAGTAATGTAATTTATGTACACAGTGACTGCACCAGCAGAATAGTGAGTGCAGCTCTGGGGTATAATACAGGATGTAACTCAGGATCAGTAATATATGTACACAGTGACTGCAGCAGCAGAATAATGAGTGCAGCTCTGGGGTATAATACAGGAGGTAACTCCGGATCAGTAATGTAATGTATGTACACAGTGACTGCACCAGCAGAATAGTGAGTGCAGCTCTGGGGTATAATACAGGATGTAACTCAGGATCAGTAATGTATGTACACAGTGACTGCACCAGCAGAATAGTGAGTGCAGCTCTGGAGTATAATACAGGATGTAACTCAGGATCAGTAATGTAATTTATGTACACAGTGACTGCACCAGCAGAATAGTGAGTGCAGCTCTGGGGTATAATACAGGATGTAACTCAGGATCAGTAATATATGTACACAGTGACTGCAGCAGCAGAATAATGAGTGCAGCTCTGGGGTATAATACAGGAGGTAACTCCGGATCAGTAATGTAATGTATGTACACAGTGACTGCACCAGCAGAATAGTGAGTGCAGCTCTGGGGTATAATACAGGATGTAACTCAGGATCAGTAATGTATGTACACAGTGACTGCACCAGCAGAATAGTGAGTGCAGCTCTGGAGTATAATACAGGATGTAACTCAGGATCAGTAATGTAATTTATGTACACAGTGACTGCACCAGCAGAATAGTGAGTGCAGCTCTGGGGTATAATACAGGATGTAACTCAGGATCAGTAATATATGTACACAGTGACTGCAGCAGCAGAATAATGAGTGCAGCTCTGGGGTATAATACAGGAGGTAACTCCGGATCAGTAATGTAATGTATGTACACAGTGACTGCACCAGCAGAATAGTGAGTGCAGCTCTGGGGTATAATACAGGATGTAACTCAGGATCAGTAATGTATGTACACAGTGACTGCACCAGCAGAATAGTGAGTGCAGCTCTGGAGTATAATACAGGATGTAACTCAGGATCAGTAATGTAATGACAGGTCCTTCTCAAAAAATTAGCATATAGTGTTAAATTTCATTATTTACCATAATGTAATGATTACAATTAAACTTTCATATATTATAGATTCATTATCCACCAACTGAAATTTGTCAGGTCTTTTATTGTTTTAATACTGATGATTTTGGCATACAACTCCTGATAACCCAAAAAACCTGTCTCAATAAATTAGCATATCAAGAAAAGGTTCTCTAAACGACCTATTACCCTAATGTTCTGAATCAACTAATTAACTCTAAACACATGCAAAAGATACCTCAGGCTTTTATAAACTCCCTGCCTGGTTCATTACTCAAAACCCCCATCATGGGTAAGACTAGCGACCTGACAGATGTCAAGAAGGCCATCATTGACACCCTCAAGCAAGAGGGTAAGACCCAGAAAGAAATTTCTCAACAAATAGGCTGTTCCCAGAGTGCTGTATCAAGGCACCTCAATGGTAAGTCTGTTGGAAGGAAACAATGTGGCAGAAAACGCTGTACAACGAGAAGAGGAGACCGGACCCTGAGGAAGATTGTGGAGAAGGACCGATTCCAGACCTTGGGGAACCTGAGGAAGCAGTGGACTGAGTCTGGTGTGGAAACATCCAGAGCCACCGTGCACAGGCGTGTGCAGGAAATGGGCTACAGGTGCCGCATTCCCCAGGTAAAGCCACTTTTGAACCATAAACAGCGGCAGAGGCGCCTGACCTGGGCTACAGAGAAGCAGCACTGGACTGTTGCTAAGTGGTCCCAAGTACTTTTTTCTGATGAAAGCAAATTTTGCATGTCATGCGAAAATCAAGGTGCCAGAGTCTGGAGGAAGACTGGGGAGAAGGAAATGCCAAAATGCCTGAAGTCCAGTGTCAAGTACCCACAGTCAGTGATGGTGTGGGGTGCCATGTCAGCTGCTGGTGTTGGTCCACTGTGTTTCATCAAGGGCAGGGTCAATGCAGCTAGCTATCAGGAGATTTTGGAGCACTTCATGCTTCCATCGGCTGAAATGCTTTATGGAGATGAAGATTTCATTTTTCAGCACGACCTGGCACCTGCTCACAGTGCCAAAACCACTGGTAAATGGTTTACTGACCATGGTATTACTGTGCTCAATTGGCCTGCCAACTCTCCTGACCTGAACCCCATAGAGAATCTGTGGGATATTGTGAAGAGAAAGTTGAGAGACGCAAGACCCAACACTCTGGATGAGCTTAAGGCCGCTATTGAAGCATCCTGGGCCTCCATAACCTCTCAGCAGTGTCACAGGCTGATTGCCTCCATGCCACGCCGCATTGAAGCAGTCATTTCTGCCAAAGGATTCCCCACCAAGTATTGAGTGCATAACTGAACATTATTATTTGATGGTTTTTTTGTTTGTTATTAAAAAACACTTTTATTTGATTGGATGGGTGAAATATGCTAATTTATTGAGACAGGTTTTTTGGGTTATCAGGAGTTGTATGCCAAAATCATCAGTATTAAAACAATAAAAGACCTGACAAATTTCAGTTGGTGGATAATGAATCTATAATATATGAAAGTTTAATTGTAATCATTACATTATGGTAAATAATGAAATTTAACACTATATGCTAATTTTTTGAGAAGGACCTGTATGTACACAGTGACTGCACCAGCAGAATAGTGAGTGCAGCTCTGGGGTTTAATACAGGATGTAACTCAGGATCAGTAATGTAATGTATGTACACAGTGACTGCACCAGCAGAATAGTGAGTGCAGCTCTGGAGTATAATACAGGATGTAACTCAGGATCAGTAATGTAATGTATGTACACAATGACTGCACCAGCAGAATAGTGAGTGCAGCTCTGGAGTATAATACAGGATGTAACTCAGGATCAGTAATGTAATGTATGTACACAGTGACTGCACCAGCAGAATAGTGAGTGCAGCTCTGGGGTTTAATACAGGATGTAACTCAGGATCAGTAATGTATGTGCACAGTGACTGCACCAGCAGAATAGTGAGTGCAGCTCTGGGGTATAATACAGGATGTAACTCAGGATCAGTAATGTATGTACACAGTGACTGCAGCAGCAGAATAGTGAGTGCAGCTCTGGAGTATAATACAGGATGTTGCTCAGGATCAGTAATGTAATGTATGTACACAGTGACTGCAACAGCAGAATAGTGAGTGCAGCTCTGGAGTATAATACAGGAGGTAACTCAGGATCAGTAATGTAATGTATGTACACAGTGACTGCACCAGCAGAATAGTGAGTGCAGCTCTGGAGTATAATACAGGAGGTAACTCAGGATCAGTAATGTAATGTATGTACACAGTGACTGCACCAGCAGAATAGTGAGTGCAGCTCTGGGGTATAATACAGGATGTAACTCAGGATCAGTAATGTAATGTATGTACACAGTGACTGCACCAGCAGAATAGTGAGTGCAGCTCTGGGGTATAATACAGGATGTAACTCAGGATCAGTAATGTAATGTATGTACACAGTGACTGCACCAGCAGAATAGTGAGTGCAGCTCTGGGGTATAATACAGGAGGTAACTCAGGATCAGTAATGTAATGTATGTACACAGTGACTGCACCAGCAGAATAGTGAGTGCAGCTCTGGAGTATAATACAGGATGTAACTCAGGATCAGTAATGTAATGTATGTACACAATGACTGCACCAGCAGAATAGTGAGTGCAGCTCTGGAGTATAATACAGGATGTAACTCAGGATCAGTAATGTATGTACACAGTGACTGCACCAGCAGAATAGTGAGTGCAGCTCTGGGGTTTAATACAGGATGTAACTCAGGATCAGTAATGTATGTGCACAGTGACTGCACCAGCAGAATAGTGAGTGCAGCTCTGGGGTATAATACAGGATGTAACTCAGGATCAGTAATGTATGTACACAGTGACTGCAGCAGCAGAATAGTGAGTGCAGCTCTGGGGTTTAATACAGGATGTAACTCAGGATCAGTAATGTATGTGCACAGTGACTGCACCAGCAGAATAGTGAGTGCAGCTCTGGAGTATAATACAGGATGTAACTCAGGATCAGTAATGTATGTACACAGTGACTGCACCAGCAGAATAGTGAGTGCAGCTCTGGGGTTTAATACAGGATGTAACTCAGGATCAGTAATGTATGTGCACAGTGACTGCACCAGCAGAATAGTGAGTGCAGCTCTGGGGTATAATACAGGATGTAACTCAGGATCAGTAATGTATGTACACAGTGACTGCAGCAGCAGAATAGTGAGTGCAGCTCTGGAGTATAATACAGGATGTTGCTCAGGATCAGTAATGTAATGTATGTACACAGTGACTGCAACAGCAGAATAGTGAGTGCAGCTCTGGAGTATAATACAGGAGGTAACTCAGGATCAGTAATGTAATGTACGTACACAGTGACTGCACCAGCAGAATAGTGAGTGCAGCTCTGGAGTATAATACAGGAGGTAACTCAGGATCAGTAATGTAATGTATGTACACAGTGACTGCACCAGCAGAATAGTGAGTGCAGCTCTGGGGTATAATACAGGATGTAACTCAGGATCAGTAATGTAATGTATGTACACAGTGACTGCACCAGCAGAATAGTGAGTGCAGCTCTGGGGTATAATACAGGAGGTAACTCAGGATCAGTAATGTAATGTATGTACACAGTGACTGCACCAGCAGAATAGTGAGTGCAGCTCTGGGGTATAATCAGGTTCTTACAGGCTGTGCTCATTTATTTAGTGGCTTCTTACGTACATCAGGTATTATTATTCCATGTAGGTAGCAAAAGAAAAAACTTTGACAAAACCGCATGATCCCGCAGGAGGAACATCTGCAGATAACAGAGGAGCTACAGCTCAATGTTATTAATGAGGGAATTATACAGGGGCCCCGTGTAATGTTGCATTAGGGCCCGGGGGACCCTTCATGACCTGTGGATGATACTGGGTAATTGGGCCTCCAGATCTGCAACTTATCAGCCGCTGCTGTGATGCCGGACCGAGATCTCCAAGGAAATTAATAGCAGCTCCAGAATCTCCTACAGGCTGCAGATGTTCAGGAAGTCAGGGGTCAGAATAAAGCCGGAGCTGGAGGAGTCCTCCAAAATATATCCATATGTATATGTCACTGATGGGGGTGCAATGCTCTGCAGAATATATCCATATGTATATGTAACTGATGGGGGTGCAATGCTCTGCAGAATATATCCATATGTATATGTAACTGATGGGGGTGCAATGATCTGCAGAATATATCCATATGTATATGTCACTGATGGGGGTGCAATGATCTGCAGAATATATCCATATGTATATGTCACTGATGGGGGTGCAATGATCTGCAGAATCTATCCATATGTATATGTCACTGATGGGGGTGCAATGATCTGCAGAATATATCCATATGTATATGTCACTGATAGGGGTGCAATGATCTGCAGAATATATCCATATGTATATGTCACTGATGGGGGTGCAATGATCTGCAGAATATATCCATATGTATATGTCACTGGGGGTGCAATGATCTGCAGAATATATCCATATGTATATGTCACTGGGGGTGCAATGATCTGCAGAATATATCCATATGTATATGTCACTGATGGGGGTGCAATGATCTGCAGAATATATCCATATGTATATGTCACTGATGGGGGTGCAATGATCTGCAGAATATATCCATATGTATATGTCACTGATAGGGGTGCAATGCTCTGCAGAATATATCCATATGTATGTCACTGATGGGGGTGCAATGATCTGCAGAATATATCCATATGTATATGTCACTGATGGGGTGCAATGCTCTGCAGAATATATCCATATATATGTCACTGATGGGGGTGCAATGATCTGCAGAATATATCCATATGTATATGTCACTGATGGGGGTGCAATGATCTGCAGAATATATCCATATGTATATGTCACTGATGGGGTGCAATGCTCTGCAGAATATATCCATATGTATGTCACTGATGGGGGTGCAATGATCTGCAGAATATATCCATATGTATATGTCACTGATGGGGGTGCAATGATCTGCAGAATATATCCATATGTATATGTCACTGATGGGGTGCAATGCTCTGCAGAATATATCCATATGTATGTCACTGATGGGGTGCAATGATCTGCAGAATATATCCATATGTATATGTCACTGATGGGGGTGCAATGATCTGCAGAATATATCCATATGTATATGTCACTGATGGGGTGCAATGATCTGCAGAATATATCCATATGTATATGTCACTGATAGGGTGCAATGATCTGCAGAATATATCCATATGTATATGTCACTGATGGGGTGCAATGATCTGCAGAATATATCCATATGTATATGTCACTGATGGGGGGTGCAATGCTCTGCAGAATATATCCATAAGTATGTCACTGATGGGGTGCAATGATCTGCAGAATATATCTATATGTCACTGATGGGGTGCAATGCTCTGCAGAATATATCCATATGTATATGTCACTGATGGGGTGCAATGCTCTGCAGAATATATCCATATGTATGTCACTGATGGGGTGCAATGATCTGCAGAATATATCCATATGTATATGTCACTGATGGGGGTGCAATGACCTGCAGAATATATCCATATGTATATGTCACTGATGGGGTGCAATGCTCTGTAGAATATATCCATGCGTGTATGTCACTGATGGGGGTGCAATGATCTGCAGTATATATTCATATGTATATGTCACTGATGGGGGTGCAATGCTCTGCAGAATATATCCATATGTATATGTCACTGATGGGGGTGCAATGCTCTGCAGAATATATCCATATTTATGTCACTGATGGGGTGCAATGCTCTGCAGAATATATTCATATGTATATGTCACTGATGGGGGTGCAATGCTCTGCAGAATATATCCATATGTATATGTCACTGATGGGGTTGCAATGATCTGCAGTATATATTCATACGTATATGTCACTGATGGGGGTGCAATGATCTGCAGTATATATTCATATGTATATGTCACTGATGGGGGTGCAATGATCTGTAGAATATATCCATATGTATATGTCACTGATGGGGGTGCAATGATCTGCAGAATATATCCATATGTATATGTCACTGATGGGGGTGCAATGCTCTGCAGAATATATCCATATGTATATGTCACTGATGGGGGTGCAATGCTCTGCAGAATATATCCATATGTATATGTCACTGATGGGGGTGCAATGATCTGTAGAATATATCCATATGTATATGTCACTGATGGGGGTGCAATGATCTGTAGAATATATCCATATGTATATGTCACTGATGGGGGTGCAATGATCTGCACAATATATCCATATGTATATGTCACTGATGGGGGTGCAATGCTCTGCAGGATATATCCATATGTATATGTCACTGATGGGGGGTGCAATGATCTGCAGGATATATCCATATGTATATGTTACTGATGGGGTGCAATGCTCTGCAGAATATATCCATATGTATGTCACTGATGGGGTGCAATGCTCTGTAGAATATATCCATATGTATATGTCACTGATGGGGGTGCAATGCTCTGTAGAACATATCCATATGTATATGTCACTGATGGGGGTGCAATGATCTGCAGAATATATCCATATGTATATGTCACTGATGGGGTGCAATGATCTGCAGAATATATCCATATGTATATGTCACTGATAGGGTGCAATGATCTGCAGAATATATCCATATGTATATGTCACTGATGGGGGGTGCAATGCTCTGCAGAATATATCCATATGTATGTCACTGATGGGGTGCAATGATCTGCAGAATATATCTATATGTCACTGATGGGGTGCAATGCTCTGCAGAATATATCCATATGTATATGTCACTGATGGGGTGCAATGCTCTGCAGAATATATCCATATGTATGTCACTGATGGGGTGCAATGATCTGCAGAATATATCCATATGTATATGTCACTGATGGGGGTGCAATGACCTGCAGAATATATCCATATGTATATGTCACTGATGGGGGTGCAATGCTCTGCAGAATATATCCATATGTATATGTCACTGATGGGGGTGCAATGACCTGCAGAATATATCCATATGTATATGTCACTGATGGGGTGCAATGCTCTGTAGAATATATCCATGCGTGTATGTCACTGATGGGGGTGCAATGCTCTGCAGAATATATTCATACACATATGTCACTGATGGGGGTGCAATGCTCTGCAGAATATATCCATATGTATATGTCACTGATGGGGGTGCAATGCTCTGCAGAATATATCCATATTTATGTCACTGATGGGGTGCAATGCTCTGCAGAATATATTCATATGTATATGTCACTGATGGGGTGCAATGCTCTGCAGAATATATCCATATGTATATGTCACTGATGGGGTTGCAATGATCTGCAGTATATATTCATATGTATATGTCACTGATGGGGGTGCAATGATCTGTAGAATATATCCATATGTATATGTCACTGATGGGGGTGCAATGCTCTGCAGAATATATCCATATGTATATGTCACTGATGGGGGTGCAATGATCTGCAGAATATATCCATATGTATATGTCACTGATGGGGGTGCAATGCTCTGCAGAATATATCCATATGTATATGTCACTGATGGGGTGCAATGCTCTGCAGAATATATCCATACGTATATGTCACTGATGGGGGTGCAATGATCTGCAGTATATATTCATATGTATATGTCACTGATGGGGGTGCAATGATCTGTAGAATATATCCATATGTATATGTCACTGATGGGGGTGCAATGATCTGCAGAATATATCCATATGTATATGTCACTGATGGGGGTGCAATGCTCTGCAGAATATATCCATATGTATATGTCACTGATGGGGGTGCAATGCTCTGCAGAATATATCCATATGTATATGTCACTGATGGGGGTGCAATGATCTGTAGAATATATCCATATGTATATGTCACTGATGGGGGTGCAATGATCTGTAGAATATATCCATATGTATATGTCACTGATAGGGGTGCAATGATCTGCACAATATATCCATATGTATATGTCACTGATGGGGGTGCAATGCTCTGCAGGATATATCCATATGTATATGTCACTGATGGGGGGTGCAATGATCTGCAGGATATATCCATATGTATGTCACTGATGGGGGGTGCAATGCTCTGCAGAATATATCCATATGTATATGTTACTGATGGGGTGCAATGCTCTGCAGAATATATCCATATGTATGTCACTGATGGGGTGCAATGCTCTGTAGAATATATCCATATGTATATGTCACTGATGGGGGTGCAATGCTCTGTAGAACATATCCATATGTATATGTCACTGATGGGGGGTGCAATGATCTGCAGTATATATTCATATGTATATGTCACTGATGGGGGTGCAATGATCTGCAGAATATATCCATATGTATATGTTACTGATGGGGTGCAATGCTCTGCAGAATATATCCATACGTATATGTCACTGATGGGGGTGCAATGCTCTGTAGAACATATCCATATGTATATGTCACTGATGGGGGGTGCAATGATCTGCAGAATATATCCATATGTATATGTCACTGATGGGGGGTGCAATGATCTGCAGAATATATCCATATGTATATGTCACTGATGGGGGGTGCAATGATCTGCAGAATATATCCATATGTATATGTCACTGATGGGGGGTGCAATGCTATGCAGAATATATCCATATGTATATGTCACTGATGGGGGGGTGCAATGCTCTGCAGAATATATCCATATGTATATGTCACTGATGGGGGGTGCAATGATCTGTAGAATATATCCATATGCATATGTCACTGATGGGGGGTGCAATGATCTGCAGGATATATCCATATGTATATGTCACTGATGGGGTGCAATGCTCTGCAGAATATATCCATATGTATATGTCACTGATGGGGGTGCAATGCTCTGCAGAATATATCCATATGTATATGTCACTGATGGGGGGTGCAATGCTATGCAGAATATATCCATATGTATATGTCACTGATGGGGGGGTGCAATGCTCTGCAGAATATATCCATATGTATATGTCACTGATGGGGGGTGCAATGATCTGTAGAATATATCCATATGCATATGTCACTGATGGGGGGTGCAATGATCTGCAGGATATATCCATATGTATATGTCACTGATGGGGTGCAATGCTCTGCAGAATATATCCATATGTATATGTCACTGATGGGGGTGCAATGCTCTGCAGAATATATCCATATGTATATGTCACTGATGGGGGTGCAATGATCTGCAGAATATATCCATATGTATATGTCACTGATGGGGGTGCAATGATCTGCAGAATATATCCATATGTATATGTCACTGATGGGGGTGCAATGATCTGTAGAATATATCCATATGTATATGTCACTGATGGGGTGCAATGCTCTGCAGAATGTATCCATATGTATGTCACTGATGGGGGTGCAATGATCTGCAGAATATATCCATATGTATATGTCACTGATGGGGGTGCAATGATCTGCAGAATATATCCATATGTATATGTCACTGATAGGGGTGCAATGATCTGCAGAATATATCCATATGTATATGTCACTGATGGGGTGCAATGATCTGCAGAATATATCCATATGTATATGTCACTGATGGGGGTGCAATGATCTGCAGAATATATCCATATGTATATGTCACTGATGGGGGTGCAATGCTCTGCAGGATATATCCATATGTATATGTCACTGATGGGGGTGCAATGCTCTGCAGGATATATCCATATGTATGTCACTGATGGGGGTGCAATGATCTGCAGAATATATCCATATGTATATGTCACTGATGGGGGTGCAATGATCTGCAGAATATATCCATATGTATATGTCACTGATGGGGTGCAATGATCTGCAGAATATATCCATATGTATATGTCACTGATGGGGGTGCAATGCTCTGCAGGATATATCCATATGTATGTCACTGATGGGGGTGCAATAATCTGCAGAATATATCCATATGTATATGTCACTGATGGGGGTGCAATGATCTGCAGAATATATCCATATGTATATGTCACTGATGGGGGTGCAATGCTCTGCAGAATATATCCATATGTATATGTCACTGATGGGGGTGCAATGCTCTGCAGGATATATCCATATGTATATGTCACTGATGGGGGTGCAATGCTCTGCAGGATATATCCATATGTATATGTCACTGATGGGGGTGCAATGATCTGCAGAATATATCCATATGTATATGTCACTGATGGGGGTGCAATGATCTGCAGAATATATCCATATGTATATGTCACTGATGGGGTGCAATGATCTGCAGAATATATCCCTATGTATATGTCACTGATGGGGGTGCAATGCTCTGCAGGATATATCCATATGTATGTCACTGATGGGGGTGCAATAATCTGCAGAATATATCCATATGTATATGTCACTGATGGGGGTGCAATGATCTGCAGAATATATCCATATGTATATGTCACTGATGGGGGTGCAATGCTCTGCAGAATATATCCATATGTATATGTCACTGATGGGGGTGCAATGATCTGCAGAATATATCCATATGTGTATGTCACTGATGGGGTGCAATGATCTGCAGAATATATCCATATGTATATGTCACTGATGGGGGTGCAATGATCTGCAGATCACAGCAATATTCAGCACACGTTGAAGCGGTGTTGTAATAGTCTGCAGAGTTTCTGTGTATTATTTTTCTGGGACCGGTCCAGGCCATCTGAGTGTAGTCTGTGCCCCCCTGGCATCTCCAGTTGTTCCCAGCTGCCGGCCTGTGTCTGGCGGACGGTTCTGACCACCTATACTGGACCTCACAGGAGCTGGGCCCTGGCCCCTGGTGCAGTCACTGGGAGACCCTGTGCAGTCCCTGCTGGGTGATCAGAGTCGTAGTCGTCTCCTCAGTCAGACAATCATCACTTCCGCTCTGGTGATGGACATTATTGTGTGGGGGCTGCAGAGCATTGCAGCAGATCACCCATAGGAGGGTGACGCAGTGTAAGAAGTGTCTGCAGAAAAAAGCGAACGGTCAATGTCCGCAGCGGCATCTCACACGATCACGTGGTCTCACGTCTGATCAGCCAATCAGATCTCCGCCTCAGTCAGAATATTGGGGAATTGGTGCAGCCCCCTAATATCTGACTTGTTGCAGCCCCCTAATATCTGACTTAGTGCAGCCCCCCTAATATCTGACTTGGTGCCGCCCCCTAATATCTGACTTGGTGCCGCCCCCTAATATCTGACTTGGTGCCGCCCCCTAATATCTGACTTGGTGCAGCCCCCTAATATGTGACTTATTGCAGCCCCCTAATATCTCACTTGGTGCAGCCCCCTAATATCTAACTTGGTGCAGCCCCCTAATATCTGACTTGGTGCAGCCCCCTAATATCTGAATTGGTGTAGCCCCTAATATCTCACTTGGTGCAGCCCCCTAATATCTCACTTGGTGCAGCCCCCTAATATCTCACTTGGTGCAGCCCCCTAATATCTGACTTAGTGCAGCTCCCTAATATCTGAATTGGTGCAGCCCCCTAATATCTGACTTGGTGCAGCCCCCTAATATCTGACTTGGTGCAGCCCCCCATATTTGACTTGGTGCAGCCCCCTAATATCTGACTTAGTGCAGCTCCCTAATATTTGACTTGGTGCAGCCCCTAATATCTGACTTGGTGCAGCCCCCCTAATATCTGACTTGGTGCAGCCCCTAATATCTGACTTAGTGCAGCTCCCTAATATTTGACTTGGTGCAGCCCCCTAATATCTGACTTGGTGCAGCCCCCTAATATCTGACTTGGTGCAGCCCCCCTAATATCTGACTTGGTGCAGCCCCCTAATATCTGACTTGGTGCAGCCCCCCTAATATCTGACTTAGTGCAGCTCCCTAATATTTGACTTGGTGCAGCCCCCTAATATCTGACTTGCTGCAGCCCCCTAATATCTGACTTGGTGCAGCCCCCCTAATATCTGACTTGGTGCAGCCCCCTAATATCTGACTTGGTGCAGCCCCTAATATCTGACTTGGTGCAGCCCCCTAATATCTGACTTGGTGCAGCCCCCTAATATCTGACTTGGTGCAGCCCCTAATATCTGACTTGGTGCAGCCCCTAATATCTGACTTAGTGCAGCTCCCTAATATTTGACTTGGTGCAGCCCCCTAATATCTGACTTGGTGCAGCCCCTAATATCTAAATTGGTGCAGCCCCCTAATATCTGACTTGGTGCAGCCCCTTAATATCTGACTTGGTGCAGCCCCCCTAATATCTGAATTGGTGCAGCCCCTAATATCTGAATTGGTGCAGCCCCCTAATATCTCACTTGGTGCAGCCCCTTAATATCTGACTTGGTGCAGCCCCCCTAATATCTGAATTGGTGCAGCCCCTAATATCTGAATTGGTGCAGCCCCCTAATATCTCACTTGGTGCAGCCCCCTAATATCTCACTTGGTGCAGCCCCCATATATCTGACTTATTGCAGCCCCCTAATATCTGACTTGGTGCAGCCCCTTAATATCTGACTTGGTGCAGCCCCCCTAATATCTGAATTGGTGCAGCCCCTAATATCTGAATTGGTGCAGCCCCCTAATATCTCACTTGGTGCAGCCCCCTAATATCTGAATTGGTGCAGCCCCTAATATCTGAATTGGTGCAGCCCCTAATATCTGACTTATTGCAGCCCCCTAATATCTGACTTGGTGCAGCCCCTTAATATCTGACTTGGTGCAGCCCCCCTAATATCTGAATTGGTGCAGCCCCTAATATCTGAATTGGTGCAGCCCCCTAATATCTCACTTGGTGCAGCCCCCTAATATCTGAATTGGTGCAGCCCCTAATATCTGAATTGGTGCAGCCCCTAATATCTGACTTATTGCAGCCCCCTAATATCTGACTTGGTGCAGCCCCTTAATATCTGACTTGGTGCAGCCCCCCTAATATCTGAATTGGTGCAGCCCCTAATATCTGAATTGGTGCAGCCCCCTAATATCTCACTTGGTGCAGCCCCCTAATATCTGAATTGGTGCAGCCCCTAATATCTGACTTATTGCAGCCCCCTAATATCTGACTTGGTGCAGCCCCCTAATATCTGAATTGGTGCAGCCCCTAATATCTCACTTGGTGCAGCCCCCTAATATCTCACTTGGTGCAGCCCCCTAATATCTCACTTGGTGCAGCCCCCTAATATCTGACTTAGTGCAGCTCCCTAATATCTGAATTGGTGCAGCCCCCTAATATCTGACTTGGTGCAGCCCCCTAATATCTGACTTGGTGCAGCCCCCTAATATCTGAATTGGTGCAGCCCCCTAATATCTGACTTGGTGCAGTCCCTAATATCTGAATTGGTGCAGCCCCCTAATATCTGACTTGGTGCAGCCCCCTAATATCTGACTTGGTGCAGCCCCCTAATATCTGACTTGGTGCAGCCCCCATATATCTGACTTGGTGCAGCCCCCATATATCTGACTTGGTGCAGCCCCCTAATATCTGACTTGGTGCAGCCCCCTAATATCTGACTTGGTGCAGCCCCCCTAATAACTGACTTGGTGCAGCCCCCTAATATCTGACTTGGTGCAGCCCCCTAATATCTGACTTGGTGCAGCCCCCTAATATCTGACTTGGTGCAGCCCCCTAATATCTGACTTGGTGCAGCCCCCTAATATCTGACTTGGTGCAGCCCCCTAATATCGGACTTGGTGCAGCCCCCTAATATCTGACTTCTAAGACTTCTGTAAATGAAGGGGACTCAGCATCTAATGAAATGTTCTATAACTTTAATATATCGCACATTGTTTCAATTTCCCATTATCTCCAAGATCTCTGCTTACTGTCAATAAAATGGCAACATTCTACAGATGCTGTAAAAATACATCGCACAACTGAGGGTTTGTTACAGTTGTATCCAGACCTGACCATCCTCTGTGCGTTAAACATCAGCAGCACAAATGTTTCTCCTGATAGTGTTTTGCAATTTATCCATGTCTAGTAGATACAATTGTAAGATCCCTGGCCCAGCAGTGCAGAGTGATACAGAACCCTCAGTCACTGCCCACTCAACAATAATAAAAGAAACTCTGCATCTCTCAATAAAGAAATCGGCCTGTTTCTCCACTGATGAGCCTCTTCTCATTAGTCCCTTTGAAAACTGCTAAAATAAAATCTGTCCTGATGAGACCAGATTACAGCTGCCTATTAAACCCTATGGAGAGCAGAGATGGGGGCAGTGTGGAGAAGCACAGTGAGAGGCGGAGGTGCACACAGACACGTGATACTACTTCTAGGGAGTACTGGATTCACAGTTAATCTATGTAGTACTGCCATGTACTGTCCTACATGCTGCTTCTAATAATTGTCTTATGGATCACACCAGTGCTGGATTCACACTTACACTGCTCAGTACTGCTGTATAATGTCCTCAATGCAGCTTCTAGTAATTGTCTTATAGATCACACCAGTGTTGGATTCACGCTTACACTGCTCAGTACTGCTGTATAATGTCCTCAATGCAGCTTCTAGTAATTGTCTTATAGATCACACCAGTGTTGGATTCACGCTTACACTGCTCAGTACTGCTGTATAATGTCCTCAATGCAGCTTCTAGTAATTGTCTTATATATCACACCAGTGCAGGATTCACGCTTACACTGC
Organism: Ranitomeya imitator; assembly: GCF_032444005.1. Taxonomy (NCBI): domain Eukaryota; kingdom Metazoa; phylum Chordata; class Amphibia; order Anura; family Dendrobatidae; genus Ranitomeya; species Ranitomeya imitator. The sequence continues at coordinate 15,234,049 of NC_091284.1, read as the reverse complement.
TCAGTACTGCTGTATAATGTCCTCAATGCAGCTTCTAGTAATTGTCTTATATATCACACCAGTGCAGGATTCAAACTTACATTGCTCAGTACTGCTGTATAATGTCCTCAATGCAGCTTCTAGTAAGTGTTTGTCCAACCCCAGTGCTTGATTCACAGTTGCCATGCTCAGTAATGCTTTATAATGTCCTCACAGCTGCAGTGCCCAATACTTCAGTGCTGTATAATATCCTACATGCAGCTTCTAGTAAGTGTTTATCCCACTCTAGTGCTTGATTCTCAGCTACACTGCACTGTACTTGTATATAATGTCCTATCTGCTGCTTCTAGTAAGTGTTTATCCCACCCCAGAGCTGGATTCGCAGTTTAACATCTCAGTATAACTGTATAATGTACTCCATGCTACTTCTAGTAAGTGTTTTATCTCACCCCAGTGCTGGACTCACACATACACTGCTCATTACTGCTGTATAATGTCCCCCATGCTACTGATGATTTCTAGGAAGATTTTATCTCACCCAAGTCCTAGATTCACAGTTACACTGCTCAGTGCTGCTGTTGATTCTGAACATGTACTACATAGAGACCGGAGAGAAGTAAACCATTCCAAAAGATTCCAGGGCAAACGTGATATAACATGGCAATGACAAAACATAATATGGGGTCCCGGTCACGTTGGAGTTGCCCTTTGCAGGGTGGTACATGCACCAAGGATGTGGTACCCACAAAACCGGCCATGTAGCAGAGCAAGGCACCATGACCCCCTATTGCGTTCCTCATCATTTCTGTTGTGGTGCCAATATGAAGCATGAGATCCTGCAGAATATAGTAACCGTCCAATAGTCCGGCACCATTCTGATACCATAATGGACCACTGTAAGGACTGGGAGGAACATGGAGCAGGTGGATGAAGGGTTACTGGTTTATCCTTCACACCTGCGCATTTACAGGCCCCCTGCACTCCCCTGCGCTGGGTACGAGCCCAATCTAAAAATACCAAGCGCAGTTATTGGAAACACATGGCGGGGCCGGACCGGGGAGCCGCGCTCTCAGTTTATTTAGTTCTGGCTCTGCCTGTGATGTCAAAAACAACAGTGCCCCCCCCCCACCCCGCACAAGAGACACAACTAAGTGTTGTTTGTGTGAACATAGCCCACAGCTGTCCGCCTCACGCCGCGCCGCACTCCTGGGACACGCAGAGGTGCAAGGTGTCACCAGCTCCATCATCACAGGCAACAGTGCGGGAAAGGGTTAACGAAATACACCCTGCGCGCCACATCTACAGATGATACCCAGGTTATACCAGCTGTACATATATAATTATATACAGAAGATACCCAGGTTATACCAGCCTGGTCCATATCACAACATATATATAACTTATACCAGCTGTACATATATAATTATATACAGGAGATGCCCAGGTTATACCAGCTGTACATGTATAATTATATACAGGAGATGCCCAGGTTATACCAGCTGTACATAAATAATTATATACAGGAGATACCCAGGTTATACCAGCCTGGTCCATATCACAACATATATATAACTTATACCAGCTGTACATATATAATTATATACAGGAGATGCCCAGGTTATACCAGCTGTACATATATAATTATATACAGGAGATGCCCAGGTTATACCAGCTGTACATATATAATTATATACAGGAGATGCCCAGGTTATACCGGCTGTACATATATAATTATATGCAGGAGATGCCCAGGTTATACCGGCTGTACATATATAATTATATGCAGGAGATGCCCAGGTTATACCAGCTGTACATATATAATTATATACAGGAGATGCCCAGGTTATACCGGCTGTACATATATAACTATATGCAGGAGATGCCCAGGTTATACCGGCTGTACATATATAATTATATACAGGAGATGCCCAGGTTATACCGGCTGTACATATATAATTATATACAGGAGATGCCCAGGTTATACCGGCTGTACATATATAATTATATGCAGGAGATACCCAGGTTATACCGGCTGTACATATATAATTATATACAGGAGATGCCCAGGTTATACCGGCTGTACATATATAATTATATACAGGAGATGCCCAGGTTATACCAGCTGTACATATATAATTATATACAGGAGATACCCAGGTTATGCCAGCTGTACATATATAATATACAGGAGATACCCAGGTTATACCAGCTGTACATATATAATTATATACAGGTGATGCCCAGGTTATACCAGCTGTACATATATAATATATAGGAGACACCCAGGTTATACCGGCTGTACATATATAATATATAGGAGACACCCAGGTTATATCGGCTGTACATATATAATATACAGGAGACGCCCAGGTTATACCAGCTGTACATATATAATATATAGGAGACGCCCAGGTTATACCAGCTGTACATATATAATATATAGGAGACACCCAGGTTATACCGGCTGTACATATATAATATATAGGAGACACCCAGGTTATATCGGCTGTACATATATAATATACAGGAGACGCCCAGGTTATACCAGCTGTACATATATAATATATAGGAGACGCCCAGGTTATACCAGCTGTACATATATAATATATAGGAGACGCCCAGGTTATATCGGCTGTACATATATAATAGGAGACGCCCGGATGTACTGCACACATATAACGCTCTCGCACAGTACTATACTCCGACCGCAGGTTTTGTTATCCACGTGACTTTTGAGAATAAACCTTCTTAGTTTGCGAGTTGGCCAATAGGCCGGGAGCGCAGGACGTTGGAGAACCTTCCAGGATGGGGCCACCTGCCTGCAGAGTCCTGGCTCACAGCTCAGGGACTTCCCAAGATCCTCAGAATGATTCATGGAGGATTCTGTCCCCCAAGGAAAAGACGTAGAGAAACAAATCCAAACAAGAACAGAACAATGCGACACGTGCGCTAAAATCGGAGACGAGAAGGCGTGTATCCACCAACCGCACAAGATCAACGTCTTCTGTATATACACAATGTTTGGCCACAATCAGCTGCTACAATCACGTCATCCTGTTGTGATTGATGTCCTCCTCACTGGCTGAGATGACATGGTAAGTGTGGAGAACATTAATCTGGCCTAGAAGGTATCAGAGGCTGGACTTGTCCGGCCGATGCCGCACTTTGCCCAACTAGTACTAAGTTTGAGCTATCAAGAACATGCACTACATGTGCCCCAAAAAGGGTGTATGCCTATGTTTGTGTGGTTATCCCATCTTTCATGAACTGTTCTGGCTAACAAGAATATCAAGAATTCCTCAGGTCCGGAGAGAAGAAGGTGGTCTCTATTCCTTAGTCCTGGGGAGGTCATCATTACTTAACTCTGGAGAATTGAGGGTAACCACAATTCCATTGCTTTGGTGAGACGATAGACATTCTTCTTACGCAATCCTGGAGAGAAGAAGGTGCTCACCATTGCTAATCTCTAGAGAAAATAAGATTGTAATTATTCTTCAGCTTAGAAGATGGGGGTCATTGTTCCTCAGCTCCTGAAAAAATATGTTGGCTACTGTTTCTTGTGAGACTAGGTGGACATAATTTCTCAGCTCTGAAGACTAGCTGGACATCATTTCTCAGCTCTGGAGACTAGCTGGACATCATTTCTCAGCTCTGGAGACTAGCTGGACATCATTTCTCAGCTCTGAAGACTAGCTGGACATCATTTCTCAGCTCTGGAGACTAGCTGGACATCATTTCTCAGCTCTGAAGACTAGCTGGACATCATTTCTCAGCTCTGGAGACTAGCTGGACATCATTTCTCAGCTCTGGAGACTAGCTGGACATCATTTCTCAGCTCTGGAGACTAGCTGGACATCATTTCTCAGCTCTGAAGACTAGCTGGACATCATTTCTCAGCTCTGAAGACTAGCCGGACATCATTTCACAGCTCTGGAGACTAGCCGGACATCATTTCTCAGCTCTGGAGACTAGCTGGACATCATTTCTCAGCTCTGAAGACTAGCCGGACATCATTTCACAGCTCTGGAGACTAGCTGGACATCATTTCTCAGCTCTGGAGACTAGCTGGACATCATTTCTCAGCTCTGGAGACTACCTGGACATCATTTCTCAGCTCTGGAGACTAGCTGGACATCATTTCTCAGCTCTGGAGACTAGCTGGACATCATTTCTCAGCTCTGGAGACTAGCTGGACATCATTTCTCAGCTCTGGAGACTAGCTGGACATCATTTCTCAGCTCTGGAGACTAGCTGGACATCATTTCTCAGCTCTGGAGACTAGCTGGACATCATTTCTCAGCTCTGGAGACAATTGGGCATCACTTCTCACCAATGGAGAAAAAAACGTATTCAGCATTCCTAAGCTCTGGACAGATCCTCAGCTCTAGAACGATTCTGCTGGGAACCCATCCTAATGTGACTTCTCTCCTAGGCTGAAGCCGCCTAAATTATATGGGTAAGCAGGATCCTGCTATAAGTAAAACCGCCACATGTGGATGGGTGGAGTGCTCAGTCAGCGAGCCTATGTATAAGTATCAAAAGACGGATCGTCCCTTCCTAACAGAAAATTGGTGTGTACTGGTGCAAACTGAGTCTCTACTCTTAGTTTGCACCTGTACACACTGTTTAGAAGTAACGGTGAGTCTTTTGTTACAACCTGTCGCAGAGTCCAAGCACTTCGCAGACATCCCAGGTAAAGTTCTGGAGGTTGGACACCCCCATTACCTGTTTTTGGGGTGTCCTTCTTTTCTCCCCTCCCCCCACTTGTATGTCCCCTTTCCCAGCTGCATTTATCCCTTGTTTTTCTTCTCTTCGTGCCAGTTGGAGGATTCTGGAATCAGTGGCTCGGTGTGTAATGGCCGGCTTGGCTCTTGGTACAGAGCAGGGCCTGTCCGCGCGGCCCCTCAATGTGGCGGTGTATGCATGGTGCTCATTTGAAGGTGCAATGTTTGGCAGGCGAGAAAATAAACATTTTGTGCCACTGAATTTATCAGTTTCTGCCTCCATTCAAGGCACAAAGCGAGCGGAGAGCTGAGACTTTTACTCCTCGAATTCCTAAGACGTAACAGGAAACGTAGATCATCTCAATATTTACCCAGAAGCCATACTCCAGTCACATCCAAAGCTGCAGCCACAATTCTGCCGGCCCAAATTTGGAAACAATTCCTGCCGCACTCCCTAACTTTTGAGAAGGTGCATCAAGGAGATCTCTGTACCAAGAAACAAAACCCTTTTACCATAAGCCCCGGCCCAAAATAAAGGATCCCCCGTACTCAGAGGGTTTGTATCGCTATTACATAAGAACCGATCCCACTCTTAAATAAATTAGACCCCACCTGTAACGTAGACCCCCTTATTAAACACAGCTATCATCACCGCTAAATATATACAGACCCCAGACCCCCTAAACATATGCAAACCCAAGACCAGGTGCCCTCAAGAATCCAAACCCCAAACCAAAAGCCTAAATAAATACAGACCCCCTAACTAAATGCAGATATCACCCCTCCCGTAAATAGAGACCCAGACCAGACCCCCTAAATACAGACCCCTTTAGTTAATGCAGATACAATCCCTTTAAGGAAATGCAGCCACCAGACCAAACCTATCTACATAAATACAGTCCCTAAATCTCTTTAAATAGATACAGACCCAAGACCAGCTACTAAATAAATAGAAACCTCAAACCAGAAACCCTCAAAATTAATGGAGACTCCACTGATAGGCATTCTTAAATCACAGGGGCCTCAGGGTCTTATTTCATCCATATACACATATCTGTTATCAATGGGGTCGAATTCAGCCATAGACTTGGTTAAGAGCAAGTGGGAGGGACTTATCTCCGATATGCAGAATGAAGTATGGGAGGACGTTCTTGACTCTCCCCTTAAAGTATCCCCGTCAATTAATAACAAGATGACCCAGTTATATATAATTCATCAGTCATATTTGACCCCAGTGAGACTCTTTCGGATGGGTCGATACTCGACGTCGGAATGTCTGCGTTGCCACTCACCAGATGCTGACTTCATACACATGATATGGCAGTGCCCAATTATTTTTCAATATTGGAGGGAGGTAACGTCGTTATTGACCTCACTACTATCAATCCCGGTTCCTCTTGAACCTCTGGTTTGTCTGTTTGGAGTTTGGGATGAGGAGGCTTGGGAACATTATGTTGGGATTTTTTTACGTGAAGTATTATTCTTGGCACGAAAGATGTTAGCGCTGCGGTGGATGGGAAGGTCACCCCCCACGCTTAGGTCCTGGGTTGAGCTGGTGAACACAATTGTCCCATATGAACGCACACTTTACCAGAATAGGGGTTGCCCGGGTAAGTTCAATAAAATCTGGGATGGGTGGAATGCCTCCCATCTCACTTTGTGATCTAACCAATTGATAAGGATACAGTGTATTTGACCTTTTGTTCTGCAGATATTGCGCAATAGAGAGTATAATGTTACTGTAATAAGGCGAAGTAGTAGTAGCTTTGGAGGCTTAGTTTAGTTAGGTGTAGTTCGGTTGTAGTTTAGGAACTTTGTATACTGACAGTTTCATAATTTTATATATATGTCTTCTTTATATACATACAAATGATTGGTATATGTATGCTCTGGTGTCTTTTCCTTTCTTGTGAATGTAACCGTGCAAGTCGATAACAAAGACAAACATTTATACTGTATTTTATTTGTGATTAATAAATAAACGAATTTAAAAAAAAAAAAATTAATGGAGACTCCCCTTAAATAAATGAAGATTTCATAAACGACCCGTATATTAATACAGACCCCAAACCAGTCCCCTTTAGTTAATGCAGATATCATCCCCTTAAAGAAATACAGATACAGGACCAAACCCATCTACCTAAATTCAGACATCTGTAGCCCTAAATAAAACCTGAATAAAAGCCCAGCCTCCTAAATTCATGAAGACCCCAGAACTCTAATAGAAGCCTCAGACCAAAACTCCTAAATACAGACCCCCCCAGTCCAGACCCCTTTTAATAAAAGCAGATAGCATCCCTTTAAGGAAATACAGATGTCAGGCCTAGTGCTTCCCTGTAAATGCAAAGCCTAACCCCTCAAAATAAATGGACTAAATTGGACCATAAAAATAAACTCCAGACCCCTAAATAATTACAAACCTCAGACTCGACCCCCTTAATGAAAACTCCAAACTAGATCCCTTTAATAAAAGCAGAAGACAGACCAGATCCCTATAAATGAATGAAGACTCCAGACCAGAGCCTGTAAATAATGATAGACCTGCAGCCTAGACCCCCTAAACAAATTCAAACCCCAAACTAGACCCCTATACCCATAGAGACCCCCAAGCCAAAACCGTGTGGGAGGGAAGAGAAGTGCAGGATGGAGGACGTGATTTTCCGAGCGGACCCTCACTGCGGCGCAGGAAGACGGAACAGCCCTGTCAATCACACTGTAGCTCCGCCCACCACCTTCCCTTATAAACCTGTAGCAGCAGAATGACCAGGAAAAGCCCCTAGGGTTTGATGGTGGATGGGAAATTTTTGTCAAGTGCCCACCCCCCGAGTGAATGAGGGAGTCGGGACCCCCGAGTCAGACCCATCTCGGCTGTGGTTTATTGGTTTACCAGTTTAGATAGATGCGAGGAGGGGGGACATATAAGCTCTTGGGGTCTTCCACGGCCCAGGGGTGTATTGTGAGGCCAGGCTTCACCAGAATACCCCTGGTCCCGGACAGCTGTGCCCCCCACTCCCCGGCCGCCATCTTGCAGGCTCGCACATGTTCCGTCTGCTAACCAGGGTTTATTGCTCCTCATTACTGGCAGCCGCCTGTGTCTGGACTCGTATTTCACACTCATCTCATATGGCTGCAGCCAAGTCCGTGATGTATTCGTGAGGTGCGGCGCGGACGGATGAGGGGGCGGCCCGCCATCTGGAGGCCATTACTGCGCCATTGTGTCTGTCGCTGCTCGGGTTCCTGTCCACATGTTTCCATTAAGTGACTCCATGTGAGTCTCCAAACACCTTCCAGAGAGGTGTCGCTGCACGGGGCCAGAGGCCGAGCTGGCAGGACGCTGCGGAACTTCTTTCATGCTTAGCGGCTATGAATATAATACATGCCCCCCAGCCCCTGATATTGGAGGTCTTCCAGAAAACCTCTAATATAAAGCCCCCAAAGGCCGATGTTGGAGCGTTCCCACCTGGAGGCCATAAGAGAGGCAGTACAGCAATGGTGGCACCCAGGTGACTGCTCAGCCATGGGCTCATAGCTAAGGATGAGGCACCACGTGCCCGGCGCCTCACTGGTGTCACTGGTTCTAGGGGCCTTGACTGGTTCCATCACTGGAGACCCCATAATGATGGAGGACGCGCCGTAGATGCAGCAATGGCTGCAAAAAGAGACAGTGAAAACTTAGAAAGATTCTTGAAAAGATCAAGATGCAAAACAATTAGTCTGGAAGTGGCTGGAAAAGAAGATGGCAGAGGCCAGAAGAGCACAGCGGGGGGCCAGAAGATACAGCGGAGGGCACCCAGGGGGCCACTATAGACTTCTGATGTGGAGAGGAGAAGACAAGAGGAGAAGATGAGGGGAGGAGAGGAGAAGATGAGAGGAGACAAGACGAGGGGAGACAAGAGGAGAGAAGACGAGGGGAGAAGAGGAGAGGAGAAGATGAGGGGAGAAGACAAGACGAGGGGAGGAGAGGAGAAGATGAGGGGAGAAGACAAGACGAGGGGAGGAGAGGAGAAGATGAGGGGAGAAGACAAGACGAGGGGAGAAGAGGAGAGGAGAAGATGAGGGGAGAAGAGGAGAAGATGAGGGGAGAAGACAAGAGGAGAGAAGACGAGGAGAGGAGAAGACAAGATGAGGGGAGAAGAGGAGAAGATGAGGGGAGAAGACAAGAGGAGAGGAGACGAGGGGAGAAGACAAGAGAAGAGGAGAGAGACGAGAGGAGAAGACGAGGGGAGAGAAGAAGACAAGAGGAGAGGAGGAGAAGACAAGAGGAGCGGAGACAAGAGGAGAGAAGACGAGGGGAGAAGACAAGAGGAGGAGAAGACAAGAGGAGCGGAGACAAGAGGAGAGAGACGAGAGGAGAAGACAAGAGGAGAGGAGACGAGGGGAGAAGACAAGAGGAGAGAGACGAGAGAAGAGGGGAGAGAAGGAAACAAGAGGAGTGAAGAAGGAAAGAGGAGAGAAGAGCAAAGGAGGGGAGACGAGGAGGGGAGAGAAGAAGACAAGAGGAGACAAGAAGATAAAAGGAGAGAAGAAGACAAAAGGAGAGAAGAAGGCAAGCGGAAAAGAGAGGAATGGAGAGAAGAAAAAAGTAGAAAAGAGGAGAGGTAAATAGAGGAAAAGACAAGTGGAGCAGAGAAGAGGTGATAAGGAAGAGGAGAAGACAAGGGAAAAGAGAGGAGAATAGAAGAGAGAGGAGGAAGAGAAGAGACAAGAGGAGAAGAAAAGGGAAGGGGGAAGAGAACAGTTGAGAAGAGAAGAGACGTGACAAAAGGAGAAAACAGAAGAGAAGAGATAAGACAAAAGAGGAGAAAAGACGAGAAGGAAAAATTAGATAAGAAGCGAAAAGAGAAGAGAGAGGATGTGGGGTGTGAGGACTGGCATGTTACAGTGTGCACACTGGGTGTGAGGACTGGTGTGTTACACTGAGCACACTGGGTGTGAGGACTGGTGTGTTACACTGAGCACACTGGGTGTGAGGACTGGTGTGTTACACTGAGCACACTAGGTGTGAGGACTGGTCTGTTACAGTGTGCACACTGGTTGTGAGGACCGGTGTGTTACACTGAGCACACTGGATGTGAGGACTGGCATATTACAGTGTGCACACTGGGTGTGAGGACTGGTGTGTTACACTGAGCACACTGGTTGTGAGGACTGGTGTGTTACACTGAGCACACTGGGTGTGAGGACTGGTGTGTTACACTGAGCACACTGGGTGTGAGGACTGGTCTGTTACAGTGTGCACACTGGTTGTGAGGACCGGTGTGTTACACTGAGCACACTGGATGTGAGGACTGGCATATTACAGTGTGCACACTGGGTGTGAGGACTGGCATGTTACAGTGTGCACACTGGGTGTGAGGACTGGTGTGTTACACTGAGCACACTGGTTGTGAGGACTGGTGTGTTACACTGAGCACACTGGGTGTGAGGACTGGTGTGTTACACTGAGCACACTGGGTGTGAGGACTGGTCTGTTACAGTGTGCACACTGGTTGTGAGGACCGGTGTGTTACACTGAGCACACTGGATGTGAGGACTGGCATATTACAGTGTGCACACTGGGTGTGAGGACTGGCATGTTACAGTGTGCACACTGGGTGTGAGGACTGGTGTGTTACACTGAGCACACTGGGTGTGAGGACCGGCATGTTACAGTGTGCACACTGGGTGTGGGGACTGGACTACAGCAGGCCAGGACATAATGGTTTGGTAGCGTCTTGTTTAAACAGCTCTGTGATCAGACACAACTAACAAACACAGGGTTTATGTCCACAAATCCTCCGAAATCAGGAGCCTCTCATCACTGTATGGAAGGGCAAGAGGAGAAAACCAATTAGTCCAGGCGGAGAGACAAGTGTGACATTAGAATCTGATGGCTGCAACGTTCTCAGAGGATCCCAGACTGTAGAGAAAAGATCACAAAGATCAAGTTGTAGATTCCAATGTCATTTCTGCAGATTTTATTGATATTTGGGGAAAATCTGTCTAAATACGAGCGAAGCCAACAAATCACGATGTCTGATGCCAGGAAAAAGAACAAACGGGCTGAAGAATTGTACTAATGGTGTCTGACACAAAAGTACTTCCATATTACAAGAATCTCTGTATCTTTGGTTCTAATTACTATGAATGATTATAGAAAAGTTGGGGAGTGACAACTTATCAATATCCAATTATCAATTATTGTTACCGGCCACTGAGAACAATATCCAAGTGGATGTTCACTAAAAAATGCAGAAACGTTTCTCCACCAATTCACAGGACTAGGTAGGACTATCATACTACTACTGGCCCGAAGTACAAGAATATAACTACAATAATACTGCCCCTATGTACAAGAATATAACTACTATAATACTGCTCCTATGTAAAAGAATATAACTACTATAATACTGCCCCCTATGTACAAGAATATAACTACTATAATACTGCTCCTATGTACAAGAATATAACTACTATAATACTGCTCCTATGTATAAGAATATAACTACTATAAAACAGCTCCTATGTACAAGAATATAACTACTATAATACTGCCCCCTATGTACAAGAATATAACTACTATAATACTGCTCCTATGTACAAGAATATAACTACTATAATACTGCTCCTATGTACAAGAATATAACTACTATAATACTGCCCCCTATGTACAAGAATATAACTACTATAATACTGCCCCCTATGTACAAGAATATAACTACTATAATACTGCCACTATGTACAAGAATATAACTACTATAATACTGCCCCTATGTACAAGAATATAACTACTATAATACTGCTCCTATATACAAGAATATAACTACTATAATACTGCTCCTATGTACAAGAATATAACTACTATAATGCTGCTCCTATATACAAGAATATAACTACTATAATACTGCTCCTATGTACAAGAATATAACTACTATAATGCAGCCTAGTGTGGTTGTCACTTACGTCTCCTGTCCGGGTAGCGCTTGGTGTTGTCAGAGAGGTGACCACCATTGTAGGTTTATCTTTCTAGTTTTGTGTAGGACATTCCTTCTGGGGATTAGCTCTGTACAATGCTGCATTCCTGACGTGGTGTAGGGGGGCGTCAGACATTATTGGGGGTGTTATGTTTAGATTGTAAACATCCATCATAAAGTTATTTTTACAAGAATTAAACATCTTGTGCAGTGAGAGGACGGTTGGTTGATGCTGGGGAGGCTGTGTGGTCTTCTTGCGTGCAGCTCTATCAGATACCAGCACAGATCTCCTGGATTTCTGCAGCATTATAAAACAATATCCTGGCTGGGGATTATATACTTTAACCCCTGATGAGAACAAGCAGCCTGTGATCACCTTCATATGAACTAGGCCCTCACATACAGCGCATGCGACATACTCACCCTCCTGTCTCCTCCTGATACTTTTCATGGTATTTTAGGATAATATTATTTACTAGATGGTGGCCCGATTCTAACGCATCGGGTATTCTACAAAATGTATGTATATAGCAGCCACATAGTATATAGCACAGGCCACGTAGTATATAGGAGCCATGTAGGATATAGCAGACAAATACTACGTGGCTGCTATATACATACATATTGTAGAATACCCAATGCGTTAATACAGGCCATGTACTATATAACACAGCCCACACAGTATATAATACAGGCCACGTACTATATAACACAAGCCACGCAGTATATAACACTGCCCACGCAGCATATAGCAGCAACGTAGTATATAACACTGCCCACGCAGTATATAACAGTGGCCACGTAGTATATAACACTGCCCACATAGTATATAACACTGCCTATGTAGTATATAGCAGCCACGCGGTATCTAACACAGCCCACATAGTATATAACACAGGCCACGTAGTATATAACAGCGCACATAGTATATAACACTGCCTATGTAGTATATAGCAGCCACGCGGTATCTAACACAGCCCACGTAGTACATAACACAGGCCATATAGTATATAACACTGCCCACATCTATATATATAACTAGATTGTGGCCCGATTCTAACGCATCGGGTATTCTAGAATATGCATGTCCCCGTAGTATATGGACAATGATGATTCCAGAATTCGCGGCAGACTGTGCCCGTCGCTAATTGGTCGAGGCAACCTTTATGACATCATCGTCGCCATGGCAACCATTATGCCATCTACGTCGATACTGTGCCCGTCGCTGAATCAGAGACGCGGGATGTCTACGTCCTTTATGACATCATCGTCGCTGTGCCCGTTGCTGATTGGTCGAGGCCTTGCGGCCTCGACCAATGAGAGACGCGGGATTTCTACGTCGATACTGTGCCCGTCGCTGATTGGTCGAGGCCGCAATCAGACGCGGGATTTCCAGGACAGACAGACAGACGGAAAAACCCTTAGGCAATTATATATATAGATTGTCTAAGGGTTTTTCCGTCTGTCTGTCTGTCTTTCTGTCTGTCTGTCCTGGAAATCCCGCGTCCCTGATTGGTCGATGCCGCCAGGCCTCGACCAATCAGCGACGGGCACAGTATCGACGTAGAAATCCCGCGTCTCTGATTGATGATGTCATATTGGTTGCCATGGCGACGATGATGTCATAAAGGTTGCCTCGACCAATCAGCGACGGACACAGTCTGCCGCGAATTCTGGAATCATCATTGTCCATATACTACGGGGACATGCATATTCTAGAATACCCGATGCGTTACAATCGGGCCACAATCTAGTAGTATATAACACTGCCTATGTAGTATATAGCAGCCACGCAGTATGTAACACAGCCCACGTAGTATATAACATAGGCCACGTAGTATATAACACAGCCCACATAGTATATAACACTGCCTATGTAGTATATAGCAGCCACGCAGTATGTAACACAGCCCACGTAGTATATAACATAGGCCACGTAGTATATAACACAGCCCACATAGTATATAACACTGCCTATGTAGTATATAGCAGCCATGCGGTATCTAACACAGCCCACGTAGTATACAGCAGTGTGGGCACCATATCCCTGTTAAAAAAATAAGTAAAATAAAAAATAGTTACATGCTCACCCCGATACGCACGCGGCTGCCACCATCTTCCGTTCACAGAAGCGGTCTCACGAGACTGCTAAGTCATCTGGGTAATTTCGCAATGCATCGCCGGGAACGGAAGATGGCGGCAGGCGCGTGCGGCTCGGCGGACAACGGAGGGTGAGTATAGCAGGTTTTTTTTGGTTTTTTTTAAATTATTTTTAACATTACATTTTTTTACTATTGATGCCGCATAGGCAGCATCAATAGTAAAAAGTTGGGGACACACAGGGTTAATAGCGGCGGTTACGGAGTGCGTTACCCGCGGCATAACGCGGTCTGTTACCGCCGGCATTAACCCTGTGTGTGCGGTGACTGGAGGGGAGTATGCGGGCGCCGGACAGTGACTGCGGGGAGTAAGGAGCGGCCATTTACTTCGGGACTGTGCCCGTCGCTGATTGGTTGCGGCAAAACAGCCATGACCAATCAGCGACTTGGATTTCCATGACAGACAGAGGCCACGACCAATGAATATCCGTGACAGACAGACAGACGGAAGTAACCCTTAGACAATTATATAGTAGACTAGATACATATTTATAATTGTGGACGTCACATTGTAATGTTACCGTTTATCTCTGTATACAGGGAGCTCCCCCTAGTGGTGACTGCAGAAAGGCTCTTATAATGTATCTCTATATACAGGGAGCTCCCCCTAGTGGTGACTGCAGACAGGGTATTATTATGTATCTCTGTATACAGGGAGCTCCCCCTAGTGGTGGCTGCAGACAGGATCTTATCATGTATCTCTGTATACAGGGAGCTCCCCCTAGTGGTGGCTGCAGACAGGATCTTATCATGTATCTCTGTATACAGGGAGCTCCCCCTAGTGGTGGCTGCAGACAGGATCTTATGTATCTCTGTATACAGGGAGCTCCCCCTAGTGGTGACTGCAGACAGGATCTTATCATGTATCTCTGTATACAGGGAGCTCCCCCTAGTGGTGGCTGCAGACAGGATCTTATCATGTATCTCTGTATACAGGGAGCTCCCCCTAGTGGTGGCTGCAGACAGGATCTTATCATGTATCTCAGTATATAGGGAGCTCCCCCTAGTGGTGGCTGCAGACAGGATCTTATCACGTATCTCTGTATACAGGGAGCTCCCCCTAGTGGTGGCTGCAGACAGGATCATATCTGTTATGATCCGGTGACCTTGGAGCAGCATGAAAACTTTCACTGGAGTAGGTGGTAACTATACTGACCGCAAATCCTGATCTTAACACCGCAACTAGAAGTAGCCGTGCCCCTAAAGATGGAAATAGGAATACTACCTTGCCTCAGAGCAAAACCCCAAAGGATAGGCAGCCCCCCACAAATATTGGCTGTGAGTAGGAGAGGAAAGACACACACAGGCAGGAAACACGATTTAGCACAAGAGGCCACTCTAGCTAAAATAGGAAAGGATAGGACAGAGTTCTGTGCGGTCAGTATTAAAACCCTTCCAAAAATATCCACAGCAGATTATACAAAAAATTCCTCCATCTAACTAAAGACGTGGAACGTATATCTGCAACTCCAGAGACTACTAAACTCAGAGCAGGAATACAATCAAAAAACAAGCACACAGCTTGTGTGCAATAGAAAAAGAAACAGACACTTATCTTTGCTGAATTGGCAGCTAAGCAGGAGAAGCCAGACAGAGATCGAACACTTCCCAAGAAACATTGACAACTGGCAAGGACTAATGATGAGTCCTGCAAACCTAAATACCCCAGTCAGAATTGCAATCAGCAGATACACCTGTCCAGGACTGCAGCCCAGAGACAACTGCATTACCACCTACAACCACCGGAGGGAGCCCAAAAGCAGAATTCACAACAGTACCCCCCCCCATGAGGAGGGGTCACCGAACCCTCACCAGAGCCCCCAGGCCGATCAGGATGAGCCAGATGAAAGGCAAGAACCAAATCAGCGGCATGGACATCAGAGGCAAAAACCCAAGAATTATCCTCCTGGCCATAACCCTTCCATTTGACAAGGTACTGAAGTTTCCGCCTCGAAAAACGGGAATCCAAAATCTTCTCAACAACATATTCCAACTCCCCATCAACCAACACAGGGGCCGGAGGATCAACAGAGGGAACAACGGGCTCCACATATTTCCGCAATAAAGATCTATGGAAGACATTATGGATAGCAAAAGAGGCCGGAAGCATCAGTCGAAAAGACACCGGATTAATAATCTCAGAAATCCAATAAGGACCAATAAACCGAGGCTTAAACTTAGGAGAAGAAACCTTCATAGGAACATGACGGGAAGACAACCAGACCAGATCCCCAACCCGAAGCCGGGAACCAACACACCGACGACGGTTAGCAAAACGTTGAGCCTCCTCCTGAGACAGCACCAAATTGTCCACCACATGAGCCCAAATCTGCTGCAAACTGTCAACCACAGAATCCACACCAGGACAGTCAGAAGGCTCAACCTGCCCAGAAGAAAAACGAGGATGAAAACCAAAATTACAAAAGAAAGGCGAAACCAAGGTGGCCGAACTAGCCCGATTATTAAGGGGAAACTCGGCTAATGGCAAGAAAGCCACCCAATCATCCTGATCAGCAGACACAAAGCATCTCAAATAAGTCTCCAAAGTCTGATTAGTTCGCTCGGTCTGACCATTTGCCTGAGGATGAAACGCAGAAGAAAAAGACAAATCAATGCCCAGCCTAGCATAAAAGGCCCGCCAAAACCTAGAAACAAACTGGGAACCTCTGTCGGACACAATATTCTCCGGAATACCATGCAAACGGACAACATGCTGAAAAAACAACGGAACCAAATCCAAAGAGGAAGGCAATTTAGGCAAAGGCACCAAATGAACCATCTAAGAGAACCGGTCACAAACAACCCAGATAACCAACATCCTCTGGGAAACCAGAAGATCAGAAATAAAATCCATAAAAATATGCGTCCAGGGCCTCTGAGACCGGCAATGGCAAAAGCAACCCACTAGCATGGGAACAACAAGGCTTTGCCCGTGCACAAGTCCCACAGGACTGCACAAAAGAACGCACATCACGTGACAAAGAAGGCCACCAAAAGGACCTACCAACCAAGTCTCTGGTACCAAAAATGCCAGGATGACCAGCCAACACGGAACAGTGAACCTCAGAAATCACTCTATTAGTCCATCTGTCAGGAACAAACAGTTTCCCCACAGGACAGCGGTCAGGTTTGTCAGCCTGAAATTCCTCAAGAACCCGTCGTAAATCAGGGGAAATGGCAGAAAGGACCACCCCTTCTTTCAGAATACCGACAGGTTCTAAGACCTCAGGAGAATCAAGCGAAAAACTCCTAGAGAGGGCATCAGCCTTAATGTTCTTAGAACCCGGAAGGTACGAGACCACGAAATCAAAACGGGAAAAAAACAAGGACCATCGAGCCTGTCTAGGATTCAGCCGTTTGGCAGACTCAAGGTAAATCAAATTCTTATGATCGGTCAAGACCACAATACGGTGCTTAGCTCCCTCAAGCCAATGTCGCCACTCCTCAAACGCCCACTTCATAGCCAACAACTCCCGATTGCCGACATCATAATTGCATTCAGCAGGCGAAAACTTACGGGAAAAGAAGGCACACGGTTTCATTAAGGAACCAACAGGATCCTTCTGAGACAAAACGGCCCCTGTCCCAATCTCAGAAGCGGCAACCTCAACCTGAAACGGAAGAGAAACATCCGGTTGGCGCAACACAGGAGCAGAAGTACAGAAGTAAATCGATGTTTAAGCTCCTGAAAGGCAGAGACAGCCGCAGAGGACCAATTCGCCACATCAGCGCCTTTCTTCGTCAAATTGGTCAAGGGTTTAACCACGCTGGAAAAAATAGCAATGAAACGGCGATAAAAATTTGCAAAACCCCAAAATTTCTGAAGGCTCTTCACGGATGTGGGCTGAATCCAATCATGAATGGCCTGAACCTTAACCGGATCCATCTCTATAGACGAGGGAGAAAAAATAAAGCCCAAAAAAGAAACCTTCTGCACCCCAAAGAGACACTTAGACCCTTTCACAAACAGGGCATTGTCACAAAGGATCTGAAATACCATCCTGACCTGTTCCACATGAGACTCCCAATCATCGGAAAAAATCAAAATATCGTCCAAATATACAATCAGGAACTTATCAATATAAGTCCGGAAAATATGCATGAAGGACTGAAAAACAGATGGAGCATTAGAGAGTCCGAATGGCATTACAAGGTATTCAAAATGGCCTTCGGGCATGTTAAACGCAGTTTTCCATTCATCACCCTGCTTAATACGAACAAGATTATATGACCCCCGAAGGTCAATCTTCGTAAACCAACTAGCTCCCTTAATCCTAGCAAACAAATCGGTAAGCAAAGGTAAAGGGTATTGAAACTTGACCGTGATTTTATTCAAGAGGCGATAATACAGGGTCTCAAGGAACCATCTTTTTTAGCAACAAAAAAGAACCCCGCTCCCAACGGTGAAGAAGATGGACGAATATGCCCTTTCTCCAAAGACTCCTTAATATAGCTCCGCATGGCGGTATGTTCAGGCACAGACAGGTTGTAAAGTTAACCCTTAGGAAACTTACAGCCTGGAATCAAGTCAATAGCACAATCGCAGTCCCTGTGTGGTGGAAGGGAACTGGACTTGGGCTCATCGAATACATCCTGAAAATCAGACAAAAACTCTGGAATTTCAGAAGAGGAAGAAGAGGAGATTAACATCAAAGGAACATCATTATGAACCCCCTGACAACCCCAACTAGTCACAGACATGGACTTCCAATCTAACACAGGATTATGTACCTGCAACCACGGAAAACCCAGCACGATAGCATCATGCAAATTGTGCAACACCAGAAATCAACAATCTTCCTGATGGGCTGGCGCCATGCGCATGGTCACCTGTGTCCAAAACTGGGGCTTATTTTTAGCCAAGGGTGTAGCATCAATGCGCCTTAAAGGAATAGGGTTCTGCACAGGCTGCAAGGGAAAACCACAACGCCTGGCAAAGTCAAAGTCCATTAAGTTCAAGGTGGCGCCTGAATCCACAAACGCCATGAGAGAATATGATGACAATGAGCAGATCAAGGACACAGATAAAAGAAATTTAGGTTGTACAGTACTGATGGTAAATGAACTAGCAATCCTCTTTGTCCGCTTACGGCAGACTGAAATGACATGAGAAGCGTTGCCACAATAATAACACAACCTATTCTGACGTCTGAATCCTTGTCGTTCTGTTTTAGACAGAATCCTATCACACTGCATTGGCTCAGGAATCTGCTCTGAGAACAACGCCACAGCGCGCACAGTTCTGCGCTCCCGCAAGCGCCGGTCAATCTGAATGGCCAGAGACATAGAATCACTCAGACCGGAAGGCGTGAGAAACCCCACCATAACATCTTTAACGGATTCAGAAAGACCCTTTCTGAAAATTGCCGCCAAAGCATCATTATTCCATTTAGTCAACACAGACCATTTTCTGAATTTCTGACAATACAATTCTGCCGCCTCTTGACCCTGAGACAGGGCCAACAAGGTCTTCTCAAGTTGATTCACAGAATTAGGTTCATCATATAATAATCCTAAAGCCTGAAAAAAGGAGTCTACATTAAGCAAAGCTGGATTCCCAGATTCCAGGGAAAACGCCCAATCCTGTGGATCGCCACGCAGCAGGGAGATGACGATTTTAACCTGCTGAATGGAATCACCGAAGGATCGAGGTCTCAGAGCAAAAAATAGTTCACAGTTGTTTTTAAAACTCAAAAATTTGGACCTGTCACCAAAAAACAAATCAGGAGTAGGAATCTTCGGTTCTAAAACAGGAGTCTGAACAATATAATCAGAAATACCCTGTACCCTAGCAGCAAGCTGGTCTACACGAGAAACTAATTCCTGAACATCCATGCTTGCACAAAGCTCCTCAGCCACCCAGAGATAAAGAGGGAAGAGAAAATAAAGCAGACTGAAGAAAAAAAAATGGCTCAACACCTTTCTTCCCTTCTTCTGAGATGCATTTAACTCATTATTGGCCAGTTGTACTGTTATGATCCGGTGACCTTGGAACAGCATGAAAACTTTCACTGGAGTAGGTGGTAACTATACTGACCGCAAATCCTGATCTTAAAACCGCAACTAGAAGTAGCCGTGGGGTGTACCTAACAAGCCCTAGACACCTCGTCACAGCCGGAGGACTAAATACCCCTAAAGATGGAAATAGGAATACTACCTTGCCTCAGAGCAGAGCCCCAAAGGATAGGCAGCCCCCTACAAATATTGGCTGTGAGTAGAAGAGGAAAGACACACACAGGCAGGAAACAGGATTTAGCACAAGAGGCCACTCTAGCTAAAATAGGAAAGGATAGGACAGAGTTCTGTGCGGTCAGTATTAAAACCCTTCCAAAAATATCCACAGCAGATTATACAAAAAATTCCTCCATCTAACTAAAGACGTGGAACGTATATCTGCAACTCCCAGAGACTACTAAACTCAGAGCAGGAATACAATCAAAAAACAAGCACACAGCTTGTGTGCAATAGAAAAAGAAACAGACACTTATCTTTGCTGAATTGGCAGCTAAGCAGGAGAAGCCAGACAGACATCAAACACTTCCCAAGAAACACTGACAACTGGCAAGGACTAATGATTCCTGCAAACCTAAATACCCCAGTCAGAATTGCAATCAGCAGATACACCTGTCAAGGACTGCAGCCCAGAGACAACTGCATTACCACCTACAACCACCGGAGGGAGCCCAAAAGCAGAATTCACAACACATATCAAGTATCTCTGTATACATGGAGCTCCCCCTAGTGGTGGCTGCAGACAGGATCTTATCATGTATCTTTGTATAGAGGGAGCTCCCCCTAGTGGTGGCTGCAGACAGGATCCTATCATGTATCTCTGTATACAGGGAGCTCTCCCTAGTGGTGGCTGCAGACAGGATCTTATCATGTATCTCTGTATACAGGGAGCTCTCCCTAGTGGTGGCTGCAGACAGGATCTTATCATGTATCTCTGTATACAGGGAGCTCCCCCTAGTGGTGGCTGCAGACAGGATCCTATCATGTATCTCTGTATACAGGGAGCTCTCCCTAGTGGTGGCTGCAGACAGGATCTTATCATGTATCTCTGTATACAGGGAGCTCCCCCTAGTGGTGGCTGCAGACAGGATCTTATCATGTATCTCTGTATACAGGGAGCTCCCCCTAGTGGTGGCTACAGACAGAATCTTATCATGTATCTCTGTATACAGGGAGCCCCCCCTAGTGGTGGCTGAAGACAGGATCTTATCATGTATCTCTGTATACAGGGAGCTCCCCCTAGTGGTGGCTGCAGACAGGATCTTATCACGTATCTCTGTATACAGGGAGCTCCCCCTAGTGGTGGCTGCAGACAGGTTCTTATCACGTATCTCTGTATACAGGGAGCTCCCCCTAGTGGTGACTGCAGACAGGATCTTATCACGTATCTCTGTATACAGGGAGCTCCCCCTAGTGGTGGCTGCAGACAGGATCTTATCACGTATCTCTGTATACAGGGAGCTCCCCCTAGTGGTGGCTGCAGACAGGATCTTATCATTTATCTGTGTATACAGGAAGCTCCCCCTAGTGGTGGCTACAGACAGAATCTTATCATGTATCTCTGTATACAGGGAGCCCCCCTAGTGGTGGCTGCAAACAGGATCTTATCATGTATCTCTGTATACAGGGAGCTCCCCCTAGTGGTGGCTGCAGACAGGATCTTATCATGTATCTCTGTAAACAGGGAGCTCCCCCTAGTGGTGGCTGCAGACAGGATCTTATCATGTATCTCTGTATACAGGGAGCTCCCCCTAGTGGTGGCTGCAGACAGGATCTTATCATGTATCTCTATATACAGGGAGCTCCGCCCAGTGGTGGCTGCAGACAGGATCTTGTCATGTATCTCTGTATACAGGGAGCTCCCCCTAGTGGTGACTGCAGACAGGATCTTATCATGTATCTCTGTATACAGGGAGCTCCCCCTAGTGGTGACTGCAGACAGGATCTTATCATGTGTCTCTGTATAAAGGGAGCTCCCCCTAGTGGTGACTGCAGACAGGATCTTATCATATATCTCTGTATACAGGGAGCTCCTCCTAGTGGTGACTGCAGACAGAATCTTATCATGTATCTCTGTATACAGGGAGCTCCCTCTAGTGGTGGCTGCAGACAGGATCTTATCATGTATCTCTGTATACAGGGAGCTCCCCCTAGTGGTGACAGCAGACAGGATCTTATCATGTATCTCTGTATACAGGGAGCTCCCCCTAGTGGTGACTGCAGACAGAATCTTATCATGTGTCTCTGTATACAGGGAGCTCCCCCTAGTGGTGGCTGCAGACAGGATCTTATCATGTGTCTCTGGATGGAAATAATCCATGGGAAACGTCCCTGTAAGAGAACAGAATAGCGCACCGTGTATCATCAGCCGTTACTAAACACATATTGAATCTGCTGTGTTTCGCTTTCCACGCGTTTCGGATCAGCGAGAGTTCATCCTCGTCATCGGTGGGATGGTATTTTCCTGAAATCGTTCTGCTCTCCCCAGATACGGATCCTATAATCAGTGAGATTGACCCCAAATCCTGGAGTTCACGTCTGGTTGTGGATTCTGCGATATTACGTCATGTGATCTCGTTAACAGACATGATTGCACTTAAAGTGAAAGTAATGGCGGACACATGTTCCTTAAAGGCGCGGGGCGGGGGGGGGCTCTGATTTCCCCTCTCTGGGGACCTGGAGGAGAGTAGCAAGTCATGATATGTAATCTGTTTCTAAATAAACATGTTCTCCTGAATTAGAGCCAGTGATGATGACGAGCGCCAGGCGCTGAGTGCGGGGGTCCGGGGCCATTAACCCTTCACTGCTGTCGTCTCAGAGGGATCAACTATCGACCCCCAGATATTATTCCGTCATATCCCCGGGAGTGTACAGGCAAGGATATACTAGAAAGAAGTATCACACTACAAGATTAGGTACACAGCTCAGCAGACAGTATCACACAGGATAGGATTAGATACACGGCTCAGCAGACAGTATCACACAGGATAGGATTAGATACACAGCTCAGCAGACAGTATCACACAGTATAGGATTAGATACACAGCTTAGCAGACAGTATCACACAGTATAGGATTGGATACACAGCTCAGCAGTCAGTATCACACAGGATAGGATTAGATACACGGCTCAGCAGACAGTATCACACAGTATAGGATTAGATACACGGCTCAGCAGTCAGTATCACACAGGAGAGGATTAGATACACGGCTCAGCAGACAGTATCACACAGGAGAGGATTAGATACACGGCTCAGCAGTCAGTATCACACAGGAGAGGATTAGATACACGGCTCAGCAGACAGTGTCACACAGGATAGGATTAGATACACGGCTCAGCAGACAGTATCACACAGGATGGGATTAGATACACGGTTCAGCAGACAGTATCACACAGGAGAGGATTAGATACACGGCTCAGCAGACAGTATCACACAGGAGAGGATTAGATACACGGCTCAGCAGTCAGTATCACACAGGATAGGATTATATACATGGCTCAGCAGTCAGTATCACACAGGATAGGATTAGATACACGGTTCAGCAGACAGTATCACACAGGAGAGGATTAGATACACGGCTCAGCAGTCAGTATCACACAGGATAGGATTATATACACGGCTCAGCAGTCAGTATCACACAGGATAGGATTAGATACACGGCTCAGCAGACAGTATCACACAGGAGAGGATTAGATACACGGCTCAGCAGACAGTATCACACAGGAGAGGATTAGATACACAGCTCAGCAGTCAGTATCACACAGGATAGGATTAGATACACGGCTCAGCAGACAGTATCACACAGGAGAGGATTAGATACACGGCTCAGCAGTCAGTATCACACAGGATAGGATTAGATACACGGCTCAGCAGTCAGTATCACACAGGATAGGATTAGATACACGGCTCAGCAGAGAGTATCACACAGGATAGGATTAGATACACGGCTCAGCAGAGAGTATCACACAGGATAGGATTAGATACACGGCTCAGCAGACAGTATCACACAGGATAGGATTAGATACACGGCTCAGCAGTCAGTATCACACAGGATAGGATTAGATACACGGCTCAGCAGAGAGTATCACACAGGATAGGATTAGATACACGGCTCAGCAGACAGTATCACACAGGAGAGGATTAGATACACGGCTCAGCAGTCAGTATCACACAGGAGAGGATTAGATACACGGCTCAGCAGAGAGTATCACACAGGATAGGATTAGATACACAGCTCAGCAGTCAGTATCACACAGGATAGGATTAGATACACGGCTCAGCAGACAGTATCACACAGGACAGGATTAGATACACGGCTCAGCAGACAGTATCACACAGGACAGGATTAGATACACAGCTCAGCAGGCAGTATCACACAGGAGAGGATTAGATACACGGCTCAGCAGACAGTGTCACACAGGGGAGGATTAGATACACGGCTCAGCAGACAGTATCACACAGGATAGGATTAGATACAGTGCCCTCACATCACTGTGTGCAGCATTACATTGTGTCGTGTCTCATATGGAGCAACATTTCCTGGAGATACACTATTAGCGCACACGGGGAGGCGGCACAATCACTTGTTGCCCCAATATAAAGATTCCCTGATACTTTGGCCCAGAAGTTCACTAAACACTCTGCCCATAGCCCCAGAGACCCCCCAACATTCCTGTTATTATGGGGGCACTGTGGATATCACTGTTATTATGGGGCACTGTGGATATCACTGTTATTATGGGGACACTGTGGATATCGCTGTTATTATGGGGGCACTGTGGATATCACTGTTATTATGGGGGCACTGTGGATATCACTGTTATTATGGGGGCACTGTGGATATCACTGTTATTATGGGGACACTGTGGATATCACTGTTATGGGACACTGTGGATATCACTGTTATTATGGGGACACTGTGGATATCACTGTTATTATGGGGACACTGTGGATATCACTGTTATTATGGGGGCACTGTGGATATCACTGTTATTATGGGGACACTGTGGATATCACTGTTATTATGGGGACACTGTGGATATCACTGTTATTATGGGGGCACTGTGGATATCACTGTTATTATGGGGACACTGTGGATATCACTGTTATTATGGGGACACTGTGGATATCACTGTTATTATGGGGACACTGTGGATATCACTGTTATTATGGGGCACTGTGGATATCACTGTTATTATGGGGACACTGTGGATATCACTGTTATTATGGGGCACTGTGGATATCACTGTTATTATGGGGGCACTGTGGATATCACTGTTATTATGGGGGCACTGTGGATATCACTGTTATTATGGGGGCACTGTGGATATCACTGTTATTATGGGGACACTGTGGATATCACTGTTATTATGGGGACACTGTGGATATCACTGTTATTATGGGGGCACTGTGGATATCGCTGTTATTATGGGGGCACTGTGGATATCGCTGTTATTATGGGACACTGTGGATATCGCTGTTATTATGGGGCACTGTGGATATCGCTGTTATTATGGGGGCACTGTGGATATCGCTGTTATTAGGGGGCACTGTGGATATCGCTGTTATTATGGGGGCACTGTGGATATCGCTGTTATTATGGGGGCACTGTGGATATCGCTGTTATTATGGGGACACTGTGGATATCACTGTTATTATGGGGGCACTGTGGATATCACTGTTATTATGGGGACACTGTGGATATCACTGTTATTATGGGGGCACTGTGGATATCACTGTTATTATGGGGGCACTGTGGATATCACTGTTATTATGGGGGCACTGTGGATATCACTGTTATTATGGGGGCACTGTGGATATCACTGTTATTATGGGGGCACTGTGGATATCACTGTTATTATGGGGACACTGTGGATATCACTGTTATTATGGGGGCACTGTGGATATCGCTGTTATTATGGGGGCACTGTGGATATCACTGTTATTATGGGACACTGTGGATATCGCTGTTATTATGGGGCACTGTGGATATCGCTGTTATTATGGGGGCACTGTGGATATCGCTGTTATTATGGGGCACTGTGGATATCGCTGTTATTATGGGGGCACTGTGGATATCGCTGTTATTATGGGGGCACTGTGGATATCGCTGTTATTATGGGGACACTGTGGATATCGCTGTTATTATGGGGGCACTGTGGATATCACTGTTATTATGGGGGCACTGTGGATATCACTGTTATTATGGGGGCACTGTGGATATCACTGTTATTATGGGGACACTGTGGATATCACTGTTATTATGGGGGCACTGTGGATATCACTGTTATTATGGGGGCACTGTGGATATCACTGTTATTATGGGGGCACTGTGGATATCACTGTTATTATGGGGACACTGTGGATATCACTGTTATTATGGGGACACTGTGGATATCACTGTTATTATGGGGACACTGTGGATATCGCTGTTATTATGGGGGCACTGTGGATATCGCTGTTATTATGGGGGCACTGTGGATATCGCTGTTATTATGGGGGCACTGTGGATATCGCTGTTATTATGGGGGCACTGTGGATATCGCTGTTATTATGGGGGCACTGTGGATATCACTGTTATTATGGGGACACTGTGGATATCACTGTTATTATGGGGGCACTGTAGATATCACTGTTATTATGGGGGCACTGTGGATATCACTGTTATTATGGGGGCACTGTGGATATCGCTGTTATTATGGGGGCACTGTGGATATCACTGTTATTATGGGGACACTGTGGATATCGCTGTTATTATGGGGGCACTGTGGATATCGCTGTTATTATGGGGGCACTGTGGATATCGCTGTTATTATGGGGACACTGTGGATATCACTGTTATTATGGGGGCACTGTAGATATCACTGTTATTATGGGGGCACTGTGGATATCACTGTTATTATGGGGGCACTGTGGATATCACTGTTATTATGGGGGCACTGTGGATATCACTGTTATTATGGGGACACTGTGGATATCACTGTTATTATGGGGACACTGTGGATATCACTGTTATTATGGGGACACTGTGGATATCACTGTTATTATGGGGACTCTGTGGATATCACTGTTATTATGGGGGCACTGTGGATATCACTGTTATTATGGGGGCACTGTGGATATCACTGTTATTATGGGGGCACTGTGGATATCACTGTTATTATGGGGGCACTGTGGATATCACTGTTATTATGGGGGCACAGTGGATATCGCTGTTATTACATTACGGTTCTCTGCCACTCATGTCATTGGATGGGTCACTGTGCTCGGTGTCAGTGTTACGGGGGCACAGACTCCTGAGGCAGCATCGCTCCCGCCAGTACCTATAGAGGAGACCCCGCCTCAGTCCTCCGTATTACACTCTGGCTGACAATACTCTGCTTGTGCTCAGGTTTCCATGGTGACCTGTCAGGATGGTGACTGACGCGCTGTCAGGGACACTTCATAAGACACTTCCATCACTTTATAAAGAGTCCAAACAAGAGCCAAGAAAAGCGGCCGAGGTTGAAGTCACCTCAGTGTTTGTCCAGCTGCTGAGACGTCACAGAGAAACAGTAATTACTGGAGGAGAGAAAAGATGCCAGAGGTGCCGAAAAGCGCTAACTGCTGTAAAATTGTCCCGTATAGTATGCACACCGCCCAGAAAAATGTATACACTGCACAGTATACTACTTTTGACGTTTCCACTTGTGTCTTGCTCAGTGGTGGTCGGGCTCAGCCTCCTCACCTCGGCCGTGTCTCTGAGCACTGAACACCTTGTACTTCTGTGTCTTGCTCAGTGGTGGTCGGGCTCAGCCTCCTCACCTCGGCCGTGTCTCTGAGCACTGAGCGCCTTGTACTTCTGTGTCTTGCTCAGTGGTGGTCGGGCTCGGCCTCCTCACCTCGGCCGTGTCTCTGAGCACTGAACACCTTGTACTTCTGTGTCTTGCTCAGTGGTGGTCGGGCTCAGCCTCCTCACCTCGGCCGTGTCTCTGAGCACTGTGAACACCTTGTACTTCTGTGTCTTGCTCAGTGGTGGTCGGGCTCAGCCTCCTCACCTCGGCCGTGTCTCTGAGCACTGTGAACACCTTGTACTTCTGTGTCTTGCTCAGTGGTGGTCGGGCTCAGCCTCTTCACCTCGGCCGTGTCTCTGAGCACTGAACACCTTGTACTTCTGTGTCTTGCTCAGTGGTGGTCGGGCTCAGCCTCCTCACCTCGGCCGTGTCTCTGAGCACTGAGCGCCTTGTACTTCTGTGTCTTGCTCAGTGGTGGTCGGGCTCGGCCTCCTCACCTCGGCCGTGTCTCTGAGCACTGAACACCTTGTACTTCTGTCTCTTGCTCAGTGGTGGTCGGGCTCGGCCTCCTCACCTCGGCCGTGTCTCTGAGCACTGAACACCTTGTACTTCTGTCTCTTGCTCAGTGGTGGTCGGGCTCAGCCTCCTCACCTCGGCCGTGTCTCTGAGCACTGAACACCTTG
Source organism: Ranitomeya imitator (assembly GCF_032444005.1). Taxonomy (NCBI): domain Eukaryota; kingdom Metazoa; phylum Chordata; class Amphibia; order Anura; family Dendrobatidae; genus Ranitomeya; species Ranitomeya imitator. Next base: position 15,205,766 of record NC_091284.1, on the reverse strand, counting down.
TACTTCTGTCTCTTGCTCAGTGGTGGTCGGGCTCAGCCTCCTCACCTCGGCCGTGTCTCTGAGCACTGAACACCTTGTACTTCTGTGTCTTGCTCAGTGGTGGTCGGGCTCAGCCTCCTCACCTCGGCCATGTCTCTGAGCACTGAACACTTTGTACTTCTGTGTCTTGCTCAGTGGTGGTCGGGCTCAGCCTCCTCACCTCGGCCGTGTCTCTGAGCACTGAACATCTTGTATTTCTGGGTCTTGCTCAGTGGTGGTCGGGCTCAGCCTCTTCACCTCGGTTGTGTCTCTGAGCATTGAACACCTTGTACTTCTGTGTCTTGCTCAGTGGTGGTCGGGCTCGGCCTCCTCACCTCGGCCGTGTCTCTGAGCACTGAACATCTTGTACTTCTGTGTCTTGCTGAGTGGTGGTCGGGCTCGGCCTCCTCACCTCGGCCGTGTCTCTGAGCACTGAACACCTTGTACTTCTGTGTCTTGCTCAGTGGTGGTCGGGCTCGGCCTCCTCACCTCGGCCATGTCACTGAGCACCTTGTAGTTCTGTGTCTTGCTCAGTGGTGGTCGGGCTCGGCCTCCTCACCTCCACTGTGTCTCTGAGCACTGAACACCTTGTACTTCTGTGTCTTGCTCAGTGGTGGTCGGGCTCGGCCTCCTCACCTCGGCCATGTCTCTGAGCACTGAGCACCTTGTACTTCTGTGTCTTGCTCAGTGGTGGTCGGGCTCGGCCTCCTCACCTCCACTGTGTCTCTGAGCACTGAACATCTTGTATTTCTGGGTCTTGCTCAGTGGTGGTCGGGCTCAGCCTCCTCACCTCGGTTGTGTCTCTGAGCACTCAACACCTTGTACTTCTGTGTCTTGCTCAGTGGTGGTCGGGCTCAGCCTCCTCACCTCGGCCATGTCTCTGAGCACTGAACATTTTGTACTTCTGTGTCTTGCTCAGTGGTGGTCGGGCTCGGCCTCCTCACCTCGGCCATGTCTCTGAGCACTGAGCACCTTGTATTTCTGGGTCTTGCTCAGTGGTGGTCGGGCTCGGCCTCCTCACCTCGGCCATGTCTCTGAGCACTGAACATTTTGTACTTCTGTGTCTTGCTCAGTGGTGGTCGGGCTCGGCCTCCTCACCTCGGCCATGTCTCTGAGCACTGAGCACCTTGTATTTCTGGGTCTTGCTCAGTGGTGGTCGGGCTCGGCCTCCTCACCTCGGCCGTGTCGTTGTGGTGCTGGTTCTGCATCCTCTGTTGACCAAGATCAATCTGGGACTTTTCAAAGTCAGGAAATCTCTTTTTTGCCAATTTTGGCAGAGGTGAACAAGCTGCTAATAATTCTGTACACCCTGACAGTGGGCGGGGCATCCAAGGACACGCCCCTTATTATACAAGCGCACCTCACACCCCGATTAGAGGGATCAGTGCCGCTGTCACAACTAAGTAAAGATTCATTTTCTTGAGATCTCCTGGGATCTGACTCCACAGCCTGTGTCATTGCAGGCGGCAGCTAGAGATACGAGCCACTGATGAAGGTAGGAGAAGTTTGGATACTTGATTCTGTATTGCAGGCTCTGACCCCACAGGCAGATTTTACTGATACATATTCTAGAAGTGAAAAAAAAAGTCAGATTTTTTTGGTTCCTATAAAACCACTAAAAAATAAAGAAAAACAAAATAATAATTAAAAAAAAATTGAAAATCTTTTCTCCTCGGGAATCAAATCCACAACCTACATCATTGCAGGCAGAAAATAAAGCTGAACCACAGACTACACTGAGAACAATGGGAGGAGTTTCTATACTTGACAATGCTGAGTCTTTGGAAGCTGCAGGTGTAAAGAAGACATCCTGGAAGCCGCAGGCAGACACATAGCAGAGGCCCTGGAAAACCAGGAATAGGTAGAAGAGGTCCTAGAAGACAAAGGCAGACAGGAGACATCCTGAAAGCCATAGGCGTACATGTAGCAGAGGTCCTGGAAGCCGCAGGCTGAAATGTAGCAGAGATCCTGGAAGACTGGGAATAGGTGGTAGAGGTACTGAAAGCTGTAGGTGGACATGTAGCTGAGGTCCTGGAAGACAGCAGACAGGAAGCAGAGATCCTGGAAGACAGCAGAAAGGTACAAGAGGTCCTGGAAGGCTGGAATCAAGTAGCAGAGGTCCTGGAAGCCGCAGGCTGAAATGTAGCAGAGATCCTGGAAGACCAGGAATAGGTGGCAGAGGTACTGAAAGCCGTAGGCAGACATGTAACTGGGGTCCTGAAAGACAGCAGACAGGAAGCAGAGATCCTGGAAGACAGCAGAAAGGTATGAGAGGTCCTGGAAGGCTGGGAACAGGTAGCAGAGGTACTGGAAGCCATTCACAGGCTGACAGGAGATGTCCTGGAAGCCGCAGGCGGATACATAGCAGGGAACAGGTAACGGACAACTTAGGAGTAACTAAAAAGTTCGAATGGTAGACACAGGTGTATTGCTGAGGCCTTATATAGGCCCAGGCGCATGATCACATGGCATCTCTGGTTCATCTGCAACGCCCAAAGTGGCACACAAAAGAGTTTAGCAGACCGGGGTGAGGGAGGTAAAGCGTGGATCCGGGAAACATTCCCCCTCCATGTCTGTATGGACCTCATCATGGGGGACAAATAAAGGTCTTTCCTAAACTGTTACCACAAAGCTGAAGCTACAATTGTCCACAATATCTTGTGCTCAAGATTAGGATTTTTCCATCACTGGAGCTGAGGGTCCGAGGCCGCCCCCTGATAACAGCACATAACATTATCCCCCTCCACCATCGGTACAGGGGGCACAATGCAGTCAGGGGGGTAACGTCCTCCTGGAATCACCAAACCCAGACTCCTCCATCAGACACAGATAGAGACGTGCGATCCGTCACTGTGTAACAAGGTGGCACGGTGTAGTAGTCATAGCCGAGTCCACTAGGTCACAGTCAGTGAGCACCCCAGCCGCTTGCACATGAAATGACAGTTCCAGTCCCAGCCCCGGGTCACAGTGAGCTACCTCAGACATCTGGCTCCTCTCCATGCTGGAACGGATGCACCACGCGTCACACGTTGTAGGGCCCAACAGTGGCAACTTGTATTTAATAAAGGTGATGAAGAAAGGAAGGCACAATTCATGAGCTATCCCTCTGTCCAGTAACGGCTGCAGCAGCAGAGACAGTAGCTCCAGACAAATTCCAGGAGCTGCAAGTCTCTTGTGGGGCACACACGCAGTCCCTGTGCCCACTGCCCCACAGTCCACTGGCAGCTCTGTTCCCCTCCAGGGTCATGGCCAGCTCCCAGCAGGGGAGCACACCCAGCCACAGGCAAGCCTGCCTGAGCAGTGACTGAGCTGCAGACAGGGACTTTCTGTCTGATTGGAAGCTGCTAGCCCAGCCTCCTGGGTTAACCACTTCTGTCCCTGCCTCTTACATGTGCATGGCAAACACAGCACACTACAGTACATGTTAATAACAATGCAAAACACAAGATACATCATAGCACATAAATTACAATGATACAGCATAAAGACATCACATGTATATAGCATTAATGCATTAATAAACAGGTACACTGTCCAGGTACGCATAAGGGGCACGGGCCCAGCACATGGGAGAGAGGGGGCAGACGAGGGTCCCCGTCACCTCCTTACACCTGCACAGCACATGTCTCCTCCAGAGTCTTTGATGATGTGCTTGGTGATGTTCATCCATGATGCTCCTGGCGGGGGCGCAGTGTTTGTGCTGATACCAGAGGAGGTCTGGGCGCTGTAGTTATGGAGTCAGCAGAGTGGTGACTTTTCTGCCCTCTGCCCCTAAGCACTCGGAGACCCCTAAGCACTCGGTAACCTTACGGGGTTTCCACTTCGTGGCTGAGTTGCTGCGGTTCCTTCCACTTCTGAGTAATATCACTGATGGCGGGAGGTTCAGGAGGAAGAAATGTCATGGACGGACTCGTTACCCCAGAGGCTTCTATAGGACCGCGCTGGTATCAGTGACCAGTGACCATTCTGCCAAATGTTAGTAAAAGCAGAAGGCATGGCCGGCATGGGGGGCCGGAGGTTATATACCAAGGGCGGGAGGATGGAAGTTATATACTGGGGGCGGTAGGATGGAGGCTATAATATACCGGGGACAGGAGGACAGGACGGAGGCTGAAATATACAGGGGGTGGGAGGACGTAAGCTATAATATACCGAGAACGGAGGCTATAATATGCCGGGGGTGGGAGGACGGAGGCTATAATATAGCGGGGGGCCAGAGGTTATACACTGGGGGACAGAGGCGGTAATATACCGGGGCCGTAGGTTATACACTGGGGGGACTGAGGTTATACACTGGGGGCTGGAGGTTATATACTGGGGGGAGAATGGAGGTTATACACTTGGGGGACTGAGGTTATACACTTGGGGGACGGAGGTTATACACTGAGGGAGCGGGGCCGGACGTTATACATTGGGGGGACAGAGGCTGTAATATACCGGGGCTGGAGGTTATACACTGGGGGGCCGGAGGTTATACACTGAGGGGATGGAGGTTATACACTGGGGGGAAGGAGGTTATACAATGAGGGCACGGGGCCGGACGTTATACATTGGGGGAACAGAGGCTGTATGTAATATACCGGGGCTGGAGGTTATACACTAGGGGGACGGAGCTTATACGCCGGGGGGCAGGAGGCTGTAATATACCGGGGCCGGAGTCTAATACATTAGACACCGGGGGCAGAGACACACAATCCACTAAACACCCAGTGGATAATGGGGGATCGGGACATATAATCCACAGTACGACACATGGTCGTCTTAGATACAGTGGTACAGTATCACACATGATAGGCTTAGATACACTACTCCCCGTCACAGTATCACATACGATATGGTTAGATACAATGCTCTTCGGCACAGTATCACACATAATTGGCTTAGATACATGGCTCTTCAGCACAGTATCATATCACACATGATAGGCTTAGATACACGGCTCCTCGACACAGTATCATACATGATAGGCTTAGATACACGACTCCTTGGCACAATGTTGGAGCGCCCCCCCAGACGCAGGGCCGCGGATTACTTGGCACCGGTCCTCTCTGGCTCAGCTCTGTGGTTGTCATGGTGGCTGGACCCAGTCCGTGACCCTGCTAAGGGGCGTCCAATAAAAGGGGTGATGAAAGTCGTCTAAGGGTTCGTGATGCCACCTGTGGTGTTCGGTCAGGGTGACCGACGCTGCTTAGGGGTCCGCTGGGGTGATGTGATGGCAGCTAGATGGTATACCTTCCCACAGGTGAAGTATGTCCCCAGGGCTTCCCAGTAATGTAGATGGCAATGGTGTGAGGCGCAGTTAATAACGAGGGCACAGGGTTGCAGTCTCTTTACCTCTTTACTGGCGACTTCAGGATCCTCAATCCAGAGCACAGTTAACAGGGCTATCTGAGACCGGCCGGTCCGATGGGCACATCCAGAGTTTCCCTTTGCAGGTGGAAATCGTTGCCTACCACTAGCGCCTGTGTGTTGTAGTCCTACCCTGCTGAGCATTCGGGATAGTCCTCACAACTTCTAGTTCGTTCGTTCTTTCTAGTTCTTTCTCGTTCTTTCTATTCTCCGTCCCCCAGGTTTGTTATGGCTAGGACACACCCATTTGACGGGTAGGCTCGGAGCTCTTCCAGGACCCTAGAGACGCCCCTCTCCACGGTTGCCCCCTATGTCTGCTTAGGTGATGCAAGGTAGACAGCCAACCTATAATTAACTGTCCTGCGGTATTTGAATTAAGGCATAAAGTCAGTTATTTCCTCAGTGTTCTGGGCACCGGTTACGCGCCTCAGTAGGATGTTGCCGTTCTCCGGGCACGACTCCTACTGGCTCTCCTTTGTGCTTGATCTCGTTTTTCACTGTCCACAATATCCTTCGCTTCGTCTCCTTTCTTTAGATGCCGCCGCAGGGTGTGCAGGTGCGGCTCCGTAATGTTCTGCCTTGTCGCTAGGTACCTGCCAGGTTCCCACGCCTGACAGGGACCCCCCTGAATCTTCCCCTGCAACAATCCCTGCCACGGGATGTTGCCTGGACAAAACCCAGTCAGCTTCTGTTCTAACTTCCTATCCAACCCCTAGTTTTACCAGTGTGAGGAGTGGCCTAATAAATAAAACCTTTTACTCCCCCTAGTGGCCGGAGTGTGAAGTGTAATGTGTGCTGGTGATACCTGGTCAGGTCATCTCCTTTAGTGCCGTAAGACGTACCATCACTCCCCTTAGTGGCAGAGCGATACTACTGCAACGACCAGGTCTCTGGGGCGCTGCACTTTCCCCCCCCCCCCCCCCCCCCCCCGGTTAAATCCAGTACTCCTGGACTGGGAAGAAGGACAACAATACATGTTAGCAAAAGTCATGCAAATTTTTGAAATGCAAGGAACAAATGAATATAACAATGCTTCCCTTTATGGCAGATGAGGACACTTGAACGTTACAAACGAAAACAAGGTTAAATATTTTAAATAACACTCTAACTATAAATAACTTCTGGCACCCTGCCGGGTATTCTACTAAGTGCAAATTCTGAACAATAATTTAACTTCTCCTTTAAGGGCGTATACGCTGAACCCACTAAAGGCTTACTATAAAGTACTATAAGGCAAACTCAACTTTTTCTTTATTTTTCTAACTTCACAAATGCAGGACCACCTAGCTCCTTGTCTGGGCCTACTGCTGTTGTCGCAATCAACTATCTTTCTATGGTTCCCAGGAGGACTCTCTAACCCCTACGGGTTCACTATGTTGAAATTCGGCTTCCAACTTTTCCTGTCCTCAATCTCTAGTAACATTATTAACATTTAACATTATTACAATTTAACTTTCTTAAGGCAACATTATACTTAAGTGCAACATGTGAACATACCCTTTAAGAGGGAACCAAGTCTCTTTGAGGTAGTGCAGATTCTCTCTATCTGAAAGTCTGTTGAAAAGCAAGACCTTCTGTGCTGTATTCAAAACAGTCTCTTCACAAAGCCTTCTTTCTTTGTAAAACCAGTAGAGGGCACCTTTAAGAAGGTGCGAACTATTTACACAACAGTGTGTGAATCATTCACCGTCCATGATTCGGCAGTCTTTTAAACAGTGATGAACTTGTGCAAAATAAAATGAGAGGGATCCCGGGTAAACAAAGGGATCCCTTTAAGAGTTAACCCTAAACTGGGGTTAGCAGCAAAACAGCAGGAAGACAAACAATTAACTATTTACAGTTTCAGGTTTCCGAGGTTTATTTCTATAGCAGGTGACAAGACATCAGCCGGTAGTGACCGGGAAGGTCTGGCTCTGTGCCATCGTCCAGCACTGTCTTCATCAAGTCAGTAGTGGTCTGGGTACGAACGGCGGTGCCGGTGGCAGATTCCGCAAGCAGTACACCACATGCCGGGGTAGTAGTGCTGGGTCCTGCGGGGTCGGGGGTCGGCGGAGTACTGTCACCAGTTTCGGTCATGATCGTAGATGGCGTGACCACAAGCGCGCATCGTTTGACTCTCTTGGCATAACATCCTCGCTCACTCCAGTGGCTAGTGGAGGTCACATGGTCCCCCCTGTACAAGTTTCGGAGTGGAGGTACACTGTGGGACTGGGGTTCCACATTATAGCTAGTCACAAAGACTTCAGTCGGCAGCCCTGGCTCCAGTATAAAGCCACAACCCCTTCTCAGGTGGAAGGCCAGCACTATCCCCTGTTTCACCAAACTCTCAGGGCAGCAGTTGATGAGGGGCGTCCCGTACCTCTGGTCGGGCGGTCTGTTCTGTTCGTTCTCAGTCTTTCCACTGCGAAATTTAGCTTCTTCTATACTGCTCCCAGGTGAGCCCGATGACATAAGAGCTCTCCTGTCTGGACCCGTCTGGTTGGAACCTTGGAGCATCCCATTCAAAGATCACCCCCTCGTGACTCACATCTAACGGTTCCCCCATAGGTGTCGGTAGCGGGGGCAGTATTCCCTTCATGGCGTAAAGGGCTGCCACCACAATCTTGGTAGCAGGAGACCAGTCATAGATGGGATGGGGAGCGGTCACTGGAGCTGGATCGGTCGGTGGGGCAGGGTCGCTTTTGGTACCTACGTCTGATGTGGTTCCACCGATGTCGATCGGCTCCGCTGACGAGGACACTGGAGTCTGCTGCGGCTCTGACTACGGTTCTCCCTGTGCGATCTTTTTGCACAGCTCCGACTTCCATTTCCTCGCCGTCGCCGACCCCACGTCCGGAGTCGGGAGGTCGGGTGTTGTGAATTCTGTGGCAGAGCTCCCTCCTGTGGTCACAAGTGGTACTTCGGCTGATTCTCTCTGTGAGCTTCCGTTGGTGGAGGAAAGTGGTACTGCGGCTTCTGAGTTTCCTTCCTCAGGTGATGTGGTGAAGTCGTTAGGTGCTGCTCTATTTAACTCCACCTAGTGCTTTGATCCTGGCCTCCAGTCAATGTTCTAGTATTGGACCTGTTTCCTCCTGGATCGTTCCTGTGGCCTGCTGCTCTGCATAGCTAAGTTCCGCTTTGCTATTTTGTTTGCTGTTTTTTCTGTCCAGCTTGTCTATTTGTTTTTTCCTGCTTGCTGGAAGCTCTGGGACGCAGAAGGTGTACCTCCGTGCCGTTAGTTCGGTACGGAGGGTCTTTTTGCCCCCTTTGCGTGGTTTTTGTAGGGTTTTGTGTTGACCGCAAAGTTACCTTTCCTATCCTTGCTCTGTTCAGAAAGTCGGGCCTCACTTTGCTAAATCTATTTCATCTCTACGTTTGTCTTTTCATCTTACTCACAGTCATTATATGTGGGGGCTGCCTTTTCCTTTGGGGTATTTCTCTGAGGCAAGGTAGGCTTATTTTCTATCTTCAGGCTAGCTAGTTTCTCAGGCTGTGCCGAGTTGCATAGGGAGCGTTAGGCGCAATCCACGGCTGCCTCTAGTGTGGTTGGAGAGGATTAGGGATTGTGGTCAGCAGAGTTCCCACGTCTCAGAGCTCGTTCTATGTTTTTGGGTGATTGTCAGGTCACTGAATGTGCTCTGACCTCTATGTCCATTGTGGTACTGAATTACCTTATCATAACAGTCGGGCATCTCCAGTAGCGGCAAGCTCTGACTCGCCTCCGGTGGACTGAGGGGGTCCTGGGCTACTTCGTCGCGGTTCAGGCACTCGCTGGTCGCCATCTCTACTTCTTGATCTGCGGCGGCACACACACGAGGCTCCTCCATCTTCTGGGGTGTGAGCTCCTGCATTCTTGAGCTCGTCATCCTGCAGCCGTAGTCGGAGGGGGCGGTCACTACTTTTGGCGCCGCTTTCACGATCTCCTCCCATGGCACGCCCTCTTTCTCCTGCGCTCCTCGTGGCGCGGGAATCTTGGCGGCAGTTAGCAATACACAGTCTTTGCAATAAATGACAGTTCAAGCACAATTCAATCACAGTTCCAAGGCACACATGACCCAATTCTTCAGGCTTAAGTACGATCCTGTTCGTGACACCAAGTTGGATCGCCCCCAGACGCAGGGCCGTGGGTTACTCGGTCCTCTCTGGCTCAGTTCTGGAGTTGTCACGGTGGCTGGACCCGGTCCGTGACCCTGCCAAGGGGCGTCCAATAAATGGTGAAACAAGTCTGTCAAGGTTTCGTGACGCCACCTGTGGTGTTCAGTCAGGGTGACTGACACTGCTTAGGGGTCCACTGGGGTGATGTGATGGCAGCTAGATGGTGAACCTTCCCACAGGTGAAGTATGTCCCCAGGGCTTCCCGATAATGTAGATGGTGATGGTGTGAGGTGCAGACAATAACGAAGACACAGGGTTGCAGTCTCTTTACCTCTTTACTGAAGGCTTCAGGATCTTCAGTCCAGAGCACTGCTAACAGGGCTGTCTGAAACCGGCCGGTCCGAAGGCACATCCAGAGTTTCCTTTGCAGGTGGAAATCAGTGCCTACCAATAGCGCCTGTGTGTTGTAGTCCTACCCTGCTGAGCATTCGGTATAGTCCTCACAACTTCTGTTCTCGTTCTTTCTAGTTCTTTCTCGTTCTTTCTATTCTCCTTCCCCCAGTTTGTTACGGCTAGGACGCACCCGCTTGACGGGAAGGCTCGGAGCTCTTCCGGGACCCTAGAGACGCCCCTCTCCACGGTTGCCCCCTATGTCTGCTTAGGTGATGTAAGGTAGACAGCCAACCTATAATTAACTGTCCTGCCTCTGTTTGAAGTAAGGCATAAAGTCAGTCACTTCCTCGGTGTTCCGGGCACCGGCTATGCGCCTCAGTAGGATGTTGCCCTTCACCGGGCACGACTCCTACTGGCTCTCCTTTGTTCTTGATCTCGTTTCTCACTGTCCACAATATCCTTCGCTTCGTGTCCTTTCTTTAGATGCCACCGCAAGGTAGTGCAGGCGCGGCTCCGTAACGTTCTGCCTTGTCGCTAGGTACCTGCCAGGTTCCCACGCCTGACAGGGACCCCCCTGAATCTTCCCCGCAACACCCCCTGCTACGGGATGTTGCCTGGACAAAACCCAGTCAGCTTCTGACTAACTTCCTATCCAACCCCTAGTTTTACCAGTGTGAGGAGTGGCCTAATAAATAAAGCCTTTTTCTCCCCCTAGTGGCCGAAGTGTGAAGTGTAATGTGTGCTGGTGATACCTGGTCAGGAGCACTCCTTTAGTGCCATCAGACGTACCATCACTCCCCTTAGCGGCAGAGCGACATTACTGCAACGTCCAGGTCTCTGGGGCGCTGCACTGTCACACATGATAGGCTGAGATACTTGGCTCTTCGGCACAGTATCATGCATTGTAGGCTTAGATACACATCTCCTTGGCACAGTGTCACACATGATAGGCTTAGATACACAGCTCCTTGGAATAATATCACACATGATATAATTAGATACACGGCTCCTCAACACAATATCACACATGATAGGCTTAGATACACTACTCCCCATCACAGTATCTCATATGATATGATTAGATACACTGCTCTTCAGCACACTATCATATCACATATGAGAGGCTTAGACACATGGCTCCTCAGCACAATATCACACGTTAGGCTTAGATACATGGCTCCTCAGCACAGTATCACACATGGAAGGCTTAGATACACGGCTCCTCAGCACAGTATCACACATGGTAGGCTTAGATACACGGCTCCCCAGCACAGTATCACACATGGTAGGCTTAGATACACAGCTCCCCAGCACAGTATCACACATGGTAGGCTTAGATACACGGCTTCTCAGCACAGTATCACACATGTTGGGCTGAGATACACGACTCCTCAGCACAGTATCACACATGGTAGGCTTAGATACACGGCTCCTCAGCACAGCATTACACATGTTAGGCTTAGATACACGGCTCTTCAGCACAGTATCACACATGGTAGGCTTAGATACACGGCTCCTCAGCACAGTATCACACATGCAAGACTTAGATACACTGCTCCTCAGCACAGCATCACACATGTTAGGCTTAGATACATGGCTCCTCAGCACAGTATCACACATGGTAGGCTTAGATACAAGGCTCCTCAGCACAGTATCACACATGCAAGACTTAGATACACGACTCCCCAGCACAGTATCACACATGGTAGGCTTAGATACACGACTCTCCAGCACAGTATCACACATGGTAGGCTTAGATACACGGCTCCTCAGCAGAGCATCACACATGGTAGGCTTAGATACACGGCTCCCCAGCACAGTATCACACATGAAAGGCTTAGATACATGACTCCTCAGCACAGTATCACGCATGGTAGGCTTAGATATACGACTCCTCAGCACAGTATCACACGTGAAAGGCTTAGATACATGGCCCCTCAGCACAGTATCACACATGGTAGGCTTAGATACATGACTCCTCAGCACAGTATCACACATGAAAGGCTTAGATACACGGCTCCCCAGCACAGTATCACACATGGTAGGCTTAGATACACGGCTTCTCAGTACAGTATCACACATGGTAGGCTTAGGTACATGGCTCCCCAGCACAGTATCACACATGGTAGGCTTAGATACACGGCTCCCCAGCACAGTATCACACATGGTAGGCTTAGATACACGGCTTCTCAGCACAGTATCACACATGGTAGGCTTAGATACACGACTCTCCAGCACAGTATCACACATGGTAGGCTTAGATACACGGCTCCTCAGCAGAGCATCACACATGGTAGGCTTAGATACACGGCTCCCCAGCACAGTATCACACATGAAAGGCTTAGATACATGACTCCTCAGCACAGTATCACGCATGGTAGGCTTAGATATACGACTCCTCAGCACAGTATCACACGTGAAAGGCTTAGATACATGGCCCCTCAGCACAGTATCACACATGGTAGGCTTAGATACATGACTCCTCAGCACAGTATCACACATGAAAGGCTTAGATACACGGCTCCCCAGCACAGTATCACACATGGTAGGCTTAGATACACGGCTTCTCAGCACAGTATCACACATGGTAGGCTTAGGTACATGGCTCCCCAGCACAGTATCACACATGGTAGGCTTAGATACACGGCTCCCCAGCACAGTATCACACATGGTAGGCTTAGATACACGGCTTCTCAGCACAGTATCACACATGGTAGGCTTAGATACACGGCTCCCCAGCACAGTGTCACACATGGTAGGCTTAGATACACGGCTCCCCAGCACAGTATCACACATGGTAGGCTTAGATACACGGCTCCTCAGCACAGTATCACACGTGAAAGGCTTAGATACACAGCTCCTCAGCATAGTATCACACATAGTAGGTGTTGTGAATTCAGCTTTTGGGCTCCCTCCGGTGGTTGTAGAGGGTAATGCAGTTGTGCCTGGACTGCAGGAGTGGACAGGTGTATCTACTAATTGCAAAACTGACTGGGGTATATAGCTTTGCAGGATCCTTTAGTCAGTGCCAGTTGTCCATTGTTCTGGAAGGATTCACTTCCCTGCTGGTCTCTCCAGTTTGCTGTGTTTTTCTACAAAGATAAGTCCTGGCTTTGTTTTTGCTGTCCACCTGCAGTGGACCTTATAGTTCAGTGCTTTTTCATGTTTTTGTCTTGTCCAGCTTTGTCTGTGAAGGATTTTTTGCAGCCAAGCTGTGTCTCTGGAGATGCAGATATACCCTCCATGTCTTTAGTCAGATGTGGTGATTTGTATTTTCTGCGGTGGATATTTTCTAGTGTTTTTATACTGACCGCATAGTACTCTGTTCTATTCTTTCTTTTTAGCTAGTATGGCCTCCTATGCTAAAATCTGATTTCATATCTGTGTATGTCTTTTCCCTCTCTTCTCACAGTCAATATTTGTGGGGGGCTATCTATCCTTTGGGGATTTTCTCTGAGGCAAAATAGGTTTCCTTTTTCTGTCTTTAGGGGTAGTTAGATCTTAGGCTGTGCCGAGGGGTCTAGGGAGTGTTAGGTACCCCCCACGGCTACTTCTAGTTGCGCCGCTAGGTTCAGGGTTTGCGGTCAGTACAGGGACCACCTTCTCCAGAGTACGTCTCATGCTGCTCCTAGGCCACCAGATCATAACAGGTAGGCTTAGATACACGGCTCCCCAGCACAGTATCACACATAGTAGGCTTAGATACACGGCTCCTCAGCACAGTATCACACATGGTAGGCTTAGGTACACAGCTCCTCAGCACAATATCACACATGTTAGGCTTAGATACACGACTCCTCAGCACAGTATCACACATGGTAGGCTTAGATACACGACTCCTCAGCACAGTATCACACATGGTAGGCTTAGATACACGACTCCTCAGCACAGTATCACACATGGTAGGCTTAGATTCATGGCTCCTCAACACAGTATCACACATGTTAGGCTTAGATACATGACTCCTCAGCACAGTATCACACATGTTAGGCTTAGATACATGACTCTTCGGCCCAGTATCATGCATTATAGGCTTAGATACACATCTCCTTGGCACAGTGTCACACATGATAGGCTTAGATACACAGCTCCTTGGAACAATATCACACATGATATAATTAGATACACGGCTCCTCAACACAATATCACACATGATAGGCTTAGATACACTACTCCCCATCACAGTATCTCATATGATATGATTAGATACACTGCTCTTCAGCACACTATCATATCACATATGAGAGGCTTAGATACATGGCTCCTCAGCACAATATCACACGTTAGGCTTAGATACATGGCTCCTCAGCACAGTATCACACATGGAAGGCTTAGATACACGGCTCCTCAGCACAGTATCACACATGGTAGGCTTAGATACACGGCTCCCCAGCACAGTATCACACATGGTAGGCTTAGATACACAGCTCCCCAGCACAGTATCACACATGGTAGGCTTAGATACACGGCTTCTCAGCACAGTATCACACATGTTAGGCTTAGATACACGACTCCTCAGCACAGTATCACACATGGTAGGCTTAGATACACGGCTCCTCAGCACAGTATTACATATGTTAGACTTAGATACACGGCTCTTCAGCACAGTATCACACATGGTAGGCTTAGATACACGGCTCCTCAGCACAGTATCACACATGCAAGACTTAGATACACTGCTCCTCAGCACAGCATCACACATGTTAGGCTTAGATACACGGCTCCTCAGCACAGTATCACACATGGTAGGCTTAGATACAAGGCTCCTCAGCACAGTATCACACATGCAAGACTTAGATACACGACTCCCCAGCACAGTATCACACATGGTAGGCTTAGATACACGGCTCCTCAGCAGAGCATCACACATGGTAGGCTTAGATACACGGCTCCCCAGCACAGTATCACACATGAAAGGCTTAGATACATGACTCCTCAGCACAGTATCACGCATGGTAGGCTTAGATATACGACTCCTCAGCACAGTATCACACGTGAAAGGCTTAGATACACGGCTCCTCAGCACAGTATCACACATGGTAGGTTTAGATACATGACTCCTCAGCACAGTATCACACGTGAAAGGCTTAGATACACAGCTCCTCAGCATAGTATCACACATGGTAGGTGTTGTGAATTCAGCTTTTGGGCTCCCTCCGGTGGTTGTAGAGGGTAATGCAGTTGTGCCTGGACTGCAGGAGTGGACAGGTGTATCTACTAATTGCAAAACTGACTGGGGTATATAGCTTTGCAGGATCCTTTAGTCAGTGCCAGTTGTCCATTGTTCTGGAAGGATTCACTTCACTGCTGGTCTCTCCAGTTTGCTGTGTTTTTCTACAAAGATAAGTCCTGGCTTTGTTTTTGCTGTCCACCTGCAGTGGACCTTATAGTTCAGTGCTTTTTCATGTTTTTGTCTTGTCTAGCTTTGTCTGTGAAGGATTTTTTGCAGCCTAGCTGTGTCTCTGGAGATGCAGATATACCCTCCATGTCTTTAGTCAGATGTGGTGATTTGTATTTTCTGCGGTGGATATTTTCTAGTGTTTTTATACTGACCGCATAGTACTCTGTTCTATTCTTTCTTTTTAGCTAGTATGGCCTCCTATGCTAAAATCTGATTTCATATCTGTGTATGTCTTTTCCCCTCCTCTCACCGTCAATATTTGTGGGGGGCTATCTATCCTTTGGGGATTTTCTCTGAGGCAAAATAGGTTTCCTTTTTCTGTCTTTAGGGGTAGTTAGATCTTAGGCTGTGCCGAGGGGTCTAGGGAGTGTTAGGTACCCCCCACGGCTACTTCTAGTTGCGCCGCTAGGTTCAGGGTTTGCGGTCAGTACAGGGACCACCTTCTCCAGAGTACGTCTCATGCTGCTCCTAGGCCACCAGATCATAACAGGTAGGCTTAGATACACGGCTCCCCAGCACAGTATCACACATGGTAGGCTTAGATACACGACTCCTCAGCACAGTATCACACATGGTAGGCTTAGATACACGGCTGCTCAGCACAGTATCACACATCAAAGGCTTAGGTACATGGCTCCTCAGCACAGTATCACACATGGTAGGCTTAGATACACGGCTCCTCAGCACAGTATCACACATGAAAGGCTTAGATACACGGCTCCTCAGCACAGTATCACACATGGTAGGCTTAGGTACAAAGCTCCTCAGCACAATATCACACATGTTAGGCTTAGATACACGACTCCTCAGCACAGTATCACACATGGTAGGCTTAGATACACGGCTGCTCAGCACAGTATCACACATCAAAGGCTTAGGTACATGGCTCCTCAGCACAGTATCACACATGGTAGGCTTAGATACACGACTCCTCAGCACAGTATCACACATGGTAGGCTTAGATATACGGCTGCTCAGCACAGTATCACACATCAAAGGCTTAGGTACATGGCTCCTCAGCACAGTATCACACATGGTAGGCTTAGATACATGACTCCTCAGCACAGTATCACACATGAAAGGCTTAGATACACGGCTCCTCAGCACAGTATCACACATGGTAGGCTTAGGTACACAGCTCCTCAGCACAATATCACACATGTTAGGCTTAGATACACGACTCCTCAGCACAGTATCACACATGGTAGGCTTAGATACACGACTCCTCAGCACAGTATCACACATGTTAGGCTTAGATACACGACTCCTCAGCACAGTATCACACATTGTAGGCTTAGATTCACGGCTCCTCAACACAGTATCACACGTTAGGCTTAGATACATGACTCCTCAGCACAGTATCACACATGTTAGGCTTAGATACATGACTCCTCAGCACAGTATCACACATGTTAGGCTTAGATACATGTCTCCTCAACACAGTATCACACATGGTAGGATTAGATACACGGCTCCCCAACACAGTATCACACATGGTAGGCTTAGATACATGACTCCTCAGCACAGTATCACACATGGTAGGCTTACATACATGACTCCTCAGCACAGTATCACACATGTTAGGCTTAGATACACGACTCCTCAGCACAGTATCACACATGGTAGGATTAGGTACACGGCTCCTCAGCACAGTATCACACATGTTAGGCTTAGATACGCGGCTCCTCAGCACAGTATCACACATGAAAGGCTTAGATACACACAGGGTGGTGCCATGTACCCGGTGTCTGGGCCGGTTATTAGCGCCTCCGGCTGCTCCTGGCCGCACAGACGACGCTGTGCAGTCGCCGGGATGTGAGGAGCCGCCGGGTGGAGAAGTGTCTTCTCCTTTTATGGATCCCTCCTTGTCTCCCGCTGGCAGAGCCGCGACCTCCGCACCGTCCCCCGTCTACACGGATCCTGGCCCGGGAAAGCTGGGTGACCGATCCCAGCCGACATGTGACCAGCCGGCCGCAGCGCTGTCCTGCACGCTGCAGCCGATCCCTCACTGATCAGGGTGATTCTCACAGAACGGTGCTGATTGCTCTCAGCGATCACGTAGCAAAATAATGTGGGTGAAATCCGCCCAACGTAAGGCTGTGTGCACACGTTCAGGATTTCTTGCAGAAATTTCCTGAGAAAATCCTGAGATTTTCTACAAGAAATCTGCATGCGTTTTTACCGCGTTTTTGGTGCGATTTTTCCAGACATTTCCCAATGCATTATATAGTGGGAAATCCGCGAAAAATCCGCAAAATTAATGAACATGCTGCGTTTTTTACCGCGATGCGTTTTTTTCACGGAAAAAAACCCATCATGTGCACAAAAATTGCGGAATTCATTAAAAATGATGGGATGCATAATGTATGCAGTTTTTTTGCGGTTTTATAGTGTTTTTTTCAGGGAAAAACGTGAAAAATCAGCAACGTGTGCACACAGCCTAAAAGTGAATGAACTGCATGGAAAGAAATGAGAAATCTGCATCAGAGGGGATTTATGGGAGGAAGGAGAGGAGGAACCGCACAAAACCCGCACCGTGTACCCTAATCCTGGTGTGACTGACAGCCAGACACGCCGCCTGTCAGTGAATGTCATCCCTCCGGGGCCGGAGAACACGGCGGAGCTCCATCAGTCACAGTCACCGGGGCGGCAGGGACCGACCTCTTACCGGCACATTGCCTCTGCTATTTAGTAAGTATACCATGTCTCCTCCATGTGTACCTTTTTGTTAGGTCTTGGTTAGACCAATATTTTCCGCTTGTACTGTGTACCTATTTGCACTACCCTATGCATTTAGCTATTTTAGCATGCTGACATACATTGCATCTGATAGGTTAATTTTGGGAGTATTCAATTCTTACAGGGTATATATACATCTATAGGCCTATGTGTATGTTGGTTATGTTGTGTCCCGTTATTGGTTTTCCAGTGGTTTTTCATTTTAACAGTTTTGGTGTATTTGCTACTGTTTTTATTCTAATAAAATTATATTGTGGATTATACTCCGTTTTCTGGTGTGTGTTTTCACCTGTTGTTACTTATGTACCTTTGGAGTTCTCTGGTCCCTATTATTGTTTTCAGGGCATTTGTTCTAGTATTGACAAATAATACCACCATGCAACGCTGGAGAGCACTAGAACACATAGTCCAAAGCAGCGCTCCTCTGTGCCAGCATTAAATAGTGCCCAAATAATAGAGGGCCGTGTGCACAATCTCTGGCCATTACACCACCTCTATCTGCAGTTGTCACCAGTTTTACCTCTGCAAATTCTGGCTGTAATTTTCAGTTGTCTCTGAGCTGGAGGGTGGAGAGAAGCCGCCATCATGTCTCCTATACACAACACACAGACATGAGGGATTCCTGCTCTCCTGTCTCTATGCAGCTCATGTGCAGAAGCGAAGCAACAAGGAGGACATTATACCACAGCACATAGGACATTATACCGCAGCGCTGAGGACATTATACCCCAGCGCTGAGGACATTATACCGCAGCGCTGAGGACATTATACCACAGCACATAGGACATTATACCGCAGCGCTGAGGACATTATACCACAGCACATAGGACATTATACCACAGCACATAGGACATTATACCGCAGCGCTGAGGACATTATACCACAGCGCTGAGGACATTATACCGCAGCACTGAGGACATTATACCGCAGCGCTGAGGACATTATACCCCAGCGCTGAGGACATTATACCGCAGCGCTGAGGACATTATACCGCAGCGCTGAGGACATTATACCCCAGCGCTGAGGACATTATACCGCAGCGCTGAGGACATTATACCGCAGCGCTGAGGACATTATACCGCAGCACTGAGGACATTATACGGCAGCACAGAGGACATTATACCGTAGCCCTGAGGACATTATACTGCAGCGCTAAGGACATTATAAAGCAGCCCTGAGGACATTATACCGCAGCCCTGAGGACATTATACCGCAGCACAGAGGACATTATACCGCAGCCCTGAGGACATTATACCGCAGCGCTGAGAACATTATACCGCAGCGCTGAGAACATTATACCGCAGCGCTGAGGACATTATACCGCAGCGCTGAGGACATTATACCGCAGCGCTGAGGACATTATACCGCAGCGCTGAGGACATTATACCGCAGCGCTGAGGACATTATACCCCAGTGCTGAGGACATTATACCGCAGCACTGAGGACATTATACCCCAGTGCTGAGGACATTATACCGCAGCGCTGAGGACATTATACCCCAGGGCTGAGGACATTATACCGCAGCACTGAGGACATTATACCGCAGCACTGAGGACATTATACTGCAGCACTGAGGACATTATACCTCGGCACTGAGGACATTATACCGCAGCACTGAGCAGAGCAGAGGATGGAAGAGGAAACAATGAAAGAAATGTATCTCTGCTAAAGGTTCCTGATGTTCACTGGTAATGTACGTATACAGTGACTGCACCAGCAGAATAGTGAGTGCAGCTCTGGAGTATAGTACAGGATGTAACTCAGGATCAGTAATGTAATGTATGTACACAGTGACTGCAACAGTAGAATAGTGAGTGCAGCTCTGGAGTATAATACAGGATGTAACTCAGGATCAGTAATGTAATGTATGTACACAGTGACTGCATCAGCAGAATAGTGAGTGCAGCTCTGGGGTATAATACAGGGTGTAACTCAGGATCAGTAATGTATGTACACAGTGACTGCACCAGCAGAATAGTGAGTGCAGCTCAGGGGTATAATACAGGATGTAACTCAGGATCAGTAATGTAATGTATGTACACAGTGACTTCTCCAGCAGAATAGTGAGTGCAGCTCTGGGGTATAATACAAGATATAACTCAGGATCAGTAATGTATGTACACAGTGACTGCACCAGTAGAATAGTGAGTGCAGCTCTGAGGTATAATACAGGATGCAACTCAGGATCAGTAATGTAATGTATGTACACAGTGACTGCACCAGCAGAATAGTGAGTGCAGCTCTGGGGTATAACACAGGATGTAACTCAGGATCAGTAATGTCAGTAATGTAATGTATGTACACAGTGACTGCACCAGCAGAATAGTGAGTGCAGCTCTGGGGTATAATACAGGATGTAACTCAGGATCAATAATGTCAGTAATGTAATGTATGTACACAGTGACTGCACCAGCAGAATAGTGAGTGCAGCTCTGGGGTATAATACAGGATGTAACTCAGGATCAGTAATGTCAGTAATGTAATGTATGTACACAGTGACTGCACCAGCAGAATAGTGAGTGCAGCTCTGGGGTATACTACAGGATATTACTCAGGATCAGTAATGTAATGTATGTACACAGTGACTTCTACAGCAGAATAGTGAGTGCAGCTCTGGGGTATAATACAGGATATAACTCAGGATCAGTAATGTATGTACACAGTGACTGCACCAGTAGAATAGTGAGTGCAGCTCTGAGGTATAATACAGGATGTAACTCAGGATCAGTAATGTCAGTAATGTAATGTATGTACACAGTGTCTGCACCAGCAGAATAGTGAGTGCAGCTCTGGGGTATAATACAGGATGTAACTCAGGATCAATAATGTCAGTAATGTAATGTATGTACACAGTGACTGCGCCAGCAGAATAGTGAGTGCAGCTCTGGGGTATAATACAGGATGTAACTCAGGATCAGTAATGCAATGTATGTACACAGTGACTGCACCAGCAGAATAGTGAGTGCAGCTCTGGAGTATAATACAGGATGTAACTCAGGATCAGTAATGTAATGTATGTACATAGTGACTCCACCAGCAGAATAGTGAGTGCAGCTCTGGGGTATAATACAGGATGTAACTCAGGATCAGTAATGTAATGTATGTACACAGTGACTGCACCAGCAGAATAGTGAGTGCAGCTCTGGAGTATAATACAGGCTGTAACTCAGGATCAGTAATGTAATGTATGTACACAGTGACTGCACCAGCAGAATAGTGAGTGCAGCTCTGGAGTATAATACAGGATATAACTCAGGATCAGTAATGTAACGTATGTACACAGTGACTGCACCAGCAGAATAGTGAGTGCAGCTCTGGGGTATAATACAGGATGTAACTCAGGATCAGTAATGTAATGTATGTACACAGTGACTGCACCAGCAGAATAGTGAGTGCAGCTCTGGAGTATAATACAGGATGTAACCCAGGATCAGAAATGTAATGTATGTACACAGTGACTGCACCAGCAGAATAGTGAGTGCAGCTCTGGAGTATAATAAAGGATGTAACTCAGGATCAGTAATGTAATGTATGTACATAGTGACTCCACCGGCAGAATAGTGAGTGCAGCTCTGGGGTATAATACAGGATGTAACTCAGGATCAGTAATGTAATGTATGTACACAGTGACTGCACCAGCAGAATAGTGAGTGCAGCTCTGGGGTATAATACAGGATGTAACTCAGGATCAGTAATGTAATGTATGTACACAGTGACTGCACCAGCAGAATAGTGAGTGCAGCTCTGGAGTATAATACAGGCTGTAACTCAGGATCAGTAATGTAATGTATGTACACAGTGACTGCACCAGCAGAATAGTGAGTGCAGCTCTGGAGTATAATACAGGATATAACTCAGGATCAGTAATGTAATGTATGTACACAGTGACTGCACCAGCAGAATAGTGAGTGCAGCTCTGGAGTATAATACAGGATATAACTCAGGATCAGTAATGTAATGTATGTACACAGTGACTGCACCAGCAGAATAGTGAGTGCAGCTCTGGAGTATAATACAGGATATAACTCAGGACCAGTAATGTAATGTATGTACACAGTGACTGCACCAGCAGAATAGTGAGTGCAGCTCTGGGGTATAATACAGGAGGTAACTCAGGATCAGTAATGTAACGTATGTACACAGTGACTGCACCAGGAGAATAGTGAGTGCAGCTCTGGGGTATAATACAGGATATAGTTTAGGATAAGAAATATGTTATAATTGTAGCTATTCTCCTCTGTGAACTGAGCACAAGTTTCTCTCTGCCCCATGATAGTTTGTTGCCATTTATAAATGCTGGTGAGATGTCTCAGCCTCTTTTTCCTTAGATATTCTGTAGACTGGATACAATTGTGACAAATCAGAAGAAATCTTAAAAATAGTGAAGAATGAAAACGCTTGGCCTCTGATGTATCAGTTTTGTCGGCATTCTGGAGCTTTTATAACGGGGTCCGGTGATTTCCTCAGAACACATAACGTTGTGAGTTATTGATAATTTAGTGATGATGACAATTGGTGGGAATGGTTGAGTTTCATGGACCGAGGTCTTTTTTCAACCCATGAAATATTGTAAGAATGTATCAATGTTTGGCGTTCTGTTCTAGTGTCCGCCGGCTCCATCACCTGTCTAATATGCCGGTGGAGGTTTATGGCCGAGCACGACTGACAAACTGAACATCATTTCTCCACACAAGTGGTGCCGATGACAGCAGACATGTAGGAATATTGTCCTGGGAGCCTTTTATAGAGTCGGGGGCATCTGAATCCGGAGCTCAGTTCATCCAGAATGTCATAGTGCAAAATGTTCTGCGTCTGCAATCATGGAGCCAAAGGAGAAACCCGAGGGCCGAGGGTTCCCCAAATCCCAAGTGATGCCCCATCCCCTGGAGAAAGCCCAGTCCAGCGCTCGGGTATTTCCAGCAGTCCCATGGACAATCTATGGAGATCGCTCCACCATTCTTGGGGTTCCATCTTGGGATTGTTGGGGTTCCCCCGGCGATTTGCAGACTATCCACTGGATAGATGATAAATTATGATTTGGGGATTAATTTGTGATTTTATCATTATCGGTTCAACCTGCTTCTTTTATTAGCAGTCTTCCTCGGATCACAGTCACGGATGCGGCACCTTCCTGTTCACCGTTCTATATACTGCAGCGCTCACCATTATTATTATTATTTATTTATATAGCACTTACTTCCATGGTGCTGTACATGAGAAAGGGTTACATACAGGGTTATAGATATCGTTTACAGTAAACAGGATTACAGGGGGGAGAGGACCCTGTCCTTGCGGACATTCCCCTTCATCCTGAGCTCCCTGGCTCATGAATATAATCCCAGAGCTGCAGTGTATACTGACACATGGAAGGAGCAAAGAACGATTAGGGAAGGCATAACGATACAGATCTATGGGCCAATCATCCTCCGGGCCATACGCTATACATTTTTGTAATTCTACTGGTTTTTCTACTTCTGCGCTGTCGCATAGCAGAGCTGGGCCTGCGCCTTCGTACATCGTCTGCTCCCACTTGCTGCTGAGACCAAGGAGTAAAATCTAATGTTTTTGTCCCAAGCAGCTGCACAGACCCCCTCATGAATAGTGGGCGGATTACAGGGTCTTTCAGCTACCCCACAAAACCCTGCTGGGGGGAGGGTCCGGCCTGCCATACACCCCCCCTACATTGACACCACCACCACCACAGGCTGCAGACCATCATCACCATTACTTTCCCTCCACCTCAGACCCTTCATGTGGCTTCATCTGCAATTTGCAGAAACCATAATTCTCAAGTCCTGAGAGTGCAGTGGCCACTTGCTGGATTTGTGCTCTCCTCCTCCTCACTACAGGCTGATGAGGAGGAGAACTTGTGTGTTTTGGTACAAGCCTCCTCTCCTGAGCCTTCCCTTCCCCCCTCTCCCCCTGCTCTCAGAGGGGAGGCTCCTATCCTGCTAAAGAAGGGGATTGTTTTAGGAGCCAGAGATCCCATCCAGAGCCCAGAACATGCTCACTTCCTAGAAACTTCCCTCTAACCCAAGGAGCTGGAGAACCAAACTCCAGGAGGGCCCTTTAAATCTGCAGAACCCCCTAGATCCAAATGTATCCATAGGAGAGCAGCTTGCTACATTGTGTCACTTCTGCTTCCTCCTGGTAAGTGCAAAGTTGTTTTTTTTTTTAAAGGAAACCTTTTCTGTCTTGGAATAGTGACTCCTGAAGGCCTCCGTGTAATTCCCGGATTCCTGCATGTTTATCCCACTTCTTGGGGGTCTGCGGAGAGTTTAGCCCCTGAGGTTTCCCAGGCCGGGCCTAGTTGTCTTGGGTCGATCCCGGAATATTCCCTCATGTTGGATCCGGAAGATTTTCCTTCCCAGAACTTTGTGAGGAATAAGGAAACATTGTATCGAAAGATTGTATAAAGTTCTTTATGTTGTTCCGTGACTTTCTGGGGTCCGCCGGGGGGTGGTGGGTCTCGAGCTGACATTGTTTCGGGATGTTCTTTTGTAGGGACAATCTAATATCCTCTTGTCATAAAGCATAAAATTTTTATTTATTTATTGTTTACTTTTTTAAGTTCAATTTTAGAATTTTCTTCAAAAACAATCCTATCCGTCAGTCCCTCGGTGGTCCGCTACATGACATACTACATAGAAAATGTGTTGTATGACATGGAAAGTTGTAAAAGTCAGCAAAATAGCCGCAAAGACCCCAGCAAAAAAAACGAACAAATTGAATTAAATTTGAATGACAAATTTAAAAATATTTAATTTATTATATATAATTTTTTATATAATATATTATTTGTATAATTTATTTATTATATATAATATAATTTAACAATAAATTATATTGAAAATATTTTAGACTTTTTGTTATATATTGATTAGATACAATTTTATTTAAGTAAAACATTAAAGATATTAACTTTTATTTTTTTAAATTTTTTATACGGTTGTTTGCGAAATTCCAAGAAAAAAAAAAAATAACTTTTTTTTTACTTTTTTGTATTTAGAATTTTGATTGTTTATATAAACAGTTGATTACAATGACGTCCCTGCGATTTTATTATATGAAGTGTGTTTATGAGATTGTGATGTAAACTATTAATCGACTGCTTGAGAGACATTAATATTTAAAAAATATATTCAATTTTTAATAAAGCAAATAATTTTTAGTATTATCAGAATGTTACTTATTTGCTTTCTTCGTGGATTTTTCAAAACTTTTCAAAACTTTTTTTTTTGTGTCATTTGCATCATCCCATAGCATTAGCCTGAAGTTTTACATAGTGGGGGACTTTTTTTTAATGTTTTTGTGCATTGTTTGTACTGGACCTTTGCTGTCGCATCTTGTTTCTTAGAACTGCTGATGCTTCTATCGTTTATTCTGTGGTTTCTGAACCAGTTTTGGGGGTCTCGGGTCTGTAATAATTGGGTTGTGGGGGTAACCTCTCTCTGATTTTTCATTGTCATTATGTCTTTTTTTGTGTGTTACTATATCTGTGCCTCATGTGTGGAATTCTTCTGGATGATATTTCCTTGGTCTGAGAAAATGGCGCAAAGTTTGATGTTTGTGTTTAAAAATAACCCGAGTGTAATATATAGTATTCTAACGGTGTCTACTGCTGAACTACAAGTCCCAGAAACTCCAGTAACCACTGGTGGCAGATCCCAAGTGTGCAGATAAGAAAGTGGAGGCTAACTTCTTCATAAGTGTCATTAGTGGGGTCAAGAGTGATGACAGGGCCCTCAAGAATGGATTTTCTCTGTGATGCTGAGTCCGACTGAGTGGAGAGGATTTTGTCTAATGGAGCAGAGGTGGTTGGATGGCGAAGAGCTGATTAGACAAACCCAGCTCTGTCCATTTGCTAATAGGTGTCCCAAGTTTGTGAGAAGATCCATTTATGGGATGGGGCAGAGCTGATTACGAAAGGTTGCAGAGCTAGGTTTGTCACAGAGTCCTGTTGTTTGCATTGGGCACAACTGACTTTGTCTGAAGGCCAGAGTTGATTACAAGATGTAGCAGAGCTGATTTGTTTGGATGGTGCTTTACTGAGCTGATCTGATGGAGCAGAGCTAAGTTTGGTGGGTGGTGAATAGCCATGTAGCAGATGTAACAGAGCTAGGTTTGTCACAGAATCCGGTTTGTCACAGAGTCATGCTGTTTGGATTTGGCACAGCTGAATTTGTCTGAAGGCCAGAGTTGATTACAAGATGTAGCAGAGCTAGGTTGTTTGGATGGTGCTTTACTGAGCTGATCTGATGGAGCAGAGCTAAGTTTGGTGGGTAGCGAATAGCCATGTAACAGCTATAACAGAGCTAGGTTTGTCACAGAGTCATGTTGTTTGCATTTGGCACAGCTGAATTAGTCTGAAGGTCAGAGTTGATTATAAGATGTAGCAGAGCTAGGTAGTTTGGATGATGCCTTACTGAGCTGATCTGATGGAGCAGATCTAAGTTTGGTGGGTGGTGAATAGCCATGTAACAGAGGTAGGTTTGTCACAGAGTCATGTTTGCATTGGGCACAGCTGACTTAGTCTGAAGGTCAGAGTTGATTACAAGATGTAGCAGGGCTGGGTTGTTTGGATGGTATGTTACTGAGCTGGTCTGATGGAGCAGAGCTAAGTTTGGTGGGTGGTGAATAGCCATGTAACAGAGCTAGGTTTGTCACAGAGTCCTATTATTTGCATTTGGCACAGCTGAATTAGTCTGAAGGTCAGAGTTGATTATAAGATGTAGCAGAGCTAGGTTGTTTGGATGATACTTACTGAACTGATTTGATGGAGCAGAGCTAAGTTTAACAGACGTAACAGAGCTAGGTTTGTCACAGTCATGTTGTTTGCATTGGGCACAGCTGAATTAGTCTGAAGGTCAGAGTTGATTATAAGATGTAGCAGAGCAGGGTTGTTTGGATGATGCCTTACTGAGCTGATTTGATGGAGCAGAGCTAAGTTTGGAGGGCGATGAATAGCCATTTAACAGACGTAACAGAGCTAGGTTTGTCACAGAGTCATGTTGTTTGCATTGGGCACAGCTGACTTTGTCTGAAGGTCAGACTTGATTACAAGATATAGCAGAGCTGAGTTATTTTCATGTTGTAGTACTCAGCTGGTCTGATGGAGTAGAGCTAAGTTTCTTGGTTGGCGAATAGCTGTTTATCAGATCTAGCAGAGCTAGGTTTGTCAGATGGAACAAATGAGTTTTTCATGACGACATCAGCAATCCCTGCATGTACTCGACTACATTAGTACTTAAAGGGTTAAAAGGCACCTCCAGCTCTGCTACACCTGCATACATTACATGGTATTACACAACCGGTGATCTGGGCTCCTCCGCCAGTCACAGACCTGCCCAGACAACGCCACAGATCAGTTTCCTCCATTATGAGATGCAGCGGTGACAGGTGAAATCACCGCTGGATATTTTCCCATAAGTCACCGGGCTGATGATACCTGGAGCTGATACTACAACTTTGCCGCGCTGGGGGAGGGGCTTAAAAAAGTGACAACCACTCTGTTCCTTTACTCCGCTCCTAGTGGTTGTCACTTCCCCTCCCCCAGTCGTTCCCATCGGGGGTCACTTAATTCCATTGGGTTGATATAGAAACATCAGCTCTGGGTGGAGTCGCCCTTTAAGACCCTCTATGGCCACTTTTAATCTGCCGTTAGCCATGGAGGGGTCAGTAATAATGTGCGCTGGCGGAGCAGACCTCAGTGTCGCCGGTTTATGGTGGGATTCAGAGGTGTGAGAATACGCTACAGAGCGGACAAGGTGTATGTATGACCCGAGGACATGGGGGGCCGTGGAAAACACAAGGGGGCGCAGCCACAGAGAGCCACCAACATTATTTCCCAGCATGCTGTCTGGGCAGAAGGTGGCGTCATTACCTGAAAGAGGGCGTCTTGGGTGTCTTGGGGGCACTTATTAGAGGGGATGTCTGCTAGTGGTCTACCCCTTCTTAAATGCTAATTCACCCACCAGATCGGTGGTGTAGTAAAGATGCCGTGTCTACTGGTGGTACCGTGAATGCTGCAGCCAATCGGCAACCCATGATTAGTCGCAGTGTTCATGATTGGCTGCAGCGGTCATATGACATAACAATGTCAGGAGACACAGCATCGACATCTCTGGGATGGCACCGCTCCTGAACTTTGCGTGTTGGCATTTAAGAAGGAATTGTCGAGTAGTGGACATCCCCTTTAAGTGGGTGCACTTGTACGCAACTTATGCAAATTAGCTCTCTTCCACCAGGAAATGCAATAGGTCTGAGATCTAGCCACCACTGTAAAAGGGAATGTCCCAACAGTAATTAATACTAACTGGTGGGTGCCACGTGGCGTCCGGAGTCCCGTGACCACGTGTCATGCCAATCCTCACCTATGGCGGCAAAAAAAGCCGGGCGACAATGGTTTCCTCACTCTGTCATGTTCTGCCAGATTCATCTTGTTAAGATCACTGCTTGCTTTGTCAGCAAGAAATAAATAGGGAGCGAGCGGCACCATCAGCGGGGGCAGCCTGATCTCGGGAGGTGGGCACTGATTATCTCCGCCATTGTAACGGGGTTTAATCAGGGGGCGTCCTGGGCCCAGGAGCCGACAATCTACAGAAGGGCACGGCGCGGCCTCTCAGGTGAGTCCCAAAAATGATCTCGTGATGCAGAAGTTTCCGTCTCGTCTCCCATTAGAATTTATGAGATGATTTCAGCCAGAAGTCAAATGAGGACAGAGGCGCGATTAACTATTCACGTGCCGGCAGCCTGCCAGGGCGCTCACACCCCGATCTCTCCTCACTGGCTGCAATCTGACACTTTCCCCTTCACACTGGATTACTTTTGGGGTCAGATGTAGCAGAGCCGAGATTCCTATAAGACGTGTCACATGTGTACATGGGGGCTCTTCTATAAAGGCCCTTAAATGCTGATGAATTGTGTCCAAATATTGTGGCCCTTGTTAGATGGGGGGGTATGGCGCCACTGTAACTTGTCAGCACCCCTCCCCCGCTCTGCAGATCACCTATGATTCATTGTTCTGCAGGGGCAGCACTGGGCACGGGGAGCTCCACCTCCTGGCTAAAAGCTGACCAATCACCACTGCCCGTGCCATAGGACTTGCATTCCAATGAAGGGACGGAGCCAAGTTCACTTCTAATATTTGCCCCCAAGGCCCAATATTTTTTTTTCTTTGTACAGACTCCCTCATATTTGGATCCCACATGGAAATGCCCTCATAAGTCCTCAAGGGCCGGGGACGCACAAGGGGGCGAGGGCTGGGGACACACAAGGAGGCGAGGGCTGGGGACGCACAAGGGGGCGAGGGCTGGGGACGCACAAGGAGGCGAGGGTCGGGGACGCACAAGGGGGCGAGGGCTGGGGACGCACAAGGGAGCGAGGGCTGGGGATGCACAAGGGGGCGAGGGCTGGGGACGCACAAGGGGGCGAGGGCTGGGGACGTAAAGGGGGCAAGGGCTGGAGACGCACAAGGGGGCGAGGGCTGGGGACGCACAAGGAGGCGAGGGCTGGGGACGCACAAGGGGGCGAGGGCTGGGGATGCACAAGGAGGCGAGGGTCGGGGACGCACAAGGGGGCGAGGGCTGGGGACGCACAAGGGAGCGAGGGCTGGGGATGCACAAGGGGGCGAGGGCTGGGGACGCACAAGGGGGCGAGGGCTGGGGACGTAAAGGGGGCAAGGGCTGGAGAAGCACAAGGGGGCGAGGGCTGGGGACGCACAAGGGGGCGAGGGCTGGGGACGCACAAGGGGGCGAGGGCTGGGGACGCACAAGGGGGCGAGGGCTGGGGATGTATAAGGAGGTGAGGGCTGGGGATGTATAAGGAGGTGAGGGCTGGAGACGCACAAGGGGGCGAGGGCTGGGGACGCACAAGGGGGCAAGGGCTGGAGACGCACAAGGGGGCGAGGGCTGGGGACGCACAAGGGGGCGAGGGCTGGGGACGCACAAGGGAGCGAGGGCTGGGGACGCACAAGGGGGCGAGGGCTGGGGACATAAAGGGGCGAGGGCTGGGGACGCACAAGGGGGCGAGGGCTGGGGACGCACAAGGGGGCGAGGGCTGGGGACGCACAAGGGGGCGAGGGCTGGGGACGCACAACGATGCGAGGGCTGGGGATGTACAAGGAGGCGAGGGCTGGGGACGCACAAGGGGGCGAGGGCTGGGGACTCACAAGGGGGCGAGGGCCAACAACACACAAGGGGACACACAAGGGGCGAGGGCCGGGAAGGCACAAGGGGGCGAGGGCCGGGGATGCACAAGGGGGTGAGGGACGCACAAGGGGGCGAGGGCCGGGGACGCACAAGGAAGCGAGGGCCGGGGACGCACAAGGGGGCGAGGGCTGGGGACGCACAAGGAGGCGAGGGCCGGGAAGGCACAAGGGGGCGAGGGCCGGGAAGGCACAAGGGGGCGAGGGCTGGGGACGCACAAGGGGGCGAGGGCTGGGGACGCACAAGGGGGCGAGGGCTGGGGACGCACAAGGAGGCGAGGGCTGGGGACGCACAAGGGGGCGAGGGCTGGGGACGCACAAGGAGGCGAGGGTCGGGGACGCACAAGGGGGCGAGGGCTGGGGACGCACAAGGGAGCGAGGGCTGGGGATGCACAAGGGGGCGAGGGCTGGGGACGCACAAGGGGGCGAGGGCTGGGGACGTAAAGGGGGCAAGGGCTGGAGACGCACAAGGGGGCGAGGGCTGGGGACGCACAAGGGGGCGAGGGCTGGGGACGCACAAGGGGGCGAGGGCTGGGGATGTATAATTAGGTGAGGGCTGGGGATGTATAAGGAGGTGAGGGCTGGAGACGCACAAGGGGGCGAGGGCTGGGGACGCACAAGGGGGCAAGGGCTGGAGACGCACAAGGGGGTGAGAGCTGGGGACGCACAAGGGGGCGAGGGCTGGGGACGCACAAGGGGGCGAGGGCTGGGGACGCACAAGGGGGCGAGGGCTGGGGACGCACAAGGGAGCGAGGGCTGGGGACGCACAAGGGGGCGAGGGCTGGGAACGTAAAGGGGCGAGGGCTGGGGACGCACAAGGGGGCGAGGGCTGGGGACGCACAAGGGGGCGAGGGCTGGGGACGCACAACGATGCGAGGGCTGGGGATGTACAAGGAGGCGAGGGCTGGGGACGCACAAGGGGGCGAGGGCTGGGGACTCAGAAGGGGGCGAGGGCCAACAACACACAAGGGGACACACAAGGGGCGAGGGCCGGGAAGGCACAAGGGGGCGAGGGCTGGGAGGCACAAGGGGGTGAGGGCTGGGGACACACAAGGAGGTGAGGGCTGGGGAGGCACAAGGGGGCGAGGGCTGGGGAGGCACAAGGGGGCGAGGACCAGTGACATCCAACGGGCGAGGGCTGGGGACACACAAGGGTGTGAGGGCTGGGGACGCACAAAATGGCAAAGGCTAATAACGCACAAGGGGGCGAGGGCCAGGGACACACAAGGGGTGAGGGCCGGGAACGCACAAGGGGGCGAGGCCCGGGGAGGCACAAGGAGGCGAGGGCCAGGGACATCCAAGGGGCGAGGGCCGGGGACGCACAAGGGGGCGAGGGACGCACAAGGGGGCGAGGGTCGGGGACGCACAAGGGGGCGAGGGCCGGGGACGCACAAGGGGGCAAGGGCTGGGGACGCACAAGGAGGCGAGGGCCGGGAAGGCACAAGGGGGCGAGGGCCGGGAAGGCACAAGGGGGCGAGGGCTGGGGACGCACAAGGGGGCGAGGGCTGGGGACGCACAAGGGGGCGAGGGCTGGGGACGCACAAGGGGGCGAGGGCTGGGGACGCACAAGGGGGCGAGGGCTGGGGACGCACAAGGGGGTGAGGGCTGGGGACGCACAAGGGGGCAAGGGCCAGGGACAAACAAGGAGGTGAGGGTCAGAGATGAACATGGAGGATGAGGGCCGCTGACACACAAGGAGGTTTTGGCCAGGGCCGAACAAGGAGGCGAAGGCCAGAGACGTACCAGGAGGCCAGGGCCGGGGATCCACAGACTTATAAAACTTTTGCTGTTCTTTAACTATAAAACGTGGAGCAAAGTTTATTACATATTTTAGAAGCTACAAATTATTGCGCTCAGAAAAAGCTGCCACAAAGCTCAATTTTTTTTCCGATCTTTCAGAGGATTTGTTTAGGTTTACCATAAGCGCTGTGCATATATTATACATAGGAGCAGTGTGTATATATTATATATTCCATATATGTGCTGTGCATATACTATATATAGGGGGGGTGTATATACTATATATATAGGTGCTGTGTATATACTATATATAGGAGCTGTGTGTATATATTACATCAAGGAGCTTTGCATATACCATACATAGGGTCTGTGTGTATATACTATATATAGGAGCTATGTGTATATACTATATATAGGGGCTGTGCATATACTATATATAGGAGCTGTGCATATACTATATATAGGAGCTGTGTGTATATATTATATATAGTTGTTGTGTGTATACATTATATATAGGGGTGTGTACATACTATTTATAGGTGATGTGTGTGTGTGTGTGTATATACAGTGTATATAGGTGAAGTGTGTGTATATACCATACATAGGGGCTGTGTGTATATACTATACATAGGGGCTGTGTGTATATACTATATATAGGAGCTATGTGTATATACTATATATGGGTGCTGTGTGTATATACTATACATAGGGGCTGTGTGTGTATATACTATATATAGGAGCTGTGTGTATACTATATATATGTGCTGTGTATATAGACTATATCTAGGAGCTGTATGTATATACTTTTTATAGGTCATGTGTGTGTATATACTGTATATAGGAGCTGTGTGTATATACTGTATATAGGAGCTGTGTGTATACTGTATATAGGAGCTTTTTGTATATACTATGTATATAGGTGATGTGGGTATATACTCAAATATAGGTGCTGTGTGTATACTTTATATAGGTGCTACGTGTATATAGGTGCTTGTGTATATACTATATATAAAAGCTGTGCGTGTATATATACTACTGTGTATATACTGTATATAGGAGCTGTGTGTGTATATACTATATATAGGAGCTGCGTGTATATAGATGCTGTGTGTATATACTATATATAGGAGCTGTGCATATATATACTACTGTGTATATACTGTATATAGGTGCTGTGTGTATATACTGTTTATAGGTGCTGTGTATATACTATATATAGGTTCGGTGTGTATCTAATATATAATTGCCTAGAATACTACTTCCTGCAATTTGTGCCAACTTCCGTGGCTTTGTCCGGAGCTAATGTCTGGAGCTAATGTCCGGAGCTAATGTCTGGAGCTAATGTCCGGAGCTAATGTCTGGAGCTAATGTCCGGAGCTAATGTCCGGAGCTAATGTCCGGAGCTAATGTCCGGAGATAAGCGACGTCAACAGTGTCCAGTGTCTGATTGGTTGCCGCCTGCTGCGAGCGACCAATCAGAAACGTGCCGTACTGTGACACACTCCGCCCACCATTTTGGTGTGATTTTTGAATTTTTACCTCACAGCAAGTTTCTACTGCGTGGAGGCGGGCCCAGTGACGTTGCTCTTCAAGCTCCTGCCGAATTTCGTCAAAAAAATGATAATACCATTTACCAAAACTATATATATTTAGTTGTGAAGTGGTTCAGTGACATTTTCACACCAATTTTGAACTTTTGTTTGGTGTTTTCTCCATATACTGCCTATTATTTTTGTTCTTTCTTACTATTATTTATTAATTGTATTATTCTTACATTTGAATAAATAAAGTATATATGGATTCTAGACTCCCGATTCTTTAGAATCGGGCTGCCATCTAGTATACTATATAAAAATTGAGAGTCCTCAGTGGTTGATACCTTGAGGACTCTCAATTCTAAATATTTTTCTATCCACTGGCTAACACGGTACCAAGATATATTTATATACTATATATAGATGCTGTGTATATACTATATATAGGTTCGGTGTGTATATGCTATGTATAGGTTATGTGTGTATATACTATATATAGGTTCTGTGTGTATATTATATATATATATATATATATATATGGTGCTGTGTATATACTATATATAGGTGCTGTGTATATACTATATATAGGTTCGGTGTGTATATACTATATATAGGTGCTGGGTATATACTATGTATAGGTTCTGTGTGTATATACTATATAGGTTCTGTGTGTGTATATACTATATATAGGTGCTGTGTATATACTATATATAGGTGCTGTGTGTGTATACTATATATAGGTGCTGTGTATATACTATATATAGGTGCTGTGTATATACTATATATAGGTTCTGTGTGTATATACTATATATAGGTTCTGTGTGTATATACTATATATAGGTTCTGTGTGTATATACTATATAGGTTCTGTGTGTATATACTATGTATAGGTTCTGTGTGTATATACTATATATAGGTGCTGTGTATATACTATGTATAGGTTCAGTGTGTATATACTATGTATAGGTTCTGTGTGTATATACTATATATAGGTTCTGTGTGTATATACTATATATAGGTTCTGTGTGTATATACTATATAGGTTCTGTGTGTATATACTATGTATAGGTTCTGTGTGTATATACTATATATAGGTGCTGTGTATATACTATGTATAGGTTCAGTGTGTATATACTATGTATAGGTTCAGTGTGTATATACTATATATAGGGTCTGTGTGTATATACTATATATAGTTGCTGTGTATATACTATATATAGCTGTGTGTGTATACTATATATAGGTTCGGTGTGTATATACTATATCTAGGAGCTGTGTGTATATACTATATATAGGTTCGGTGTGTATATACTATGTATAGGTTCTGTGTGTATATACTATATATAGGTGCTGGGTATATACTGTGTATATGTGCCATGTGTGATGGATGATGGCGGTATTTTTATCGCTGGCACACTAATGAGAGATGATGTCCTGAGTGGGGATTTCTTTCCTGCCTCATTGATGTTTTTCAGGTGAGATTTTATGATTATTTTTTTTCTTTTTATGTCGTTACCTCTCTACAAGGTTATTCCTACAATTTACAGATGGGGGCGGTTTTATTGCGCCCCTGGCGCTCACATCAGGTGGCATTATTGGTTTCCTGTAGGCTTCGTTGTGCTCCACGGTAATGATGGGATGGAGTCATTTACTGCGGCCTCCAGCTGCGGTTAATTAGAGGCCGGTGTGAGCGAGGTATAAATGCCGCCATTGTCTGCGGCGGCGGCAGCTTCTAATGTGTCGCCCAGAAGTGGCGCGTATAATATCGCAGTTACGAGGCCACAATAGGACACCCTATAAATGTCCGGAATAGCAGCGCCCGCATTCCTCCGCTCGCCCGTGGCCTCCGCCTTCTGGTGACAGCTATGGGGGGTTCACAGGCTGAGATGCCGCAAACCTTAAGAAAACACGACCTGAGGTCGCTAATCCCATCCCCCGGTCACCTGAAGCCGCAAACCCCAAACCCCAGACCGCTCTGGGGGTAGAGAGCGGAAACCGCGGCGCTGTCACCGGTGGGTAGTATATGAGGTTATGTGGCCCTGTATGGCGGTATTATTTAGGCACAATATGTTGGCATTATTTGGGCAGTGTATAGGAAGATAAAGGTAACTTATGGCGACATTAAATGACTGATTTACGGTACTCTTATTTGCGCAGTCTATAGAATCATTTTGCGCACTATATGGGAGTATTATTTAGGGACTGTATGGTGGTATGCTTTTCAGCACTGTATGGCAGCATTGTTTGCCAACTGTAGGGGATTGTTTGCGCAGTGTATGTTGGCACTGTGTGGCAAGTGGTGTATGTTCCGTTACTTGTGCGGTGTATAGGAGAATTATTTAGGCACTGTTTGGCGCTATGTGGCTAGTGTATGGCACTTTTATTGGCCAGTATATAAGAGCATTATTTGGGCACTTTAATGTGGTATTAAATCACCATATGTGTGCATTATGTACGCTGTGTTGTATGGAACTGCTATTTTAATGTGGTATGGTAGTATTATGGTAGTATTATTCCGCTGTAGTATGGCAGCGTTCGTACAGTAATTTGTGGATTAGTTGGAGCTGCTGCTCACATTATATGGTGGTATTTTATTACTGCATGCTGTAGTTGAGCAGTGTATTGTGGTATTTTACTGCTGTATGACGGTATTGTAACGGTCACTGGTGACATGTGGATTTTCTTCCAATCATTTTCAACAATACAGCAAATATCGACCCTTGTATTGTATGTCGCCATTTACACTGCAATCATCTGCGCTGAGTCTCTGCTGCTGACAGCTGGTCTCTGTACAGGTTACATGAGCGACATGCTGCTGACAATCAGTGATTTATATGACCACGTCGGCCGACAAACCAGCTCCTTTCTCCAGCGATCGCTGGCACCGCGCAGGAGAAGCTCCTGTGAACGATTATATATCAGTCATCAGCTCCAGTACTGAACACAGCCAGTAAGAGAAACACTGGTGATGGCGGCAATGTGCAATCTGTTTGGCGGTATTAATTATTTAGCGTATTTATAAAACTGTTACTTATATATTATAAGACAAGATTGTTCATCAGCTGTATGATGATATTATATGGACACTGTGTGGTAATATTATATGAGCGCTGTATGGTGATATTATGAGGACTGTATGGTGATATTATATGAGCACTGTATGGTAATATTATATGAGCACTGTATGGTGATATTATATGAGCACTGTATGGTGATATTATGAGTGCTGTATGGTGGTATATGAGCACTGTATGGTGATATATGAGCACTGTATGGTGATATTATATGAGCGCTGTATGGTGATATTATATGAGGACTGTATGGTGGTATATGAGCACTGTATGGTGATATTATATGAGCACTGTATGGTGATATTATATGAGCACTGTATGGTGATATTATGAGCACTGTATGGTGATATTATATGAGCACTGTATGGTGATATTATATGAGGACTGTATGGTGGTATATGAGCACTGTATGGTGATATTATATGAGCACTGTATGGTGATATTATATGAGCGCTGTATGGTAATATTATATGAGGACTGTATGGTGATATTATATGAGCGCTGTATGGTAATATTATATGAGCACTGTATGGTGATATTATATGAGCACTGTATGGTGATATTATGAGCGCTGTATGGTGGTATATGAGCACTGTATGGTGATATATGAGCACTGTATGGTGATATTATATGAGGACTGTATGGTGGTATATGAGCACTGTATGGTGATATTATATGAGCACTGTATGGTGATATTATATGAGCACTGTATGGTGATATTATATGAGCACTGTATGGTGGCATATGAGCACTGTATGGTGATATATGAGCACTGTATGGTGATATTATATGAGCGCTGTATGGTGGCATATGAGCACTGTATGGTGATATATGAGCACTGTATGGTGATATTATATGAGGACTGTATGGTGGTATATGAGCACTGTATGGTGGTATATGAGCACTGTATGGTGATATTATATGAGCACTGTATGGTGATATTATATGAGCGCTGTATGGTGGTATATGAGCACTGTATGGTGATATTATATGAGGACTGTATGGTGATATGATCCAGCAACATGCGCACCCACGCAGAAACCTTGCACACCTAGACACCCACACACTCTCTGACTCCATCCTACCATTAGCATCCATATCCTCACTCCACGACACAGACAGTGCTGCTGCTTTCTACAATGCCACTCTCACATCAGCTATTGACACGGTTGCCCCTCTCGTCCATGGCAGAGCGCGACATATCAATAGACAACCTTGGCATAATAACACCACCAAAAAGCTAAGGCAAGTGTCCAGGGTTGCGGAGCGGCGTTGGAAGAAAACACACTCGCA
The DNA here is from genome assembly GCF_032444005.1 of Ranitomeya imitator. NCBI lineage: Eukaryota > Metazoa > Chordata > Amphibia > Anura > Dendrobatidae > Ranitomeya > Ranitomeya imitator. Next base: position 15,167,948 of record NC_091284.1, on the reverse strand, counting down.
AGATGACTTCACTGTATTCAAACAAGCAACACTCGCTTTTAAATCTGCACTCACCTCTGCTAAACAGGCCTACTTCACAACCCTCGTATCTTCCCTATCCCACAACCCCAAACAGTTATTCAAAACATTTAACTCCCTCCTCCGCCCCCCACTGCCCCCTCCAACCTCCCTCATCTCTGCTGAGGACTTCGCCACACACTTTAAAAATAAGATCGACCAGACAAGGCAAGTCTTTATTGTTCAACCACCACAACCCCTTTGTATACCAGACCAATGCCCAAACCCCATAACCTCCCTATCCAACATCACTGAAGGGGGACTTAATTGTCTCCTCTCCAAATCCCACCTCACCACCTGTGCGCTCGACCCATCCCATCCCACCTCCTCCCCAACCTCACCACCACACTTATCCCATCCCTAACCCACCTCTTCAACCTATCACTAACTTCTGGCACCTTCCCCTCTGCGTTCAAACATGCCACAATCACGCCTATCCTTAAAAAGCCAACCCTCGATCCAACCGCTATGTCCAGCTATCGCCCAATATCGCTGCTCCCATTTGCTTCCAAACTTCTGGAGCAGCACGTCCACTCTGAACTCTCCTCCCACCTCTCATCTAACTTGTTGTACGACAATCTACAATCTGGTTTCCGCCCCCATCACTCAACTGAGACTGCCCTGACCAAAATCACTAACGACCTACTTACCGCCAAAGCTACTGGACAATACTCTGTACTCCTCCTTCTAGACCTGTCCTCTGCTTTTGACACAGTTGATCACTGCCTCTTACTACAGATCCTCTCCTCCTTTGGCATCAAGGACCTCGCCCTATCCTGGATCGCCTCATACCTTTCCAACCGCACATTCAGCGTCTCCCACTCCCATACTACCTCCTCATCCCACCCTCTCTCTGTTGGAGGCCCCCAAGGCTCTGTTCTAGGACCCCTACTCTTCTCAATCTATACACTTGGCTTGGGACAACTCATAAAGTCCCATGGATTCCAGTACCACCTCTATGCTGACGACACTCAGATCTACCTCTCTGGCCCAGATGTCACCTCTCTGCTGTCCAGAATCCCAGAGTGTCTATCAGCCATATCCTCCTTCTTCTCCTCTCGCTTCCTCAAACTCAATGTGGACAAATCTGAACTCATCATCTTTCCTCCATCCCACAAATCTTCCTTACTTGACCGATCTATCGCAGTCCATGACATCATGCTTTCCCCTGTACCCGCAGTCCGGTGCCTCGGAGTAACCTTCGACTCTGCCCTGTCCTTCAAACCACACATCCATGCTCTTTCCACCTCCTGTCGCCTCCAGCTCAAAAATATCTCCAGGATCCGTCCTTTCCTCAACCCCCAATCTACTAAAATGCTTGTGCACGCCCTCATCATTTCCCGCCTTGACTACTGCAACATCCTTTTCTGTGGCCTCCCTGCTAACACCCTTACACCTCTCCAGTCCATCCTTAACTCTGCTGCCCGACTAATCCATCTCTCTCCTCGCTACTCCTCCGCTTCCCCCCTCTGCAAATCTCTTCACTGGCTCCCATTCCCTCAGCGTATCCAGTTCAAATTGCTAATACTGACCTACAAAGCCATCCACAACCTGTCTCCTCCATATATCTCTGAACTAATCTCCCGATATCTTCCCTCACGTGACCTCCGGTCCTCCCAAGACCTCCTTCTCTCCTCCACACTTATTCGCTCCTCATCCAATCGCCTCCAAGACTTCTCCCGAATATCCCCCATCCTCTGGAACTCTCTGCCCCAACACGTCCGACTATCAACCACAGTCGGATCCTTCAGACGGAACCTGAAAACCCATCTCTTCAGGAAAGCCTACAGCCTGCACTGACACCGCTGCTGCCTCATCACCAACGAAGCTACCGCCTCACCAACACCGGAGCTACCGCCTCACCAACACCGGAGCTACCGCCTCACCAACACCGGAGCTACCGCCTCACCAACACCGGAGCTACCGCCTCACCAACACCGGAGCTACCGCCTCACCAACACCGGAGCTACCGCCTCACCAACACCGGAGCTACCGCCTCACCAACACCGGAGCTACCGCCTCACCAACACCGGAGCTACCGCCTCACCAACACCGGAGCTACCGCCTCACCAACACCGGAGCTACCGCCTCACCAACACCGGAGCTACCGCCTCACCAACACCGGAGCTACCGCCTCACCAACACCGGAGCTACCGCCTCACCAACACCGGAGCTACCGCCTCACCAACACCGGAGCTCCTGCAACCCTCAACCTACTGTCTCCTTCCCCATAATCCTGTAGAATGTAAGCCCGCAAGGGCAGGTTCCTCGCCCCTCTGTATCAGTCCGTCATTGTTAGTTTGTTTACTGTATGTGATATTTGTAACTTGTATGTAACCCCTTCTCATGTACAGCATCATGGAATCAATGGTGCTATATAAATAAATAATAATATTATATGAGCACTGTATGGTGGTGTATGGGCACTGTATGGTGATATTATATGAGCGCTGTATGGTAATATTATATGAGCACTGTATGGTGATATTATATGAGCGCTGTATAGTGATATTATATGAGCGCTCTATGGCGGTATATGAGCACTGTATGGTGGTATTATATGAGCGCTGTATGGTGATATTATATGAGCGCTGTATAGTGATATTATATGAGCGCTCTATGGCGTATATGAGCACTGTATGGTGGTATTATATGAGCGCTGTATGGTGATATTATGAGCACTGTATGGTGATATTATATGATCGCTGTATGGTGGTATATGAGCACTGTATGGTGATATTATATGAGCACTGTATGGTGATATATGAGCGCTGTATGGCGGTATGAGTACTGTATGGTGGTATTATATGAGCGCTGTATGGTGATATTATATGAGCGCTGTATAATAATAATAATAATATTTTTATTTATATAGCGCCAACATATTCTGCAGCGCTTTACAAATTATAGACGGGAATTGTACAGACAATAGACATTACAGCATAACAGAAATATAGTTCAATACAGATACCAGAGGAGTGAGGGCGCTGCTGCTCGCAAGCTTACAAACTATGAGGAAAAGGGGAGACACGAGAGGTGGATGGTAACAATTGCTTTAGTTATTCGGACCAACCATAGTGTAAGGCTCGGGTGTTCATGTAAAGCTGCATGAACCAGTTAACTGCCTAAGTATGTAGCAGTACAGACACAGAGGGCTATTAACTGCATAAAGTGTATGAGAACATGATGCGAGGAACCTTTTTTTTTTTTTTTTTATAAATAGGCCACACAGGGATCGTTAGGTTAATGCATTGAGGCGGTAGGCCAGTCTGAACAAATGAGTTTTTAGGGTACGCTTAAAACTGTGGGGATTGGGGATTAATCGTATTAACCTAGGTAGTGAATTCCAAAGAATCGGCGCAGCACGTGTAAAGTCTTGGAGACGGGAGTGGGAGGTTCTGATTATTGAGGATGCTAACCTGAGGTCATTAGCGGAGCGGAGGGCACGGGTAGGGTGGTAGACTGAGACCAGAGAGGAGATGTAGGGTGGTGCTGAGCCATGGAGAGCTTTGTGGATGAGGGTAGTAGTTTTGTACTGGATTCTGGAGTGGATGGGTAGCCAGTGTAATGACTGGCACAGGGTAGAGGCATCGGTGTAACGGTTGGTGAGGAATATGATCCTGGCTGCAGCATTCAGGACAGATTGGAGCGGGGACTGGAGGAGATGTGACGGAATGGGGTCACTGGTGCAAGTGGTTGGGCGAGAAGATGCAAGGAGCCTGCTTACTTCTTCTGTAACTGCTTCAAAGTCAGAGAGTGAACTAGATGCAGTGGGGGAGGGAGGACAGTGCATGGTATGAAGAGATTGGGAGATGATTTCCTGTCGAATGTGGTCAATTTTTTCTTTGAAGTAATTGGCCAGATCGTCAGCACCGAGATCCGTGGTTGGGGCCTGCTTTCTTGGGTTGAGTAGGGACTGGAACGTGTCAAAGAGACGTTTAGGGTTATTGGACAGGGAGGTGATGAGGGTGTTGAAGTAGGTTTGTTTGGAGAGGTGAAGGGCAGAATTGTATGTCTTTAGCATGAACTTATAATGGATGAAATCTTCGGGTAGATTAGATTTTCTCCACAGACGTTCTGCGCACCTGGAGCACCGCTGCAGGGAACGTGTTTGCAGCGTGGGCCACGGTTGTTGCCGTCTGTGCCGAGTTGTTTTATGTATAGGAGGAGCAGCTTCATCCATGTATCCGCTGTATGGCGGTATATGAGTACTGTTTGGTATATGAGCACTGTATGGTAATATTATATGAGCACTGTATGGTGATATTATATGAGGACTGTATGGCGGTATATGAGCACTGTATGGTGATATTATATGAGCACTGTATGGTGATATTATATGAGCGCTGTATGGTGATATTATTTGAGCACTGTATGGTGATATTATATGAGCACTGTATGGTGATATTATATGAGCGCTGTATGGTGGTGTATGAGCACTGTATGGTGATATTATATGAGGACTGTATGGTAATATGAGCGCTGTATGGTGATATGAGCACTGTATGGTAATATTATATGAGCACTGTATTGTGATATGAGCACTGTATGGTGATAATATGAGAACTGTATGGTGGTATTATATGAGCGCTGTATGGTGATATTATGAGCACTGTATGGTGATATTATATGAGCGCTGTATGGTGGTATATGAGCACTGTATGGTGATATATGAGCGCTGTATGGTGGTATATGAGCACTGTATGGTGATATTATATGAGCACTGTATGGTGATATTATATGAGCACTGTATGGTTCTATTATATGAGCACTGTATGGTGATATTATATGAGCACTGTATGGTGATATGAGGACTGGTGGGCTATGAGCACTGTATGGTGATATTATGAGCACTGTATGGTGATATTACATGAGTACTGTATGGTGGTATATGAGCACTGTATGGTGATATATGAGCACTGTATGGTGATATTATATGAGGACTGTATGGTGGTATATGAGCACTGTATGGTGATATTATATGAGCACTGTATGGTGATATTATATGAGCACTGTATGGTGATATTATATGAGCACTGTATGGTGGCATATGAGCACTGTATGGTGATATATGAGCACTGTATGGTGATATTATATGAGCGCTGTATGGTGGCATATGAGCACTGTATGGTGATATATGAGCACTGTATGGTGATATTATATGAGGACTGTATGGTGGTATATGAGCACTGTATGGTGGTATATGAGCACTGTATGGTGATATTATATGAGCACTGTATGGTGATATTATATGAGCGCTGTATGGTGGTATATGAGCACTGTATGGTGATATTATATGAGGACTGTATGGTGATATGATCCAGCAACATGCGCACCCACGCAGAAACCTTGCACACCTAGACACCCACACACTCTCTGACTCCATCCTACCATTAGCATCCATATCCTCACTCCACGACACAGACAGTGCTGCTGCTTTCTACAATGCCACTCTCACATCAGCTATTGACACGGTTGCCCCTCTCGTCCATGGCAGAGCGCGACATATCAATAGACAACCTTGGCATAATAACACCACCAAAAAGCTAAGGCAAGTGTCCAGGGTTGCGGAGCGGCGTTGGAAGAAAACACACTCGCAAGATGACTTCACTGTATTCAAACAAGCAACACTCGCTTTTAAATCTGCACTCACCTCTGCTAAACAGGCCTACTTCACAACCCTCGTATCTTCCCTATCCCACAACCCCAAACAGTTATTCAAAACATTTAACTCCCTCCTCCGCCCCCCACTGCCCCCTCCAACCTCCCTCATCTCTGCTGAGGACTTCGCCACACACTTTAAAAATAAGATCGACCAGACAAGGCAAGTCTTTATTGTTCAACCACCACAACCCCTTTGTATACCAGACCAATGCCCAAACCCCATAACCTCCCTATCCAACATCACTGAAGGGGGACTTAATTGTCTCCTCTCCAAATCCCACCTCACCACCTGTGCGCTCGACCCATCCCATCCCACCTCCTCCCCAACCTCACCACCACACTTATCCCATCCCTAACCCACCTCTTCAACCTATCACTAACTTCTGGCACCTTCCCCTCTGCGTTCAAACATGCCACAATCACGCCTATCCTTAAAAAGCCAACCCTCGATCCAACCGCTATGTCCAGCTATCGCCCAATATCGCTGCTCCCATTTGCTTCCAAACTTCTGGAGCAGCATGTCCACTCTGAACTCTCCTCCCACCTCTCATCTAACTTGTTGTACGACAATCTACAATCTGGTTTCCGCCCCCATCACTCAACTGAGACTGCCCTGACCAAAATCACTAACGACCTACTTACCGCCAAAGCTACTGGACAATACTCTGTACTCCTCCTTCTAGACCTGTCCTCTGCTTTTGACACAGTTGATCACTGCCTCTTACTACAGATCCTCTCCTCCTTTGGCATCAAGGACCTCGCCCTATCCTGGATCGCCTCATACCTTTCCAACCGCACATTCAGCGTCTCCCACTCCCATACTACCTCCTCATCCCACCCTCTCTCTGTTGGAGGCCCCCAAGGCTCTGTTCTAGGACCCCTACTCTTCTCAATCTATACACTTGGCTTGGGACAACTCATAAAGTCCCATGGATTCCAGTACCACCTCTATGCTGACGACACTCAGATCTACCTCTCTGGCCCAGATGTCACCTCTCTGCTGTCCAGAATCCCAGAGTGTCTATCAGCCATATCCTCCTTCTTCTCCTCTCGCTTCCTCAAACTCAATGTGGACAAATCTGAACTCATCATCTTTCCTCCATCCCACAAATCTTCCTTACTTGACCGATCTATCGCAGTCCATGACATCATGCTTTCCCCTGTACCCGCAGTCCGGTGCCTCGGAGTAACCTTCGACTCTGCCCTGTCCTTCAAACCACACATCCATGCTCTTTCCACCTCCTGTCGCCTCCAGCTCAAAAATATCTCCAGGATCCGTCCTTTCCTCAACCCCCAATCTACTAAAATGCTTGTGCACGCCCTCATCATTTCCCGCCTTGACTACTGCAACATCCTTTTCTGTGGCCTCCCTGCTAACACCCTTACACCTCTCCAGTCCATCCTTAACTCTGCTGCCCGACTAATCCATCTCTCTCCTCGCTACTCCTCCGCTTCCCCCCTCTGCAAATCTCTTCACTGGCTCCCATTCCCTCAGCGTATCCAGTTCAAATTGCTAATACTGACCTACAAAGCCATCCACAACCTGTCTCCTCCATATATCTCTGAACTAATCTCCCGATATCTTCCCTCACGTGACCTCCGGTCCTCCCAAGACCTCCTTCTCTCCTCCACACTTATTCGCTCCTCATCCAATCGCCTCCAAGACTTCTCCCGAATATCCCCCATCCTCTGGAACTCTCTGCCCCAACACGTCCGACTATCAACCACAGTCGGATCCTTCAGACGGAACCTGAAAACCCATCTCTTCAGGAAAGCCTACAGCCTGCACTGACACCGCTGCTGCCTCACCAACACCGGAGCTACCGCCTCACCAACACCGGAGCTACCGCCTCACCAACACCGGAGCTACCGCCTCACCAACACCGGAGCTACCGCCTCACCAACACCGGAGCTACCGCCTCACCAACACCGGAGCTACCGCCTCACCAACACCGGAGCTACCGCCTCACCAACACCGGAGCTACCGCCTCACCAACACCGGAGCTACCGCCTCACCAACACCGGAGCTACCGCCTCACCAACACCGGAGCTACCGCCTCACCAACACCGGAGCTACCGCCTCACCAACACCGGAGCTACCGCCTCACCAACACCGGAGCTACCGCCTCACCAACACCGGAGCTACCGCCTCACCAACACCGGAGCTCCTGCAACCCTCAACCTACTGTCTCCTTCCCCATAATCCTGTAGAATGTAAGCCCGCAAGGGCAGGTTCCTCGCCCCTCTGTATCAGTCCGTCATTGTTAGTTTGTTTACTGTATGTGATATTTGTAACTTGTATGTAACCCCTTCTCATGTACAGCATCATGGAATCAATGGTGCTATATAAATAAATAATAATATTATATGAGCACTGTATGGTGGTGTATGGGCACTGTATGGTGATATTATATGAGCGCTGTATGGTAATATTATATGAGCACTGTATGGTGATATTATATGAGCGCTGTATAGTGATATTATATGAGCGCTCTATGGCGGTATATGAGCACTGTATGGTGGTATTATATGAGCGCTGTATGGTGATATTATATGAGCGCTGTATAGTGATATTATATGAGCGCTCTATGGCGTATATGAGCACTGTATGGTGGTATTATATGAGCGCTGTATGGTGATATTATGAGCACTGTATGGTGATATTATATGATCGCTGTATGGTGGTATATGAGCACTGTATGGTGATATTATATGAGCACTGTATGGTGATATATGAGCGCTGTATGGCGGTATGAGTACTGTATGGTGGTATTATATGAGCGCTGTATGGTGATATTATATGAGCGCTGTATAATAATAATAATAATATTTTTATTTATATAGCGCCAACATATTCTGCAGCGCTTTACAAATTATAGACGGGAATTGTACAGACAATAGACATTACAGCATAACAGAAATATAGTTCAATACAGATACCAGAGGAGTGAGGGCGCTGCTGCTCGCAAGCTTACAAACTATGAGGAAAAGGGGAGACACGAGAGGTTGATGATAACAATTGCTTTAGTTATTCGGACCAACCATAGTGTAAGGCTCGGGTGTTCATGTAAAGCTGCATGAACCAGTTAACTGCCTAAGTATGTAGCAGTACAGACACAGAGGGCTAATACTGCATAAAGTGAATGAGAACATGATGCGAGGAACCTTTTTTTTTTTTTTTTTATAAATAGGCCACACAGGGATCGTTAGGTTAATGCATTGAGGCGGTAGGCCAGTCTGAACAAATGAGTTTTTAGGGTACGCTTAAAACTGTGGGGATTGGGGATTAATCGTATTAACCTAGGTAGTGAATTCCAAAGAATCGGCGCAGCACGTGTAAAGTCTTGGAGACGGGAGTGGGAGGTTCTGATTATTGAGGATGCTAACCTGAGGTCATTAGCGGAGCGGAGGGCACGGGTAGGGTGGTAGACTGAGACCAGAGAGGAGATGTAGGGTGGTGCTGAGCCATGGAGAGCTTTGTGGATGAGGGTAGTAGTTTTGTACTGGATTCTGGAGTGGATGGGTAGCCAGTGTAATGACTGGCACAGGGTAGAGGCATCGGTGTAACGGTTGGTGAGGAATATGATCCTGGCTGCAGCATTCAGGACAGATTGGAGCGGGGACTGGAGGAGATGTGACGGAATGGGGTCACTGGTGCAAGTGGTTGGGCGAGAAGATGCAAGGAGCCTGCTTACTTCTTCTGTAACTGCTTCAAAGTCAGAGAGTGAACTAGATGCAGTGGGGGAGGGAGGACAGTGCATGGTATGAAGAGATTGGGAGATGATTTCCTGTCGAATGTGGTCAATTTTTTCTTTGAAGTAATTGGCCAGATCGTCAGCACCGAGATCCGTGGTTGGGGCCTGCTTTCTTGGGTTGAGTAGGGACTGGAACGTGTCAAAGAGACGTTTAGGGTTATTGGACAGGGAGGTGATGAGGGTGTTGAAGTAGGTTTGTTTGGAGAGGTGAAGGGCAGAATTGTATGTCTTTAGCATGAACTTATAATGGATGAAATCTTCGGGTAGATTAGATTTTCTCCACAGACGTTCTGCGCACCTGGAGCACCGCTGCAGGGAACGTGTTTGCAGCGTGGGCCACGGTTGTTGCCGTCTGTGCCGAGTTGTTTTATGTATAGGAGGAGCAGCTTCATCCATGTATCCGCTGTATGGCGGTATATGAGTACTGTTTGGTATATGAGCACTGTATGGTAATATTATATGAGCACTGTATGGTGATATTATATGAGGACTGTATGGCGGTATATGAGCACTGTATGGTGATATTATATGAGCACTGTATGGTGATATTATATGAGCGCTGTATGGTGATATTATTTGAGCACTGTATGGTGATATTATATGAGCACTGTATGGTGATATTATATGAGCGCTGTATGGTGGTGTATGAGCACTGTATGGTGATATTATATGAGGACTGTATGGTAATATGAGCGCTGTATGGTGATATGAGCACTGTATGGTAATATTATATGAGCACTGTATTGTGATATGAGCACTGTATGGTGATAATATGAGAACTGTATGGTGGTATTATATGAGCGCTGTATGGTGATATTATGAGCACTGTATGGTGATATTATATGAGCGCTGTATGGTGGTATATGAGCACTGTATGGTGATATATGAGCGCTGTATGGTGGTATATGAGCACTGTATGGTGATATTATATGAGCACTGTATGGTGATATTATATGAGCACTGTATGGTTCTATTATATGAGCACTGTATGGTGATATTATATGAGCACTGTATGGTGATATGAGGACTGGTGGGCTATGAGCACTGTATGGTGATATTATGAGCACTGTATGGTGATATTACATGAGTACTGTATGGTGGTATATGAGCACTGTATGGTGATATATGAGCACTGTATGGTGATATTATATGAGGACTGTATGATGGTATATGAGCACTGTATGGTGATATTATATGAGCACTGTATGGTGATATATGACCCTTGTATGGTGATATTATATGAGCGCTGTATGGTGGTATATGAGCACTGTATGGTGATATTATATGAGCGCTGTATGGTGGTGTATGAGCACTGTATGGTGATATTATATGAGCACTGTATGGTGATATTATATGAGCGCTGTATGGTGGTATATGAGCACTGTATGGTGATATTATTTGAGCACTGTATGGTGATATTATGAGCACTGTATGGTGATATTATGAGCACTGTATGGTGATATTATGAGCACTATATGGTGATATTATGAGCGCTGTATGGTGATATATGAGCACTGTATGGTGATATATGAGCGCTGTATGGCGGTATTATATGAGCGCTGTATTGTGATATTATATGAGCGCTGTATGGTGATATTATGAGCACTGTATGGTGATATTATATGAGCGCTGTATGGAGGTATGAGTACTGTATGGTGGTATTATATGAGCACTGTATGGTGATATTATATGAAGACTATATGGTGATATTATATGAGCACTGTATGGTTATATATGAGCGCGGCATGGTGATATTATATGAGGACTGTATGGTGGTATTATATGAGCGCTGTATGGTGATATTATGAGCACTGTATGGTGATATTATATGAGCGCTGTATGGAGGTATGAGTACTGTATGGTGGTATTATATGAGCACTGTATGGTGATATTATATGAGCACTGTATGGTTATATATGAGCGCGGCATGGTGATATTATATGAGGACTGTATGGTGGTATTATATGAGCGCTGTATGGTGATATTATGAGCACTGTATGGTGATATTATATGAGCGCTGTATGGAGGTATGAGTACTGTATGGTGGTATTATATGAGCACTGTATGGTGATATTATATGAAGACTATATGGTGATATTATATGAGGACTGTATGGTGGTATTTGAGCACTGTATGGTGGTATATGAGCACTGTATGGTTATATATAAGCGCTGTATAGTGATATTATGAGCACTGTATGGTGATATTATATGAGCGCGGCATGGTGATATTATATGAAGACTATATGGTGATATTATATGAGGACTGTATGGTGGTATTTGAGCACTGTATGGTGGTATATGAGCACTGTATGGTTATATATAAGCGCTGTATAGTGATATTATGAGCACTGTATGGTGATATTATATGAGCGCGGCATGGTGATATTATATGAGGACTGTATGGTGGTATTATATGAGCGCTGTATGGTGATATTATTTGAGCGCTATTGCATGAGCACTGTATGACTAAAGAAATTTAGGACTAACGTTAAGTTTACGACTTTGGATACTGTATGTGCAGGAACATGAACAGACCCAGAAAGCAAATGATGTCTTCAGCGTTTGTGCTATTGTTTTGAACACTGATGACAATGTGCGTTGTTTGGAGCTGTGACTTGGACATTGTATGATGACATTTTTCAGCACTTTATGGTGATATTTGAGCACTGTACAGTAGTGTTATTTGTATAGCGGTATTGGGCAGTGTATAGTGGTTTTATCTGAGCACTGTATGGTGATATTATTTGGATTCTCTGTAGTATTTAGGTTTTGTATGGTGGTGTTTAGCCGCTGTAAGGTGGTATATGAGAACTGTATTATTATTATTATTTATTATTATAGCGCCATTTATTCCATGGCGTGTTACATGTGAGGAGGGGTATACATAATAAATACAAGTACAATAATCTTAAACAATACAAGTCACAACTGGTACAGGAGGAGAGAGGACCCTGCCCGCGAGGGCTCACAATCTACAAGACTGTATGGTGGAGTTATTTGGCCACTGTACGGTGGTATATGAGAACTGTATGGCGGTGTTAATTGGCAATTATACAGTGGTATATGAGAACTGTATGGTGTTATTTGGCCACTGTACAGTGGTATATGAGAACTGTATGGCAGAGTTTCCACTGTGCAGTGGTATATGAGAACTGTATGGCAGTGTTTCCACTGTGCAGTGGTATATGAGAACTGTATGGCAGAGTTTCCACTGTGCAGTGGTATATGAGAACTGTATGGCAGTGTTTCCACTGTGCAGTGGTATATGAGAACTGTATGGCAGAGTTTCCACTGTGCAGTGGTATATGAGAACTGTATGGCAGTGTTTCCACTGTGCAGTGGTATATGAGAACTGTATGGCGGTGTTTCCACTGTGCGGTGGTATATGAGAACTGTATGGCGGTGTTATTTGGCCACTATATAGTGATATATATGAATGAACTGTATGGCAGTGTTAATTGGCAACTGTACTGTGGTATATGAGAACTGTATGGCAGTGTTATTTGGCCACTGTATGGCGGTGTTATTTGGCCACTGTACAGTGGTATGAGATCTGTATGGTGGTGTTATTTAGCAATTATACAGTGGTATATGAGAACTGTATGGTGGTGTTTGGTCACTATATGGTGGTATTAAGTCACTGTACGGTTGCATATGAGGACTGTATGATATTTGGCCACTGTCTGATGGTATATGAGAACTGTATGGCGGTGTTAATTGGCAGTTGTATGGTGGTATGAAACTCGTATAGGGCGGTGTTTGGCCACTGTACGGTGGTATATGAGTACTGCATAGTGGTATTTGGTTATTGTACTGTGGTATATGAGAACTGTATGGCAATGTTTCTCAGTGGTATGGTGGTATATGAGAACTATATGGCGGTGTTATTTGGCAGTTGTATGGTGATATATGAGAACTGTATGGCGGTGTTGGCCACTGTACTGTGGTATATGAGAACTGTATGGCGGTGCTATTTGGCAGTTGTATGGTGATATATGAGAACTGTATGGCGGTGTTGGCCACTGTACTGTGGTATATGAGAACTGTATGGCGGTGGTATTTGGCAGTTGTATGGTGGTATATGAGAACTGTATGGCGGTGGTATTTGGCCACTGTACGGTGGTATATGAGAACTATATGGCGGTGTTATTTGGCCACTGTACGGTGGTATATGAGAACTGTATGGCGGTGTTATTTGGCCACTGTACGGTGGTATATGAGGACTCTATGGCGGTGTTATTTGGCCACTGTACATTGGTATATGAGTACTGCATAGTGGTATTTGGCTATTGTACTGTGGTATATGAGAACTGTATGGCGGTGCTATTTGGCAGTTGTATGGTGATATATGAGAACTGTATGGCGGTGTTGGCCACTGTACTGTGGTATATGAGAACTGTATGGCGATGGTATTTGGCAGTTGTATGGTGGTATATGAGAACTGTATGGCGGTGGTATTTGGCCACTGTACGGTGGTATATGAGAACTGTATGGAGGTGGCATTTGGCCACTGTACGTTGGTATATGAGAACTGTATGGCGGTGTTAATTGGCAGTTGTACGGTGGTATGAGACTCGTATAGGGCGGTGTTTGGCCAAGGTACGGTGGTATATGAGATCTGTATGGCGGTGTTTTTTTGTCCACTGTACTGTGGTATATGAGAACTGTATGGCGGTGTTAATTGACAGTTGTACGGTGGTATATGAGAACAGTATGGCGGTGTTATTTGGCCACTGTACGGTGGTATATGAGAACTGTATGGCAGTGTTAATTGGCCACTGTATGGCAGTGTTATTTGGCCACTGTACAGTGGTATGAGATCTGTATGGTGGTGTTATTTAGCAATTATACAGTGGTATATGAGAACTGTATGGTGGTGTTTGGTCACTATATGGTGGTATTAGGTCACTGTACGGTTGCATATGAGGACTGTATGATATTTGGCCACTGTCTGATGGTATATGAGAACTGTATGGCGGTGTTAATTGGCAGTTGTATGGTGGTATGAAACTCGTATAGGGCGGTGTTTGGCCACTGTACGGTGGTATATGAGTACTGCATAGTGGTATTTGGTTATTGTACTGTGGTATATGAGAACTGTATGGCAATGTTTCTCAGTGGTATGGTGGTATATGAGAACTATATGGCGGTGTTATTTGGCCACTGTACGGTGGTATATGAGAACTGTATGGCGGTGTTATTTGGCCACTGTACGGTGGTATATGAGGACTCTATGGCGGTGTTATTTGGCCACTGTACATTGGTATATGAGTACTGCATAGTGGTATTTGGCTATTGTACTGTGGTATATGAGAACTGTATGGCGGTGCTATTTGGCAGTTGTATGGTGATATATGAGAACTGTATGGCGGTGTTGGCCACTGTACTGTGGTATATGAGAACTGTATGGCGGTGGTATATGAGAACTATATGGCGGTGGTATTTGGCCACTGTACGGTGGTATATGAGAACTGTATGGAGGTGGCATTTGGCCACTGTACGTTGGTATATGAGAACTGTATGGCGGTGTTAATTGGCAGTTGTACGGTGGTATGAGACTCGTATAGGGCAGTGTTTGGCCACTGTACTGTGGTATATGAGAACTGTATGGCGGTGTTATTTGGCCACTGTACTGTGGTATATGAGAACTGTATGGCGGTGTTAATTGACAGTTGTACGGTGGTATATGAGAACAGTATGGCGGTGTTATTTGGCCACTGTACGGTGGTATATGAGAACTGTATGGCGGTGTTTTTTGTCCACTGTACTGTGGTATATGAGAACTGTATGGCGGTGTTAATTGACAGTTGTACGGTGGTATATGAGAACAGTATGGCGGTGGTATTTGGCCACTGTACGGTGGTATATGAGTACTGCATAGTGGTATTTGGTTATTGTACTGTGGTATATGAGAACTGTATGGCAGTGTTTCTCAGTGGTATGGTGGTATATGAGAACTGTATGGCGGTCTTATTTGGCCACTGTACGGTGGTATATGAGAACTGTATGGCGGTGTTATTTGGCCACTGTATGGTGGTATATGAGAACTGTATGGTGGTGTTATTTGGCAGTTGTATGGTGGTATATGAGAACTGTATGGCGGTGTTTTTTGGCCATTGTATGGTGGTATATGAGATCTGTATGGTGGTGGTATATGAGAACTGTATGGCGGTGTTATTTGGCCACTGTACGGTGGTATATGAGAACTGTATGGGGTTGCTATTTGGCAGTTGTGCGGTGGTATATGAGAACTGTATGGCGGTGTTGGCCACTGTACTGTGGTATATGAGAACTGTATGGCGGTGTTTTTTGGCCACTGTACATTGGTATATGAGTACTGCATAGTGGTATTTGGCTATTGTACTGTGGTATATGAGAACTGTATGGCGGTGCTATTTGGCAGTTGTTTGGTGGTATATGAGAACTGTATGGCGGTGTTGGCCACTGTACTGTCGTATATGAGAACTGTATGGCGGTGTTTTTTGGCCATTGTATGGTGGTATATGAGATCTGTATGGTGATGGTATTTGGCCACTGTACGGTGGTATATGAGAACTGTATGGTGGTGGTATTTGGCCACTGTACTGTGGTATATGAGAACTGTATGGCGATGTTAATTGACATTTGCACGGTGATATATGAGAACTATATGGCGGTGATTTTTGGCCACTGTACGGTGGTATATGAGAACTGTATGGCGGTGGTATTTGGCCACTGTACGGTGGTATATGAGAACTGTATGGCGATGTTAATTGACAGTTAGCGTGCTGCCGCTCTCTGACACAGTATGGCTGTATTCCTTGGTGGATCTGCAGTGTGCACAAGAGCTTACAATCTATAACCCTCAGACGGGAACGGTCACTTCTGATAAACCTGTGACTTGTATCCCGCCCTGTCGTGTCCTTGCTGGGATCAGAGCTCGGACATATTGGTGTCGTCCTATCGACCGTCCAGGATGTCGGGAGGAGAACGCGGATCGATCCTTCATTCTCTTCCTGAATTAAAGTCACACATGGTATAAAAAGGCGGAGGAGAATGTAATAACGCCGATATATTGACCCGGGGAAGTGTCTGATGCTACAGGATGGAGGCCGAAGCTGAGCACTTATATCAGATCTTATACTCCAGTCACATCCAAAGCTGCAGTCAGGATTCTGGGGGTCCTGTATCTCCTCCTGGTAGGGGCATTGCCCAGAGCCCACTCTGTTGTGCTGCATTATCGGGCATATCATTCCCCAACTGGTCAGTCACATTGGTGGTGCAGCTTTGGATGTGACTAGAGTATAATCATGAAGTCGATCAGGATCTGCGGGTGCAGTGTGGCATCGCCCGGGCACAGTGCTGACACCGCTACTGTGATCCTAGACCCCCGGCAGATCGTCTTCTGCTGGAGTTTCCTAATTTGTCTCTTATGTTATAAGTCAGGCTATGTGCACACGTTGCGGATTAGGCTTAGGAATTTCTGGTGCGGATTCTGCCTCTCCTGGCAGAAAACGCAGCTGCGGGTTTGTCGCGTTTTTTTGTGCATTTCCGCAGCGTTTTTTGTGCGTTTTTGCTGTGGATTTGCTGTGTTTTTTTACCCCTGCGGTTTCCTATAATGGAATGGGTACAAAAACGCTGCAGATTCACAAAAAAGAAGTGGCATGCTTTTCGCATTGATTTACATTTTACTGTAAATCAACTGCGGATCTGCAGCGTTTCTGCACCACAAAAAATCCGCAGAGACCAGTGCCAGTGATCCCATCATACCCGGTGAGCTGCATACAAGATTTAGATACACGGCTCAGCAGACGGTATCACACAGGAGAGGATTAGATACTTGTGTTGGGGAGGGAGGAGGATTTGGGTCTGAACTTCTAATTATCCGTCTGTCGCCATTTTTGGTCTCCGCGGGGCGATGGGATAAGAGCACTTGACTAAAGCAAACTGCGGATTATCCCAGAGGCGCCTGCTGCACTGTGTGTACAAGGGATGAAAGGAGAGTGAATGTCACCGAGGGATGAGCGGCCTGAGGGCGGCCTATAGAAAGTGTGCTGCTGATAGGCGGCATCCTCAGTGAGGTCACCGCTGATCTCTGGTGATGGATAGGAGACATTCTCAGTGATGTCACCTCTGATCTCTGGTGATGGATAGGAGACATTCTCAGTGATGTCACCTCTGATCTCTGGTGATGGATAGGAGACATTCTCAGTGATGTCACCGCTGATCTCTGGTGATGGATAGGAGGCATTCTCAGTGAGGTCACCGCTGATCTCTGGTGATGGATAGGAGGCATTCTCAGTGATGTCACCTCTGATCTCTGGTGATGGATAGGAGACATTCTCAGTGATGTCACCTCTGATCTCTAGTGATGGATAGGAGGCATTCTCAGTGAGGTCACCGCTGATCTCTGGTGATGGATAGGAGGCATTCTCAGTGATGTCACCTCTGATCTCTGGTGATGGATAGGAGACATTCTCAGTGATGTCACCGCTGATCATTAGTGATGGATAGGAGGCATTCTCAGTGAGGTCACCTCTGATCTCTGGTGATGGATAGGAGGCATTCTCAGTGATGTCACCGCTGATCATTAGTGATGGATAGGAGACATTCTCAGTGATGTCACCGTTGATCTCTGGTGATGGATAGGAGGCATTCTCAGTGATGTCACCGCTGATCTCTGGTGATGGATAGGAGGCATTCTCAGTGATGTCACCTCTGATCTCTAGTGATGGATAGGAGGCATTCTCAGTGATGTCACCTCTGATCTCTAGTGATGGATAGGAGGCATTCTCAGTGAGGTCACCGCTGATCTCTGGTGATGGATAGGAGGCATTCTCAGTGATGTCACCGCTGATCATTAGTGATGGATAGGAGGCATTCTCAGTGAGGTCACCTCTGATCTCTGGTGATGGATAGGAGGCATTCTCAGTGATGTCACCGCTGATCATTAGTGATGGATAGGAGACATTCTCAGTGATGTCACCGTTGATCTCTGGTGATGGATAGGAGGCATTCTCAGTGATGTCACCGCTGATCTCTGGTGATGGATAGGAGGCATTCTCAGTGATGTCACCTCTGATCTCTAGTGATGGATAGGAGGCATTCTCAGTGATGTCACCTCTGATCTCTAGTGATGGATAGGAGGCATTCTCAGTGAGGTCACCGCTGATCTCTGGTGATGGATAGGAGGCATTCTCAGTGATGTCACCTCTGATCTCTGGTGATGGATAGGAGACATTCTCAGTGATGTCACCGCTGATCATTAGTGATGGATAGGAGGCATTCTCAGTGAGGTCACCTCTGATCTCTGGTGATGGATAGGAGACATTCTCAGTGATGTCACCGCTGATCATTAGTGATGGAT
Source organism: Ranitomeya imitator (assembly GCF_032444005.1). Taxonomy (NCBI): domain Eukaryota; kingdom Metazoa; phylum Chordata; class Amphibia; order Anura; family Dendrobatidae; genus Ranitomeya; species Ranitomeya imitator. Next base: position 15,149,124 of record NC_091284.1, on the reverse strand, counting down.
AGGAGACATTCTCAGTGATGTCACCGTTGATCTCTGGTGATGGATAGGAGGCATTCTCAGTGATGTCACCGCTGATCTCTGGTGATGGATAGGAGGCATTCTCAGTGATGTCACCGCTGATCTCTGGTGATGGATAGGAGGCATTCTCAGTGATGTCACCTCTGATCTTTGGTGATGGATAGGAGGCATTCTCAGTGATGTCACCGCTGATCTCTGGTGATGGATAGGAGACATTCTCAGTGATGTCACCGCTGATCTCTGGTGATGGATAGGAGGCATTCTCAGTGATGTCACCGCTGATCTCTGGTGATGGATAGGAGGCATTCTCAGTGAGGTCACCTCTGATCTCTGGTGATGGATAGGAGGCATTCTCAGTGATGTCACCTCTGATCTCTGGTGATGGATAGGAGACATTCTCAGTGATGTCACCGCTGATCTCTGGTGATGGATAGGAGGCATTCTCAGTGATGTCACCTCTGATCTCTGGTGATGGATAGGAGACATTCTCAGTGATGTCACCGCTGATCTCTGGTGATGGATAGGAGGCATTCTCAGTGAGGTCACCGCTGATCTCTGGTGATGGATAGGAGGCATTCTCAGTGATGTCACCTCTGATCTCTGGCGATGGATGGGAAGCATTCTCAGTGATGTCACCGCTGATCTCTGGTGATGGATAGGAGGCATTCTCAGTGATGTCACCTCTGATCTCTGGTGATGGATAGGAGACATTCTCAGTGATGTCACCGCTGATCTCTGGTGATGGATAGGAGGCATTCTCAGTGATGTCACCTCTGATCTTTGGTGATGGATAGGAGGCATTCTCAGTGATGTCACCGCTGATCTCTGGTGATGGATAGGAGACATTCTCAGTGAGGTCACCGCTGATCTCTGGTGATGGATAGGAGGCATTCTCAGTGATGTCACCGCTGATCTCTGGTGATGGATAGGAGGCATTCTCAGTGATATCACCGCTGATCTCTGGTGATGGATAGGAGGCATTCTCAGTGAGGTCACCTCTGATCTCTGGTGATGGATAGGAGGCATTCTCAGTGAGGTCACCTCTGATCTCTGGTGATGGATAGGAGGCATTCTCAGTGAGGTCACCTCTGATCTCTGGTGATGGATAGGAGGCATTCTCAGTGATGTCACCTCTGATCTCTGGTGATGGATAGGAGACATTCTCAGTGAGGTCACCGCTGATCTCTGGTGATGAGTGTGAACCTCTGGTTTTCGCTCTTTGATTTCCTCTGGTTCTTCTCCTCTTCGCACACTGTTATGACTCTGCGCTGGTGCTGATGTGCGGAGATTCCTGATGGATTGGCGACATCACACAGAGATTAGCTAAATCCACAGTGGCTGGGTCTCCGCTTGGTTTCCTCCTTGTGCTCCATGTTTGCTCTGAGCACAGTGTGAAGCTGAAATGTGGCTGGAAGCAGGTGGCACAAAGCGCCAAAAGCAAACACGTGAAGAGATCCACTAATCCCACAGAGAAATTAAAGGGATTGTCCACTTACAACAAACTCTTGTAAATTGCCCTCTAAGGACTTGTTCACACAATGGGAGGGAGACGGAGGAACAAATCCACCTGCAAACTGTGCATTGTTCCTCCCACTGTGAGGGGAATCGGCAATGCCGCTCACACTGGGGTGGGAGAACAGATTAAATGGGGGTAAATTTCCGAATTATTGATGCCATGCCTCAGAAGCAATGCAAGCTGGCAATAGAGCGGCGCCACCCAGTGGTCTGAATGTGGGACTTTGGGAATGGTCCAGTAGTCATTCAGAGTAAAGTGTTTATGGTTCTAGATGCTGGAGTTCAGGTGTCCATGGGGCTGAGGTTTGGGTGTCCATAGGGCTCTTGTACCCGAGGTGCGGGCTCCGTGGGGCTCTTGGAGTCAAGATGCGGGCATCCGTGGGGCTCTTGTACCCGAGGTGCGGGCGTCCGTGGGGCTCTTGTACCCGAGGTGTGGGCGTCCGTGGGGCTCTTGGAGCTGAGGGGTGGGGATCCGTGGGGTTCTCGAGTCCAGAAATAAGTATTTAAGTGTTGCTGGTTCTAGGTGCTGCAGTGCAGATACTCGTGGGTTATTTTCAGCTCTGTAGTTCAGGCATCCTTGGTTCTGGACGCTGCAGTTGAGGTGTCTAAAAAGATGCTCTGTACTGTACTGATGGCAATGGAAGGCTGAAATGGCTCTTGGCATTTTTTTTTTTTCTTTGCATTATGGATTCCAAATACTTCCAAAACATGGATAAAAAAAAAAACCCTGAAGGATAAAACTCTGGGGGAAAAAATAAAAAAAAGCGCTTAGAAAACGACCTAAGAAAAGTTTACAAAAACTTAGGGAAAATGAGCGATTCCTGATTTCTCTTCAGCATGAAAAATAGATGTTAGGATTCATGTGTTTATGGTTTTAGATTTTCGGTTGAGGTGTTGTCAGTTTGGGACGCTGCGGTTGAGGTGCCCGTGCTTCAAGATGCTGCGGTTGATGTGCCCATGCTTCAGGATGCTGTGGTTGATGTGCCCGTGCTTCAGGACGCTGTGGTTGATGTGCCCATTCTTCAGGATGCTGTGGTTGATGTGCCCGTGCTTCAGGACGCTGTGGTTGATGTGCCCGTGCTTCAGGACGCTGTGGTTGATGTGCCCGTGCTTCAGGACGCTGTGGTTGATCTGTCCGTGCTTCAGGACGCTGTGGTTGAAGTGCCCGTGCTTCAGGACGCTGTGGTTGATGTGCCCGTGCTTCAAAACGCTGTGGTTGATGTGCCCGTGCTTCAGGACGCTGTGGTTGAAGTGCCCGTGCTTCAGGACGCTGTGGTTGAAGTGCCCGTGCTTCAAAACGCTGTGGTTGATGTGTCCGTGCTTCAGGACGCTGCGGTTGAGGTGCCCGTGCTTCAGGACGCTGCGGTTGAGGTGCCCGTGCTTCAGGACGCTGTGGTTGATGTGCCCGTGCTTCAGGACGCTGTGGTTGATGTGCCCGTGCTTCAGGACGCTGTGGTTGAGGTGCCCGTGCTTCAGGTCGCTGTGGTTGATGTGCCCGTGCTTCAGGACGCTGTGGTTGATGTGCCCGTGCTTCAGGACGCTGTGGTTGAGGTGCCCGTGCTTCAGGTCGCTGTGGTTGATGTGCCCGTGCTTCAGGTCGCTGTGGTTGATGTGCCCGTGCTTCAGGACGCTGCGGTTGAGGTGCCCGTGCTTCAGGACGCTGCGGTTGAGGTGCCCGTGCTTCAGGACGCTGTGGTTGATGTGCCCGTGCTTCAGGACGCTGTGGTTGATGTGCCCGTGCTTCAGGACGCTGTGGTTGATGTGCCCGTGCTTCAGGTCGCTGTGGTTGATGTGCCCGTGCTTCAGGTCGCTGTGGTTGATGTGCCCGTGCTTCAGGACGCTGTGGTTGATGTGCCCGTGCTTCAGGACGCTGTGGTTGATGTGCCCGTGCTTCAGGACGCTGCGGTTGATGTGCCCGTGTTTCAGGATACTGCAGTTGATATGTCCATGCTTCGGGTCACTGCGGCTAATGTTTCTGCTTTTCGGGTTGCTGCGCTTGATGTGTCTGCTATTCGGGTCACTGCGTTTGAGATATTCGTGCTTCGGGATGCTGCTGTTAAAGTGTCTGCGCTTCAGGACGCTGCAGTTAAGGTGTCGGCTCTTCAGGACGCTGCAGTTGAGGTGTCTGTGCTTCAGGTCTCAGCGGTTGAGGTGTCCGACGCTGTGGTTGTGGTGTCCAGGCATCGAGACTCTGCGGCTGATGTGTCAGCACTTAGGGGAGCTGCCATTGATCTGTCCGCTCTCTGGGCCACTGTGGTGTAGGTGTCAGCGCTGTGGTTGATGTGTCCACGCTTTAGAACGCTTCGGTTGAGGCGTCCGTGCTTTAGGATGCTGCGGTTGAGGTGTCTGCGCTTCAGGACGCTGTGGTTGAGGTGTCGGTTCTTCATGTTGCTGCAGTTGAGGTGTCCGTGCTTCAGCATGCTGCGGTTGAGGTGTCGGCTCTTCTGGACGCTGCGGTTGAGGTGTCCGTGCTTTAGGATGCTGCAGTTGAAGTGTCTGCGCTTCAGGATGCTGCGGTTGAGGTGTCGGTTCTTCATGTTGCTGCGGTTGAGGTGTCTGCGCTTCAGGACGCTGCGGTTGAGGTGTCTGCGCTTCAGGTCGCTGTGGTTGAGGTGTCGGTTCTTCATGTTGCTGCAGTTGAGGTGTCCGTGCTTCAGCACGCTGCGGTTGAGGTGTCGGCTCTTCTGGACGCTGCGGTTGAGGTGTCTGTGCTTCAGGTCTCAGTGGTTGAGGTATCCGACGCTGTGGTTGTGGTGTCCAGGCATCGAGACTCTGCGGCTGATGTGTCCGTACTTAGGGGAGCTGCCATTGATCTGTCCGTTCTCTGGGCCACTGTGGTGTAGGTGTCAGCGCTGTGGTTGATGTGTCCACGCTTTAGAATGCTTCGGTTGAGGCGTCCGTGCTTTAGGATGCTGCAGTTGAAGTGTCTGCGCTTCAGGACGCTGCGGTTGAGGTGTCGGTTCTTCAGGACGCTGCGGTTGAGGTGTCTGCGCTTCAGGACGCTGCGGTTGAGGTGTCTGTTCTTCAGGACGCTGCGGTTGAGGTGTCTGCGCTTCAGGTCGCTGTCGTTGAGGTGTCTGTGCTTCAGGACGCTGCGGTTGAGGTGTCGGTTCTTCAGGACGCTGCGGTTGAGGTGTCGGTTCTTCATGTTGCTGCGGTTGAGGTGTCCGTGCTTCAGCACGCTGCGGTTGAGGTGTCGGCTCTTCAGGACGCTGCGGTTGAGGTGTCTGTGCTTCAGGTCTCAGCGGTTGAGGTGTCCGCTGTGGTTGTGGTGTCCAGGCATCGAGACTGCGGCTGATGTGTCCGCACTTAGGGGAGCTGCCATTGATCTGTCCGTTCTCTGGGCCACTGTGGTGTAGGTGTCAGCGCTGTGTTTGATGTGTCCATGCTTCAGAACACTTTGGTTGAGGCGTCCATGCTTTAGGATGCTGCAGTTGACGTATTTGTGGTTCTCTGAAACTTGAGGTTACAAATGCTAGAAGTGGGATTTTCCTGCTGCTTGGTTGATGTGCTCTTGAGGGTCCTTTGCCTCTTCCACCATTACCATCCTGTTATCTGAATCTGCGATCTAAGAAGCGCATGAGGAGAAGAACACGACAGCGGGCACCTCGCCCCCCGCACACTCGGGGCCGATCAAGGAGGAGCAGAAATGTTGATTTTGGGCCTTTCTAATGGATGAAGTGCACAGGACACTACATTAACCTTCAAGGACTCTGAGCCGTGGGTGCGGGGACTTGTCGCCATTGCACGGTTGGCAGGATTTTTTGGCCCAGGCCACGTCTGCGAGGCGGGTGGTCAGACGTGGTTCTGGTCTCAAGCAGCTGTTTTTTCTATTCTGCGTTGACCTTTTTCCATGCCAGGCCTTTGTCCCTCGGCTATGGCAGCTTTTCTATGGACAGCTGGCACCTCTGCTCGCTTTTTGCTTTTTAACTTTCAATTTTTTTTTTCTTCTTTAATTTAGTCTCTTATTTTTTTTGCCCCCTCCTCAAGGCTCCCAAACCGCAGCAAAGTCTTTTCTGTGAGACCCCCCCGATCCTCTCCAGATTGGGACCCTTAAGCAACCTTGGTCTTTTGTCCCCTTTTCAATAAAAGGAAAAAAAATGAAAGGAGAAAGAAGGAGGGGGGGTGTAGAAATAATGGATACCGACCCACGGGGCAATAGTCTCTTGAGCCAGCTTGCTGCATGACAATGAATACGGACTCTATTAAGCCTCGTTCTGCCTGTTAGTGTTTCCAGGGGCAACGCAGCCCCCATATGGAAAGCATGCAGTATATTAGAGGGTCTCATTGTGAGGCCGATGCATGACTGGCAGTTGTAGTTCCTCCTCACACTTGACACTGCCTGTGTTTATCTAATGCATGGAGGGGGGGCTGTTATCTGGGGTATTGTGCCGCGCTATGAGAGGGGCAGAAGGGGGGGGCACCCCGAAAATACATGAATATTCAAGCTGCGTCATCAGAGATGGGGGGGGGGGGAGCAGATGGAATTCATGTTGAGAGGCGAAAAAAAACACCCCTCACTATTAAACCAATGATCTCCCTCCAAAAAACTTTTCCCAACCCAGTTCTGAGGCATCGGGAGAGTGTGGGATCTGCACTTATCCAATTAGCAGCTTGTCAAGTGGAGAAGATCCTGAGCAAAGGGACAGAAGCAAAAGCAAATTGAGGAAAAAAAAGTCCTATCCGGTCTTCTTCTTCCCCCTCCAGTTCTTTTGTAATTTTTTTTTTTTTGCTTTTTTTCATTTGGCCTTAAATAATTGTAGGGTTTAAGAAGTGAAGTCTGATCAATTCATCTTGGGAAAAGCACTAGGAGAGTGTCAGGGTAGAGAGCGTCATGGGAAAGAGCATTAGGAGAGTGTCAGGGGAGAGAGCATCAGTGGAAAGAGCACCAAGAAAGTGTCAGGGGGAGAGCATCAGGGGAAAGAGCACCAGGAGAGTGTCAGGGGGAGAGTGTCAGGGGGAGAGCATCAGGTGAAAGAGCACCAGGAGAGTGTCGGGGGAGAGCATCAGGGGAAAAAGCACCAGGAGAGTGTCAGGGGAGAGAGCGTCAGGGGAAAGAGCACCAAGAGAGTTCAGGGGAGAGAGCGTCATGGGAAAGAGCACTAGGAGAGTGTCAGGGGGAGAGAGCGTCAGGGGAAAGAGCACCAAGAGTGTCTAGGGGAGAGAGCATCATGGGAAAGAGCATTAGGAGAGTGTCAGGGGAGAGAGCGTCAGTGGAAAGAGCACCAGGAGAGTGTCGGGGAGTGCATCAGGGGAAAAAGCACCAGGAGAGTGTCAGGGGAGAGAGCGTCAGGGGAAAGAGCACCAAGAGAGTGTCAGGAGAGAGAGCATCAGGGGAAAGAGCACCTGGAGAGTTTCAGGGGAAAGAGCACCATGAGAGCCAGGGGAAAGAGAAGGTCAGGGGGAGAGCCCCAGGGTAGAGCGTCAGGGCAAAGGGGAGAGCATTAGGGGGTAGAGCATCAGGGGGGAGAGCGTCGCCAGGTGAAAGAGCAGCAGGAGAGTGTCAGGGGGAAGAGCACCAAGGTAGAGCATCGGGGAGGGCGTGTGTGCACCAGAGGAGAGCATCAGGGGGTGGAGTGTGAGGAAAGAGCACCAAGGGGCTAAAGCCAGGGGAAAGCATCATAGGGAAGAGCGCCAGGGGAAAGAGCACCAAGAGAGTGTGAGGGTGGGGGAGAGCACCAAGATAGAGTGTCATGGGGGGCGGTGAAGCACCAGAAGAGAGCATCAGGGAGCATCAGAAGGGAGTGTCAGGAGAGAGCACCAAGGGGCTAGAGCCAAGGGGAGAGTGTTAGAGGGAAGATCGCCGGGGGGGGGGGGGGGAGAGAGCACCAGGAGAGCTTTAGTGAAGAGAGCACCAGGGTAGAGTGGCGGGGAGGTTGATAGTGAAGAGCGCCAGGGGAGCAGACGAGAGAGCACCAGAGGAGAGCGTCAGGGAGGAGAGTGTCCGGAGAGAACGCCAAGGGGCTAGAGCCAAGGGGAAGGCGTCAGGGAGGAGAGTGCCAGGTCTTCTTGGAAGAGACCTGAGACATTTGGTCCTCTCTGGTAGGAATGTGTTTACTTGCTGTCAATTTTCTTCCAAATTCATACATTTTCTTTTTTCCTTGGAACCATCACGTGTTCTCCGATGCGCCCGTCTCTCCGGCTGCATCGATGGTGGTCCATACATTCTTGATTGTTGTGGCACTTTAGAGAAGATATCCCTTACAGGTCTCCGTCTGGTGCGTCTTCTTCCACGGTGGAGTTGGCAGATCTTTGCCCATCCGATCGCCTTCTTTAATACTGTCCCATCCTTTTTCTCGGATTCTGCTTTTCCGCCTCTCCGCTCTTCGTATTCTCTTACCTTCCTTGGTCCTTTTTGCTCTACTATTTTTGGGGCTCCTGTTGGCCACTGCCTGTGGTGGCTTGGTTGCCTTGTGGTCTCTCTCCTTGAAAGTTTTATGACTTTGGGAGGGTGCAGCCCCTGTCAGTAGGAGGATATATTGCATTCCAGAAGATGTTTTATGTGTCCAGGGTTGGACTTGGCCCCTCTACTCAAACACTGGATGTAATCCCACTGATAGGAAACAGAACTGTACAGATCACGAGTATTTCTCTTTGGTGGTCAACTGCAAAGCTCCCAGAAACTTTCTTTGTGATGCAATGTTATTAACTGAATATGGATGCCCAAGTCGTGATTAAAGCTAGACTCTTAAAGGGACAATAATGGGTGTTGTCCATTGTCCGGACCTGTCCAGAAAACCAAGGATGGAACTAAAAATGGCCATGCGTAGAAGAAGGTTCCTTTTTGGCTAATATTGCATTATCAATGGGGACAAGACCCCCAGTGGTAGTCACCTGACTTTAGAGCATGTTTGTCCTTGGATGGTCCCATGGCGGCTTCTTGTGTTCCCGAGCAGCCATCTTTGTAGATAAAAAAAAGTCTTCATTTAGCTTCCTTCTTCTCAACCCGCCACTAATTTGGCCAATCCGCGGTTCCCAATTATGGTGGCTCAACCCCCCCAATAAAAGTAAAAATGCAAAAAAAGTTCCATTTTGGTGACAAAGGAGTTACTGGGAGTTTGGGTGGCGCAGCGTCCGCAATAATATTTCTCTATCACTTGTTTAGGCAGAACTGCCAAGTATAAGAAGGGAAAATCAAGAAAAATGAAATAATAAAAGACGTCTCACAAGACGCGGACTTGTAAGGCCAAGTTTCCACGCAGTCATACGCGTCCAACCTCCCACTAGCAAACCTGCGAGTGCCAGAAATAGCCGGGCTGAGATAAAGCAGACCCCAATGATGAGGATCTGGCCTCACAGTTTGGGGATCCGCGCCAGGACTCTCTCTGGTAGGTATGAATAGGGGGGAGAGGCAGAGGGGGCTTTGAATTGCGTTCATAAGTTTATTTATATGAAACTATCATCATCTGAGGTGTGGAAAGTACTCGGACGGGGCTGAAAGATAATTCTAAGATTTTGCCCCTAATTTTCAACTCCTGTAGGATTTAGGATTAATGAATTCTATGGGACTCTTTAGAATCTCTTATTTTTTTGTGAGATTTTCTCTCTCTTTTTCGTGATGGATTCTAGACTTTTTGGGCAAATTTTCCTTCAAATCTTATTGAAGTACGCAGTTACATTTGTCAGTTGCAGTACCACTTTCTACCACTGTCATTTTAAATGGAAATGAATGCAACAGCGCCCCCACCTGTAATCCAGTTTAGCATTCCAGATAGAAGTATCAGATTCCTACATTTGCATCAAGACAGTAGAAATACTAAAGCACTACAGGTCCCAGGAATACGTATTCTGACACGGCTGATACCTATTGTGAGCCTTGTTTGCACGGAAGGTGGTAATAATAAGATTCAGTGGTCGTGATCGGGAACCACGACTGATTTTCTGACCCGGGATGGTTTGACCACTGTGTATATTTTTTCAGCAAATATAGACTTTCATGACACATTGCCTGTTATTTTATGCAGCAAATTGTGGTTCTTAAAGTGGAAATATGATCTTTCTGTTTCATGTGTTGGCGTGGCTTTATTACAAACTTTGTTACAATAATGTCTGACTTTTATATGTAAAAATCGTGCAGTCGTCTTATTCTTACATTAAGTAACAGTGTACCTCCCTATTACTTATCTTTAGTGCAGATTCCCCCAAATTTTGACTGCTGGTCCTGGACCCATCCCCTTTTTTTCAGTTCCACCAAAATTCATGGATGCTTTGTCCCATAATCCACAGGTCAATATTTCCTGGAGTGATAAGCCCATTCTATTTATCATTCCTCAGCTCCCCCAATACTCATGGGTGCTTTATCTCTGTCTTCCAAAACGCAACAGATAAAACTTAAACGGACTGATATACTCATCCAATGTATGATCTCTTCTCTCCAGATACATTAGGGTTCTTTATCGCAACGTTTTATAATCTCACAGATGAAACTTTCTGTTAAATCTTTTAAAATTCCTCCTCAGTTCCTCCAATACCCATAGGTGTTTTATCTCAGCTCTTCAATGATCCACTGATGAAACAAAACTGCAGTGTGACATTGATTTTATGTTTCTTTAATGATACTTCCTTAGCTCCACCAACAAAGATGAATGCTTCATCTAAACTTTCCAATAATCCACACAAACTTGCTGACAGTGGTATAGCCGACCAATTTATGTATTAATTTAGGACACTTTCACAGCTCCCCCAATATCCAAAGGTGTTTTTTCCAATAATCCAGCAATTCAATTATCCTGTGAATCGCTTATGATACCTCCTAAGTTCCCTCAGTACCTAAAGGTGCTTTATCTCGCTTTCCAGTAATCTAAAGATTAAATTTACCTGGAACAGTACAATCCTTGTATGTGTGTTTGTGTGTGTGGCCAATTCACTATCTGAAAATAACCCTCCATCAAACTCCACCGCACCCAACAGCACCACAAGTACTGGCTGGCGACAACCTCATGCAGCCTTTATCTGTCCCCCACTCCCTCAAGATGGCTGCATCATCACCACTGTAAATCAGTCCCTGTACTTTGTCTTCCCTCACGATCTGGATATTCTTATTTTGCTTTATTTATTGTATTATTTTGGATGTTGTTACTTATGACGTGTGTATGAATTGTTTAACTGTAAAGCGCTGCGGAATATGTTGGCACTATATAATGATTATTATTATTATTAATAATCATCTTATATATCTATAATGATAGACTCGGCTCTCTTAAAACCCATGGTTGTTTCATCTCAACTCACCAACAACCCACTGATGAAACATACCTGCAATGATACATTCAGCTGATGTATCTATAATGATGCCTCCATAGCTCTCCTAATACACATGGGTGCTTTATCTCAAATATTACAATATCGAGTCATGCCACATAGCGGCATGGCATCCTGATTTGACACATGGATTAAAGTGGACCTGCATGCTTTAATTGGGTTTTCAGGTCATTAAAGGGTCATTACAGTGCAATATAAGTTGTGCACAGCGCTTTGCATATCTGTGATCAATGATTCTCATGTTTTACTTTTTCAAATATGGGGGACTGTTCAGAGCTCCAGTGCAACAGTGTTGCCATTTGGAATCTGTGCTATGTGATTTTTTTTTTTTAAAGTGACAGCAGCATGTTTTTTCATCTTATGGCATCACCTTACTGCTGAAAGACTTGGTGATCAGAGTCGCCCATTACTTTCTATGGGAACATCGTCGATATACCCTCAACTTAATGTGATTCTCTTTCATACAGTGTGGAAGTGGTTAACTTCTGCAGAAGAGGAGGACATGTTCCTGACTGTCCACTCTGGAGTGGTGAAATGTGAGCCTGTAGCCCCCCTCACTCCCCTGCAGCCCCTATAGCAGAAGGAATTGGAGTTGTGTCTTTTATAAAGTTCCAGCCCTTGTTAATTTCACTCCACTAATGATTCCCCCCTGGGGTATGATTTACATGCCTATCTAAGGCCAGAGGAGGAGGCGGCTGGGGAGGGAGGGGTGTAAAGAGAAGGGGTCTGCGGGTCAGAGGTCATCTAAACCCCCACTCACAGGAAATTGTTATTTTAACCTGGTGGGAAGAGTATTAAGATTTCCAAACAGCTGCTGTTGCCTTCATTCTGAAAAGGGCACGGCCAGGACTTTATCCCTACAAGTGAGTCTGGTGGCCCCTCGTGTGCCCCAGGAATGTCCCTTCCATGGAGGCGAGAGGGAAAGCTCCATCTCCAGTAGCTGTTGGGATTTGTAGACCCCAATCTCCCCCCCACAAGTTGCTCTCAGAACATTACTGAGACATTTTGGTTACAATGTTATTTGTGTTTCCTTTGTTTTGACGTCTTTTTTCACCATCGTGTTTATTTCTCCGTCTTGTAGGGCTTTTCTTTACTCTTGGAAGGTTGTGTTTAGGCTGCAGATTTCAGCACCTCCGCCATTGTCGCAGTCATGTGACCGTAACACGCCTGCCGCTTATCGCACCTTTTATCCTTGATGTATTTGCATGTGATCATCGTGTGATGAGTGTATTCCTCCTGTGGAGAGCTCCTGACTGAGGCTGGAGAACTACAAGTCCCAGCATGGCCAGCAGGGGCTTCCTGGTTTTTTTGGGTGCTAGATGAACTGTTTATTGTTGTAACGTGTCTATGGATTATACTACAGAGAGGAAGCTGTAAATATTGGTTACAAATTGAAACATATGATAAATGTTCAGTTGTTATTACTGTTTATCACTGCAGAGTCTCTACTGTAAGAGCGGTCACATTATGGAGGTCTGTACTGTAAGAGCGGTCACACTATAGAGCACTGTACTGTAAGAGCGGTCACACTATAGAGCTCTGTACTGTAAGAGCGGTCACACTATAGAGCTCTGTACTGTAAGAGCGGTCACACTATAGAGCTCTGTACTGTAAGAGCGGTCACACTATAGAGCTCTGTACTGTAAGAGCGGTCACACTATAGAGCTCTGTACTGTAAGAGCGGTCACACTATAGAGCTGTGTACTGTAAGAGCGGTCACACTATAGAGCTCTGTACTGTAAGAGCGGTCACACTATAGAGCTCTGTACTGTAAGAGCGGTCACACTATAGAGCTCTGTACTGTAAGAGCGGTGACACTATAGAGCTCTGTACTGTAAGAGCGGTCACACTATAGAGCTCTGTACTGTAAGAGCGGTCACACTATAGAGCTCTGTACTGTAAGAGCGGTCACACTATAGAGCTCTGTACTGTAAGAGCGGTCACACTATAGAGCTGTGTACTGTAAGAGCGGTCACACTATAGAGCTCTGTACTGTAAGAGCGGTCACACTATAGAGCTCTGTACTGTAAGAGCGGTCACACTATAGAGCTCTGTACTGTAAGAGCGGTCACACTATAGAGCTCTGTACTGTAAGAGCGGTCACACTATAGAGCTGTGTACTGTAAGAGCGGTCACACTATAGAGCTCTGTACTGTAAGAGCGGTCACACTATAGAGCTCTGTACTGTAAGAGCGGTCACACTATAGAGCTCTGTACTGTAAGAGCGGTCACACTATAGAGCTCTGTACTGTAAGAGCGGTTACACTATAGAGCTCTGTACTGTAAGAGCGGTCACACTATAGAGCTCTGTACTGTAAGAGCGGTCACACTATAGAGCTCTGTACTGTAAGAGCGGTCACACTATAGAGCTCTGTACTGTAAGAGCGGTCACACTATAGAGCTCTGTACTGTAAGAGCGGTCACACTATAGAGCTCTGTACTGTAAGAGCGGTCACACTATAGAGCTCTGTACTGTAAGAGCGGTCACACTATAGAGCTCTGTACTGTAAGAGCGGTCACACTATAGAGCTCTGTACTGTAAGAGCGGTCACACTGTGGATTCTCTACTGTAAGAGCGGTCACAGTGTCACTGTAGATGCGGATCTCTATTACCCCTTGGGGTGTCGGCTGAGCTGGACATCTCTCCTGTTTTTCCTTCTTCTGTATCTACACCTGACCGTGCCAGGACGTTCTTCTGTAGCCCCCATTAGTGATGCAGGACCCCCTATCTGTGTATTTATGGCTTGTGTTGTCTCCACAGGTGCTGGCGGCTCAGGGTCGGGGAGCGCGGTGAATGTGCCCAGGGTCCCCGCTGCTGTATATGGAATCAGGATGATGGTCCGGATCTCTGCGGTCGCCGCCGTCTGCTGCTGCCTCCTCTCCACAGTCTGCTGCCAGGACCTGCCTGGTAAGTCTCTCGCTGTCTGCAGTCACCACTGGGCACGACTGCCGCTAGTCCTAAGACTTCCCGTAATCTCATCTTGGACATCTAACATTTGAGAATCTGCTGTGCCATTCATCTACTGGACCAGGGAGCTTACTATCTACACGCACACACATGAGCTGGATTAATGATGCCACAACGCCTGAGCTGAGTGATAGTGGGATGTGTGCCAGCCTGTGCCCGGGTGAGCGCCACCCCTGTTGTTGTTGGACAGGTGTGATGATCTCGCCTGCCGCTGATGCGTTACATGTCACGTAGCCTCCTGATCGGAGGACTGGATGATAAACCTACATAACATAACGAGAAGTTCTGCAATTTCCTCATATTCCTTGTGTATGAATTTCTGTCAATTCTCGATACATCTGCTTGCTGTCAGTGAATATAAACGTTCATTCTTGATGTCTAGTGCTTAAAACTCGTCCTAATCAAAGATACCTCAAAGCTGAGGGTTTGTCACAGTGGCATCTAGTCTGCACGATCCTAGACAGTTTGGATTCCAGGATTGTTGTTACATGCGCTGATACGTTGTAACAACTATCAAAATAGAAGAGATTTGTGTTGCTGATGCATCTAGGTCTGGGGTGGTCAATTAATTTTTCCAAGGGACCAGATGTGAGACCAAGAGTGTTGCGGAAGCCGAACCAATAGACTGAAATGAATTCTTCTCAATATTAATATTAACATATTGTAATTATTTTATATTGTATCATATAATATTGAGCAGAATTAAGTATCCAGACATCCCCCTATCCTCCCTTGTTAATTCCATAATTGGTCATTTCTTCAATAAGGATAGTATGAGATAATTATCCAATGCTTTGCTGAAGTCTAGATATACTCTATCTACCGCATTTCCTTTATCCACCCAGTCAGTGATTCCATCATAGAAGGACATTAGATGAGTCTGATATGACTTGTTTGCTGCAAGCCAATGCTGGCTCTGGTTAATTACTGTATTCTTATCCAAGTACTTACATACATGCTGTGTAATAATTTGTTCACAGACCTTCCCTGGTATAGAAGTAAGGCTCACTGGCCTGTAATTTCCTGGCACCAACTTCTTTCCTTTTTTGAAGATAGGGACAACATTTGCCCTTCTCCAAGCCTCTGGGACTTCTTTTTTTCCAGTGTTTTTCAAAGTTTCTGGCTAGTGGTTCTGCAATTTCCTCTGCTAACTCTTTCAGTACCTTAGTATGTAATTCATCTGGACCGGGAGCTGTAAATTCATGTAAATTAGCTCAGTGTTCCCTCACCGTCTGTTTATGGATAGTGTGGATTATTTTATTCCTTCGATGACATTGAAGATCAGTTGATGTTGCATTTACTTTCTGAGAGAACACAGATGGAAAATAGGAATTTAAAGTTCGTCCTTCTCAACATAATTTCTGACCACTTCACCCTTTTCATCCTGTAAAAATCCTTTAGCATCTTGACTTTTCTTTTGCCTCTTTTACCCCAAATCCTTTTTTGCTGCTTTTGGTCTCCCTTACAAGCCTCACTTCATTATTGGCTTTAGCTCTTCTAACTCTTGCCCTGCATTCCCTGCAGACAGCATTATATTCTTCCCAATACAGCCCCAATGTACAAATTCTTAATCATACCATATCAGCCCGCACACAGCCCCCATATACAATATGAGCTCACATACAGCCCACATGTCAAGATATCACCCTCTGTAACTTTTTTGTCACAAACAGGTCTCTGCTGCCCCCGATCATCAGGAAAATTACGATATTGATCAACTATTAACGGAGGAGTTTGTGGCTGCTTTCACTACTAGGTTGTTTATTGGTGAACTCACAGTGCATGTATGGTATAATATGGTATGAGCCCCCACATAGCTTCTTAAATATATTATTAGCCCCTGCATCGCCACTTAAATACGATGTGAGCCCCCACATAATCCCCCTTTATACCCATATATAGTATGAGCCCGCACATATCCTCCTATATACAGTATGAGCCCCCACATAGCCTCCTATGCACTGTATGAGCCCAACATAGCCTCCTGTATACAGAAGGAGCCCCCACATTGCTCCTGTATACAGTATGAGCCCCTTCAAAGCCTCCTATATACAGTATGAGCCCCCACATAGCCTCCTATACACAGAATGAGCCACAACATGGCTTCTTAAATACAGTATGAGCCCCCACATAATCCCCCTATATACAGAATAAGCCCCTATATACAATATCAGCCCCTACATAGTCCCCCTATACACTTTTCCCAGGTCTAATCTAGATCTATTTGTGCCCCCAGGCTATGAGAAGTTGTAGATATGTACTTCTCACAGCTGAGAGTTTGTTACAGTTGTGTCCTGTCTGTACAACCCTAATCAGTTTGGACTCTAGAATTTTTGCCTGCACTGGTACATTGTTATTAAAGGGAACCTGTCACCCCCAAAATCGACAATGAGCTAAGCCCACCATCATCAGGGGCTTATCTCCAGCATTCTGGAATGCATTCTGTAATGCTGTAGATAAGCCCCCGATGTATCCTGGAAGATAAGAAAAAGAGGTTAGATTACACTTACCCAGGGGCGGGCAGTCCGATCCGATGGGCGTCGCGGTCCAGGGCCTCCTATCTTCATAGGATGACGTCCTTTTCTTGTCTTCACGCTGCGCGCCCGGCTCAGGCGTACTTTGTCCTGTTATGGGCAGAGCAAAGTACTGCAGTGCGCAGGTGCCGGGCCTCTCTGACCTTTCCCTGCGCACTGCAGTACTTTGCTCTGCCCTCAACAGGGCAAAGTACGCCTGCGCCGGAGCATGAAGACAAGAGGACGTCATCGTAAGAAGATGGGAGGTGCCAGACCGGACCGCAACGCCCATCAGACCGGACCACAGCGGCACCACCCCTGGGTGAGTATAATCTAACCTCTTTTTCTCATCTTTCAGGTTACATTGGGGGCTTATCTACAGCATTACAGAATGCATTACAGAATGCTGGAGATAAGCCCCTGATGCTGGTGGGCTTACCTCATCGTCGATTTTGGGGGTGACAGGTTCTGTTTAAATCAATAGGGAGTATGATCCATATTAACTCATGCTATAAATAGGCAGTAAACCAGTCTGATTCACCAAATCCCTCCAAATAAGGAGTGAACAAAAGGTGACCAGAAAAAGCACACAAAAAACAGCAATTTATGGAAATATCAGTTAACAATCTTTATTAATACAAAGAATTACACACGAAATAAACAATAAAACAGATGCCTCTAATGCGACGGACGCATCAGGCTAGGGACCCTGTTTAACATTTATAGCTGAGATAATGATGAATAATTTAGCAATAAAGACGATAAAAGTGCATCATGAAAATTGAGGCAATAGCATTGATTGCACACTAGTATGAAGAAGTGTGGACAAAACGCGCGTCGGGGTTGAGGGATGTGGCACGGACCCTTCATCTTATCTGAGTAAGTTACATACTAGGGGAATATTACAAGCTGCAGATAGCATTTGTGTTAGCACATTTGGATCAACATGTTAGGCTATGGGTTGAACTAGATGGACTTAAAGTCTGCTTTCAACCTTAAATACTATGTTATTTACTCTGACA
Source organism: Ranitomeya imitator (assembly GCF_032444005.1). NCBI lineage: Eukaryota > Metazoa > Chordata > Amphibia > Anura > Dendrobatidae > Ranitomeya > Ranitomeya imitator. The sequence goes on along the minus strand of NC_091284.1, from coordinate 15,131,827 downwards.
AATTTCATATAGTATACAATGTTAGTGTGGGGCTCCCCCTTTTTCATTACTTATCCAGAATAGAGCTCTATAGTTCACGAGGGGTAATAAGTAGTGATGATGAGCGAATATACTCGTTACTCGAGATTTCTCGAGCACGCTCGGGGGTCCTCCGAGTATTTTTTTAGTGCTTGGAGATTTAGTTTTTCTTGCCGCAGCTGAATGATTTACATCTGTTAGCCAGCATATGTACATGTGTGGATTCCCTAGCAGCCAGGCAACCCCCACATGTACGTATGCTGGCTAACAGATGTAAATCATTCAGCTGCGGCCCTAAAAACTAAATCTCCGAGTGCTAAAAAAATACTCTGAGGACCCCCGAGCGTGCTCGAGAAATCTCGAGTAACGAGTATATTCGCTCATCACTAGTAATAAGTATTTAGCTCCTCGCTTACATAATAGGGGTTTTATTAGTACATTGACTGCTTATACTTACTGACTATACCATCATTTGCACAAGCACTTTATAATAAACTAGCAATTTTTGCATTCTTTGAGATGGTTATTCGTATTAGTATGCAATCAATGCTATTGCCTCTATTTTCATGATGCACTTTATCATCTTTATTGCTAAATTTTTCATCATTATCTCAGCTATAGATGTTTAGCAGGGTCCCTAGCCTGATGTGATCTGTTTTACCGTTTATTTTGTGTGTAACTTTTTGTATTAATAAAGATTAATTCATTTTTTCCTTAAATTGCTGTTTTTTTGTGTTTGTTTTTTTTTCTTTTCTGGTCACCTTGTCAGCTCATCTCCTCCTCTGGTTAATATGTCCACCAGGCTGCACGGATCCACTGGGTGAAGGTTGATATGCATCTTTGGACGAATGATCCCAGGAAATCCAAGATTTCTTAAAACATCTATTTATTTCTTCATATTAAAAACAAGTAACAGAAAAAGGTCAGGCAGTTTGGATACACTCATGATTAAAAAAAAGTCATAGGAACCAACATGTTTTGACCCAGGCAGGTCTTAATCATGAGTGTATCCAAACTGCCTGACCTTTTTTGTTACTGGTTTTTAATATGAAGAAATAAATGGATGTTTTAGGCTGTGTGCCCACGTTCAGGATTTTTTTTGTTTTTTATAGCGGTTTTTCTGTGGTTTTTCGCTGCAAAAACGCTAAAAAAAGGCTTACATTAAGCATCCCATATATTTTAATGCATTCTGCAATTTTTGTTCCCATGTTGCTTTTTTTAGAAAAAAAAACGCATCTCGGAAAAAAACGCAGCATGATCATTAATTTTGCGGATTTGCCGCTATATTATTGTATTGGGTAGCACTGGAAAAAAACGTGAAAAAAAACACGAGCAGATTTCTCATCAAGAGAATGCCAAGAGTGTGTAAAGCAGTCATCAAAGCAAAAGGTGGCTACTTTGAAGAACCTAGAATATAAGACATACCGTGTTTCCCCGAAAGTAAGACAGTGTCTTACATTCTTTTACCACTCAAAAGTCCCACTATGTCTTACTTTCGGGGTATGTCTTACATTGGAAAAAAAAAACGCTGCGTTTTTTTTTCCAACGTACAGTTTACTACTAGTGTTGAGCAATACGGTATGTCCGATACTTGAAAGTATCGGTATCGGATAGTATCGGCCGATACCCGAAAAATATCGGATATCGCCGATACCGATACCAATACAAGTCAATGGGACACAAGTATCGGAAGGTATCCCTGGATGGTTCCCAGGATCTGAAGGAGAGGAAACTCTCCTTCAGGCCCTGGGATCCATATTCATGTAAAAAATAAAGAATTAAAATAAAAAATATGGATATACTCACCTCTCCGGCGCTCCTGGACCTTACCGCTGTAACCAGCAGCCTCCGTTCCTAAGAATGAGGAGTTTAGGACCTTCGATGACGTCGCGGCTTGTGATTGGTCGCGTGAGCGCTCATGTGACCGCTCACGCGACCAATCACAAGCCGCGACGTCAGCCGCGACGTCCTCAAAGGTCCTAAACTCCTCATTCTTAGGAACGGAGGCTGCCGGTTACAGCGGTAAGGTCCAGGAGCGCCGGAGAGGTGAGTATATCAATATTTTTTATTTTAATTCTTTATTTTACACATGAATATGGATCCCGATACCGATTCCCGATACCACAAAAGTATTGGAACTCGATATCGGAATGCTCAACACTATTTACTACGTCTTACTTTCGGGGTACGTCTTACATTAGCCGACCCCGCTAAAACCCCCACTACGTCTTACTTTCGGGGGTGTCTTACTATCAGGGAAACACCGTATTTTCAGTTGTTTCACACTTTTTTGTTAAGTATATAATTCTACATGCGGTAATTCATAGTTTTGATGCCTTCAGTGTGAATGTACAATTTTCATACTCATGAAAATACAGAAAAATCTTTAAATGAGGTGTGTCCAAACTTTTGGTCTGTACTGTATGTATCTACGTGACCCCAGACTGTGAGATGTCGCCGGTCTGTAGACGTTTTCTAAATAGGAATTGTCCAATTCACTGACACAAGTTGTTACAACAAATGTGATGAGTTCTTTCTTCTCCATTGACTGTTTTGCATTGGGTGAGATCACTAATGATGATTTCTGCTCTTTCCTGAGGCGTGATGTCACTGACACACAGCAGACATGATGTCACAGTGTAAAGGTTATATCGTCCCCGGGAGATGAGCCGCTAACAGGAGTCGTCTCCATCACATATGGAAGACATTGTGGGATAAGAGGATCAGAAACCGAGTCTAGCGGACAAAGGCGGCTCAGTGCTGTCTGCTCCGGCTGGGCGCGGTGCCATCACCGGGTTAGAGGGCGCTAAATGCGGGTGACGTTTGAAGAGTATTACTAATGCCCAGGATTAATGATGATGTGTATATATAGCCCAGCGGATCATGAGGTCATAGGTAGGAAAAGGCGGTCTGATGGAGGTGTGTAATGGACCCCGGGCGTCAGAAACCAACTAAAGTAGTATTGCCATTCACTGCCCATAGAATTGCATCTAAATATTATCTCTATACAGTGAAATGTATCAGTGCCAAACCGTGCCCATGTAATGCTGCCAAACTGTGCAGAACAATGTCGTCCTGTGCCACAGGAAACTAGAATAAAATATCCTAAAACACACGAAAAATAGTGCCCGGATAATACTGTCACACAGTGAACCCATAAAAGTGCCATCTCGTGCCAAGAGAATATCCTCATGTGGTGCTCACATAATATTGTCACATATATCGCCTAACACAGAGGTGGCTCGGAATGGCAGGTAATCATAAATAGAAATCGTACTCGCCAAATCAAAAGGTCACGTGTCCGTGTAGGTACGTACGTGCAGAGTGAAGTTCAGAGATGTTTTGATGACAGCCGCCACAATTGACAATGCCATACAATGCTCCAATAATACTGCTATATACTAACACTGGTGACGTGATAGAGCCACAAGAAGAGAAATGGTAACGAAAATGCTAATTATTACACATGAATTACCATAAACTCATACTAATATTTTTACATTATCATTTTTTTTTTTTTTTTTTTCAGTCCAAGTCCCACAATTCCTGGTCCAGCCGGTGTCTACGTTCCAGAAATATGGTGGATCAGTCACTCTTAGTTGTGTGGTGGAACCAGCCAGTGCAACCATATCTTGGAGGTTGAATGGAGAGGAGCTTGAAGAATTCCCAGGGATTTTGGTTTTAGGAGGAACCTTGGTGATCACCGGGCTGAATAATGAAACTGCAGGGAGATATCAGTGCATCGTTCATACCTCAGCTGGAGCCATAGCTAGCGTTCCGGCAATTGTCACCCTAGCTAGTGAGTATGACTGTTCATTACACAATGAACGATTGTAACATGGAATGTGAACGCGTTAAGCCCTCATATTGTATTTAACTGCATTCCAATGGGAAACAACCATAGATATCATTTGGGATAATAATTAGATCAAACACAGCCTCTTATCCCTTTTGTCTCAAAGCCTATATGCTGAGCCCACAACTGTTCCAATGGATTGTCTTATTTTATAGTTAATAATGCTCTGTATTGTCACAGTCAGTCAGGGACATTCTAAGCCAAAGGTCGAGGAGCGAACAACACTCTATAAAAATGAACAAGGGGTGAGGTTTGACCCCATTACTATCTCCTTTATAAATTACCTCTTACATGGTTAGTGATGCTGTTTATAGCCACAAAATACAATATCTAAGCCAGAGGTAGAGGAGTGAGCAACGATCTATAATAATTAACATGGGGTGAGGTTTGACCCTATTACTGTCCCCTTTACAAATTACTTCTTGCATGGTCAGTGATGCTCTCTATTGCCACAAACTATAATATCTAAGCCAGAGGTACAGAAGCAATCAACAATTTAAAATACTGAACAGAAGGTGAACTTTTAACCCATTTTCATCCACAATGTGAGGAACATTGTTTGACTGACAATACTGAATGCAAGGATACTAGGAACATATGTTTATAATTGGTGAAATTAATGATCAACAAGTGAGATTTGACCCAATAATCATCCCTGTGTACAGAACAAAGTGCATTGCCAATGGTTCTCTGTATGGCCATCTATAGTAATACCCAAGTCAGAGTTAGAGGTGCAGCACACAGTCTAAAATAATGTACAAGGGATGATGTTTGCTCCAAATTACCATCCCTTGTGGACATCACTGAATTGAATGATACTAAGAACTTGTTTTGCCGATACCATCATGACTATACAAGTAACTATTGGAACAAGCGTCTCATTGCATTGAGGCATGAAAGTAATGTTTTCCAATAGCCTCAACTTGTAGGCCTGAGTAGGACAATCTGCCAGACCTAATAAGCACATTTTTATACTTTCCGTCCTATTAATATTCAGTCATTATTAAACATCATACAGATGTAGGGAAAGTATTAAGGGAGCAGAGGGTCAGGAGCCTGCATGAAGAGTGTTTTGACGTCAGAAGTTCCTCGGAATGCAGATCAGTCTGTGGTTTTCCCCTCCGGCTACGAATGGGTTAGACAAAGGTGATTGAATTTTGACAATTTCATGGATTACAGCTGTGAGACCCTTCCCCAGAGCTCAGGATCAGTAACAATGCTGTATGCAGGTGAACATACCAAGAACTATATCCCCTTGAGATGGAAGTACATAGGGGTGGGGGTTAAAGAGCCCCCTCTGTCATTAATCCCTGAGAGTTTTGGGACTTGGCCCAGGCTAGGAGAGTGGGATAGAGTTTCTGAAAACACATTCCTGAGCAGAATAGGGGTAGTGTTTTTGCTTGAGAGTTGATAAATGAGCATGCAGAGGATGGGTGGGGGGGACATAGTTTTAATGAGAGATATGATTACACAGGAATGGAGGCCTATTTCAGTTAACTCATCCATTACCATGACTCTTGTGTAGATCCAGCACATGTGCACTATATATACTGGAGATATAATGACTATGGTTGTATCCCTTTAAGAATGGAAATGTAGAGTGAGATGAAAATTTGGTAATGTTGCAGTTGATGGGTCTGTGAGTTAGAAACTGTATTGATTATTAGAATGCAAGGCACCCTGATTTGGTTCTACCTTGTTGTCCTAACTGTTATGACATGCTAGAAGTTTGGTAAAACAATATGATCCCTTTAAATGACTTGATCCCACTTTCCCCACATCTTAAAACATTGATCTTTTACATTTATCTTCATACAGAGAGCCCCTTGTAAGGTAGAATAAATGGTCCATGACGGCAACCTTGATGGTTTCTCCTTCTCTTGCATTGTCTACGTCCCCATGGCGGTCCCTTCATAATGACTTGCAAGCTCTGTTTTTCTTTGCTGTGTGCATGGCAGAAATGCCGCCACAGAAGAGATGGAGGCTGAAGGAAACACAAAGAACCATTCTTCCCAGAGTAAGGCCCGTCAACTTACACACCTATCAGGTTTTCGGAGGTTCAGTCTCCAGAGGCCTTAATTAAGATGAATTTTCTTAAGGTATGGTCCAATGTAAATAGCAGTTACAATGACTTTCTTCCTGGCGGCCTGGAATGCAGAACTGTGATGGGGTAACGTCCCTCTATCCGAGGGGTTCAGCTTCTCTGTGTATAAAATATGTTCATATTTACTAGGAAAACTTTGACTTCTGGTCTCGATTAGTCCAGGAGTTACATTACATCACATCGTTCACATAAATGAAGCAATAAATGAGTTTTAAATGAAAGGTCTTTTTGCTTTTGACCATTTTTTTGCAATAATAACATCTGTTGCAATGATGGAGGCAAGATAGTCAAGAATAAAACTTGATTTCTCTGAAGTGAGAGGTACGTGCCCGCGCTGACAATAGGCATTCGTTTCATGGATGCTTTGGGGGGTGCCAGTAAAAGAAGAGGTCTGTGCAGCTCCTCTGGGTGGCGACCAGCTGGGGAGCCCCCTGTCTGTACCTCTGTATGGTTAGGCATGCACATTTTTAACCTCCACCCCCCCCCCCCCCCCCAAAAAAAAAAAAAAAAAAAAATTCTCTATTTAGAATTATAAATATCAAAAGCAATTTAGCGATTGTAGGTTATTTTACATTGTTATATGAAGGCAAGAATGTAAGAGCCAGCAATGAAGGGATTTCTTCCTGCTCTGCTCACATCGGATGAGCCCCTCCCGGGGTCCCGCATCACTGACTCTCTAAGAGAAATTCCTCCGGTCCGGACACTGATAAATGTATCAACGAGACTGGAGGAAGAAAGAGCGAATCCAGGGGGTGATACTGGGACAAAATGACACTCGGGGTACAGGATAATGACACTCGGGGTACAGGATAATGACACTCGGGGTACAGGATAATGACACTGACACTCGGGGTACAGGATAATGACACTCGGGGTACAGGATAATGACACTGACACTCGGGGTACAGGATAATGACACTCGGGGTACAGGATAATGACACTGACACTCGGGGTACAGGATAATGACACTGACACTCGGGGTACAGGATAATGACACTGACACTCGGGGTACAGGATAATGACACTGACACTCGGGGTACAGGATAATGACACTGACACTCGGGGTACAGGATAATGACACTGACACTCGGGGTACAGGATAATGACACTGACACTCGGGGTACAGGATAATGACACTGACACTCGGGGTACAGGATAATGACACTGACACTGGGGGTACAGGATAATGACGCTGACACTGGGGGTACAGGATAATGACGCTGACACTGGGGGTACAGGATAATGACGCTGACACTGGGGGTACAGGATAATGACGCTGACACTAGGGGTACAGGATAATGGCGCTGACACTTGGGGTACAGGATGATGACGCTGACACTGGGGGTTAGGATGATGATGCTGACGCTCAGGGTGCAGGATAATGGCGCTGACACTTGGGGTACAGGATGCTGACGCTCGGCGTGCAGGGACAGGTTTTGGGTACATCTGTGCTGTAGACTCGGACATCTTGTTCCTCTTTAGCTTTGTCTCTCAGATTTTCATCATCGGCTGAAGTTAAAGCCGAAGATTAATTTGTACATTTTTCTCCGGTCAGAAATCTTTTCATTTCCTGTTTCTGGAGTCGCGGATTCTCTTCTGTTTCTCTTGTCGTTTAATAACTTTCCATCCTGGATATTGCAGTGAACACTCAGGACACAATGGAATATTCTCCTTCTTATCTTTATATCATGGAACGTTGAAAATCTGACAATCAATATTTACAAATATTTTGCCTTAACAATTTTTCTTTTGCTACTTTCTGCTCATGATCTTCCATAATTTGGACCCTTCCACTTTACTAGTCGGCGCTCTTCTAGACCTCGAGGAGTTAACTTCTGGCACTATTCGGCTGGGTCCACCCTGTCTTAAAGGATTAATCCATTTTATTTTCCTTCTTGAATTTAAGTGCAGGTGTAAAAAATTCCATTAACGTTAAACATTGGAAGTCATTTTAAGAAATGTTATGAACTCGACCGAGTCTGGCAGCCGGTTCTATGCAATTTTTTTTATTACTTAAAAAAAAAATAGATATTTTTTTTCATGTTTTTCCAGCCTTCTCCATCCATAAAAAATATCTGAATGCTCAAAAGCTCAGTTTGTTCTGGGCTCTGTATTTCGGAAAGGTGGGAGACGAGGGAGGAGGATAATTGCCTTAATCAGATGGTATGAGGCAGCGAGAGATTATCATTAGGAGCACACAAAAAAAAAAAATGCAAAAACATTCTGTACATTGAGGCCTTCTCGTGTAATGAGCAGAACAGGTTCATGTTAATGATCCTCTCATTAAAGTCATTTCCTGGCCCGACCCCGTAATTCACCAATAAGTGGCTCTATTGATTGGTCTCGCTGAAGTCGTAATCACGCTACATCTTCTTCTTCCTGCCTGGAAAAATTCCACCAAGTGATGTTAGAATATAAATATCGGGAGACTCGGAAGAATCATTTTGTAACTTTTCTAGAAGGTTGAAAAAAAAATAAAGCTGTAGAAAAAATGGCAACAATAAGGCATTTAGAAAAGTCAGGAGCCAACACAAGTCACTAAGAAGAAGTCCACTTCACCCTGTGTGGTGCACAAGGGAACGTAAGCTTAATGGCCGGTCGGACTTTCTTAGTGGTCCACTAATGGGAATCCTCAAAAACATTAATAGAAAACAATCCAAAAACTTTGCCGACACATTGGTGAAAATGTTTCAGGGATTTGTGCAGTCCGAGACCTTTGACACTCCCAAAAGGTCCTATTTTAGGTACTATTGTGAAATTTCCATCACTGCAACTCTCGGATGTCTTCTTCTTGAAATGGATAATTTCCGAACCATGACCTTGACGTCTAACTTTTTGTGTTGTTTTCCATGAAACGTCTTCTTACTGGGTAACTGGATTCTGGAAGGGTCCAACATTAACTTCTAAGATCTACAGTAAATTGTTTATCTTTGGATGTATTGTAATTCTTTTTTTTTCTTTCAGAAGCCAAAATCAGATCAATATCTGCTTGGGATTCTGGGGTCTATAGACCATTCGTGGGCTTGTTTGAGAAGAGAATGAGATTGTGAAATTGATTATACTTGGGTCAACTATATGAAATAAAAAAAAAAAAAACAATATGTTTTTTGTTTCAAACCCACCACAAGTTAAATTTGAGCTTGTGGTTGCCGACCAAACAATTCGCCAAATGAGTCTGCGAGTAGGAAACTTTGACCACGGTGTAATCTCTGAAGGACGGATTTAACACATTTTGGTCTTCTGAGATTATTATTTAACAAACTTTGGCTCGATCTTGAGCTATGGCGACTTTATGGATGAATGCTCTGTAGGAAGAGCGATCTTGTGCAAGCCTAGATAGGTTCACCAGGGTCTTCTCCACCGTTATTTTGACCATAACGAGCCATTGTGTTAGAAAACACCAGTGATTGTCTTACCGCTGTCTCTAACATCATGTCCTCCCTCTATCTGAAACTAAACCTGTCAAAAACTGAACTCCTCGTGTTCTCTCCCTCTACTAACCTACCTTTGCCTGACATTGCCATCTCCGTATGCGGTTCCACCATTACTCCAAAGCAACATGCCCGCTGCCTTGGGGTCATCCTTGATTCTGACCTTTCATTCACCCCCTACACCCGATCACTGGCTCGCTCTTCTTACCTGCATCTCAAAAACATTTCTAGAATTCGCCCTTTTCTTACTTTCGACTCTGCAAAAACTCTTACTGTTTCACTTATTCATTCTCGTCTGGACTATTGTAACTCTCTACTAATCGGCCTCCCTCTTGCAAAACTCTCCCCGCTCCAATCTGTCCTGAATGCTGCAGCCAGGATCATATTCCTCACCAACCGTTACACCGATGCCTCTACCCTGTGCCAGTCATTACACTGGCTACCCATCCACTCCAGAATCCAGTACAAAACTACTACCCTCATCCACAAAGCACTCCATGGCTCAGCACCACCCTACATCTCCTCCCTGGTATCAGTCTACCACCCTACCCGTGCCCTCCGCTCCGCTAATGACCTCAGGTTAGCATCCTCAATAATCAGAACCTCCCACTCCCGTCTCCAAGACTTTACACGTGCTGCGCCGATTCTTTGGAATGCACTACCTAGGTTAATACGATTAATCCCCACAGTTTTAAGCGTGTCCTAAAAACTCATTTGTTCAGACTGGCCTACCGCCTCAACGCATTAACCTAACGATCCCTGTGTGGCCTATTTATAATAAAAAAAAAAAAAAAAAAAAGGTTCCTCGCATCATCTTCTCATACACTTTATGCAGTTAATAGCCCTCTGTGTCTGTACTCCTACATACTTAGGCAGGTAACTGGTTCATGCAGCTTTACATGAACACCTGAGCCTTACACTATAGCTGGTCCGAATAACTAAAGCAATTGTTACCATCCACCTCATAGTTTGTAAGCTTGCGAGCAGCAGGGCCCTCACTCCTCTTGGTATCTATTTTGAACTGTGATTTCTGTTATGCTGTAATGTCTATTGTCTGTACAAGTCCCCTCTATAATTTGTAAAGCGCTGCGGAATATGTTGGCGCTATATAAATAAAAATTATTATTATTATTATTATTATTATTGTGTTGCTGGTCTTCTTCTTCCCTTTGTTCCTTCTATTCTTCCTACCATGATGTCCTTCTCCAGTGATTGTTCTCTTCATATGATATGTCCAAAGTAGGCAAGCTGTGCTTGGTGATCCTTGCTTCAAGTGACATGTCTGACTTGATCTGTTCCAAAGTTGATTTGTTCTCCTTGCCATCCGTGGTATTAATAACCTCCTTCTTCAGCACCACATTTCGAAGACATAGGTTCTTCTGCCTTGTTTCTCTATCGTCCAGGTGTTCTAAGAACATCTCTCAGATTCGGGTTATCTGGATGGGGCTGATCGAAGTAGCCCGATTTAAGAAACCTTCACCCCTCTACCCCACTTATTGAAGTTGCCGAATGCTTGTTGTCTGTAGTAGATCTTCTTTTTCCTTCCACCTTCTCGAGAACATTGCTGAGGTTTTCGTTAATACCAGACACTGAGCAAAGAAGCCAAGTACCCAGAATTAACTTTTTTTTTCTTGCACATTTTTCCTTTTCATGTGTCCCGAGTTTCATCTGGGTTTGTTTTTCTGCCCTGAGAAGAGAAAATAATAAAACTAAAACATTAGGAGAGAAAAATGAGAACTTGGAGCTATTATTTTTTATTTGCTTGATTGGAAAGTCAGAAAGTTACATTCCTGCTCGATGATTAAAGGTGAAGTCTGATTACTCTCCAAAGGGGCTTTAATTTTTCCTTAAATGCCTGGATTAAATGCTTCTCTACCAATTTACGTCAATTTCTTGCTTGTTGAGCTGAATGTTTGCTTATTGCCAAATATATATATATTTTTTACTATTTCTCTTGAATATTTCCATTTTTATTAATGTTTCTTTTTCTTCGTGATACAGAAATGCTTTTTGATATATGTGTGATTTTGTGTTGTGAAACCATTTTTAGCTGATCCTCCAGTGAGGGATCTATGGAGACTTCAGGGCTATCGTCCATCATTGGTTCATTTACTGTCAGAAAAAAAAAAAACTCAGTTTGTCCTTTATGGAAAATTTTTGACCTGTTGAGGTTATAGTGGCGCAAATACATTTAGGAGATGAAATTGGTAAATTTGGCTGTAATTTGACACCTGAAACTCCTGCCAACAACCAGAAGAAAAGGACCATAGTGCTTCATATCCATAACTAAAGGACCTCAGAAATTGCTTTGGAAAATGCCCACCAAGGCCAAAGGTGCAACTCTCCGATGCCAAAATCCACAGTTTGATGTAACTCCCCTTTTAAACGCTTTCCAATTGGCAGGAAAAGACTGCGCTGACACCATAGGCGCTCACATGTTTTTAATTTCTCGTTAACTTTTAATTAAGTTTCCTTCACCAGCCCTTCTCCTTTTATTTGATGACCTTTTTCTCAGTTTTTTTTTACTTTCTGGATTTTGAGTGTTTTTGTGTTTTGATCTTTTTCTTTGTATCGTTGTTGTAGAGCGTTGAGTTTTGGGTGATCTGTGGCTTCTCCATCTTCCCAGGAATAGCACCACATCACAGAATCAATCGCAGACAGTTCACAGCTGAACTTTGTTTAATGACCTCAGGGTTGAGTTACAAAAAAACTTCCGAGTCCCATATAGAACCATTCAGAGGAGGAAATGTTTACGACAAAATCTTCAGACAGTAAGAATTCTATCTGAACTATCGATTCATCTCCTGACAACCAAATGAAAAGTTTCTCTAGAACCTCCTGTTTACATCTCAAAACTTCTTTATGGTTATCGTCGTCTTTTTCTTAGCATAATTGTTTTCTTATGATTTGTTCATTGGTGGACAGACGGCCTTGACTTAGTCAAGGCTCCATTTGATTGTTTTATGTATTGTCCTTGAGCTTCTAGGTTCAACGATGTCGATATCTAGGTCATGAAGAATCTTTAACATGGTTCTTCACTCTTCATCCTTAACCATTTTCCTCTTCATTTTGCTTCAATGATTTCGATATCTATCTATGTCATGAAGAACCCCCTGTAACGTTGTTCTTCATTTTTGACAATTTTCCTCTTTTGTGATCTCTTTGAAAGCTTTTTGACAGGGTCATTGCTGTTATTATCTAGGTCATGAAGCACCTTTGAGACGGTTCTTCAAACTTCATCCTTGTCCTTCTGAGACTCTAGTAGTAAGGTTACTAATCAGCATATTTAGATAGATACTTGATGTTGTACGAGAACATCCAACTTTCACAAGACCATCAAGAGATTCGCTTAGAACAAGACCGATGGAGACTATGAGAACTTCGTATCTGAAGACCTGCTCACAAGCTGTGACCACTGTGGTCAAAGATTTCATGGACTAAAGGACTAATATTTTGGCTAGAGCCTCTGAACGGCGTGCCAAGTTCTCACGTCCTTGGTTTGTTTTTGCTGTTTTTTCTCCAGGCTCTGGTCCGATGTTCTGTTTAGTGGAGGATGTAATATGTTTGTTACAATTGACACTGTTCTGCTGTCAGACTAGTAAACACCGGCTTAGCGACATTCCACTCGGAGCTCGATCCCAATGTTTACATTCGATGGGCGGCTGTCGAAGCCTTGATCTCCCGGAGTAACGTCTATCTGTATCTTAAGGACATGCACTCATGTAGACCTCTGAATCTTCTTCTAAACCTTTTATACTGCAGAATTCTTGCACAATTTTCTGATTATTTCTTTCCCCTCCATCTCTTTTCCTTTACAAAGAGAACTTTTGATTTTTTTTTCAGCATTTTTTTTTTAAACATTTAATTGAAAGCAGAAAGTCTCTCTTTTACTTGTGTCGGCGGGTCATGGAGCAATGTGTGTCTAGAATGGAGAAGCCACTAGGGATGTATGAAGCGTATGTTGGCCAGGAGCATTGGCTTCTCTCACTCTCGAGCTCGTTGGCCTTGCTTCTCGCCTGCTTTCTGTCCAGGCACAGGAAGGAGAAAAAAGAGAACTCAGCTGCCAGTTCAAGGGAGGGAGAAAGGGGTTGGATGTGACTGGAAGGGGAGACTGTTAAATTGGGGACCCGGCCAATGATGACATAAAAAAAAAAACCCCTGAGTGTCTGAGATGTGTATAGGGGCCTTGGAGAACAGGCCTGTGATTGATGGGAGCTGGCTGATGGGCCCGAGCCTGGAATGTGCACTGGGAGATTGCTAGAAAAACAGTTCCTAATGGATTTCTCAAATGTACCGGTATGAAGCCTGGGCCAGAAACCAAAGCCAGTTTAGCCCGATTTTTCCATTCTACAGAAACAGAGGCCCTCCTAGCCCCTCCTTGCAAGATTAACTACTTGTTGTCCCAAGTTTCCTTCTGGAAACCCCTAATAGATGGCGACTACAGCCTGTTTTAATTTGTGACGTCGTCAATATATCCAGATTTTTACAAAAATATTCTCATGAAATTGATGGTGATTAAATATAATTCCAGACACGCAGTACAGACTGACACAGAGGAGAAGCAGCAGAGAGGAGGCAGATTGTAAAAAAAAGTTGAGAAAAAGTTTTGAAATTGTTGTGAAATTAGTAAAACAATGAGAAGATTGTTATTATACAGTTTGATTAAAAAAAGGATACTAAGTAACAAGAGAAGGGACGATGTTACTGACGCGCGGGGCTCTCTGCGCTGGAGCTTCATACATATTCTGTATTCTCCCCTCTACAGACCGCGACATGGACTAATTATAATATTCTCTCATTGTGTTTTTACAGATCTGCAGGATTTTAAGTTTGACACTCAACACGACATCGAAGTGGATGAAGGAAACACGGCGGTCATCGCCTGTAACGTGCCGGAGAGTCACCCCAAGGCGCAAGTGCGGTACAGCGTCAAGCAGGAATGGCTGGAGACATCCAGAGGTAGAGAAGGGAGCCGGCTTTTGGAGTATCTAAGTCTCCATCTGCCAGGCTGTGTATCTAATCCTATAATGTGTGATATAGTCTGCTGAGCCGTGTATCTAATCCTCTGACTGAGCCATGTATCTAAGGCTACTTTCACACTTCCGTCGGTACGGGGCTGTCGCCATGCGTCGGCCCGACGGACGTTGTAAAATTAAATGAACAACGGGGGCAGCGGGTGCAGTTTTTCAACGCATCCGCTGCCCCATTGTAATGTCCGAGGAGGAGGGGGCAGAGTTTCGGTCGTGCATGCACAGTCGGAAATGGCAGACACGTCGCACGTTACATGGAACTTTTTTTGTGCCGACGGCCCGCCAAAACACAACGCATCCGTCGCACAACGGATGCGACGTGTGGCCATACGTCGATAATGCATGTCTATGGAGAAAAAACACATCTTGCGGGCAACTTTGCAGGATGCGTTTTTTCTCCAAAATGACGCATTGCGACGGACGTCACATGACGCTAGTGTGAAAGTAGCCTAAGCCTCATGCGAGATACGTCCTTGTGTTCTTGGCCGGGTGTCAGTTCAGCTCGTCTCGGCCCTGCAGCTCAGGACACACCTCATCTGCGGTGAACATGTCCGGAGCTGCAGCCGCTGCGGGCCTGACAATCCTCGCTGATTTGGAAAGTCATAATACTGGAAGAGGAGAAACGTTTGTCTCCAGGTGACGGAGCCGCCCCAGGCTGCACTGCGTTCTGCTCTGCCTGCAGTACCCTAGAGCGCAACCTGTCAGATCCGCTCAGACTTAACCCTTTCACCACCTATATAAAGAGGGAATGACGCGGCTCTGCCTCCCTCTTGGCTGTGGGTTCGCCCATAATTGAGCGATGAGATTACATACCGTCCCCTGTAGTCTACTGAGCATGAGCAGGCGTTAAGAGGTTAACCTGACAGTCGATGCCGGGATTAGGAGGACACGGACTGGCGGTATCAGGTCTCGGAGTGTCAGCCTTTCTTAAGCTTCTGGTGTCAAATAATAATTAAATAATAATCCCCCAGGCGGCACAGACAATGTGATCCTTACCTGCTGTCACTTCACACCGACGCCGTCCAGGGGTGCGGAAAAACAATATACAGGAAAAGGGTAGAGATGGCAGCATAAACGGGCACAGAACAAGTCATACTGGGGATTGGTTATATACTAGATAATATATGATGCCCTGTCCGGAGTCTCGCCTTATGATAATGAAGTATGGCGTACAATCAAAGAGGACAGCATGTTCGCAAAAGTCAAAGCTTGCCCGTGAAAAAAATTAATATCCATGTGTTATGAGACTCCTCTCAGCTCTGTTTAATGACTAAGTGGCTCCTAGTGGGTGGGTTTTATATTTCCAGGTCCTTTATTGGTGCTTTGTGTGCTTTGATAGGACATTGAATGAATGTGGTGGTGCCAGGTCTTGTGATGTCAGTAGGATCTGGGCCCCCATCCTGTTTTCAAGTCTTGAATGTTGGGTTGACTTGTTCATACATTCCTTGTGCCTGCAGATAACTACCTTATCATGCCCTCGGGGAACCTACAAATAGTGAACGCTACCCAGGACGATGAGGGAACGTACAAGTGTGCGGCGTACAACCCAGTGACTCAGGAGGTGAAGACATCGGTGTCCAGTGAACGACTTCGTGTTCGACGTAAGTGAAGATGACGAATCAATGAGAAATTTCAGAACCCTAGTTTTGCTCTGTTCTAATGTTCATTATGTCCATTACTGACTCTAGGTTCAACAGCGGAAGCCGCCCGTATCATATACCCTCCGGTGGCGCAAACCATCATTGTCACGAAAGGACAGAGCCTCATTCTTGAGTGTGTAGCAGGTGGCATGCCACCACCCAAAGTCTCTTGGGCAAAAGATGGAGCCGAAGTCAGTGGTCAAAACAAGACTCGTTTCTTGCTCACCAACCTCCTCATAGAGGCCACCAGTGAGAAGGATTCTGGGACCTACACCTGCACGGCCACAAATGGGATCGGAGATGGAGGTTCGGCCTTCATCTTCTATAACGTACAAGTTTTTGGTGAGTTTCTAGATCAGTGCAGCTTGGGGATTGTGACCACACTTGGTTCAAGGACCATGATATTTCATGATGTTCCATAATATTTTTCCTTTAGAACCACCAGAAGTCGATATGGAGAGCTCCCAGCAGATGGTCACCTGGGGTCAAAGTGCAAAGTTCACGTGCAATGTCAGGGGTAATCCTCAACCCTCAGTGGTTTGGTTGAGAAATGCCATGCCGCTTTTACCTAGTTCAAGGCACAAGATTTCCAGGAGGATCCTACGGGTGACCAGCGTGGGGCCGGAAGATGATGGTATCTATCAGTGTGTAGCCGAGAATGAGGTTGGGAGTGCCCAGACATTGACTTTCCTAATGACCTCAAGGACAGGTGAGAAATATTTGTGTGGTCCTAAAATTTGACAGGTTGGTGAAAGGTCTTCAATCATAATAATCTCCCTGCTATGTTTTATATCCAGGAGCTCTACCAAACCTGGCATCGGAAAGGGACACTTTTCCTCCAACTGCACTTCCGATCCCGGATGACAAACATCTGCTCTTAAAGGCTCAGTTGAAACCAAGACTTCCCACCCCAGGGTTACCGGTGCCATGTTTGCTTGACAAGACCACTGTCTTCCAGCCTGAAGCTCCAATCATCCTCAGCTCCCCTCGGACCTCGAAGACAGATTACTATGAACTGACTTGGAAACCACGTCACAATGGCGGCGCTCCGATTCTGTTCTATACCATCAAACACCGCAAGGTAAGCAGAGAGGGATGAATTCAGCCACCTCATCTGATACTTATACAATACAAGGGGTGAATGGATTTGCCAAATTTATAACTTTTGGTTTTATAAAACAACTGGTGATGGTTTTAGTGGATCGTAACCTTTGAACCCCACCTCATTAATAAAACAAAGGTGTAGAGGAACCTGGCACAGCTCCATGCCCTCACCCTGGTCCCTTCAAAAGTTCTACTGAACGGTTGGGGTCACCAGAGCAGATCTTGTCTTCATATTTCCCATCTGACATTTCCATACTTTGCACCAGGTGGTCAATGCCACAGATGAATGGACGGTGTCCCGTGTTCCTGGAACGCAGCATCGGCAAATACTCACCAAATTGGACCCTGGCAGCTTGTATGAAGTGGAGATGGCAGCATATAACTGCGCTGGGGAAGGACAGACGGCCATGATGACCTTTCGGACAGGTGACTTGCCCTGATTTTTGGTGCTTATCGCCAAATTTTTAGTGAAACTGTGGTCATGAAATAATAATTGATTTTTTTTTTTTTTTTAATTTGTAGGTCGACGTCCAAAACCAGAGATCATTGCCAGTAAAGAGGTTCAAATCCAGAAGGATGATCCTGGGACAAGCACCGTCAGCAGCATCCAGCCCGACAACAACCGGCTATCCCGTAAGTAAACTGATAAATGACGATGAGTCTTGGCCAATAACAAAATCAATGTGGAACAATGGAGCAATTTCCATTCTGATTACAGCTCCTGAGGCTCCGGACCGACCCACTATCTCCATGGCTTCAGAGACGTCCGTGTTTGTGACGTGGATCCCGAGAGGCAATGGTGGATTCCCCATTCAGTCTTTCCGAGTAGAGTATAAGAAGCTGAAGCAGCCTGGAGACTGGATCCTGGCCACCAGTGATATCCCGCCATCCCGGCTGTCCGTGGAAATATCAGAGCTTGAGAAAGGTAAGGGAGGCATGCACGTTTTTGCAGTAGGTGACAAAGTCTTGAAGGTTTATAGGGTGACGCCCGAACTGAGCAGCCTCTATGGACTGAACTCCTACAGTGACGATCATATTGACCTGCTTGGAAACACTGTGAACCTCTCCCTACCCGTCGACATTGCCGGCGTTCTTCTGATCGCCCGGTGTGACGTCATGCATGTATTGCACCTCAACCATGAAATCACAGCGAGGAGGTTTTCAGGGCTCCCTTCTACTGACCACGGGCTGCTGACATCACCATTAGACCAGGGCCTTGTTGCGTTTCGGGGATACGAAGAGATTTCCAGTGGAAATTTTGGAAAATCTTTCAATTTTTTTTGACATTGTCATCATCCTACCTTGGCCATATTACATGATGAAGCTACCAGGTGTCTTATTGTCTTGATTATTTTCCTTCTTCAGGAACCGGCTACAGATTCAGGGTGAGGGCACTGAATATCTTAGGAGAAAGTCAGCCTAGTGCGCCCTCCAAGCCCTACATGGTGTCGGGGTACAGCAACCGCAACTACGAGCGTCCGGTCACCGGACCGTATATCACTTTCACTGAAGCCGTCAACGAGACCACCATTATGCTGAAATGGGTGGTAAGTGTCCTGCCCGGTTGTGATGGGGGGGTGGGGTGCACACGTGTGCTGCTCCCTAGTTTCATATAATGAAGACTATAACTCTCATCATCTATGTAGTCATAGTCTAGTCTTTCTTCTTTCTGTAGTACTTCCCGGCGAGTAACAACAACACCCCCATTCACGGCTTCTACATCTATTATCGCCCCACGGACAGCGACAATGACAGCGACTACAAGAAGGACATGGTGGAAGGTGAGTGGCGATTTCCTCCACTGCCCACACGTACCACCAGATCTGTCGCGGGATCACTCTGTATGTTATACCGTGATGCTAGTATTCTCCATTAGGGGCGCTGTTTTCTTGCTCCCATGGTTTTACTGTACATTTATACGCCTCTCTTATGTCCATCTGTACATTTACACCTGCAAATGTCACTCCCTCATTCCAGGTGACCGTTACTGGCACTCCATCACCGATCTTCAGCCCGAAACCTCCTATGATATCAAGATGCAATGTTATAATAAGGGTGGCGAGAGCGAGTTCAGTAACGTCATGATCTGCGAAACTAAAGGTAATTATGGCATCCGGTATTACCCTCAGTGGAAAGTGAGGCACCATGTACCTCGTGCCTCACTGACATGACTGACTACTAACAGGCCAGATAATATGGAATGATTTGTAATGGAGGGCACCAATAGTGGGATCCATCCTAGGGTGCCGGCTCTGGTATCGGTGAGAGTCATCATCAACTAGTTCTCTTTACTTACAGCTCGGAAGTCTTCTACTCAAGGAGGTCGTCAACCGCTGCCTGCCGTGCCATCACCGCAGCTGCCACCCAACAGAAATGGGCCTCTTGGAACCGCCACGGTGGCGAGATCCAGTGACTTGCCGTATCTGATTGTGGGGGTAGTTCTGGGCTCCATAGTTCTTTTGATTGTCGCTTTCACCCCTATCTGCCTGTGGAGGGCGCTGTCCAAGCAAAGTAAGTGTCTGCAGGGTCACATTCAAAATGTTACATTTCTAGAATCTTGTATGTACCGACTGGTCTGATTTGTAGATACGAAAGATCTAGAACATGTGGATATAAGCGCTAAAGGGCATACGGAGGAGATATGAAAGTTTTTGAGAATGTTATTTGGATATGGACGGTTTAGAGCATGTCGGGTGGATAAGAATGTTCAGGATCGTGCTGGGTGAATAGGAACACATTGGATCATGTTTGGATATGAACGTTCTGAATATTGATGAGGAAATGTGCTGGGATAAGGTGATATCTGAAGATGCTCTGGTGCTAACCAAGTGTCTTCGGAATGCTCGAATAATATGTTAGAGTCCCCACGGCTGCATGTCTCATGGTGTTAGACAGCCAAAACATATGCCGGGATTGTATAACAAACGGGCAATCCCTGCATGTATCGTGGCTAACAGATAGGCACCAGAGCATTTTCAGGTAACACCTTATGCCAGCACGACCACTCATCACTAGTTCTGAATCATCTTGGGTGAATATGAAAATTCCTGAGCATGGTGGGTGGATAGGGATGTCCTGCAGTGTGATGGGTGGACAAACAGTGGGGGAAAAAAAAGTATTTAGTCAGCCACCAATTGTGCAAGTTCTCCCACTTAAAAAGATGAGAGAGGCATGTAATTGACATAATAGGTAGACCATAACTATGAGCGTCACAATGAGAAAACAAATCCAGAAAATCACCTTGTCTGATTTGTCAAGATTTATTTTGTAAATTATGGTGGAAAATAAGTATTTGGTCACCTAAAAACATGCAAGATCTCTGGCTCTCACAGACCTGTAACTTCTTCTTTGAGAGGCTCCTCTGTCCTCCACTCATTACCTGTAGTAAGGGCACCTGTTTGAACTTGTTATCAGTATAAAAGACACCTGTCCACAGCCTCAGTCACACGCCAAACTTCACTATGGTGAAGACCAAAGAGCTGTCGAAGGACACCAGAAACAAAATTGTAGCCCTGCACCAGGCTGGGAAGACTGAATCTGCAATAGGCAAGCAGCTTGGTGTGATGAAATAGACTGTGGTAGGAATAATAAGAAAATGGAAGAGATACAAGACCACTGATAATCTCCCTCGAACTGGGGCTCCACGCAAGATCTCACCCCATGGGGTCAAAATGATCACAAGAACGGTGAGCAGAAATTCCAGAACCACGCGGGGGACCTAATGAATGACCTGCATAGAGCTGGGACCACCGTAAGAAAGGCTACCGCTACCGTCAGTACCACACTACACCGCCAGGGACTCAGATCCTGCACTGCCAGACGTGTCCCCCTGCTTAAGCCAGTACATGTCCGGGCCCGTCTGAAGTTTGCTAGAGAGCAATTGAATTATCCAGAAGAGTATTGGGAGAATGTCATATGGTCTGATAAAACCAAAGTAGAACTGTTTGGTAGAAACAAAACTGGTCGTATTTGGAAACAGAATGCTGAGTTGCATCCAAAGAACACCATACCTACTGTGAAGCATGGGGGTGGCAACATCATTCTTTGGGGCTGTTTCTCTGCAAAGGGACCAGGACGACTGATCCGTGTACATGAAAGAATGAATGGGGCCATGTATCGTGAGATTTTGAGTGCAAACCTCCTTCCATCAGCAAGGGCATTGAAGATGAAACGTGGATGGATCTTTCAGCATAATAATGATCCCAAGCACACCGCCAGGGCAGCGGAGTGGCTTCTTAAAAAGCATATGAAGGTCCTGGAGTGGCCTAGCCAGTCTCCAGATCTCAACTCCAGAGAAAACCTTTGGAGGGAGTTGAAAGTCCGTGTTGCCCAGTGACAGGCCCAACACATCACTGCTCTAGAGGAGATCTGCATGGAGGAATGGGCCAACATACCACCAACAGTGTGCGCCAACCGTGTGAAGACCTACAGAAAATGTCTGACCTCTGTCATTGCCAACAAAGGAAATATAACAAAATATTGAGATGAACTTTTGTTAATGACCAAATACTTATTTTCCACCATAATTTGCAAAATAAATCTTCCCAAATCAGACAAGGTGATTTCCTGGATTTGTTTTCTCATTGTGACTCTGAGTTGTGGTCACGTATGATGTCAATTACAGGCCGCTCTCATCTTTATCAGGGGGAGAACTTGCACAATTGGTGGCTGACTAAATACTTTTTTTTCCTGCAGCATGTTGGGGAAATATGAATATTCCTGAGCATTCCGGGTGGATAGGGACTTTCTACAGCATGTTGGGTGGACATGGATGTTCTGGAGCATGTTAAGTGAATATGAAAATTCCAGAGCAAGTCATGTGGATATGTACGTTTTGGAGTGTGTTGGGTGGATAGGGACGTTCTGGAGAGCGTTAGGTGGATAGGAACGTTCTGGAGCATGTTGGGTGGATAGCGACGTTCTGGAGCATGTTGGGTGGAAAGGGCGTTCTGGAGCATGTTGGGTGGATAGGGACATATTCGGGAGCATGTTGGGTGGAAAGGGACGTTCTGGAGCATGTTGGGTGGAAAGGGCGTTCTGGAGCATGTTGGGTGGGTGTAGACGTTCTGGAAAGCGTTAGGTGGATATGGACGTTCTGAAGCATGTTGGGTGGGTGTGGACCTTCTGGAGCATGTTGGGTGGGTGTGGACGTTCTGGAGCATGTTGGGTGGGTGTGGACCTTCTGGAGCATGTTAGGTGGATAGGGAAGTTCTGGAGCATGTCGGGTGGGTGTGGACGTTCTGGAGCATGTCGGATGGGTGTGGACCTTCTGGAGCATGTTAGGTGGATAGGGAAGTTCTGGAGCATGTTGGGTGGGTGTGGACGTTCTGGAGCATGTTGGGTGGGTGTGGACGTTCTGGAGCATGTTGGGTGGGTGTGGACCTTCTGGAGCATGTTGGGTGGGTGTGGACCTTCTGGAGCATGTTGGGTGGGTGTGGACGTTCTGGAGCATGTTAGGTGGATAGGGAAGTTCTGGAGCATGTCGGGTGGGTGTGAACGTTCTGGAGCATGTTGGGTGGGTGTGGACGTTCTGGAGCATGTTGGGTGGGTGTGGACCTTCTGGAGTATGTTGGGTGGGTGTGGACGTTCTGGAGCATGTTGGGTGGGTGTGGACCTTCTGGAGCATGTTAGGTGGATAGGGAAGTTCTGGAGCATGTCGGGTGGGTGTGGACGTTCTGGAGCATGTCGGATGGGTGTGGAACTTCTGGAGCATGTTAGGTGGATAGGGAAGTTCTGGAGCATGTTGGGTGGGTGTGGACGTTCTGGAGTATGTTGGGTGGGTGTGGACGTTCTGGAGCATGTTGGGTGGGTGTGGACCTTCTGGAGCATGTTAGGTGGATAGGGAAGTTCTGGAGCATGTCGGGTGGGTGTGGACGTTCTGGAGCATGTCGGATGGGTGTGGACCTTCTGGAGCATGTTAGGTGGATAGGGAAGTTCTGGAGCATGTTGGGTGGGTGTGGACGTTCTGGAGCATGTTGGGTGGGTGTGGACGTTCTGGAGCATGTTGGGTGGGTGTGGACCTTCTGGAGCATGTTGGGTGGGTGTGGACCTTCTGGAGCATGTTGGGTGGGTGTGGACGTTCTGGAGCATGTTAGGTGGATAGGGAAGTTCTGGAGCATGTCGGGTGGGTGTGAACGTTCTGGAGCATGTTGGGTGGGTGTGGACCTTCTGGAGTATGTTGGGTGGGTGTGGACGTTCTGGAGCATGTTGGGTGGGTGTGGACCTTCTGGAGCATGTTAGGTGGATAGGGAAGTTCTGGAGCATGTCGGGTGGGTGTGGACGTTCTGGAGCATGTCGGATGGGTGTGGAACTTCTGGAGCATGTTAGGTGGATAGGGAAGTTCTGGAGCATGTCGGGTGGGTGTGGACCTTCTGGAGCATGTTGGGTGGGTGTGGACCTTCTGGAGCATGTTAGGTGGATAGGGACCTTCTGGAGCATGTTGGGTGGGTGTGGACGTTCTGGAGCATGTTGGGTGGGTGTGGACGTTCTGAAGCATGTTGGATGGGTGTGGACGTTCTGGAGCATGTCGGGTGTGGACGTTCTGGAGAGTGTTAGGTGGATAGGGAAGTTCTGGAGCATGTCGGGTGGGTGTGGACCTTCTGGAGCATGTTAGGTGGATAGGGAAGTTCTGGAGCATGTCGGGTGGGTGTGGACGTTCTGGAGCATGTTGGGTGGGTGTGGACGTTCTGGAGCATGTTGGGTGGGTGTGGACCTTCTGGAGCATGTTAGGTGGATAGGGAAGTTCTGGAGCATGTCGGGTGGGTGTGGACGTTCTGGAGCATGTCGGGTGGGTGTGGACGTTCTGGAGCATGTCGGGTGGGTGTGGACCTTCTGGAGCATGTCGGGTGGGTGTGGACCTTCTGGAGCATGTTAGGTGGATAGGGAAGTTCTGGAGCATGTCGGGTGGGTGTGGACGTTCTCGAGCATGTTAGGTGGATAGGGAAGTTCTGGAGCATGTCGGGTGGGTGTGGACGTTCTGGAGCATGTCAGGTGGGTGTGGACGTTCTCGAGCATGTTTGGATGGTATGAATGATCTTGAACGCGTTGAGTGCAGATGAACGCTCTGGAGTTTGTCACCATTTTCACCTCCATGTTTTTATTTTCTTTGCAGAGCAAACAGACGTGACATTTCCCAGCACAGGACTCCTGAACCCCTCCTCCTCCTGCCAGTACACGATGGTGCCGCTCCGAGGGGCCCCGGCCATCAGCACCATCCCTTACTCTAATGGGTCTGTGATGAATGGCAACTGTCCTGCTAAACTGCTGCATCCGGGTGGCAAGCAAAGAGACTACACCTCCGAGACGCTGCACAAGGTGAGCAATGGCACCCACCGTCCTCCAGTCACAGCCAGAGCTGCACTTACAGCTTTGGAGGAGACTACAGCCATGGGTAACAGCAGGGATCGGCAGATCTTTGCTGAATATATTCCATCATGTCTTCTGTAACCAGGACGAGGCCAGTACGCTGCTGGAGAATGACTCCGGACCCCCTGAGCCCACGGACCTCCACCCCCCAGAGTGAGTAAATGGGTGTATAATCCAATCTGCCCAGTCCATGCTGTGATCTCCTTACAGTACACGGGGGTCTGATATATGATGAGCGCTGATATTGGGGGGTCCTCACTGTGCTGTAGGGGGGGGTGTTGTGATATAACGTTCCAGTATTTTTCTTTATAGGTTGTACGAGCGGCAGAGCAGCGATGTGACCGTAATGTGCGACTTGTGCGATCAGGACAGAGCTCCTCCCTACGGAGAGATCCCCCCACCCGAGGACCAAGCGTCCCCCCGAATACCGGACCCCAGCCAGACATTCCCCATCCTGTCCGTGCCCACCGAGAGCCCGCTATGCCAAGGTAACGTATGCCACGCAATGAGGCTCTCAACACTGGAGATACGCGACATGACGTAATAAGGGCCTGAAATGGCTGATAACAGGGAGCAGTAGACCACCGCTGTTCATCTCTGTCCTTTCTTTATGGCAGACTGCTCGTACTTCCTGCCCCCGGCAGAGATGGCGGAGAGTCCGGTGGTGCCGAATTCCCCCACGGACCCCCAGTTCCATCATGTCCCAGCACAGAGCAGCGAGACAGAAGACCGACCCGGCCGGCACACGTCCCAGGGACCGGCCACCTAATGGACCCAATCATGGACTATAACGGGGGACGACTGAGCCGAAATACCTGATCCTACTGAGAGCGTGACCTCGTCCCACACCTGTGCTCACCAGTGTGTCGTCAGTCAGCTCCGCTCCCATGATGCTTTGCTAGGTGTGAGCGCTACATCTCCCACGATGCACTGCAGCGGAGACCCTGAACCAGCAGACAGATCGGGGACCCTTGTAAACGTGCTCAGGGGCCCACGTGACCTTTCCAATATGGCCGCCGCTCTCGGTAATATTGCGTCTTCCGGCTCGTTCGTCCCCCGTGCAGCAGAGAAATAAACGGAGTCTATTTTTATACTATAGATATTTATATATTTATGTCTTGTACATAGATTTATTTTCTTTATAAGGAAAGATTTGTTTGGTCAGAATCCCCCCGACCGCCGTATCCCACAGCCCCCAGGACGGTAGACGAGGAGCCGACGAGACCTAATAACGTATAGCTTGCGCTAGCATGTCAGCCGGCGAGCGCGCACCGCGTATGTCCGCAGGACCACACGGCGCCTCCAGCTGGCGGAGGCACCGACGCATTATGTATACCCGCCTTCATGCAGTATGAGACATTTGGCTGCTTTCAGTATAAATGTAAGAAATGGAAATAAATCTGTATTATAAAATCTGGGCGTCCTGTCAGATCGCCATTCCGTATTAAAGGGGCCACATCCGGTGAAACACGAATATTCTGCTCTGCAATCCGAGGTGCTTCCACTAGGGGGAGCTCTAGCCAATACAATCTAGATCCCCCCCCACACAAGGCCAAACCAATCAATATGGTGAGACCGGATAGAGCAGGATCCTCAACGGCATCTTCTGTAGACAAATCACAATCTGCAATGAAACGCAGCCTGTGGCACAGGAGAGCCAAAATGTCAATCTTGTGGGTCTTCAAATGCAAAGGTTTAATTATCCTAACATAAAAACAGATGTAGTAATCCTTAACTTGTCAGATAGTACAAGACCTTACTAACAGCCATGTAGTACTTAATCTGACAAGTCATGGATTGCCGCATGTGGTCAAAATCAGAACCAGTAACAATACAGGAATACAGCTTCACAACCATCATCATCAGTAGAGAAATAGAGCATCAAAACCATCATTAGAGCATGAATACAGCACAATAAGCTTCAACACATGAACGCAGCACCAGAACAACCTTCAGTATGTGAACGCAGCACCAGAACCACAATCAATCCATGAACACAGCACCAAAACCACAATGAGTACATGAATACAGCACGAGAACCACCATGAGTATATGAATACAGCACCAAAACCACAATGAGTACATGAATACAGCACCAGAACCAACACGAGTACATGAATACAGCACGAGAACCACCATGAGTACATTAATACAGCACCAGAACCAACACGAGTACATGAATACAACATCAGAGCTACCATCTGGACATGGTGATTCTGGTGCTTGATTTATTTATGGTGGTTCTGGTGCTTTATTAATCAGTACATGAAGACTGCTCCAGATTTAGTATCAGAAGATGAATACATCATCAAGCTTAGTACAACGATGAACTGCAATTTCAAGTTGTTCCGCCATATACACTTATATCGCATAAACTTACAACTCCCAGTATGTCTTTGGCAGAAGTAAGGAGATACTGGGAGTTGTTACCAGCCATCATCAGACTGAGGGGCATACCGGATTGGAGTTATTTGCACCCCTTTTGTCTCTATGTAGTCCAGACACCTGCAGCTCATCTCTGCGGACTCACCTTTTTCCTATCGCCACGACAGCACCCATACGAGAGAGGGGATCCGCCCACCATCTGGACAGGAACCTACAGGATTTAAAGGGGCGGTCCCCCTCACCACTCCAGTTTGGGTTCCTGTCCGGATGGTAGGACCCTGCAGGATGTCTCTTACCCAGGTCCACCAGGCCTCTGCGCGGTATCCTTGAGAACGGCAGAATCGGGGACTCTGGAAGCAGCGTCGGGGGTGTTCTTTTTCAGACCCCTCCTCGTCTGGCCGTACGGATGCGATCCCAGGGGTCGGGCAGTGCCGCCCTGGGTCGCGTGAGCGCAGCTGGCTCAGCGTCCCTTCATACCGATGACCCGGAAGTGGAAGGTAGGACTTCCGGGGGAGGCTGGGGGAGGAGGCGCGGCTGCTGGTATTAAGCGGCAGAGGCTGCAGAGCAACGTGCGGCAAAGAAATGTCCTCGGTTGCGGACACAGAGCACCTTCAGGTGGAGGTGCCTGACCAGAGCAAGAAGAGCGACAGCAGCCGCTCCAAAAGCAGCAGCAGTGTGGTACGGGGGCAGCAGCATGCGGGTGCCTCAACGTCACATACGGATTCCCCTCAGAGACCGGTACTGCTCAGTTCAGCCTTGGTGAGTGTCATGACGAAAATCACCTGGTAGCTGATATAGTCTGTCTGTCATTGTGCTTTGTTTTAGGCAAAGAAATCAGCCAAATCTAAGCACAGGCAATGTGCCCTATGTACAGTTCCCTTACCTGATAGTTATCAGAAAAGGCTCTGCCAAACTTGTATTTGCCAGACCTTAGAAGAAGAGGCTCCCCTTCGTGCATCAGATCTCAGAGCAGTTATAAGGGAGGAAATTGATTGTTCCCTTAGAAGCAGTCGGCATGAGAGATCCAGGGAAGTATCACCAGGATCCAGTCCGTCGTTGCAGGAAGGTGAATGCTCACGTTCATCATCACCGTCCTCTTCGGACGAAGAAGGGAGACCTTGTTTTTCAGTAGATGGAACGGACGTACTGGTTAAGGCAGTTCGCACAACCATGGGGGTTGTAGAGAACAAAGAGCCAAGGTCAACCCAGGACTTAATGTTTGCAGGGTTGTGCCAGAGAAGCCGTAAATCGTTTCCTGTGGTAGATACTGTGAAGGACCTTATTAAGCGTGAGTGGGACAAACAGGATAAGGGTTTCCTACCATCATCAGCAAAGAGAAGGTACCCTTTTGATGATAAAGTCCTAGCAGAGTGGGTGAAAATACCTAAAGTGGATGCGGCTGTGGCCTCCACATCTAAATCAGGCACCTTACCACTGGAGGATGTAGGTCT
This sequence comes from Ranitomeya imitator, assembly GCF_032444005.1. NCBI lineage: Eukaryota > Metazoa > Chordata > Amphibia > Anura > Dendrobatidae > Ranitomeya > Ranitomeya imitator. The sequence goes on along the minus strand of NC_091284.1, from coordinate 15,103,443 downwards.
TCTGAAAGACCCTTCGGATAGGAAAGCAGACATGTTTCTTAAAAAAGTTTGGGAAGCATCGTCAGGTGCTTTTAAACCAGCAATCGCAGGTACCTGCACAGCCAGATCAGTTATGGTCTGGGTAGCGCAGCTGGAGGAGCAGCTTAAAACTAAAATACCTCGTGATAAGTTGCTGGATTCACTGTCCCAGATTCGGGATGGTGTGGCGTATTTGGCGGATGCCTCGGTGGATACCTTGAAACTGGCGGCCAGATCAGCAGGACTTTCAAATGCTGCCCGGCGGGCTTTATGGCTTAAAACCTGGAAAGGAGACGCACAGGCTAGAGCTAAACTATGTACCATTCCATGCAGGGGTGAGTACTTATTTGGCCCGGTGCTAGATGACATCCTAGCTAAGGCTGAGGATAGGAATAGAGGTTTTCCTAAAGTGTTCAATCCCACCTTTAGGAATACCTTCAAGAGACGCTTCCCGTACCGGAGACCCTACTCAGCCCGAAATTGGGAGGCACCAGAGCCGAAGAAGAGAAGTTCAGACTTCAATACATCATCTTCCTCAAGACGTAGGTGAAACTATCGTTAATTCAAATCTTCCTGTAGGGGGCAGACTAAAACATTTCTATACTCAGTGGGCCAGAATAACTTCCAGTAATTGGATCCTGGGTATAATTAGGTCAGGATTGAGATTAGAGTTCCTGGAAAAACCTTCAAATTATTATATATTGACTGCCCCTGGTTCCTTAGACCAACAGAAGGCCCTGGAAAAAGAGATTCAGACACTGAGACAGAAAGAAGTTATTGTAGAGGTTCCAAAAGAGCAGGAGGGGGAAGGATTCTATTCCCCTTTATTTTTAATCTCCAAACCTGATGGTTCCTTTTGAACCATCATAAATTTACGGAAACTGAACAAATTCCTACAATACCATGCTTTTAAGATGGAATCAATTAAATCAGCGACTAAACTTCTTTTTCCCAGGTGTTATATGACAGTCCTGGATCTAAAAGATGCGTACTACCATCTGCCCATTCACGAAGATCACCAACGGTTCCTCAGAATGGCGGTGTGCTTAAACAATCAGGTCAGGCACTTTCAGTTTACGGCAATGCCATTTGGATTATCTATGGCGCCAAGAGTGTTTACTAAAGTCATTGCGGAAGTAATGGCTCATATCAGAGAACAGGATACATTAGTTATACCCTACTTGGATGACTTCCTAGTAGTGGGTAATTCGGTTGTTCAGTGTAAAGATCGCCTAAACTGTATAATATCTTCCCTACAGGACCTAGGTTGGCTGGTCAACTTAGAGAAGTCAAAACTAAACCCATCAACAAATCAGATTTTCCTGGGTATTTTGCTAAATTCAGAACATCAGCTGTGTTTTCTTCCAGAGGAAAAGAAGCAGAAGATTATACACAAAGTCAGGGCTGTGATAAAGAAACCGGATCTGACCTTAAGAGACGCAATGTCCCTATTGGGATCGTTAACATCATGCATACCGGCTGTTCAGTGGGCTCAATTCCACACTCGGATATTGCAAGCCCAGGTCCTGGATACAGAGAGGAGTCTTCAAGGTCACTTAAGCGGAAGACTCAAGCTATCTACCACCACTCTAAAGAGTCTAGAATGGTGGCTAAATATGGAACATCTGGCAAAAGGGGTACATTGGGAAATAGTTCCAGACAACACGGTCACAACCGATGCCAGTCCAATAGGATGGGGAGCTCACATAGGAGAGGTTTGGGCTCAAGGACAATGGTCTCGCTTAGAGGCCCAAAGATCCTCAAATTGGAAAGAGCTTATGGCAGTAAAAAAATACCCTGCTCAGATGGCTACCGTTCCTGCGGGGCTCGCATGTAAGAGTTCAGTCGGACAACACGACAGTGGTCGCATATCTCAACCATCAGGGAGGAACGAGGTCAAAGTCTCTGATGATCACCACCGCAGACATATTCAACATAGCCGAAGCTCATTTTCATTCTCTTTCAGCGGTTCACATACGAGGAGAACACAACATAGAGGCAGATTACCTCAGCCGTCATTCTCTGCGTCAGGGAGAGTGGGTCCTAAATCGGCTAGTTTTCAAACAGATAGTGGGTCTCTGGGGGTTACCTGTTATAGATCTGTTTGCTACGAGGGAAAACAGACAAACCAAGAAGTTTGCATCCCTTCGGGTAGCGGACAAACCTTCTGTAGTAGACTCCCTTCAGATTCATTGGGATTTCCCTCTAGCCTACGCATTTCCCCCACTATGTCTGATCCCTCTAGTTCTCAGGAAGATCAGGAAGGAGGGGGCGAGAGTAATCCTAATTGCCCCCTTCTGGCCCAGAAGGGCATGGTTCTCCTTACTCAGGGCAATGTCCGTGACCGACCCCTGGGTGTTGCCGGTGAGTCCGGAACTCCTTTCTCAGGGTCCATTTCGTTATCCGAATGTGGAATCTCTGCATTTGACGGCATGGAATTTGAGAGGGAATTATTAAAAAGGAGGGGTTTTTCTAACGCTTTAATATCTACCCTTTTAAGTAGCCGGAAAGAAGTCACTACTAAAATTTACTGTAAAATCTGGAAAAAATTCCTTGCCTTTTATCAACAGCCCTTTACGGATAAAATTCCAATTCCGGCTATTCTGGAATTCTTGCAGAAAGGCCGAGAATTGGGTTTGGCGGTAAATAGCCTTAGAGTTCAGGTATCTGCCCTGGGGGCATTATATAATAGCAATGTGGCAGGAAATAGATGGGTATCTAGATTCATGAGAGCTATGGAACGTAGTAACCCTGTACATATTATTAGATTACCGCCATGGGATCTAAATTTGGTTTTGGATGCTTTAACAGAACCCCCCTTTGAGCCATTAGATTCTGTCTCCATTAAAAATTTAACTTTAAAGACGGCTCTGCTAGTGGCCTTGACTTCTGCTAGAAGAGTGAGTGATATGCAAGCGTTGTCGGTAGACCCTCCTTATCTAATGGTCTTTCAGGATAGGTTAGTTTTAAAACCGGATCCAGCATATCTGCCAAAGGTAGCTTCTAAATTCCATAGAAGTCAAGAAATATATTTACCATCATTTTGTGATAATCCAGTTTCAGCAGAGGAGCAGAAATGTCATATGCTAGACGTTAGAAGAGCAGTATTACAATACCTGCACAAAACAGAACCTTGGAGGCAGAGTAGGGCTCTGTTTGTTTCCTTTCAGAATCCAAGGAAGGGGGCGAGTGTAACAAAGGGCTCTATTGCCAGATGGATCAGAGATGCGATATGCCTTGCCTATACTGCCAAAGGTCAAATTCCACCAGAAGGCATCAAGGCCCACTCCACCCGAGCCATGGCCTCATCCTGGGCGGAGAGAACGGACGTCTCCATAGACGTGATATGTAAGGCGGCAACATGGTCATCTCCTTCCACCTTTTATAATCATTACCGTCTTGATCTATCATGTAAGGCCAATTTAGACTTTGGCCGTTCAGTACTTAGTGCTGTAGTCCCTCCCAGGTGATTGGTCTTTTAAAGTCTCTCGTATGGGTGCTGTCGTGGCGATAGGAAAACCGGTTTTTACGTACCGGTAATAGGATTTTACAGAGTCCACGACAGCACCCGCACATTCCCCCCCGTAGTTAATCACTGGTTTCCTGCACTCTATTGGAAGGTGTGCTTTTAATTGTCACTCTCTAGAAGGTGATGGTATTTAGTAATGTTTAAGTATTTATGATTGTGTACTAACTCAATGGCGGTGTCCCTTATACTCTGAAACACAAACTGGAGTGGTGAGGGGGACCGCCCCTTTAAATCCTGTAGGTTCCTGTCCAGATGGTGGGCGGATCCCCTCTCTCGTATGGGTGCTGTCGTGGACTCTGTAAAATCCTATTACCGGTACGTAAAAACCGGTTTCTCTGTCCTTCTGCGGCACATATCAACAGAGTGCCCTTAAAACGAAGTGTAATTCTAATGCCCCTGAAATAAAAATATATGCACATGCTGCACCTAAACCATCACCCCTCACTGTTAACTGTACAAAATATGACCCCCACACTGCCCCTCTTATGATACATTGCATCTACACTGTCCCTCCATGCAGCCAGTTCCTCACACTGTACTCCCTCACCTTGTCCCTATTTCCACACTCCCCCCCCCCCCCCCTCGACACTGTCCCCACTGTTCCCCATGCTGCCCCCACTCTATACTATGCTCACCCTGCTCCACCATACTGTCTCCTCACACTGACACAAAGTCCTTATTTCTTGGCTCCATAAAGCATTGCCCGTCCCCGCCGCTGTACACTCCTGTAGTGCAGCAGAGACAGCGGCAGTGTGATGGGGTCAGCTTCATGAGGTGGCCTTATTACGTAGCTGGACGTCGGGGCGAGGGCTGATGAACACTTATCTCCGTCTTTTACAGTGCTCGCGTCTTCAATTGTTTTCATGTCTGAAAGTCGTAAATGCAGAAAGAAGGGGACCACCTGTATGCTTTGGACCGGCTCTAGTGCAACCCCACTTCTGGGGGTGGCATCGTATTTTGCCTCATGGCAGAAGCAGCTTTGCCGCCCACTCCACCTGCAAAGCACCTTCCTGAGACTACTATACAGTCTCAGGATCGGTAAATTGCTGCACATTTTCGTCTTCAGAAGTTTTCTCCCTCTTTATCTAGTATGTTCGTTTTGACGCTCTCCTGAAGTCAGTGATGTTACAGGTGAAGACCCTGGCACCAGGGAGGTCTCAGTGTTCTGGAGGGGGCAATGTATCCTATAATGTATTCTAGCCCAGTGCGGAGCCTGACTGCCTCTGTGAGCTCCCTCCCTGTGCGCACATCCCCAGTCACTGTAACCTTGACCAGAACCACAGGCCCCATAACATCAGCGCTCGCTGCAGAACTGCTGACAGAGCCGATCAGAGCACAATCTGAGCATGGATGTGACTGTAGCAGGTGACACGGAGCTGGTGGACGCCTCGCCATGTCACACCTCAGAAACAGCAGCATTTTATCAGCTACTGTAATAAGCTGTGAAGTTTCTTAACTTCTGATTTTACAATGATTTATTTGTTTGTGCCCTGTAATAATTGCACATTTCTACTAGACGTTGAATTTCGCACCATTTTCCAGACCTCTGCTAGCTGTCATTCTAGGGAAGTGATGGGCAGCAGCAGATATTAGGCAAATAAGGGCTCACTGTGGTTATGACGTCCTTTTCTCTGCAGCTGAAGCACAGCTCCATAATGCAGATAAAGGGAAATGTGGAACTAGTAAAAATACGAGGGAGAACAAGAAACGGAGACTCCCTCCCATACCAAAACCTGGAATGAGGACCAGCAGTGAAGAAAATCAGTTCTCAACACATAGATCGTAACATATAGACACAAATATGCTGTCATCACCGTATAGACACCCTGATACATATATACTGCCACAGGGGAAAGCCCCAGGGAACTTCTGCTCTTCACCATCTTCAATACTGTGACTAGTCCATGAGCTGCACTCAGCAGCGGCCGCACTCAGCAGCAGTCGCACAGGTCTATCCACTGCTTTGCTGCAATGTATCAGTCGAGTTCAGTGCATTATCTATATTGGATTCAATTGTAGCTAATAGAGCAGGATGAGGATATATACACGTTATCAGTCAAAATGTATAAAACCTATGATTCCAGGCAAGATTGGACTAGGAGACACGAGGCACCTAGTCCTGTAGTGATAAAAAATTTCCTGCCGATAAAACACTGATTATATTGAAACAGCAAAACAGCCCAGGCTGATTCCAGCGATTGTGTAAAATTGCCAAAACATAAAAAAAATGTAAATGTGGTATCGCTGTAATCATACTGACCTGAATAAAACTGTCTTATCAATGTTACCACACACAGAACAGCATAACTCCCCCCCCCCAAAAAAAAAAAAAAATAGAAATTCCTAAATTGCTGGTTTTTGTTTATTCTGCCTCCTAAAAAACGGAATAGAAAACGATCAAAAAATGTCATGTGCCTGAAAATGGTAAAAATAAAAATATCAGCTCATCCTGCAAAAAACAAGACCTCACATGACTCTGTGGACCAAAATATGGAAAAATTACAGCTCTCAAAATGTGATGCAAAAATTATTTTTTGCAATAAAATGCGTCTTTTAGTGTGTGACAGCAGGCAAACATAAAAACCCAATATAAATGTGGTATCGCTGTAATCGCACCGACCCGAAGAAGAAAGTCACCTAATCACTTATACCTCATGACCAACGGCATAAAAAATAATGAAAACCAATTCTTCACCTGCTGTTGATTTTTTTCATTCTGCCTCCCAAAGATCGCAGTAAGGCTCGACGCATATTTATCCTGCGCACTGCGTTGAGCGCTTACATCGAGGTTTCTGTGTAAATCTCTAAAATATGTGATTCAGACGGAACCCCCTGCCGAAGATTCCCTATAATGAGGCAGATGTAGGCACTGTGGATGCTGTCTGACTTGTGATTCGGTGGTGTCTGTCTTTTTAGGATTGCATAAAAGTGCCGTCGGCCACAGTTTTAGTTTTATGCACCTCTGAAAAGAAGGACACCGCTGAACAGAGGCCAGACGGAGTCCAGAGTAACTCTGCTGCCTCATAGTGAGTGGATCCCTCGGGGGTTTCATCTGAATCACGTCACTCAGAGATTTAGACGAAAACCACAAAGTAAGTGCTCAGCGTAGAGCGCAGGATAACTGTGATCCCAAACGTTATGTAAAATGTTCCCAATAAAAGCTTCAACTCAATCCACACAAAAAGCAAGTCCCCACTCAGGTCTGTGATCTGTTAATGGAAATATAGGGGGCTTCCATGTAACTGGTAGCACAAAGGCTCTGGAAAAGCAAAATGGCTCCTCGTCCCTCAAAAGAAATTCAGCAAATTCTCAGCTGCCAAATCCAAATGCCCCCATCCATTCTGAACCCAACAGTGTACCTAAACCACATATAGAGTCGACGTTTGGAATTTCTGAAGTGATGAGAGCCCGCCTAACTTAAGGGTGCATGCCTCCAGAGGCATGAGCTGGACATAACGTACTGGTCACTACAACATACTGGTCACTACAACATGCTGGTCACTACAACGTACTGGTCACTACAACGTACTGGTCACTACAACGTACTGGTCACTACAACGTACTGGTTACTACAACGTACTGGTCACTACAACGTACTGGTCACTACAACGTACTGGTCACTACAACGTACTGGTTACTACAACGTACTGGTCACTACAACGTACTGGTCACTACAACGTACTGGTCACTACAACAGACTGGTCACTACAACATACTGGTCACTACAACGTACTGGTCACTACAACGCAGTTTGCAATTTTCACTCGGCAACATTCATTGCTGCCTGTTTCTGGAAAACACCCATGGAGTCAAAATCGTCATTACACCTGTAGATAAATTCCCCAAAGGGTATAATTTCCAAAATGGGGTTCTGCTGTTCTCGCACGTCAGGGGCTCTCCCAGTGGGTTATGGCACCTGCAAACCATAACAGTAAAATCTGGTGTGCCTTCCCTTCTGAGCTTTGCACTGTGCCTGAAAAATATTTCCCGATTACATGTAGGGTATTGGCGCACTCAGGAAAAAATGGACCTCAGTTTGTAGTAAAAAAATTTCCTATTAGCCCTTAGAAAAATTAAAACTTGGGACTAAAACAACATTTTAATGGTAAAAAATGTAATTTATTATTTCTTCACCGGTCAGTGGTATAAAATTCTGTGAGGCACATGTGGTGTCAATATGATCACTGCAACCCTAGATGAATTCATTGGGGAGTGTAGTTTGTAAAACGAGTTCATATATAGAGGGTCTCTGCTGTTCTGGCACCTCAGGAGCTCTCCCAATGTGACATGGCCCCCTCACACCATTCCAGAAAAATCAGAACTCCAATATGGCGCCTCTTCCCTTCTGAGCTTTGCACTGTGCCTGAAGGGTAGTTTCCCCCCACATATGGGGTATCGGCAAGACAGAAATTGCACAACAAATTTGAGATCCATTTTCTCCTGTTACCCTTGGTAAAATTTAAAAATAATTGGATCTGAAGTAAATTATTTGTGAAAAAAAGTTAAATGTTCATTTTTTTTTTTTTAAACATTCCAAAAATTCCTGTGAAACACCTGAAGGGTTAATAAACATCTTGAATGTGGTTTTGAACACCTTGAGGGGAGCAATTTTTAGAATGGTGTCAGTTTTGGGTATTTTCTATCATATAGACCCCTCAAAGTGGCTTCAAGTGTGAGGTGGTCGCTAAAAAATAGTGTTGTAAAAATGAGAAATTGCTGGTCCACTTTTAACCCTTATAACTCCCTAACAAAAAAAAACGTTGGTTCCAAATTTGTACTGATATAAAGTAGACATGTGGGAAATGTTACTTATTAATTATTTAAAGAAGAAATTTTACCGCTATCCTGAAGTACAATATGTCACGAAAAAAAATGTCAGAATCACCGGGATCCATGGAAGTGTTCCAGAGTTCTAACCTCATAAAGAGACAGTGGTCAGAATTGGCTTCATGTGCAAACCACCTTCGGTGGTAAAGGGGTTAACTTTGCTTATATAAAACTACCAGTTCAGAACCACAACCACAACTACAGTGCTGCCATGGTGCCTTAGGGTACCGTCACACTATAACATTTCGATCGCTACGACGGTACGATTCGTGACGTTCCAGCGATATCGTTACGATATCGCTGTGTCTGACACGCAGCAGCGATCAGGGATCCTGCTGAGAATCGTACGTCGTAGCAGATCGTATGGAACTTTCTTTCATCGCTGGATCTCCCGCTGTCATCGCTAGATCGGTGTGTGTGACACCGATCTAGCGATGCGATCCAGCGATGCGTTCGCTTGTAACCAGGGTAAACATCGGGTAACTAAGCGCAGGACCGCGCTTAGTTACCCGATGTTTACCCTGGTTACAAGCGTTAAACTAAAAAAAAACAAACAGCACATACTTACATTCTGGTGTCCGTCAGGTCCCTTGCCGTCTCTGCTTCCCGCACTGTGACTGCCGGCCGTAAAGTGAAAGCAGAGCACAGCGGCTGTGCTTTCACTTTCACTTTACGGCCGGCAGTCACTGAGTGCGGGAAGCAGAGACGGCAAGGGACCTGACGGACACCAGAATGTAAGTATGTGCTGTTTGTTTTTTTTTAGTTTAACGCTTGTAACCAGGGTAAACATCGGGTAACTAAGCGCGGTCCTGCGCTTAGTTACCCGATGTTTACCCTGGTTACCCAGGGACCTCGGCATCGTTGGTCGCTGGAGAGCTGTCTGTGTGACAGCTCCCCAGCGACCACACTACGATTTACCTACGATCACGGCCAGGTCATATCGCTGGTCGTGATCGTAGGTAAATCGTATAGTGTGACGGTACCCTTACTCTTATTTAATCTGTATATACATATCAGCGACACCATAGTATAATATGTAAACCTGAGACAATTCACCAAGCCTATTCTGTAATGTAAAGAGGAAGCAAAAAACAGCGAAATATGTTCCTTATCTTAGACAGAATCTTATCTTGTATCTCTATATACAGGGAGCCCCCCCTAGTGGTGGCTGCAAACAGGATCTTATCATGTATCTCTGTATACAGGGAGCGCCCCCTAGTGGTGGCTGCAGACAGGATCTTATCATGTATCTCTGTATACAGGGAGCTCCCCCTAGTGGTGGCTGCAAACAGGATCTTATCATGTATCTCTGTATACAGGGAGCTCCCCCTAGTGGTGGCTGCAGACAGGATCTTATCATGTATCTCTGTATACAGGGAGCTCCCCCTAGTGGTGACTGCAGACAGGATCTTATCATGTATCTCTGTATACAGGGAGCTCCCCCTAGTGGTGGCTGCAGACAGGATCTTATCATGTATCTCTATATACAGGGAGCTAGCCCTAGTGGTGGCTGCAGACATGATCTTATCATGTATCTCTGTATACAGGGAGCTCCCCCTAGTGGTGGCTGCAGACAGGATCTTATCATGTATCTCTGTATACAGGGAGCTCCCCCTAGTGGTGGCTGCAGACAGGATCTTATCATGTATCTCTGTATACAGGGAGCTCCCCCTAGTGGTGACTGCAGACAGGATCTTATCATGTATCTCTGTATACAGGGAGCTCCCCCTAGTGGTGACTGCAGACCCTAGTGGTGACTGCAGACAGAATCTTATCATGTACCTCTGTATACAGGGAGCTCCCCTAGTGGTGGCTGCAGACAGGATCTTATCATGTATCTGTATACAGGGAGCTCCCCCTAGTGGTGGCTGCAAACAGGATCTTATCATGTATCTCTGTATACAGGGAGCTCCCACTAGTGGTGACTGCAGACAGGATCTTATCATGTATCTGTATACAGGGAGCTCCCACTAGTGGTGACTGCAGACAGGATCTTATCATGTATCTGTATACAGGGAGCTCCCCCTAGTGGTGACTGCAGACAGGATCTTATCATGTATCTCTGTATACAGGGAGCTCCCCCTAGTGGTGGCTGCAAACAGGATCTTATCATGTATCTCTGTATACAGGGAGCTCTCACTAGTGGTGACTGCAGACAGGATCTTATCATGTATCTGTATACAGGGAGCTCCCCCTAGTGGTGACTGCAGACAGGATCTTATCATGTATCTCTGTATACAGGGAGCTCCCCCTAGTGGTGGCTGCAAACAGGATCTTATCATGTATCTCTGTATACAGGGAGCTCCCCCTAGTGGTGACTGCAAACAGGAACTTATCATGTGTCTCTGTATACAGGGAGCTCCCCCTAGTGGTGGCTGCAGACAGGATCTTATCATGTATCTCTGTATACAGGGAGCTCCCCCTACTGGTGGCTGCAGACAGGATCTTATCATGTATCTCTGTATACAGGGAGCTCCCCCTAGTGGTGGCTGCAGACAGGATCTTATCATGTATCTCTGTATACAGGGAGCTCCCCCTAGTGGTGGCTGCAAACAGGATCTTATCATGTATCTCTGTATACAGGGAGCTCCCCCTAGTGGTGGCTGCAGACAGGATCTTATCATGTATCTCTGTATACAGGGAGCTCCCCCTAGTGGTGGCTGCAGACAGGATCTTATCATGTATCTCTGTATACAGGGAGCTCCCCCTACTGGTGGCTGCAGACAGGATCTTATCATGTATCTCTGTATACAGGGAGCTCCCCCTAGTGGTGGCTGCAAACAGGATCTTATCATGTATCTGTATACAGGGAGCTCCCCCTAGTGGTGACTGCAGACAGGATCTTATCATGTATCTCTGTATACAGGGAGCTCCCCCTAGTGGTGGCTGCAAACAGGATCTTATCATGTATCTCTGTATACAGGGAGCTCCCCCTAGTGGTGACTGCAAACAGGAACTTATCATGTGTCTCTGTATACAGGGAGCTCCCCCTAGTGGTGGCTGCAGACAGGATCTTATCATGTATCTCTGTATACAGGGAGCTCCCCCTACTGGTGGCTGCAGACAGGATCTTATCATGTATCTCTGTATACAGGGAGCTCCCCCTAGTGGTGGCTGCAGACAGGATCTTATCATGTATCTCTGTATACAGGGAGCTCCCCCTAGTGGTGGCTGCAAACAGGATCTTATCATGTATCTCTGTATACAGGGAGCTCCCCCTAGTGGTGGCTGCAGACAGGATCTTATCATGTATCTCTGTATACAGGGAGCTCCCCCTAGTGGTGGCTGCAGACAGGATCTTATCATGTATCTCTGTATACAGGGAGCTCCCCCTACTGGTGGCTGCAGACAGGATCTTATCATGTATCTCTGTATACAGGGAGCTCCCCCTAGTGGTGGCTGCAGACAGGATCTTATCATGTATCTCTGTATACAGGGAGCTCCCCCTAGTGGTGGCTGCAGACAGAATCTTATCATGTATCTCTGTATACAGGGAGCTCCCCCTAGTGGTGGCTGCAGACAGGATCTTATCATGTATCTCTATATACAGGGAGCTCCCCCTAGTGGTGGCTGCAGACAGGATCTTATCATGTATCCCTGTATACAGGGAGCTCCCCCTAGTGGTGGCTGCAGACAGGATCTTATCATGTATCTCTGTATACAGGGAGCTCCCCCTAGTGGTGGCTGCAGACAGGATCTTATCATGTATCTCTATATACAGGGAGCTCCCCCTAGTGGTGGCTGCAGACAGGATCTTATCATGTATCCCTGTATACAGGGAGCTCCCCCTAGTGGTGATTGCAGACAGGATCTTATCATGTTTCTCTGTATACAGGGGCTCCCCCTAGTGGTGGACAGGATCTTATCATGTATCTCTGTATACAGGGAGCTCCCCCTAGTGGTGGCTGCAGACAGGATCTTATCATGTATCTCTGTTTACAGGGAGCTCCCCCTAGTAGTGGCTGCAGACAGGATCTTATCATGTATCTCTGTATACAGGGAGCTCCCCCTAGTGGTGGCTGCAAACAGGATCTTATCATGTATCTCTGTATACAGGGAGCTCCCCCTAGTGGTGACTGCAAACAGGATCTTATCATGTGTCTCTGTATACAGGGAGCTCCCCCTAGTGGTGGCTGCAGACAGGATCTTATCATGTATCTCTGTATACAGGGAGCTCCCCCTAGTGGTGGCTGCAGACAGGATCTTATCATGTATCTCTGTATACAGGGAGCTCCCCCTAGTGGTGGCTGCAGACAGGATCTTATCATGTATCTCTGTATACAGGGAGCTCCGCCTAGTGGTGGCTGCAGACAGGATCTTATCATGTATCTCTGTATACAGGGAGCTCCCCCTAGTGGTGGCTGCAGACAGGATCTTATCATGTATCTCTATATACAGGGAGCTCCCCCTAGTGGTGGCTGCAGACAGGATCTTATCATGTATCCCTGTATACAGGGAGCTCCCCCTAGTGGTGGCTGCAGACAGGATCTTATCATGTATCTCTGTATACAGGGAGCTCCCCCTAGTGGTGGCTGCAGACAGGATCTTATCATGTATCTCTATATACAGGGAGCTCCCCCTAGTGGTGGCTGCAGACAGGATCTTATCATGTATCTCTGTATACAGGGAGCTCCCCCTAGTGGTGGCTGCAAACAGGATCTTATCATGTATCTCTGTATACAGGGAGCTCCCCCTAGTGGTGACTGCAAACAGGATCTTATCATGTGTCTCTGTATACAGGGAGCTCCCCCTAGTGGTGGCTGCAGACAGGATCTTATCATGTATCTCTGTATACAGGAAGCTCCCCTAGTGGTGGCTGCAGACAGGATCTTATCATGTATCTCTGTATACAGGGAGCTCCCCCTAGTGGTGGCTGCAGACAGGATCTTATCATGTATCTCTGTATACAGGGAGCTCCCCCTAGTGGTGGCTGCAGACAGGATCTTATCATGTATCTCTGTATACAGGGAGCTCCCCCTAGTGGTGACTGCAAACAGGATCTTATCATGTGTCTCTGTATACAGGGAGCTCCCCCTAGTGGTGGCTGCAGACAGGATCTTATCATGTATCTCTGTATACAGGAAGCTCCCCTAGTGGTGGCTGCAGACAGGATCTTATCATGTATCTCTGTATACAGGGAGCTCCCCCTAGTGGTGGCTGCAGACAGGATCTTATCATGTATCTCTGTATACAGGGAGCTCCCCCTACTGGTGGCTGCAGACAGGATCTTATCATGTATCTCTGTATACAGGGAGCTCCCCCTAGTGGAGGCTGCAGACAGGATCTTATCATGTATCTCTGTATACAGGGAGCTCCCCCTAGTGGTGGCTGCAGACAGAATCTTATCATGTATCTCTGTATACAGGGAGCTCCCCCTAGTGGTGGCTGCAGACAGGATCTTATCATGTATCTCTATATACAGGGAGCTCCCCCTAGTGGTGGCTGCAGACAGGATCTTATCATGTATCCCTGTATACAGGGAGCTCCCCCTAGTGGTGGCTGCAGACAGGATCTTATCATGTATCTCTGTATACAGGGAGCTCCCCCTAGTGGTGGCTGCAGACAGGATCTTATCATGTATCTCTATATACAGGGAGCTCCCCCTAGTGGTGGCTGCAGACAGGATCTTATCATGTATCCCTGTATACAGGGAGCTCCCCCTAGTGGTGACTGCAGACAGGATCTTATCATGTTTCTCTGTATACAGGGGCTCCCCCTAGTGGTGGACAGGATCTTATCATGTATCTCTGTATACAGGGAGCTCCCCCTAGTGGTGGCTGCAGACAGGATCTTATCATGTATCTCTGTTTACAGGGAGCTCCCCCTAGTAGTGGCTGCAGACAGGATCTTATCATGTATCTCTGTATACAGGGAGCTCCCCCTAGTGGTGGCTGCAAACAGGATCTTATCATGTATCTCTGTATACAGGGAGCTCCCCCTAGTGGTGACTGCAAACAGGATCTTATCATGTGTCTCTGTATACAGGGAGCTCCCCCTAGTGGTGGCTGCAGACAGGATCTTATCATGTATCTCTGTATACAGGAAGCTCCCCTAGTGGTGGCTGCAGACAGGATCTTATCATGTATCTCTGTTTACAGGGAGCTCCCCCTAGTGGTGGCTGCAGACAGGATCTTATCATGTATCTCTGTATACAGGGAGCCCCCCCTAGTGGTGGCTGCAGACAGGATCTTATCATGTATCTCTGTATACAGGGAGCTCCCCCTACTGGTGGCTGCAGACAGGATCTTATCATGTATCTCTGTATACAGGGAGCTCCCGCTAGTGGTGGCTGCAGACAGAATCTTATCATGTATCTCTGTATACAGGGAGCTCCCCTTAGTGGTCGCTGCAGACAGGATCTTATCATGTATCTCTATATACAGGGAGCTCCCCCTAGTGGTGGCTGCAGACAGGATCTTATCATGTATCCCTGTATACAGGGAGCTCCCCCTAGTGGTGGCTGCAGACAGGATCTTATCATGTATCTCTGTATACAGGGAGCTCCCCCTAGTGGTGGCTGCAGACAGGATCTTATCATGTACCTGTGTATACAGGGAGCTCCCCCTAGTGGTGGCTGCAGACAGGATCTTATCATGTATCTGTATACAGGGAGCTCCCCCTAGTGGTGGCTGCAGACAGGATCTTATCACGTATCTCTGTATACAGGGAGCTCCCCCTAGTGGTGACTGCAAACAAGATCTTATCACGTATCTCTGTATACAGGGAGCTCCCCCTAGTGGTGGCTGCAGACAGGATCTTATGATGTATCTCTGTATACAGGGAGCTCCCCCTAGTGGTGGCTGCAGACAGAATCTTATCATGTATCTCTGTATACAGGGAGCTCCCCCTAGTGGAGGCTGCAGACAGGATCTTATGATGTATCTCTGTATACAGGGAGCTCCCCCTAGTGGTGGCTGCAGACAGAATCTTATCATGTATCTCTGTATACAGGGAGCTCCCCCTAGTGGTGGCTGCAGACAGAATCTTATCATGTATCTCTGTATACAGGGAGCTCCCCCTATTGGTGGCTGCAGACAGAATCTTATCTTGTATCTCTATATACAGGGAGCTCCCCCTAGTGGTGGCTGCAGACAGAATCTTATCATGTATCTCTGTATACAGGGAGCTCCCCCTAGTGGTGACTGCAGACAGGATCTTATCATGTATCTCTGTATACAGGGAGCTCCCCCTAGTGGTGGCTGCAGACAGGGTCTTATAATGTATCTCTGTATACAGGGAGCTCCCCCTAGTGGTGACTGCAGACATTATCTTATCATGTATATCTGTATACAGGGAGCTCCCCCTAGTGGTGGCTGCAGACAGGATCTTATCATGTATCTCTATATACAGGAAGCTCCCCTAGTGGTGGCTGCAGACAGGATCTTATCATGTATCTCTGTTTACAGGGAGCTCCCCCTAGTGGTGGCTGCAGACAGGATCTTATCATGTATCTCTGTATACAGGGAGCTCCCCGTAGTGGTGGCTGCAGACAGCATCTTATCATGTATCTCTGTATACAGGGAGCTCCCCCTACTGGTGGCTGCAGACAGGATCTTATCATGTATCTCTATATACAGGGAGCTCCCCCTAGTGGTGGCTGCAGACAGAATCTTATCATGTATCTCTGTATACAGGGAGCTCCCCTTAGTGGTCGCTGCAGACAGGATCTTATCATGTATCTCTATATACAGGGAGCTCCCCCTAGTGGTGGCTGCAGACAGGATCTTATCATGTATCCCTGTATACAGGGAGCTCCCCCTAGTGGTGGCTGCAGACAGGATCTTATCATGTATCTCTGTATACAGGGAGCTCCCCCTAGTGGTGGCTGCAGACAGGATCTTATCATGTATCTGTGTATACAGGGAGCTCCCCCTAGTGGTGGCTGCAGACAGGATCTTATCATGTATCCCTGTATACAGGGAGCTCCCCTAGTGGTGACTGCAGACAGGATCTTATCATGTATCTCTGTATACAGGGAGCTCCCCCTAGTGGTGGCTGCAGACAGGATCTTATCATGTGTCTCTGTATACAGGGAGCTCCCCCTAGTGGTGGCTGCAGACAGGATCTTATCATGTATCTCTGTATACAGGGAACTCCTCCTAGTGGTGGCTGCAGACAGGATCTTATCATGTATCTCTGTATACAGGGAGCTCCCCCTAGTGGAGGCTGCAGACAGGATCTTATCATGTATCTCTGTATACAGGGAGCTCCCCCTAGTGGTGGCTGCAGACAGGATCTTATCACGTATCTCTGTATACAGGGAGCTCCCCCTAGTGGTGGCTGCAGACAGGATCTTATCATGTATCTCTGTATACAGGGAGCTCCCCCTAGTGGTGGCTGCAGACAGGATCTTATCATGTATCTCTGTATACAGGGAGCTCCCCCTAGTGGTGACTGCAAACAAGATCTTATCACGTATCTCTGTATACAGGGAGCTCCCCCTAGTGGTGGCTGCAGACAGGATCTTATGATGTATCTCTGTATACAGGGAGCTCCCCCTAGTGGTGGCTGCAGACAGAATCTTATCATGTATCTCTGTATACAGGGAGCTCCCCCTAGTGGAGGCTGCAGACAGGATCTTATCATGTATCTCTGTATACAGGGAGCTCCCCCTAGTGGTGGCTGCAGACAGGATCTTATCATGTATCTCTGTATACAGGGAACTCCTCCTAGTGGTGGCTGCAGACAGGATCTTATCATGTATCTTTGTATACAGGGAGCTCCCCCTAGTGGAGGCTGCAGACAGGATCTTATCATGTATCTCTGTATACAGGGAGCTCCCCCTAGTGGTGGCTGCAGACAGGATCTTATCATGCATCTCTGTATACAGGGAGCTCCCCCTAGTGGTGGCTGCAGACAGGATCTTATCATGCATCTCTGTATACAGGGAGCTCCCCCTAGTGGAGGCTGCAGACAGGATCTTATCATGTTTCTCTGTATACAGGGGCTCCCCCTAGTGGTGGCGGCAGACAGGATCTTATCATGTATCTCTGTATACAGGGAGCTCCCCCTAGTGGTGACTGCAGACAGGATCTTATCATGTTTCTCTGTATACAGGGGCTCCCCCTAGTGGTGGCGGCAGACAGGGTCTTATCATGTATCTCTGTATACAGGGAGCTCCCCCTAGTGGTGACTGCAGACAGGATCTTATCATGTTTCTCTGTATACAGGGGCTCCCCCTAGTGGTGGCGGTAGACAGGATCTTATCATGTATCTCTGTATACAGGGAGCTCCCCCTAGTGGTGGCTGCAGACAGGATCTTATCATGTATCTCTGTATACAGGGAGCTCCCCCTAGTGGTGGCTGCAGACAGGATCTTATCATGTATCTCTGTTTACAGGGAGCTCCCCCTAGTGGTGGCTGCAGACAGGATCTTATCATGTATCTCTGTATACAGGGAGCTCCCCCTAGTGGTGGCTGCAGACAGGATCTTATCATGTATCTCTGTATACAGGGAGCTCCACCTAGTGGTGACTGCAGACAGGATCTTATCATGTATCTCTGTATACAGGGAGCTCCCCCTAGTGGAGGCTGCAGACAGGATCTTATCATGTATCTCTGTATACAGGGAGCTCCCCCTAGTGGTGGCTGCAGACAGGATCTTATCATGCATCTCTGTATACAGGGAGCTCCCCCTAGTGGTGGCTGCAGACAGGATCTTATCATGCATCTCTGTATACAGGGAGCTCCCCCTAGTGGAGGCTGCAGACAGGATCTTATCATGTTTCTCTGTATACAGGGGCTCCCCCTAGTGGTGGCGGCAGACAGGATCTTATCATGTATCTCTGTATACAGGGAGCTCCCCCTAGTGGTGACTGCAGACAGGATCTTATCATGTTTCTCTGTATACAGGGGCTCCCCCTAGTGGTGGCGGTAGACAGGATCTTATCATGTATCTCTGTATACAGGGAGCTCCCCCTAGTGGTGGCTGCAGACAGGATCTTATCATGTATCTCTGTATACAGGGAGCTCCCCCTAGTGGTGGCTGCAGACAGGATCTTATCATGTATCTCTGTTTACAGGGAGCTCCCCCTAGTGGTGGCTGCAGACAGGATCTTATCATGTATCTCTGTATACAGGGAGCTCCCCCTAGTGGTGGCTGCAGACAGGATCTTATCATGTATCTCTGTATACAGGGAGCTCCACCTAGTGGTGACTGCAGACAGGATCTTATCATGTATCTCTGTATACAGGGAGCTCCCCCTAGTGGTGACTGCAGACAGGATCTTATCATGTATCTCTGTATACAGGGAGCTCCCCCTAGTGGTGGCTGCAGACAGGATCTTATCATGTATCTCTGTATACAGGGAGCTCCCCCTAGTGGTGGCTGCAGACAGGATGTTATCATGTATCTCTGTATACAGGGAGCTCCCCCTAGTGGTGACTGCAGACAGTATCTTATCATGTGTCTCTGTATACAGGGAGCTCCCGCTAGTGGTGACTGCAAACAGGATCTTATCATATATCTCTGTATACAGGGAGCTCCCCCTAGTGGTGACTGCAGACAGGATCTTATCATGTATCTCTGTATACAGGGAGCTCCCCCTAGTGGTGGCTGCAGACAGGATCTTATCATGTATCTCTGTATACAGGGAGCTCCCCCTAGTGGTGGCTGCAGACAGGATCTTATCATGTATCTCTGTATACAGGGAGCTCCCCCTAGTGGTGGCTGCAGACAGGATCTTATCATGTATCTCTGTATACCGGGATCTCCCCCTAGTGGTGGCTGCAGACAGGATCTTATCATGTATCTCTGTATACAGGGAGCTCCCCCTAGTGTTGGCTGCAGACAGGGTCTTATCATGTATCTCTGTATACAGGGAGCTCCCCCTAGTGGTGGCTGCAGACAGAATCTTATCATGTATCTCTGTATACAGGGAGCTCCCCCTAGTGGTGGCTGCAGACAGGATCTTATCATGTATCTCTGTATACAGGGATCTCCCCCTAGTGGTGGCTGCAGACAGGATCTTATCATGTATCTCTGTATACAGGGAGCTCCCCCTAGTGTTGGCTGCAGACAGGATCTTATCATGTATCTCTGTATACAGGGAGCTCCCCCTAGTGGTGGCTGCAGACAGGATCTTATCATGTATCTCTGTATACAGGGAGCTCCCCCTAGTGGTGGCTGCAGACAGGATCTTATCATGTATCTCTGTATACAGGGAGCTCCCCCTAGTGGTGGACAGGATCTTACCATGTATCTCTGTATACAGGGAGCTGCCCTAGTGGTGGCTGCAGACAGACTCTTATCATGTATCTCTGTATACAGGGAGCTCCCCCTAGTGGTGGCTGCAGACAGGATCTTATCATGTATCTCTGTATACAGGGAGCTCCCCCTAGTGGTGGCTGCAGACAGGATCTTATCATGTATCTCTGTATACAGGGAGCTCCCCCTAGTGGTGGACAGGATCTTACCATGTATCTCTGTATACAGGGAGCTGCCCTAGTGGTGGCTGCAGACAGACTCTTATCATGTATCTCAGTATACAGGGAGCTCCCCCTAGTGATGGCTGCAGACAGGATCTTATCATGTATCTCTGTATACAGGGAGTTCCACCTAGTGGTGACTGCAGACAGGATCTTATCATGTGTCTCTGTATACAGGGAGCTCCCCCTAGTGGTGACTGCAGACAGGATATTATCTTGTATCTCTGTATACAGGGAGCTCCCCCTAGTGGTGACTGCAGACAGGATATTATCATGTATCTCTGTATACAGGGAGCTCCCCCTAGTGATGGCTGCAGACAGAATCTTATCGTGTATCTCTGTATACAGGGAGCTCCCCCTAGTGGTGGCTGCAGACAGGATCTTATCATGTATCTCTGTATACAGGGAGCTCCCCCTAGTGGTGGCTGCAGACAGGATCTTATCATGTATCTCTGTATACAGGGAGCTCCCCCTAGTGGTGGCTGCAGACAGGATCTTATCATGTATCTCTGTATACAGGGATCTCCCCCTAGTGGTGGCTGCAGACAGGATCTTATCATGTATCTGTGTATACAGGGAGCTCCCCCTAGTGGTGGCTGCAGACAGAATCTTATCATGTATCTCTGTATACAGGGAGCTCCCCCTAGTGGTGGCTGCAGACAGGATCTTATCATGTATCTCTGTATACAGGGAGCTCCCCCTAGTGGTGGACAGGATCTTACCATGTATCTCTGTATACAGGGAGGTGCCCTAGTGGTGGCTGCAGACAGACTCTTATCATGTATCTCTGTATACAGGGAGCTCCCCCTAGTGGTGGCTGCAGACAGGATCTTATCATGTATCTCAGTATACAGGGAGCTCCCCCTAGTGATGGCTGCAGACAGGATCTTATCATGTATCTCTGTATACAGGGAGCTCCCCCTAGTGGTGGCTGCAGACAGGATCTTATCATGTATCTCTGTATACAGGGAGCTCCCCCTAGTGGTGACTGCAGACAGGATCTTATCATGTATCTCTGTATACAGGGAGCTCCCCCTAGTGGTGGCTGCAGACAGGATCTTATCATGTATCTCTGTATACAGGGAGCTCCCCCTAGTGGTGGCTGCAGACAGGATCTTATCATGTATCTCTGTATACAGGGAGCTCCCCCTAGTGGTGGCTGCAGACAGGATCTTATCATGTATCTCTGTATACAGGGAGCTCCCCCTAGTGGTGGCTGCAGACAGGATCTTATCATATATCTCTGTATACAGGGAGCTCCCCCTAGTGGTGGCTGCAGACAGGATCCTATCATGTATCTGTATACAGGGAGCTCCCCCTAGTGGTGGCTGCAGACAGGATATTATCATGCATCTCTGTATACAGGGAGCTCCCCCTAGTGGTGGCTGCAGACAGGATCTTATCATGTATCTCTGTATACAGGGAGCTCCCCCTAGTGGTGCCTGCAGACAGGATCTTATCATGTATCTCTGTATAAACGGAGCTCCCCATAGTGGTGGCTGCAGACAGGATCTTATCATGTATCTCTGTATACAGGGAGCTCCCCCTAGTGGTGGCTGCAAACAGGATCTTATCATGTATCTCTGTATACAGGGAGCTCCCCCTAGTGGTGCCTGCAGACAGGATCTTATCATGTATCTCTGTATAAACGGAGCTCCCCCTAGTGGTGGCTGCAGACAGGATCTTATCATGTATCCCTGTATACAGGGAGCTCCCCCTAGTGGTGGCTGCAGACAGGATCTTATCATGTATCTCTGTATACAGGGGGCTCCCCCTAGTGGTGACTGCAGACAGGATCTTATCATGTATCTCTGTATACAGGGAGCTCCCCCTAGTGGTGACTGCAGACAGGATCTTATCATGTATCTCTGTATACAGGGAGCTCCCCCTAGTGGTGGCTGCAGACAGGATCTTATCATGTATCCCTGTATACAGGGAGCTCCCCCTAGTGGTGGCTGCAGACAGGATCTTATCATGTATCTCTGTATACAGGGGGCTCCCCCTAGTGGTGACTGCAGACAGGATCTTATCATGTATCTCTGTATACAGGGAGCTCCCCCTAGTGGTGACTGCAGACAGGATCTTATCATGTATCTCTGTATACAGGGAGCTCCCCCTAGTGGTGGCTGCAGACAGGATCTTATCATGTATCTCTATATACAGGGAGCTCCCCCTGGTGTCTCTCTGCTTATGCAGGGGATTTGGAGCTCTGTGTTAGGAGAATTGAACACTCCGGTAGAACTTTCCTTTCTGCCACTTGCGGGCAGCGCAGGGTTAACGCGTCTCCGTTATTAGCCGTTATTATGGCCGCTCCACATCTGCTGCTGGCAGCCATAGCGCTGTATAATCGGCTGCGTCACACTTTCCGCTGTCGCTGGCGTCCTGCTCTCCATCATCTTATTTTACTGCTCTGTAATCTGGGCCCCGATCCCAGCGCCGGCACCTGGGGGGCCGCGGCTCTCACCGGTGAATGGGCTTCTTCAGCTCAGAATCCCCTCATGGCGGCCGCCGAGGTGCGATACTTGTGTTGGCTGCTGAGATGTGGAATAAAGAAGGGGCCAAATCTGCCCGAAATACCGAGATTAACCCCTTAATTCACAGAACAGAGGGCACGTATCCAACTGTACCCGAGGAGAGCTGAGATACACAGAATTATTAGATACACGGATCAGCAGTCAGTATCACACAGGAGAGGATTAGATACACGGCTCAGCAGTCAGTATCACACAGGATAGGATTAGATACACAGCTCAGCAGACAGTATCACACAGGATAGGATTAGATACACGGCTCAGCAGACAGTATCACACAGGATAGGATTAGATACACGGCTCAGCAGCCAGTATCACACAGGATAGGATTAGATACACAGCTCAGCAGACAGTATCACACAGGATAGGATTAGATACACGGCTCAGCAGACAGTATCACACAGGAGAGGATTAGATACACGGCTCAGCAGTCAGTATCACACAGGATAGGATTAGATACACAGCTCAGCAGCCAGTATCACACAGGATAGGATTAGATACACAGCTCAGCAGACAGTATCACACAGGAGAGGATTAGATACACGGCTCAGCAGTCAGTATCACACAGGATAGGATTAGATACACAGCTCAGCAGTCAGTATCACATAGGATAGGATTAGATACACGGCTCAGCAGACAGTATCACACAGGAGAGGATTAGATACACGGCTCAGCAGTCAGTATCACACAGGATAGGATTAGATACACAGCTCAGCAGTCAGTATCACACAGGATAGGATTAGATACACAGCTCAGCAGACAGTATCACACAGGAGAGAATTAGATACACGGCTCAGCAGCCAGTATCACACAGGATAGGATTAGATACACAGCTCAGCAGACAGTATCACACAGGATAGGATTAGATACACGGCTCAGCAGTCAGTATCACACAGGATAGGATTAGATACACAGCTCAGCAGACAGTATCACACAGGAGAGGATTAGATACACGGCTCAGCAGTCAGTATCACACAGGATAGGATTAGATACACAGCTCAGCAGTCAGTATCACACAGGATAGGATTAGATACACAGCTCAGCAGACAGTATCACACAGGAGAGAATTAGATACACGGCTCAGCAGCCAGTATCACACAGGATAGGATTAGATACACAGCTCAGCAGACAGTATCACACAGGATAGGATTAGATACACGGCTCAGCAGTCAGTATCACACAGGATAGGATTAGATACACAGCTCAGCAGACAGTATCACACAGGAGAGGATTAGATACACGGCTCAGCAGTCAGTATCACACAGGATAGGATTAGATACACGGCTCAGCAGACAGTATCACACAGGATAGGATTAGATACACGGCTCAGCAGCCAGTATCACACAGGATAGGATTAGATACACAGCTCAGCAGTCAGTATCACACAGGATAGGATTAGATACACAGCTCAGCAGCCAGTATCACACAGGATAGGATTAGATACACAGCTCAGCAGACAGTATCACACAGGAGAGGATTAGATACACGGCTCAGCAGTCAGTATCACACAGGAGAGGATTAGATACACGGCTCAGCAGTCAGTATCACACAGGATAGGATTAGATACACGGCTCAGCAGACAGTATCACACAGGATAGGATTAGATACACGGCTCAGCAGACAGTATCACACAGGACAGGATTAGACACACGGCTCAGCAGTCAATATCACACAGGATAGGATTAGATACACGGCTCAGCAGTCAGTATCACACAGGATAGGATTAGATACACGGCTCAGCAGTCAGTATCACACAGGATAGGATTAGATACACGGCTCAGCAGTCAGTATCACACAGGATAGGATTAGATACACGGCTCAGCAGACAGTATCACACAGTATAGGATTAGATACTCAGCTCAGCAGTCAGTATCACACAGGATAGGATTAGATACACGGCTCAGCAGTCAGTATCACACAGGATGGGATTAGATACACGGCTCAGCAGTCAGTATCACACAGGATAGGATTAGATACACGGCTCAGCAGTCAGTATCACACAGGATAGGATTAGATACACGGCTCAGCAGACAGTATCACACAGGAGAGGATTAGATACACGGCTCAGCAGTCAGTATCACACAGGATAGGATTAGATACACGGCTCAGCAGACAGTATCACACAGGATAGGATTAGATACACGGCTCAGCAGCCAGTATCACACAGGATAGGATTAGATACACGGCTCAGCAGACAGTATCACACAGGATAGGATTAGATACACGGCTCAGCAGACAGTATCACACAGGATAGGATTAGATACACGGCTCAGCAGTCAGTATCACACAGGATAGGATTAGATACACGGCTCAGCAGTCAGTATCACACAGGATAGGATTAGATACACGGCTCAGCAGACAGTATCACACAGGATAGGATTAGATACACAGCTCAGCAGTCAGTATCACACAGGATAGGATTATATACACGGCTCAGCAGTCAGTATCACACAGGATAGGATTAGATACACGGCTCAGCAGACAGTATCACACAGGAGAGGATTAGATACACAGCTCAGCAGTCAGTATCACACAGGATAGGATTAGATACACGGCTCAGCAGACAGTATCACACAGGAGAGGATCAGATACACAGCTCAGCAGTCAGTATCACACAGGATAGGATCAGATACACAGCTCAGCAGCCAGTATCACACAGGATAGGATTAGATACACAGCTCAGCAGACAGTATCACACAGGAGAGGATTAGATACACGGCTCAGCAGTCAGTATCACACAGGATAGGATTAGATACACGGCTCAGCAGTCAGTATCACACAGGAGAGGATTAGATACACGGCTCAGCAGACAGTATCACACAGGAGAGGATTAGATACGCGGCTCAGCAGTCAGTATCACACAGGATAGGATCAGATACACAGCTCAGCAGCCAGTATCACACAGGATAGGATTAGATACACAGCTCAGCAGACAGTATCACACAGGAGAGGATTAGATACACGGCTCAGCAGTCAGTATCACACAGGATAGGATTAGATACACGGCTCAGCAGTCAGTATCACACAGGAGAGGATTAGATACACGGCTCAGCAGACAGTATCACACAGGAGAGGATTAGATACGCGGCTCAGCAGTCAGTATCACACAGGATAGGATTAGATACACGGCTCAGCAGAGAGTATCACACAGGATAGGATTAGATACACAGCTCAGCAGACAATATCACACAGGAGAGGATTAGATACACAGCTCAGCAGACAGTATCACACAGGATAGGATTAGATACAAGGCTCACCAGATAGTATCATATGATAGGCTTAGATACACAGCTCAGCAGATGGTATCACCATTATTTGTAGACCCTCTCTGTTACATGGTGGGGTTGTATTGCTGTGGATTTCTTATGCTCAGTAGATATGGGCCCCTCACCTTCCTGGGGCCACAGCCAAAGATGGCTCAGACTTCTGTATGTTCCATGTATGAAATGACTGAGGCCACAGGAGGAACATGAGGTATGTGCGCCATCTGGTGGTCATTCACAGAACTGCAGAAAATGATACAGGAATGATATATACAGTGGGGCAAAAAAATATTTAGTCAGTCAGCAATAGTGCAAGTTCCACCACTTAAAAAGATGAGAGGCGTCTGTAATTTACATCGTAGATAGACCTCAACTATGGGAGACAAACTGAGAAAAAAAAATCCAGAAAATCACATTGTCTGTTTTTTTTTAACAATTTATTTGCATATTATGGTGGAAAATAAGTATTTGGTCAGAAACAAACAATCAAGATTTCTGGCTCTCACAGACCTGTAACTTCTTCTTTAAGAGTCTCCTCTTTCCTCCACTCATTACCTGTAGTAATGGCACCTGTTTAAACTTGTTATCAGTATAAAAAGACACCTGTGCACACCCTCAAACAGTCTGACTCCAAACTCCACTATGGTGAAGACCAAAGAGCTGTCAAAGGACATCAGAAACAAAATTGTAGCCCTGCACCAGGCTGGGAAGACTGAATCTGCAATAGCCAACCAGCTTGGAGTGAAGAAATCAACAGTGGGAGCAATAATTAGAAAATGGAAGACATACAAGACCACTGATAATCTCCCTCGATCTGGAGCTCCACGCAAAATCCCACCCCGTGGGGTCAGAATGATCACAAGAACGGTGAGCAAAAATCCCAGAACCACGCAGCGGGACCTAGTGAATGAACTACAGAGAGCTGGGACCAATGTAACAAGGCCTACCATAAGTAACACACTACGCCACCATGGACTCAGATCCTGCAGTGCCAGACGTGTCCCACTGCTTAAGCCAGTACATGTTCGGGCCCGTCTGAAGTTTGCTAGAGAGCATTTGGATGATCCAGAGGAGTTTTGGGAGAATGTCCTATGGTCTGATGAAACCAAACTGGAACTGTTTGGTAGAAATACAACTTGTCGTGTTTGGAGGAAAAAGAATACTGAGTTGCATCCATCAAACACCATACCTACTGTAAAGCATGGTGGTGGAAACATCATGCTTTGGGGCTGTTTCTCTGCAAAGGGGCCAGGACGACTGATCCGGGTACATGAAAGATTGAATGGGGCCATGTATCGTGAGATTTTGAGTGCAAACCTCCTTCCATCAGCAAGGGCATTGAAGATGAAACGTGGCTGGGTCTTTCAACATGACAATGATCCAAAGCACACCGCCAGGGCAATGAAGGAGTGGCTTCGTAAGAAGCATTTCAAGGTCCTGGAGTGGCCTAGCCAGTCTCCAGATCTCAACCCTATAGAAAACCTTTGGAGGGAGTTGAAAGTCCGTGTTGCCAAGCGAAAAGCCAAAAACATCACTGCTCTAGAGGAGATCTGCATGGAAGAATGGGCCAACATACCAACAACAGTTTGAAGACTTACAGAAAACGTTTGACCTCTGTCATTGCCAACAAAGGATATATTACAAAGTATTGAGATGAAATTTTGTTTCTGACCAAATACTTATTTTCCACCATAATATGCAAATAAAATATTAAAAAAACAGACAATGTGATTTTCTGGATTTTTTTTTCTCAGTTTGTCTCCCATAGTTGAGGTCTACCTATGATGTAAATTACAGACGCCTCTCATCTTTTTAAGTGGTGGAACTTGCACTATTGCTGACTGACTAAATACTTTTTTGCCCCACTGTATCTTGGTACCGTGTTAGCCAGTAGATAGAAAAATATTTAGAATTGAGAGTCCTCAGTGGTTGATACCTTTTAATGGCGAACTGAGAAGATGGTAACAAATTGCAGCTTTTAAGATTACTCAGGTTTCTTCATCAGGCAAAGACTAAAACAAATTCTGAAGAATCACATATTTATACACAACACAGCACAGAACTGTCATTATGTGAGTGATAAACAGTTGTGTCCATAAATATTGGGACAGTTCCTAGATTAGGAGTGAATGTTTTATTGTCCTCTGATTGGGGTCTGGTTCTGTTGTGATGACCCCAAAGGTCTGAAGTGGAAATTCCTTAATTGATGTAAAAAGACATAAATCCATGCGACGCATTCATTCCTGCACTGAGAGTGTCAAAGGTTGCCATAAATTTATACTCCCAAATTCTCCCGTCTCTCTTAGATTTGAAGTTACCCTTTAGTACAAGTAATTTTATGTCCATAATGTTATGATCAGGGAGACAGAAATGTATTGCCACAGGTAGATCCATTCTTTTTTCTCTTATTGTGTGGCGGTGAGAATTCATCCTTGTCCTCAGTTTCTGCCCTGTCTCCCCCACATACATACCCCCAGTTGGACATTTAGTACAAATAATTAAGTACACCACATTAGAAGTGACGCAGATGAAAGTACCTGGGATCTTGTAGTCCTGATGTGAATTGGGGATCTTTATCTTTTCTGTGGTCAATATAAATGGACAGGTTTTACATTTTTTTCTGGTTGCAAGGAAAGGTTCCTGCAGCTGTGGGAGAGGACAGGGAGCTCTTGACAATGATGTTTCTTAGATTTGGGGGCTGCCTAAAAAAATGGATTGTAAGCGGCATCTTTTTGTAGTAAAGGTTGTAATTTCCGTACAGCTCCCCTTAGCACCTCCAGATATTACCTACAATCCAAATCTGGAGGTTCTAAGGGGAGCTGCACGGAATTAAAAGGATGTAATTATAAGGATGGTATAAGGTGCGTTTGCAGCCCGGGGTCCACCGTACAGAGATGCACTGAGTGTGTGCAGCGCTGCTCTGGCGAACACCACTAACCGCCCTAACTAAGGACAGGTAAGTGCACTGGTTGCGCACGGTGCCGCACTGGCTAACGCTGCTGTTAGACACTATAGATTGTGCCTGGTGCTGGATGGCACTAACTGGCTCTAGACCGCTCCATCATTCGTGAGCATTCATCATCACTAGGGATGGGAATGATTTGGAGCTTTCACTAGAACAGGCACACATCCACACACACACACAATAACTGATTTATACTAGCGCATGGCCAAGCAGCCATGCAAGCCTTTTATATCTGTAGCCTTCCAGGATCTTCCTAGTGCTCCAATCGGAGCCGCTACAGGACCTGAGCATGTGACCCCCGACCACCAATGAGAGGTCGTCCCGTGAGCATGCTCAGTAGAAGAAAAGCAGGACTTGGTCCCTGGAACGTCTGCTTGCCTCTGATCAATGCTGGTTACAAAGGCTGAGCCTGGATTAGCAGCTGTAATCAAATGAACAGTATCTGCTTGAGCCAGACGCTGGGACCCATGTCTCTGCTGAGCAGGCTCCACTGTGGCTGAAGGAGAATGGGAGACTGCAGTGGACATGGTTCGAGATTCCCCCTGTGCAGCAGTGGGAACTTGACACCTAACAACCTGTGGCTAAACATTTTTGTCTCCCCAATCATAACATTATAGACATGAAATTACTTGTACTGAAGGGTAACTTCAAATCTAAGAGAGATGGGAGAATTTGGGAGTATAAATTTATGGCAACCTTTGACACTCTCAGTGCAGGAATGAATGTGTCGCATGGATTTATGTCTTTTTACATCAATTAAGGAATTTGCACTTAAGACCATGTGGGGTCATCATAACAGAACCGGACCCCAATCAGAGGACAATAAAAGATTCACTCCTAATCTAGGAACTTTCCAATATTTATGGACACAACTGGTTATCACTCATTACTCTCCCATAATGACAGTTCTGTGATATGTTGTGCATAAATATGTGATTCTTCAGAATTTGTTTCAGTCTTTGCCTGATGAAGAGACCTGTGTAGTCTCGAAAGCTGCAATTTGTTACCATCTTTTCAGTTCGCCATTAAAAGGTATCAACCACTGAGGACTCTCAATTATAAATATTTTTCTAGGTGCAGAAAATGAAATTCCGTCTCTGTTTTTTTGGGATTTGTTTTTGTGGCTTTCAGTATACAATAAAAATGACCTTAAGACTTTATTTTCCAGGTCATTGCGATTACGGAAATACCAAACATGCTTATTTTTTTTTAGATTATTTTAGTGGGGAAAAATTCTGAAATTTGTAAAAATAATATAAATAAATAAAAATCATTTGTTTTGTGTCATCATTTTCTGGAAGTCTGAACTTTTCCATCGATGGAGCTGTGCAAGGGATTGTTTTTCTTGAGGCAAACAGATGTTTTATTGGTACCATTTTGGGGTAAGTTCAGAAAAAAAATCAATGCACACGTGTAAGAAAAATAATGCTTCATGTGAGTATTTATTTCATGCTGATGGGTGAAGCGACAATTTAAGACGTTTCGGCCAATTAATGGCCTTTATCATATAGTCGCCTTTTCAAATAAGCATCATGGGCTTATTTTTTTCGGAACTTATGCCTGTGGGACCTTTGGTTCCCTTCACTAGCACCATTTTACAAAAAGTCGAGTGCTAACCATTTGTCTTTCCCATTTTGGATACACACAATATTTAGAGTATTTTTTATTGCCTTCTTTCTTGTAGTGACCAGAAAGCTGTAATTTTGCCGTTTATATATCTTTGCCTTTACGGTGTTTATTGTATGGGTTACACACTGTATGTGCCCCTATTTACACCATAAATGCAGACCACCCGACTGCTGTAGGATACTGATGAAGAGGAGGAGGAGGGTCACACTGAATTGGTTCTCATGTTCCTACAGCTGCCACAAGGAGGAGCTCCTTCCATAAAAACGTGTGAGCTCTCTGCTCCTCCTAGTGGTGACTGCAGAAAGCTTGTAGTTTATCAGGAACTGTGAAGGAAAGCAGAAGGTTTGGAGTTTTCTATCAGAAAAACTCCTATGAATTAAAAAATTGCAGTAAACATTAATTTTAACAAAAACAAGTAGTAGCTTCTGTACCAGATAATCCCTTTTGGATAATAGAATGGATGGCTTTTGTGTGACCTGTTGTCTTATGTAACACTGCTGATAACGGGAGATGAATCAATTCATAACCAATCAAATTGATTACAAACTTACCTAGTCTTCTTTTCAGCCTTCTCTTTGGTTTCCTCTTCCCCAGTCTTCACTTCTGTCTTCTCTTCCGTCATCGTTTTTGTCTTCCTTTTTCCAATCTTCTCTTCTTAATTCTTCTTTCGGCTGTCTATTAATGCTTTCTCGTGTCAGGTCTTATTTTTAATCTTCTTTCTCCCAGTCTTCTCTTCTCTGGTCTTCTCTTCAGTCTTCTCCTCGGTTTTCTCTTCTGTCTATTCTTTGGTCCTTTGTTCTCCAGTCTTCTCTTTGGTTTTCTTTCTCCCAGTCTTCTCTTTGGTTTTCTCTTCATTCTTCTTTTTGGTCCTCTCTTTTCCGACATTCTCTTTGATCTCCACTTTGGTCTTTTCCTCTCCAGTCTTCTCTATGGTTTTTTTCTTTGTTGTTCTCTTTGGGTCTTTCCTTCTCTATCCTTCTCTTTGGTCTTCTCTTGCCCAGTCTTCACTTCTGTCTTCTCTTTCATTATCGTTTTGGTCTTCTTTCTCCCAGTCTTCTATGGTCTTCTCTTCAGTCTTCTCTTTGGTTTTTTCTTCTGTCTATTCTTTGGTTCTTTGTTCTCCAGTCTTCTCTTTGGTTTTTTCTTCTGTCTATTCTTTGGTTCTTTGTTCTCCAGTCTTCTCTTTGGTTTTTTCTTCTGTCTATTCTTTGGTTCTTTGTTCTCCAGTCTTCTCTTTGTTTTTTTCTTCTGTCTATTCTTTGGTTCTTTGTTCTCCAGTCTTCTCTTTGGTTTTCTCTTTTGTCTATTGTTTGGTTCTTTGTTCTCTAGTCTTCTCTTTGGTTTTGTCTTCAATTCTTCTTTTTGGTCCTCTCTTTTCTGACATTCTCTTTGATCTCCGCTTTGGTCTTTTCCTCTCCAGTCTTCTCTATGGTTTTTTTCTTTGTTGTTTTCTTTGGGTCTTTCCTTCTATTTTCTTCTCTTTGGTCTTCTCTTCCCAGTCTTCACTTCTGTCTTCTCTTTCGTCATTGTTTTGGTCTTCTCTTTCCTTTTCCAATCTTCTCTTCTTAATGTTTCCTTGTCAGGTCTTCTTTTTCACGGTCTTCTCTTCTCCAGTTTCGTCTTCTCAGTTTTTCACTTTTACTTCTCTCCAGTTTTCTCTTTGATCTTGTCTTCTCTGGTTTTCTCTTCTCTAGTCTTTCTTTGGTCTTTTGCTTTCTGGCCTATTATTTGGTCTTCTCTTCTTTGGTCTTCTCTGATATTGTTGTCTTCTTTATTTTCTTTAGTCTTCTCTTCTCTGGTCTTCATTTCTCCAATCTTCTCTCTGGTTGTCTCTTTGGTCGTTTTTTTTTGTTCTTCTCTTTTCCTTCTTCCCTGGTATTTTTTTTTGTCAATCTTCTCTTGGTTTTTCTCTTTGGTTTTCTCTTCTTGGTTCTCCTCTTTTTCGTTCTTCTCTTCTCTGGTCCTCTCTTTGGCCTTCTGATGCTGTATTGGCCTCTTGTGTTCAAGCAAAGCACTCCACGAGCATCATCACATGGTGGTCACTAGGTCTTACAAGATCACGAGGCCTACTCTGTACAAGAAGAGAAGAGAGAATTAGTGATGAGAAAATAAAAGACTGAAAAGAAGATTGAAGAGAAGACAGATCTGTAGTGAACAATGACCAGGTGGGATGCTGAGGCGGCAGGATGGATGAAGAGCGAGCCTTGGGCCGATAGACATAATATTTCAACCCCTCCCCATCCTGTATATATTATGATTTGGGGTTTTGAGAGCTCTAGGAGCAGAATATTCATATTTTTGGTTTAGATTCATAGAGTTTTAGAATGTTAGAGCTGGAAGGGACCTCCAGGGTCATTGTGTCCAACCTCCTGCTCAATGCAGGATTCACTAAACTATCTCATACAGATGTCTGTCCAGCCTCTGTGTGAAGACTTCCCTTGAAGGAGAACTCACCACCTCTTGTGGCCGCCTGTTCCACTCATTGATCACCCTGTCAAAAAGTTTTTTCTAATATCTAATCTGTGTGTCCTCCCATTCAGCTTCCTCCCATTGCTTCTAGTCTTTCCTTGTGCAGATGAGAATAAAGATGATCCTTCTACAATGTGACAGCCCTTCAGATATTTGTAGACAGCCATTAAGTCTCCTCTCAGTCTTCTTTTTTTGCAGTTAAACATTCCCAGATCCTGTAACCGTTCCTTGTAGGACATTGACTGAATGTCAACTAAATTTTATTTAGACCAAATCAAGCCTGCCGGCCAATGTGAGTGAAGCTGCCAACACGACATTCAGGCTCCACTTTTGTCAATTGATAACTTACCTTACAATCATCATGACTTTTACCAAATTACAAAATCCGCTCTACTACATCTGTAACTGATATTCAGGTTGATGTCAGGCTTCCAGCAAATGCTGGGAGTCGTAGTTTCACAGCGTCTTGAGTGAGCCAGGCTGGAGACCCCTGCAATAGAGGGATGTGCTGAGCTCACACCCTTGGACATAGATGAAGGTGGAGTGTACTCCTGGAGGTGGAGTACTGGTGGAAGTGAAGTACTGTAGGAGGTGGAGCAAACTAGTGGAGTACTGGTGGAGGTGGAATTCTGGTGGAAGTGGAGCAAACCAGTGGAGGTGGAGTACTGGTGGAAGTTAAGCAAACCAGTGGAGTACTGGTGGAGGTGGAATTCTGGTGGAAGTGGAGCAAACCAGTGGAGGTGGAGTACTGGTGGAAGTTAAGCAAACCAGTGGAGTACTGGTGGAGCTGGAATACTGGTGGATTTTGAGTACTGGTGGAGGTGGAGTATCCTGCTGGAGGTGGAGCATTGGTGGAAGTGGAGCATACCGATGGAGTACTGGTGGAGGTGGAGTACTGGTCGTTTTTGAGTACTGGTGGAGTACTGGTGGAGGTGGCGTACTGGCACATTTTTAGTACCAGTGGAGGTGGAGTATACTTCTGGAGGTGGAGCACTGGTGGAAGTGGAGCAAACCGGTGGAGTACTGGTGGAGGTGTACTGGTCAATTTTGAGTACTGGTGGAGTGCTGATGGAGGTGGTGTACTGGTGCATTTTGAGTACTAGTGGAGGTGGAGTACTTGTGGAGGTGGAGTACTGGTGGAAGTGGGACATACCGGTGGAGTATACTCCTGGAGGTAAAGTATACTGGTGGGGTTGTAGTGAACTGTTGGAGCTGGAGTATATTGTTAGCCCCATTGGGATTTGCTCTAGAGGACTGTTCGTGACTGTGGAGATGAGGCAGCATGTTGGTAACTGGGACAGGTGAGTGGTCCAGGCCCGGCTATGACACATGCCAATTCTCTGGGGACTTGAGAGGATTTTTGGAGGAAGTCTGGTTACTTAGAGGCCTGAATTTTGGCCTTAGGGGTCAATCATCAGGTTTTTGGGACTTAGAAGGGCTGTCCCTGGGGAATGTGTGTTTGGAGACAAAAGTTGGGAGGACAGTAACTAAGCTGTAAAGTGAGAGTCTGGACAAGCAGGCGTCATCCTCAAGACAACAGGACCCGGATACAGAAAAGCTGAGACCCCGAGGTTGGGAATATGGAGAGGTGGACCGAGAGACACCAGACCCCAGAAATTGAAGACGAATATAAGGAACGATGGCTCTACTGGATAGGACTTCAGCGGTGAGAAAAAACAACCATCAGAGTTTTGGAGGGGGGGTAATCTGTGAAAGCACAAGAAACGCAATCTTGGTTGAGGTCCTTGAAGGTTTTTGTTTTCTATCTGAGCCTCATTATGTGGACTGAAACGACCAAGATTCTGTGCCTCACCAAGTGATGAAACCATTAAGTATTGTTGTGCCTCTTAAAGTGACAGGAACCAAACAACTTCTGGCGCCTCGTCTCTCCTTCTGTGTTCATTAAAGTTGAACTGTTTCAATATCAGTCGTCTGCAGATGTCTTTTCTTAGGCTGGTTTCACACTTGCTTTTTAAAATGAAGCGTTTTAAACGCAAACGCATTTGGTGCAAAAATGCGTTTAAACGTGTTTAAAGGCAGCGTTTTTTAGGTGCATGCGTTTTTGCGTTTAAACGCATTTTGACGCGTTTAAACGCGTTTTTTCCTGCGTTTGCGTTTTTGAAACGCATGATGAGAAGTGTGTGACAGCTGCCAATCATCAAAATCAACTAGAAAACCCACTATAAACATAAATACCTAGGGTTAGGGTTAGGATCCCTAGTAACCCTAGGGATCCTAACCCTAACACAAACCCTCACCCTAGGGATCCTAACACAAACCCTAACCCTAGGGATCCTAACCCTAACACAAACTCTAACCCTAAAACACAAACTCTAACCCTAACCCAAACTCTAACCCAAACTGTAAAACAAACTCTAACACAAACCCTAACACAAACCCTAACCCAAACTCTAACCCTAACTCTAACCCTAACCCTAGGGATCCTAACCCTAATCCTAACACAAACCCTAACCCTAACCCTAGGGATCCTAACCCTAACCCTAACACAAACCCTAACCCTAAGGTATCCTAACCCTAACCCTAGGGTTAGGGTTAGGATCCCTAGGGCTAGGGTTAGGGCTAGGGTTAGGGTTTGTGTTAGGGTTTGTATTACAGTTTGTGTTAGAGTTTGTGCTACAGTTTGTGTTACAGTTTGTGTTACAGTTTGTGTTAGAGTTTGTGTTACAGTTTGGGTTAGAGTTTGTGTTTTAGGGTTAGGGTTTGTGTTAGTTTGTGTTACAGTTTGTGTTAAGAGTTTGTGTTAGAGTTTGTGTTAGTGTTTGTTTTAGAGTTTGTGTTAGAGTTTGTGTTACAGTTTGGGTTACAGTTTGGGTTAGAGTTTGTGTTTTAGGGTTAGGGTTTGTGTTAGGGTTAGGATCCCTAGGGTTAGGGTTTGTGTTAGGGTTTGCGTTACAGTTTGTGTTAGAGTTTGTGTTTTAGGATTAGGGTTGGGATTAGGATCCCTAGGGTTAGGGTTTGTGTTAGGGTTTGTGTTACAGTTTGTGTTAGAGTTTGTGCTACAGTTTGTGTTACAGTTTGTGTTACAGTTTGTGTTAGAGTTTGTGTTACAGTTTGGGTTAGAGTTTGTGTTTTAGGGTTAGGGTTTGTGTTAGAGTTTGTGTTACAGTTTGTGTTAAGAGTTTGTGTTAGAGTTTGTGTTAGTGTTTGTTTTAGAGTTTGTGTTAGAGTTTGTGTTACAGTTTGGGTTACAGTTTGGGTTAGAGTTTGTGTTTTAGGGTTAGGGTTTGTGTTAGGGTTAGGATCCCTAGGGTTAGGGTTTGTGTTAGGGTTTGCGTTACAGTTTGTGTTAGAGTTTGTGTTTTAGGATTAGGGTTGGGATTAGGATCCCTAGGGTTAGGGTTTGTGTTAGGGTTTGTGTTACAGTTTGTGTTAGAGTTTGTGCTACAGTTTGTGTTACAGTTTGTGTTACAGTTTGTGTTAGAGTTTGTGTTACAGTTTGGGTTAGAGTTTGTGTTTTAGGGTTAGGGTTTGTGTTAGAGTTTGTGTTACAGTTTGTGTTAAGAGTTTGTGTTAGAGTTTGTGTTAGTGTTTGTTTTAGAGTTTGTGTTAGAGTTTGTGTTACAGTTTGAGTTACAGTTTGGGTTAGAGTTTGTGTTTTAGGGTTAGGGTTTGTGTTAGGGTTAGGATCCCTAGGGTTAGGGTTTGTGTTAGGGTTTGCGTTACAGTTTGTGTTAGAGTTTGTGTTTTAGGATTAGGGTTGGGATTAGGATCCCTAGGGTTAGGGTTTGTGTTAGGGTTTGTGTTACAGTTTGTGTTAGAGTTTGTGTTTTAGGGTTAGGGTTAGGATCCCTAGGGTTAGGGTTAGGGTTTGTGTTAGGGTTTGTGTTAGAATTTGTGTGTTAGGGTTAGGGTTGGGGGGTGGCTTATAAGTGTGTATTCTTGTGTTTTTCAATAAAAACGCATGCAAACGCATGTGCTTAAAAACGCATGCGTTTACATAGACATCAATACGTTTTTTTGCTGCGAAAAAACGCATGCGTTTTTCGCGGCAAAAAAAAACACAGCTAAGGCTACGTTCACATTTGTGGTGCGTCGGGCGCAACTGCGGCGACGTATACGTCATGCGCCCCTATATTTAACATGGGGGCGCATGGACATGCGTTGTCTTGCGTTTTGTGACGCATGCGTCTTTTTTGGCGCAAGTGTCAGGGCGCAGAGGACGCAGCAAGTTGCATTTTTTTGCGTCCAAAATCAGCCAAAATTGTCGATGCAACACACAACGCAAATGTGAACGTAGCCTAAAATTACTACATGTTGCATTTCTGCAACAAAACGCATGCAGATAAAAAACGCATGCGTTTTTTTTGCGTTTTTTACCGCAAAAACGCAAAAAAAAAAAAGCAAATGTGAAACCAGCCTTAGAAGGGGACGGCTGGGGGGGACGCAGTCATCCTACGGTATGTGCGGCTCTACCAGAGAACGTCTGTGAGAGATAAGTGAGGACGACCTTCTACTTCTTCCATAGTTCAAGCTGCTGCCAACCACAAGGGTGTCACAGAAGTGCCGAAATCTATAATATCACAGGGTGAGGTGTGGGAGGAGGACGCATCTGCGAAGTGCTCGTGTTCACAGGAAATTTCTGAAAATATGTGTCTACAAATAAATACAACTATTCGCTGTATGTAAGAGGTGTCAGTGAGGTGTAAGGGGCCAAGAAGTCTGGAAAAAAAGAGTCATCATGTGTCTCTGACCCTTCTAAGCCCCAGGAAGCTGAGATGTGGGGGCCGTTTGATGGCTTCTGAAAATGTAATTGAGGAACAGAACACCACAAATCTATGGAGTAAAATAAATCAACATTTTTATTAAATTCTGCAATTGGTGTAGAACAGAAATAAGCAGCACCGCGTATCTCAGATATTTGGACTGGTGTGATGAACTATCACCCGTGTCCATCCACCGTGATCCAGTGCTGATTGCTGATTGTACATCTTTATTGAGTTGGAGTTCTGTTTTTTTTTTACATAGAGCTACAAATCCCCTGCACAAATGTAGAGTGAGACAATGATAAAATTCCGCCTAATGGGAGGAGGTGGACAAGCCGTCATGTCCCCTCCTGAATACATTACTGAGTTTAATGTAAATATGTGAAATATATTTTCTTGTGGTAACAAGTGTTAATTTTTTGTGGGCTGCTGTTCCAACCAATGGTCGCAAGATGTCACTTCCTCTTTGCATCTGTACAGAGCTTTGTGAAAGGTACTTAAGTCTGCTCAGCAACAGAGAGCAAGGACAGTGTCAGAGTTAACTGTAAGGCTGGCCCATAGTGAAGAGGAGGATTGGAAATCTCTGGGTAGAGGTCTGGACAGAGAGGAACAGAGCTAGTGTGGAATGATCTAAGAGGCACAGTGCAGCAAGAATCATGAAGGATCTTTACAGGTGACTGAGCTCTAGTTCAGCAAGCAAGTGGGAGAAATCTATTGGTGGGAGAAATTAAAGGAAGAAGTCAGTCCAGTGTTGGCCAGATGTGGAAGGCCCTGTAGGGAAGGATCTTGCTCTGCGGAGAACACGAGAGAGGGACGCGGCTCCAAGAGAAGCCATCGCTAACGGATCACAGACAGCTGTTTGGATGCAGGGTTCACAGAGTAACATATTGGTCCATGTATCCCTGTATCGGGAGATTTATCTCTTTTGCTCTGACCGTGATACTTATTGGATCGCCCCCAGACACAGGGCCGCGCGTTCTCGGTACCGGGCCTCTCTGGTTCGGTTCTGAGGCTGTCACGGTGGCTAGACCCGGTCCGCGACCCTGCTAAGGGGTGTCCAATAAAGGTGGTACAGTCTGTCAGGGGTTCGTGACGCCACCTGTGGTGTTCGGTCAGGGTGACCGACGCTGCTGTGGGTCCACTGGGGTGATGGAATGGCAGCTGGATGGTATACCTTCCCACAGGTGAAGTATGTCCCCAGGGCTTCCCAGTAAGGTGGATGGTGATGGTGTGAGGTGCAGTCAATAACGAGGACACAAGGTTGCAGTCTCTTTACCTCTTTACTGAAGACTTCAGGATCCTCAATCCAGAGCACGTTTAAGAGGGTTATCAGAGACAGGCCAGCCTGATGAGCACTTCCAGAGTTTCCCTCACAGATGGAAATCGTTGCCTACCAATAGCGCCTGTGTGCTGTAGTGCTACCCTGCTGAGCATTCGGAATAGTCCTCACAACTGCTGT
Organism: Ranitomeya imitator; assembly: GCF_032444005.1. Classification (NCBI taxonomy): domain Eukaryota; kingdom Metazoa; phylum Chordata; class Amphibia; order Anura; family Dendrobatidae; genus Ranitomeya; species Ranitomeya imitator. The sequence goes on along the minus strand of NC_091284.1, from coordinate 15,064,602 downwards.
TCTCGTTCGTTCATTCTCTACAGCTCTCTCTCTCTTTAGTTCCAGATGTTATTAGTTTCTCGTCCCCCAGTATGTTTTGGCTAGGACGCACCCGTATGACGGGAAGGCCTGGAGGTCTTCCGGGACCCTAGAGAAGCCCCTCTCCCACTGTTGCCCCCTATGTCTTCTTAGGAAATTTAAGGTAGACAGCCAACCTATAATTAACTGTCCTGCGGTGTTTGAAGTAAGGCCTAAAGTCAGTTACTCCCGCGGTGTTCCGGCCACCGGCTACGCGCCTCAGTAGGATGTTGCCTCGGTCTCACGGCACGACTCCCACTGGTACTCCTTTTTGCTTGATCTCGTTTACACTGTTCCACAATATCCTTCCTTTCTTGTCTCTTTCTTAGGATACTGCCGCAAGGAGGTGCAGGCGCGGCTCCGTAACGTTCTGTTCGCTAGGCACCTGCCAGGTTCCCACGCCTGACAGGGACCCCCCTGTGTCTTCTCCCTGCAACACCCCCTGCCACGGGATGTTGCCTGAATCCAACCCAGTCAGCTTCTGACTAACTTTCTATCCAACCCCTAGTTTTACCAGTGTGAGGAGGGGCCCAATAAGTAAAGCCTTTTGCTCCCCCTAGTGGCCGGAGTGTGAAGTGTAATGTGTGCTGGTGATACCTGGTCAGGAGAATTCCTTCAGTGCCATCAGACGTACCATCACTCCCCTTAGTGGCAGAGTGTCCTACTGCAACGACCAGATCTCTGGGGGCGCTGCACTCCCCCCCGGTTAAATCCAGTACTCCTGGACTGGGAAGAAGAACAACAATACATAGCAGCAAAAGACATACAAAATTTTGAAATCCTAAAACAAGTAAATAGAACAATGCTTCCCTTTATAGGAGGTGAGGACACTTGAACGTTACAAACAAAATTAAATATTTTTAAATAACATGTTGACTATAAATAACTCTCAGTACCCAGCCGGGTATTCTACCAAGTGCAAACTCTGAACAATAAGTTAACTTCTCCTTTAAGGGCGTATAAGCTGAACCCACTAAAGGCCTACTATAAAATAATATATAAATATCTCAACTTTTCTTTCCGTTCTAACTTCCCCAATGCAGGACCGCCTAGCTCCTTGGCTGGGCCTACTGTCATTGTGCCGACCATCTATCTACAGTTCTCAGGAGGACTCTCTCTGTAACCCCTACGGGTTCACTTTCAAGCTTTCCTGTCCTCAGTCTCTATCAACATTATCAAACTTCCTAAATTTCAACATTATTAACGTTTCAACTTTTATTAAAGCAATCATGTAAACATTCCCTTTAAGAGGGACCCAAGTCTCTAGGAGATAGTGCAGATTTTCTCTCTGTCTGCAAGTCCACTGAATGCAAGACCTTCTGCGTCATGTCCAGAAGCATTATCTTCGCAAAGTCTTCTTTCTGTGTAAAACCAGTAGGGAGTACCTTTAAGAAGGTGCAAACTATATACAAAGCAGTTTTGGATTAATTCCCTGTTCATGATCCGGCAGTCTTTGGAAACAATGATGAACAAACAAAAAGAAGAGGGATCCCGGGTAAACAAAGGGACCCCTTTAAGAGTTAACCCTGGACGGGTTTAAAGCAGCAAACAGGAAACAGTTAAATAACTATGTACATACTTGGTTCTTCGAGGTTTATTGCTGCGACGGTGGGTTGCATGGCACCAGTCGGAAACGCACACTTCCTGACCGGGGAAGGTTTGTATCCGAATTCTCGTCCAATGCCGTATCACCGTGATGGGTTTGTCTCTCCAGTGTGGTCAAGTCATTAACAGGTTTGATATGGATGTCAATTTTTGCAACAGATCTGTTGTGAATTCGCTTGTCGGGCTCCCTCCTGTGGTCATGAATGGTACTTCGGCTGGTTCTGTCCATGGACTTCCTCTGGTGGGTGTTTCTGGGTTTCACAGGTGACGAGGTTAATTCGTTAGCTGCTGCTCTATTTAACTCCACTTAGATCTTTGCTCCATGCCACCTGTCAATGTTCCAGTATTGGTCTAGTTCACTCCTGGATCGTTCTTGTGACCTGTCTTCCCATCAGAAGCTAAGTTCCAGCTTGTATTTCTTTGGTTTGCTATTTTTCTGTCCAGCTTGCTATTTAATTTGTTGTCTTGCTTGCTGGAAGCTCTGGGACGCAGAGGGAGCGCCTCCGCACCGTGAGTCGGTGCGGAGGGTCTTTTTGCGCCCTCTGCGTGGTCTTTTTGTAGGTTTTTGTGCTGACCGCAAAGTAACCTTTCCTATCCTCGGTCTGTTCAGTAAGTCGGGCCTCACTTTGCTAAATCTATTTCATCTCTGTGTTTGTATTTTCATCTTTACTCACAGTCATTATATGTGGGGGGCTGCCTTTTCCTTTGGGGAATTTCTCTGAGGCAAGGTAGGCATTATTTTTCTATCTTCAGGGCTAGCTAGTTTCTTAGGCTGTGCCGAGTTGCATAGGGAGCGTTAGGCGCAATCCACGGCTATTTCTAGTGTGTTTGATAGATTTAGGGATTGCGGTCAGCAGAGTTCCCACGTCCCAGAGCTCGTCCTTATTATCAGTAACTATCAGGTCATTCCGTGTGCTCTTAACCATCAGGTCCATTATTGTTCTGACCACCAGATCATAACAGTACAGGTGGCCCAAAGTACTAATGCATCTCAATAGATGCACTGTGTTTTGTCTCTCTTTTCCCCTTTACCTCTGGGTGGTTCAGGACACTGGTGTAAACATGGACATTCAAGGTCTGTCCTCTTGGATGGATAATCTCACTACAAGGATACAAAACATTCAAGATTTTGTGGTTCAGAATCCAATGTCAGAGCCTAGGATTCCAATTCCTGATTTGTTTTTTGGTGATAGATCTAAGTTCTTGAATTTCAAAAATAATTGTAAATTGTTTCTTGCCTTGAAACCTCGCTCCTCAGGTGACCCTGTTCAACAAGTAAAGATCATTATTTCTTTGTTACGTGGTGACCCTCAAGACTGGGCATTTTCCCTTGCGCCAGGAGATCCGGCATTGCGTGATGTTGATGCGTTTTTCCTGGCGCTTGGATTGCTTTATGACGAACCTAATTCAGTGGATCAGGCAGAGAAAATCTTGCTGGCTCTGTGTCAGAGTCAGGATGAAGCGGAGATATATTGTCAGAAGTTTAGAAAGTGGTCTATGCTCACTCAGTGGAATGAATGTGCCCTGGCAGCAATCTTCAGAAAGGGTCTCTCTGAAGCCCTTAAGGATGTCATGGTGGGGTTTCCCATGCCTGCTGGTCTGAATGAGTCTATGTCCTTGGCCATTCAGATCAATCGACGCTTGCGTGAGCGTAAAGCTGTGCACCATTTGGCGGTACTATCTGAGCATGGGCCTGAGCCTATGCAATGTGATAGGACTTTGACCAGAGCTGAACGGCAAGAACACAGACGTCGGAATGGGCTATGTTTTTACTGTGGTGATTCCACTCATGCTATCTCCGATTGTCCTAAGCGCACTAAGCGGTTCGCTAGGTCTGCCACCATTGGTTCTGTACAGTCTAAATTTCTATTGTCTGTTACTCTAATTTGCTCTTTGTTATTCTATTCTATTATGGCATTTGTGGATTCAGGCGCTGCCCTGAATTTGATGGACTTGGAGTATGCTAGGCGCTGTGGTTTTTTCTTGGAGCCCTTGCAGTATCCTATTCCATTGAGAGGAATTGATGCTACGCCTTTGGCCAAGAAAAAGCCTCAGTATTGGACCCAATTGACCATGTGCATGGCTCCTGCACATCAGGAGGATATCCGCTTTCTGGTGTTGCATAATCTGCATAATGTGGTCGTTTTGGGGTTGCCATGGCTACAGGTTCATAATCCAGTATTGGACTGGAAATCTATGTCTGAGTCCAGCTGGGGTTGCCAGGGGGTACATGGTGATGTTCCATTTTTGTCTATTTCGTCTTCCACTCCTTCTGAAGTTCCAGAGTTTTTGTCGGATTATCGGGATGTATTTGATGAGCCCAAATCCAGTGCCCTACCTCCTCATAGGGATTGCGATTGTGCAATTAATTTGATTCCTGGTAGTAAGTTTCCTAAGGGCCGATTGTTCAATTTATCTGTGCCAGAACACGCCGCTATGCGGAGTTATATAAAGGAATCCTTGGAGAAAGGCCATATTTGCCCATCGTCATCACCGTTGGGAGCAGGGTTCTTTTTTTGTGGCCAAGAAGGATGGTTCTTTGAGACCTTGTATTGATTACAGCCTTCTTAATAAAATTACTGTCAAATTTCAGTATCCTTTGCCGTTGCTGTCTGATTTGTTTGCTCGTATTAAAGGGGCTAGTTGGTTCACCAAGATAGATCTTCGAGGGGCGTATAATCTTGTGCGTATTAAACAGGGCGATGAATGGAAAACAGCATTTAATACGCCCGAGGGCCATTTTGAGTACCTGGTTATGCCATTCGGGCTTTCCAATGCTCCATCAGTATTTCAGTCCTTTATGCATGACATCTTCCGAGAGTACCTGGATAAATTCCTGATTGTGTATTTGGATGATATTTTGGTCTTTTCGGATGACTGGGAGTCTCATGTGAAGCAGGTCAAAATGGTGTTCCAGGTCCTTCGTGCGAATTCCTTGTTTGTGAAGGGGTCAAAGTGTCTCTTTGGAGTTCAGAAGGTTTCATTTTTGGGGTTCATTTTTTCCCCTTCTACTATTGAGATGGGCCCTGTTAAGGTCCAGGCCATTTACGATTGGACTCAGCCGACATCTGTGAAGAGCCTGCAAAAGTTCCTGGGCTTTGCTAATTTTTATCAGCGCTTCATCGCTAATTTTTCTACTGTTGCTAAACCGTTGACTGATTTGACCAAGAAGGGTGCTGATGTGGTCAATTGGTCTTCTGCGGCTGTAGAGGCTTTTCAGGAGTTGAAGCGTCGTTTTTCTTCTGCCCCTGTGTTGTGCCAGCCAGATGTTTCGCTTCCGTTTCAGGTTGAGGTTGATGCTTCTGAGATTGGAGCAGGGGCTGTTTTGTCGCAGAGAAGTTCTGATGGCTCGGTGATGAAGCCATGTGCTTTCTTTTCTAGAAAGTTTTCGCCTGCTGAGCGTAACTATGATGTTGGTAATCGTGAATTGTTGGCCATGAAGTGGGCATTCGAGGAGTGGCGTCATTGGCTGGAAGGAGCCAAGCATCGCGTGGTGGTCTTGACAGATCACAAGAATTTGACTAATCTTGAGTCTGCCAAACGGTTGAATCCGAGACAGGCTCGATGGTCGTTATTTTTCTCCCGTTTTGATTTTGTGGTTTCGTACCTTCCGGGCTCTAAGAATGTGAAGGCTGATGCCCTGTCAAGGAGTTTTGTGCCTGACTCTCCGGGTGTTCCTGAGCCGGCGGGTATTCTCAAAGAGGGGGTAATTTTGTCTGCCATCTCCCCTGATTTGCGGCGGGTGCTGCAAAAATTTCAGGCTGATAGACCTGACCGTTGCCCAGCGGAAAAACTGTTTGTCCCTGATAGATGGACTAGTAGAGTTATCTCTGAGATTCATTGTTCAGTGTTGGCTGGGCATCCTGGAATCTTTGGTACCAGAGATTTGGTGGCTAGATCCTTCTGGTGGCCGTCTTTGTCGTGGGATGTGCGTTCTTTTGTGCAGTCCTGTGGGACTTGTGCTCGGGCTAAGCCCTGCTGTTCTCGTGCCAGTGGGTTGCTTTTGCCCTTGCCGGTCCCGAAAAGGCCCTGGACGCATATTTCTATGGATTTTATTTCGGATCTCCCTGTCTCTCAAAAGATGTCGGTCATTTGGGTGGTTTGTGATCGTTTTTCTAAGATGGTCCATTTGGTACCTTTGTCTAAATTGCCTTCCTCCTCTGATTTGGTGCCATTATTTTTCCAGCATGTGGTTCGTTTACATGGTATCCCGGAGAACATCATTTCTGACAGAGGTTCCCAGTTTGTTTCAAGGTTTTGGCGATCCTTTTGTGCTAGGATGGGCATTGATTTGTCTTTTTCCTCGGCTTTCCATCCTCAGACAAATGGCCAAACCGAACGAACTAATCAAACTTTGGAAACATATCTGAGATGCTTTGTTTCTGCTGATCAGGATGATTGGGTGTCCTTTTTGCCGTTGGCTGAGTTCGCCCTTAATAATCGGGCCAGCTTGGCTACTTTGGTTTCGCCGTTTTTCTGCAATTCTGGTTTCCATCCTCGTTTCTCTTCAGGGCAGGTTGAGTCTTCAGACTGTCCTGGTGTAGATACTGTGGTGGATAGGTTGCAGCAGATTTGGACTCATGTGGTGGACAATTTGACATTGTCCCAGGAGAAGGCTCAACGTTTCGCTAACCGCCGGCGCTGTGTGGGTCCCCGACTTCGTGTTGGGGATTTGGTTTGGTTGTCGTCTCGTTATGTTCCTATGAAGGTTTCCTTTCCTAAGTTTAAGCCTCGTTTCATTGGTCCGTATAAGATTTCTGAGGTTATCAATCCTGTGTCATTTCGTTTGGCCCTTCCTGCTTCTTTTGCCATCCATAATGTGTTCCATAGGTCGTTATTGCAGAGATACGTGGCGCCTGTGGTTCCATCCGTTGATCCTCCTGCCCCGGTGTTAGTTGAGGGGGAGTTGGAGTATGTGGTGGAGAAGATTTTGGATTCTCGTGTTTCGAGACGGAAACTCCAGTACCTGGTCAAGTGGAAGGGTTATGGTCAGGAAGATAATTCCTGGGTTTTTGCCTCTGATGTTCATGCTGCCGATCTGGTTCGTGCCTTTCATTTGGCTCATCCTGGTCGGCCTGGGGGCTCTGGTGAGGGTTCGGTGACCCCTCCTCAAGGGGGGGGGTACTGTTGTGAATTCGCTTGTCGGGCTCCCTCCTGTGGTCATGAATGGTACTTCGGCTGGTTCTGTCAATGGACTTCCTCTGGTGGGTGTTTCTGAGTTTCACAGGTGACGAGGTTAATTCGTTAGCTGCTGCTCTATTTAACTCCACTTAGATCTTTGCTCCATGCCACCTGTCAATGTTCCAGTATTGGTCTAGTTCACTCCTGGATCGTTCTTGTGACCTGTCTTCCCATCAGAAGCTAAGTTCCAGCTTGTATTTCTTTGGTTTGCTATTTTTCTGTCCAGCTTGCTATTTAATTTGTTGTCTTGCTTGCTGGAAGCTCTGGGACGCAGAGGGAGCGCCTCCGCACCGTGAGTCGGTGCGGAGGGTCTTTTTGCGCCCTCTGCGTGGTCTTTTTGTAGGTTTTTGTGCTGACCGCAAAGTAACCTTTCCTATCCTCGGTCTGTTCAGTAAGTCGGGCCTCACTTTGCTAAATCTATTTCATCTCTGTGTTTGTATTTTCATCTTTACTCACAGTCATTATATGTGGGGGGCTGCCTTTTCCTTTGGGGAATTTCTCTGAGGCAAGGTAGGCTTTATTTTTCTATCTTCAGGGCTAGCTAGTTTCTTAGGCTGTGCCGAGTTGCATAGGGAGCGTTAGGCGCAATCCACGGCTATTTCTAGTGTGTTTGATAGGTTTAGGGATTGCGGTCAGCAGAGTTCCCACGTCCCAGAGCTCGTCCTTATTATCAGTAACTATCAGGTCATTCCGTGTGCTCTTAACCATCAGGTCCATTATTGTCCTGACCACCAGGTCATAACACAGATCCTGCAGGAGCACCGATACGCACGGTGGTAGTAATGCTAGCATCCGCTAGGTCAAATGCCAGGGAACGTCTGTCATTAATTTCAGTCGCAGCAGTAGGGGGCGCCGCAGTAGGCTCATATCGTTGGAAATTCTTGGCATACCACCCCTGTTCACTCCGGTGGCGGGTGTAGGTCACATGGTCCCCCCTGCACAAGCTTCGACTAGGGTCCCCACCACGGGACTGAGTTTCCACATTATAGTTAGCCACAAAGATTTCAGTCGGCAGTCCCTGCTCCAGGATGAAGCCCCAACCCCTCTTCGGGTGAAAGGCTAACACTGTCCCTCTCCTCACCGGATCCACTTTGCCACGTTTAGTCTTAGATTTCGGTACTCTTTGGGCAGTCTGTTTCGTTTGTTCTCGGTCTTCCCATTGTGGAACTAAGCATTGTCTGTACTGCTCCCAGGTGAGCCCAACAACGTAAGAGCCCTCCTGTCTGGACCCGTCTGGCTGAATCCTGGGCGCATCCCATTCAAAGATCACCCCCTCGGGACTCACGTCTAACGGTTCGCCCATAGATATCGGTAGCGGGGGCAGTATCCCCTTCATGGTGTACAGGGTGGTCACCCCAATCTCGGTAACGGGAGGCTGGTCACAACTGGGATGGGGAGTGGTCACCGGAGCTGGATCGGTCGGTGGGGCAGGGTCGCTTTTGGTACCTGCGTCTGATGTGGTTCCACCGATGTCGGTCGGCTCCGCTAATGAGGACGCTGGAGTCTGCGGCGGCTCTGACCACTGCGCTCCCTGTGTGATCTTCTTGCACAGCTCCGACTTCCATTTCTTCGCTGTCGCCAACCCCTCGTCTGGAGTCGGGTGGTTCGATGCCTCCTCCGGCAACTCCAGAGGATCCGGATCCCCTTGTGGTGGTAAGCCCTGGTCCGGCTCCGCTGGGTTGCAGTGGTCCTGGGTCACTTCGTCGTCGCTCAGGCACTCGCTGGTCGCCATCTCCTCTCCTGGACCTGCGGCAGCACACACACGAGGCTCCTCCATTTTCTGGGGTTTGAGCTCCTCCATTCCTGAGCTCGTCATCCTGCTGCCGTAGTCGGAGTGGGCGGATGTTGCTGTTCGCGCCGTTTTCTCGATCTCCTCCCATGACACGCCCTCCTTCTTCTCCTGCGCTCCTCGTGGCGCGGCAATGGCGGCGGTTTTGGCGGGAATCATGCGTCAATAGCAGTACACAGTCTTTGCAATAAATCACAGTCCAACACGTTTCAATCACAGTTCCAAGGCACACATGACCCAATTCTTCAGGCTTAAGTACGATCCTGTTCGCGACGCCAAGTTGGATCGCCCCCAGACACAGGGCCACGCGTTCTCAGTACCGGGCCTTTCTGGTTCAGTTCTGAGGCCGTCACGGTGGCTGGACCCGGTCCGCGACCCTGCTAAGGGGCGTCCAATAAAGGTGATGGTACAGTCTGTCGGGGGTTCGTGACGCCACCTGTGGTGTTCGGTCAGGGTGACCGACGCTGCTGTGGGGTCCACTGGGGTGATGGAATGGCAGCTGGATGGTATACCTTCCCACAGGTGAAGTATGTCCCCAGGGCTTCCCAGTAAGGTGGATGGTGATGGTGTGAGTTGCAGGCAATAACGAGGACACAGGGTTGCAGTCTCTTTACCTCTTTACTGAAGACTTCAGGATCCTCAATCCAGAGGACGCTTAACAGGGCTCTCAGAGACCGGACGGTCCGATGGGCACATCCAGAGTTTCCCTCACAGATGGAAATCGTTGCCCACCACTAGCGCCTGTGTGTTGTAGTCCTACCCTGCTGAGCATTCGGAATAGTCCTCACAACTTCTGTTCTCGTTCGTTTGTTCTCTACAGCTCTCTTTCTCTTTAGTTCCAGATGTTGCTAGTTTCTGGTCCCCCAGTATGTTTTGGCTAGGACGCACCCGTATGACGGGAAGGCCTGGAGGTCTTCCGGGACCCTAGAGACGCCCCTCTCCCACTGTTGCCCCCTATGTCTTCTTAGGAAATTTAAGGTATACAGCCAACCTATAATTAACTGCCAGGGACCCCCCTGCCACGGGATGTTGCCGGAATCCAACCCAGTCAGCTTCTCACTAACTTCCTCCCCGACCCCTAGTTTTACCAGTGTGAGGAGTGGCCCAATAAATAATGCCTTTTTCTCCCCCTAGTGGCCGGAGTGTGAAGTGTAATGTGTGCTGGTGATACCTGGTCAGGAGAATTCCTTCAGTGCCATCAGACGTACCATCACTCCCCTTAGTGGCAGAGCATCATACTGCAACAACCAGATCTCTGGGGGCGCTGCACTTATGACCATGGGATATTTCAATTTTTCTTGTTTTAATAAATATGCAAAAATTTCTACATTTCTGTTTCAGTCAAGATGGGGTGCAGAGTGTACATTAATGAAAAAAAATGAACTTTTCTGAATTTGCCAAATGGCTTCAATGAAACAAAGAGTGAAAAATTTAAAGGGGTCTGAATACTATACGCACCCACTCTATCTATCTATCTATCTATCTATCTACCTATCTATCTATCTATCTATCTATCTAATATATAATTGCCTAGAATACTACTTCCTGCAATTTGTGCCAACTTCCTGTCCGGAGCTAATGTCCGGAGCTAATGTCCGGAGCTAATGTCCGGAGATAAGTGACGTCAACAGTTTCCAGTGTCTGATTGGTTGCGGCCTGCTGCGAGCGACCAATCAGAAACGTGCCGTACTGTGACACACTCCGCCCGCCATTTTGGTGTGATTTTTGAATTTTTACCTCACAGCAAGTTTCTACTGCGTGGAGGCGGGCCCAGTGACGTTGCTCTTCAAGCTCCTGCCGAATTTCGTCAAAAAAATGATAATACCATTTACCAAAACTATATATATTTAGTTGTGAAGTGGTTCAGTGACATTTTCACACCAATTTTGAACTTTTGTTTGGTGTTTTCTCCATATACTGCCTATTATTCACTGACTGTTATACTGAGAGACTGCCGTTTATTAACCTCTTCTTTGCCACATTGGGTATATTGCTCTATTATTTGCCACATAAGGACATTGTCCATTATTGCCCAGCAATTTCTCTGCAATATAAACTGCCTATTTATTAATATCTGCATTCCTGCAAAGAACTATTGCCTATTATTAACTGGGTATTTTCCTACTACCTGACATTGTTCTTAAGCAAAGAACCGTTGTTGTGGCATTTGCCACAACACGCAAAGTTGTCGTCTGATGTCTTTCATCCCTCCCCTCATAAGCATGTTCATGGATCCTGTGTAACTGTACCTTAAATAACAAGAATTGTCAAGAGCTGGTGAGTGCAGCCATTTTTTGGTCTTTCTTACTATTATTTATTAATTGTATTATTTTTACATTTGAATAAATAAAGTATATATGGATTCTAGACTCCCGATTCTTTAGAATCGGGCTGCCATCTAGTTATATATATAATCTATTATCTATCATCTATCTATTATCTATCATCTATCTCTATCTATCTATTATCTATCTATTATCCATTATCTCTCTATTATCTATCTACCTATTATCTATCTATTATTTATCTATTATCTGGTATCTGGTATATATTTGCAGCGCCCCAGAGTCAGATCCAGACTACGGTCTGAGGAGGGAGAAGGACACGGAGCTGCGCCTGCAACCCATGCGGCAGCATCCTAGGGAAGGACACGAAAGGAATTGTGCTGTAGTGAGAGAGAAAAGAAGTCATAGTGTCGGGGTCGTCACGACAATACCCTTCATCCACCAGTCATTCCAAATCAGATTAGGAGCATGTTGGTACCGGATAAGAATGAGTCAGACACAATGCTGGTTCAAACTCATTGCACGCTCGTGTGTAACGTCACAGCAACTGAACTGTTTATTTCATATACATAACATTATATAGTCCATTGGGGGAAGGTGTGCAGAGGGCGGGGTTAGGCGGGGTTTAAGCAATGTATCTAGTATTCAGTCCCTCTGATTGGCTATGACATCATCTGATGAATCTTCCTTTGTCCACATCTTGTTAAGTTTCCATTTCTCCAGAAACGATACTTTAGCTTCAGAAACGAAAGTAGATTCTTGGCAAGTACAAAAACTAAGGCAAAAGTGAATACTGGCAGCCATCTTAAATACAGTTACATTTGCATTTAGCAAGCAAAGGGGAAAAACTTATTGTTTCACAGCATAAGAATATATAAAAGTACAAAAGAGTATAAAAACGTATATTTTTACCTTGACAATCCCCCCTAAACACTAAGTTTTTCCCTAAAAAGAAAAATCCTTCGAGACTGTCCATGTGATGGGGAAAGGGGAGGTGGATTTCTTCATCCAGACACCTCAGAAGCTCTCCCCTTGTGAGAGGCCACCAGGCAGCTGAACCCTTCACTAGCTTCACATGGAGTTCTCCCGCTGTCCCTAAACTAAATCTCTTTGCATCATCTGAGAGTAAGGGGTTTTGTCTAACATCTTGAGGGGGCGTACTTAGGGATCTCCCCTGGATCAGTACCATTGTACTCTAGTGGGTCTACTTCTTGGTTGAGGAAGGTGCTAGTCGGAGTTGTTTCAGCAATAACCTTTTTATACAGGGGAATAACATAACAGAGGATTATCGATCCAACTACAAGAAGGGCAATCAGTACCAGACAAGCTTGTTGAAGGAATCCCTTGAGCCCACCCAACCAACCGGAAAAGAAAGATGTGTCTACTCCAGCATTAGATTTTAATTCTGCTGCTAACCCATTTATCTTCTTAAGGGCTATCATGGTCTTTCCATTTACCCCAGAGTTCTGAGGGATATAGGTACAACACTCCTCTCCCACCATCCCACAAACTCCTCCTTCCTTAGCTAAGATCATATCAAGGGCTAGTCGGTTTTGGAGGGTCATTCTAGTGTTAGGGCGCAACTCCTCAACTATACCCTGGAAAGCATCACAGGTAAAATTGACAAACCTTTGTTCACTGTAATATGTGTAATTGATCCCATCAACATTTTTATTAATCTGCACCTGTGGATTAAAGAAGCAAAGCCAACATAGATCTGGTTCTCGGCTTTAAATTGGTCAGGCACCCCCCTTGGCACTCCAACGCCATCGACATATAACAATGGATCTTCTTCATAACTCATGTGGAGCTGATCAAGGCTTCTCCTCATTCTGGTATATTCATCAGGTGTCTCTGGATCCCAAGGTAGAATCTTGAACTGCATAGCTAGTTTAACAAGGGTGCATTGACCTGTCCAGGCATTAGGCAACCTAGGACGGAGCTTACCATCTCCACATAACCAATAAATGTCGTACATATACTGTGTATGATTAGCTAGGAAATCAGTATCCAGGGAACTGCTCTCTTTGCAGAACCCTGTCTCGAAGACCCCTACTGGTGTACCTGTATTGTCATGGGAATTATAACAGGTATAATTATCAGCTAACACAGTTATCCCTCCTGGGACCTTTAATTTAGGTGCTTCATGAATTAGTGAGACATAATCTGAGCAATCAGTGGGCTTTAGACCCTTCAACAGATTCATAACACAGGCAGTGGTATTGTCATCAGGAAAAAAACAATGCATGTATGTATAGATGTGTATCCGCTGCAGCACAAGCAACATATCCTACAGAGATATTCTGGACTCGTACATTGTATCTTACCCATTCTAACCATAAACTTGTCCTTGGGGCTGTTTGTGTTTCTATGGAGAAGACTTCTTGCCAACTAAGACCTGGAATGGGGATTACTTCGTTAACTATATTTTGCAAACGTTCACCTGGGCCTGTTTTAGCTGTACTGGTAACGGGGGCCTTGGTTGGTCTGAAACTAATATCCTGGAGCTGTATATGGCCTAAATTCCCATAGTATCCACTATTAAACACATTATGAAAATATCTTCCCAGCACAATTGTTATCTCTGGTAACACATATATAATATTGAATGATTCCCTCTACCACCCGCTGAGTCTTGGGGCACTTGACTACATCGCAGAAATCAAATCTCCAGATATTTACCGGGGCCGTTAGGTTTACCCAGAGAATAGTGGCACCGGAATTCTTATTTACAATAGGGGCCGGAAAGGTAGGGGCGAGGATGACCCCCAGCCTCAGGACCAAAAACAACAGCAACATTTTCCTTCGATCACCATTGTGACTAAACGCTGGTCCGGTCTCTTTTGCAGTGTGAAGCGTAGATCCAGGTGCTCTTTCCTTCAAGTTTTACTGACATAGCTTTTCACGACCATAAAACCACCAGGCATCAAATTGTGACCAATATCGGTTTCTGCTGAATCTGGAAGGGAAAAAGAAACTAAAACATGGGTGTTAGCAACATTTCTTACTAAACTGAATAACATATTGAACAGCACGGTCAGTTTCTTCTGACAACTACTGAGACTGAAAATTTGCAACTGAGAACCTAGCACCAAACAATACCTCATATGGGGACAGGCCATGTTTTGCAATAGGGGTAGTACGAATGTGTAAGAGCCCTGGCCATGGAGCCGTAGTCTCCTGCATCATTTTGGTCAATTGTCCCTTCAGTGTGCCGTTCAGCCTCTTAACTTTCCCACTGGATTGTGGAGAGTATGGAGTATGGAGGGCTACAGTGGATCCAAGCATTGTCAGAACCTCCTGATACACATGAGAAGAAAAGTCCGGGCCTTGGTCACTTTCAGCAACTTCTGGAACACCATATCTGCATATAACTTCCATCACCAGTTTCTTTGCTGTGGTCTTTGCAGTCACGTTGGTAACGGGGAATGCTTCTGGCCAACTGGAGAACATGTCGACAACCACCAGACAATAGTCATACCTTCCAGACTTCGGCAACATGATGAGGTCCACCTGGAGCCTTTGGAAAGGATAGTCGGGCTTAGCAAGATGCTTCGGGGGTACACGTTGAAGTTGACCGGGATTGCAGGTCTGACAGATACCTCGATGTGTGGGCCCATGCGCCCACGTGACAATAGCAGGGTACATCTGCTTAGGGAGACACACAAGTTGGTCCTTTTTTTTTTCTTTCAGCGACCATTGTCCATACGTGCTCCATCAGCTTTCCACTGCTTCACTTCTTCCTTTGGAGACATTCTCTGCATCGTCATTAAGCGGTCTCGCAGGGTCCGGCAGAAAACCTCAGTCTGTCATAGATCATCAGGTTCCTGTAAAGTCAGTGTTTCTTGTAACTGTTTACACTGAGAGCGTGTGGTCACCATAGCTGGTATGGTCAGTTCAACGGGTAGGAGAGCAGCGGCTTTTACTTGCATATCCGCAGAGGCATTACCAACAGTCTGTGGACTGTTCCATAGTACCGTGCTCCTTAACTTTCATAATGGCCACCTGAGTAGGTAATTTGATTGAGTCCATGAGGGTTTTAACAGCTTCAGCATTCTTCACTGAGTCCCGGCAGTAGTAACAAATCCTTGATTGGTTCATAGGCTCCGAAATCATGAGCAATACCAAATGCTTACTATGAGTCTGTGTATTTATTAGCCCGCCTGTCCTTGGCCAAAGTACATGTAGTAGACAGAGCCTGACGTTCTGCTTCTTGCGCTGACAGGGTGGGAGGGAGTGAGTGCAGCTCCGTGCAATACAGTATCTTCCGTAGTAACAGCGTATCATGTGTGAAATCTGCCAAAATCATCACCATATCTTGAACAGTCTTTCAGGGCCTTGTAGAGAAATTGCATTATGCGGGATGCGTCCGGTATCCACTGACAACAATAAGTACATAGTCCAAGGAAACGCTGGAGCTCAGTCACATCTTTTGGGAATGGAAGGGAGCTGACGGCTATTTTTTTCTTTCTTCTGTGAGGTGTCTGGCACCCTGAAGGAGACAGTGACCCAAAAATATCACTTGACCAAGGCAGAACCGAAGTTTCAAGGCCGAAGCCCGACAGTTCAGATCTGCCAGATACTTGCGAAAACTAACAGTGGCAACAATGGCTTCCTGCTCTGTCTGTGTACACAACAAAAAAACAAAAAAATTACCCACATACTGAAGTAACGTGACATAGGCATATTCTAACTGACAGGGTTAGAGACACTATCCCCCCTATTTTTTTTTTTTTTTTTTCTACAGGCATTATTGAGGGTGGATCTGGGCCTATCAGGGCCATCATAACCGTGGAAAGGGCATGTAAGATATACATCTCATTATACTCATCTACATAGGGGTTATATAACATAAATACCATCTGACCATCATCTTGGCTCACCAACTCTCTAGGTCTGCTCAGGTGCACTTATACGTCCATCATATTGTCTTTGTCTGTATATTGGGAAAGGTTTGTTCTCAGGGTCAGCCAATTATTTTAGTGTAGCTAGCTAGTCAGAGGGCTTCCAGGGATAATACTCCTGTATCTGTCTTACACTACCTGATGTGGTTGGTTCTCTGGTGGTGGGGGTGACTAGATGACCGGTTGGGGGTGACATGACATGCTGGTCTACAGCTCCTTCCCAAAAGGATTACTGTCAGCTTACTCCCAAAATTAATGTCCCCACTACCCACTATCCTGTGTCAGCTTTTTATATCACTACATGTGATCAGGAATCAGCGTAATTCACTTAGGTCAGGTTGCAGCACAGATTATACAAGTATTTCTTCAGTCTGGGTTTGTCTGACCGCAATATTTACAAATCCATCTGTCCTATCTTGGTCTGAGAATTAACATGGCGAGGGAGATTTCCAGACACAGGGTTAAAATGAATATTGGAGCGTAAGACTGGATTTGTGTAAGGGAGGGGGAGCTGGAGCTGAAGTCTTCTGCTTCTTGGGCCACTGATAAGGAAGCGAGCTGCGAGTTGTGTCCTTGAAGCTGCGAGGGGAGGGGGACTAGAGAGCGAGTGAGGATCGCTGCAGCTGCTGATACAGACTGGGTTAAGTTCTTCTGGAAACTTTGGCCCCCCCTTTCTCTGGCCGGCAGCACAAAAAGGAGAAATCAAAGAAAACAATTCGCGCAGGGGTTCACCCCTCCCATCGGCCACAGACACACAGACAAGAATTTACAGCATTCCTTAACACAAAAGAAGACAATAACGCAGCTATTTGACTCCACCCTCCCATTGGGTGTCTCGGAAAACCACACAGAGTGACAAAATACAGCAGTTCTCAGACTCAATTAATTTCTACAAAACCTTCACACAACTCATTTGCCAGAACACCCTAGAAAAACTAATGATTGAGGTATTTTATAGCCAAACACGGGCTCTGCATCCTTTCATCTTTCCTCTCCATCAACCTTTTTGCTCGTTCTTTATGAGATGGTGCCATGTAGACAGCTGCAATCTCCCTGTCGAGGGCAATCCTACATGCTCGTACACCTTCTCGACATTCTTGACTGCCTTCTTGCCCTCCCGTGACTCTACTATTGTCTTGACTTCCACAGCATCCTCATCTAACTCGTGGGGCACGGACTTCTTCTGCCATAAGAGACGTAACATGACTCACAGAATACTACGCCCTTCTGCAGTAGGCCGCTGACAGCGACAGCAACACGTGTGTCCTAACACGGAGCCTCGCGCTCCACGTGTTATGAATAAAGAGCCTCGCGCTCAATATTTTTCCCTAACCTGAACACCAGTGATTACAGTCTGTCCTGTCACGATATTCTAAACGTTGGGAGGCTGTCTCCTAGTGAGACCCCTCCACTGTGTTTCTGGTGGTCCCCCTCTTGGGACGTCTTAATTACCGATATGTGCAAGTGTGTGCAAGTGTTTCTGGTGGTCCCCCTCTTGGGACGTCTTAATTACCGATATGTGCAAGTGTGTGCAAGTGTTTCTGGTGGTCCCCCTCTTGGGACGTCTTAATTACCGATGTATGTGCGTGCAATATCACAGAGGCTACGTCTCCTATCCCAATCCACAAACTTCTCAATCTTTCACTCTATCACTACTAGGCAACAGTCACGGGTAGGGTGGTTGAATGGAGTACAATGACCGGTGGAGGAGGTGTGGTGTACACGAGGACGCGCAGAGTGCGACGTCTCTCAGTTGCTGGTTCGAAGCGTGGCACGGGATCGCGCTCGGTCTCACCACTCGACCAGTCACTCCCCAGACCCAAGGAGACCACAGACTAACCAATAACGGCTGAAACACTAGCAAGTGTGACACATACATAGTATGCGATCTCCACTTACCGTGTTTGGAGGGTGATCAGTCCTCGAGGTCAGCCACTACGGGTGTCGTCCACGGACGTCCAGGCATGGGTCCAGGGGGTCTCGGATCGCGGGCCACGCCCCACGTTGGTTGCGCCAAATTGTCGGGGTCGTCACGACAATACCCTTCATCCACCAGTCATTCCAAATCAGATTAGGAGCATGTTGGTACCGGATAAGAATGAGTCAGACACAATGCTGGTTCAAACTCATTGCACGCTCGTGTGTAACGTCACAGCAACTGAACTGTTTATTTCATATACATAACATTATATAGTCCATTGGGGGAAGGTGTGCAGAGGGTGGGGTTAGGCGGGGTTTAAGCAATGTATCTAGTATTCAGTCCCTCTGATTGGCTATGACATCATCTGATGAATCTTCCTTTGTCCACATCTTGTTAAGTTTCCATTTCTCCAGAAACGATACTTTAGCTTCAGAAACGAAAGTAGATTCTTGGCAAGTACAAAAACTAAGGCAAAAGTGAATACTGGCAGCCATCTTAAATACAGTTACATTTGCATTTAGCAAGCAAAGGGGAAAAACTTATTGTTTCACAGCATAAGAATATATAAAAGTACAAAAGAGTATAAAAACGTATATTTTTACCTTGACAATAGCAGCAGGAGTGAAACATCAGTGGGAGATCAGCTAGAATCATGCTGCCTCCATCTGAAGCGCAGATCCGGTGGCCAGAACACCGAGGGAGTAAAGAGCTCTATGCCGTTACTTCAGAGACTGGCAGGACAGTTAATTCCATGTTAGCTGCCCGACCTTTAATACCTAAGAAAACACGGTGGCAACTTGTGGGGGCCGGGGTGTCTCTAGGGTCCCTATAAAAAGCCTCAGGCCATCAGTCATACGGGTTTGTTCTATCCGACTGCGGGGAACAGTGAGAGGAGTAATAACAGTGAGGACCTTATTGGAGCTTATGCAAGTAGGGACCTACTGAGTTACTGTGCGCTAGGGGAAGGCTATTGAATTCCTCCTAGATAAGGGGACTCTGGATTTGCCTTCAGACCGGCCGGACTCTGCCTACCCTGTGGTCCCTACTCTAACGCGGTTCTAACGTTCCACTGGAGTGGTATACCAGGGCCTACTTGCTGGGAATCCCATAAGGTCAGTTTCAGGGTGCCTCCAGCGTATAGTCTCTCCTTGTCTGCACGCTTTCAGGGGCGAGGGTTCAGGTACTAGCGGGTCAGTTAGTGTGTCCCCTTGATCTGTCATGCGGCCCAAGTTACTGTAGTGGTAACTACCTGGCCAGGCATTAAGGTTGGCGGGCGTTCTAAGTGTCCCAGGGTTTCCTCAGATACCGGGACAGTTTGCATACCTGTCTCTCCGGTGCTGGTGTCCTTTTCTGCCTCCGCTGGGATCAGGTGCGCTGGTCGCAGTGTCTGGTGCTGCGATGTTGTCTCCTTCTGCAGCGTCTCACTTTCTGGCTCCGCTGAGGTCAAAGGTGCAGGCTCCAGGTCTTTCGCCTGTGCCGCCATCTTTTTCAGCAGTGCCGTTCTCTCGGGCTCCGCCGGGGTTGTGAGCGCTAGTGGTAAGTTCCGTTGCTGTGCGGTCGTCATCCTTTTGATCAGGGACTCCTTGCATACGGCCACCGCTGTCATCTGAGGCTGCAGGAGTCGTCGGGCCAGCTCCTCCATCTCTGTGCCGAGGAGCTCCGGATCTAAGGTGGTCATCAGGTCTGGGTTTTTTTGTGGCTGACCGGGGACATCCCTCTGGTGTCGGCAGGTCACGGCGGCTCTCCACTGTTGTCCACCATCGCTCTCACCAGGTGGCGTGCAGCCATGCTGCAGCCACACTTTCCTGCCTCATCCTCCTTCTTTTCACTTCATGGGCGGTCTCTGCTCCCCTTTCCTTCCGGCCATCTCCGGGGGCGAATACGTCCTCCTGACGGACATGTTCTGGTGGCATTGAAGTCTCTGTAGGAGATGAATCCAGCTTTCGCGCTGGTTCATGAGCTCCATGTGGCGCCCCAGGGTCTTGGTCATAACAGTTGCATTGCTTTCCTCTCAGAGAGAAAGGTGTTATGTTTGGAAGCAATGAAGGATAACTCTTATCAGGTAACCACCATGCACACAACATGATCACACTCCAGGCCACAACATTGTGGTTTGGAGGGAAAGAGAGGCAGATTCTGTGAGAGGACAGAGGAGAGTGCGGACTGACATAGAGTGTCAGAAGGTCTGAAGGGGCCGTGTAGTCTGAAGTACTACAGCTCCTAAAAAAAGAGACATACAGAAGGAAAGGACATTGTTCAGTGAGCGTGCAGGAGAGCGAAGCAGAGGAGAGGAGACATCAGGGGAGACCAGCTACGAGCAGGCTGCCTCCCTCTGAGGCGCAGATAACCGGTAGCCGGACCACCGAGGTTGTAAGGGACTCTACGACTTACATCAGAGACCGGCAGGACAGCTGAACTGCAAGTTACCTGTTCTGTCCACACACACCTGAAGACACAGTAACACAGAGCCCGGGGCGTGATAGAGTCCCTGTAAAAAGGCTTGCGTTACCTGTCATGCAGGTATTGTCCTATCTTATATGGGGGACAGAGAGAAGAACTGTGAGGACCTTATCTGAAGCCATAGGTAGTAAGGGACTACAACACCACCGCGCCAGAGGAAGGCTCTTAATCTCCACCTGGTAAAGGGGAACTCTGGATTCGCTTCCAAGCCGGCCGGACTCTGCCTGCCCTGTGATCTGGTGCCCTGGACTGCGGATGCTGAAGTCTTTAATAAACCAGGTAAAGAGACTGCAAACCTGTGTCCTCGTACTTCACTGCGCCACTCACCATCTACCAACCACACAGCGGGAGCCCTGGGGACACACTTTACCTGTGGGAAGGAATTCCATCTAGCTGCCATAACATCACTCCAGAGCACTCTTAAAGCAGCGTCGGTCCCCACTGACCGAATACCACAGGTGGCGTCACGAACATAAACTTTATTCAATTTCCCCTTTTTACATGGGCGCCCAGGGCCACGGACCAGGTCGCCACCGTGACATCCCCCTGTGACCACTGGACCCAGTACCGGGTACCCAACGGCCATGGCGGGCGACTCACTCCACCCATGGCAACACATCCTCCTCGTTCTCTATCTGCCTCGTGGTGCAATAATGGTAGCCATTAAACAATCTCTCACAGTCCATTACAGTCCATGGGGCACCGGACCCATTTCAATGGGCCTAGGGGTACTCGGTACTGGGTCCGGTACTTAAAGGGGGATGTCACGGTGGCGGCGACCTGGTCCGTGGCCCTGGGTGAAGTAGGTCCCCAGGGCTCCCGGTGTATAGATGAGGATGGTGAGAGGTGCAGTAAAGAACTGAGGACACAGGTTTGCAGTCTCTTCACCTGGTTTACTGAAGGCTTCAGGAAGCGAATTCAGAGTCCCCTTTACCAGGTGGAGTTAAAATCCTTCCTACTAGCGCGGTTATGTAGTCCCTCGCTGCCTGTGGCTTCTGACAAGGTCCTTACAGTCCTCTCTGTCCTCCATAAAGGATATCCCTCTATCTATCTATCTATCTATCTATCTATCTATCTATCTATCTATCTATCTATCTAATCATCTATCTACAGATCTATCTATCTATTATCTATCTATTGTCTATTATGTATTATCTATCTAGCTATTATCGATCTATCTATTATCTATCTATTGTCTATTATCTATTTATCTATCTATCTATTATAAATCTATTATCGATCTATTATTTATCTATTGGCTGTGCAGTCCCTCTGATCACTCTTCTGTATGTTGGGCGGTTGCTGCACTTTCTTCTATTTTTACTTATAATCAGGAACCTGGATCTGTCACTTGTTCTGTGGTTTCCTGTTAGTGTTTGTTCTGTGTTTTTTAGAAATTTCTATAAAATGTGTTTTGGGGAATTTTCATCATTGTTCTGCCATTCGGCCCTAAAGATGGAGGTCAAGGGGTCGCGGACTAATGATCTCGAAACCTCAAAGAACACCATACCATACAGCGAGACCATGCCCCGGCTGTGGGACCGCGCAGAGCCCCGAACCTGACACCAGTGGGGTGTCCCACACAGAACATTGTGCTGATGAGATGAGTATCTGCCTGTCTGCCTGTTGAGGTCAAACTTCACCTGTGAGTCTAAGCCTGACCACAAATTACCGACTATGTGTACAAGGTCATTGATCCGTTATCATTAGTACAGAACCTGGCATCCCGATAAACTATTTCCCACTGTTGTATTTTTAAAATATTTTTATTGGGGACTTTCTGTGGGTAACTGAAGATGGGGGAGAGGCTCCTGGTGACAGAAAGTCTGGCCATCAAGACGCAGATTGTAGACCACCAGGAGCAGACATTGGTCAGATGGGATTGTGGCCCATTCCTCCACACATTCCTTCCATGATCTCAGAGTTTTAGTTCCTTCCATACGTTTTCTATAAGATTCAGGTCCGGTGATCGGCTCGGACATTCCAGCAGCTTTATTTTCTCTCTCTGAAGCCACTAGAGAGTTTCCTTGGCTGTGTGTGAGATCATTGTCCTGCTGAAATGTCCACCCTCGTTTCTTTTTCACCATCATGTTTGATGGTAGCAGGCATTTTTCAAGAACGTCTTGGTACATTTGGAAAAGCTTCTACTTGTGGAGAGTGCCATACCGGCTCTGGCATGCCAATGTAAGGAGACTTATTCACCGTGCAATGCTCCTCTGGGAAATTTAATATGCAAATTACTTCTTCTATCCCTTAGATCTCAGTGCAGAGCCTCTCACCTGGCCAAATCAGACCTCATACTTTGCACTGACGAGGGGCAATACCCCAAAACACCTTGATTGCAAATTGAGATTCTGATTTGGCTTTTATCCTAAGTCATATTGCAAGACTCATTAAAGGGTTGCTAGTGACTTGTAGGATTTCTGCTTCCAACAGGTGGCGCTATAATGTTCTAGTCCTCGCCCTCTCTGAAGAGGCAATTAGCATCGATACATTTGTACATGTGTCCATTCATCCTTCCTTCAATCATATGAAGTTTGCCAGTGCCGTATACTGCAAAACAGAAAAACAGTCCCACACCATAATACAGTGATGCTCCTACCTACAAACTTCACTGCTGGTATGGTGTTTTTGGGGGTGATATGCAGTGTCTTTTGGCCTCCAAACTTTGTGTGTATTATGACGTCCAAAGAGTTTTGGACAATTCTTCTGATAGTTATTTGCACTCCTATACCTCAAATCTTGCGGGGAGCACATGGTCATGGTCAGTTTATGATCCCAGCAGTGCTCACTGGAACTTCAGTAGTTTAGAAATTAGTTGGAACCAGACATCAGTATTTTTTGCAACAATAAGGTTGTGAAGGTCTTGAGACAGTTCACTGGTTTTACCCATGAGATGTTTTTTTGTGTGACACCTTGGTAATAAGACTCCTATTTATTGGCCATCAGATGAAGCAGCTGAAATTATTTGTCACTAAGTGGTAGGATTGCTTTCTAATT
Organism: Ranitomeya imitator; assembly: GCF_032444005.1. Classification (NCBI taxonomy): domain Eukaryota; kingdom Metazoa; phylum Chordata; class Amphibia; order Anura; family Dendrobatidae; genus Ranitomeya; species Ranitomeya imitator. Next base: position 15,041,400 of record NC_091284.1, on the reverse strand, counting down.
ACTGATACATTTGAGCCGGTGTCAGGACTCTCCAGGGCTTTTTGCACCTCGCGTTCTTCTTTTTCCCTGTGTCATTTCTCATTATTACACATCATTTATGGACATCTATGGTTTGATGTGCGACAATTGGGAGGTGTCCTAGTGATGTCACTGCACGTAGACTGATGACATCACTGCTGGATCTGGACTGATAGAAATGCTCTGATGTCATCAGTCAGTGTAGTCAGTGTGTAGGATGTCCCTGATCGGTAGGACGTCCCTGATCGGTAGGACAAGTTGGGCCACCCGCGACCCCGCGGCCATGACGTGACCTCCTTCTGTGCCAAGTAGACAACTGACTCGTGATGCACAAGGGAGCATGTGACAGTCACCACAATCTCGGAGATACGATGACAGTTTTCGCTTCCCCTGTTGGAATCATTGCACAAACTATTGAGCAGATCCGCCCCAGATAAATGTCTCAGTAACGTCGTGTAGCTGCTGACAATGTTCTCACAAACCACTTCCTATCTTATCTGTATAGATCTGGGCTGACGGAGAGCCCCTCGTACTGCGCTCAGTGCCTCCCAGCGATGTGGCAGCATGCTGCCCGCTCCTGCCACTGCCCTCAGCACGCTCCTGTGTGTGCTGCTGCTCACAGGTAAGGAAACCGTCAGTAAGGAGGTCACAGCAATGTTTCATTGCACAGGATGGATCTTCTTCACATGTAGCAGATTTGGATTTGTCGTTGTCCTCTATGAAGGTGTAATGTAGTGCACGGTGATCAGTCAGTGAGCAGCGAGATTTACCTGCAGTCCTATGTAAATCACAGAGGACGTGTCGTTATATCACTATACCTGCTGCAATGTGATGCAGGATACGGAGCCTCCAGGTTGTAGAGTTTCAACCACAGTGGTACGAAGGTCACAAAACGTCATAAAACGGCACGTATGGCATAAACTGGGGCATTATAGGGGGTGTCTGCTCCAGAGAAGGTTCTGGGCCTCCGATAAGGGCAGATCGCCTGTAGGACTGCAGAGTATTATCATGGATACCAGGGATATGTCTCTGTATAGCGGTATTATTTATTCTATATATGGCAGTATTTATTTTATGCATAGTGGTATTATTTGTCCTCTGTCTAGTGGAATTATTTATTCTATTTCTGGTAGTATTATCTATTTTATGCATAGTGTTTTGATTTACTCTCTGTAGGGCGGTATTATTTAATTTTTGTATGGTGCTATTATTTAGTCTCTAGGATGTAATTATTTTATACATGGCGGTATTATTTATTTCATGTGTATTGGTTTTATTTACTCTCTGTATGGTGGTATTATTTTATGTATAGTGCTATTATTTATTTTATGTATGGTAGTATTATTTGTCCTCTGTCTAGTGGAATTATTTATTCTATCTATTTTATGCATAGTGTTTTGATTTACTCTCCGTAGGGCGGTATTATTTATTTTATGTATGGTGGTATTATTTATCCTCTGTCTAGTGGAATTATTTATTCTATTTATGGTAGTATTATTTATTTTATGTATAGTGGTATTATTTACTCTCTGTATGGTGCTATTATTTTATGTATAGTGCTATTATTTATTTTATGTATGGTGGTATTATTTATCCTCTGTCTAGTGGAATTATTTATTCTATTTATGGTATTATTATTTATTTTATGCATAGTGTTTTGATTTGCTCTATGTAGGTCAGTATTATTTATTTTATGTATAGTGGTATTATTTACTCACTGTATGGTGGTATTATTTTATGTATAGTGCTATTATTTATTTTATGTATGGTGGTATTATTTATCCTCTGTCTAGTGGAATTATTTATTCTATTTCTGGTAGTATTATCTATTTTATGCATAGTGTTTTGATTTACTCTCCGTATGGTGGTATTATTTATCCTCTGTCTAGTTAAATTATTTATTCTATTTATTGTAGTATTATTTATTTTGTGCATGGTGTTTTGATTTACTCTCTGTAGGGCTGTATTATTTATTTTACTGTATGTATAGTGGTTATATTTACTCTATGAATGGTGATATTATTTTCTATAGAAACTAATACAGAACTTATTATATCACCATGACAAGTGAGGAATGACTGACTGAAATCACGACTGCTGCTTCGTGTTTCAGGATCTAGAACCTTCTGTTTCTCCACTACTAGGATAAGCCCTTCTTGATCGAAATGTTCGGCCCCGATAAAATAATCCTGTACCGGTGCCGTTTCCGCATTTGCTCTTCCCGGGGCTCTCATGTGGTTGTTGTGACACGTGACGACGGCGCCCAATCAGCGCTGATATCACTGTTCCCGCCTACGGACAAATCGATCATGAAGAGGAAGCCCGGGCTGCAGCTGATCCACCCGCGGCTGTTAACATCTCTGACAGCGGAATTTTACGTGATCGTGCCGGAAGCGCATCATTAACTCTGCCCATCGGCGCCCCTGTCACATGATCGCGGGGCACCAATGGGTTAGCATGACAACCGGGGGTCTGCAGGAGACCCCTGTGGTTGTCATTGCCGCTCTGCTATGAGCGCCACCCTGTGGCCGGCGTTCAAAGCAGATGAGCATTTCTGCTATATACTGTATAGCAGGGCTCAAATCCTATGCATAGTGCAGGATGGTCACAGCTTCTCGTCTCCCATAGAGACTACTGAAGTAAGTAAAAAGTGTAAAAAAATATTAAAAACAATTTAAAAATATAAAAGTTTAAATCACCCTCCCCCCATTGAAAATAAAACAATACAAAAAAATCAAACTACACATATTTGGTATCGCCGCGTTCAGAATCTCCCGATCTATCATTATATAAAAACAATTAAGCAATAGAATGTAATAACGGGCGATCAAAACATCATATCTGCACCAAAATGGTATTAATGAAAATGTCAGCTCAGCGCGCAAAAAAATGAACCCTCACTCAGCACCAGATCACGAAAAGTAGAGACACTACTAGTATCGGAAAGTTGCGCAATTTTTTTAAAACAAATTTTTAAATTAAATAAAAAATAACCTAGACATGTTAGGTGTCTATGAACTCGTAATGACCTGGAGAATCATAATGGAAGCTCGATTTTAGCATTTAGTGAACATGGTTAAAAAAAAATTGTGAAATTCCATTTATTTTGCAATTTCACTGCAGATAGAATTTTTTTCCCATTATCCAGTACATTAAATTGTAAAACCAATGATCTCATTCAAAAGTACAACTCGTCCCGCAAAAAAAACAAGCCCTCATGTGGCCATATTGACGGAATGATAACAAAGTTATGGCTCTGGGAAAAAGGGGAAGAAAAACAAAAATGAAAAAAACTGAAAATGGCCCGGGGGGTGAAGGGTTTAAGTTGTGGCATATGTTGTCATTTTTTGCGCCAAATTTATCAAGATGGAGCACTTTTGCAAAAGTTAAAAAAAATTGGCTTTTTTTCTGTTTTTATCCATTTTTGCAGCTTTTTTAGAGCAAAAAGTTGCTTGTGTTTGAAAGTGTTGCAAAAATTGCATCTAAAAATAAAAAAAAAATTCTGCTGCACATAAAAACACTCCAGGCGGAGCACGTTTGCGACAAATTATGTGACTTTTTAAAAATTCACAAGTTATGAACAAGGCGAAAACATCTGGAAGCTCTAAACCACGCCAACAGTGATGGATTGAAAAAAAAAAACAGACGCGAATATATATAAAATAGACGTCAAAAGAGGCAGAAATGATGACATGAATTTGGTGTAAACAAAAAAAAGGTTCAAAACACCAAAAAATCAACGCAAAACTGGTGCAAATGCAATAATGAATCAGACCTCCGGTCTTTAAATGGTATAATTACTTAAGCAATGTTTAGTGTTACTGAAGCACTGCAGTATTAATTGGGCTTGATATGTTGATATTGTTTTCAGTGTGTATGGTGGTATTATTTGCAGTGTATGGTGGTATTATTTGCAGTGTATGGTGGTATTATTTGGCCTTTGTATAGCAGTATTTAGGCTTTATACCGTGTTATTAATTAAGAGATGAACTATTCAGCACTCTGGTGTTATTTCAGTACTGTTTGGTGATAATTTTTAGGCATTATTAGATTTTTTAGGCTTCATATAGTGTATACATTTTTCTTTCTTTGGTTATAATATTTAAGCTGTGTATCGTGGTGTTATTTAAGCACTATAGTATTTTGGTGATATTATTTGCAGTGTATGGTGGTATTATTTGGCCTTTGTATAGCAGTATTTAGGCTTTATACAGTGCCATTAATTAAGAGATGAACTATTCAGCACTCTGGTATTATTTCAGTACCGTATGGTGATAATTTTTAGGTATTATTAGATGGGGTTTTTTAGGCTTCGTATAGTGTATACATTTTTCTTTCTTTGGTAATATTACTGCATTTACGCTGTATGGTGGTGTTATTTAAGCACTGTAGTATTTATTGGGCTCATTATGTTGATATTATTTGGAGTGTGTATGGTGTGTAGGGATTAAGCATTAGGCAGTGTTCACACAGGCTATGGATTCTTTTGTCAAAGCAACGTGACTTTTACCTCCCCAGGTTGCATAGCACCGAAAAACTAAACCATAAGTGCAAAATCTCTAGCTTTGTCCAGGCGCTAACTCAACAAAATAGACCTTGGCTACTCATACGGTTGAGCTGGCCCCAGTTTGGTCAAACAAAACTGCAAAACTGCTATTGTCAATAGCAACCTCTGGGACTTTATGTTTGGTCATACTGCCTACGCAGATTCTTCTCAGAGGAATTCTGGCTTGTCTCTTTCTCTTCAGCTCCAAGACACATCCAGTCTGGTCAGCTTCTCCCAGCTGACTGACTAAAGTGAACACCTAGCCTGGTTATATGCAGCGCTAGCCAGGTGTACCTAATCACCTTGTAGAGCTGGGATTTAACCCTAGCCTATCCAGCTTTGCTATTCACCCCCCCACAAAAGACGGGGGCTGAGCACCATCTGCAAACACACAGAGCCTACAGGGCTTTAAAGTGACCTGAACGTAAGGCTCAAGCTTGTCAATACAAGGGTGACCTAATAACTCCAAGAACTTGCCCCTACTTTTGGGTATCGATTTTCGGCAGTTGTGATTTTTGAAAGGTGCCAAAGTTTCTACCACTTTGATACCCACCACATTGGCAAACAAGGGATTTCGAGTGAGTTTTTACCCTTCCAGGGTTTTAGTAGGTTGCCATAATATATGTAAAAGGCCTTCCTTTTCCTTGGTCGGTGCATTTAATAGTTGACCTCTCCCTCCTTTTCCATTACCCTGTAGGGTCCCTGCCGCTGGGTATGGAACCTGTTCTCCCCAGTGGGCACCAACGCAGCGACCCGATCCCCAGGTCTAAATTGTTTCATTCGAGCTGACCAATTATACCCCCAGGATTTTTCTGCTTGGGCATAGAGGAGGCGTTCTTTTACTTATCCCTTCACTTTGGCAGCACAAAACAGATTATTAGCCTACCTGGCTTTGCTACAGGTGTATGTGGGTGTTATTTGCTCTTTGTATGGTGACATTATGTGAGTTGTGTATGGTGGTGTTGTTCAAGTGCTGTATTCTGGCATTTCGAGCACTGTATGGTGGTGTTATTTCAGAGCTATATAAGGGTATAATATCAGCACTATATTGTAGTATTACTATTGTATGTTATTTACCTAGGCCTTGTGTGGCACACTACTTAGGCACCGTGACATGCGTTAGATTTGTTATCAGCGTCTAGTTTGTATCCCCGAGATAAGATCACCAGGGTGAGTTTCTGTCAGGTTTACTGGTTCCTTGACGGGTCAGAGTCATCAGACTGATGAAAAGCAGAACTCCGACCCAATCTAGTTGTATCCACATTCGCTGCTTCACTTTTTGGGACGTTATGCATTGGCTGCTATTTTCAGTGGCACTGTACAGTATGTACGCACTTTTTGAGCCCACTTCTATGTATAGCAGAACTTTAGAGGTATTATCTACTATTTCGGAGATACTGTCTGTATGTCACTGTTTTAGTGGACACCATTTATGCAACACTAATAACACACGTGGTATTAGGGGGCAGCGCGCCGGCTCTTGGCAGTGATGTTACTAATTCGGGAAGCTGCTAAAACGAGAGCTTCTCGGTGGTAAAATGATGGTGTAATATTTATATACCGTGTTTGGCTCTCCTGCTGTATTTGGTATTTGTAGTATTCCTTGTAGTCTATTTATGTACTGTGCTTGACTCTGGCGTTATATTCATATATCTGAGCTTGGTTTTGATGCTGTATGTTTTCGATGAGTTTGGTTCTGGTACTGTATTTATAAACTGAGCTTGGTTCTGGTACTGTATTTATAAACTAAGCTTGTTTCTGGTACTGTATTTATAAACTGAGCTTGGTTCTGGTACTGTATTTATAAACTGAGCTTGGTTCTGGTACTGTATTTATAAACTGAGCTTGGTTCTGGTACTGTATATATAAACTGAGCTTGGTTATGGTACTGTATTTATAAACTGAGCTTGGTTCTGGTACTGTATTTATAAACTGAGCTTGGTTCTGGTACTGTATTTATAAACTGAGCTTGGTTCTGTTACTGTATTTATAAACTGAGCTTGTTTCTGGTACTGTATTTATAAACTGAGCTTGGTTCTGGTACTGTATTTACAAACTGAGCTTGGTTCTGGTACTGTATTTACAAACTGAGCTTGTTCTGGGACTGTATTTATAAACTGAGCTTGGTTCTGGGACTGTATTTATAAACTGAGCTTGGTTCTGGGACTGTATTTATAAACTGAGCTTGGTTCTGGGACTGTATTTATAAACTGAGCTTGGTTCTGGTACTGTATTTATAAACTGAGCTTGGTTCTGGTACTGTATTTACAAACTGAGCTTGGTTCTGGTACTGTATTTATAAACTGAGCTTGGTTCTGGTACTGTATTTATAAACTGAGCTTGGTTCTGGTACTGTATTTACAAACTGAGCTTGGTTCTGTTACTGTATTTATAAACTGAGCTTGGTTCTGGGACTGTATTTATAAACTGAGCTTGGTTCTGGGACTGTATTTATAAACTGAGCTTGGTTATGGTACTGTATTTATAAACTGAGCTTGGTTCTGGTACTGTATTTATAAACTGAGCTTGGTTCTGGTACTGTATATATAAACTGAGCTTGGTTATGGTACTGTATTTATAAACTGAGCTTGGTTCTGGTACTGTATTTATAAACTGAGCTTGGTTCTGGTACTGTATTTATAAACTGAGCTTGGTTCTGTTACTGTATTTATAAACTGAGCTTGTTTCTGGTACTGTATTTATAAACTGAGCTTGGTTCTGGTACTGTATTTACAAACTGAGCTTGGTTCTGGTACTGTATTTATAAACTGAGCTTGTTCTAGGACTGTATTTATAAACTGAGCTTGGTTCTGGGACTGTATTTATAAACTGAGCTTGGTTCTGGGACTGTATTTATAAACTGAGCTTGGTTCTGGGACTGTATTTATAAACTGAGCTTGGTTCTGGTACTGTATTTATAAACTGAGCTTGGTTCTGGTACTGTATTTACAAACTGAGCTTGGTTCTGGTACTGTATTTATAAACTGAGCTTGGTTCTGGTACTGTATCTATAAACTGAGCTTGGTTCTGGTACTGTATTTACAAACTGAGCTTGGTTCTGTTACTGTATTTATAAACTGAGCTTGGTTCTGGGACTGTATTTATAAACTGAGCTTGGTTCTGGGACTGTATTTATAAACTGAGCTTGGTTATGGTACTGTATTTATAAACTGAGCTTGGTTCTGGTACTGTATTTATAAACTGAGCTTGGTTCTGGTACTGTATATATAAACTGAGCTTGGTTATGGTACTGTATTTATAAACTGAGCTTGGTTCTGGTACTGTATTTATAAACTGAGCTTGGTTCTGGTACTGTATTTCTAAACTGAGCTTGGTTCTGTTACTGTATTTATAAACTGAGCTTGTTTCTGGTACTGTATTTATAAACTGAGCTTGGTTATGGTACTGTATTTATAAACTGAGCTTGGTTCTGGTACTGTATTTATAAACTGAGCTTGTTCTGGTACTGTATTTATAAACTGAGCTTGGTTCTGGTACTGTATTTATATACTGAGCTTGGTCCTGGGACTGTATTTATAAACTGAGCTTGGTTCTGGTACTGTATTTATAAACTGAGCTTGGTTCTGGTACTGTATTTATAAACTGAGCTTGGTTCTGGTACTGTATATATAAACTGAGCTTGGTTCTGGTACTGTATATATAAACTGAGCTTGGTTATGGTACTGTATTTATAAACTGAGCTTGGTTCTGGTACTGTATTTATAAACTGAGCTTGGTTCTGGTACTGTATTTATAAACTGAGCTTGGTTCTGTTACTGTATTTATAAACTGAGCTTGTTTCTGGTACTGTATTTACAAACTGAGCTTGGTTCTGGTACTGTATTTACAAACTGAGCTTGTTCTGGGACTGTATTTATAAACTGAGCTTGGTTCTGGGACTGTATTTATAAACTGAGCTTGGTTCTGGGACTGTATTTATAAACTGAGCTTGGTTCTGGTATTGTATTTACAAACTGAGCTTGGTTCTGGTACTGTATTTATAAACTGAGCTTGGTTCTGGTACTGTATTTATAAACTGAGCTTGGTTCTGGTACTGTATTTACAAACTGAGCTTGGTTCTGTTACTGTATTTATAAACTGAGCTTGGTTCTGGGACTGTATTTATAAACTGAGCTTGGTTCTGGGACTGTATTTATAAACTGAGCTTGGTTATGGTACTGTATTTATAAACTGAGCTTGGTTCTGGTACTGTATTTATAAACTGAGCTTGGTTCTGGTACTGTATATATAAACTGAGCTTGGTTATGGTACTGTATTTATAAACTGAGCTTGGTTCTGGTACTGTATTTATAAACTGAGCTTGGTTCTGGTACTGTATTTATAAACTGAGCTTGGTTCTGGTACTGTATTTATAAACTGAGCTTGGTTCTGGTACTGTATTTATAAACTGAGCTTGGTTCTGGTACTGTATTTATAAACTGAGCTTGAGTCTGGTACTGTATTTATAAACTGTACTTGGTTCTGGTACTGTATTTATAAACTTAGCTTGGTTCTGGTACTGTATTTACAAACTGAGCTTGGTTCTGGTACTGTATTTACAAACTGAGCTTGGTTCTGGTACTGTATTTACAAACTGAGCTTGGTTCTGGTACTGTATTTACAAACTGAGCTTGGTTCTGGTACTGTATTTACAAACTGAGCTTGGTTCTGGTACTGTATTTACAAACTGAGCTTGGTTCTGGTACTGTATTTATATACTGAGCTTGGTCCTGGGACTGTATTTATAAACTGAGCTTGGTTCTGGGACTGTATTTATAAACTGAGCTTGGTTGTGGTACTGTATTTACAAACTGAGCTTGGTTCTGGTACTGTATTTACAAACTGAGCTTGTTTCTGGTACTGTATTTATAAACTGAGCTTGGTTCTGGTACTGTATTTACAAACTGAGCTTGTTTCTGGTACTGTATTTATAAACTGAGCTTGTTTCTGGTACTGTATTTATAAACTGAGCTTGGTTCTGGTACTGTATTTATAAACTGAGCTTGGTTCTGGTACTGTATTTATAAACTGAGCTTGGTTCTGGTACTGTATTTATAAACTGAGCTTGGTTCTGGTATTGTATTTATAAACTGAGCTTGGTTCTGGTACTGTATTTATAAACTGAGCTTGTTCTGGTACTGTATTTATAAACTGAGCTTGGTTCTGGTACTGTATTTATAAACTGAGCTTGTTTCTGGTATTGTATTTATAAACTGAGCTTGGTTCTGGTACTGTATTTATAAACTGAGCTTGGTTCTGGTACTGTATTTACAAACTGAGCTTGGTTCTGGTACTGTATTTACAAACTGAGCTTAGTTCTGGTACTGTATTTATAAACTGAGCTTGGTTCTGGTACTGTATTTATAAACTGAGCTTGGTTCTGGTACTGTATTTATAAACTGAGCTTGTTTCTGGTACTGTATTTATAAACTGAGCTTGTTTCTGGTACTGTATTTATAAACTGAGCTTGGTTCTGGTACTGTATTTATAAACTGAGCTTGGTTCTGGTACTGTATTTATAAACTGAGCTTGGTTCTGGTACTGTATTTATAAACTGAGCTTGGTTTTGGTACTGTATTTATAAACTGAGCTTGTTTCTGGTACTGTATTTATAAACTGAGCTTGGTTTTTGTTCTGTATTTGTAAACTGAGCTTGGTTCTGGTACTGTATTTATAAACTGAGCTTGGTTCTGGTACTGTATTTATAAACTGAGCTTGGTTCTGGTACTGTATTTATAAACTGAGCTTGGTTCTGGTACTGTATTTATAAACTGAGCTTGGTTCTGGTACTGTATTTATAAACTGAGCTTGGTTCTGGTACTGTATTTATAAACTGAGCTTGGTTTTGGTACTGTATTTATAAACTGAGCTTGGTTCTGGTACTGTATTTATAAACTGAGCTTGGTTCTGGTACTGTATTTATAAACTGAGCTTGGTTTTGGTACTGTATTTATAAACTGAGCTTGTTTCTGGTACTGTATTTATAAACTGAGCTTGTTTCTGGTATTGTATTTATAAACTGAGCTTGGTTCTGGTACTGTATTTATAAACTGAGCTTGGTTCTGGTACTGTATTTATAAACTGAGCTTGGTTTTGGTACTGTATTTATAAACTGAGCTTGGTTCTGGTACTGTATTTATAAACTGAGCTTGGTTCTGGTACTGTATTTATAAACTGAGCTTGTTTCTGGTACTGTATTTATAAACTGAGCTTGGTTCTGGTACTGTATTTATAAACTGAGCTTGGTTTTTGTTCTGTATTTATAAACTGAGCTTGGTTCTGGTACTGTATTTATAAACTGAGCTTGGTTCTGTTACTGTATTTATAAACTGAGCTTGTTTCTGGTACTGTATTTACAAACTGAGCTTGGTTCTGGTACTATATTTATAAACTGAGCTTGGTTTTTGTTCTGTATTTATAAACTGAGCTTGGTTCTGGTACTGTATTAATAAACTGAGCTTGGTTCTGGTACTGTATTTATAAACTGAGCTTGTTTCTGGTACTGTATTTATAAACTGAGCTTGGTTTTTGTTCTGTATTTATAAACTGAGCTTGGTTCTGGTACTGTATTAATAAACTGAGCTTGGTTCTGGTACTGTATTTATAAACTGAGCTTGGTTCTGTTACTGTATTTATAAACTGAGCTTGTTTCTGGTACTGTATTTATAAACTGAGCTTGGTTCTGGTACTATATTTATAAACTGAGCTTGGTTCTGGTACTGTATTTATAAACTGAGCTTGGTTTTTGTTCTGTATTTATAAACTGAGCTTGGTTTTTGTTCTGTATTTATAAACTGAGCTTGGTTCTGGTACTGTATTTATAAACTGAGCTTGTTTCTGGTACTATATTTATAAACTGAGCTTGGTTCTGGTACTATATTTATAAACTGAGCTTGGTTTTTGTTCTGTATTTATAAACTGAGCTTGGTTTTTGTTCTGTATTTATAAACTGAGCTTGGTTCTGGTACTGTATTTATAAACTGAGCTTGGTTCTGGTACTGTATTTATAAACTGAGCTTGGTTCTGGTACTGTATTTATAAACTGAGCTTGGTTCTGGTACTGTATTTATAAACTGAGCTTGGTTCTGGTACTGTATTTATAAACTGAGCTTGGTTCTGGTACTGTATTTATAAACTGAGCTTGGTTTTGGTACTGTATTTATAAACTGAGCTTGGTTCTGGTACTGTATTTATAAACTGAGCTTGGTTCTGGTACTGTATTTATAAACTGAGCTTGGTTTTGGTACTGTATTTATAAACTGAGCTTGTTTCTGGTACTGTATTTATAAACTGAGCTTGTTTCTGGTATTGTATTTATAAACTGAGCTTGGTTCTGGTACTGTATTTATAAACTGAGCTTGGTTCTGGTACTGTATTTATAAACTGAGCTTGGTTTTGGTACTGTATTTATAAACTGAGCTTGGTTCTGGTACTGTATTTATAAACTGAGCTTGGTTCTGGTACTGTATTTATAAACTGAGCTTGTTTCTGGTACTGTATTTATAAACTGAGCTTGGTTCTGGTACTGTATTTATAAACTGAGCTTGGTTTTTGTTCTGTATTTATAAACTGAGCTTGGTTCTGGTACTGTATTTATAAACTGAGCTTGGTTCTGGTACTGTATTTATAAACTGAGCTTGGTTCTGTTACTGTATTTATAAACTGAGCTTGTTTCTGGTACTGTATTTACAAACTGAGCTTGGTTCTGGTACTATATTTATAAACTGAGCTTGGTTTTTGTTCTGTATTTATAAACTGAGCTTGGTTCTGGTACTGTATTAATAAACTGAGCTTGGTTCTGGTACTGTATTTATAAACTGAGCTTGTTTCTGGTACTGTATTTATAAACTGAGCTTGGTTTTTGTTCTGTATTTATAAACTGAGCTTGGTTCTGGTACTGTATTAATAAACTGAGCTTGGTTCTGGTACTGTATTTATAAACTGAGCTTGGTTCTGTTACTGTATTTATAAACTGAGCTTGGTTTTGGTACTGTATTTATAAACTGAGCTTGGTTCTGTTACTGTATTTATAAACTGAGCTTGTTTCTGGTACTGTATTTATAAACTGAGCTTGGTTCTGGTACTATATTTATAAACTGAGCTTGGTTCTGGTACTGTATTTATAAACTGAGCTTGGTTTTTGTTCTGTATTTATAAACTGAGCTTGGTTTTTGTTCTGTATTTATAAACTGAGCTTGGTTCTGGTACTGTATTTATAAACTGAGCTTGTTTCTGGTACTATATTTATAAACTGAGCTTGGTTCTGGTACTATATTTATAAACTGAGCTTGGTTTTTGTTCTGTATTTATAAACTGAGCTTGGTTTTTGTTCTGTATTTATGTACTATTCTTGGTCCTGTTGATTTATTTGCAAACCAAATTCCTAAAAATTGGGCCACCATGTAAAATGTAAAGAAAACAAAAATTCAGTTGTTTGGAAATCTTTTACTGACATATTTTATTCATATCAGAACATAGGACATAGATCAGAAGGCGAACGTTGGACATTTTTCTATTCCATTTGAAAAATTACCTAATTTGCAAATTGATGGCAGTGACACATCTCAGAAAAGTCAGGACAGGGCCAAATTTTCCATTGTGCAGCATTCCCTCTTCGTTTTACCACAGTCTCTAGATGACAGGGATGTGAGGAGACAATTGCTGGAGTTTTGGAAGAGGAACTTTGATGTCTGATGTAAGATTCTTTCTGATCCTCAATTCAGCATCTTTGCCAGATTTTCTATTTTATAATCTCTGAATGTTTTCTATTGGCGAAATGTCCGTACTGCAGGCGGCCGGGTCATCACCCGAACTATTCTGCGGAGCCAAGCTGTGTGATCTATGCAGTATGTGGTTTACCATTGTCTGGATGAAATATTCAAGGTCTTCCCTAAAATAGACGTCTGGATGGAGCAGACAGTATTCTATCATCTTTATATAACACTCAGCATTCATAGCACCTCTAATGTGTTAGCTGCCCCTGCCATAAGCACTAAAGCCCCACATATAATAGAGATGTGAACTGTATGCTGATAAGAAGCTGGATGGTTCCTCTCCTTGATAACAAGATGGATGGTCAGTCTCCTCAATAACAAGCTTGATGGTCCCCCTCCTCGAGAAGCTGGATGGTCCCTCTCCTCGATAACAAGATGGATGGTCCGTCTCCTCGATAACAAGCTGGATGGTCCCTCTCCTTCATAACAACGAAGATGTTCCCTCTCCTCGATGACAAGCTGGATGGTCTTTCTCCATGATAAAGAGCTGGATGGTCTCTTTCTGCCATAACAAGATGGCTAGTCCCTCCTCCATAACAAGCTGGATAGTTCCTATCCTTGATAACAAGCTAGATGGTCCCTATCCTTGATAACAAGCTAGACGGTCCCTCTCCTCGATAACAAGCTGGATGGTCCCTCTCCTCGATGACAAGCTGGATGGTGTCTCTCCGTGATTAAGAGCTGGATGGTCTCTTTCTGCTATAACAAGATGGCTAGTCCCTCCTCCATAACAAGCTGGATGGTTCCTATCCTTGATAACAAGCTAGATGGTCCCTATCCTTGATAACAAGCTAGACGGTCCCTCTCCTTGATAACAAACTGGATGGTCCAGCTCCTCGATAACAAGCTGGATGGTCTCTCTCCTCGATAACAAGCTGGATGGTCCCTCTCCTCAATAGCAAAATGGATGATCCCTCTGCTCAATAACAAGTTGAATGGTCCCTCTATTCAATAACAGGCTGGATAGTCCGTTTCCTCTTGAGTCCACAGGACACGACATTCGTGGTTTTCATAATGAATTTCACATTTTGATTTATCTGAGCACAGAACAATTTTAACTCCTGTCTATTATAAATTAAATTTGGCCCAAAGAAGACGGCAGTGTTTCTAGATTGTGTTAATATATGGCTCCTTCTTTACATGATGGAGCTTTAACTAGAAGTGTGGATTGTACAGTGAACTGTGCTCACTGAAAATGTTTTCTGAACGTATTCCTGAGCTCATGCAGCTCAGCAACTTTTGGGAAATTGGGGTTGTATGTATTGTACGTGGCTCTGGAACTGTAACTATAAACTGAGCTAGGCTCTGTTGCTATATGTGTAAACTGAGGTTGGTTATGATACTGTATTTATATACTGAGGTTGGCTTTGGTGCTGTATTTATATACTGAGGTTGGCTTTGGTGCTGTATTTATATACTGACGTTGGCTTTGGTGCTGTATTTATATACTGAGGTTGGCTTTGGTGCTGTATTTATATACTGAGGTTGGCTTTGGTGCTGTATTTATATACTGAGGTTGGCTTTGGTGCTGTATTTATATACTGAGGTTGGCTTTGGTGCTGTATTTATATACTGAGGTTGGCTTTGGTGCTGTATTTATGCACTGAGGTTGGCTTTGGTGCTGTATTTATGCACTGAGGTTGGCTTTGGTGCTGTATTTATATACTGACGTTGGCTTTGGTGCTGTATTTATATACTGAGGTTGGCTTTGGTGCTGTATTTATGCACGGAGGTTGGTTCTGGTGCTGTATTTATATACTGAGGTTGGCTTTGGTGCTGTATTTATGCACTGAGGTTGGCTTTGGTGCTGTATTTATATACTGAGGTTGGCTTTGGTGCTGAATTTATGCACTGAGGTTGGCTTTGGTGCTGTATTTATATACTGACGTTGGCTTTGGTGCTGTATTTATATACTGAGGTTGGCTTTGGTGCTGTATTTATATACTGAGGTTGGCTTTGGTGCTGTATTTATGCACTGAGGTTGGCTTTGGTGCTGTATTTATGCACTGAGGTTGGCTTTGGTGCTGTATTTATATACTGACGTTGGCTTTGGTGCTGTATTTATATACTGAGGTTGGCTTTGGTGCTGTATTTATGCACGGAGGTTGGTTCTGGTGCTGTATTTATATACTGAGGTTGGCTTTGGTGCTGTATTTATGCACTGAGGTTGGCTTTGGTGCTGTATTTATATACTGAGGTTGGCTTTGGTGCTGAATTTATGCACTGAGGTTGGCTTTGGTGCTGTATTTATATACTGAGGTTGGCTTTGGTGCTGTATTTATATACTGAGGTTGGCTTTGGTGCTGTATTTATATACTGACGTTGGCTTTGGTGCTGAATTTATGCACTGAGGTTGGCTTTGGTGCTGTATTTATATACTGAGGTTGGCTTTGGTGCTGTATTTATATACTGAGGTTGGCTTTGGTGCTGTATTTATATACTGAGGTTGGCTTTGGTGCTGTATTTATGCACTGAGGTTGGCTTTGGTGCTGTATTTATGCACTGAGGTTGGCTTTGGTGCTGTATTTATATACTGACGTTGGCTTTGGTGCTGTATTTATATACTGAGGTTGGCTTTGGTGCTGTATTTATGCACGGAGGTTGGTTCTGGTGCTGTATTTATATACTGAGGTTGGCTTTGGTGCTGTATTTATGCACTGAGGTTGGCTTTGGTGCTGTATTTATATACTGAGGTTGGCTTTGGTGCTGAATTTATGCACTGAGGTTGGCTTTGGTGCTGTATTTATATACTGAGGTTGGCTTTGGTGCTGTATTTATGCACGGAGGTTGGTTCTGGTGCTGTATTTATATACTGAGGTTGGCTTTGGTGCTGTATTTATGCACTGAGGTTGGCTTTGGTGCTGTATTTATATACTGAGGTTGGCTTTGGTGCTGTATTTATATACTGAGGTTGGCTTTGGTGCTGTATTTATGCACTGAGGTTGGCTTTGGTGCTGTATTTATGCACTGAGGTTGGCTTTGGTGCTGTATTTATATACTGACGTTGGCTTTGGTGCTGTATTTATATACTGAGGTTGGCTTTGGTGCTGTATTTATGCACGGAGGTTGGTTCTGGTGCTGTATTTATATACTGAGGTTGGCTTTGGTGCTGTATTTATGCACTGAGGTTGGCTTTGGTGCTGTATTTATATACTGAGGTTGGCTTTGGTGCTGAATTTATGCACTGAGGTTGGCTTTGGTGCTGTATTTATATACTGACGTTGGCTTTGGTGCTGTATTTATATACTGAGGTTGGCTTTGGTGCTGTATTTATATACTGACGTTGGCTTTGGTGCTGTATTTATATACTGAGGTTGGCTTTGGTGCTGTATTTATATACTGACGTTGGCTTTGGTGCTGTATTTATATACTGAGGTTGGCTTTGGTGCTGTATTTATGCACTGAGGTTGGTTCTGGTGCTGTATTTATATACTGAGGTTGGCTTTGGTGCTGTATTTATGCACTGAGGTTGGCTTTGGTGCTGTATTTATATACTGAGGTTGGCTTTGGTGCTGAATTTATGCACTGAGGTTGGCTTTGGTGCTGTATTTATATACTGAGGTTGGCTTTGGTGCTGTATTTATATACTGACGTTGGCTTTGGTGCTGTATTTATATACTGAGGTTGGCTTTGGTGCTGTATTTATATACTGACGTTGGCTTTGGTGCTGTATTTATATACTGAGGTTGGCTTTGGTGCTGTATTTATGCACGGAGGTTGGTTCTGGTGCTGTATTTATATACTGAGGTTGGCTTTGGTGCTGTATTTATGCACTGAGGTTGGCTTTGGTGCTGTATTTATATACTGAGGTTGGCTTTGGTGCTGTATTTATGCACTGAGGTTGGTTCTGGTGCTGTATTTATATACTGAGGTTGGCTTTGGTGCTGTATTTATGCACTGAGGTTGGCTTTGGTGCTGTATTTATATACTGAGGTTGGCTTTGGTGCTGTATTTATATACTGAGGTTGGCTTTGGTGCTGTATTTATATACTGAGGTTGGCTTTGGTGCTGTATTTATATACTGACGTTGGCTTTGGTGCTGTATTTATATACTGAGGTTGGCTTTGGTGCTGTATTTATATACTGACGTTGGCTTTGGTGCTGTATTTATATACTGAGGTTGGCTTTGGTGCTGTATTTATGCACGGAGGTTGGTTCTGGTGCTGTATTTATAT
Organism: Ranitomeya imitator; assembly: GCF_032444005.1. Lineage (NCBI taxonomy): Eukaryota > Metazoa > Chordata > Amphibia > Anura > Dendrobatidae > Ranitomeya > Ranitomeya imitator. Next base: position 15,023,887 of record NC_091284.1, on the reverse strand, counting down.
ACTGAGGTTGGCTTTGGTGCTGTATTTATGCACTGAGGTTGGCTTTGGTGCTGTATTTATATACTGAGGTTGGCTTTGGTGCTGTATTTATGCACTGAGGTTGGTTCTGGTGCTGTATTTATATACTGAGGTTGGCTTTGGTGCTGTATTTATGCACTGAGGTTGGCTTTGGTGCTGTATTTATATACTGAGGTTGGCTTTGGTGCTGTATTTATATACTGAGGTTGGCTTTGGTGCTGTATTTATATACTGAGGTTGGCTTTGGTGCTGTATTTATATACTGACGTTGGCTTTGGTGCTGTATTTATATACTGAGGTTGGCTTTGGTGCTGTATTTATGCACGGAGGTTCGTTCTGGTGCTGAGCTTGTTTCCGGTAGTTTAAATGTATTTTAGCTTGGTTTTGGTACTGTATTAATGTACTGATCTTGTTTCTGGTACTGCATTTGTGTACTTTCTGTTCTTTTACTGTATTTATGTACTAAACTTGATTCTGAAACTGTGTTTGTAAATTGAGCTTGGTTCTGTTATAGTATATATAAACTGTCTTTGTTCGGGTGCTGTAATAAAGCACTGAGCATGGTTCTACTACGGAATTACTTCTCTAGTGTTTTTAATGAATGTTGTAAATGGATGAAAAACTGTGCTGTGCGTACAACTTTTATAAGTCCGATAAGGGAATAATGTGTTAATATTGGGGTCCCATATGCAAGACCCTGATTTGTTACCTAGAATGGAGAAGGCAGCTAGGAGTATCTCTCACATCAATGCGCGTCAGATAACTGTCTGTCGTGTAAGACTTCAATTCTCCGGTATCAGCACTGTAGGAAAATAGAACACAAACTGCCAGTTCCGCAAAGTGGCAAAATGTTAGCACTTTTCTGTAACTCTTAGTCACTGTGTAGACGGATATAAATCTTTGCTTGCTGTCAGTGAATAACACTCTGGTTTAGATTCAGAGGTTGTAAACATGAACACGGCCGCTCCTGCTCTCTAATAAAAAGAAAATAGCGTCGTATCCCACCTAGACAATGCTCTGCAGACTGGCCAGCTGGGATTGCAGACTGATACATTGCAGCAGAAAGGTTTGCACTACAGCCCATGTGTTTAGCTCACAGAGCATTGTCTAGACTGGATAGTGCAGGGAATTTTGGTGTTTGTTTCCACCACACTGTATGTCAGCTGCGACCGATCGCCGTCTTATGGTTTGACACATATGTGGGTGTCGCTGAGCTCCCCTTGCAGTGCGGACATAACATGCAGTGGTATACCGCAGCTCTCTGCTCTTATCATCTTAATTCTTTTGTTATTCTAATTGAGAACATTCTCGTTTAACCCATTCAGGACTGACCTTTTTGACTTTGAGGACCAGGTGATTATTTTTATCATTTTTTGCTTTTGCACTGTGGCGTTTAGAGATTTGTACATTTTGCATTTATGCACCGGCGGTACCTGAGCCCGAAACCGCTATGGCAGGACCCTGCAACCTGAAGCCGCTCGAGTGGCACCTGAGCCTGGAGTCTCACAGGTGCTACCTGGGCCTGAACCTGCTACGGTAGTACCTGAGGCTGAAGCCACACTGGCCATTCCTGAACCTGAAGCCGCTACGGTAGTACCTGAGCCTGAAGCCACACTGGCCATTCCTGTACCTAAAGCCGCTACGGTAGTACCTCAGCCTGAAGCCACACTGGCCATTCCTGAACCTGAAGCCGCTACGGTAGTACCTGAGCCTGAAGCCACACGGGCCGTTCCTGAACCTGAACCCACTACAGTAGTACCTGAGCCTGAAGCCACACTGGCCATTCCTGTACCTAAAGCCGCTACGGTAGTACCTGAGCCTGAAGCCACACTGGCCATTCCTGAACCTGAAGCCGCTACGGTAGTACCTGAGCCTGAAGCCACACTGGCCGTTCCTGAACCTGAACCCACTACAGTAGTACCTGAGCCTGAAGCCACACTGGCCATTCCTGTACCTAAAGCCGCTACGGTAGTACCTGAGCCTGAAGCCACACTGGCCATTCCTGTACCTAAAGCCGCTACGGTAGTACCTGAGCCTGAAGCCACACTGGCCATTCCTGAACCTGAAGCCGCTACGGTAGTACCTGAGCCTGAAGCCACACGGGCCGTTCCTGAACCTGAACCCACTACAGTAGTACCTGAGCCTGAAGCCACACTGGCCATTCCTGTACCTAAAGCCGCTACGGTAGTACCTGAGCCTGAAGCCACACTGGCCATTCCTGAACCTGAAGCCGCTACGGTAGTACCTGAGCCTGAAGCCACACTGGCCGTTCCTGAACCTGAACCCACTACAGTAGTACCTGAGGCTGAAGCCACACTGGCCGTTCCTGAACCTGAACCCACTACAGTAGTACCTGAGGCTGAAGCCACACTGGCCGTTCCTGAACCTGAACCCACTACAGTAGTACCTGAGGCTGAAGCCACATTGGCCGTTCCTGAACCTGAACCTGCTACAGTAGTACCTGAGCCTGAAGCCACACTGGCCATTCCTGTACCTAAAGCCGCTACGGTAGTACCTGAGCCTGAAGCCACACTGGCCATTCCTGAACCTGAAGCCGCTACGGTAGTACCTGAGGCTGAAGCCGCACTGGCCATTCCTGAACCTGAAGCCGCTACGGTAGTACCTGAGCCTGAAGCCACACTGGCCATTCCTGTACCTAAAGCCGCTACGGTAGTACCTGAGCCTGAAGCCACACTGGCCGTTCCTGAACCTGAAGCCGCTCTAATGGTACCTGAACCTGAACCTGCTACAGTAGTACCTGAGGCTGAAGCCACACTGGCCGTTCCTGAACCTGAACCTGCTACAGTAGTACCTGAGGCTGAAGCCACACTGGCCGTTCCTGAACCTGAACCCACTACAGTAGTATCTGAGGCTGAAGCCACACTGGCCGTTCCTGAACCTGAACCTGCTACAGTAGTACCTGAGGCTGAAGCCACACTGGCCGTTCCTGAACCTGAACCCACTACAGTAGTACCTGAGGCTGAAGCCACACTGGCCGTTCCTGAACCTGAACCCACTACAGTAGTACCTGAGGCTGAAGCCACACTGGCCGTTCCTGAACCTGAACCCACTACAGTAGTACCTGAGGCTGAAGCCACATTGGCCGTTCCTGAACCTGAACCCACTACAGTAGTACCTGAGGCTGAAGCCACACTGCCCGTTCCTGAACCTGAACCCACTACAGTAGTACCTGAGGCTAAAGCCACACTGGCCGTTCCTGAACCTGAACCCACTACAGTAGTACCTGAGGCTGAAGCCACACTGGCTGTTCCTGAACCTGAAGCCGCTCCAATGGTACCTGAACCTGAACCCGCTACAGTAGTACCCGAGCCTGATGCTGCACTGGCGGTACCTGAACCTGGAGCCGCTCCGATGGTACCTGAACCTGCTACAGTAGTACCCGAGCCTGGAGCCACACTGGCGGTGCCTGAACCTGAAGCCGCTCCAGTTGAACCTTAGCCTGAAGCCTCACATGTGGTACCTGAACCTGAAGCTGCTTCAGCGGTACCTGAGCTGGAATCCACACTATCTGTACCATAATGTCTTGCTAGTGACTCATGAGTCCATCACTGTGTGTGACAAAATCAACAATTGTATTGTGATGTCATCTAATTATTACTTATTTATAAAAATTATCAAAATGACACACATACAGTATATGGTCTCACCACAATCATCACAACCCACGTTATGCCGCTGGTAACGCATTCCGTTACCGCCGCTATTAACCCTGTGTGTTTTACTATTGATGCTGCCTATGCGGCATCAATAGTAAAAAAAAGTAAAAAAGTAATGTTAAAAATAGTAAAAAAAACCCAAAAAACCTCTATACTCACCCTCCGTAGTCCGGTGAGCCGCACGCGCCTGCCGCCATCTTCCTTTCCCAGCGATGCATTGCGAAATTACCCAGAAGACCTAGCGGTCTCGCAAGACCGCTAAGTCATCTGGGTAATTTCGCAATACATCCTGGGAACGCAAGATGGCGGCAGCCGCGCACCCATAGGCACAGCGCCGTTGGATCCAAGGAGGCAGAGAGACGGGACGCTGAGGAGCAGTGACCCGAATGGTGAGCATGTTAAACTACAAGGGGCCCTCGGATCGTTAGGTGAGAATGTTTATTTTTTTATTTTTTAACCTGTGACATACGTGGCTCGGTAATATACTACGTCACTGGGCAATATACTACAAGGCTGGGTAATATACTATGTGGCTGGGCAATATACTATGTGGCTGGGCAATATACAACGTGGCTCTGCTATATACTACGTGGCTGGGCAATCTACTACGTGGCTGGGCAATATACTACATGGCTGGGCAATATACTATGTTGCTGGGCAATCTACTACGTGGCTGGGCAATATACTACGTGGTTGGGCAATATACTATGTGGCTGGGCAATATACTACGCGGCTGGGAAATATAGTACGTGACTACGTGACTGGGCAATATACTATGTCGCTGGGCAATATACTACGTGACTGGGCAATATACTACGTGGCTGGGCAATATACTACGTGGTTGGGCAATATACTATGTGGCTGGGCAATATACTACGTGGCTGGGCAATATACTATGTGGCTGGGCAATCTACTACGTGGCTGGGCAATATACTTCATGGCTGGGCAATATACTACGTCGCTGGGCAATATACTATGTTGCTGGGCAATCTGATACGTGGCTGGGCAATATACTACGTGGCTGGGCAATATACTACGTGACTGGGCAATATACTACGTCGCTGGGCAATATACTACGTGACTGGGCAATATACTACGTGACTGGGCAATATACTACGTGACTGGGCAATATACTACGTGGCTGGACAATATACTACATGGCTGGGCAATATACTACGTCGCTGGGCAATATACTATGTGTTAGGGTTGGCGGAACGCACCAAATATATAATTTATTAAATGGAACTGGTGCGTTCGCAACCCGGGATCCACCGTGCAGGAAGCACCTGCTGCTAAATAATGGCGGCTCTATATGGCGGTATATACCAACTCTGTTAGCTTCACAGAGTAACCGCGAGAGGAAAGCTCTGTGCCCTGTTAGACTTTCACAGAGGCACAGGCCAACTACCCAGATGTGAGCAGTGAGTGGTCATGCATGCATACAAAACTCCTCGCCGGAGATGCCAGCATTCTAGGGGCTTATTTCAGCCGGGTCCCTGAACACACTTAAACACAATCTCCTCGCCGGAGGTGCCAGCATTCTAGGGGCTTATTTCAGCCGGGTCCCTGAACACACTTATACACAATCTCCTCGCCGGAGGTGCCAGCATTCTAGGGGCTTATTTCAGCCGGGTCCCTGAACACATTCAAACACATGACCACATTGGCGCAAAGCATATAGCATAAGACGATACTAGCGCATGGCCGTGCGGTCATGCGCAGTTTATATAGTTGCAGCACAGGAAGCTGCTACTGAAGTTTTTGCCCTTTCAGGACCTTCCAGAAGGACCAATGGAAAGTGCTGCAGTACCTGAGCATGTTTTGCCCTTTCAGGACCTTCCAGAAGGACCAATGGAATGTACTGCAGCACCTGAGCATGTGACCAAACATGTGGCCCTCGACCTCCAATGGGAGACCCTGCCCTGGGCATGCTCAGTGTGAGTAAACAAGGACTTAGTCCCAGAGAGGCTCGCTCGCCGCAGATCAGTGCAGGGTACCATAGGAAAGCCAGAAAAGGCAGTAGTGACCCTATGCACTGAATCAGACCCAGCGAGACGCTGGGAGCGACGTCTCCGCTGAGCAGAGCCCACTGCGGCCGATACCGAATGGGAGACCGCAGCAGACACGGATCGAGATTCCCCCTGTGCAGCAGAGGAAACTTGACTCCTAACATTACCCCCCCTCCTAGGGCCCCCCCCCCCTCCTTGAGCCTCACTACGCTCAAAAGCTGCGATAAGCAGCGGAGCCCGAATGTGCTCCACAGGCTCCCAGGTTCTATCCTCTGGGCCGTGACCCTTCCAGTCCACCAGATAAAATTTCTTGCCACGTACCACCTTGCACCCCACAATAGCATTCACCTCAAACTCATCCGTGGATGAACCCGATGTCCCAGCAGATGACTCGGAAAACCGGGACAAATGAACGGGCTTTAAGAGGGAAACGTGGAAAGTATCGGTGATACCAAGGCGTGGAGGAATAGCCAAACGGTAGACCACAGGGTTGACCTGTTCCAGAACCTTAAACGGGCCAATGTAGCGAGGAGCAAACTTAGTGGACTCAACTCGCAGCCTGCTGTTACGGGCGGAGAGCCACACTAAGTCGCCAGGAGCAAAGACCGGAGCGGGGCGCCGGTGTGTATCAGCCGAAACCCTCATTCTCTCCTTGGAGGCCCGGATGGCATCCTGTGTGCGGTCCCAGATCTCACGTGCCTCCCCCGCCCAGTCTGCCACCCTAGAATCGGTGGATGACACGGGCATGGGCACAGGGACACGCGGATGCTGGCCGTAATTAAGGAGAAAAGGCGTTTGACCAGGGCAAATTCCGCCCAAGGTAGCAAAGATGCCCAGTCATCCTGCCTAGCAGAGACGAAATGTCGCAAATATGTCACCAGAGTCTGGTTGGTTCTCTCCACCAATCCATTCGTCTCGGGATGGTATGCAGAGGAGAGGTTTAACTCTATGCTGAGTAAACGGCAGAGCTCTCTCCAAAACCGAGATGCGAACTGGGGACCCCGATCGCTGACAATCTTATCAGGCATACCATGCAAACGGAAAACGTGTTTAATGAACAACACCGCCAAGGCCCGTGCTGAGGGTAACCGAGGAAGCGGCACCAAATGCACCATCTTGGAGAAATGGTCGGTGACAACCCAAATAATGGAGCAGCCACACGACTTGGGTAGACCCACCACAAAGTCCATCCCGACCATCTCCCAGGGCCTGTCTGCCACCGGTAGAGGGTAAAGCAACCCAGCAGGCCGTTGCCGAGGAGACCGATTCTGGGCGCAAGAAACGCACGCCTGAATATAGTCCTTGACATCTCGGGCCATATGCGGCCACCAGTATGTTCTCGCCAGAAGTTCAGATGTCCTCTTTGTCCCAAAATGCCCACCCACTCTGGAGGAGTGAGCCCAAGAGAGAACCTCCGGTCGCAAGTTAGCTGGTACGAAAGTCTTGCCCGGGGGCACAGACTCTAGCGAAACCGGAGCTACAGTTCTCAGGCTCTCAGAAGGGACAATAAGCTGAGGCTCCTCCTCCTCCGATGACACCACGGAGCGGGAGAGAGCGTCAGCACGAACGTTCTTCTCCCCGGAGAGGAAATGGAGAGTAAAATGGAACCGGGAGAAGAACAGGGACCATCTAGCCTGGCGAGAATTCAGCCGCTGGGCTGTTTGCAGATACACCAAGTTCTTGTGGTCAGTGAAGACTTGGAAGGGAAAGCGAGCTCCCTCCAAGAGATGTCTCCACTCCGAAAAAGCCAACTTCATGGCCAGCAACTCCCTGTCCCCGATGGAATAATTCCTCTCCACTGGTGTGAAGGTCTTGGAGAAGAAGAAGCAAGGATGCTTCCGACCTTGACCATCCTTTTGGAAAAGGACTGCTCCAGCACCAACGGATGAGGCATCCACCTCCAAGATAAATGGCTTATCAACATCGGGGCGATGTAGGATGGGAGCGCTAGCGAAGTGTGACTTGATCGAAAGAAAGGCTTTGGAGACCTCCTCTGACCACAACTTGGGATTTGCTCCCTTCTTGGTGAGGGCAACCAAGGGAGCTACCAAAGTTGAGAAGTGTGGAATGAACTGGCGATAGTAATTAATGAACCCCATAAAGCGCTGCACCGCTTTAAGAGAATGGGGTTCCTGCCAGTCCATTACAGCCTGTAGCTTGGCAGGATCCATAGCCAAACCCTGGGCAGAGATGATATAACCAAGGAAAGGCAAGGACTCCTGCTCAAACACACACTTCTCCAACTTGGCGTAGAGGGAGTTTGCCCGTAAGAGGTCGAAGACTTTGCGAACATCTCTCCGATGGGAGTCAATATCTGGAGAGAAGATGAGAATATCATCCAGATAGACTACGACCGAGGTGGTGAGCATATCCCGGAAGATGTTGTTCACAAAGTCTTGGAAAACGGCTGGGGCATTACAGAGCCCGAAGGGCATCACCAGATATTTATAGTGCCCATCCCTGGTGTTAAAAGCCGTCTTCCATTCATCCCCCTCACGGATGCGAATCAGGTTGTAAGCACCCCGCAGATCTAACTTTGTAAATACCCTCGCTCCCCGTAGCCTATCAAATAGCTCAGATATCAGGGGTAGTGGGTACTTGTTCTTAACGGTGATGGCGTTAAGACCCCTGTAGTCTATGCATGGACGTAAGTCTCCAGTCTTCTTCTGTACGAAGAAGAACCCTGCCCCTGCCGGTGACACTGATTTCCTAATGAATCCTTTTGCCAGATTCTCCTGGATGTACTGGGACATTGCCTCCGTCTCCGGGAGAGATAACGGATAGACTCGACCCCGGGGAGGCTCAGCACCAGGCAAGAAGTCAATAGGACAGTCATAGGGGTGGTGAGGCGGAAGGGTCTCCGCAGCTCTTTTGGAGAACACGTCTGCATAGGGCCAATAGTGCTTGGGAAGAGAGGAAAGATCTGCGGGTACCTGTGTAGTAGCAACCTGAATGCACTCCTTCAGACATCTACCCTCGCAAGATTTACTCCAACCCAAAATTCTCCCAGAGGACCACTCAATATGAGGAGAATGGTAGCGAAGCCATGGTATCCCCAACAGGACTTCATCAATTCCCTCAGGAATGACTAATAGGGAGATTATCTCCTGATGTGATGGAGACACAGATAGCGTGAAAGGAATGGTTTGGTGGGTAATCTGTGAAGGTAGTGTTGACCCATTTACCACTCGAACGGTTACCGGCTTGGCGAGCATCACCAAGGGTATTGCGTGACGCTGGGCAAAAGCGGAAGACATAAAGTTACCCTCTGCCCCAGAATCCACGCATAGCTCAGCCATAAGAGTGGATGGGCCTATGGTAATTGTCCCCTTGAAGGACAACTTTGAGGCAAACGTCGCCGTGTCTAGTGTACCTCCTCCAACTGCCACTAGACGCTGACGTTTCCCCGACCGCTGAGGACCCTTGGAGGCAAGGTGTCCTGACTGCTGGCAAACATGACGGACCTTATGTGCACGGGCAGACTGAGACTTGGATCCCGCTCATGTCATCTCTAAGGCCTCATGTGACTCGGATGCCTGGACTGGAGATTCCAAAGGTTTGGCGAAGGTGGGAGCCAGCCGAAACCTCTGCCTACACTGGGCTCGCTCCAACCTCCGCTCGTTAAAACGGAGGTCAATACGAGTAGATACGGCTATGAGCTCCTCCAGTGTGGCGGGAATCTCCCTAGTGGCCAAAGCGTCCTTCACATGGTCAGCCAGCCCCCTCCAAAATACGGGAATGAGGGTTTTATCTGGCCATTCCAACTCAGACGCTAATGTCCGGAAGTGAACAGCAAAATGGCTGACCATGGTTGAACCCTGAGTCAAAGCCAGCAGTTGGAGCGCTGTATCATGGGTGACTTGAGGTCCTAAAAAGACCTGTTTCAGAGTGTCCAGAAACCGAGGAACACTCCGCACCACATGATCGTTGCGCTCCCACAGCGGCGTAGCCCACTCCAACGCTCTGTCCGACAGGAGAGAGATTATGAATCCCACCTTTGCCCGCTCAGTAGGGAAACGTGCAGCCAGAAGCTCGAGGTGTATACCACATTGGCTCACGAAACCCCTACAGGACTTACTGTCCCCAGAGTATTTCTCAGGCAAAGGAAGGTGAGATAGGGTCGGAACAGAGGTGACAGTGGGTAAAGCTGCTGCAGCCACGCTAGCAGCCTGAACAGCTATTGCGGTAACATCCACCGCCGAGGTTGCACGCTCAAGAGACGCCAACCGGTCCTCCAGCAGCTGGATGTACCCCTGCAATCGCTGTTCATCCGCCATTACTTAGCCAGATCCTGGCGCTAGTATACTGTTAGGGTTGGCGGAACGCACCAAATATATAATTTATTAAATGGAATTGGTGCGTTCGCAACCCGGGATCCACCGTGCAGGAAAGCACCTGCTGCTAAATAATGGCGGCTCAATATGGCGGTATATACCAACTCTGTTAGCTTCACAGAGTAACCGCGAGAGGAAAGCTCTGTGCCCTGTTAGACTTTCACAGAGGCACAGGCCAACTACCCAGATGTGAGCAGTGAGTGGTCATGCATGCATACTCAATCTCCTCGCCGGAGGAGCCAGCATTCTAGGGGCTTATTTCAGCCGGGTCCCTGAACACACTTATACACAATCTCCTCGCCGGAGGTGCCAGCATTCTAGGGGCTTATTTCAGCCGGGTCCCTGAACACATTCAAACACATGACCACATTGGCGCAAAGCATATAGCATAAGACGATACTAGCGCATGGCCGTGCAGTCATGCGCAGTTTATATAGTTGCAGCACAGGAAGCTGCTACTGAAGTTTTTGCCCTTTCAGGACCTCCAGAAGGACCAATGGAAAGTGCTGCAGTACCTGAGCATGTTTTGCCCTTTCAGGACCTTCCAGAAGGACCAATGGAATGTACTGCAGCACCTGAGCATGTGACCAAACATGTGGCCCTCGACCTCCAATGGGAGACCCTGCCCTGGGCATGCTCAGTGTGAGTAAACAAGGACTTAATCCCAGAGAGGCTCGCTCGCCGCAGATCAGTGCAGGGTACCATAGGAAAGCCAGAAAAGGCAGTGGTGACCCTATGCACCGAATCAGCCCCAGCGAGACGCTGGGAGCGACGTCTCCGCTGAGCAGAGCCCACTGCGGCCGATACCGAATGGGAGACCGCAGCAGACACGGATCGAGATTCCCCCTGTGCAGCAGAGGAAACTCGACTCCTAACACTATGTTGCTGGGCAATCTACTACGTGGCTGGGCAATATACTACTTGGCTGGGCAATATACTACGTGGCTGGGCAATATACTACGTGGCTGGGAAATATAGTACGTGACTACATGACTGGGCAATATACTACGTGACTGGGCTATATACTATGTGGCTGGGCAATATACTACGTCGATGGGCAATATACTACGTGGTAGGGCAATATACTACGTGGCTGGGCAATATACTACTTGACTGGGCAATATACTACGTGGCTGGGCAATATACTACATGGCTGGGCAATATACTACGTGGCTGGGCAATATACTATGTGGCTGGGCAATCTACTACGTGGCTGGGCAATATACTACATGGCTGGGCAATATACTACGTCGCTGGGCAATATACTACGTGGCTGGGCAATCTACTACATGGCTGGGCAATAAACTACGTCGCTGGGCAATATACTACGTGGCTGGGCAATATACTACGTGGCTGGGCAATATACTATGTTGCTGGGCAATATACTACGTCGCTGGGCAATATACTACGTGGCTGGGCAATATACTACGTGGCTGGGCAATATACTACGTGACTGGGCAATATACTACGTGGCTGGGCAATATACTACGTGGCTGGGCAATATACTACGTGACTGGGCAATATACTACGTGGCTGGGCAATATACTACATAGCTGGGCAATATACTACGTGACTGGGCAATATACTATATGGCTCTGCTATATACTACGTGGCTGGGCAATATACTACATGACTGGGCAATATACTACATGGCTGGGCAATATACTACGTGACTGGGCAATATACTACGTGGCTGGGCAATATACTACATAGCTGGGCAATATACTACGTGACTGGGCAATATACTATATGGCTCTGCTATATACTACGTGGCTGGGCAATATACTACGTGGCTGGGCAATATACTACGTGGCTGGGCAATATACTATGTGACTGGGCAATATACTACGTGACTGGTCAATATACTACGTGGCTGGGCAATATACTACATGGCTGGGCAATATACTACGTGACTGGGCAATATACTACGTGACTGGGCAATATACTACGTGACTGGGCAATATACTACGTGTGTTCTGTCTACGCCATCCAATTTGCTACCCCCGATTATTTGCTTGCATAATTGCAGTTTCCTCAGTATACAGTATTGATATATTCATATCTTTATTTGTTTGTGATGCTTTGGCTCCCTCTAGCGGTCAGAGTTATGTTGGCAGTTCAATCTTCTGTTTTTGTATTATCCATGTCTGATTCTCCTCCTCCTTTGCAATGCATTATGGTAGCTCAGCCTCCATTTCCCTCCATTTTTCCTTTCACTTTCTTCAGTTTGCCTTCAAGGAAAGACGCTTCACTTCATCCCCCTTGCGATTGCATGTATGTCTTTATGTTTCATATAGATATTCCTGCTCTATATTAGCTTAGTTTAACCAGTTGTACTCCCAGTTTAGTCACTAGCTTTCTAAATGTTATACACATAATGTATATCATGTGTATTATGTATCTGTTCTATACCATGCACTGATTCTATGTATATCATTGTTCACAGTTTCACCGCATCAATATACCACTACGTTTAATAAAGCACAGACTCAACCACAGTCTCCTTATTGGACCCCAGTATAGCGGTTTAGCTGACTGTATAGCTACATATGAGCCTGCCTCAGCTAGTGAGGACAGAACAGTGAAACGGCAGCCATCCAACTAGTGGGATTCAAGTCACCGGCTACTCAGAGACTAAATACAGCTACAGCAATCTCTGCACAGCCAAGCACTTTCCCAAGCATGTCTCACAAATTGCATAGGACAAGATCTGTTACTTCCGTCTCCTCGAAGACAACATCCATCAGCAGCGCGGTCGCCATTGCCCGCGCAAATGCTGAAGCCGCCAAAATACGAGCGAGCTTTGCTGACCAAGAGATGCAACTTAAATTAGAAAAAGCACGCCTAGATGACGAAGAGAGAAGGTCACTCTTAGAGAGAGACGAGCAAGAGAGAAGGTCGCGGTTAGAGAGAGACGAGCAAGAGAGAAGGTCGCGCTTAGAGAGAGCCAACCAAGAGAGAAGAACGCAGTTAGAGAAGGCACGCGTGGATGCCGCCTTAGAAAGCCTAGCAGCAAAAAGGGAAGCTGCCGCAGCCCTCGCCGAAGCAGAGTCGCTAGAAGCCGCGCAAAATCCCAAGCTGCATAGCCAAAGCAGTACGTCGAGTCTGGAGTTCCCACTGCAAGACTCACCACAACGCACATCTCAGTATGTTAATGAACTTCCTGATCCAAACTATAACCCTGAACCAGTACCAAAACCAGAATACGACACCTCCAGCGAAGTGAGCGGGAGTCGTCACGAGGCTCAGGACAGAAACAAACTCGAAAATGTGAGGCAAAACAACTCTGCTAATGACTACCCTGCCCCTCATCAGGTAACCAACGTGAATCACCCTGCTGACACACCTTACATCAGACCGAAGCAATACGACACTGGCTGGCGCCACCATGAGGACACTAACAGGTACGAACGCACCTCACATCACTATCAGGGCGACCCATCACCAGTATACTCTGCTGACAACCGGTTCACGACAGAATTTGCCAAGTTCTTCACACGACGTGAACTGGTTGCCAAGGGACTCATGAAATTCACTGACCGAGATGAAGGTTACAGAGCTTGGAAAGCTTCCTTCCAAAATGTCATTAGAGACTTGGGGCTACAACACAGGGAAGAGATAGACCTGTTAGTCAAATACCTGGGAGAAGAGTCAGTCAAACACGCAGTAAGGATCAGAGACATTAATATAAACTGCCCTGAGACTGGCCTCAAAGAGATCTGGAAAAGGCTGGATGAGTGTTACGGCTCAGCAGAAGTAATAGAAAGAGCTTTGTTCAAAAGAATCGATGACTTTCCTAAAATATCTAACAAAGGTCTCCAGAAACTTAGAGAGCTAAGCGACTTGCTAAAGGAAGTCCAAGTTGCCAAATACGAGGACGACCTACAGGGACTTGCATTTCTCGACACAGCCAGAGGTGTTAACCCTATAGTCCAGAAGTTGCCCTACAATCTACAGGAGAGGTGGCTCACACATGGTTCCACGTACAAATACAAACACAGTGTTCCATTCCCTCCCTTCTCCGTTTTTGTTGACTTCATACACCAACAAGCGAGAATTAGAAACGATCCCAGCTTTGACTTTGCAATACCATATGCCACACCGTCACCACCTGCAAATCCACGCAGAACATCTGTGGAAGTACACAAGACTTATGTTTCTTCTCCAGGTTCTAATTACAGGTCTGCTGGCTGCTCCCAATCAGAGACAAAGGTGTAGGACCCTGACAAGCAGTGCCCACTTCATCAGAAGCCTCATCCTCTTCTGAAATGCAGAGCCTTCAGAGGAAAATCTATGCCAGATCGCAGAAGCTTCCTGAAAGAAAACGGTATCTGCTACAAGTGCTGCTCGTCCACAGCTCATCTCGCCAAGGATTGCAAGGTCAGTGTAAAATGCACAGAATGTGGCACCACAGATCATAACACCGCTCTACACCCTGGCCCAGCTCCATGGAGTACACAAAACACGCCAGCTGACAGTGAGCATGGCGGGGAGGAAAGGAACACTGATACAGCTACGCCAGAGATCACTTCACAATGCACCGAGGTCTGCAAAGGGACAATAGACAGTAGGTCCTGTTCAAAAATATGCCTCGTCAAAGTATACCCGAAGGGCCATAGAGACCAAGCTGTAAGACTGTATGCTATCTTAGATGACCAAAGTAATCGATCCTTGGCTAGATCAACGTTCTTTGACCTATTCAACATCAAAGGGCCAAGCACTCCCTACTCCTTAAAGACGTGTGCAGGTACTGTGACAACAGCAGGCAGGAAAGCTACTGACTACCAGATCGAGTCTTTAAACGGACAATTCTGCCTACCACTACCTACGATCATCGAATGTAACCAGATCCCAGACAACAGATCTGAAATCCCTACGCCAGATGTAGCAATCCATCACGCTCACTTAAAACAAATAGCACACCTCATACCGGAACTCGACCATCAGGCCCAGATAATTCTGCTGTTGGGGAGACATATCCTACAGGTTCATAAAGTGAGACGTCATATCAATGGACTTCACAATGCTCCCTATGCCCAAAGGCTAGACCTAGGATGGGTCATAATTGGCAACGTATGCTTGGGACGCATGCACGCCCCATCTTCTGTGACAAGCATGCTGACAAATACATTGGAGAAAGGACGTTCATCTCTGTTTCAACCTTGTAACATTGAGTTCCATGTCAGGGAACTGCCACACAGCATCCAACTACCTGATCATTTAATAGACTTTACTCACGACAGCAGTATAGTGTCGGGAAGCTATGAGGATCAGTTAGGGGGCACAGTCTTCCAGAGAACTAAGCAGGACAACCAAGTGGCAATGTCGGTAGAGGACAAGTTGTTCTTAGAGGTAATGGACAAGGGACTCGTTAAAGATGAGACCAACAGCTGGGCCGCACCTCTTCCCTTCAAAACCCACATACCACGTCTACCGAACAACAGAAATCAGGCATTACAACGTTTCTCCTCTCTCATTCGTAATCTGCAAAAGAAACCAGAGATGAAAGATCACTTTTTCTCCTTCATGTCAAAGATTTTTGAAAACCGTCACGCAGAACTAGCTCCCACTCTCAAAGACTCTGAAGAATGCTGGTTCCTACCCATGTTCGGAGTATACCACCCTAAGAAACCAGGCCAGATCAGAGTCGTGTTTGATTCCAGTGCTAAATTTAATGATGTCTCCCTGAATGACGTTCTGCTGACAGGACCAGACCTCAATAACAAACTACTGGGTGTACTTATGCGCTTCCGTAAGGATTCCATTGCCTTCATCGCTGACATCCAGCAAATGTTCCATTGTTTCCTTGTGAGAGAGAGAGACAGGAACTTCCTAAGATTCTTCTGGTACAGAGACAATGATCCTACTAAAGAAGTCACGGAGTATCGCATGAGAGTGCACATCTTTGGCAACAGTCCTTCACCTGCAGTCGCCATTTACGGACTCAAAAGGTCAGCTCAGGAAGGAGAACCAGAATACGGAGCAGATGTCAGACAATTCATAGAAAAGGACTTTTATGTCGACGACTGTCTAAAAGCCATGCCTTCAAATGAGACTGCCATCAGTCTTCTCAGGAGAGCTCAGGACATGCTTGCCTACTCGAACCTTAGGCTTCATAAAATAGCCTCAAACAGCCAAGAACTCATGGAAGTGTTCCCTTCTCAAGACCTATGTAATGGTCTCAGAGACCTGGACCTGGGGTCAGACCCCGCACCAATGCAACGCAGCCTCGGGCTTCTCTGGAATCTACAATCAGACACTTTCACCTTTCAGGTCAGCCAGGAAGAAAGGCCTTTCACATGTAGAGGCGTCCTGTCTACCATCAACAGTCTGTATGATCCCTTGGGTTTCGCAGCTCCTGTTACTATACAAGGCAAGGCCCTACTAAGAGACTTAACTAGGGAAACATCTGACTGGGATGCACCTCTGCCACCTGATAAGAGGATCCAGTGGGAAGAGTGGAAGAACTCGTTAGCGGCACTCTCCAACTTGCATATGCCAAGACCATACACCCCTGTGCCATCTACTGAGATACAGAGCCAAAGACTGTACGTATTTGCAGATGCTAATGTCAAAGCAATTGCCGCTGTTGCCTACCTCAAAACTGTAGACTCCAAATGTCAGTGCCACATTGGTTTCGTCATGGGAAAGGCCAAACTCGCACCACAACCAGAGCACACTATACCCAGGTTAGAGCTTTGTGCCGCAGTCTTAGCCGTTGAGTTAGCGGAGTTCATCGCATCCGAAATGGATATCGACCTGACACAAGCCAAGTTCTACTCAGACAGCAAAGTAGTCCTGGGATATATCCACATCGAAACCAGGCGATTCTACGTTTATGTCAATAACAGAGTGCTACGAATCAGGAGATCAGTTCACCCACAGCAGTGGCATTACATACCCACAGACCAGAATCCCGCAGATCATGCAACTAGAGCAGTTGACGCAAGTCGACTAGGAAGCACAACGTGGCTCTCTGGACCAAAACTATTGTACATTGAGGAATGTTTTCCAGACACCTTCGCACTTGTAGGAGAGGACTCAGATGCTGAAATCCGCCCTCAGGTGTCTACACTACATACAATGACCTCTGTTATCCAGCTTGGATCTTGCAGGTTCGACAGATTCTCAAGTTGGAAGTCACTTACTCGAGCCATTACCTGCCTGACACATATAGCTCGCTCATTCAGGACCACCAGAACTCATGACATGGAAAAATGTAAAGGAGCAGCGAGGCTTACCCACGAAAGCCTAATCACCTTCATGGCTGAAGCTGCAGCTATAATCAATGCAAGACCCCTGGTTCCAGTTCCTAACGACCCTGAGGAGCTCTTATTATTGACTCCAGCTACTCTACTTACCCAGAAAACAGGACTGTCCAGTGCCCCTCCAGGAGGATTCGACGCTAAGGACCTCTACAAGCGCCAATGGAGACAGGTACAAAGTCTTGCAAATACTTTCTGGGACAGGTGGCGCAAACTATATTTGTCTACCCTGCAGCCACGTACGAAGTGGCAATCTACTAAACCTAATCTGAACATAGGTGACCTTGTTCTTGTGAAAGACTGTCAGATTCATCGGAACCAGTGGCCACTTGGCCTAGTTACCGCAATGTTCCCGAGCAAGGATGGCAACGTCCGCAAAGTTGAGCTAAGGATGACCAAAGGGAATGAACCTAAGACATTTTCCAGACCGGTATCTGAACTGGTCCTATTGTTGCCTTCGGAATAAGGAGTAGTGACATCCGTTGATGCCAGACGGGGAGTGTTCTGTCTACGCCATCCAATTTGCTACCCCCGATTATTTGCTTGCAAAATTGCAGTTTCCTCAGTATACAGTATTGATATATTCATATCTTTATTTGTTTGTGATGCTTTGGCTCCCTCTAGCGGTCAGAGTTATGTTGGCAGTTCAATCTTCTGTTTTTGTAATATCCATGTCTGATTCTCCTCCTCCTTTGCAATGCATTATGGTAGCTCAGCCTCCATTTCCCTCCATTTTTCCTTTCACTTTCTTCAAGGAAAGACGCTTCACTTCATCCCCCTTGCGATTGCATTGCCGGTATGTCTTTATGCTTCATATAGATATTCCTGCTCTATATTAGCTTAGTTTAACCAGTTGTACTCCCAGTTTAGTCACTAGCTTTCTAAATGTTATGCATAATGTATATCATGTGTATTATGTATCTAGACAATAGAAAAGAGTATGTAGGCGGCACCAGGCTCAAAATGCACTAACTCTTCACAACGAGGAAGCACAGTGTCTCCACGGGAGTCATGCAGCAAGCACAAATAAAGCAGGATACGGGGGTGCTTCACAAGAAAAAAACCAAGTCCAGTCCATATAGTAATGAAGAAAATGTGGCACTCACCCAGAAGAACTGCTAAATTAGTTTTCTTTATTCATCGTGCGGTAAAACAAAACATTTTTGGAGAGGCGGCTGGGATCGGGTAATGGTGCGGGGAGAAGGAAAAAAGGACGACGATCGTTTCGCGCAAATGCGCTTCAACGGGTCCAGGTGCACAAATTAAAAACGTCATATCCTTTATAGGGAACCAGCTGACGTAATACTTGCAGGTGTGTGAATTAAAAACACAAATAGTTAAGTGCAAAAACAATATTAACAAGCACAAATAAATTGTAACATTATCAAGCATATATGAAAAAAGAATCTTCTCTGATATTACAAAAAAAGAGTCTTATCTGATATTACAAGAAAATCGACATGTCTAATTTATCGTTAAGACCAATAGGTCCCTGGGCATTGGTATCCATTATCCATTTTGCCTCCCGTTGTAGTAAAATTTTATTGCGATCTCCGCCCTGCACGGGGTGTTTTACAACTTCTAAGCCATGTGGTACTCATGTACATGTTTGATAAACCGGGGGCAGCCTTTACCAGATAATACTGAGTTATAATGCTCTTTAAATCTGGTAACCATCGGACGTATTGTTTTGCCGATATAATAAAAAAGACATGGGCAGAGAATTAAATAGACTACGTATTGGGTTTTGCATGTGATTAAATGCCGAACGAAATGGCGAACAGGACCTATGCGGATAGGATTCTCCAACAGTCTTAAATGGCAAAACTTACAGTTTCCACACTTGTGGTTACCTGTTGGTTGTGCACGTGTGAGCCAATTACTATCTACCGGAGATAACCTGTTGGTAACTAACAAGTCGCCCAAATTTTTTGTCCGCTTATAGCCAAATCTGGGCCGATTCATGGCCACTGCTGATAAATCTCTGTCATTTTGCAAAATGTGCCAGTTTTTATTTATGGCCGCATAGATGTTCTTATCGATGGGGCTATGCAAATTCAAGAGTATTACCGCCATAGCAAGCTGTAAATTGCATGTTTTCGTTGTTTACCTCATTTAGATACTCAACAAAGGAGTCAAAATCATTATGGGAACCATCCCAGACGATAAAAATATCGTCTGCGAATCTAAGAAATAAACGGATAAATTTCAAAAAAGGGTTCGTAATGGAGGTAACATATTTTTCTTCAAAGTATCTAAATGAGGTAAACAACGAAAACATGCAATTTACAGCTTGCTATGGCGGTAATACTCTTGAATTTCTGGATGTCAAGCTTAATATTACGGATGGAATTTTGAGTACGCAAGTACATAAAAAATCGAGTGCAACAAATAGTTTGTTGCATTTCTCTAGTGCGCACCCACAACACACTAAAAATAGTCTCCCGTATAGCCAAATGGTACGTTACAGAAAAATTAACAATAACGAAATAAGCTTTGAACGCCAGTTAGCGGAGTTAAAAAATGATTTCCTAAAAAGAAATTATCCTCCCTATATCTTAACAGCAGCTGAACAGCGTGTTAAACAACTTTCCCAAAACGAGTTATTAAAAACTCGTAAGCGCAAACAACAGCTTCATCGTGAAGATGATGAACGACAAAAAAGATTTACGTTTACTTTTACGCATAGCCCCATCGATAAGAACATCTATGCGGCCATAAATAAAAACTGGCACATTTTGCAAAATGACAGAGATTTATCAGCAGTGGCCATGAATCGGCCAAGATTTGGCTATAAGCGGACAAAAAATTTGGGCGACTTGTTAGTTACCAACAGGTTATCTCCGGTAGATAGTAATTGGCTCACACGTGCACAACCAACAGGTAACCACAAGTGTGGAAACTGTAAGTTTTGCCATTTAAGACTGTTGGAGAATCCTATCCGCATAGGTCCTGTTCGCCATTTCGTTCGGCATTTAATCACATGCAAAACCCAATACGTAGTCTATTTAATTCTCTGCCCATGTCTTTTTTATTATATCGGCAAAACAATACGTCCGATGGTTACCAGATTTAAAGAGCATTATAACTCAGTATTATCTGGTAAAGGCTGCCCCCGGTTTATCAAACATGTACATGAGTACCACAATGCGAACCCCAATGTTTTGCGGTTCGCTGGCTTAGAAGTTGTAAAACACCCCGTGCAGGGCGGAGATCGCAATAAAATTTTACTACAACGGGAGGCAAAATGGATAATGGATACCAATGCCCAGGGACCTATTGGTCTTAACGATAAATTAGACATGTCGATTTTCTTGTAATATCAGATAAGACTCTTTTTTTTGTAATATCAGAGAAGATTCTTTTTTCATATATGCTTGATAATGTTACAATTTATTTGTGCTTGTTAATATTGTTTTTGCACTTAACTATTTGTGTTTTTAATTCACACACCTGCAAGTATTACGTCAGCTGGTTCCCTATAAAGGATATGACGTTTTTAATTTGTGCACCTGGACCCGTTGAAGCGCATTTGCGCGAAACGATCGTCGTCCTTTTTTCCTTCTCCCCGCACCATTACCCGATCCCAGCCGCCTCTCCAAAAATGTTTTGTTTTACCGCACGATGAATAAAGAAAACTAATTTAGCAGTTCTTCTGGGTGAGTGCCACATTTTCTTCGTTACTATATGTATTATGTATCTGTTCTATACCATGCACTGATTCTATGTATATCATTGTTCACAGTTTCACCGCATCAATATACCACTACGTTTAATAAAGCACAGACTCAACCACAGTCTCCTTATTGGACCCCGGTATAGCGGTTTAGCTGACTGTATAGCTACGTATGAGCCTGCCTCAGCTAGTGAGGACAGAACAACATGGCTGGGCAATATACTATGTGACTGGGCAATATACTACGTGGCTGGGCAATATACTACGTGGCTGGGCAATATACTACGCGGCTGGGCAATATACTACGCGACTGGGCAATATACTACGTGACTGGGCAATATACTATGTGACTGGGCAATATACTACGTGGCTGGGCAATATACTACGTGGCTGGGCAATATACTACGCGGCTGGGCAATATACTACGCGACTGGGCAATATACTACGTGACTGGGCAATATACTATGTGACTGGGCAATATACTATGTGACTGGGCAATATACTACGTGACTGGGCAATATACTACGTGGCTGGGCAATATACTACGTCGCTGGGCAATATACTACGTGGCTGTGCAATATACTACGTGGCTGGGCAATATACTACGTGGCTGGGCAATATACTATGTGACTGGGCAATATACTATGTGGCTGTGCAATATACTATGTGGCTGGGCAATATACTATGTGACTGGGCAATATACTACGTGGCTGGGCAATATACTACGTGGCTTGGTAATATACTACGTGGCTGGGCAATATACTACGTGACTGGGCAATATACTACGTCACTGGGCAATATACTACGCGGCTGGGCAATATACTACGTGGCTGGGCAATATACTACGTGGCTGGGCAATATACTACGTGACTGGGCAATATACTACGTGGCTGTGCAATATACTATGTGGCTGGGCAATATACTATGTGACTGGGCAATATACTACGTGGCTGTGCAATATACTATGTGGCTGGGCAATATACTATGTGACTGGGCAATATACTACGTGGCTGGGCAATACACTACGTGGCTGGGCAATATACTACGTGACTGGGCAATATACTACGTGGCTGTGCAATATACTATGTGGCTGGGCAATATACTACGTGGCTGGGCAATATACTACGCGGCTGGGCAATATACTACGTGGCTGGGCAATATACTACGTGGCTGGGCAATATACTACGTGACTGGGCAATATACTACGTGACTGGGCAATATACTACGTGGCTGGGCAATATACTACGCGACTGGGCAATATACTACGTGGCTGGGCAATATACTACGTGGCTGTGCAATATACTATGTGACTGGGTAATATACTACGTGGCTGGGCAATATACTACGTGGCTGGGCAATATACTACGTGACTGGGCAATATACTACGTGGCTGGGTAATATACTATGTGACTGGGCAATATACTACGTGACTGGGTAATATACTACGTGGCTGGGCAATATACTACGTGACTGGGCAATATACTACGTGGCTGGGTAATATACTACGTGGCTGGGCAATATACTACGTGACTGTGCAATATACTACGTGGCTGGGTAATATACTACGTGGCTGGGCAATATACTACGTGACTGGGCAATATACTACGTGGCTGGGCAATATACTACGTGACTGGGCAATATACTACGCGGCTGGGCAATATACTACGCAACTGGGCAATATACTACATGACTGGGCAATATACTACGTGGCTGGGCAATATACTACAAGGACATGTATATTCTAGAATACCCGATGCGTTAGAATCGGGACACCATCTAGTCATTTATATTTATCCAAAGATGGTTGTAATGAAATATATGACTCGTCCCACAAAACGATAATCCCACGTAAGACGGTTCTGGCTCTTGAAATGCAGAAACAAAAAATAATAATTTCTACAGGGGATGAGATATTACTGCGAATACGTAAAACATAATAAAACAACACATTTGATATCACCGTAATCATAAGGACCCATAGAATAAAAGTAACATTGTGATCGCAGACAGAATTGCTGGATTTTTTTCCAGCCCCTTAGAAAGAGTTAATAAAATTTAATCAATAAGTTATAAGTACTTGAAATTGGTGGAAATGAAAAATACAACTCAGCCCTCAAAAAGGAAGCGCGTATATAGCTGCATTAAAGCGGAGGAAGCCGACGTGGTGAAACGAAACAGCGGTAAATATCAGACCTCACTCTGTAGACTTGCAGCACGTTGTTTTAGGACATTGATTCCAGACTTTCTTATTAGGATTTTTATCTCCACAATTTTAGCTGGTTGCACCAGACTCATGGATATGCTATATAGCACTTGCTAGCACTTTATATACATATTATTTTTTTACTTTTCTACCCCATGGGTTTGACGCACTGTTTGCTGTGATTAGACCCTTTTTTTGCTCTGTGTCCTCTCACTATATGGGTTATCTTTTGACCAGTCCATCACATTTTTATCCTTCTGCGTTGAATATAATGCTTATAATTATTTATCTAACTATATTTACTAGTCTTGAAATGAGGCTTATCTTTTGTGATTTTGTATATATATTTATATATCTAGGTATTTAAACCCGATAGGAACCTTCAACTTACCTAATTTTTGCACATAGCCACCAGATAGAGCCACAGTATCTTAACACGCGCCTGTTTTGTCTATAGTCTCACATGATTTACTGTACATAGATTTTTTGATAGATTGAAATACCTATCATCTTATCCCAATAGTTGTAAACTCATGCATTTACTTTGTGTGTATACAGTGGGTGCGGAAAGTATTCAGACCCCTTTCAATTTTTCACTCTTTGTTTCATTGCAGCCATTTGGTAAATTCAATAAAGTTAATTTTTCCTCATTAATGTGCACTCTGCACCCCATCTCGACTGAAAAAAACAGAAATGTAGTAATTTTTGCAAATTTGATCAAAAAGAAAAACTGAAATATCACATGGTCATAAGTCTTCAGACCCTTTGCTCAGACACTCATATGTAAGTCCCATGCTGTCCATTTCCTTGTGATCTTCCTTGAGATGGTTCTTCTCCTTCTTTGGAGTCCAGCTGTGTGTAATTAAACTGATAGGACTTGATTTGGAAAGACGCACACCTGTCTATATAAGACCTCACAGCTCACAGTGCATGTCAGACCAAATGAGGATCATGAGGTCAAAGGAATCGGCCAAGGAGCTCAGAGACAGAATTGTGGCAGAGATCTGGCCAAGGTTACAACAGAATTTCTGCAGTACTCAAGGTTCCTAAGAGCACAGTGGCCTCCATAATCCATAAATGGAAGAAGTTTGGGGCCAACAGAAGTCTTCCTAGACCTGGCTGAATTCTTTCCATACCCACTGTATATGATTGACCACTTCTATCTCTGGAAAAACAATCCCCTTTAAACTTAGTTTTTATGATATGTCTCTGTATGTTTTATTGCTATTTAATAAAGATGAATTAAAGATGAGTTTTTTCTGGTTAGTTTAAATTTTGTTGGTATTTATTGTGTAATCAAAACTCCTGTACAATATTATTACCCCGTCTTGTGGTGTACTGGCAACTGACTAGTTGCACAACACTAACAAAATTAAGGTGGGAGCGTTGCTCAGGCACCTCCCTACTGGGGAGTGTGCCTTATATATTGATGCCTCCCAGCTATTGGCTGAGGTATTTCCAAAGAATGCGTGCTTCTGGAGCGCCCCCACGTCAGGGCAATAGGGTACTCGGTACCGGGTCCTTCGGTTCTCGTCGGGAATGTCACGGTGGCCTGACCTGGTCCGTGGCCCTTTGAGGGGCATCCAATAAAAGGACGAATGTTTATAGGATAATGTTCATGACGCCACCTGTGGCGACCGACACTGCTTAGGGGTCCGCTCGGGTGATGTTATGGCAGCTGGATGGTATACCTTCCCACAGGTGAAGTATGTCCCCAGGGCTTCCCGGTGTGTAGGTGGTGACGGTGGATGGTGTGAGGCGCAGAGAATAACGAGGACACAAGGTTGCAGTCTCTTTACCTTTACTGGAGGCTTCAGTGTCCACAGTCCAGAGCACCAGATCACAGGGCAGGCAGAGTTCGACCAGTCTGAAGGCAACTCCAGAGTCCCCTTATCCAGGTGGAAATCAGTAGCCTTCCTCTAGTGCCTGTGTATTGTAGTCCCTCCCTGCTGAGCAACTCGGTGAGGTCCTCACAACTGTTGCAGATGTTATCACTTTCTCTCTGTCCCCCTGATGGATAGGATAGGACAAACCCGTATGACTGGTGCCTGAGGCTTTTTACAGGGACCCTAGAGATGCCCCAGCCCCCACAAGTTGCCACCGTGCCTCCTGGGTAAAAGGTCAGGCAGCCAACGTAGAATTAACTGTCCTGCCAGTCTCTGAAGTAAAGCATAGAGATCCTTACTCCCTCGGTGTTCTGGCTACCGGCTTCTGCGCCTCAGAGGGAGGCAGCCTATTACAGGGCAGAACTCCCTCTGGATTCCTCTCCTTGTGCTATGACTTCGTTTCTCACTCACTACAAAACAATTCCTTTCTAATGTCTCTTTCTTAGGATGCTGCCGCACGTGGGGCAGGCGCAGCTCCGTGGACCCTCGTCCTCTGCAGAACTCAGTCTGCGTCTGGCTCTCTCCCTCTCCACCCAGCTTCTGTCTCACTTCCTATCCAGACTACCAGTTTTACCTAATTGTGAGGAGTGCCCTAATAGATAGAAGCATGGCTCCCCCTGGCGGCCTGGAGTGTGAAGTGTGTTGTGTAGTTTGTGATACCTGGTAAGGTGATCTCCTTTATTTCCATCAGATGTAACATCACTCCCCCTGGTGGAAGAATTACATTACTGCAACGACCAGGACCCTGCGGCGCTGCACTGCCCCTTTAAGATTTGGATAGCGCTCACTAGGTAAACTTCTGTCAGTCCTGTGCCTCATGCGCATACACAGGAAGCCTCAGCAGGGAATGGAGACACAGCCACGCAGTTGGGGCAGTGGGAATGTCGGCATTCCTGCCTGGAGGAGGGACAAGGACATGCAGGGACGACGGCATTGGCGTTATAGATTTAATGGTTTTGTACCACGAGTGGGAAGGGGTTAAGGATTGTGTAGCCCCCAACCTTTTTTGCGGGTGCAGCTCATATGCGGATTGATGTGTCTCCAAGGTTACAGACAACACACAAACCCATTGTAGTCTGATCCTGAAGTCATGTCTTCCTCTGACTTTGTTTCATCTGCCTCCTCTTTTGCTGTCTGTAGATTCTCCAGATTGTGTGTGATCTCACTCCCTCTGCCCCTATAGACCATGAAAGAGGAGGCAGATAAGAGACTAAATCTGCATTTACACCGTCCGATGATCCGTCAGATTCTAACATTAACGATAACGACCCATCGTTCACGATAATGGTGTGATGTGAATGCGTTCAGCAACTGAACCATGTGGCCAAAAATGCTTCTTCCTCTTGCGTAGAATTGTTTAGTCAAGCGAAAAAATTCTTTCAACTTTCAAAAATTGTGTAATGTAGATAGAGATTGTTCGTTCTTTCAACGATTCAACTGTCAAAAAGGAGAAGAAATTCAAGTCCTAAATAAGGTTGATAGGCACTTATTTTGGAAACGAAGGATTTTTATGCAGCTCGGCGAGTGCCATAATTTATTGTTTCTTATTATTATACTTTATTTGTACAGTATCTACTGAACACCAACGCTGCTTTTCCCTCCTAGCCCTGGCAGATCATATTTTCCCCCTGATGTTATTGTTTGGTGCCCAGCGCTTACTTCTATTTTTTTGGACATATTCGTGATGACAGAAAAATGTTTCACTATGAATTTACTTTGTATGCAGGAATCGTAGGTTCTGGTCCTCTAGGGAAACTAAAAAAAAACAACAACTAATAAATACAGTAAAAAAAAAATTACCCCATTTTCTCCCCATAAAAAATAAAGATATTAAAAGAAGGAAAAAATATAAAAAGGTGACATCAACCCCCCAACTATCACCCCACTTCCCACCGCATCAGTGCAAATGGGAAGAGCGAGGCTAAGTAGCAGAATGGCGCATCTTAGAGAGCTGTGAGCTGAACTTAACAGCCTGGGAAGCACCATGAGTATTATCCCCTTCCCAGGTAATAAACATCTGCCCCAGCCGTGGCTTTCCCTCTGCTGGTTAAGAAAATTGCGCTGGAGCCCATGCCATTTTTTTCATAAAAATAATCTTTTATTAATTAATTACACATACAGTAAACTGCACACACACTGTACTAACTGTATTGGTCACAGACATCTGTATATCTCTTCTATGTGTATTTACTGTATGTAATCAATCTATTCTATGCTTCAAAATAGTATTCAAAAAGGGCTCTAAAAGTGAACCTGGAAATTATAGGCCAGTAAGTCTAACCTCTATTGTTGGTAAAATATTTGAAGGGTTTCTGAGGGATGTTATTCTGGATTATCTCAATGAGAATAACTGTTTAACTCCATATCAGCATGGGTTTATGAGAAATCGCTCCTGTCAAACCAATCTAATCAGTTTTTATGAAGAGGTAAGCTATAGGCTGGACCACGGTGAGTCATTGGACGTGGTATATCTCGATTTTTCCAAAGCGTTTGATACCGTGCCGCACATGAGGTTGGTACACAAAATGAGAATGCTTGGTCTGGGGGAAAATGTGTGTAAATGGGTTAGTAACTGGCTTAGTGATAGAAAGCAGAGGGTGGTTATAAATGGTATAGTCTCTAACTGGGTCGCTGTGACCAGTGGGGTACCGCAGGGGTCGGTATTGGGACCTGTTCTCTTCAACATATTCATTAATGATCTGGTAGAAGGTTTACACAGTAAAATATCGATATTTGCAGATGATACAAAACTATGTAAAGCAGTTAATACAAGAGAAGATAGTATTCTGCTACAGATGGATCTGGATAAGTTGGAAACTTGGGCTGAAAGGTGGCAGATGAGGTTTAACAATGATAAATGTAAGGTTATACACATAGGAAGAAGGAATCAATGTCACCATTACACACTGAACGGGAAACCACTGGGTAAATCTGACAGGGAGAAGGACTTGGGGATCCTAGTTAATGATAAACTTACCTGGAGCAGCCAGTGCCAGGCAGCAGCTGCCAAGGCAAACAGGATCATGGGGGGCATTAAAAGAGGTCCGGATACTCATGATGAGAGCATTATACTGCCTCTGTACAAATCCCCGATTAGACTACACATGGAGTACTGTGTCCAGTTTTGGGCAACGGTGCTCAGGAAGGATATAATGGAACTAGAGCGAGTACAAAGGAGGGCAACAAAATTAATAAGGGGGATGGGGGAACTACAATACCCAGAGAGATTAGCAAAACTAGGATTATTTAGTCTAGAAAAAAGACAACTGAGGGGCGATCTAATAACCATGTATAAGTATATTAGGGGACAATACAAATATCTCTCCGAGGATCTGTTTATACCAAGGAAGGTGATGGTCACAAGGGGGCATTCTCTGCGTCTGGAGGAGAGAAGGTTTTTCCACCAACATAGAAGAGGATTCTTTACTGTTAGGGCAGTGAGAATCTGGAATTCCTTGTCTGAGGAGGTGGTGATGGCGAACTCAGTCGAGGGGTTCAAGAGAGGCCTGGATGTCTTCCTGGAGCGCAACAATATTATATCATACAGTTATTAGGTTCTTTAAAATGACGTACTCTATATCTTGGGATATATTCTGATGGAATATGGGCTGAACTGGATGGACAAATGGCTTTTTTTGGCCTTGCTAACTATGTTACTATGTTACTATGCTGTCGTCTCCTGCAGTGATTTTACAGTATGTGGCTGCTGAATTGCTGGCATGTAAAAATTGGACGGCGCTCGCATGGTCCGAGTGCTGTGTGATTTTTTTTTTCTCACACCCTTTGGCTTCCATTGTCAAGTGTGATCCGATTTCTGGTATACTGCCATTTTTTCCAGTAAGATCGTGAACCGATCCGAGGTGCAAAAATTAAATCGCAGATGAACACACAATGATAGAATAACATTGGTCAAAATGTAATCCGATTTTTAATCGAATTGCATTCGTCCGATTTCATCGCAAGTGAGAATGAGCCCTGATGAGGAGAATCACACTGCCAGGTCATTTTTACCACTCAATGTCCGCTAAAAGTAATTCCCAAAACACAATGTCAGAATTATGTGTTTTTCACAATTTCACTGCACTTGGAATTTTTTCTTCCATTTTCCAGTTCACTACTTGGTAAAATGAATGGTGTAATTGAAAAGTACAACTTGTCCCACAAAAAAACAGTCCCTCATATGGCGATGTGGACTGAAAAATAAAAATAAAGTTATGGTTCTTGAAAGAAGAGGGGAAAAAAAACAAAAATGGAAATTGTCCATTTCAGGAAGGGGGTTAAGGCTTTACATGATTGTAACTCGTGGCAAGGAAATGATGTCAGATAAATAATTACACAGGACGGAGAAGCGGGAGTGAAATGGTGGAATAGTGATCGTTATGTCGCAATATCGTGGACCGGGATCACTGATTCCTATTCTCCGACTGCGAGTCCTGAATTATTTTTTGGTTTGGAGCACGATTACACCTATTTCGGACTTGAATTTCCTCTGCTCCTTTTTGCCGGTCAAGTCGTTGAACGAGGAAACATTTTCCATTTATGTTACACAATTTTCAAAAGTTGATAGAGAATTCTTTAGGTCACCTAAATGATTTCCTACAGGATGAACGAGCATTTTTGGACACATGGCTCAGTCACTCATCACTTTCACACTACGCAGTTATCATGAACAATGGGCCGTAAGCGTAAGAATCTGATGGATTATCAACCGGTGTAAATGCAGCTTCATGACTGTGGCACCAGACTACGCTGGGTTTGTTTGTAGTCTGTAACCATGGAGACACGTAGTTCTGATTCTAAGCTGTATGTACCACACAGTAGGAGATTTTTTTAATAAATGCTAATCATAAAGTTGCCTTTTTTTGAACATAAAAAGAAGTTTAGGACCATGAGAAACAGGAAGTGGAAGAAAGAACAGTCATGTTTAGAGATACCACATCCTACCCACAGTAACCAGAAACCCCAGAAATAAAATTATTAGGAAATGTTAAACAATAGTTAGAGAGGGGGAGGACACCAAACCACCCAAACAAATGGTCACCTTATATTATCCTCATAGAATCTCTACACCTACTAAGTATCCCTGACCCAACAAGTCCACATGGTGTGAAAAACATTTCTTGAAGGGTCCACTGCCCTATGGTTTGGATACTTTCTCTAAGGCTACATTCACACATCCGTGTGACAAGTCCTAGTGCTTCTGTTTATTCTCGGACCCATAGACTTTCATTGAGCCATTCACAAGTCAGTCTGTGTCTCCGGTCCGCGAGTCTCAGGACACATCCTATCCTCGTCAGAGTTTGTGGATCACAATTGGCCAAGAAAGGCTATGAGATCCATGAGACTCGGATGAAGCTAGGAAGACGGACGGTGTACTTCAGAGTTCCATCCGTGTTACGTGAGCCATTGTAAGAGTCAACGGATAAAAGAAGGTGGATTAAATAGTGTACCTGATTCAGGGAAAAAACGGATAAGAAAGAAACTGAATCAACTAGGATGTGCCTAGGAGGAGACTTCACAAAACATCTGTCCATTTCTTTCAGATGGTGAATGCAGACTGGAGGCATTCGCACGCAGTTTTTAGACTTGGATTAGAAGGAGATTTACTTAAATATCCACATAAAAAATTGCTTCAAATACAGTGTGAATAATTTTCCTGTTGATGTTAGTGATTAATTGCAAACCACACCATGGAAAATAAGTAATGACATGACATGTGGATCGATTTTAGACTTAGTCACTTCCATGACCTTCTCCTTATCTCGAAACCCAAGGGTGGACATATCATTGGCGCGACCTGTGCAGCCACACTGGGGCCCATGAGGTCAAGAGGCCTCCATGAGCACCAAAGCAGGTGAAATTGTGCATTATGATGAACAAATGGATGCAAAGGGCCCTTATATTGTTCTTGAACAGGGGCCTATTCTGTCGGTGTGCACCACTGCCTCAACCACTTACTTATCACTTGTTTGGCATCTACCACTTACTACAACCAAAACCACCGACTCCAATTATGGTGGAAAAGGCCTTAGTAGAGGTCGCCTTTATTATGACCCATCACTGTCTAAATACGGGCTACAGAGTGTCACTTTTTTGAGCCGGTGGGTTTCTGCTCTGTAATATATTTCAACTAAATGTGCGTCGTAGGATCCCGGTGAAATATGCGCTATTGTCACTTTCTGCCACTGTTATGGGTGCCAGAGCCGAATTCGTGGCCCGCAATGACAGCTGTTGGAACACACCCTGGCCACCCGACATATGTCCCTTGGTCAGCGTACCTGTCTCTCTGCTTTCTGCGGTTCCCCTCTGGATTGTTGAAGGTTCACTCCTGTCAATTGCACGCAAAGAGAGACTGAGTCCAGTTCCAACTTTAAACAAACAAATTTACTTGAATACTTCCTCAGCTCGTCCAGACCAGTTACAGCATTAACATGGGGTTCCGCACAGTATTCATGCTTCACTTTCCCTGTGCTTCTCCTGACATCTCCCAGGTCGTACCGTTCCATCTGTATATATAAGATTGCGTTCTTACATAGTTAGTAAGGCCGAAAAAAGACATTTGTCCATCCAGTTCAGCCTATATTCCATCATAATAAATCCCCAGATCTACGTCCTTCTACAGAACCTAATAGTTGTATGATACAATATTGTTCTGCTCCAGGAAGACATCCAGGCCTCTCTTGAACCCCTCGACTGAGTTCGCCATCACCACCTCCTCAGGCAAGCAATTCCAGATTCTCACTGCCCTAACAGTAAAGAATCCTCTTCTATGTTGGTGAAAAAACCTTCTTTCCTCCAGACGCAAAGAATGCCCCCTTGTGCCCGTCACCTTCCTTGGTATAAACAAATCCTCAGCGAGATATTTGTATTGTCCCCTTATATACTTATACATGGTTATTAGATCGCCCCTCAGTCGTCTTTTTTCTAGACTAAAAAATCCTAATTTCGCTAATCTATCTGGGTATTGTAGTTCTCCCATCCCCTTTATTAATTTTGTTGCCCTCCTTTGTACTCTCTCTAGTTCCATTATATCCTTCCTGAGCACCGGTGCCCAAAACTGGACACAGTACTCCATGTGCGGTCTAACTAGGGATTTGTACAGAGGCAGTATAATGCTC
Organism: Ranitomeya imitator; assembly: GCF_032444005.1. Classification (NCBI taxonomy): domain Eukaryota; kingdom Metazoa; phylum Chordata; class Amphibia; order Anura; family Dendrobatidae; genus Ranitomeya; species Ranitomeya imitator. Next base: position 14,991,701 of record NC_091284.1, on the reverse strand, counting down.
TCATCATGTGTATCCAGACCTCTTTTAATGCACCCCATGATCCTGTTTGCCTTGGCAGCTGCTGCCTGGCACTGGCTGCTCCAAGTAAGTTTATCATTAACTAGGATCCCCAAGTCCTTCTCCCTGTCAGATTTACCCAGTGGTTTCCCGTTCAGTGTGTAATGGTGATAGTGATTCCTTCTTCCCATGTGTATAACCTTACATTTATCATTGTTAAACCTCATCTGCCACCTTTCAGCCCAAGTTTCCAACCTATCCAGATCCATCTGTAGCAGAATACTATCTTCTCTTGTATTAACTGCTTTACATAGTTTTGTATCATCTGCAAATATCGATATTTTACTGTGTAAACCTTCTACCAGATCATTAATGAATATGTTGAAGAGAACAGGTCCCAATACTGACCCCTGCGGTACCCCACTGGTCACAGCGACCCAGTTAGAGACTATACCATTTATAACCACCCTCTGCTTTCTATCACTAAGCCAGTTACTAACCCATTTACACACAATTTCCCCCAGACCAAGCATTCTCATTTTGTGTACCAACCTCTTGTGCGGCACGGTATCAAACGCTTTGGAAAAATCGAGATATACCACGTCCAATGACTCACCGTGGTCCAGCCTATAGCTTACCTCTTCATAAAAACTGATTAGATTGGTTTGACAGGAGCGATTTCTCATAAACCCATGCTGATATGGAGTTAAACAGTTATTCTCATTGAGATAATCCAGAATAACATCCCTCAGAAACCCTTCAAATATTTTACCAACAATAGAGATTAGACTTACTGGCCTATAATCTCCAGGTTCACTTTTAGAGCCCTTTTTGAATATTGGCACCACATTTGCTATGCGCCAGTCCTGCGGAACAGACCCTGTCGCAATAGAGTCCCTAAAAATAAGAAATAATGGTTTATCTATTACATTACTTAGTTCTCTTAGTACTCGTGGGTGTATGCCATCCGGACCCGGAGATTTATCTATTTTGATCTTATTTAGCCGGTTTCGCACCTCTTCTTGGGTTAGATTGGTGACCCTTTATATAGGGTTTTCATTGTTTCTTGGGATTTCACCTAGCATTTCATTTTCCACCGTTTTTCATGCACCAGACATAAGGGCATCTGCCCAAGTAGTAAGCTGCATTTCTGCTCTGCTATGACTTCTCCTGTCACTTTTGCTGTAATCTCTGGCCACTATAGACCCTGGATGACTGGGCTATTTCCACCTCAGTGTAGATTGTAAGCGCTCACGAGCAGGGTCGTCTTATTTTGCTTTAATTATTGTATTGTTAACATTGTTACTTATGACTGTTGTGTTTGAAGCTGTTAAACTGTAAAGCGCTGCGGAATATGTTGGCGCTATATAAATAAAGATTATTATCATTATTATGACTCTGTTGGCCAAAATATGGAAAAATTATAGATCTCAAAATATGGGAATGCAAGTTTTTGCAATAAAAAGCGTCTTTTAGTGCGTGACAGCAGCCAAACATGAAAACACGATAAAAATCTGGTATCGCTGTAATCATACCGACCTGAAGAATAAAGTCTCATTATCACTTATACAAGGAATGGCATAAAAAATAACTAAAACTAATTCTTCACCTGCTGTTGATTTGTTCATTCTGCCTCCCAAAGATCTCAATAAGGCTCATCTCACATTTATGTCTAAACCATAGCTTCCAACAGGTGGTGATATAGAGTTCAAGTCTTCTTCCTCTCTGAAGAGCCAATTTGCATATTAAACCATAGTTAGCATTTTTATGTTTGGCGTTACTGTAGTGAGGACAGCCAATTTAATTTACGGGGTGCGTCTCTCCAGAAGAAGCACAAGCTGGGTATAATGTACAAGGCACTGCAAATGGATTTTGCAAATTATTCTTGAAAAATCTGTGCTCCAAAGTTAAATAGCGCTCCTTCCATCCAAAGTGCTCCTGTGCTTTATGTTAGTGGTATTTTTTACATTTTACAGTCAATGTTATTCAATTATGTGAATCATTTAAGGGTTAAAATTTTAGCCTGTCAGGGGCTCTTCATAGGTGACATGGCGTCCGAAATCTATTCAAAATGGTGCTCCAAAATTCAAGCAATGGTTCTTGCCTTCCAAGCCCTTCTGTGTGCCAAAAGAGTAGTTTACAACCAAATATTGAATATTATTGTACTCAGGAGAAATTTACACAACACATTTTGGGGTCTGTTTTCTCCTTCTACTCTTGTGAAAATGAAAAAACAGTAGTTCCTTACCACATTTTGGGTATCAGCATACTCAGGAGAAATTGCACAACAAATTGCATGGTCCATTTTCTCCTTTTATGCTAGTGAAAATGAAAAATTTTGGACTAAAGAAACAATTTTTTGGAAAAAATTGAATTTTTCATTTTCACATCCCAATGTTGTAAACTTCTGTGAAGCACCTGTGGTTTCAAGATGTTCCCCACACCGCTTGTTGAATTTCTTTAGCGGGGTAGCTAGTTTACAAAATGATGTCAGTTGTAAGGGGGTTCTACTGTTTTGGTACGCGTGGAGCTCGGCAAATGTGACATGGCATAAACAATGTTTTCCAGACAAAATTGCACCAAAATTAAAATAGCGCTCCTTCCCTTCTGAGCCCGCCCGTATACCCAAACAATAGCTATAGGTCAAAAAACACACAAGTGACTACATTTTAAAAACTGATCCCCTCAAGGTATTAAAAACTACATTTAGAAAGTTTTTAACCCTTCAAGTGCTTCACAGTAATTAAAGCAAAATGGGAACAAAAATTAAAAATTGCTATAAAAGAACTGATGCCGTGCTTAAGGATATATCACTACTGGAAGGGCGTATATGCAAAATAAAATACAAGATAAAATCCCCCACCGGTGCTCCTGTTGTGCGCCCTGTAACTACTGTGCAGTGTGGAGAGTAGATATACCATATGTACAAACGCAATATCTAGCACTGATTGCTACTAGCTCTGGTCTGACTCACCAGGTTTCCGTAGAGTAGTAGGTGCAAAGAGCTGTCGGATGGGTGGATCGCCTGTCAAGATTGCTGAGCGGCGATCCCGGTTGACTTTGTGTCGTCACAGTTTGACTATCTGTTGTAAGGGCATAAAAAAGTCAAAATGTGAAAATTGTGAATTATTTAAAATTTTCATAAAATTTCCAGTTTTCACTATCATACCTGAGAAAACTGTTTATATCGGCAATTTTCAAGTCTGTTTTGGTTACAACTTTCTCAATATTTCCAGGATCCTTAGGGTTATCCAAGTCCGAAAAAATAATATACGTTTGTAAATAGTTAAAAGCAATTTAAAGGGTCTGAGGAATTATAGTTAAATGAATCAACAAATGACTGTTCTCAAGTACCCGACCAAATAAAAAATAAATTGTCTATAAATCGCCCATGAAATAATACATGTTAAGCAGCGAAAAAGGACTCAAAAGACGCCATGTATGAATTTATGCAACTAGGGGCGAAGCGAGTCGCTATTGCACACCCCTCGTCTGCTGAAAAATAACATTGTCAAAGGAAAAAACATTATGATGTAATATGAAATCAATACCTCCTAATAAAAAAACAATCTGCGAGGAGGATATAGATTCTCGGGGCTGCTAAGCCACGATTATGTGGAATATTAGAATACAGTGAGCTGAGATCCAAAGTAAAAAACAGAGAAAGGAACTGAAAAATTCAGAGAACCACAGTGTGAAAAAGATGAGTCACATAAAGAAGATAATTTAGATGGGACCAATAAAAGCTTCATCTCAACCCACAAATAAACATCCCCCACGCAGGCTCATCTGTTACATGAAGAGGTTTCCATGTTACCGGTAGCACAAGGGCTCTGGAAGAGTGACACAGCTCCTCCAATAAAATCCATTGACATCTTCACTCCCAAATGTAAATTCCCCTTCTGAGTCCCACAGTGTCTAAACATCAGAAAGAATCCAAATGTATGATGTTGCTAAGTTTACTTGGCACATGTGGATTTGTGCACCCACTGTGCCACAGGTCCGGGCCCACCCAGGAAGGGGCGACTACCTGGTGTTCACTGGAGCTCCTGATGGTGGAGACAGATTGGGCTGTAGGTAGCCGCCAGGTACCACTCCTGGGCAGAACCCAGTGATGCAGCTGCTGACCCTAGAGGTCAGGTATGCTGACACGGATTTAGGTCTCAGTTCAGACATGCTAGTCTAGTATACTGGATCAGGGTTTGGCCACTCATGGACCGGGGGATAATGTTCATGTAATGCCGCACTAGGGTCAGGGGACTTTGGGAACAGGACTGGCCACACCAGGATCAGGGGACAATGTTCAGGCATAGCCCTTCCGGGACAAAGGGATGAAATTCAAGCACTGATTGCTCCGTGACCAGGTGATAAGGTTCAGGCACTCTCCTCTCCGGGACCTGGGGACAAAGTTCAGGCGCTTGCCCCTCCAGGACCAGGGGACTATGGATACAGGACTGGCCACACTGGGACCAGGAGACTACAAATCAGGAAGCTGAAGCATGACTTAAGCCGTTGTCCCAGCATGGAGCGAGAAGGGGACACCACGTAGGGGAGCCGGTAGGAGCGCTACAGTATCCCCCCTATGCCCCCTCTTCTTCAAGCCTACGAGGACTCTCTGCTGAGAAGTTGGAGGCTGACTTATTTTCAGGACCACAACTTCTTTCATCCACTAGAAGAAAACTGACACCTCTCACCTTCTTTACATCTAGGATGGTTCTCTCCATCAAGCCATCCACAGCATCGGACAAAGTGGGTGCAGTATCAGGAACTGGGCATTGGGAAGTCTCTCTCTATATGTTGAGATCAGCTAGCACCCTGGAGAATTCAAGGACCAACTGGAGTTCCACCGCCTAGTTGATGGATTGCAGAGGCTTAGAAACATCCACTGCTGTTTATGTGTGGAAATCATCAGTGTGGCCAAAATCGACACTACACCCGAGGATGAATTCCAAAGGAGTGTAATTTCCAAAATGGGGTCATTTGAGGGGGTGTTTCTGCTGTTCTGGCACTGAAAATGTAGTCTAGTTAAATTTGTTCCCCAAAAGTCAAATCGGTCCTTCCCTCTCGAGTCCTGCTGTGTGGCCAAACCGTACTGTACAGGCACATATGACGTGTTGCCATGATTGGAAAAAATTACGTAACAAATTATAGGGTTCATTTTCACTTAATAACAATTTTGAAAATGAGAAATCTGGGGCTAAAGCAACCTTTTATTGCTGAAAATGCCATTTTTAAAAAAATATTTATAGCCGTGTCCTAGATAAATTTGGTTATCGGTATAGTGTGTTAAATGGGGTCACATTTTTGGGTTCTGTTGTTCTATCTCAGGGGCTTTGTCTATGTGACATGGAACCTGGAAACCATTCCAGCAAAATCTGCACTATAATATGGCATGCCTTCAATTCTGAGCTCCACACTTGGGCCGAACACTAGTTTCTGATGACATACTACTCCTGGTGAAAATTGAAAATGAGGGGCTAAAGTAACATTTTAGTGGGAAAAAAAATCACTTTTTCATTTTCAAGTCTTATAAAATTAAATGAATCGCCTGCGGGCTCAAGATACAGAGATCAAGATGCTCACTACATCCATAGATACATTTCTTGAGGGGTGTAGTTTCTAAAATTGGGTAATTTGTGGGTGGTTTTCTGATGTTTTTGCACCTCAGGGGCTCTGTAAATCAACATAGCATCCACATTATATTCCTGCTAAAATTGCTACGAATTTCAAAGCGCTCCCTTCCTTCTGAGCCCTGCGCCCAAACAGTGGTTTACTACCACATAGGAGGCATAGGCGTATTCATAGTAACATAGTTAGCAAGGCCGAAAAAAGCCATTTGTCCATCCAGTTCAGCCTATATTCCGTCAGATTAAATCCCCAGATCTACGTCCTTCTACAGAACCTAATCACTGCAAGATACAATATTGTTCTGCTCCAGGAAGACTTCCAGGCTTCTCTTGAACCACACGACTGAGTTCACCATCACCACCTCCTCAGGCAAGCAATTCCAGATTCTCACTGCCCTAACAGTAAAGAATCCTCTTCTATGTTTGTGAAGAAACCTTCTCTCCTCCAGACGCAGAGAATGCCCCCTTGTGCCCGTCACCTTCCTTGGTATAAACAGATCCTCAGCGAGATATTTGTATTGTCCCCTTATATACTTATACATGGTTATTAGATCGCCCCTCAGTCGTCTTTTTTTCTAGACTAAATAATCCTAATTTCGCTAATCTATCTGGGTATTGTAGTTCCCCCATCCCCTTTATTAATTTTGTTGCCCTCCTTTGTACTCTCTCTAGTTCCATTATATCCTTCCTGAGCACCGGTGCCCAAAACTGGACACAGTACTCCATGTGCGGTCTAACTAGGGATTTGTACAGAGGCAGTATAATGCTCTCATCATGTGTATCCAGACCTCTTTTAATGCACCCCATGATCCTGTTTGCCTTGGCAGCTGCTGCCTGGCACTGGCTGCTCCAGGTAAGTTTATCATTAACTAGGATCCCCAAGCCCTTCTCCCTGTCAGATTTACCCAGTGGTTTCCCGTTCAGTGTGTAATGGTGATATTGATTCCTTCTTCCCATGTGTATAACCTTACATTTATTATTGTTAAACCTCATCTGCCACCTCTCGGCCCAAGTTTCCAACTTATCCAGATCCATCTGTAGCAGAATACTATCTTCTCTTGTATTAACTGCTTTACATAGGTTTGTATCATCTGCAAATATCGATATTTTACTCTGTAAACCTTCTACCAGATCATTAATGAATATGTTAGAGAACAGGTCCCAATACCGACCCCTGCGGTACCCCACTGGTCACAGCGACCCAGTTAGAGAATCTACCATTTATAACCACCCTCTGCTTTCTGTCACTAAGCCAGTTACGTCATAGAATGTTAGAGTTGGAAGGGATCTCCTGGGTCATTTGGTCCAACCCCCTGCTCAAAGCAGGATTCACTCAATCATCCCAGACAGATGTCTGTCCAACCTCTGTTTGAAGACTTCCATTGAAGGAGAACTCACCACCTCTTGTGGCCGCCTGTTCCACTCTTTGATCACCCTAACTGTCAAAATGTTTTTTCTAATATCTAATCTGTGTCTCCTCCCATTCAGTTTCATCCTGTTGCTTCTAGTATTTGCTTGTGCAAATGAGAATAAAGATGATCCTTCTACAATGTGACAGCCCTTCAGATATTTGTAGACAGCTATTAAGTCTCCTCTCAGTCTTCTTTTTTGCAGCTAAACATTCCCAGATCCTGTAACCGTTCCTCATAGGACATGGTTTGCAGACTGGTCACCATTCTGGTCGCTCTTCTCTGAACTTGCTCCAGTTTGTTGATGTCTTTTTTAAAATGTGGTGCAAAAAACTGGACCCAGTATTCCAGGTGAGGTCTGACCAAAGAGGAGTAGAGGGCAATAATGACTTCACATGATCTAGACTGTATGCTTCTGTTAATACTGCCAAGAATTTGATTTGCCTTTTTTGCTGCTGCATCACACTGTTGACTCATGTGCAGTCTGTGATCTATTAGTATACCCAAGTCTTTTTCACATGTGCTGTTGCTTAGCCCTATGCCTCCCATTCTGTATATGCTTTGTTCATTTTTACACACATTTTCCCTCAGACCAAGCATTCTCATTTTGTGTACCAACCTCTTGTGCGGCACGGTATCAAACGCTTTGGAAAAATCGAGATATACCACGTCCAATGACTCACCGTGGTCCAGCCTATAGCTTACCTCTTCATAAAAGCTGATTATATTGGATTGACAGGAGCGATTCCTCATAAACCCATGCTGATATGGAGTTAAACAGTTATTCTCATTGAGATAATCCAGAATAACATCCCTCAGAAACCCTTCAAATATTTTACCAACAATAGAGGTTAGACTTACTGGCCGATAATTTCCAGGTTCACTTTTAGAGCCCTTTTTGAATATTGGCACCACATTTGCTATGCGCCAGTCCTGCGGAACAGACCCCGTGGCTATAGAGTCCCTAAAAATAAGAAATAATGGTTTATCTATTACATTACTTAGTTCTCTTAGTACTCGTGGGTGTATGCCATCCGGACCCGGAGATTTATCTATTTTCATCTTATTTAGCCGGTTTCGCACCTCTTCTTGGGTTAGATTGGTGACCCTTAATATAGGGTTTTCTCTCGCCATTTTATTTTCTACCGTGAATACTGTGGAGAAGAAGGTGTTTAATATATTAGCTGTTTCCTCGTCATCTACAACCATTTTTTCCTACACTTTCACTTATGATTCTTTTACTATTGATGTAGTTGAAGAACAGTTTGGGATTAGTTTTACTCTCCTTAGCAATGTGCTTCTCTGTTTTATTTTGGGCAGCTTTAATTAGTTTATTAGGTAAAATATTTTTCTCCCTATAATTTTTGGGTGTTCGTGTACTAAATGAAAATTTTCGAGCCAAAGCAACATTTTTGTGAAAAAAGTAATTATTCCACCTTGCATTAATTCCTGTGAAGATCCTGAGGGGTCAGCAAATGTTCTGAATGCGGTTTGACCCCTTAATGACAGCCAATACGTCTTTTAACTGACCTTACATATAAGAGAATAGTCTCCCCATACAGGTGACAATCCAGCAGCTGTCGGCTGTCCACTATAGCTGACAACTTGTTGCATCAGCCACGATCAGTGTTTGCACCGTCCAACTCTGTTTAACCCCTTAGATGCTGCTGTAAATAGTGACTACATCATTATATATGGTTACCAGAGTGTGGGGGGCTCCCTCTTTATCCCAATTGGTGCCCTCAGATCATGATTGTGTGGTCCTGATGTTTGCGATGGCAATTCAAGACCAAATAGAGGCCTTAGAGTCTGCCGGCTGTTGTAACCTGTTCAGAAGTTAGCGGCATTTAGGTGGTAAAAATACACTTCTTCATTTCTGTCATGCCACTTTGCATTAATTCCTGAAAATCACCTGAAGGGTTAATAAACTACCTGACTGCAGTTTTTGATATGTCAGGGGGTGCTGTTTCTAAAATGGTATCACTTTGGGGGGTTTCCCAATATATGGGACCACTAAGGGCACTTCAATCATGGATAGCTCCCTAAAAAAATACATTTTGTAAATTTCCTTGAAAAAATAAAAAATTGCTGCTACATTTTTAAACCTCCTAAAATGCTAACAAAATAAAAGAACATTTTACAAATGACGCTGATGTAAAGCCGACATGTGGGAAATGTTATTTATTAATGTTTTTCTGTGGTATGACTATCGGGATTAAAGGGATAATCATTCAAAGTTTGAAAATTGCTAAGTTTTTTACATTTTTCTCAAATTTCTGATATTTTTTTTATAAATAAACACAAAACATATCGACCTAAATTTACCATCATCATAAAGTATAATGTGTCACGAAAAAACAATCTCAAAATCACTGGGATTTGTTGAAGCGTTGCAGAGTTATTACCACATAAATTGACACTGGTGAAATCTCACAAATTTGGCTCCGTCACTAAGGGGTGAAGTTTACGAAATAGGTTTTTGTTTGGAGGTTTTCTGACTTCTAGGCCCCTAAAGTCAATAAAAAAAAATGTCCCCTAGTAAAACAGTTTTTATAATTTTTTTTCTGTAAAAAAAAATGAAAAATCACTGTTAAACTCATAACACTTCGATCATCCTACTGAAGAGAATGATATTTAAAAAATATAGCCTTTATTTTCCGTGGTATAACTATTTGGTGTGAGGGTATGTAATCCAATGTTCAAAACTTGAGAATTATTCAAAATTATTGTCAAATTTCCAATATTTTCATAAACACAAATATTATCGACCTAAATTTACTATTAACATACTGTACAATGTGTGGCAAAAAAAAAAAAAAGAATAATATCAGAATCACTGGATACATGGAAGCTCCAGAGGTATTATCACATAAAGGGACCCAGATCAGGTTTGAGAAAATGTTGGCTTCTGCAGGAAAGGGTTAAGTTCGGTAAGCGAATACATGACACCAGGACCGCTGTATTTCCTGCAGGTCCGCATATAGACTATTCGTTCTTATATATGAACATACTGATCAAAATAGTTATTAAACTATATTGAATCAAGAAGTGTCTCTTTCTTTTTTGATTAAAAAATATACCTTTATTTAAACATCTTATATATAATTGTCTAAGGGTCACTTCCGTCTCTCCTTCTGTCACGGTTATTCATTCGCTGATTGGTCTTGCCAGCTGCCTGTCATGGCTGTTGCGACCAATCAGCGACGGGCACAGTCCAAAAGAAAATGGCCGCTCCTTCCTCCCCGCAGTCAGTGCCTGTCGCCCGCATACTCCCCTCCAGTCACCGCTAACACAGGGTTAATGCCGGCGGTAACGGACTGCATTATGCCGCGGGTAACGCACTCCGTTACTGCCGCTATTAACCCTGTGTGTCCCCAACTTTTTACTATTGACGCTGCTTATACGGCATCAATAGTAAAAAAATGTAATGTTAAATATAATTAAAAAAAAACAAAAAACCTGCTATACTCCCCCTCCGTAGTCGCTCGCGCCGGCCGCCATCTTCCGTTGCAGGTTCCGGTGGCAAAGATGGTATGGGAGAAGGGCCTGCCATGATGTCACGGTCATGTGACCGCGACATCATCACAGGTCCTGCGCTCATACCAACCCTGGGACCGGAAGCTGCCGTGGACTACAAGGGGCCTTCGGAAAGGTGAGCATATGTTTATTTTTTATTTTTTAACCTGTGACAAACCTGGCTGGGCAATATACTACATGACTGGCCAATATACTACGTGGCTCTGTGCTGTATACTACATGACTGGGCAATATACTACGTCACTGGCCAATATACTACGTGACTGGCCAATATACTACGTGGCTCTGTGCTGTATACTACGTGGCTGGGCAATATACTACGTGACTGGGCAATATACTACATGACTGGGCAATATACTACGTGACTGGGCAATATACTACGTGACTGGGAAATATAGTACGTGGCTGGACAAAATACTATGTGGGCTGTGCAATATACTACGTCACTGGGCAATATACTACGTGGTTGGGCAATATACTACGTGGCTGGGCAATATACTACGTGGGCTGTGCAATATACTATGTCACTTGGCAATATACTACGTAACTGAGCAATATACTACGTGGCTGGGCAATATACTACATGGGCTGTGCAATATACTACATCACTGGGCAATATACTACGTGGCTGGGCAATATACTACGTGGCTGGGCAATATACTACGTGGGCTGTGCAATATACTACGTGGCTGGGTAATATACTACGTGGTTTGGCAATATACTACGTCACTGGGCAATATACTACGTGGCTGGGCAATATACTACGTGGTTTGGCAAGATACTACGTCACTGGGCAATATACTACGTGGCTGGGCAATATACTACGTGGCTGGGCAAAATACTACGTGACTGGGCAATATACTACGTCACTGGGCAATATACTACGTCACTGGGCAATATACTACGTCACTGGGCAATATACTACGTGGCTGGGCAATATACTACATCACTGGGCAATATACTACGTCACTGGGCAATATACTACGTCACTGGGCAATATACTACGTGGTTGGGCAATATACTACGTCACTGGGCAATATACTACGTGGCTGGGCAATATATTACATCACTGGGCAATATACTAAGTGACTGGGCAATATACTACGTGGCTGGGCAATATACTACATCACTGGGCAATATACTACGCGGCTGGGCAATATACTACATCACTGGGCAATATACTACGTGACTGGGCAATATACTACGTGGCTGGGCAATATACTACATCACTGGGCAATATACTACGTGACTGGGCAATATACTACGTCACTGGGCAATATACTACGTGGTTGGGCAATATACCGTATTACGTGACTGGGCAATATACTACGTGGCTAGGCAATATACTTTGTGACTGGGCAATATACTACGTGACTGGGCGATATACTACGTGGCTCTGTGCTGTATTCTACGTGGCTGGGCAATATACTACATGACTGTGCAATACACTACATGACTGTGCATTATACTACGTGGCTGGGCAATATACTATGTGACTGGGCAACATACTACGTGGCTGGGCAATATACTACGTGGCTGGGCAATATACTACGTCACTGGGCAATATACTACGTCACTGGGCAATATACTACGTGGCTGGGCAATATACTACGTGGCTGGGCAATATACTACGTGACTGGGCGATATACTACGTGGCTGGGCAATATATTACGTGACTGGGCAATATACTACGTGAATTGGGCAATATACTACGTGACTGGGCAATATACTATGTGACTGGGCAATATACTACGTGACTGGGCAATATACTATGTGACTGGGCAACATACTACGTGGCTGGGCAATATACTACGTGGCTGGGCGATATACTACGTGACTGGGCGATATACTACGTGGCTGGGCAATATACTACGTGGCTGGGCAATATACTACGTGACTGGGCAATATACTACGTGACTGGGCAATATACTACGTGGCTCTGCTATACACTACGTGGCTTGGCAATATATTACGTCGCTGGGCAATATACTACGTGGCTGGGCAATATACTACGTGGACATGCATATTCTAGAATACCCGATGCGTTAGAATCGGGCCACCATCTAGTACATACAATAAACATACAGAATTAAAAATAGTGCCTCTAAACCAAGAACAATTATATGAAAGAGGTCAGCTCGGGCATATATATGTAGATATCCAAAAAATGAAATTTGCAAGCTCCCTTTCGTGAAATGCTGACTATGGATATTCAAAGTAGCGTTCACATCATATCCTCACCCAATTCCTCTAAATTTATATGGGAAATTCCCTATCTGGTGAAGCAGATTGTGATATTAAAGTGCAAATGCATCAATGCCTCAATATCCAAGTCACATTGCACCCAAATAGTTAATTGTAAGGGGTAATCCACAATAACAACTAACGGAGCATGTATCCAAAGTGCAAGTGCATGTTGTATTAGTTTAGGTAACTAGCAGCTGAGCCAAATGCCCACAGGATGCCAAATTGCCGCAACATTATCCAGTGTGTGCACCATATAGTTAGCATAAATCCAGAGTTGGAGCCCCTAATAAACACATATTACCTGGATCTATATGCCACTTCCCAAATGTGATGCCAGATGGCACGCTGTACCTCCGAGAACCCCGACGCGCGTTTCGCGACTGCTTCTTCCTGGGGTTGTTCTTATATAACGGGCCGTGTGGCTGTCACTGTACAGGACTGTATTGGTGCTCAGTAGTAACGTCACATTTCATGACCCCACTATCTATAAGGTGTGACAGTGATTCCGATCTCCTCTTCTCTTCCAGACTCGGCTCCCGCCTCCTCGGTTCCGGTTCTGTCATTTTCCGCTGGGGACTCGGTGACTTTCAGCTGCTCAGAAGAAACCAACAAAATCAGAAATGTGTCACTGATTACAGTGATCGTCTGGAGGAAAGAAAACGGATCTCACGTTCTACGTTTTACATCAGAAGGAGTAAAAAATGTATCAAACTTCACAGACCCCAGAATCTCCTTCACGAGCGCAGAAATCCCCCCGAAGCTCCAAATAAGAGACGCCCGACCCGAGGACGCCGGGAATTATTCCTGTGAGATTACTACAGTAGAGCCCTCATTAGGAAGAATTCACAAATCCTGGACAATTCACGTCACAGGTATCTTATAACTATTTTAATGTTGCTTCATCCACAACTGTGTAACATCAGATCGTCCATTGGAGTATGTCAATCACAAAACCTCAACTGCCCCGTAACAGTGCTGTGGTGACACGGAAAGTCAGCGGGTGCCCTAGTGCACTAGCCGAAACCACATGGACCAAGGCTAAACCCACCGAATACCCACTTTTACTGTGGGCATAATACTACTCAGACAGCACAGAGTGAGGGTAAGACAGTGTGGCCATACTTTACTGAACAGCAAAACAGGCTGATAACACATAGAACAGTCCCAGCAAATACCCGAGATGGTGCAAATTACAGTGTGTAACCCTTCCGCTGACTCACCAGCTGTGACTTCAGAGCGTCCAAGGCCAACTACCCTCCACCAGTTACTGAATGGAGCAATATATGGGGCTCATTATTCCGCATGGAGAAAATATACGTGGCTCATTATACTGTATGGAGCATTATATGGGGCTCATTATACTGTATGGAGCATTATATGGGGCTCATTATACTGTATGGAGCATTATATGGGGCTCATTATACTGTATGGAGCACTATGTGGGGCTCATTATACTGTATGGAGCATTATATGGGGCTCATTATACTGTATGGAGCATTATATGGGGCTCATTATACTGTATGGAGCACTATGTGGGGCTCATTATACTGTATGGAGCATTATATGGGGCTCATTATACTGTATGGAGCATTATATGGGGCTCATTATACTGTATGGAGCACTATGTGGGGCTCATTATACTGTATGGAGCATTATATGGGGCTCATTATTCTGTATGGAGCACTATGTGGTGCCCAGAATACTGTATGTAGGACTATACTGTCCACTGTCTGAGCTTTTGTAGAATTTACAATATAGATCACTCATGTAATGTAAGAAGTGAGTGAAATCTTTGGCATAGTACTATATCTATATTTCTCTGCCATATCTGTGCATCATGAATCATGGTATGTGTTAAAGGGGCCCAGAGAAACTGTTTTGCTCGTGGCCAACGAAAACCTGGAGCCGGCCCTTCCAGGGGGGTCCCAATGCTGGCTTTACCAAGTGTATCCATGGGCTCAGGTGACCAGTGGGTCCCAATCATGACTACCCCAAATATATCCTTGGGTTCAGTGATAATCAATGGAGCAGATCTGTATTCTTATAGCCGGGATCATGGTCCCCTAAGCTGACATCCTGCAGAATGTCAAATCTGTGTCCCTCTTGATGGAGCCATGATGTATTGATTGCTGTCTTGTGGAGTGTTTCTGGCTTTGATTTTGTACAGAATCTCTGGTTATCTTGATCTCTTGGATGTCTGAATCTGTTTGTATGGAGAAATAGTTCCCTTATATAGTTCACAACTGTTGTCCTTCAAGTCATTATCCAGGGGTCAAGAGGAAGGTATGACAAGATTAACTCCTTGTTTGAGCATTTATAGTTTATCCTTCAATGTTTGTAGGTCAACAAACTAGCTGGCCTGTACAATGTGTAATCAACATATCAGCAAACATCATTGTTCAATTACCCTGTGTCTCTAGTCATCAAGGATAACAGCACAATATGTTACAACAAACGTCAACTTAAAGTCAATATTACTGGCTTATACAAACAAAAGTCTGTGTTTTCTTAACCAAACAAAGAACAAACACATAAATTCAAAAGTCAGCATATAGATAACAGTCTATTCCTCCTGGCTTATTGAAAATACATGTCTGGTTAATTAAGATAAAATGCTGTATTATCATCCGTTGAGCCCCCATAACAATGCGTCATATGCAGAACCCCCTTAAAAGTCCGTCATCCACAGATCCCCATAACAGTGCATCATCCACAGATCCCCCATAACAGGGCATCATCCACAGATCCCCCATAACAGAGCATCATCCACAGATCCCTATAGCAGTGCATTACCCAGAGATCCCCCTTAACAGTGCGTCATCCACAGATCTCCATAACAGTGCGTCATCCGCAGATCCCCCATAACAGGGTGTTATCCACAGATCCCCATAACAGTGCATCAGCCACAGATCCCCATGACAGTGCCTTATCCACAGATCCCCATAACAGGGCCTCATCCACAGATCCCCATAACAGTGCATCATCCACAGATCCCCCATAACAGTGCATCATCTACAGATCCCCATAACAGTGCCTCATCCACAGACCCCCATAACAGTGCATCATCTACAGATCCCCATAACAGTGCATCATCCACAGATCCCACATAACAGTGCATCATCCACAGATCCCCATAACAGTGTGTCATCCACAGATCCCCCATAACAGGGCATCATCCACAGATCCCCCATAACAGAGCATCATCCACAGATCCCTATAGCAGTGCATTACCCACAGATCCCCCTTAACAGTGCGTCATCCACAGATCTCCATAACAGTGCGTCATCCGCAGATCCCCCATAACAGTGCGTTATCCACAGATCCCCATAACAGTGCATCAGCCACAGATCCCCATGACAGTGCCTTATCCACAGATCCCCATAACAGGGCCTCATCCACAGATCCCCCATAACAGTGCATCATCTACAGATCCCCATAACAGTGCCTCATCCACAGACCCCCATAACAGTGCATCATCTACAGATCCCCATAACAGTGCATCATCCACAGATCCCACATAACAGAGTATCATCCACAGATCTCCATAACAGTGTGTCATCCACAGATCCCCCATAACAGGGCATCATCCACAGATCCCCCATAACAGAGTATCATCCACAGATCTCCATAACAGTGCGTCATCCACAGATCCCCCATAACAGTGCGTTATCCACAGATCCCCATAACAGTGCATCAGCCACAGATCCCCCATAACAGTGCCTTATCCACAGATCCCCATAACAGGGCCTCATCCACAGATCCCCATAACAGTGCCTCATCCACAGACCCCCATAACAGTGCGTCATCCACAGATCCCACATAACAGTGCATCATCCACAGATCCCTCATAACAGTGCATCATCCACAGATCCCACATAACAGGGCATCATCCACAGATCCCCATAACAGGGCATCATCTACAGATCCCCCATAACAGTGCATCATCCACAGATCCCCCATAACAGTGCATCATCCCCAGATCCCCATAACAGTGCCTCATCCACAGATCCCCATAACAAAGCATCATTCACAGATCCCCATAACAGTGCCTCATCCCCAGATCCCCATAACAGTGCATCATCTACAGATCCCCATAACAGTGCATCATCCACAGATCCCACATAACAGTGCATCATCCACAGATCCCCATAACAGGGCATCATCTACAGATCCCCCATAACAGTGCATCATCCACAGATCCCCCATAACAGTGCATCATCCCCAGATCCCCATAACAGTGCCTCATCCACAGATCCCCCATAACAGTGCCTCATCCACAGATCCCCATAACAGAGCATCATCCACAGATCCCCATAACAGTGCGTCATCCACAGATCCCCCATAACAGTGCGTCATCCACAGATCTCCCATAACAGTGCGTCATCCACAGATCCCCCATAACAGTGCATCATCCACAGATCTCCCATAACAGTGCCTCATCCACAGATCCCCCATAACAGTGCTTCATCCCCAGATCCCCATAACAGTGCCTCATCCACAGATCCCCATAACAGAGCATCATTCACAGATCCCCATAACAGTGCATCCTCCACAGATCCCCCATAACAGTGCCTCATCCACAGATCCCCATAACAGAGCATCATTCACAGATCCCCATAACAGCGCATCATCCACAGATCCCCCATAACAGTGCGCGCTATAAAAATGTATAATAATAATAATAATCATCCACAGATCCCCCATAACAGTGCGTCATCCACAGATCCCCCATAACAGTGCATCATCCACAGATCCCCCATAACAGTGCATCATCCACAGATCCCCCATAACAGAGCGTCATCCGCAATCCCCCATAACAGATAGCCCCCAATGTATCACGTGACATGTCAGATGAACCACTTTGATAGATCGTCTTTTAGGTCACGTGATTAACACACAGGTGCTCTGCTGTACATCTGCAGAGGGAAAAATGACAGCAGAGTGCAAATTTTTTCCTTTATGTGCAGCACTAAATATAACATAGCGCTATAACTAATAGAGGATACTATGTAATAAGAAAAGTCGCTATATATAACAAGAGGACGCTGTAAAATACGGGACGGCACTATTATACAGTGAGGAAAATAAGTATTTGATCCACTGATGATTTTAGAAGTTTTCCAATCCACAAAGAATGGAGCGGTCTGTAATTATTATCAGAGGTACACTTCACCTGCGAGAGCCAGAATCTAAAAATAAAATCCAGAAAATCACATTGTATGATTCTTACATAGTTAATTTGCATTATTATTATTTATTTATATAGCACCATTACTTCCATGGTGCTGTACATGAGAAGGGGTTACATACAAATTACAGATATCACATACAGTAACAGCATTAAATAAGTATTTGATACAATAGAAAAACAGAGCTTAATATTTGGTCCAGAAACCTTTGTTTGCAGTTACAGAGGTTGGACGTTTCCTGTGGTTTTTGACCAGGTTTGCACACACTGCAGCAGGGATTTTGGCCCCCTCCTCCATACAGATCTTCTCCAGATCATTCAGGTTTTGGGGCTGTCGTTAAGCAACATTGAGTTTCAGCTCCTCCAAATATTTTCTATTGGGTTCAGGTCTGGATACTAGGCCACTCCACATTCTTGAAATGCTTCTTACGGAGCCACTCCTCTATTGCCCTGGCTGTGTGTTTTGAGTCATTGTCATGTTGGAAGACCCAATCATGACCCATCTTCAATGGTCTTACTGAGGTAAGGAGGTTGTTGGCCAAAACCTCATGATACATGACCCCATCCATCCATCCCTTAACTATGATGCAATTGTTCTGTCCCCTTTGCAGAAAAGCACCCTGAAAAGGTTTCCCCCACCATGCTTCACGGGTGGGATGGTGTTTGTCGGGTTATACTCATCCTTATTCCTCCAAACACAGCGAGTGGAGTTGATACTAGTTCTATTTTGTTCTCATCTGACCACATGATGACCTTCTCCCATGCCTCCTCTGGATAATTGAGATGGTCATTGGTGAAATTCAAACGGGCCTGGACATGTGCTGGTGTGAGCATGGGGACCTTGTGTCCTGCAGGATTTTGCTCCATGACAGTGTAGTGTTACTAATGGTAATATTTGAGACTGAGGTCCCAGCTCTCTTCAGGCCATTGACCAGGCTGTCCTGTATAGTTCTGGGCTGATTCCTGACCTTTCTCAGAATCTTCGTTACCCCATGAGGTGAGACCTTGCATGGAGCCCAAGACAGCGGAAGATTGACAGGCATCTTATGTTTCTTCCATTTTCTAATAATTGTGAAACAGTTGTTGCCTTCTCCCCAAGCTGTTTGCCTATTGTCCTGTATCCCATCCAAGGTCTGTTGTGCAGGTCTACAATTTTGTCCCTGGTGTTCTTATAAAGCTCTTTGGTCTTAGCCATGATGGAGAGGTTGGAGTGTGATTGATTGAGTGTGTGGATGTGGCACCCCAGGAGTTCGGGCACCACAGTGGTGCTGCCTTCCTCTCGGGGAGGGTTATGCCATGCCTGGACACAGGAAGGATCCGTTTGGCAGGTAAGCTGTAACACACAACACATTCTGAATCCAGGCCAGAAGGGGGAGCTCAAAACCCGGTTTTAGGGGAGCTTCTGGAACGCCCCGCCAGGGCAGCGGGGTAGTCGGTACCGGGTCCGGTCTTAAAGGGGATGTCACGGTGGCTGCGACCCGTCCGTGGCCCTGGGTGCCCAATTAAAGGGAAAGGTCTTTAAAGGGATTTGAAATGTCTATTGTTCGTGACGCCACCTGTGGTCAGTAGGGACTGACGCTGCTTAAAGGGCTGATGTTGTTGCAACAAGATGGTAACGCTTCCCACAGGTGATGCGGGGTCCCCAGGGCTTCCCAAGTGTATGGCAAGATGGTGTAAGCCGACGAGTAAGTGGAGGAGACAGAGTTTGCAGTCTTTTACCTGGTTTACTGATGGTAGCAGTCCTCAGTCCAGGGTACCAGGTGTAGGGTTGCTGTAGTCCGGCCGGCTTGGAGGCAATAAGGGATCCCACTTCAGGTGAGGTCCGTAAGACTATCCTACTTGCGCCAGATGGTGAGGTCCCTGCGGCTTAAAGCTTGCTGACAGAGTCCCCTCTCTCCTGTCCTAAGACAGATGTATGTTCGATAGGCAGTTTGAGCCTGTTTATAGGATCTCTTAGATGACCCGGCTCTTAGGGTTACTGCTTCACCTCAGACTTGTTACAGGCAATTGACATATTATTTATTATTATTTATTTATATAGCACCATTAACCGCTTCCCGACCTCCGTCGTACTATTACGGCGGAGGTTGGATCCCCTGCTTTGATGCGGGCTCCGGCACTGAACCCACCTCAAAGCCGGGACATGAACAGCTGACATGTGCCTGCAATAGTGGTGGGTGAAATCGCGATTAAACTGCAGCTTTTAGCCAGTTAAATGCCGCTGTCAAACTCTGACAGAGGCATTTAACCGGCGCTTCCGGCCGCGCGGCCGGAAATGGTCGCATCACCAACCCCGTCACATGATCGGGGGTCGGCGATGCGTCAGGATGGTAACCATAGAGGTCCTTGAGACCTCTATGGTTACTGATGCCGGCCTGCTGTGAGCGCCACCCTGTGGTCGGCGCTCACAGCACACCTGCATTTCAGCTACATAGGAGCGATCTGATGATCGCTGCTATGTAGCTGAGCCGATCGAGAGGCGCCTGCATCTAGCCTCCCATGGAGGCTATTAAAGCATGGCAAAAGTAAAAAAAAAATGTTTTAAAAAATATGAAAAAAATTAAAAAAATATAAAAGTTTAAATCATCCCCCCTTTCGCCCCATTCAAAATAAAACAATAAAAAAAATTGAAACCTACACATATTTGGTATCGCCGCGTTCAGAATCGCCTGATCTATCAATTAAAAAAGGATTAACCTGATCACTAAACGAAAAAAAAAATCGAAACGCCAGAATTATGGTTTTTTGGTCACCGCGACATTAAAATGTAATAACGGGCGATCAAAAGAATGTATCTGCACTAAAATGGTATCATTAAAAACGCCAGCTCAGCACGCAAAAATTGCGCAATTATTTTTTTTATCAAAGTTTGAAATTTTTTTTACCACTTAGATAAAACGTAACCTAGACATGTTTGGTGTCTATGAACTCGTAATGACCTGGAGAATCAAAATGGCTGGTCAGTTTTAGCATTTAGTGAAGCTAGCAAAAAAGCCAAACAAAAAAACAAGTGTGGGATTGCACTTTTTTTGCAATTTCACCGCACTTGGAATTTTTTCCCATTTTCTAGTACACGACATGCTAAAACCAATGATGTTGTTGAAAAGTGCAATTTGTCCCACAAAAAACAAGCCCTCACATGGCCATATTGATGGAAAAATAAAAAAGTTATGGCTCTGGGAAGGAGGGGAGCAAAAAACGAGAACGCAAAAACGGAAAAGGGCAAGGTCGTGAAGGGGTTAATTCCATGGTGCTGTACATGAGAAGGGGTTACATACAGGGTTATAGATATCATTAACTGTAAACAAATTTACAATGACAGACTGGTACAAAGGGGAGAGGACCCTGTCATTGCGGACTTACATTCTTTGGGATAATGGGGAAGAATGTTGTGAATTCCGCTCTTGGGCTCCCTCTGGTGGTTGTAAGTGGCACTTTTGTGAGTTCTGCTCTTGGGCTCCCTCCGGTGGTTTTAAGTGGAATGGCTGCTCCTTGGATTTAGCAGTCTGCAGTTGCTTCCACTGATTGTCTTTCTGCTCGGCTATTTATGCCTGGCTCTTCCCTTCAGCCAGTGCCACTTGTCTATGGTTCCTGGTTGGATTCACATCTCTGCTTGGATTTCCCTGATTTCCTGACCAGTTCAGCAAAGATAAGTCCTTGCTTTGCTCTTTTCTGTCCACATGTTGTGGACTTATTCGTTCTGTGCATTCTATGTTTTGTCCAGCTTGTCAGTATGGATTAATTCAGTTAAGCTGGAAGCTCTGGGAAGCAGATTTACCCTCCACACCTTTAGTCAGGTGTGGAGATTTTTGTAAACTCTGTGTGGATTTTTGTAGTTTTTAATACTGACCGCACAGTATTCTGTCCTGTCCTATCTATCTAGCTAGACTGGCCTCCTTTGCTACATCCTGGTTTCATTCTATGTATGTCTTTTCTCTCTCCACTCACAGTCATTACTTGTGGGGGGCTATCTATCCTTTGGGGATTTTCTCTGAGGCAAGATAGCTTTCCTGTTTCTATCTTTAGGGGTAGTTAGCTCTCAGGCTGTGACGAGGTGTCTAGGGAGTGACAGGAACATCCCACAGCTACTTCTAGTGTTGTGTTGAGCTTAGGGACTGCGGTCAGTACAGGTACCAACTCCTTCAGAGCTCGGCCCATGTTGCTCCTAAAACACCAGTTCATAACAGAAGAAACAGGAGGTCGGTGTTCTGCAGCACTGGTGGTGGTGAGGCGGCAGCTCTGGCAGTGGTGACGCGGCAGCTTGGGTGGTTGGTGAGGTGGCAGCTCTGGTGGTAGTGACGCAGCAGCTCAGGTGGTTGGTGATGTGGCAGCAGCTCGGGTGATTGGTGAGGCGGCAGCTCAGGTGGTTGGTGGGGCGGCAGCTCGGGTGGTTGGTGAGGCTGCAGCTCTGGTGGTTGGTGAGGTGGCAGCTCGGGTGGTTGGTGAGGCAGCAGCACAGGTGGAAGGTGAGGCAGCAGCTCGGGCGGTTGGTGAGGCTGCAGCTCGGGTGGTTGGTGAGGCGGCAGCTCGGGTGGTTGGTGAGGCGGCAGCTCGGGTGGTTGGTGAGGCGGTAGAATGGTTATTGCAGGCTATAGGCTTTCCTGAAGAGCTGGGTTTTTCAGGTTCCGTCTGAAGGAGCCGAGGGTGTTGGATAGTCGGACGTGGTGAGGCATGGAATTCCAGAGGATGGGAGATATTCGGGAGAAATCTTGGAGGCGGTTGAGTGAGGAGCGGATAAGTGTGGAGGAGAGAAGGAGGTCTTGGGAGGATCAAAGATTATGTGAGGGAAGATAGTGGGAGATTAGTTCTGAGATATAGGGGGGGGACATAGACAACTGGCAAGGACTAATGAGTCCTGCAAACCTAAATACCCCAGTCAGAACTGCAATTAGCAGATACACCTTTCCAAGCCTGCAGCCCAGGGACAACTGCATTACCATCTACAACCACCGGAGGGAGCCCAAAAGCAGAATTCACAACAGTACCCCCCCTTGAGGAGGGGTCACCGAACCCTCACCAGAGCCCCCAGGCCGATCAGGATGAGCCAGATGAAAGGCACGAACCAAATCAGCAGCATGGACATCAGAGGCAAAAACCCAAGAATTATCCTCCTGGCCATAACCCTTCCATTTGACCAGGTACTGAAGCTTCCACCTCGAAAAACGGGAATACAAAATCTTCTCAACAACATATTCCAACTCCCCATCAACCAACACAGGGGCCGGAGGATCAACAGAGGGAACAACGGGCTCCACATATTTCCGCAATAAAGATCTATGGAAGACATTATAGATAGCAAAAGAGGCCGGAAGCGCCAGTCGAAAAGACACCGGATTAATAATCTCAGAAATCCTATAAGGACCAATAAACCGAGGCTTAAACTTAGGAGAAGAAACCTTCAAAGGAACATGACGGGAAGACAACCAGACCAGATCTCCAACCCGAAGCCGGGAACCAACACACCGACGACGGTTAGCAAAACGTTGAGCCTCCTCCTGAGACAACACCAAATTGTCCACCACATGAGCCCAAATCTGCTGCAACCTGTCCACCACAGAATCCACACCAGGACAGTCAGAAGGCTCAACCTGCCCAGAAGAAAAACGAGGATGAAAACCAAAATTACAAAAGAAAGGCGAAACCAAGGTAGCAGAACTAGCCCGATTATTAAGGGCAAACTCGGCCAATGGTAAGAAGGCCACCCAATCATCCTGATCAGCAGACACAAAGCATCTCAAATAAGTCTCCAAAGTCTGATTAGTTCGCTCGGTCTGGCCATTTGTCTGAGGATGAAACGCAGAAGAAAAAGACAAATCAATGCCCAGCCTAGCACAAAAGGCCCGCCAAAACCTAGAAACAAACTGGGAACCTCTGTCGGACACAATATTCTCCGGAATACTATGCAAACGGACCACATGCTGAAAAATCAACGGAACCAAATCCGAAGAGGAAGGCAATTTAGGCAAAGGCACCAAATGAACCATCTTAGAGAACCGGTCACAAACAACCCAGATAACCGACATCCTCTGGGAAACCGGAAGATCGGAAATAAAATCCATAGAAATATGCGTCCAGGGCCTCTCAGGGACCGGCAATGGCAAAAGCAACCCACTAGCACGGGAACAACAAGGCTTGGCCCGCGCACAAGTCCCACAGGACTGCACAAAAGAACGCACATCACGCGACAAAGAAGGCCACCAAAAGGACCTACCAACCAAGTCTCTGGTACCAAAAATGCCAGGATGACCAGCCAACACGGAACAGTGAACCTCAGAAATCACTCTACTAGTCCATCTGTCAGGAACAAACAGTTTCCCCACAGGACAGCGGTCAGGTTTATCAGCCTGAAATTCTGTCATGATCCCAATGGCAGGGGATCACAAAAGGACAAGCACAAAAACAAAACAAGCTCTAGGGTGATGGAACCTGAGCTGACCGCGATCCTGAACCTAAACACACAACTAGCAGTAGCCGGGGAACGTGCCTACGATGATTCCTAGACGTCTCGCGCCAGCCGAAGGATTAATTTCCCCTATTAGAAGAAACACAGACCTCACTTGCCTCCAGAGAAACACCCCACAGAAATAGCAGCCCCCCACATGTAATAACGGTGAAATGAGAGGAAAGCACATACGTAGTTATGAAAATAGAATCAGCAAAAATGAGGCCCGCTAAAGCTAGATAGCAGAGGATACAAAAGTGAACTGCGCGGTCAGCGAAAAACCCTTCAAAAAACCATCCTGAAATTACTTGAACTCATGTGCCAACTCATGGAACATGAGGAGTAATTTCAGCCCACTAGAGCAACCAGCAGCAAGGAATCACATATCTGCAAGCTGGACTAAGACAAAAATTAAACAAAACGTGGAACAGGAAAATCAAAACTTAGCTTGTCCTGAAGATAACAGACGCAGGTAGCAGAGGTAAAAAGACACACTGATTACATTGATAGCCGGCGAGGAAATGACAAAAAAGCCAGGTTAAATAGGAAACTCCCATAACCTGATGGAACAGGTGGACACCAGAGACCGCAGAGAACACAAGTCACCCAGTACCATCAGTAACCACCAGAGGGAGCCCAAAAACAGAACTCACAACAGTACCCCCCCCCTTGAGGAGGGGTCACCGAACCCTCACGAGAACCACCAGGGCGACCAGGATGAGCCCTATGAAAAGCACGGACCAAATCGGCAGCATGAACATCAGAGGCAATCACCCAAGAATTATCCTCCTGACCATAACCCTTCCACTTGACCAAATACTGGAGTTTCCATCTGGAAACACGAGAATCCAAGATCTTCTCCACAACATACTCCAATTCACCCTCCACCAGCATCGGAGCAGGAGGCTCAAGCGAAGGAACAACAGGTACCTCATACTTCCACAACAACGACCGATGGAACACATTATGAATAGCAAACGATGCCGGGAGATCAAAACGAAACGACACAGGGTTAAGAATTTCCAAGATCCTATAGGGACCGATGAACCGAGGCTTGAACTTAGGAGAAGAGACCTTCATAGGAACAAAACGAGAAGACAACCACACCAAGTCCCCAACAAGAAGTCGAGGACCCACGCGGCGACGGCGATTAGCAAACTGCTGAGCCCTCTCCTGGGACAACTTCAAATTGTCCACCACATGACTCCAAATCTGATGCAACCTATCCACCACCATGTCCACTCCAGGACAATCAGAAGGTTCCACCTGATCAGAGGAAAAACGAGGATGAAACCCCGAATTACAAAAGAAAGGAGAAACCAAGGTAGCAGAACTAGCCCGATTATTAAGGGCAAACTCGGCAAGCGGCAAAAAGGAAACCCAGTCATCTTGATCAGCAGAAACAAAACACCTTAAATAAGTTTCTAAAGTCTGATTAGTTCGTTCCGTCTGGCCATTCGTCTGGGGATGGAATGCAGACGAAAAGGACAAATCAATGCCCATCTTAGCACAGAACGTCCGCCAAAATCTAGACACAAACTGGGATCCCCTGTCAGAAACGATGTTCTCCGGAATGCCATGCAAACGGACCACGTTTTGAAAAAACAGAGGGACCAACTCAGAGGAGGAAGGTAACTTAGGCAAGGGTACCAGATGAACCATCTTAGAAAAGCGGTCACACACAACCCATATGACGGACATTTTTTGAGAGACAGGGAGATCCGAAATAAAGTCCATGGAAATGTGTGTCCAAGGCCTCTTCGGGATAGGCAAAGGTGACAACAATCCACTGGCCCGAGAACAGCAAGGCTTAGCCCGAGCGCAAACTCCACAAGACTGCACGAAAGAACGCACATCCCTCGACAAGGAAGGCCACCAAAAAGACCTGGCCACCAAGTCTCTAGTACCAAATATTCCAGGATGACCTGCCAACACAGAAGAATGGACCTCAGAGATGACTCTACTGGTCCAATTATCCGGAACAAACAGTCTTTCTGGCGGACAACGATCAGGTTTATCCGCCTGAAACTCCTGCAAAGCACGTCGCAAGTCTGGGGAGACAGCCGACAAAATCACCCCATGCCTAAGGATACCAGTGGGCTCAGAATTTCCAGGGGAGTCAGGCACAAAACTCCTAGAAAGAGCATCCGCCTTCACATTCTTTGAACCTGGCAGGTATGAAACCACAAAATTGAAATGGGAGAAAAACAGTGACCAACGAGCCTGTCTAGGATTCAGACGCTTGGCAGACTCAAGGTACATCAGATTTTTGTGATCAGTCAAGACCACCACACGATGTCTAGCACCCTCAAGCCAATAACGCCACTCCTCAAATGCCCACTTCATGGCCAAAAGCTCCCGATTACCAACATCATAATTCCGTTCAGCGGGCGAAAATTTTCTAGAAAAGAACGCACATGGCATCATCACTGAGCCATCGGAGCTTCTCTGTGACAAAACCGCCCCCGCTCCGATCTCGGAAGCATCAACCTCAACCTGAAAAGGAAGCGAGGTATCTGGCTGACGCAACACAGGAGCAGAAGAAAACCGGCGCTTAAGTTCCTGAAAGGCCTCCACAGCCGCAGGAGACCAATCAGTAACATCAGCACCCTTCTTAGTCAAATCCGTCAAAGGCTTAACAACACTAGAAAAATTAGTTATGAAGCGACGATAAAAATTAGCAAAGCCCAAGAACTTCTGTAGACTCTTAAGAGATGTAGGCTGCGTCCAGTCACAAATAGCCTGAACCTTGACGGGATGCATCTCAATAGTAGAAGGGGAAAAAATATACCCCAAAAAAGAAATCTTCTGGACTCCAAAGAGACACTTTGAGCCTTTTACAAACAAGGAATTGGCCCGCAGGACCTGAAACACCTTCCTGACCTGCTGAACATGAGACTCCCAGTCATCAGAAAAAACCAAAACATCATCCAAATACACGATAATAAATTTATCCAGATATTCACGGAAAATATCGTGCATAAAAGACTGGAAGACAGAAGGAGCATTAGAAAGTCCAAAAGGCATCACCAAATACTCGAAATGGCCCTCAGGCGTATTAAATGCGGTTTTCCACTCATCACCCTGCCTTATCCGCACAAGATTATACGCACCCCGAAGATCAATCTTAGTGAACCATTTAGCCCCCTTAATGCGAGCGAACAAATCAGTCAACAATGGCAAAGGATACTGATATTTGACTGTAATCTTATTCAAAAGACGATAATCTATGCAAGGCCTCAAGGAACCATCTTTTTTGGCCACGAAAAAAAACACCTGCTCCTAAAGGGGACGAAGATGGACGGATATGTCCCTTTTCCAAGGACTCCTTAACATAATTCCGCATAGCAGTATGCTCTGGCACTGACAGATTGAACAAACGACCTTTAGGGAATTTACTGCCAGGAATCAAATCTATAGCACAATCGCAATCCCAGTGAGGAGGAAGCGAACTGAGCTTAGGCTTCTCAAGAACTTCACGATAATCAGACAAAAATACCGGAACCTCAGAAGGAGTAGATGAAGCGATAGAAATCGGAGATGCATCATCATGAACCCCCTGACATCCCCAGCTTAACACAGACATTGTTTTCCAGTCCAGGACTGGGTTATGAGTTTGTAACCATGGCAGACCAAGCACTAAGACATCATGTAAATTATACAGTACCAGGAAGCGAATCACCTCCTGATGAACGGGAGTCATACGCATGGTCACTTGTGTCCAGTACTGAGGTTTATTCATAGCCAAAGGTGTAGAGTCAATTCCTTTCAAAGGAATAGGAACTTCCAGAGGTTCCAGACTAAACCCACAGCGATTGGCAAATGACCAATCCATAAGACTCAGGGCAGCGCCTGAATCCACATAAGCATCGACGATAATGGATGATAATGAACAAATCAGAGTCACAGACAGAATGAACTTAGACTGTAAAGTACCAATGGCAACAGACTTATCAACCTTTTTTGTGCGTTTAGAGCATGCTGATATAACATGAGCTGAATCACCACAATAAAAACACAATCCATTTTTCCGCCTATAATTTTGCCGTTCACTTCTGGACTGAATTCTATCACATTGCATTATCTCAGGTGCCTGTTCAGAAGACACCGCCAAATGGTGCACAGGTTTGCGCTCCCGTAAACGCCGATCAATCTGAATAGCCATAGTCATGGACTCATTCAGACCTGTAGGCGCCGGGAACCCCACCATAACATCTTTAATGGCCTCAGAAAGGCCATCTCTGAATTTTGCAGCCAGAGCGCACTCATTCCACTGAGTAAGCACCGACCATTTCCGAAATTTCTGACAATATATTTCTGCTTCATCTTGCCCCTGAGAGAGAGCCAATAAAGCTTTTTCAGCCTGAATCTCTAGGTTAGGTTCCTCATAGAGCAAACCCAATGCCAGAAAAAACGCATCCACATTGAGCAACGCAGGATCCCCTGGTGCCAATGCAAATGCCCAATTCTGAGGGTCACCCCGCCGGAAAGATATAACAATCTTAACCTGCTGAGCAGGGTCTCCAGAGGAGCGAGATTTCAAGGAAA
Organism: Ranitomeya imitator; assembly: GCF_032444005.1. Lineage (NCBI taxonomy): Eukaryota > Metazoa > Chordata > Amphibia > Anura > Dendrobatidae > Ranitomeya > Ranitomeya imitator. The sequence continues at coordinate 14,962,706 of NC_091284.1, read as the reverse complement.
GAAACAACTTGCAATTGTTCCTAAAATTCAGAAAACTAGATCTATCTCCAGAAAAAAACTCTGGGATAGGAATTCTAGGTTCAGACATAGGAGTATGTACAACAAAATCTTGTATATTTAGAACCTTAGCAGCAAGATTATTCAGGCTGGAAGCCAAACTCTGGACGTCCATGATAAACAGCTGAGGTCAGAGCCATTCAAGGATTAAGAGGAGGAAAGAAGCAGCCAAGCTGCAATTAAGGCTAGGCAGCAAACACTGAGGAGGGAAAAAAAAAAAAACAACTTCCTCAGACTACTTTTCCTCCTACTTCAGCCAAAACGATGACCAATTTTTTCTGGCCGGCTATACTGTCATGATCCCAATGGCAGGGGATCACAAAAGGACAAGCACAAAAACAAAACAAGCTCTAGGGTGATGGAACCTGAGCTGACCGCGATCCTGAACCTAAACACACAACTAGCAGTAGCCGGGGAACGTGCCTACGATGATTCCTAGACGTCTCGCGCCAGCCGAAGGATTAACTTCCCCTATTAGAAGAAACACAGACCTCACTTGCCTCCAGAGAAACACCCTACAGAAATAGCAGCCCCCCACATGTAATAACGGTGAAATGAGAGGAAAGCACATACGTAGTTATGAAAATAGAATCAGCAAAAATGAGGCCCGCTAAAGCTAGATAGCAGAGGATACAAAAGTGAACTGCGCGGTCAGCGAAAAACCCTTCAAAAAACCATCCTGAAATTACTTGAACTCATGTGCCAACTCATGGAACATGAGGAGTAATTTCAGCCCACTAGAGCAACCAGCAGCAAGGAATCACATATCTGCAAGCTGGACTAAGACAAAAATTAAACAAAACGTGGAACAGGAAAATCAAAACTTAGCTTGTCCTGAAGATAACAGACGCAGGTAGCAGAGGTAAAAAGACACGCTGATTACATTGATAGCCGGCGAGGAAATGACAAAAAAGCCAGGTTAAATAGGAAACTCCCATAACCTGATGGAACAGGTGGACACCAGAGACCGCAGAGAACACAAGTCACCCAGTACCATCAGTAACCACCAGAGGGAGCCCAAAAACAGAACTCACAACAAAATTCCTGAAGAACCTGTCGTAAATCAGGGAAAATGGCAGAAAGGACCACCCCTTCTTTCAGAATACTGACCGGTTCTAAGACCTCAGGAGAATCAGGCAAAAAACTCCTAGAGAGGGCATCAGCCTTAATATTCTTAGAACCCGGAAGGTACGAGACCACAAAATCAAAACGGGAAAAAAACAAAGACCATCGAGCCTGTCTAGGATTCAGCCGTTTGGCAGACTCGAGGTAAATCAAATTCTTATGATCAGTCAAGACCACAATACGGTGCTTAGCTCCCTCAAGCCAATGTCGCCACTCCTCAAACGCCCACTTCATAGCCAACAACTCCCGATTGCCGACATCATAATTGCGTTCAGCAGGCGAAAACTTACGGGAAAAGAAGGCACACGGTTTCATTAAGGAACCAACAGGATCCCTCTGAGACAAAATGGCCCCTGCCCCAATCTCAGAACCTCAACCTGAAACGGAAGAGAAACATCCGGTTGACGCAACACCGGAGCAGAAGTAAAACGACGTTTAAGCTCCTGAAAGGCAGAGACAGCCGCAGAGGACCAATTCGCCACATCAGCGCCTTTCTTCATCAAATTGGTCAAGGGTTTAACCACGCTGGAAATATTAGCAATGAAACGGCGATAAAAATTTGCAAAACCCAAAAATTTCTGAAGGCTCTTCACAGATGTGGGCTGAATCCAATCATGAATGGCCTGAACCTTAACCAGATCCATCTCTATAGAAGAGGGAGAAAAAATAAAGCCCAAAAAAGAGACCTTCTGCACCCCAAAGAGACACTTAGACCCTTTCACAAACAGGGCATTGTCACGAAGGATCTGAAATACCATCCTGACCTGTTCCACATGAGACTCCCAATCATCGGAAAAAATCAAAATATCGTCCAAATATACAATCAAGAACTTATCAATATAAGTCCGGAAGATATCATGCATGAAGGACTGAAAAACAGATGGAGCATTAGTGAGCCCCGAATGGCATCACAAGGTATTCAAAATGGCCTTCGGGCGTGTTAAACGCAGTTTTCCATTCATCACCCTGCTTAATACGAACAAGATTATATGCACCCCGAAGGTCAATCTTCGTAAACCAACTAGCTCCCTTAATCCTAGCAAACAAATCGGTAAGCAAAGGTAAAGGGTATTGAAACTTGACCGTGATTTTATTCAAGAGGCGATAATCAATACAGGGTCTCAAGGAACCATCTTTTTTAGCAACAAAAAAGAACCCCGCTCCCAACGGTGAAGAAGATGGCCGAATATGCCCTTTCTCCAAAGACTCCTTAATATAGCTCCGCATGGCGGTATGTTCAGGCACAGACAGGTTGAAAAGTCGACCCTTAGGAAACTTACAGCCTGGAATCAAGTCAATAGCACAATCGCAGTCCCTGTGCGGTGGAAGGAAACTGGACTTGGGCTCATCGAATACATCCTGAAAATCAGACAAAAACTCTGGAATTTCAGAAGAGGAAGAAGAGGAGATTGACATCAAAGGAACATCATTATGAACCCCCTGACAACCCCAACTAGTCACAGACATGGACTTCCAATCCAACACAGGATTATGTACCTGCAACCACGGAAAACCCAGCACCATAGCATCATGCAAATTATGCAACACCAGAAATCGACAATCTTCCTGATGGGCTGGCGCCATGCGCATGGTCACCTGTGTCCAAAACTGGGGCTTATTTTTAGCCAAAGGTGTAACATCAATGCCCCTTAAAGGAATAGGGTTCTGCAAAGGCTGCAAGGGAAAACCACAACGCCTGGCAAAGTCAAAGTCCATTAAGTTCAAGGCGGCGCCTGAATCCACAAACGCCATGACAGAAAATGATGACAATGAGCAGATCAAGGATACAGATAACAGAAATTTAGGTTGTACAGTACTGATGGTAAATGAACTAGCGATCCTGTTATGACCTGGTGGTTAGGAGCACCCGGAATGACCTGATAGTTAAAACTCACGCAGGACAAGCTCTGGGATATGGGAGCTCTGCTGACCGCAATCCCTAATCCTATCACACACACTAGAAATAGAGCGCTCCTGACGCTCCCTAGGCGCCTCGTCACAGCCTAAGAGCTAGCTAGCCCTAGAGATAGAAAATAAAGCCTACCTTGCCTCAGAGAAATTCCCCAAAGGAAAAGGCAGCCCCCCACATATATTGACTGTGAGTAAAGGTGAAAGTCACAAACGCAGAAATGAAACAGGTTTCAGCAAAGGGAGGCCAGACTTACTAAATAGACAGAGGATAGGAAAGGTAGCTTTGCGATCAGCACAAAAAACTACAAAAGACCACGCAGAGTGTGCAAAAAAGACCTCCGCACCGACTAACGGTGCGGAGACGCCACTCTGCATCCCAGAGCTTCCAGCTAGCAAGACAAAATCATGATATCCAGCTGGACAAGAAAACAATGAACGAATTAGATATTATCAGGAACTTAGCTTCTGCTGGAGTAGACAGGTCACCAGAAAGATCCAGGAGCGAACTGAACCAATGCAGAAACATTGACAGCTGGCATGGAGTAACGATCTAAGAGGAGTTAAATAGAGAAGCCAACCAAAGGATAAACCATGTCACCTGTGTAAGGAACCTCAGAAGCAGCAGCTCCACTGACAGCCACCAGAGGGAGCCCACGGACAGAACTCACCGAAGTACCATTCACGACCACAGGAGGGAGCTTGACAACAGAATTCACAACACGATCCTCTTTGTCCGCTTAGGGCAGACTGAAATGACATGAGAAGCGTCGCCACAATAATAACACAACCCATTCTGACGTCTGAATCCTTGTCGTTCCGTTCTAGACAGAATCCTATCACACTGCATTGGCTCAGGAATCTGCTCTGAGGACAACATCACAGCGCGCACAGTTCTGCGCTCCCGCAAGCGCCGGTCAATCTGAATGGCCAGAGACATAGAATCACTCAGACCGGAAGGCGTGGGAAACCCCACCATAACATCTTTAACGGATTCAGAAAGACCCTCTCTGAAAATTGCCGCCAAAGCATCATTATTCCATTTAGTCAGCACAGACCATTTTCCGAATTTCTGACAATACAATTCTGCCGCCTCTTGACCCTGAGACAGGGCCAACAAGGTCTTCTCAGCTTGATCCACAGAATTAGGTTCATCATATAGTAATCCCAAAGCCTGAAAAAAGGAGTCTATATTAAGCAAAGCCGGATTCCCAGATTCCAGGGAAAACGTCCAATCCTGCAGGTCGCCACGCAGCAGGGAGATGACGATTTTTACCTGCTGAATGGAATCACCGTAGGATCAAGGTCTAAGAGCAAAAAACAGTTTACAGTTGTTTTTAAAACTCAAAAATTTGGACCTGTCACCAAAAAACAAATCAGGAGTAGGAATCTTTGGTTCTAAAGCAGGAGTCTGAACAATATAATCTGAAATACCCTGTACCCTAGCAGCAAGCTGGTCTACACGAGAAGCTATTTCCTGAACATTCATGCTAGCACAAAGCTCCTCAGCCACCCAGAGATAAAGAGGGAAGAGAAAATAAAGCAGACTGAAGAAAAAAAAATGGCTCAACACCTTTCTTCCCTTCTTCTGAGAAGCATTTAACTCATTATGGGCCAGTTGTACTGTTGTGATCCGGTGACCTTGGAGGAGCATGAAAACTTTCACTGGAGTAGGTGGTAACTATACTGACCGCAAATCCTGATCTTAACAGCGCAACTAGAAGTAGCCGTGGGGTGTACCTAACAAATCCTAGACACCTCGTCACAGCCGGAGGACTAAATACCCCTAAAGAGAGCAGTAGGCTTATATTGTATGTTAAGCAGGTCTGTGGGTGAGGCGAGGTGGGGTTTGGGACAGAGGGGGAGATAGTTATTTGGTTTGAGGGTGCAGGGGTAAAGGTTAGCGAAGGAGAGTGAGGAATAGTGGAGCGAAAACAGTGAGGACAAATGTGAGTATGGTTAAATAGTAAGGGAAGAAAAGAAAAGCAAGTAAAATTAGAATACATGAGCCTTACCGTCTGGCCGATTTCTGGTGATACACTTAAAAGATGTCACTTCAAATGATGTCACATCTGACTACAGTCAAATCTGACCAGCTCCATTCAACTTATACCATTCAAGAGTCCACGAAATGAAGCCAGGTGAGAGAGGGAGGGGGAGGATGAAGGAGGTGGAGGACAGTCCACAGCAGGGGACAATTAGCAGATTGCAGTTAAATGAACATTTGACTGCCATCAAAGCTGAAGATAGAATAAGATAGGAGGATAGTGTTAGGGTACCGTCACACAGTGGCACTTTTGTCGCTACGACGGTACGATTCGTGACGTTCCAGCGATATCGTTACGATATCGCTGTGTCTGACACGCAGCAGCGATCAGGCCCCTGCTGAGAATCGTACGTCGTAGCAGATCGTTTGGAACTTTCTTTCGTCGCTGGATCTCCCGCTGTCATCGCTGGATCGGTGTGTGTGACACCGATCCAGCGATGCTTTCGCTTGTAACCAGGGTAAACATCGGGTTACTAAGCGCAGGGCCGCGCTTAGTAACCCGATGTTTATCCTGGTTACCATCGTAAATGTAAAAAAAAAAAAACAGTACATACTTACATTCCGGTGTCCGTCAGGTCCCTTGCCGTCTGCTTCCCGCACTGCGTGACTGCCGGCCGTAAAGTGAAAGCAGAGCACAGCGGTGACGTCACCGCGTCACCGCTGTGCTGTGCTTTCACTTTACGGGCGGCAGTCACTCAGTGCGGGAAGCAGACGGCAAGGGACAGACATCGGAATGTAAGTATGTACTGTTTGTTTGTTTTTTACGCTGGTAAACAGGGTAAATATCGGGTTACTAAGTTCGGCCCTGCGCTTAGTAACCCGATGTTTACCCTGGTTACCCGGGGACCTCGGCATCGTTGGTCGCTGGAGAGCTGTCTGTGTGACAGCTCTCCAGCGACCACACAACGACTTACCAACGATCACGGCCAGGTCGTATCGCTGGTCGTGATCGTTGGTAAATCGTATAGTGTAACGGTACCCTTAGGTGTGAAAAGCATGGATATATCAGCATGCAATAAATTAGAAGCATGATTCATGGAATTAAAAGTCAGGGAAAAAGTAGCAGCGTACCAGGTAGAACAGGGGGAGAGAGGTGCATGGAATTCCGGGGTGCAGTGGGTATTCCAGGTTAAAAGACAGTTCAGATGTACCAGGTAGAACAGGGGAGAGAGGTGCATGGAATTCAGGGGTGCAGTGGGTATTCCAGGTTAGAAGACAGTTCAGACGTACCAGGTAGAACAGGGGGAGAGAGGTGCATGGAATTCAGGGGTGCAGTGGGTATTCCAGGTTAGAAGACAGTTCAGACGTACCAGGTAGAACAGGGGGAGAGAGGTGCATGGAATTTAGGGGTGCAGTGGGTATTCCAGGTTAGAAGACAGTTCAGATGTACCAGGTAGAGCAGGAGGAGAGAGGTGCATGGAATTCAGGGGTGCATATAGTACTATGCCCTCTGGTTCTGTCGCTCGTCCTGGAGAACAACAAGACCTCGGGCTCCCGGTACCCAGCTTCTGTGCTCTGGCTCTGAGGGAGTCCTTCTGCTGTTCCCCTCCTGAGCCCTTTCCTCCACTGTGCTTCTTCCCTCTAAGCTCCTTCACAATTCAACTCTCCTTCTGCTTCTCACTCTTTCCAGGGGCAGCAGCCCCCTCGTGGCTGCTCGGCCCCTACGTCTGCTCCAGACATCGTTCTCCTCTTCTCACTCCTCTACAACTCGCTACTAACTGACTGGCTCCTCCTCCAGACCAGGACACATGAAGTCTAAGGAAGTTCCCCTGAATCCGGGTCCTGAGCTCCCCCTCTTGTCCTAGATTCAGATGTGTTGAATGTAAGTGCCTTACCTGATAGAAAGAATCCCCCTTGCCTCCAAGCATGACATCACTCTCCCTGAAGGGAAGGCAACATCACTGCAGCAACCGGCTACCTGGGGTGCTACACTTCCCTCAATTTACATCTTGGTCTGGAGGAGGAGTCAGGCAGTCTAGTGCAGACAAGCAGAGAGTGAGGGAGGATGTAGGAACCTAAGAGCTAAAGGAGGGCTGCGACAGGGCCTCCTTATAGCTAGAGCGCAAGAACCGGGCATCGGGAGCTCGAGGTTGTGGCCAACTGCAAGTCCCACAGCAGAACCGGAGGGCAGAAAGTTTAAAGCAACTTGCCCACATTAAACCTGGAGTACAGCAGCATTCCAGAGCCTGGAGTCACCGTATAAAGAGACCCCAGCTAAACGGCTCAAGCTGCCTACCATACAGGTACTGTCCCAGGACAGGCGAGAAGTGTACCTTGTCACACAACCACAGGTAGCAAGAGACCAGAAACCAGCGCATAGTGGAAGCCTCCCAAACTGGCCTGTCAAAGGGATTCCCACATATTTCCGGGCTGCATGGACTCCATCAACACCTGTTGCCAGTACCCTGGACTGAGGTTGACTACAACTTCAGTAAACCAGGTAAAGACTGCAACCCTGTGTCCTCCATTTATTTAGCGGCAACCCACCATCCTTGCTCACTACACTGGGAGCCCTGGGGATCCAACTTCACCTGTGGGAAGTTATACCATCTAGCTGCCATAACATCACCCCAGAGGACCCTTCTAAGCAGTGTTGGTCCCCACTGACCGAATACCACAGGTGGCGTTACGAACACAAACTTTATTCACCAAACCCTTAAAAGACTTTTCCCTTTTATTTGAGTGCCCAGGGCCACGGACCAGGTTGCAGCCACCGTGACATCCCCTTTAAATGCGACCGGACCCTGTACAGAGTACCCCACTGTCCTGGGGGGCGACTCATGGACAGGTGTCTTTTATACAGGTATCAAGTTCAAACAGGTGTGTCATGATATGTACTTTTGCCCTGTCCTGTATTTGAATAATATGCCATTTGATATATGTAACTGTTCTCTGGTTTCTATTAGCTGTAATTTATGTATTTTCTTGGCTGGGAGTTCACCTGTAACAATGTCTCCTTCCCCCAATACTTGCAGCCCTAAGCTCTTATGTAATTAAGCTTTGTCAACATCACTAGTGGAGGAATAGCCATTATTCCTCACAGCAGGGGGGCTAGTCAAATGTACATATTACATAGACTATGTGGAGCCCACCAGTCTAGAATCTTCTGGTGGACCCAACCATTGAATAGAAGGCGTAACCCCTACCCCTTCATGGGCGGATCCCAGGAGCTCAGACAATCCATTCTTATTTTGAGATCAGATGTGAGTTGATCCTTGAAGGAGAAGGAGTGGGGATTCTTAGCTGAGGCAAGACCCCACGCCCATCTAGGACTGTGGAAGCGAACGGGGCGAGACTTGAGCTGAGGACATATCTTGTCGTTTGTGAGATTTGGGATCCCTTGGACTATTGCTTTGTTACCTGGCACAAGGATTATCGGGAGGTGCCCCCGAACCTGTTCCATTGGACTAATTGTGGACTCTGTAGATCTACCTGCATGTGTTGTTCCAGCGTTCTTGATAATAAATCTGTTGAATCATCCCTCGGCCTGTTGTCCCTACTTGCTCTGCCGTACACCCCGTCACAAACTGGTGGCAAGCAGTGGGACCAGAGCAGAAGGAATGGAGGACAAAGGCCCATCAACATCGGGAACCAGCACCGCAGAGTACAAGATCTGGACTTTGGGGAGCCTACAATCAAAGGCCCGTGAAGTAGGAGTCCGTTTTAAGGGACTCTCCAAGGAGCAGCTTATTGAGGCTTTGGAAGGAGTTCGCCTGCAAGATGACGCTGAGGAAGGATCCTCACAGCAAATGGAGGAAAGACTGCAGCCAGAGGTAAATACCCTAAAAAGTCAGTGGGTTGTGTGGTACGAGGAGGAGTTGGCATTGCTGGGAGAAGAGGCCACCATAGACTATAAGAAAGAGGCCATTCACCGAGCTCAGGAGAGGGAGAGGGAGGCCATTCACAGAGCCGAGGAGAGGGAGGCCATTCACAGAGCCGAGGACAGAGCTCAGGAGATGGCATTGCTGGAGAGGCAGATCGCTTTGGAAGCAGCTAGAAGCTCCAGACAGACTCTAACCCCAGCACCCACCATGAGGGAACTCCCCAGAGTGTCCCGCAAAGACTTCAAGCCCTTTAATGAGGCTGCAGGCGATATTGAGGGCTTCTTCCAGGACTTTGAGCATCAGTGTCGATTAATGGAAGTCCCGGAAAGGGACCGAGTCCGACATCTGGTGGGGCTCTTAGAGGGTGGAGCTGCCACAGCCTATAGAGCTATGGACCCTCAGGGGAACTGTGAGTATGCGGAGATTAAACGGACTATTCTAGAACATTATGCTGTTACCCCAGACACTTACAGGACTCAGTTCCGTACTTTAGCCTGTGATGAGGAAGTGTCTTTCAAGATGTATGCCCACAGACTCAAACAAATATGTAATCGCTGGCTGGAGGCAGAGGAGGCCTTAACCTGGGAGACCTTCCTCCAGGTTATCCTAAAAGAGCAGTTTTACTTCAAGTGCCCTGCTGAGATCCGGGAATGGGTGCGTGAGAGGAGACCAGCCACTGTGGAGGAAGCTGCAGCTCTAGCTGATGAGGCTCTCATCATCAAGCCTCAGTGGAGGGTTCTGTTGGAGGATGGAGAGAGGCCTACCAGCTCCACAACACCGGTGGCCCCCTGTTCTTCTGTCCCCATTGTTCCCCGTTCCTCTAAGCCACCACCTCATGCTGATACCCATGTAAATGTGCCTCCAGTTGCTTCTACTGCGTTTTCTGGAATATGACGAGGAGAGGAAGTAGCAGAGCGCAAGTGTTATGGTTGTGGGCATCTGGGGCATCTGCAGGCCTCATGCCCAGCCAGCTCATGGAGAAGTCGTCCTCAAACCCCTACAGCACCTTCAGGTGGAAGCCGGCCTCCAGGTTCCCTTACCCCTCGCCCAAGAGGACGCCTTGGATGGAGTGAGACCCAGCAGAGATGCTATCGATGTGGACAGCCGGGGCATCTGCAAGCCTCCTGCCCAGCTGTTCAAATGAGGATTAATCCTGTACCCAGTCATATTATTAATTATGTACACCCAAGTGCCATGGAGGACGACGTGTCACCACTACGTGAGGACTGGCCTAGTGCCTCACCCACCCATGTTGCACCACTAGGAGTTTATGGTGTGCGACCCGCAGCTATGACGACTTCTGCTCATCGAGGTAAGCACTTGCAGGAGGTCGTGCTGGATGGACAGAGACTTATTGGATTTTGTGACTCAGGGGCTTTCCTCACACTGGCTGATCCCCGAGTGGTTCGGCCTGAGGCAATCCATCGAGGACCTGGGATTGTCATTGAACTGGCTGGTGGACAATGGAGGACTATTCCCACAGCCACTGTGGATCTGAACTTTGGTTTTGGGGTCAGGCAATGTGTGGTTGGGGTGATGGGTGGTCTGCCTGCAGATGTTCTCCTGGGCAATGATGTGGGAGAGCTAAGATGTCAATTTGTGGCTGCATGAAGCCACATGTAAGTTACGCTCCTCCTGTGTGTACTTAACCAGCGACCTGTAGAGGTCCCTGGTACGTACACAAATTGGGAGGGGAAGGGATTGTCGTGATATGTACTTTTGCCCTGTCCTGTATTTAAATAATATGCCATTTGATGTATGTAACTGTTCTCTGGTTTCTATTAGCTGTAATTTATGTATTTTCTTGGCTGGGAGTTCACCTGTAACAATGTCTCCTTCCACCAATACTTGCAGCCCTAAGCTCTAATGTAATTAAGCTTTGTCAACATCACTAGTGGAGGAATAGCCATTCTTCCTCACAGCAGGTGGCTAGTCAAATGTACATACTACATAGACTATGTGGAGCCCACCAGTCTAGAATCTTCTGGTGGACCCAACCATTGAATAGAAGGTGTGACCCCTACTCCCCTTCATGGGCGGATCCCAGGAGCTCAGACAATCCATTCTTATTTTGAGATCAGATGTGAGTTGATCCTTGAAGGAGAAGGAGTGAGGATTCTTAGCTGAGGCAAGACCCCACGCCCATCTAGGACTGTGGAAGCGAACGGGGCGAGACTTGAGCTGAGGACATATCTTGTCGTTTGTGAGATTTGGGATCCCTTGGACTATTGCTTTGTTACCTGGCACAAGGATTATCGGGAGGTGCCCCCGAACCTGTTCCATTGGACTAATTGTGGACTCTGTAGATCTACCTGCATGTGTTGTTCCAGCGTTCTTGATAATAAATCTGTTGAATCATCCCTCGGCCTGTTGTCCCTACTTGCTCTGCCGTACACCCCGTCACAAGGTGCAAATAATACAAGTGCAGAAATGGAGGCTTCTTACAGAAAAACTAACAGGTCTGTGAGAGCAGAATACACACTGGTTGGTGATCAAATACTTATTTCATGTAATAAAATGCAAATTAATTATGTAACGATCCTACAATGTGATATTCTGGATTTTATTTTTAGATTCTGTCTCTCACAGGTGAAGTGTACCTACAATAAAAATAATAGACCTCTCCATTCTCTGTAGGTGGGAAAATTAGCAGTGGATCAGATTCGTATTCTCCCCACTGTATAACAAAATTGGATGATATGGGGCAGATCACTCAGTGCGCATTAGTTAAAGAGGTGCTCCAAACCTAAGCTTTGTTTTCATCCTAAATTCTATCTATTTAATGCTATAATCTAATCTTTTTGTAATATACTTAAAATTAAAAATTCCCTATCCTTCCCCCACTACATTATCCAACTGATATTTTTTCTACTACTTTCCGTGTGATGACGCTTCGTTTGAGAATCTCAAATCACCAGGAGGCGGAGACTGCGGTCACTTCAATTATTTTATTAAAAATGTTTATAATATTTACCTCTCCAGACGATCACCTGCAGCTCCACTTCTCCTTGTGGCCATCATGTACATGTCGGCACAATGACAGGGTTAGGACACCGTCGGCATCCCTGCACGTGTCCTCTCCCTGCAGGGACGCTGGTGTGTCTGATCACCCATCCACGCTCTCTCTGTGTCTGTCTATTCCAAATGCTTGCGCATGGCGCGCAGATCTCCTGGGAGTGTGCTTAGGGCGCGCACACTCTCTGACTTTTAAAGGGCCAGCGCACACACTGCTAAAGACGTCCCCAGCCAATAACTGGGAGACCTCTTGAAGATATCATCCTCTGTTGGGAGGTGTCTTAGCAACTTAGTTAGTTAGTGCTCTTGATCCAATCCGCCCTGTCTGTATTTGTCCCAGTCTTTCCTGCTTTATCTATACCCGAATCCGTCCCACATGTGCTTTGTCCCAATCCTGATCTTTCTGATCTGTACCTGTTGCGCTTATCTACCCTGTCTGAACCGGCACCTGAGAACCTGCATATGAGATCCCGTCTTGTGGTGGTCTCATGTCCCTGTTCCAGCCCTGCTTGGATCATGCCTGCTAACCAGTCATTGACCGGCCTTGCTTCCCTGTCCCCCGTGGTGGTCAGCTGTCATGGCTCCATGGGTCCGTCCTGGAGTAGCACCTGGAGCCAAGTCTGACCCCACCATCGGGGTCTCAAGCAAAGAGTCAGGTGCTCAGTTAGTTACGCCGCTCAGGCTATCCCTGGACCGTGGCACAACCATGTGCGTTCCAGACCTCATTGCCCGGTGCCGGCTGATAAGGTCATCACCAGCACATGACCGAAAAGGTGAAGGGAGCACCCTTGGAGCTGTGCTGCCATTCTGTATTGTTGGCAGGAAAGCTCCCTGCCCAGAGATGTGCGCCACTGATGGTGGTGTGTCAAACATTATGATGGTAATCTAGCCTTGGGCCCTGGGCGATAACCTAGATTGTCTTCATTACAATCCATCCATGCCCTCAACATTTGTACCATTGACTACAACTCTCTGCAGGTTAGGAAATCAGCAGACTCCAGGGGACTGTAGATTGTAATTTCCAAAAAATTCAGGTTCTCCAGAACTTGATCCATACAATTTCCAGCACAAATTTGATGCATAAATGCCAGTTTTATAAAATCTTATACTCCTCTGTCTTCATCCTCCGATTGGCTCCTCTGCCTTCTCTCTTTTATGTTTTTCCCTTTCCTGGCGTCTTGCACGGTTGTTCTTCACTAGGCCCTTCACTGCTCGTTCATGATGGATATTGCTCCTCTGGGGTGAGGCAACGAGGTCAGTACGTTATAGCCAGTGTCAGAGAGGGACCTGGTGAACAACACCTGGAGAAAAAGAGAAGATAGAAGACTGATGAGCTGATCGGAGGATCGACAGTGGTAGGACATGTGAGACGCGGGCTGAGGAGCAAGAGGTTCTGTTTTTACCTTCCTGGTCAATTTGCACTGAATTTATTTAATACTATCTACATTTTCCAGCTACATTTGGGTGAATCATCTGAATATGAATTTCCACAGATTTGCTTATCTCTAGATTCATAATTACTGGTGAAGAGCCGCAGATTACAGGCCTCTGACCGGTTTACATCTGACGGGCACGCACCAATCCATTGTGTGTATGTGGCATACAAATGCGACTGGTTTGTAGAAACCTGCAGTGGACGGAGTCACGGATGGCTGACATCATGGTCAGAGCGTGTATGAGCGGTTTCTATGGTTTCTCAGGGATGTTGTGATGTTTGTCCCTTCCATGTACTCTGCTGCACGTACCGACCACATAGCGGAGGGAACCGGTCTGGTATCAGGTCATTCCGGGAGACATCGCCCGACTCCTTCTAGTTTCCAATCTGCAGAACAAGTGTCTTATTGTTCTCTCTTTTTTTTTTCAGAGCCGTCCAGCAACAAAATCATTTCTATATTGTGTTCAGTAACGGGAGCAATTATATTGGTTATTATAGCTGGCATTATTTATTGGAAGTTCTGTACAAACCACAAGTAAGTGAACCCCTAATCATCATTATACATGTGATGGGCCAAAAGGGGAAAATAACCGGCGGCCTCCAGCATTTATGAATACCAAAAACACATGGGCTACTTGCACATTGAACAAGTCTGTAGGAACCTGTTCACACCACCAAAACACTTGAAGACACAAAAAAGCACAGTGAGGTCAAAAATACTCTGTTGTAAAAAAAAATCACAGTAATAAGCAAGTGCTGCTTGTCAAAAGATGGAAAAAAACAGGGTATTTAGTTAATACGTTTTTTTTGCTCCACCAATTGTCAAGGTATACCCATATAGAGCAGTCCTACCTAATGTATATAATCCCTATCTGATGTATTTAAAACCTGATCATCTGTATAGTACCTGCATAAGCAGGGTTCAGAGACAGAATATCCATGTGGACATGCTGGATGGAACAGCTTAAATGCAAATGACCCACAGAGGAGTGATAGATGTATTTATAAATACCAGTAAGGAGGACGCAGACTGGATGTCCGTCCCTGCGGTGTACACCGAGCACGCATTGGATCCCCATTAAGAAGCTGGTCGATAGGACCAGTTCCAAATGGCTTCATTTGCATCCACTATGTAACCACTTGTACTTATACTAATTCAGACGTCAATACCCATGAAGCATTTCTGCAGCCATTCCCCACTTTTCCATGGTCTGTGGTGTGCCTGGGCTCGTGCCACCATCTATCCTCCATCACACACTGTTGAAGCTCTCCATACAGGTCACAGTGAGGTCCATTACTCCCCGGGGGTCTCACACCCCTCAGATATACTTAGTCCACTGGCAGCTCCTGAAAGTCCCTTTGAGCCCTCACCAACCGGCACTCTGCCTTAGGGCAACACTCTCCTGGATTCCTGTCTCCTAACTATGGACATATCACATTCTCTCAGGTCCGCTCACCTGGATGTCAGGCAGCTCCTACCTACTTTCAGGGGGACACTTTCTGTCAGGGTGGTCTCCTTCTCATCTTCTATATCAGCGGTCCATCTCCTATACCAAGGACAGTTACGGTAATCCTCCCTCTGTAATCTGGTGCAGAACACAGTTCAAGATGTCTGCACTCCTCATGTATTAGCCACTACTCAGTATCGTGGCTCTTGCTCCTCACCCTGTGCACTCGGTTTCTGCAGAACGTGTGGTCACCTCTCCACGGTGCTGTGCGAGCCTACATGGAGGGCTAAGGGTTCACTATAGGCAGTGCACCTTGGAGCACTGTCAATCGTCATCAGCGGAGGGGCAGACGATTATAATTGAGGTGATGGAGCGGTGCCCCCCTGGTGCCTGAAGCCCCCTCATTTATGTATATAATAAGATGGATAGCCAGAAAACAAAATAAGAAAAATCTTTATCACATGTGTGATTCTTATACATTCATCTGGAGGCCTCTAGATGAATGTATAAGTGGTTCAGTTTCCGTTTTGGGGGCGACAGAATCCCATTCATATAATTGTCTATTCCTGGACAACACCAGCTTCATCATTCATCAATCACTCACCTCCTGCAGAGCCGCAAATACAGTGAAATGGGCGACACTGTTCCCATTTTTGTGTCAAGTGACTGCTGCAGCCAATCTGTGACTGCTTACTGACTGCACTCTTTACTATTTTATCAGAAGAAATGAACGGTCTGGTGAAATATTCTAAAGCTGCAGGAGATCAGGGACTGTTGATTGGCTACAGTGGACACAAAATTGGGAACAGCAGCTCCAACAGCACAGGAACAACCTGAGTTATATTGTTAATGGTGCACTAACTGATTAAGTCACATCTTGCATTATACTCCAGAGCTGCACTCACTATTCTGCTGGTGCAGTCACTGTGTACATACATTACATTACTGATCCTGAGTTACATCCTGTATTATACCCCAGAGCTGCACTCACTATTCTGCTGGTGCAGTCACTGTGTACATACATTACATTACTGATCCTGAGTTACATCCTGTATTATACCCCAGAGCTGCACTCACTATTCTGCTGGTGCAGTCACTGTGTACATACATTACATTACTGATCCTGAGTTAAATCCTGTATTATACCCCAGAGCTGCACTCACTATTCTGCTGGTGCAGTCACTGTGTACATACATTACATTACTGATCCTGAGTTACATCCTGTATTATACCCCAGAGCTGCACTCACTATTCTGCTGGTGCAGTCACTGTGTACATACATTACATTACTGATCCTGAGTTACATCCTGTATTATACTCCAGAGCTGCACTCACTATTCTGCTGGTGCAGTCACTGTGTACATACATTACTGATCCTGAGTTACCTCCTGTATTATACCCCAGAGCTGCACTCACTATTCTGCTGGTGCAGTCACTGTGTACATACATTACATTACTGATCCTGAGTTACCTCCTGTATTATACCCCAGAGCTGCACTCACTATTCTGCTGGTGCAGTCACTGTGTACATACATTACATTACTGATCCTGAGTTACATCCTGTATTATACCCCAGAGCTGCACTCACTATTCTGCTGGTGCAGTCACTGTGTACATACATTACATTACTGATCCTGAGTTAAATCCTGTATTATACCCCAGAGCTGCACTCACTATTCTGCTGGTGCAGTCACTGTGTACATACATTACATTACTGATCCTGAGTTACATCCTGTATTATACCCCAGAGCTGCACTCACTATTCTGCTGGTGCAGTCACTGTGTACATACATTACATTACATTACTGATCCTGAGTTACATCCTGTATTATACCCCAGAGCTGCACTCACTATTCTGCTGGTGCAGTCACTGTGTACATACATTACATTACTGATCCTGAGTTAAATCCTGTATTATACCCCAGAGCTGCACTCACTATTCTGCTGGTGCAGTCACTGTGTACATACATTACATTACTGATCCTGAGTTACATCCTGTATTATACCCCAGAGCTGCACTCACTATTCTGCTGGTGCAGTCACTGTGTACATACATTACATTACATTACTGATCCTGATTTACATCATGTATTATACTCCAGAGCTGCACTCACTATTCTGCTGGTCCGAGTGCTGATTATGGGACATGATGCAATGTTTCTCTGTCCTGTTTCTTTATGTTTTTTTCACTCTCTTTTTACAGGACGATTCCCTCTCAGATTCACCAAACAAGCACAGATAATAATGAGAAGGAGGAGGTGAGTCGCTGACATTATACAGTGGGTACGGAAAGTATTTAGAACCCTTTACAATTTTCACTCTTTGTTTCATTGCAGCCATTTGGTAAATTCAAAAAAAGTTCATTTTTCCTCATTAATGTTCACTCTGCACCCCATCTTGACTGAAAAAAAAACAAAAATGTAGACATTTTTGCAAATTTATTAAAAAAGAAAAACTGAACTATCCCATGGTCATAAGTCTTCAGCCCCTTTGCTCAGTATTGGGTAGAAGCACCTTTTAAGCTCGTACAGCCATGATTCTTCTTGGGAATGATGCAACAAGTTTTTCACCCCTGGATTTGGGGATCCTCGGCCATTCTTCCTTGCAGATCCTCTCCAGTTCCGTCAGGTTGGATGGTGAACGTTGGTGGACAGCCATTTGCAGGTCTCTCCAGAGAAGCTCCATTAGGTTTTGGCCAGAACTCTGGCTGGGCCAGTCAAGAATGGTCACAGAGTTGTTCTGAAGCCATGAAGGGTCATTGTCTTGTTGGAAGGTGAACCTTTGGCCAAGTCTGAGGTCCAGAGCACTCTGGAAGAGGTTTTCATCCAGGATATCTCTGTACTTGGCCGCATT
This sequence comes from Ranitomeya imitator, assembly GCF_032444005.1. Classification (NCBI taxonomy): domain Eukaryota; kingdom Metazoa; phylum Chordata; class Amphibia; order Anura; family Dendrobatidae; genus Ranitomeya; species Ranitomeya imitator. Next base: position 14,944,994 of record NC_091284.1, on the reverse strand, counting down.
CATGTTTCCTTCAATGACAACCAGTCGTCCTGTCCCTGCAGCTGAAAAACACCCCCATAGCATGATGCTGCCACCACCATGTTTCACTGTAGGGATTGTATTGGGCAGGTGATGAGCAGTGTCTGGTTTTCTCCACACATACAGCTTAGAATTATCACCATAAAGGTCTATCTTCATCTCATCAGACCAGAGAATCTTATTTCTCATAGTCTGGGAGTCCGTCATGTGTTTTGTAGCAAACTCTATGTGGCTTTCATGTCTTGCACTGAGGAGAGGCTTCCGTTGGACCACTCTGCCATAAAGGCCCGACTGGTGGAGGCTGCAGGGATAATTGACTTTGTGGAACTTTCTCCCATCTCCCTACTGCATCTCTGGAGCTCAGCCACAGTGATCTTGGGCTTCTTCTTTACCTCTCACCAAGGCTCTTCTCCCACGATTGCTCAGTTTGGCTGGACGGTCAGGTCTAGGAAGACTTCTGGTGGTCCCAAACTTCTTCCATTTAAGGATTATGGAGGCCACTATGCACTTAGGAACCTTGAGTACTGCAGAAATCCTGGTGTAACCTTGGCCAGATCTGTGTCTTGCCACAATTCTGTCTCTGAGCTCCTTGGCCAGTTCCTTTGACCTCATGATTTTCTTTTGGTCTGATGTAAGAGGGTGGCGGTGTTATGGACAGTAAGGAACACGCTGTCACTTTAAGAGGCTGCACCCCCTTGTCTGTGGTGATGGAATGTTCTGCTTCTCCCCTGTAATAATCGTTGTAATGAACTATTCTGTGCAGAGTGCAGGGGTGGAGCTGGAGCAGCGTGTGTGAGCTGAGGCTGCTGCAGAGAGGACTTTTTGTGCTGATAGCTGAAAGAGAGAAGAACTGTGTCCTGTTATAGCTGCAAGAGAGCCACGAAGATACAGAGAAAGGGATTTCCAGGAGCATCCCTAGGATCCAGGAGCAAGGAGAAGACCACATTTCACAGAGCTGACAGAAAGCCGTGCGCACCACCGTATTAGACTGCTGGGGGGCCCCCCTGGGACTGGACCTGATTCTCCTACATCACCGTGAGTTTGTTCCTGTTTTGTGCACCTGTTAAGGCCTAGTGTAGGCTTCAATAGTCAGTACACGGGAGCCATGTGGCCTGCGTAGTAAAGGCCAGGGAGGTTATACGTAGAGTAGCATCATCACTTGTTTGTTGTTTACATTTGCTTGTTAGACATATTTTGAGTCTGCAATAGTTGGAGCACCGTGCTATTTTACGGAAAAGATAAAGTTTATTACTCTTGTAAATGGTCTCTTGCCATTGTATACCCCTGTTTGCATCTTCCTCATTCCCTTCATTCCTTGCCTTCCAATAAATCTACGCTTTGTTGCTCGCACCTCATCTTGTGTACAGTAGTCTTCCTGCACCGTGGTGGTCCCCCGGCCATCGCTTCACTGACATGCACTGTGAGCTGTGGGGTCTTATATAGACAGGTGTGCGTCTTCCCAAATCAAGTCCTATCAGATTAATTACACACAGCTGGACTCCAAAGAAGGCGTAGAACCATCTCAAGGAGGATCACAAGGAAATGGACAGCATGTGACTTACATATGAGTGTCTGAGCAAAGGGGTGAAGACTTATGACCATGGGATATTTCAATTTTTCTTTTTTATTAAATTTGCAAAAATTTCTACATTTCTGGTTTTTTTTCAGTCAAGATGGGGTGCAGAGTGCGCATTAATGAGACAAAATGAACTTTTTTCAATTTACCAAATGGCTGCAATGAATCAAAGAGTGAAAAATGTTTAGGGGGTCTGAATACTTTCCGCACCCACTGTACATTAACACCTTCAGTTCAGGCCCATTTTTGAAAGAAGCTTTTCTTATCATTATCTGGGTGTGGCTGTAGCTGTTTGTCCGGGGTTTAGTATTGGGATCCATATAAGGCTACGTTCAGACTAGCGTTGTGCGCCGCTGCGTTGGCGACGCGACGCACAACGCACCGAAAAACGCGGCAAAACGCACGCAAAAACGCTGCGTTTTGCGACGCGTGCGTCGTTTTTTGCCGAAAATCGGACGCAAGAAAAATGCAACTTGTTGCGTTTTCTTGGTCCGACGCTTGCGGCAAAAAAGACGCATTTGTCGCAAAACGCAACAAGCAAAAACGCATGCGCCCCCCATGTTAAACATAGGGGCGCATGACGCGTGCGTCGCCGCTGCGTCGCCCGACGCGGCGCCGACGCACACTAGCACAACGCTAGTCTAAACGTACCCTAACATTACTTTTTATTAACTTTTTATAAATACTGAGAACTGCTTTCCTGCCGTGTTTCTTTTTCTTTTTATATTTTATACCTGACGCCGTTCACATTGTTTTCCTGTCTGTGGATCACTGATAAGAGAAATCTTTTTTTGAGACCTATCCCCCTTTTTTTATTGCCTGTAGACAGAACTTTGTTAGGGCTCATTTTCCGCAGGACAATCTGTCATTTTCATTTGCGCCATTTCTGGATAATGACGACTTTTTGATCACATTTTTTTCCCTTTTTTATTATTAAGGATGAAAAAAAATGTAATAAATCTTAAATGTTTTCTTTTTTTGCAGCATTCACAGTGCAGCATATTTAACATTTCAGCTTTATTTTGGAGGTCGATACAATTACCGTACTGTAATACCCAATTTATAACGTTTTTGGTTTGACTACTTTTGCATGAGAACAAGTCCTTTCTAAAACAAATCTTATCACTTTTAGTCTCAATATTCTGAGAGCGATAACGTTATTGTTTTCCTTTTTACAGAGCAGTGTGAGGGTTTGTTGTTTCTTTTTTTGCATAATTTAAGATGTATTTTTTTAATCTGTACATTTTTGGGACACGTGACTTTTTTTTATCTCTTTTTAATTCATTTGTTGCATGGCTGGATAAAAAAAAAAAAAGCGTTCACGGTGCTGAATAAAAAAATTTAATCACTTCATACGATGCATTGTTACGGATGTGGCAATGCTGTGTGTTATTTAAGGGAATATGTGTTAGGGCTGGCGGAACGCACCGAGTAAATATAGATGTTATTACCGGTGCGTTTGCAGGCCGGGGTCTACCGTGCAGGAGGAGAACCTGCTGCTAGCAAATGGCACTATATGGCGGTATAAGCAAACTCTGTTACTTACAGAGTCGCCATGATATAAAAGCACTGTGTCCTGTTAAGCTCACAGGAGTTTCACAGCTAACTGCTGAGCTGATAGCAGTCAGTGGTCATGCAGTCAGAGAAGCACACAAACAATTCCTCACCAGAGGTGCCGGTATTCTAGTGGCTTATTTCAGCCGGGCCCTGAATACATGCAAACAAACTCCTCACCGGAGGTGCCGGTATTCTAGTGGCTTATTTCAGTGAGCCCTGACCACAAGCATACATGACCACACTGGCACAAAGCTCATAACAAAGATTGATACTAGCGCATGGCCGTTGCAAACCTTTTATAGTTGCAGCAACTTCAGGACCTTTCTAGAGGACCAATGGGAGTTGCTTCAGGACCTGAGCGTGTGACCCCTGACCTCCAATGAGAGGTCTTCCTTTGGGCATGCTCAGAAGGGAGAAAGCAGGACTTAGTCCCAGAAGCGAGTCCTCGCCGCTGACCCGTACTAGCTATAATGGCAGAGCCTGGAAGAACAGCAGTAGCCAGACAGAGTATCTGCCTGAGCCAGACACTGAGTATCTGCCTGAGCCAGACACAGAGTATCTGCCTGAGCCAGACACAGAGTATCTGCCTGAGCCAGACACAGAGTATCTGCCTGAGCCAGACACTGGGACCGACGTCTCCGCTGAGCAGGCTCCACTGCAGCTGGAAAAGAAAGGGAGACGGCAGAGATGGCTTGAGATTCCCCCTGTGCAGAGGCGGGAACTCGAGCCCTAACAATATGTTCTTTTTTTTCAAAATAAATCATTTGAGGGTTTTCTTTATACTTTGAACACGTTAATACATTTTTTTTTTTTACAATATTTTTTATTGTAATAATGTGACTTTACCATGTGATCCTTAGATAATGCCCTGCACTACTTATGTAGTGCGGTGTATCATATATGCCTATCAGTGATTTACTGACAAAGTGCAAAGGGGGCGCTATACCTCTTTTAATTAATCTCAAAGAAGAATCCAATTACTTCCAATTAGAAGAATATCGTCCAAACCTGATGATTTTGGAGAGACTGATCCATCATCTAATGTGTATGGAGATCTTTTTACTCCTCATTGACAGCAGATTTGGGGGTAAATAAGATCCAGGTTGTTACATTTAACATACCTGACAATGAAGACCGTGCAACAATCTCCTACCGTTTTGTGTTTACAGCCCCTCTGCTTACCTATGTGTCTACATGGTAACAAACCAGCCCTGTAGTCTGATCCTGCAGTCATGTTTTGCTCCCATACACTTCAATAGTCTACAGAAATCAGGAGACAGATGTAAGAGTAACGTATACAGTAAAGTCAAAGATCAGACTACACAGGAATCGTTTGTGGTCTGTAACCATGGGGACGCATAGATCTTGATATGAGCTGTATACTCATAATAGGAGGAGATCAATACTGAAAAGTATTTGTAAATGTCATTTTTTTAAATTAAATTAAATTGGATAGCTAATCACATAGGACATTTATTTCGACAGATATTTATGTATTAGTGGTGATTTCCCGCCTAGGTCACTCGAGAGGTTGTCACTGGCCTACCCCTTACACCACTGACTAGTAATGTAAAATTCTACAATGTACCCCCCCCCCCACCTCTAAATGTGTATTTTTGTGTTCTCCCCCCAGCCGGTGTATGATAATATCCAGGACGATTACTTCTTTCGTTTCAACACTTTGTACGATCAGACACCGGCCGTTCCGATGGCCCAAAGACCGAACAAGCCACAGCGCAAGAGACCATAGAAGCCGCAGTGTGACCCCCAGAAGGGTCCTCATCGTGCTGTGAACCATTTGCATGAAGATTATATATTTATTATGTTCTGGGACACAAGTTTTGACGTTTAAAAAAAAATTAATCGGTCAACACAGGAACTCTACATGTTACGAGGTGCTGCTCTTGGTGGATGAGAATAAATCTTCTCTATACTGAATGTAAAGTACGCCGGGGGCCCATTGCGTCTTGGTAATGTCCCTACAAGTCCCTGAAGGCGGCACGGAACATCAAGAAGGTCAAGAAGGTTCATGAGCTCCTTGATTTTTCTGAGTGACCATGATCTTCCAGAGAAAGCCAGACTGTCCTGGAAAAGGTGATCCTCAGGGGCGTAACGAGGAGGCGTACGTGGCCCATGTGGTTGGCGCCTGGAGACACACCAATGAGACTGTCTATTTTGGATGCATTTATCAGTGATTTGGAAATGCTCCACACTAATCCTGTATAAAAAGGTTTACACATCACTGTATTATATATTCTAGAATATATTCTGTAACTATAGTTCATGTGAATATTAAGATGTGGGGCAATCTGTTGACCATTGTGGTCATCAGTTCACTGCTGACGGTTGTGATCACATGCAGGACGTACAAATATATATATAAACTCAATATAAATATGTAAGCCCCGCCTCTGCGCTGTCCAGGACCACCCCCAAAGAGCCATAGAATATCTCTTTTTACTTTTTCTGGAGATCTAGGTTACAGAAGGTTGGATCTTTGGCCTTTGTACAATTTAGCAAAGCCAAGAGAGGTGAGATGAGCAGAAATAGATAAAGGACATAATATTTGTATGTGTGAGTATTAGTGCACCTGCAGTTAGTAAGTGGCTGCATATAGTGAGCTATGTAGTGTCTATGTGCATGGAAGAAGGTTGTCATGGACATATGTAAGTCTGAAGGTGTGCAGTGAACATGTGGATATACAGCAGTGCTCATGTGCGGGTGTGCGCATGTGCTGAACATACATGTGTATCTATAAGCACTATCTGTATGTGTCTAGCGAGCATGTGTACGTGTACAAGGTTTATGTGTATTGTCTGTTTCTGTTATTTTTGTGGATAATGTATGAGAATTTCATATGGTCACTCTCGTTGTAATATTCCAGCACCCTATTGCCCTATTGTAATATGCACTCTATCTCAGTATTATATGGACACTCTATTTTGGCATTATTTGGTCACTTTCAGTATTATGTGGGCACTCTATTTTAGCAGTTTTCGAGCACTCTATTGTGGCATTATTTATGGACTCTATTTTAATAATATTTGGGCACTATCTATTTTAGTATTTTGTGCATTCTATTTTGGGCACTATATTTAAGGATTATTTGGACACTCTATTTTAGCATTAATTTGGCCCTCTGCATTATTTTGCACATTATTGTGGCATTATTTAGGCACTTTCAGTATTATGTGGGCAGTCTGTTTTAGCAGTATTTGGGCACTGTATTTTGACATTATTTGGGATCTTTTTGCAGTATTATTTGGGCACTCAGTATTTTGTACCTATTGTGGCATTATTTAGGCACTGTATTTTAACAGCATTTGGCCACTCTATTTTAGCATTATTTGGGCAACCTCAGTATTATTCGGGATTTCTTTAGCATTGTTATTTTGGCACTCTATTGTTCCATTATTTGGGCACTATTTTAGTACTGCTTTTGGGCTTTCTTTAGTACTGTTATTTGAGCACTCTATTGTATCATTATTTGGGCACTATTTTAGTATTATTATTTGGGCACTCTATTGTAGCATTATTTTAGCATTACTCAGTATTATTTGGACATTATTTTAGTACTATTATTTGGGTACTCTATTGTAACATTTGGGCACTCAGTATTTATGGGGTTTTCTTTAGTACTGTTATTTGAGCACTCTTTTGTATCATTATTTGGGCACTATTTTAGTACTGTTATTTGGGCATTCTTTAGTACTGTTGTTTGGGCACTCTGTTGCAACATTATTTGTTCACTATTTTAGTACTGTGATTTGGGCACTCTATCGTAACATTATATGAGCACGCAGTATTATTTCGACATTATTTTAGTACTTTTATTTGGACACTATTGTAGCGTTATATTGACACAGAATTATTTGGGCATTATTTTAGTACTATTATTGAGCACTATGGATCACTATTATTTAGCACTGTAGTTCTTTATTATTTGAACAGTAAATGGCATTAATGAACACATTATTAATTTATTAATTTAACCAGAGGGAGAAATCTTTCAAAAGTTTCCAATGGAGCCCAGGATTTTCTAGTTCGGCCCCAAATTAATTATATAAAGGAGATCTCTGTCTAGGGTTGCAAAATAATTCAAAAGCAGGTTTGTCTGCAAAAAAATATTTGATTGTAATAATGAATTTTTCATCCTTTTTCCACTGGCAGATATTAATAATGATATCATAATATTCAATGCAAGAAGGTGACAATCACCAGTAAGAAATGGGTTAAAAATCACTGAGGATTAGTTATATTATTTTTGTGATGGCCATTTCCTGAAAATAAGAATTCACCACAGGAAGCCTCCTCCTCACGACTTGAGTAGAGACTACACAGCGCTGATATGATCTGTTACAATGAGGTACTAGTATGTAAGCGCGTGTGACAGCGATAGACCGCGGCTCATCTATAGTAACGCCAACATGATAACCACATAAAAGTCAGAACAAACAGTAGCAACGATACCAGAATATCAAGAGAAGGGCAAACATAAAAGGACCAGTACACAGGCAGCATTAATCAACACAAAGAATTAATGCTCACATTACATTTTATTACATACTATAGAGTGTCAAGTGAAATACATAAAAGCTCATTAGAAAGGAGAAAACGCAGTATGAAAAGGTGGGTCACATCGATTGATACAAACAGATTGATATACGTATATACATAACCTTAAGTGGTCTTAGACCAAATGATCGGTTGAATGTATAGCACAGGCTATGTATAGTAATATCAGTACATTAATCAAATATAGCATACAAGTATAAGAATATACATGTTAAGTAACAATCCTCATCAACAGACATAGGTCACCTATAAAATACATTGTAGTCATAGTAATCATTAGTTTTTAAGCTGCTAAGAGGAAGAAATCATCATTTATGGCACAAATTCATACCCATAATTAAGGCAGATGTATGTACCAATGTCAAGGTCCACCCTAGAGATAATCCCAAGGTGCATTTCGCAATGTTCAGTAACTTGCTTCAACTGAGGGGGTGGATGTTGCACCCATCGCTGCACCCTTAAAGCAAAAATACTATTGATCTTTTCAGAAAAACATCTCAAACATAAATAATACAATATCAGAATGTGAGAAACAAAACTGCAGCGATAAATTGCAGCTGTCCTTGTAGTACACTTTATTAGCTGGTTCGCAAAACATGTATCCTTGGTAACATTTAGGAATTAACAGCATCATTAGTTAAACAATCTCCTAACTTACAGTGAACAGAACAGTCTGTGAACTGGAACAAACACTGAAGTCGCCAATTTTTCCCTTTTAGTGGTGGTGTTCGAATGCCTGATGCCTCCTACTAATAACTTGACTTCTTTGTATCTCTGGATTTTCACTGCTATGGTAAGTCCAGAACTGTCTGCTTTTTTTTTGGCTTACCTAACTTGAAGACCTGATTGACCTAGAGATGATGTGACCAACACACAGGCTCCGCTGCACTTATATACAATACACATGCCAGAAATTGTAGGAGCTGGTAATACCAAGGCCTGGTGACATTGACAAATAATCTAGTAGGCGGCTTTCCATGAGGCGATATGCATTTTTGGCTATGGGATAAATGAGTCTAGAAAGTGTCCTCTCTCATTCATTTTTGCCCTTTTTAGCACCGTCAGTGACTGTCCAGGGATTGTCCTGGAGTAGGTCTTAAACAATCTTATAAAAGTAAATGCTTGGCAGATGCTTCAGGAATACTTCATTTTTGCAGGTCTGAACAGTTCTGCTCATGTCTTGTTTGTTTTTTTGTTTTTTTAAATCTGTGCAATCATATTTCATTTCTATCAATAATATTTTTTGCCTTTTAATATGTTCTAATGTTTTAGTTTTTTCATGTTTTTTGGTATTTTCTCTGTTGATTTAAGTAGAACTAAAGGATATTTAGGGAGTTTCCAACCTATGGGCTGTTTGATGGTCTCGTGAAGAACAGGAATTGAAATATTTGAATCCTTTACCTGCCGCAAAATAAAAGATCAGATCCTGAATCCGTTAGAAAAAAAAAACTAACTGAGCATAGAGGGACTTTAAGAGAATGGTAGTAGATGCATTTATTCAAAGAGGATGCATTCATTACATAACCATTGATGGTAAAACCTCTCACCACTGCACGTAGTGATAATCATAATAATCAAAGGGGAAATAATCCTAAAATATAATTTTTATTTAAACACTTAAAGTTACCATATAATCACAGAACACTCTGTAGGGTCGCTTGTAATTATCAATCTTATTGAAATATCATGCTAGGGAAAAGAAAACTATTTCGAAAGGTATGGTGGAAGTGTACTCGCCCTCATTCGCCCTAACTTGCCGCGGAGGTTGGCACCCTAAGCTCGACACTGCGCCCCCGCTCAAAGTCGGCTATCAATAAGTGACCCTAATAGGAAATAACAATCCAAAATTCCCCCCAAAAACAATAAAGTGTTACAGTGCAATATAATAGCTTATACAGTGAAGGAAATAATTATTTGATCCCTTGCTGATTTTGTAAGTTTGCCCACTGACAAACACATGTACAGTCTGTAATTTTAAGTTTAGGTTAATTTAAACATTGAGAGATAGAATATCAAAAATAAAATCCAGAACATCACATTGTATAAATTATATAAATTAATTTGCATTTTGCAGTGAGAAATAAGTATTCGATCCCCTACTAACCATTAAAAGTTCTGGCTCCTACAGACCAGTTAGATTCTCCTAATCAACTCGTTAGCTGCATTAATGACAGCTGTCTCACATAGTCACCTTTATAAAAGACTCCTGTCCACAGACTCCATTAACCAGTCAGACTCTAACCTCTACAACATGGGCAAGACCAAAAAGCTTTATACGGACATCAGGGACAAGATCATAGGCCTGCACAAAGCTGGAATGGGCTACAAAACCATAATTAAGACGCCGGGAGAGAAGGAGACAACTGTTGGTGCAATAGTAAGAAAATGGAAGAAATACAAAATGACTGTCAATCGACATCGATCTGGGGCACCATGCAAAATCTCACCTCGTGGGGTATCTTTGATCACAAGGAAAGTGAGAAATCATCCTAAAACTACACGGGGGAACTTGTTAATGATCTCAAGGCAGCTGAGACCGCAGTCACCAAGAAAACCATCGGTAACCCATTACGCAATAAAGGTTTAAAATCCTGCAGTGCCGCAAGAAGGCACATGTGCAGGCCCGTCTGGAGTTTGCCAATGAACACCTGGATGATTCTGTGAGTGATTGGGAGAAGGTGCTGTAGTCCAAGGCTGCCACTGGAAATTTCAGGGCCCCATACTGGCAAAATTTCCGGGGCCCCCTTGAGACTCCACCCAGGCTCCACCCCAGCCCCGCCTCCACGCTCCACCCCTCAAACTGTCCACAGTCCCACCACTCTTTCTTGGAAAAACTCCACTTCTCACCTATCACACATTAACAGTTCCCATCACCAGATCACACATACAGCCGGCAGCTTTTGTTTTGACCAAAAGATTTTTTAAGCCACCAAAATGACAAGGTAGACACTTTTGGCCGGGCCCTACTCTACTGTAACCTATTAAATATTTGTTAAAATATGCAAAATAATTTAGGTATATTTTAATTTATTTATCAATTTTTAAAATGACCTATAATACCACATACAAGGAACAAATACCACAGCATCATGACCAGACCACATATTACCACCACCATATAGTGACTGAATACTACAATACTGATCAATAATAAATAAAAACACGATACTATCACCATCAGTGCCATTATACACAGGAGATCTGTACTTAGTATGCAGTGTCTGTGTACAGGTAATACAGTGATCACCAGTGACATTATACACAGGAGCTCTGTATATAGTGTATAGGTAATACAGTGATCACTGGTGACATTATACACAGGACCTCTGTATATAGTATACAGTGTATAGTGTCAGTGTATAGGTAACACACACACTCACCAGTGATGTCTCTAGGTGAAGTTCTTCATCTTTCATCCAGCACAGACCGCCATCACTTCATCCAGCCAGGACTCGTCTCTACAGGAAATAACACCGTTATCTCGAGTTCCACTTGCAGAACACATTACTTAATTTTCCCAACTTCTACATTACACCACATGAAGAAGGCGACATAGTATCACTCTACACAGTAATAGGACCGCCCCCCATTTAGAACAGTATACTAAAAAAATTAAATAAATACATCACTGCAGTAATAATATCCCTAAATTAGCCCCTATGGTAATAATATTCCCCATCCTGGCCCCCGTGTGTCTCATTCCTGGCGTCAGCCATATGTTCTCCCATCCTGCCCTAATGAGTATCCATCCTGCCCCATATTATCTCCCCATCCTGCCCCATCTGTCTCCATCGTATCCATCCTGTCCCATGATCCTGTTCCATCTGTCTCCAATCCTGCCTCCAATGTCTCCAATCATGCCCGTATCACCATTCTGCCCCGTCTCCAATCATGCCCCGTGTCTCCAGTCATGCCCCAGTGTCTCCAGTCACGCCGACATGTCTGTCATCCTGCCCCCTGTGTTTCCAATCATGCCCCGTTTCTCTATTCTGCCCCTGTGTCCAGCAATCTGCCCCTGTGTCCAGCTTTCTGCCCCTGTGCCCAGCTTTCTGCCCGTGTCCAGCTTTCTGCCCATGTCCAGCTTTCTGCCCCTGTGTGCAGCTTTCTGACTGCCCGTGTCCAGCGTTCTGCCCCTGTGTGCAGCATTCTGCCCCTGTGCCCAGCTTTCTGCCCCTGTGCCCAGCTTTCTGCCCCCCCTGTGTCCAGCTTTCTGCCCCCCCTGTGTCCAGCTTTCTGCCCCCTGTGTCCAGCTTTCTGCCTCCCGTGTCCAGCTTTCTGCCCCCCCTGTGTCCAGCTTTCTGCCCCTGTGTCCAGCAATCTGCCCCTGTGTCCAGCTTTCTGCCCCTGTGCCCAGCTTTCTGCCCATGTCCAGCTTTCTGCCCCTGTGTGCAGCTTTCTGCCTGTGTCCAACGTTCTGCCCGTGTCCAGCATTCTGCCCCTGTGCGCAGCTTTCTGCCCCTGTGCCCAGCTTTCTGCCTTCGTGCCCAGCTTGATGCCCCCACTGTGTCCAGACTTCTGCCCCTGTGCCCAGCTTGCCCCCACTGTGTCCAGCTTTCTGCCCCCCCCGTGTCCAGCTTTCTGCCCCCCCCCCGGGTCCAGCTTTCTACCCCCCTGTGTCCAGCTTTCTGCCCCCCTGTATCCAGCTTTCCGCCCCTCCCCTGTGTCCAGCTTTCTGCCGCCCCTGTGTCCAGCTTTCTGCCCCCTGTGTCCAGCTTTCTGCCCCCCCTGTGTCCAGCTTTCTGCCCGTGTCCAGCTTTCTGCCCGTGTGCAGCTTTCTGACTGCCCGTGTCCAGCGTTCTGCCCCTGTTCGCAGCATTCTGCCCCTGTGCCCAGCTTTCTGCCCCTGTGCCCAGCTTTCTGCCCCCCTGTGTCCAGCTTTCTGCCCCCCGTGTCCAGCTTTCTGCCCCCCCTGTGTCCAGCTTTCTGCTCCTGTGTCCAGCAATCTGCCACTGTGTCCAGCTTTCTGCCCCTGTGCCCAGCTTTCTGCCCATGTCCAGCTTTCTGCCCCTGTGTGCAGCTTTCTGCCTGTGTTCAGCGTTCTGCCCATGTCCAGCGTTCTGCCCCTGTGCGCAGCTTTCTGCTCCTGTGCCCAGCTTTCTGCCCCTGTGCCCAGCTTTCTGCCCCTGTGCCCAGCTTGATGCCCCCACTGTGTCCAGCTTTCTGCCCCCCCCTGTGCCCAGTTTTCTGCCCCTGTGCCCAGCTTGATGCCCCCACTGTGTCCAGCTTTCTGCCCCCCCTGTGTCCAGCTTTCTGCACCCCCATGTCCAGCTTTCTGCACCCCCGTGTCCAGCTTTCTGCCCCCCCCAGGTCCAGCTTTCTGCCCCCCCTGTGTCCAGCTTTCTGCCCCCCGTGTCCAGCTTTCTGCCCCTCCTGTATCCAGCTTTCCGCCCCCCCCTGTGTCCAGCTTTCTGCCCCCCGTGTCCAGCTTTCTGCCCCCCCTGTGTCCAGCTTTCTGCTCCTGTGTCCAGCAATCTGCCACTGTGTCCAGCTTTCTGCCCCTGTGCCCAGCTTTCTGCCCATGTCCAGCTTTCTGCCCCTGTGTGCAGCTTTCTGCCTGTGTTCAGCGTTCTGCCCATGTCCAGCGTTCTGCCCCTGTGCGCAGCTTTCTGCTCCTGTGCCCAGCTTTCTGCCCCTGTGCCCAGCTTTCTGCCCCTGTGCCCAGCTTGATGCCCCCACTGTGTCCAGCTTTCTGCCCCCCCCTGTGCCCAGTTTTCTGCCCCTGTGCCCAGCTTGATGCCCCCACTGTGTCCAGCTTTCTGCCCCCCCTGTGTCCAGCTTTCTGCACCCCCATGTCCAGCTTTCTGCACCCCCGTGTCCAGCTTTCTGCCCCCCCCAGGTCCAGCTTTCTGCCCCCCCTGTGTCCAGCTTTCTGCCCCCCGTGTCCAGCTTTCTGCCCCTCCTGTATCCAGCTTTCCGCCCCCCCCTGTGTCCAGCTTTCTGCCCCCCCTGTGTCCAGCTTTCTGCCACCTCTGTGTCCAGCTTTCTGCCCCCCCCCTGTGTCCAGCTTTCTGCCCCCCCTGTGTCCAGATTTCTTTCCCCCCCCCGTGTCCAGCTTTCTGCCCCCCCCCCGTGTCCAGCTTTCTGCCCCACCTGTGTCCAGCTTTCTGCCCCACCTGTTGTGAATTCTGTTGTCGGGCTCCCTCCTGTGGTCATGAATGGTACTTCGGCTGGTTCTGTCCATGGACTTCCTCTGGTGGGTGTTTCTGAGTTTCCTTTCTCAGGTGACGAGGTTAATTCGTTAGCTGGCTGCTCTATTTAACTCCACTTAGATCTTTGCTCCATGCCACCTGTCAATGTTCCAGTATTGGTCTAGTTCACTCCTGGATCGTTCTTGTGACCTGTCTTCCCAGCAGAAGCTAAGTGACTGCTTGTTTTTCTCTGGTTTGCTATTTTTCTGTCCAGCTTGCTATTTTGATTGTTGTCTTGCTTGCTGGAAGCTCTGGGACGCAGAGGGAGCGCCTCCGCACCGTGAGTCGGTGCGGAGGGTCTTTTTGCGCCCTCTGCGTGGTCTTTTTGTAGGTTTTTGTGCTGACCGCAAAGCTACCTTTCCTATCCTCAGTCTGTTCAGTAAGTCGGGCCTCACTTTGCTTAATGTATTTCATCTCTGTGTTTGTATTTTCATCTTTACTCACAGTCATTATATGTGGGGGGCTGCCTTTTCCTTTGGGGAATTTCTCTGAGGCAAGGTAGGCTTTATTTTTCTATCTTTAGGGCTAGCTAGTTCCTTAGGCTGTGCCGAGTTGCATAGGGAGCGTTAGGAGCAATCCACGGCTATTTCTAGTGTGGTTGATAGGATTAGGGATTGCGGTCAGCAGAGTTCCCACGTCCCAGAGCTCGTCCTATATTATCAGTAACTATCAGGTCATTCCGTGTGCTCTTAACCACCAGGTCCATTATTGTCCTGACCACCAGGTCATAACACCCACCGTATCCAGTTTTCTGCCCCCCTGTGTCCAGCTTTCCGCCCCCCCTGTGTCCAGCTTTCTGCCCCCCCTGTGTCCAGCTTTCTGCCCCCCTGTGTCCAGCTTTCTGCCCCCCCCCCCCCTGTGTCCAGCTTTCTGCACTCCCTGTGTCCAGCTTTACTGCCCTGGGCCCCCCCGGATCGCTGCTCTCAATAAAAAAAAACAACAAAAAAAAAAACAAGTTCTGCTTACCTGCCACGCTCCTGCTCTCTCCACGCAGCTGCAGCGTGCACTCGCCGGCGACTGACAAGGACGTCAGACGCCAGCGACCTGCATGCTGCGGCTGACGTCAGCTGCCAGCCTCAGATTGGCTGGCGGCTGTTATCTATTGATGTGCGGGCACAGTAATGCCCTGATGGCGGCCCTGCTGTAGTCAGATGAGACAAAAATTGAGCACTTGGCATTAACTCAACTCGCCGTGTTTGGAGGAAGCAAAATGCTGCCTATGACCAAAGAACACCATCCCCTCTGTCAAGCATGGAGGTGGAAACATTATGTTTTGGGGGTGTTTCTCTGCTAAGGGCAGAGGACTACTTTACCACATCAACGGGAGAATGGATGGAGCCATGTACCGTAAAATCGTGAGTGACAACCTCCTTCCCACCACCAGGACATTAAAAATGGGTCGTAGTTGGGTCTTCCAGCAAGACAATGACCCAAAACATACAGCCAAGGAAACAAAAGAGTGGCTCAAAAAGAAGCACATTAAGGTAATGGAGTGGCCTAGCCAGTCTCCAGACCTCAATCCCATAGAAAACTTAGGGAGGGAGTTGAAACTCCGAGTTGCCAAGCGACGGCCTCAAAATCTTAATGATTTACAGATGATCTGCAAAAAGGAGTGGAGCAAAATTCCTCCTGACAAGTGTGCATTATAGAAGGCAAAGCAAGAATCCAGCTCACCTGATGCGGCTTGTGGTGTGGGGAAGCACGGAGCACATGTAGTTGCACGCTGATAAGATCAAAGTAAAAAAAGGATTGTTCCAGCTTCCAAATAGTCCTAAAAGAGTAATTTATTTGCTTGCATATAAAAACCAGACTTGCAAAGACAAGTTAACATGACCAAATAGCAGCGTATAGCTTTGAAAAAGAACACCCGGTGTGTTTGAAACGCGTAGCTGCTATACGCTGTTATTTGGTCATGTGAACTTGCCTTTACAAGTCTGGTTTTTATATGCAAGCAAATAAATTACTCTTTTTGGACTATTTGGAAGCTGGAACAATCATTTTTTTAAACTTTGAAGTGCACATTGTGTTTGTGGGGCAGAGTTCGTAAAAATATTATATCTGTGAGGCAGGATCAAAAAGAATCACTGTGTGTGAAGCAGGACCAGAAAGGGTCCTTGTGTCTGTGGGTTAGGACCAGGGAGAGTCACTGTGTCTGTGAGGCAGGACCAGGAAGAATCCCTGTATCTGTGGGGCAGGACCAGGGAGAGTCACTGTGTCTGTGGGACAGGACCAGGGAGAGTCACTGTGTCTCTGGACAGTCCCTTTGTCTGTGGTTCAGGACCAGGAAGAGTCCCTGTGTTTGTGGAGCAGGACCAGGGGGAGTCACTGTGTCTGTGAGGCAAGGCATGGAAGAGTCACTGTATCTTTGGGCAGGACCATAGAGAGTCCCCATGTTTGTGAGACAGGGCCATGAAGCGTCCCTGTGTCTATGAGGCAGGACCAGGGAGTATCACTGTGTCTGTGAGGCAAGGTCTGGAAAAGTCACTGTATCTGTGCAGAAGGACCATAGAGAGTCCCCGTGTTTGTGAGGATGGACCAGAGAGAGTCACTGTGTCTGTAGGTCAGGATCAGAGAGAGTCACTGTGGCTTTGGGTTAGGACCAAAGAGGGACAAAGAATGTAGCTGTTAGTTTCTGCTGATTGATCAGTGTGGTTGTAGCGCTGCTGCAATTTAAATCACAGCTACACTTCTATTCAGGTAAATTTTAGGCTTTGGAGAAGTTTAGATATGCAGCAAACCAATTCATTGCAAATAAAACTTCCTAGAAAAATTTGACAAAGTTGGATGTGATGAGACAGCATTTATTCCTAATTATGCCAGATGAATTTTCCAGTAGGTCAAGAGAGGAGCAGCACTTTTAGACCTAATACTATCTAATAGACCTGACAGAATAACAAATCTGCAGGTGGTCGGGCATCTAGGAAATAGCGACCACAATATTGTACAGTTTCACCTGTCTTTCACTAGGGGGACTTGTCAGGGAGTCACAAAAACACTGAACTTTAGGAAGGCAAAGTTTGACCAGCTTAGAGATGCCCTTAATCTGGTAGACTGGGACAATATCCTCAGAAATAAGAATACAGATAATAAATGGGAAATGTTTAAGAACATCCTAAATAGGCAGTGTAAGCGGTTTATACCTTGTGGGAATAAAAGGACTAGAAATAGGAAAAACCCAATGTGGCTAAACAAAGAAGTAAGACAGGCAATTAACAGTAAAAAGAAAGCATTTGCACTACTAAAGCAGGATGGCACCATTGAAGCTTTAAAAAACTATAGGGAGAAAAATACTTTATCTAAAAAACTAATTAAAGCTGCCAAAAAGGAAACAGAGAAGCACATTGCTAAGGAGAGTAAAACTAATCCCAAACTGTTCTTCAACTATATCAATAGTAAAAGAATAAAAACTGAAAATGTAGGCCCCTTAAAAAATAGTGAGGAAAGAATGGTTGTAGATGACGAGGAAAAAGCTAACATATTAAACACCTTCTTCTCCACGGTATTCACGGTGGAAAATGAAATGCTAGGTGAAATCCCAAGAAACAATGAAAACCCTATATTAAGGGTCACCAATCTAACCCAAGAAGAGGTGCAAAACCGGCTAAATAAGATTAAAATAGATAAATCTCCGGGTCCGGATGGCATACACCCACGAGTACTAAGAGAACTAAGTAATGTAATAGATAAACCATTATTTCTTATTTTTAGGGACTCTATAGCGACAGAGTCTGTTCCGAAGGACTGGCGCATAGCAAATGTGGTGCCAAAATTCAAAAAGGGCTCTAAAAGTGAACCTGGAAATTATAGGCCAGTAAGTCTAACCTCTATTGTTGGTAAAATATTTGAAGGGTTTCTGAGGGATGTTATTCTGGATTATGTCAATGAGAATAACTGTTTAACTCCATATCAGCATGGGTTTATGAGAAATCGCTCCTGTCAAACCATTCTAATCAGTTTTTATGAAGAGGTAAGCTATAGGCTGGACCATGGTGAGTCATTGGACGTGGTATATCTCGATTTTTCCAAAGCGTTTGATACCGTGCCGCACAAGAGGTTGGTACACAAAATGAGAATGCTTGGTCTGGGGGAAAATGTGTGTAAATGGGTTAGTAACTGGCTTAGTGATAGAAAGCAGAGGGTGGTTATAAATGGTATAGTCTCTAACTGGGTCGCTGTGACCAGTGGGGTACCGCAGGGGTCGGTATTGGGACCTGTTCTCTTCAACATATTCATTAATGATCTGGTAGAAGGTTTACACAGTAAAATATCGATATTTGCAGATGATACAAAACTATGTAAAGCAGTTAATACAAGAGAAGATAGTATTCTGCTACAGATGGATCTGGATAAGTTGGAAACTTGGGCTGAAAGGTGGCAGATGAGGTTTAACCCTGCTGTTCTGTTTGGTCTGGGGAGACCTATTTTGAACTTTGGTATTTTTTGGGGTGTTCAAGATGCGGTTCTGAAACTTGTGGTTGATTGACTTAAATGAGGATGGGTCGGACGGCCACGGGTTTCAGAGCCGCATCTTGAATATTTTAAAGAATATTGAAGTTCAAAGTCGGTCATTTTTGACCAACAGAACAGCAGGGTTTTAACAATGATAAATGTAAGGTTATACACATGGGAAGAAGGAATCAATGTCACCATTACACACTGAATGGGAAACCACTGGGTAAATCTGACAGGGAGAAGGACTTGGGGATCCTAGTTAATGATAAACTTACCTGGAGCAGCCAGTGCCAGGCAGCAGCGCCAAGGCAAACAGGATCATGGGGTGCATTAAAAGAGGTCTGGATACACATGATGAGAGCATTATACTGCCTCTGTACAAATCCCTAGTTAGACCGCACATGGAGTACTGTGTCCAGTTTTGGGCACCGGTGCTCAGGAAGGATATAATGGAACTAGAGAGAGTACAAAGGAGGGCAACAACATTAATAAAGGGGATGGGAGAACTACAATACCCAGATAGATTAGCGAAATTAGGATTATTTAGTCTAGAAAAAAGACGACTGAGGGGTGATCTAATAACCATGTATAAGTATATAAGGGGACAATACAAATATCTCGCTGAGGATCTGTTTATACCAAGGAAGGTGACGGGCACAAGGGGGCATTCTTTGCGTCTGGAGAAGAGAAGGTTTTTCCACCAACATAGAAGAGGATTCTTTACTGTTAGGGCAGTGAGAATCTGGAATTGCTTGCCTGAGGAGGTGGTGATGGCGAACTCAGTCGAGGGGTTTAAGAGAGGCCTGGATGTCTTCCTGGAGCAGAACAATATTGTATCATACAATTATTAGGTTCTGTAGAAGGACGTAGATCTGGGGATTTATTATGATGGAGTATAGGCTGAACTGGATGGACAAATGTCTTTTTTCGGCCTTACTAACTATGTTACTATGTTACTATGTTACATAGGCCGTTGTCCATAAGAGCCTGGAAGTTGATTCTTGAATTGATATTTGCTGTAATTTATTGTGCTGCTCTCCTTGGAAGAGCAGGAGGAAGGGTAATTGAACAATCGATGTTTGCTAATATGTTATTTATCCATTGTATTAATCCATGCAGCTTCTTGACCTGCAAACAGTGAAGGACAAACTATGCAGATCAATTGAATTCTTGAACACTGAGAGATGACCTCATTCCAGCTGACCTGTGGATGATGGCCAGAAGGACAGTTGTGAATATAAAAGAGGATCTGCCTCTGTTCCCAGGGAGACTTTACAGAACAGCAGCCATGGAACCATTGCTCCAACAGGAGGAATACAGATTAGAAACTCTCTACAGGATGCCAGATTTAGGCCTCTTTCACACTTCTGTCGGTACAGGTCCGTCGCAATGTGTCGGGCCAACGTACCGATGGACGTTGTGAAAGTTTTGCACGATGTGGGCAGCGGATGCAGTTTTTCAACGCATCCGCTGCCCATTCTGCAGTACAGGGAAGAGGGGGCGGAGTTTCAGCCGCGCCTGCGCGGTCGAAAATGGCAGACGCGACGGACAAAAAAATGTTCACTTGAACGTTTTTTTGTGATGACGGTCCGCCAAAACACGACGGATCCGTCGCATGACGGACGCGACGTGTGGCTCTCCGTCGCTAACACAAGTCTATGGGCAAAAAACGCATCCTGCGAGCACATTTGCAGGATCCGTTTTTTGCCCAAAACGACGGATTGTGATGGATGCCAAATGACGGAAGTGTGAAAGAGGCTTAAGGGACCTTAGCCCCAGCTGGAGGAATACAGATCTGGTCCATTGACCATCACTGAACCAATGGAGACTTTCGGAGAAGCCAGGTTGGGACAATCAGGTCATCTAGCCATGTATCACAATGGACTGTCAGCTTCCTAAGCTTGTCGTTACCTCTTCTCTGTGGGTACCCGCCAAAAGTGGGGTGCCGCTGGTGCATGTGTTTGGCCCTGGAAGCCCCAAAGTCGCAATTGCTCTAATCCTGGCGAGTCAGTGGAAGGGTGAAACGCTGTCATTTGCACCATCCTGTGCATTTACTGAGACTGTACTATATGTTATTGTCTGCTGGTGGTTCAATAAAGTATTGCCGCACTGCGTAACCCTCACCCTGCGTTGTCTGAGTAGTATTCTGCCAATGGGAAGGGGGTACAAGCGGACAGTGGGATAAGCCTTGGTCCATGCGGTCTTTCAAAAGACAGCCAGGCCAGGGGACGAGAGCACTCACTGACCCTTGTGTCTCCACACTGGAGAATTCAAATTTCAATAGATTGGCTCATCTCCACCATCCCCGACCTCCGCAGAGATGGTAACACTAAGACCACTCTATCCAGTGATGGCTTCCTCCTCACCGTGACCTCACTGGACAATCTACCAGAATGACTTCTCCACTGAGCACCAGGAGGACGTTTGGTTAATTCATCTTGTTAAAACGTCATCTGACGTGACCTCTGCTAATTTTACGCTTCTCATTAAATACATGGCGACCTCTGTGATGCAGAGCTTCCTCTCCGTCATATACTGAACCTTCTTGCTGCCTCCAGCACATGGACCGACCTGATCTTTATCAAATGTGGACAAGTGGGGAAATAGGACTGTTCATATGAATTTACTCAATCATTGCAGCTTTGTAGTGACCCTCTCTCATCACGTCATCAACATGCTTGAGACAGCACAGAAGAGGAGTGTTTTGATCTTTTAGGATGTCATAGCCTGAGAGTAGTCTATTGAAAAGTGCTGGGGTCCCCAGCAGCACAAAGTATTTAAGCACAGGAATATGCTGATCCTGAGGGTTACAGAGGGGAAGCACTGGAGCAGCACAGAGTATTTCAGAAGCAGAGTGCCCCCTTCATGTCATGCAGCATGTCAGAGAATTATCTGCCTCTAGCAGCAGTGCTGCTGTTAACCTCTTAAATGCTGTCTGTCCAGAAAGTTCGGGCGCCCATTGGCCTCCCCGCAACAAGATCACAGGGAGCTGATGAATTGCTATAACAGCCATCATGTGATCTCTTCTATCTAATTTATCTTTTTAAAAATTAAAAGAAATTATATAGAACTTGAATCTCCCCCTTTTTTCCCAATTAACGTTAAACAAATGTAAAAAAATCTATACATATTTGTTATCACTGCATCCAGAAAATCCAATCTATCAAAATATAAAACTGAATTAAACAGATCGATAAACGCCAGAATTTCGTTTTTTCAATCACAAAAATAATGCAAAAAATGTTATAAAAACTATAAATACATAGTATATATCCAAAATTGTTTATATAAAACCACTAAAACCACCAGTTTGCCACGTGACAAACTGGCCCCTACTCAGCTCCATTGATGGTAATAAAATAAAGCTTTGGGTCTCGGTATATGGCAGAGACACAAAACATTTTTTTCTTTACAAAATTCTGACATTTTTAAGCCAATAAAGTAGTAAAACAAACCTGACGAGTTTGGCATCTATGTAAGTGTCAGACACGGAGAATCACATTTCCATGTCAATTTTACTATACTGTATAATGAATCACGTAAAAATAAAAACCCCAAAAACCAAGGAGAAATTGTGGATTTCATCACCATTTGGATTTTTTTGCAATTTTTCTTTTACTCTATATGGTAAAATAAATAGTGTTATTCAAAGCTACAATCCGTCCCGCAAAACAAAAACTAAATCAGCGTCACACGTCTATGTGAGTGCAACAATAGACAAGTTATGGCTGCAGGAAAAAGTGAAAGAAAAAAAATTAAGATGTAAAAATAAAAATTGGCTGCGTACTTAAACTCTCTTGCAGGGTTGTAAGCTAAATCTTTGTGTCTTTTTACTAATTATTAACTTTTTTTTTTTAAGATATAAAACCACAACCCTCATCGTTCTCCGACATCAAAGTCCATGTAGAATGATAACATCAAAGGCAACAGGAAAGTAAAAGTCAATTTCTGGTAGTTTCGCACATTCTTCGTATCTGACGATAATTCTGCAGCTTCCCCTGTACGTGTCTTGCCTCCCCCGACCCCGTTTGGCTACTACCGAAAAGTTCCTGATGAAATTACAGTTGTAGTTGTTGGCGAAACCCAAAAACCTTTGTAACACCTTCAAATCCTCAGGATGATCCCAATCCAGTACTGCCCAGACTTTCACCAGATCCATGCAAAAACCGTTGGACGATAACACATCCTAGAAAAGGGATCTCCTCAAATGAGAACAAACATTTATCCGTTTTGACAATTATGCAAATTGTCTCTTCAGAGAGGAAGAGAGCTAGAACTCTAGTGCCCCCTATTGGAAGGTAGCAATCCTACAAGTCAATGTTGACTCTTTAAAGAGCCTTGTCACATGACTTAGGATAATAGCCAAACCAGAATCCACAATTTGCAGACACTGTGTTTCGGGGTACTGCCCCTCGTCAGTGAGAGTTCCCATCTCTTCCTCTCTGAAGAGACAATTTGCATAATTTGCATATTACCCAGAGGTACATTGCGGCTTTGAGTCTCCTTATCTCAGCATGCTTAGCATGTTGATCTCCGCAAGGAGAAACAATACTTCCGTTTTGACAAATAACTTATTGTCTGTGAGTATCTGAAAGACCTGCCTGACATGTATCTGATGTGACTCAAGGTCAGGTGAATAAATGAATATTTCATCCAGATAGATAACCACAAATCTGCCTATAAGGTGACTAAAGATGTCATTTACAAAGTGCTGAAAAACGGCGTCAACCCAAAAGGCATCACCAGGTTCTCATATTGTCCCCCAGGCATATTAAAGGCTGTTTTCCACTCATCCCCCTCGTTAATGCGAATGATATTATACATCCCCCCTGAGGTCCAGTTTTGAAAACCATTTGGCTCAAACAATCTGAATAACGAGGTCCGGGATGAGAGGGAGCGGATATGGATCCCAGACTGTGATCTGATTTGAGTTTGCGGAAATCTAGGCATGGGCGTAACCCCCATCTATCTTAAAAAAAACCTCACAACAATGGGGAATGAGGATGGTCTGACATAACCCTTCGCCAAACTTTCCGCGAAATAGTCCTTCATGACCTGCCTCTCTGAACCAGAGATATTATATAGTCTACTCTTAGGCAGCTTGGCACCAGGAACAAGATTAACGGCGAAGTCATAAGGACGACACATCCCCAAAGTCAGACAGGTATTTCAGCACAGACTGGGTATCCACCCTTGCAAGCCGGGTTCCCAAGCAGTGTCCTTGTCAATACTCACTTCACTTTACCACCTCCCGAGTCTTCCAATCAACCACAGGATTGTGCAGAGTCAGCCAAGGAAGTCCAAGAACCACAGGAGAGGGCAGACCCTCTAGCACATAACAGTCAATTACCTCAGGGTGCATGGCCCCTACCTGAAGATGTAACCCTCGGACGGCTTGAGTAAAATACCCCTGTCTCAACGGGGTGGAGTCGATGGCGATTATGGGTATAGGTCTGGACTCTGTATGTGGATTGAAGCACTGGACCTGGGTGAACCTAGCGTTGATCAAGTTAAACTCCACCCCACTGTCCAGAAAGGCTGACACAACCACCTTAATTTCACCCAGATGAATCTCAGCTGGCAGAAAAAATTGTGTCCTACCCACGGAGGTGATGACTACACGCAGATTGCTTACCTCTCTGGAACCCGGGCTTCTTCGTTTTGTGGTGGCTGTTTTACTGTGAGACCAGGAACTACACATGCCCACGAAATGGCCCTTTTTACTGCAATAATAACACACTCTCCTATTGCGCCGAACAACAGACAACTTTCCAGGATATGACGCACCCAACTTCATGGGTTCCTCCGATGACTCAGACCCTATCTCCCTTGGCCCCGGACCTCCCGCACATTGGGGTGTCTTCCTATGTCTCTGGCGATAAAGGTTGATCAACCCAGATAGCCATAGACATGGCCGCCTCGAGGGAGAATGGAATCTAAGACATCCTTCATCCTGTGTCCCTCACAGAACTGGCTACGGAGTGAGGGGTAATTCCACTTAGTGTCTGTGGACTACCTCCGAAACTCAGAGCTATTATCCTTCACCGGCCTTCTTGCTGAAGCTGACGTAGTGTGGACTCTCCACCATCTGTAGCGACTGGGAATCAGATGGGAGAGAGAATGCCCATGCTTGGGGGTCACCTGAAGGAGCGAGATTATTATCCCCACACATTGCCCCTCGGTTCCTGAGGAACCAGGATGTAACCTAAAGTACAGTTTACAGGCCTCCGTGAAAACAACAAACTTGTCACGTCCCCCAAAGAACCTGTCAGACAAAGAGATCTTGGGCTCCACTAAGGGTTGACTGGGAAACATGGTTCACAAACCTAATATGTTAGGATTCTGTAAAGCAACAGTGCGTAGATCTGCCACCTCTAGGCTGAGCTGCTGCAGTTGCCCTGTCAGAGCAGTGATAGGATTCATAATAATGATTTAAAAAAAACGGTTTCGGTGAGAGCTAATGTCACGACTCTGTTGTCAGGTGACCCAGGACGAAGGGCTCCGTCCTTGTCTCTAACACTAGGGGGCACCCAGGCTCGCTCTGTTTCCCGAGTTCCTTCTGAAGGTGAAGATGCCGGCTCCACCTACCTTGCCTTATCTTCTGAATCAGCCCTCCCTCTGCTTCTCTCCTTCAGCCAGGGAAGAGGGGAACAGCTGTGAACCGCAGTACACCAACCAGACAAGGTAACTCAAACAGGGGAAATGGAAAATAGCAGGCATACAAATATACACTCACATGTAACAGAGGAATGGGGTAAAAGCAAAGCAGCAGAAGGAAAGGGAATCATCACACTTACTAAACCAAGCAACAGTCCCTGATAAACCCACCAAACACCTTCTCATATAATAACCAACAACCTGCAGCCATGCAGCATAAGCTAACTCTGACGATGTGTGTGGATAAGTAATGTATGTACACAGTGACTGCTCCAGCAGAATAGGGAGTGCAGCTCTGGAGTATAATACAGGATGTAACTCAGGATCAGTAATGTAATGTATGTACACAGTGACTGCACCAGCAGAATAGCGAGTGCAGCTCTGGAGTATAATACAGGAGGTAACTCAGGATCAGTAATGTAATGTATGTACACGGTGACTGCACCAGCAGAATAGTGAGTGCAGCTCTGGGGTATAATAAAATATGTAACTCAGGATCAGTAATGTAATGTATGTACACAGTGACGGCACCAGCAGAATAGTGAGTGCAGCTCTGGAATATAATACAGGATGTAACTCAGGATCAGTAATGTAATGTATGTGCACAGTGACAGCACCAGCAGAATAGTGAGTGCAGCTCTGGAGTATAATACAGGATGTAACTCGGGATCAGTAATGTAATGTATGTACACAGTGACTGCTCCAGCAGAATAGTGAGTGTAGCTCTGGAGTATAATACAGGAGGTATCTCAGGATCAGTAATGTAATGTATGTACACAGTGACTGCACCAGCAGAATAGTGAGTGCAGCTCTGGAGTATAATACAGGATGTAACTCAGGATCAGTAATGTAATGTATGTACACAGTGACTGCACCAGCAGAATAGTGAGTGCAGCTCTGGGGTATAATACAGGATGTAACTCAGGATCAGTAATGTAATGTATGTAAACAGTGACTGCACCAGCAGAATAGTGAGTGCAGCTCTGGAGTATAATACAGGATATAACTCAGGATCAGTAATGTAATGTATGTACACAGTGACTGCACCAGCAGAATAGTGAGTGCAGCTCTGGGGTATAATACAGGATGTAACTCAGGATCAGTAATGTAATGTATGTAAACAGTGACTGCACCAGCAGAATTGTGAGTGCAGCTCTGGAGTATAATACAGGATGTAACTCAGGATCAGTAATGTAATGTATGTACACAGTGACTGCACCAGCAGAATAGTGAGTGCAGTTCTGAGGTATAATACAGGATATAACTCAGGATCAGTAATGTAATGTATGTACACAGTGACTGCACCAGCAGAGTAGTGAGTGCAGTTCTGAGGTATAATACAGGATATAACTCAGGATCAGTAATGTAATGTATGTACACAGTGACTGCACCAGCAGAATAGTGAGTGCAGCTCTGAGGTATAATACAGGATGTAACTCAGGATCAGTAATGTAATGTATGTACACAGTGACTGCACCAGGAGAATAGTGAGTGCAGCTCTGGAGTATAATACAGGATTAGGGTTGAGCGACCTTGACCTTTTTAGAGTCGAGCCGTGTTTCGCGAAACCCGACTATCTTAGAAGTCGAGTCGAGTGGAATCGGCCGATTATCGCGAAAAGTCGGGTATCGACCGAAACACGAAACCCAATGCAAGTCAATGGTGGAGCATAGTCGGCAGTGAGTGGAGGCCAGGAAAACACCTACACTGCCCATTTTAATGGCAAAACCATCCATTCTTGTTACAGAAGCTTGTCAATCGTAATTTACCTTATAATAATTGGAAGGCATTTGAAATTGGGGGTCATTTGGCTAAAGTTGTGGGGGGTAGGGCTGGTTCAAGTAATTAGTGGGCCCAGGAAATCTGGACCACGTCACGGCAGTGGAGCAGGGAGAGGTAAGTATTTCAACTTTGCAAGTGCTGTGATCCTGAGCAAGCAGGGGGGGCCCACTCGTTGGCATTGGCACCGGCACAGGGCCCCTCAAAGTACAGCGGTGTGTTTGCACGGCGGGGGCGCCTCCCACCGGCAGCAACACTTTTGCGTACTATGAGAGGCCCTGTGCCAGTGATGTCGCCAACTAGTATTCCTCCCCCCACCTGATGAAGGAACCTGCACTTTCATCTGCACCTTCCTCTTTGTCCCCGTGTAAGGTGGTATGGTATGCGGGAAGGGGGACCTGACTTTCAGCAGGGTCACAATCTTGCTGTGTAGCGTGCATGGGGAATGTTGCGTTATGGGTCAATGTACCAGCAGACTCATCTATCACTGGCTGGGCAATGGGCAGGATGAGGAGGAAACACAGATATAGGCCCAAAGAATAAAGTTGGCTAAATGCAGTTCAAAATTGGTAACACAGGACTAACCAGGGGGCATTGCAGTGGAGGACAACTGGAATGAGAGGCTGACACAGAGAGTAGGCCCAAATCAGTAAGTAGTCGAAATGCAGTTCAAAATTGGCAACCGTAGTAAACAGGCGGCACAGCTTTGTTCAGTGGAGGAGAACAGCAAGGAGTGGCAGACACCGATAGTAGGCCCCAACCCAACTAGTAGGCCAAATGCAGTCTAACATTAACAACTACTTAACGAGAGCCTGAAAATGGAATTTCAGGACAGGAAACCAGGAGAACAGCAAGGAGCGGCAGACACTGTTAGTAGGCCCCAAACCAACTAGTATGCCAAATGCAGTTGTTCCATTTAACCACTATTTAACAAGAGCCTGAAGATAGAAGCTCAGGAAAGGCAACCTGGAGAACACCTTGGAGTGGAAGACACCGTCTCTACACCCCATACCCAATTTGTAGGCCTAATGCAGTGTAGTTTCCAACAACTACTAAACGAGAGTCGGAAGACCGAAGCAATGGCGAGGAAACCTGGGGAACACCTTGGAGTGGAACACACCGTCTCTACACCCCATACCCAATTTGTAGGCCTAATGCAGTGTAGTTTTCACCAACTACTAAACGAGAGTAGGAAGATCGAAGCAATGTGGACGAAACCTGGGGAACACCTTGGAGTGTAACACACCGTCTCTCTACACCCCATACCAAATTTGTAGGCCTAATGCAGTGTAGTTTGCAACAACTACTAAACGAGAGTAGGAAGATCGAAGCAATGTGGACGAAACCTGGGGCACACCTTGGGGCGGCAGACACCGTCAGTAGGCCCTACCAAAGTTGTAGCCCCAATGCAGTTTTAAAATTCCTAGAGGCTGAAAACAAGACTATTGACGCTCAGCTTTTTTCAAAGGAACACAGCTGTATTGAGTGGGGCAGACAGACACAGGTAGTAGGCCTTAAACCAAAAATGTGGCTCACTGCAGCTTAAAAAAGGTTACAGGGGTACACAGGCAGCATTGCTCTGGGCAGTGGAGGACAATTTCAATAGTGGACCGCAGACAGACTTTGTACGCCTACTATTAAAAAAAGGATGCTCTATGCAATTAAAATTAGGTTCCAGGGGTACACGGGCAGCAGTGGTCTGGTCAGTGGAGGAGTAGTAGAAAGAACGGGCCGCAGACAGGCTTCGAAGGCCTAACATAAAAAAATATTGGGCTGTAGGCACTTTAACATTGGTTCCAGGGGTACACGGGCAGCAGTGGTCTGGTCAGTGTAGGAGTAGTAGAAAGAACGGGCCGCAGACAGGCTTCGAAGGCCTAACATAAAAAAATATTGGGCTGTAGGCACTTTAACATTGGTTCAAGGGGTACACGGGCAGCAGTAGACTGGTCAGTGTAGGAGTAGTAGAAAGAACGGGCCGCAGACAGGCTTCGAAGGCCTAACATAAAAAAATATTGGGCTGTAGGCACTTTAACATTGGTTCCAGGGGTACACGGGCAGCAGTAGACTGGTCAGTGTAGTAGTAGTAGAAAGAACGGGCCGCAGACAGGCTTCGAAGGCCTAACATAAAAAAATATTGGGCTGTAGGCACTTTAACATTGGTTCCAGGGGTACACGGGCAGCAGTAGACTGGTCATTGTAGTAGTAGTAGAAAGAACGGGCCGCAGACAGGCTTAGAAGGCCTAACATAAAAAAATATTGGGCTGTAGGCACTTTTAAATAGGTTCCAGGGGAACACAGGCAGCAGTGGTCTGGTCAGTGTAGGAGTAGTAGAAAGAACGGGCCGCAGACAGGCTTCGAAGGCCTAACATAATAAATTGGGCTGGCTGTAGGCACTTTTAAATAGGTTCCAGGGGAACACAGGCAGCAGTGGTCTGGTCAGTGTAGGAGTAGTAGAAAGAACGGGCCGCAGACAGGCTTCGAAGGCCTAACATAATAAATTGGGCTGGCTGTAGGCAATTTAAAATTGGTTCCAGGGGTACACGGACAGCAGTGGTCTGGTCAGTGGAGGCCTATTGGAAGGAGGGACCGCAGACAGGCTTCGAAGGCCTGACATAATAAATTGGGCTGGCTGTAGGCAATTTAAAATTGGTTCCAGGGGTACACGGGCAGCAGTGGTATGGTCAGTGGAGGCCTAGTGGAAGGAGGGACCGCAGACAGGCTTCGAAGGCCTGACATAATAAAATTGGACAGGCTGTAGGCACTTTATAATTGGTTCCAGGGGTACACGGGCAGCAGTAGACAGGTCAGTGGAGGCCTAGTGGAAGGAGGGACCGCAGACACGCTTCGAAGGCCTAACATAATAAAATTGGGCTGGCTGTAGGCAATTTAAAATTGGTTCTAAGGGGTACATGGGCAGCAGTGGTCTGGTCAGCGGAGGCTGATTGTAATGAGTGTCTGCCAGTTAGTAGTCCAAAACAATAAATAAATGTGAATGTCTCGCATTAAAACAAAACGAAAACACTAAAGGGTGCAATCATTAGGTACAGGGGTGGGATCCTCTGCGTAGTTTCAGACCTACTAATTTGGCGCAAAGTATTTACTTTGGTAAATAGAGGACACTGCCCCTGACTATGTTAAGTACCATCATAAATGTCAACACAATGGTATTGTCAGTGGCAGGAATGGAAGGATGTCAGCGCATAGACTAAACATTGGTGGAAGTGTGAGAGATAATTGTGGAAGTGGTAGAGCACTGTTTGACCTGGGGGTGGGTGAACTCTCTTGTGGCCGGCGGTACAGGCCCAGGGCCCCTCATGTTACAACAGTGTGTCTGACGTTGGGTGCGCACCACCACCGCCAGAGACACTTTATTGTACTATGAGGGACCCAGTGGCAGCGCTGTCGACCAAAAGCGGGCACACCCACCTCTTCAGACAAACAGCACTCTCACGGGTGCTTGCGCCAAGTCGCGATACCACGGCCCCGTGTGGGGAGTTTGGCCATTTAGGGAGGTGTAAACATGTCATATGCTGGACAATCAGCTGCAGCAAATTAAGACATTAGAAAAGTAATTCACAGTAGTCCACAGGCAAGAGCTTTTCATAGGAAAGCTAGGTGTCGGCCGGGCAAGGTGGGGCAAAAGAATTCGAAATCCAGTTGTGGTTCATTTTAATGAAGGTTAGATCATCTACATTTTGGGTAGCCAGACGAGTCCTTTTTTCGGTTAATATTGAACCAGCAGCACTGAATACTCTTTCTGATAGGACACTAGCTGCCGGGCAAGCAAGCTCCTGCAATGCATATTCTGCCAATTCTGGCCAGGTGTCTAATTTGGATGCCCAGTAATCAAATGGGAATGACGGTTGAGGGAGAACATCGATAAGG
Source organism: Ranitomeya imitator (assembly GCF_032444005.1). Lineage (NCBI taxonomy): Eukaryota > Metazoa > Chordata > Amphibia > Anura > Dendrobatidae > Ranitomeya > Ranitomeya imitator. The sequence continues at coordinate 14,914,307 of NC_091284.1, read as the reverse complement.
GATGAAAAATAGTTTGTAACCATACTGGACAGATGTTGTCTCCTGTCACTTTCAATTGATGGAGCAGTACCTGTCCTGTCTGCGGTCATAGCAAAATCACTCCACAACCTGGTCAGAAAACCCCTCTGTCCAACGCCACTTCTGATGTGTGCACCCCTAACACTCCTGGTCTGCTGGCCCCTGGAGCTCGTGTGAGAACGATCACGGGCGCTGTGTGCTGGGAATGCCTGAAGCAAACGGTCAACAAGAGTTGATTGTTTGGTTGCTAATATTAGTTCCAAGTTCTCATGTGGCATAATATTTTGCAATTTGCCTTTATAGCGAGGATCAAGGAGGCAGGCCAACCAGTAATAGTCATCGTTCATCATTTTAGTAATGCGTGTGTCCCTTTTGAGGATACGTAAGGCATAATCCGCCATGTGGGCCAAAGTTCCAGTTGTCAAATCTGCGGTTGTGATTGGTTGAGGGGCAGTTTCAGGCAAATCTACGTCACTTGTGTCCCTCAAAAAACCAGAACCCGGCCTTGCCACGCCACCAAGTTCCAGTGCCCCCGGGAAAGCTTCCTCATTAAAAATATACTCATCCCCATCATCCTCCTCGTCCTCCACCTCCTCCCTGACCAGACAATGGCTGACTGTCATCAAGGCTTTCCTCTTCCTCTGGTGCAGACGCCTGATCCTTTATGTGCGTCAAACTTTGCATCAGCAGACACATTAGGGGGATGCTCATGCTTATTATGGCATTGTCTGCACTAACCAGCCGTGTGCATTCCTCAAAACACTGAAGGACTTGACACATGTCTTGTATCTTCGACCACTGCACACCTGACAACTCCATGTCTGCCATCCTACTGCCTGCCTGTGTATGTGTATCCTCCCACAAAAACATAACAGCCCGCCTCTGTTCGCACAGTCTCTGAAGCATGTGCAGTGTTGAGTTCCACCTTGTTGCAACGTCTATGATTAGGCGATGCTGGGGAAGGTTCAAAGACCGCTGATAGGTCTGCATACGGCTGAAGTGTACAGGCGAACGGCGGATATGTGAGCAAAGTCCACGCACTTTGAAGAACAGGTCGGGGAACCCAGGATAAGTTTTCAATAAGCACTGCACCACCAGGTTTAAGGTGTGAGCCAGGCAAGGAATGTGTTTCAGTTAGGAAAGGGAGATGGCAGCCATGAAATTCCTTCCGTTATCACTCACTACCTTGCCTGCCTCAAGATCTACTGTGCCCAGCCACGACTGCGTTTCTTGCTGCAAGAACTCGGACAGAACTTCCGCGGTGTGTCTGTTGTCGCCCAAACACTTCATAGCCAATACAGCCTGCTGACGCTTGCCAGTAGCTGGGCCATAATGGGACAACTGGTGTGCAACAGTGTCAGCTGCCGATAGAGTGGTTGGGCGACTGCGGTCTGTGGAAGAGCTCTCGCTTCTGCAGGAGGACGAGGAGGAGGGGGTGCGAACGCCTACAGCCAACTGTTTCCTAGACCGTGGGCTAGGCACAACTGTCCCGAAATTGATGTCCCCTGTGGACCCTGCATCCACCACATTCACCCAGTGTGCCGTGATGGACACGTAACGTCCCTGGCCATGCCTACTGGTCCATGCATCTGTAGTCAGGTGCACCTTTGTACTCACAGATTGCCTGAGTGCATGGACGATGCGCTGTTTAACATGCTGGTGCAGGGCTGGGATTGCTTTTCTGGAAAAAAAAGTGTCGACTGGGTAGCTCGTAGCGTGGTTCAGCGTACTCCATCAGGGCTTTGAAAGCTTCGCTTTCAACTTACCGGTAGGGCATCATCTCTAACGAGATTAGTCTAGCTATGTGGGCGTTAAAACCCTGTGTACGCGGATGCGAGGATAAGTACTTCCTTTTTATAACCAGAGTCTCATGTAGGGTGAGCTGGACTGGAGAGCTGGAGATCGTGGAACTAGCGGGTGTGCCGGTGGACATGGCAGACTGAGAGACGGTTGGAGACGGTATTGTTTCCGCCGGTGCCCTAGAAGCAGTATTTCCTCCTACAAAACTGGTGATTCCCTGACCCTGACTGCTTTGGGCTGGCAAAGAAACCTGCACAGATACTGCCGGTGGTGCGGAAAATGGTGGCCCTACACTGCCGGAAGGGATGTTGCGTTGAGGACTAGCTTCATTGGCCGAGGGTGCTACAACCTTAAGGGATGTTTGGTAGTTAGTCCAGGCTTGCAAATGCATGGTGGTTAAATGTCTATGCATGCAACTTGTATTGAGACTTTTCAGATTCTGACCTCTGCTTAAGCTAGTTGAACATTTTTGACAGATGACTTTGCGCTGATCAATTGGATGTTGTTTAAAAAAAATGCCAGACTGCACTTTTCCTAGCATCGGATCCCTTTTCAGGAATTGCAGACTGAGCTTTAACCGGATGGCCACGCTGTCCTCCAACAGGTTTTGGCTTTGCCACGCGTTTTGGGTCAGATGCGGGCCCGGCAGATGGAACCTGTTGCGATGTTGATGCCTGCTGCGGCCCCTCCTCCACCTCCGCTTCAGAACTACTGCCGCCTGCACCCTGTTCCCCCAATGGCTGCCAATCGGGCTCAACAACTGGGTCATCTATAACCTCCTCTTCTAGCTCGTGTGCAACTTCGTCTGTGTCACCGTGTCGGTCGGTGGTATAGCGTTCGTGACGGGGCAACATAGTCTCATCAGGGTCTGATTGTGGATCAGTGCCCTGAGAGGGCAATGTTGTGGTCTGAGTCAAAGGACCAGCATAGTAGTCTGGCTGTGGCTGTGCATCTGTGCACTCCATGTCAGATTCAACTTGTAATGGGCATGGACTGTTAAGTGTTTCACTTTCTAAGCCAGGGACGGTATGTGTAAAGAGCTCCATGGAGTAACCCGTTGTGTCGCCTGCTGCATCCTTCTCTCTTGTTGTTGTTTTTGCTGAAGAGGACAAGGAAGCGACTTGTCCCTGACCGTGAACATCCACAAACGACGCGCTGCTTTTACATTTACCAGTTTCAGAAGAGGAGGCAAAAGAGCTAGAGGCTGAGTCAGCAAGGTAAGCCAAAACTTGCTGTTGCTGCTCCGGCTTTAAAAGCGGTTTTCCTACTCCCAGAAAAGAGAGCGTTCGAGGCCTTCTGTAGCGACGACGAACCTGGCTCCACAGCTCCAGACTTAGGTGGAATATTTGTTTTCCCACGACCACCTGATGCTCCACTACCACTACCCTCATTACCAGCTGACAATGAACGCCCACGGCCACGACCTCTTGCACCAGACTTCCTCATTGTTTTAAAAACTTAACCAAAGTAACTTTATTTGTTGCTGTCAAACAACTTACACGGTGAGCTATAACTTCAGTATGACTTCGATATCCCTTTACAGGTTGGTGAGACCGCAAGGAAAATCAGGCACAATGTTACACACTCTGTTTTCTGTGGCACCAAATCACAGAGATGCCACACACGCAGTACTGTCACTCAAGCACAAATGTCAATATTAATCTCCCATTTTTTATTTTTTTTTTCAGGGAGACTTTAGAAACAAAATAAAATAAAATGATTTTTTCAGGAAGAATTTAGAAACCAAATAAAATAAAATGATTTTTTCAGGGATAATTTAGAAACCAAATAAAAAAATAAAAATAAAAAAAGGCTTTCTATGCCCCACTGAGTGAGAGATGGCACAGACAGGAGTCAGGAGTGGCACACAAGCCCAGAGGCCAATATTTATCTCCCACTGATTGATTTATTGATTTCTTCAGGTAGAATTTAGAACCCAAATCAACCAAAAAAATAAATAGGCTTTCTATGGCCCACTGAGTGAGAGATGGCACACACAGGGATGGCACTCTAGCAGAAATGTCAATCTTAATCTCCCACAAAAAAAAAAAAACAGGGACTGTCCTACAATTACTATCTCCCTGCAGTAATCTCAGCCAGGTATGGCAGGCAGCAATAAGGAGTGGACTGATGCACAAATTAAATAAAAAGTGTGGACAAACAAAAAAGATAGCTGTGCAGAAAGGAAGGAACAAGAGGATTTGTGCTTTGAAAAAAGCAGTTGGTTTGCACAGCGGCGTACACACAGCAATGCAGCTATCAGGGAGCCTTCTAGGGCAGCCCAATGAGCTACAGCGCTGAGGAAAAAAAAATGTAGCCTCCACTGTCCCTGCAAACAAAGGTGGTGTTGGACAGTGGAAATCGCTACAGCACAAGCGGTTTGGGGGTTAATGGACCCTGCCTAACGCTATCCCTGCTTCTGACGAAGCGGCAGCAACCTCTCCCTAAGCTCAGATCAGCAGCAGTAAGATGGCGGTCGGCGGGAACGCCTCTTTATAGCCCCTGTGACGCCGCAGACAGCAAGCCAATCACTGCAATGCCCTTCTCTAAGATGGTGGGGACCAGGACCTATGTCATCACGCTGCCCACACTCTGCGTTCACCTTCATTGGCTGAGAAATGGCGCTTTTCCCACAGGGGTCGGGTCCGGTTTCATGAAACCCGACTTTGCCAAAAGTCGGCGACTTTTGAAAATGAACGACCCGTTTCGCTCAACCCTATACAGGATATAACTCAGGATCAGTAATGTAATGTATGCACACAGTGACTGCACCAGCAGAATAGTGAGTGCAGCTCTGGGGTATAATACAGGATGTAACTCAGGATCAGTAATGTAATGTATGTACACAGTGACTGCACCAGCAGAATAGTGAGTGTAGCTCTGGAGTATAATACAGGATGTAACTCAGGATCAGTAATGTAATGTATGTACACAGTGACTGCACCAGCAGAATAGTGAGTGTAGCTCTGGAGTATAATATAGGATATAACTCAGGATCAGTAATGTAATGTATGTACTCAGTGACTGCACCAGCAGAATAGTGAGTGCAGCTCTGGAGTATAATACAGGAGGTAACTCAGGATCAGTAATGTAATGTATGTACACAGTGACTGCACCAGCAGAATAGTGAGTGTAGCTCTGGAGTATAATACAGGATGTAACTCAGGATCAGTAATGTAATGTATGTACTCAGTGACTGCACCAGCAGAAAGAGGGGGGGCTGTATGGGGCGCAGCTAAAAGGAGGCCCCCACATGACTGCGTTGCCATGGGAGCAGTGCAGTAGGTTTTCTTTTAAAAAATAAAGGTGTTATTGAGTAAAGGAGCCCGGGGATTGGAAGAGTAGGATTTGGGGTGGGGATTTATGCAAAAAGGGAGGTGGGGGCTTGGGAAAGTGCGGGAAAAGGGGAGATCAGTTACCTTAGACGGGCGAAGTGAGTGGACCTGCTGCCACATCCCTCTCACCATGTCTTCTGTGGACAGCCTGGTAGCTCAGCTTCGTCGGGAGGCCAGTTCCAGGAGGGCCGGATGGCTGGAGGAGCAGCTCACAGGGCTGCTCGGAGGCAGTGGGAGCCAGGACAGCGGGAGCCGGGGCAGCAGAATCAGGCGGTCTAGGCCGCCAGACAGGCTGTCCCCCGACACTACACCGCGCGGCAGGCGCAGGCCGCGGAGCCCCTCCAGGGACCCTGCGGGGGCTGGGGGACGCGGCCGATCCACCTTGCCCGCCCCCTCCCCCGGCAGGAATCCACCTGGCGGCCCTGCCGGCGCGAGGCGGCGCGGTGCTGGGCGAGCGGTGCAGACGCGGCAGGACGCCGGCGCTGCACAGGATGTCAGGGCCGCACTTCCGGTGCGGCCTAGCAGAGGGCGCGGCGGCGCCGCAGCACCGATAGCAGCAGCTTCTACCCGCCGGGGAGCACCTCCCGCGGTGGCGGCAACACGAGCAGGGGGACGGGGAAGGAGCCCAGCGGCGGCGGCAGCATCCACCAGGCAGGAGCCGGGGAGTATCGCGGCGGGCGCAATTGCGGCGGGGGCACCCGGATCCCATCCCCCCAGTGCACCTGGCTCTGCGACAGGACGGCAGAGCAGACTATCGGGCAGGACAGCGGTGGCATCACGGCAAGGAGCGGGTCGCGGTCGGGCCGCAGGAGCGGCGTCCAGAGGAGACAGTCCAGCGGCTGGAGGCAGAGGAATCACGGAGCCGGACAGATCCAGATCCAGCAGGAGGTCGAGGGACCGGTCGCCTTCGCCAGTCTCGGTCCCCCCTGGTGACGTGGAGGCCAGGGGCGCGGGCCTGGGGCAGATGAGCGGCAGCGATGATTCCGGGAACGAACATCGCGACGAAATGGACCAGCAGGATTCAGGAAGCACGGCTGGTGGGGACACAGCACCTGCGCAGCCACGTGAGTACATGTCCAGTCTTTCCCCAGTGCCGGGTGTTTCGGGTGTGGTGGAGCGGGGTGGGGGCTGTAATGAGGTCCCGGGGGTCAGAGAACTTCTAGCGGGTATGTCGCAGATTTTGCGTAGATTGGATGGGGGCGGGGGTAGCTCAGTTGCTAACAGTGTGGGATCGTCGCCCGCTGGTGCCTGGGTGTCAGTTGCCGGGGGCGTAGCAGGGGGTTCGAACGAGATTGCGAGCTCGGGTAGCGGGACACCTGTTTCTGTGGCGGGGGTGTCGGTGTCGGTACAAACGGAAATGGGAAAAGGTGATACCGTTAAGTTAGACGACAGGGCAAAAGGCGAGGTATATGTGTGTTTTGAGGGTCCGCTGGGGGCCCATTTGAAGAAAGAAGTCAAGGAAAAGATTTGGAAAGATGAATACGTAGAGATTTTCTCTCTCCTTCCTTTAGAAAAATTTAACTTGGATAAAGGAAAGAAAGACGACAGCAAAAAGGAAGAGGAAGAAAAGAGGCGTTGGCGCCTTATTCCTCAGACGTTCGTTAACTGGCAGCAGGCCTTTGCCATTCTAGCGAGTGTTATAGGGGAGAAATTCCCCGAGAATTGCTCGGGCCTGTTTTGTTATTTGGATGCTATTGGTGAAGCGCATCGTACCTACGGGGGCCAGGCTTGGCTGAGATACGATGAACAGTTCAGGCAGCGAAAAGCAGTGAGGCCGGAGATAAGGTGGGACCAAAAAGACATCGGGTTGTGGCTGAAGGTGATGGCTCCGGTGCGTTATGGGCAGTCCTTTCAGGGGGGAGGGGGGGTAGCAGTCAGCAGTCAGGACAAAGTGGAGGACACGGGTCTCAGGGTTCAAAGGAAAAATCTGGGACATGCTGGCAGTTTAATGAGGGCCAGTGCAAGTATGGCACCACTTGTAAATTTAAACACGTGTGCTCCCATTGCAACGGGGCCTCTCACGGAGCCGCTAAGTGTTTCAAGAAATCACGTGGTAAGCCATCAGTGGGTGGCGGTCAAGGGGGTGACTCCGGTGAGGGTTCAAAAGATGGCCCCCTATCTAAGTAGATACCCGGATGTTAAAAAGGCGGAGGTTATTAGGGACGGTTTTCTTGAGGGGTTTAAGATCCCTCACCCGATGCATGTTGTTCCTTTTTCTACAAAAAATTTGAGATCAGCTGGCTTGCATGCGGAGGTGGTTTCGGCTAAATTGGCAAAAGAGGTTGAGCTGGGAAGAATGGCGGGGCCTTTTAGTTCGTTGCCCATGGCGGGTGTAATTGTTTCCCCGCTTGGGGTGGTGCCCAAGAAGGAGCCGAACAAGTTCCGGCTAATTCAGCATCTTTCATATCCCAAAGGATCCTCGGTTAATGACGGGATTGCGGAGGAGTTGTGCTCCGTTGTTTACACATCGTTTGATGCGTCTGTTCGGTGGGTGTGAATGTACGGGCCTGGAGCATTACTGGCAAAAACGGACATCGAGTCGGCATTTAGGCTCTTGCCGGTGCACCCGCAGAGCATTCCTTTATTAGGTTGTTGGTGGGAGGGTGGTTTTTACTTGGATAGGTGTTTGCCTATGGGATGTTCTATTTCCTGTGCATTGTTTGAGACTTTCAGTACCTTTTTAGAGTGGGTAGTGAGAGATGTATCGGCCGTTTCTTCTGTCATTCACTATTTGGATGATTTTTTGTTTGTTGGTCCACCGGATTCAGCAGTGTGCTGTCATTTACTTGGGACCATGGAATGGGTGGCCGGACAGTTTGGTGTTCCTTTGGCACAGGGAAAAACGGAGGGCCCCTGCACGGTCTTGAGTTTCTTAGGGATTCTCATTGATTCTGAGAAAATGGAGTGTAGGTTGCCTGATGATAAGTTGGAGTTGCTTAAGCGAGAGGTGAGTCGGATTGGAAAATTGCGGAAGACTTCATTGAAGGAGTTGCAGTCGCTGCTGGGCCGCCTGAATTTTGCTTGTCGTATTATGCCAATGGGCAGGATATTTTGCCGCAGATTGTCCAGGGCGACGGCTGGAGTTCGGTCGGCTCATCATTTTATTCGTTTGGGTAGAGAGCATAAGGAGGACCTTCTTGTTTGGCAACGTTTTTTGGAGGGCTATAATGGCAGGTCGCTTATTCAGCAGGAGGATCTGAATGCTTTTGATTGCGAGATCTACACAGACGCAGCAGGTGGAGTTGGTTATGGGGCCTACTGTGGAGGAAAATGGAGCGTCGGGGTGTGGCCAGAGGATTGGCGAAAGAAGGGGCTCACCAAGAATTTGGCATTGTTGGAGTTGTTCCCGATTGTGGTGTCAGTGTTTGTTTGGGGTGACAGCTTTCGTGATCGGCGAGTACGTTTCCATTGCGATAACTCGAGCGTGGTGGCCGTGATTAACAGCTTATCTTCTTCTTCCCCTCCAGTAATTAGGTTGGTCAGGGAGTTGGTACTGAGATGCTTGGAGTTGAATGCATGGATTACGGCGGTGCATGTGCCAGGAGTTCAGAACAATATAGCTGATGCTTTGTCTCGTTTGCAGTGGGACCGATTCCGGGATTTGGCTCCAGATTCGGAGGCGGCAGGAGCAGCATGTCCTTTGCATCTGTGGCAGGTGGTTACGGAAGGGGAGGCCGATTGATCCAAGCCTCGGTGTCAAACAGGACATGGTCAGATTATGCGGCGTCATGGGCCATGTGGGAAAGTTGGTTGTTTCAATGCGGCTCGGCTGAGTCAGATAGCGACAGGGCAATGGCGTTATTGGCACTGGTAGGTAAGGTCGTGGAGTGGGGTTGGTCCGTGTCTAGGTTAAACAAGTTTATAGCAGGTTTGGCTTTTGGTTTTCAGTTGCAAGGATTGAGGGACGTCACAAAGGACTTTGTTATACGGCAGGCGTTGAAAGGTTTTCGTAAGGGTAATTCGACTTTTGATAAGCGCAGGCCCATTTCTTTTGGGTTGTTGCAGCGGTTAGGGGAGGCCTTGGGCGTAATTTGTTCATCTCAGTTTGAGGTGGTACTGTTTCAATTGGCCTTTTCTCTAGCGTTTTTTGGTGCTTTGCGTCTGGGTGAATTGGTTTCCCCGAGCAAGGACAGGTCAGGTGGTCTTTTGGCGGAAGATGTGTTTTTTTGGGAAGGGGGAGTTGCCTTTTGGATAAGGCGTTCAAAGACGGATCAGCTAGGTAGGGGAAAGAAAGTAGTGCTAGGAAGGGTGGCGGGTAGCGGGATGTGTCCGCAACGCTGCTTAGAGGCATATTGGAATTTGTCATCAGTCAGGTCAGGCCCTCTGTTGCAACACCAAGAGGGGGATTTCTTGTCACGTTTCCAGTTTGTAGCCATTTTGAAGAAGGGCTTGGGTTTGCTGGGTGTTAACCCGGAAAATTTCGGCTCGCATTCTTTTAGGATTGGGGCCGCATCTGAGGCCGATGGTTTGGGCCTTGGGCCGGAGGTGATCAAGAAAATAGGCAGATGGAGTTCTAATCGTTACCTGTCTTATGTGCGGCATTAAATCAACAATGCGGGGTGAAGAGGGACGTCTTTGCGGATTGTTAATTATGGTTGTGTTTTTCAGGTCGTACCCCTCTTTTGGCGTGGATTGTCGGACACTCTTTCGTTTATTGGGGCGCCCTCCGGGCCGATGCGCGCGCGAATGGTAGGCAACTGGGTTTCGGCCGAGAGGCAGTGATCATCCGTTGGATGGGGACTCGTGGTATGTCGTGGCGTAGTTTTTTGCCGGAATTCTCCCGCGCCGCCCGTCTGGATCGCCCTCCGGATATTTTAGTGGTTCACTTGGGGGGTAATGATTTGGGGGCAAAACCCGTGAGGGAACTCATTCGGGATATCCGTTATGACTTGTTGAGGCTGTGGGTATCTTTTCCCGGTATGCTGACTGTGTGGTCAGACATTGTGCCGCGGAAGACGTGGCGGGAGGCCCGTTCCCATAAAGGGATTAACAGAGCCAGGGTAAAATTGAACAGGATGGTGGCGAGTTTTGTGTCCCGGAATGGGGGTATTGCCGTGAGGCATTTCGAGCTGGAGGCCGGGGTCGGTAATTTTTGGAGGGATGATGGAGTGCATCTTAACGAGATCGGGATGGATTTATGGGCGCTCGGTCTACAGGAAGGAGTTGAAAGAGCTTTGGCGGTGGTGGGGCACTCACGAGCCTGAGGTGGTCAGGGCTGTTCGTGTGTGGCGGGGGGTGGGGTTCTTGGAGTTGGTGATGATGCTGATAGGGTTGATCTGGCTTTTGGTACGGGCTCTGGACGGGGTGTTTACCTCGGGAGCTTTGTGGTTGGTTTGCCCGAAATGGGTTACATGGTGCCCTCGAGCTGGTGGTTACGGCTGAGGGTAAATACGTGTTTTTTGTAAAAATTTTGGGTAGGCTCTCTGCCTATTATGAGCCAGATTTTTTAGCTCCAAGAGCCCCCCCCTCGAGGTTTTATATATTTACTGTTTACATGTTGTTATTTATGTATTTGTTTGTTAATAAAATGGCCACTGTGGCCAAATTATCCAAAAAGAAATTAACGTGGTGGTGTGTTTTCCTGGGTAATAGATGGAGGGGTTAAGAGGGGCAAGGTAGTTGGGGGTGGGGGATGCTTTATGGAAAGGATCCTTTATTGGCCATACGCGGTCAAGAGGGGGGGCTGTATGGGGCGCAGCTAAAAGGAGGCCCCCACATGACTGCGTTGCCATGGGAGCAGTGCAGTAGGTTTTCTTTTAAAAAATAAAGGTGTTATTGAGTAAAGGAGCCCGGGGATTGGAAGAGTAGGATTTGGGGTGGGGATTTATGCAAAAAGGGAGGTGGGGGCTTGGGAAAGTGCGGGAAAAGGGGAGATCAGTTACCTTAGACGGGCGAAGTGAGTCCCTCCCACCCTCCCTGTTTTAGCGGTTCTATGAGGCAACGTAGCTTTAGGCAAGATCGGCGAGTTCGTCAATTCTTAAGGTAAAAAAAAAAAAAAAAGGGGTCTTTTGAATTATATTTCTTTTCTGTTGATTTATTGAAGGCAAGCATTCTGTATTATTGTCACAGTGGCGTTGGCGGGGGGTGGGGTTCTTGGAGTTGGTGATGATGCTGATAGGGTTGATCTGGCTTTTGGTACGGGCTCTGGACGGGGTGTTTACCTCGGGAGCTTTGTGGTTGGTTTGCCCGAAATGGGTTACATGGTGCCCTCGAGCTGGTGGTTACGGCTGAGGGTAAATACGTGTTTTTTGTAAAAATTTTGGGTAGGCTCTCTGCCTATTATGAGCCAGATTTTTTAGCTCCAAGAGCCCCCCCCTCGAGGTTTTATATATTTACTGTTTACATGTTGTTATTTATGTATTTGTTTGTTAATAAAATGGCCACTGTGGCCAAATTATCCAAAAAGAAATTAACGTGGTGGTGTGTTTTCCTGGGTAATAGATGGAGGGGTTAAGAGGGGCAAGGTAGTTGGGGGTGGGGGATGCTTTACGGAAAGGATCCTTTATTGGCCATACGCGGTCATAGTGAGTGCAGCTCTGGAGTATAATACAGGAGGTAACTCAGGATCAGTAATGTAATGTATGTACACAGTGACTGCACCAGCAGAATAGTGAGTGCAGCTCTGGAGTATAATACAGGATGTAACTCAGGATCAGTAATGTAATGTATGTACACCGTGACTGCACCAGCAGAATAGTGAGTGTAGCTCTGGAGTATAATACAGGATGTAACTCAGGATCAGTAATGTAATGTATGTACACAGTGACTGCCCCAGCAGAATAGTGAGTGCAGCTCTGGAGTATAATACAGGAGGTAGCTCAGGATCAGTAATGTAATGTATGTACACAGTGACTGCACCAGCAGAATAGTGAGTGCAGCTCTGGAGTATAATACAGGATGTAACTCAGGATCAGTAATGTAATGTATGTACACAGTGACTGCACCAGCAGAATAGTGAGTGCAGCTCTGGAGTATAATACAGGATGTAACTCAGGATCAGTAATGTAATGTATGTACACAGTGACTGCACCAGCAGAATAGTGAGTGCAGCTCTGGAGTATAATACAGGATGTAACTCAGGATCAGTAATGTAATGTATGTACACACTGACTGCACCAGCAGAATAGTGAGTGCAGCTCTGGAGTATAATACATGATGTAACTCAGGATTAGTACATTCTATTAACCATGTCAGTAAGATTCTTACACCATTTATAGATGAATGTAGTTCCCGTTTCCTTTTCTCACATACCTGTTATGGGATTTTGGTGACATTATGTCTTTTCTCAGTGAACTACACATAACATACAGTTTCTCAAAACATTATATATGAAATAGGATAATATTAGACTAAATATGAAATGTTAAAGTTAAACAATATGAAACAAAAAATCAGACTATGAGACTAGTTAATACTAAAAAATACAGACAATAGAGGAAAATATTAACCCTTCAATATCAATTTCCCCCTTTTGTAAATGGTTTAACCTTTACTACAGCCAGGGTCAGTCGGTGTCCACACAGGAGCTCATGGGTCTAGTACCCTTAGGGGCTTCCTGCCTGCTTCGCCCACTCACCCACTCTCCGTCAGCAGTGGTTATCTGGGGTCTATAATACACTACTGATGATTTCGTAGTGGAACTATTAACTTATATATTATGCATTGCTGCAATCTGAGTAGTGACGAGAGCTTCCTGTCGGTCACCGATATCTCAGTAATATCAGAACTTAATGCGGGTCCCTGAGAGCTGCCTACATGTGGTACATCTAACTCTCCTCAGTAGTGGTCACAGTTTCCTTGAGGTTCTCAAAACTTTATTAGTGGCAAGAGCTTTGTGTAGGCCCCTGATATCTCAGTATGACTGAGAGCCTCCTGTAGGTCCTGGCATGCTCAGAAGTGTTGAGAGCTCCATATCGGTCCCTAATGTCTCAGTATTGTGGAAAGTTTCCAGTAGGTCCCTGTAATCTCAGTAGTAATGGTGAGAGTTTTCTGTAGGTCCCTGTAACCTTAGCAGGTCCATGATACCTCAGTAGTTAGGAGAGCTTGCTGTGGGTCCCGTATACCTCAGTAGTTAGGAGAGCTTGCTGTGGGTCCCGTATACCTCAGTAGTTAGGAGAGCTTGCTGTGGGTCCCGTATGCCTCAGTAGTGGTCAGAACAACTTCCTGCAGGTCCCTGATGCTGTAGTACTGGTCAGACCTTCCTGTTGGTTTTTGGTATCTCAGTAGAGGTGTGAGCTTAATGGTGATTAGATATTCCAAGGTAATGTTGTGAGCTTCTTGTAAGTCCTCAGGGGCGTAACGATGGCTGCGAACGGATCCGGCAGATGAGGGGCCTGCCAATGCCAGGCCCTACTTCAGCTGGATGTGTGTCCTCGGGCACACATTCTGCTGAAGTGTATTGCAGCGTACAGACCCTTCAGGTCCGTAGGCCGCAATACACATTGCCAGCCAATCAGAGGCTAGCAGCTGACATCGGCATGTACGTGACCAGGTCACATGGTGGTGACATCATGTGCTCCCATTTCCTGCTGAAGTCAGCTGCCAGTTGCAGAAGCAGATACCATAGAATATCATAGAATCTCACGGCTTTCAGTATCGTCTCTATGCTGATGACACACAGATCTACATCTCTGGACCAGATATCACCTCCTTACTAACCAGAATCCCTCAATGTCTGTCCACTATTTCATCCTTCTTCTCCGCTAGATTTCTGAAACTTAACATGGACAAAACAGAATTCATCATCTTTCCCCCATCTCACGCGACCCCCCCAACGAACCTATCCATTACAGTAAATGGCTGCCCTCTCTCCTCAGTCCCACAAGCTCGCTGCCTCGGGGTAATCCTTGACACTGATCTCTCCTTCACTCCGCATATCCAAGCCCTTTCCACTTCCTGCCGACTTCAACTTAAAAAATATTTCAGCAATCCGTACATTCCTAAACCAAGAATCTGCAAAAACCCTAGTCCATGCCCTCATCATCTCCCGCCTCGACTACTGTAACCTCCTGCTCTGTGGCCTCCCCTCTAACACTCTCGCACCCCTCCAATCTATTCTAAACTCTGCAGCCCGACTAATCCACCTGTCCCCCCGCTATTCCCCGGCCTCTCCCCTCTGTCAATCCCTTCACTGGCTCCCCATTACCCAGAGACTCCACTACAAAACCCTAACCATGACGTACAAAGCCATCCACAACCTCTGTCCTCCATACATCTGTGACCTCGTCTCCCGGTACTTTCCTGCACGCAACCTCCGATCCTCACAAGATCTCCTTCTCTACTCCCCTCTTATCTCCTCTTCCCATAATCGCATACAAGATTTCTCTCGCGTATCACCCTACTCTGGAACTCTCTACCACAACATATCAGACTCTCACCTACCATCGAAACCTTCAAAAAGAACCTGAAGACCCACCTCTTCTGACAAGCCTACAACCTGCAGCTACCACCGATCGACCAAACCGCTGCACGACCAGCTCTACCCTCACATACTGTATTCTCACCCATCCATTGTAGATTGTGAGCCCTCGCGGGCAGGGTCCTCTCTCCTCCTGTACCAGCTGTGACTTGTATTGTTCAAGATTATTGTACTTGTTTTTATTATGTATACCCCTCCTCACATGTAAAGCGCCATGGAATAAATGGCACTATAATAATAAATAGTAATAAACGGGTAATGGTAGGTGACGGTCACAGACATATAAACGCAGGGGTGGACACAGACGGCTTGGGGACCCTGTGCAGGAAATATGCCTGGGTCCCCTCTCTAAGGTGACAAAGCTATTATATATATATATATATATATATATACACACACATACAGTACAGACCAAAAGTTTGGACACATCTAATTTAAAGATTTTTCTGTATTTTCATGACTATGAAAATTGTACATTCACACTGAAGGCATCAGTGAATTAACACATGTGGAATTATATATGGAGCGCTCCGTCAGGGCAAGGGTTACTCGGTACCGGGTCCTGCCATTCACAGGGGGATGTCACGGTGGCTGACCCGGTCCGTGGCCCTGGGAAAGGTCTTTAAAGGGATAAAGTTTATGTTCGTGATACCACCTGTGGTATTCGGTCAGGGTGACCGACGCTGCTTTAAGGGGTCCGCTGGGGTGATGTTATGGCAGCTAGATGGTATACCTTCCCACAGGTGAAGTATGTCCCCAGGGATTTCCGGTGTATAGATGGTGAATGGTGAGAGGTGCAAAGAAGAACGAGGACACAGGGTTGCAGTTTCTTTACCTTTACTGAAGACTTCAGCATCCACAGTCCAGAGCACCAGACCACAGGGCAGGCAGAGTCCGGCCGGTTTGGAGGCAAGTCGAGTCCCTTATCCAGGTGGAGAATAAAAGCCTTTCCTCTAGTGCCGTGGTGGTGTAGTCCCTTACTGCTAAGCTTCTCATAAGGTCCTCACAGATGTTATCTCTCTCTGTCCCCCGGATTGGATAGGACATACCCGTATGACTGGTGACTTGAGGCGGTTTATAGGGACTATAGCACGCCCCAGCCTCTAACGTTGTCAACGTGCCTTCTGGGTGTTAGGTTGGACAGGTAACGTAGAGTTCAGCTGTCCTGCCAGTCTCTGATGAAAGTTATAGAGGTCCTTCCAACCTTGGTGTTCCGGCTACCGGTCTCAGAGCCTCAGAAGGAGGCAGCCTGCTCGGGGCTGGTCCCCTTCTGATATCCTCTCCTGTGCTTCCTCTCCTGCACGCTCGCTGCAAACAATTCGGCGTTCAAAATGTCTCTTTCTGGGAGCTGCAGCTCTTAGGGCATGCACAGCTCCATGGACCCTCTGTCCTCCTCAGACTACCAGTTTATATATATATATATATATATATATATATATATATATATATTAGAGAGAGAGAGAGAGAGAGAGAGAGAGTCAAAAGTAAATAGGATCAAAAGCTCCCCCTGGTGGCCTGGAGTGTGAAATATTGCATGTTTATGGTACCTGGATGCAGTTATCCTTCCTTGCCTCCAAACGTAGCATCACTCTTCCCGGGAGGAAAGCAACACTACTGCGACGACCAGGACCCTGAGGCGCCGCATATATTTAACAAAAAAGTGTGAAACAACTGAAATTATGTCTTATATTCTAGGTTCTTCAAAGTAGCCACCTTTTGCTTTAATGACTGCTTTCCACACTCTTGATATTCTCTTGATGAGCTTCAAGCGGTAGTCACCGGGAATGGTTTTCAATTCACAGGTGTGCCCTGTCAGGTTTAATAAGTGGGATTTCTTGCCTTATAAATGGGGTTGGGACCATCAGTTGTGTTGAGCAGAAGTCTGGTGGATACACAGCTGATAGTCCTACTGAATAGACTGTTAGAATTTGTATTATGCAAAAAAAAAAAGCAGCTAAGTAAAGAAAAACGAGTGGCCAGCATTACTTTACGAAATGAAGGTTAGTCAGTCCAAAAAATTGGGCAATCTTTGAAAGTGTCCCCAAGTGCAGTGGCAAAAACCATCAAGCGCTACAAACAAACTGGCTCACATGAGGACCGCCCCAGGAAAGGAAGACCAAGAGTCACCTCTGCTTCTGAGCATAAGTTTATCCGAGTCACCAGCCTCAGAAATCGCAGATTAACAGTAGCTCAGATTAGAGACCAGGTCAATGCCACACAGAGTTCTAGCAGCAGACACATCTCTACAACAACTGCTAAGAGGAGACTTTGTGCAGCAGGCCTTCATGGTAAAATAGCTGCTAGGAAACCACTGCTAAGGACAGGCAACAAGCAGAAGAGACTTGTTTGGGCTAAAGAACACAAGGAATGGACATTAGACCAGTGGAAATCTGTGCTTTGGTCTGATGAGTCCAAATTTGAGATCTTTGGTTCCAACCACCGTGTCTTTGTGCGACGCAGAAAAGGTGAACGGATGGACTCTACATGCCTGGTTCCCACCGTGAAGCATGGAGGAGGAGGTGTGATGGTGTGGGGGGGCTTTGCTGGTGACACTTTTGGGGATTTATTAAAAATTGGAGGCATACTGAACCAGCATGGCTACCACAGCATCTTGCAGCGGCATGCTATTCCATCCGATTTGCGTTTAGTTGGACCATCATTTATTTTTCAACAGGACAATGACCCCAAACACACCTCCAGGCTGTGTAAGGGCTATTTGACCAAGAAGGAGAGTGATGGGGGGCTACGCCAGATGACCTGGCCTCCACAGTCACCAGACCTGAACCTAATCGAGATGGTTTGGGGTGAGCTGGACGCAGAGTGAAGGCAAAAGGGCCGACAAGTGCTAAGCATCTCTGGGAACTCCTTCAAGATTGTTGGAAGACCATTCCCGGTGACTACCTCTTGAAGCTCATCAAGAGAATGCCAAGAGTGTGCAAAGCAGTCATCAAAGCAAAAGGTGGCTGCTTTGAAGAACCTAGAATATAAGACATCATTTCAGTTGTTTCACACTTTGTTTTGTTAAAGGGACACTGTCACCTGAATTTGGAGGGAACAATCTTCAGCCATGGAGGCGGGGTTTTGGGGTTTTTGATTCACCCTTTCCTTACCCGCTGGCTGCATGCTAGCTGCAATATTGGATTGAAGTTCATTCTCTGTCCTCCATAGTACACGCCTGCGCAAGGCAAGATTAATTTGTGCAGGCATGTACTACGGAGGACAGAGAATGAACTTCAATCTAATATTGCAGCCAGCATGCAGCTAGCGGGTAAGGAAAGGGTGAATCAAAAACCCAAAAACCCCACCTCCATGGCTGAAGATTGTTCCCTCCAAATTCAGGTGAGTGTCCCTTTAAGTATATAATTCCACATGTGTTATTTCATAGTTTTGATGCCTTCAGTGTGAATGTACAATTTTCATACTCCTGAAAATACAGAAAAATCCTTAAATGAGAAGGTGTGTCCAAACTTTTGGCCTGTACATCTAATATATAAAGCTGAATGTGTGTGTGTGTGTGTGTGTGTGTATGTGTGTGTGTATGTATGTCCGGGATTGGCATCTGCACCGTCGCAGCTACAGCCACAAAATTTTGCACAGTCACACGTCTGGACCCTGAGAGCGTCATAGGCTATATTGTGAGGCGAAATTTTAACCCTGCACTTTCCAATTCACCAAACAATTTTGCCCCTATCTACATAATGGGAAAAAATGAAAGGAAAAGTGTAGGAGGCAAATTGACAGCTGCCAGATGTGAACAAGGGGGACTTAAAGAATGAGAGCGATGGCGCAAAATAGTATATACCGTACAGTTGCTAAGGTGGGGCCCTGACATGGGATACTCACCACACACGGGGATATGAACACACACACAAAGTGCGCCACACACTACCACGTGCTTGAACACATATTACCCTCAGCACACATTTCACCACACATACACCAACCTCGCCACATAAAAGTCGAAACACAAAAGTCGCCGCTCAAAACTCACCACACGCAGAACTCACCACATGCAAAAACTAGGCTCTTGCAAAACTCGCCACAAGTGCAAAACTCACCTCTTAGAAAACTCGCCACACGCAAAACTTGCACACGCGGAAAAATTGCCAGATGCACAAAAGTTGCAACACATGCAAAAGTTGCCTCACACAAAACTTGCACACTCAAAAGGCACCACACATAAAACTCGCCACGCGCAAAACTCGCCATGCGCAAAACTTGCTGCACACAACTTGCTACACTAACCTGTCACATGCAACCTGACACACAAAAAGTTGCTACACGCATGTTGCCACACAAAACTCATCTCACAAAAGTCGCTACATGCATGTCGCCACACGCAACTCAACACACACAACTTGACAAACGAAACTCGCCCTAAAACACACACAAGTCTGGTATTAACCTTCAAAAATAAAAATCTGATTAATAAGCAGACAAACTACAACAAATGTACCATATAGGAAATACGGCAGCTGTCAGTCACATGACCTGTCTATTATGTGTATGTCTGAGCTAATATATACTGCCAGGGGGAGGGCTTCCTGTTGGCTGGGGATTTATCAGGCTGCCAATTTAGCTAACAAATACTGAGGTAAAAATACTGAGCAAATAACGTGTGAACGAGGTCTAATACAGGAGGAGATGACACACAGATATGTACTATATACAGGAGGAGATTACACACAGGTATATACTATATACAGGAGAGATGACACACAGGTATATACTATATAGAGGAGGAGATGACATACAGGTATATACTATATACAGGGGAGATGACACACAGATATATACTATATACAGGAGCGATGACACACAGGTATATACTATATAGAGGAGGAGATGACATACAGGTACATATATATACAGGAGGAGATGACATACAGGTATATACTATATACAGGAGATGACACAGGTATATACTATATACAGGAGATGACATACAGGTATATGCTATATATAGAAGATGACATGCAGGTATATACTATATACAGGAGGAGATGACACAGATATATACTATATACAGGGGAGATGACACACAGGTATATACTATATATAGGAGATGACATTCTGGTATATACTATATATAGGGGAGATGACACAGCAGGTATATACTATATACAGGGGAGATGACATACAGGTATATACTATATACAGGAGATGACATACAGATGTATACTATATATAAGGGAGATGACAAACATGTATATACTGAGGTGATGAGGTGAAAATGAGAGGTGTGAGGTGAAAATGAAAAGGTGTGAGTGCAAAATGAGAAGAGTGAGGAAAAATAGTGGAGTGAACAGAAAATGACAGATGTGAGGTTGAAGTGACAAGTGTTAGGGGGAATGAGAGGAGTGAGGGAGAAAATGAAAGATGTGAGGGAGAAAATGAGAGATGTGAGGGAGAAAATGAGAGGCGTGATGGGAAAATAAGAGAAGTGAGGTGCTATAACTAACCACAGATATTTACTATGCCCAGGCAACGCCGGGCTCTTCAGCTAGTATATATATACAGTGGGGCAAAAAAGTATTTAGTCAGTCAGCAATAGTGCAAGTTCCACCACTTAAAAAGATGAGAGGTGTCTGTAATTTACATCATAGGTAGACCTCAACTATGGGAGACAAACTGAGAAAAAAAAATCCAGAAAATCACATTGTCTGTTTTTTTAACATTTTATTTGCATATTATGGTGGAAAATAAGTATTTGGTCAGAAACAAACAATCAAGATTTCTGGCTCTCACAGACCTGTAACTTCTTCTTTAAGAGTCTCCTCTTTCCTCCACTCATTACCTGTAGTAATGGCACCTGTTTAAACTTGTTATCAGTATAAAAAGACACCTGTGCACACCCTCAAACAGTCTGGCTCCAAACTCCACTATGGTGAAGACCAAAGAGCTGTCAAAGGACACCAGAAACAAAATTGTAGCCCTGCACCAGGCTGGGAAGACTGAATCTGCAATAGCCAAGCAGCTTGGAGTGAAGAAATCAACAGTGGGAGCAATAATTAGAAAATGGAAGACATACAAGACCACTGATAATCTCCCTCGATCTGGGGCTCCACGCAAAATCCCACCCTGTGGGGTCAGAATGATCACAAGAACGGTGAGCAAAAATCCCAGAACCACACGGGGGACCTAGTGAATGAACTGCAGAGAGCTGGGACCAATGTAACAAGGCCTACCATAAGTAACACACTACGCCACCATGGACTCAGATCCTGCAGTGCCAGACGTGTCCCACTGCTTAAGCCAGTACATGTCCGGGCCCGTCTGAAGTTTGCTAGAGAGCATTTGGATGATCCATAGGAGTTTTGGGAGAATGTCCTATGGTCTGATGAAACCAAACTGGAACTGTTTGGTAGAAACACAACTTGTCGTGTTTGGAGGAAAAAGAATACTGAGTTGCATCCATCAAACACCATACCTACTGTAAAGCATGGTGGTGAAAACATCATGCTTTGGGGCTGTTTCTCTGCAAAGGGGCCAGGACGACTGATCCGGGTACATGAAAGAATGAATGGGGCCATGTATCGTGAGATTTTGAGTGCAAACCTCCTTCCATCAGCAAGGGCATTGAAGATGAAACGTGGCTGGGTCTTTCAACATGACAATGATCCAAAGCACACCGCCAGGTCAACGAAGGAGTGGCTTCGTAAGAAGCATTTCAAGGTCCTGGAGTGGCCTAGCCAGTCTCCAGATCTCAACCCTATAGAAAACCTTTGGAGGGAGTTGAAAGTCCGTGTTGCCAAGCGAAAAGCCAAAAACATCACTGCTCTAGAGGAGATCTGCATGGAGGAATGGGCCAACATACCAACAACAGTGTGTGGCAACCTTGTGAAGACTTACAGAAAACGTTTGACCTCTGTCATTGCCAACAAAGGATATATTACAAAGTATTGAGATGAAATTTTGTTTCTGACCAAATACTTATTTTCCACCATAATATGCAAATAAAATGTTAAAAAAACAGACAATGTGATTTTCTGGATTTTTTTTTCTCAGTTTGTCTCCCATAGTTGAGGTCTACCTATGATGTAAATTACAGACGCCTCTCATCTTTTTAAGTGGTGGAACTTGCACTATTGCTGACTGACTAAATACTTTTTTGCCCCATATATACACATGGATACACATGGATACACATATACACACACACACACGTATGTGTTTGTGGCTATATATATAGCTCCGCTGCCATTGTCTCTTGCAGGCAGCAGAGCTGCAGGGATTGCTCCCTACCCGCCGCAATCTGGCCAGGGGCCGCGGAGCCTTGGGGCCGAATAAACTGGCCAGATTGCCCTCATTATTAGCCGCCGTGCAGGGGCCCCACGGAGCATCCAGACTCCAGTGCATCCGCAGTGGTTGAACCGCCGGAATCCTTATCCTTTGCAATGTAAAACACGGACAGCAAATGGATGACATACACGTGCGGTCCATGTTTTTTCACGGACCCATACACCTGGATTCCAAGAGCTGTAATGTTATAATTTTTCAGTCAATGGAGCTGTGTGACAGCTTATTTTTAGCAGGGCGAGACAATGTATTATTGATACCATTTTGGGATAGATGACATCTTTATATCTTCTTACAGCATTTTTTGTGATAGTTTTTTGCAGCAACCAATAAATGGTAATTTTGGTGGTCTTGTTTTTTGGGGGGAGTTTTTGGTGTTTACCAATTGGGTTATTTTTATATTTTAATTTTTGTGAATTTTTTTTATCTTTTCACTATTCATAATTGCAGCTGCAATTGTCTGATCGCTTGTGCTATATACAGCGACGCCACCTCATCGCTGCATATAGTGCAAATCATGGTCTCATTGAAACCCGGCTACAGGCAGGGTTACAAAGGAGCTCCATAATGACAAGAATGGAGGTCTTCAGGGGGTCTTCAGGAGACCTTCTGCTGTCATAGCATCCCATTGGTGAGCCGCAATCACATCATTGGATGCCAATGTGCACTTAGAAGGATGGGCCCATCTGCCACCACATGTTTGACGTGGCTGTGAGTTTGTCAGTGGCGTTTAACAGGTTAACAATCGTGGTGGAGCGGCAGGTTCAGCCATTACCTGCTGGGCATGGGGAGAGGTCACAATACGCTCTACTTGGGCTGTACATGCGCAGTGCATGCTATGAAGGGGCTAAAGGGTTGTATATTTGGTCAGTATGAGACCCATGTTCAACAGACAGAAAACGGACCTAATAATCACCAGTGCCCCAGGGGTCAGGAGCGATTCTTCATACGACTTATGGTCTAAGTGAAAGAGATCGCAGCGGACAAAGACCAGGCAGGTGCATGTGACTAGCGGCCACTGTGCCCAGAATATGAGGATATGTCACTTTCCTTAGGTCTCCGGCATTAGTGATAAGCGAACGCGCTCAATTAAGGCATTATCTGAGCATGCTTGTGCGCTGAGTGACTTCGGCGTGCTCGAATAATATGTTTGACTCCCGACCGCTTCATGTCTCGCGGCGGCTGTTCGACAGCTGCCACACATGCAGGGGTTGCCTAATATACAGGCTATCCCCACGTGTTGCCACTGTCAAATAGCCACGAATCATGGAGCAGCGGGGACTCGAACATACTATTAGACTATGCTGAAGATGCTACATTAGCACTTGAGCATGCTCAGATAACGCCTTATCCAATCATGCTCACTCATGACCAGTAACCACTACTCCCAACATCATAGTAGTAGTTCATATATAAATTGTTGTTTCTTTGTTTTTCAGAACAATACTGTATTGTCTGCTTACAAAATGTCCACAAGGCAGCAAAGATCCTGTCCCCAACCACCCCCTATATAGTGGATTAATCATTTTAATACATTTATTCCTGGGGGGCCGGCCCTTCCCCTACCTAGACCAGTGATTCATTCATTCCTCCCCTCACCGCCCCCTATTTTCATGTGTAATGTAAGGACATAGTCCCGCGGATCACGGAGGCTCTGGGAAGAGTGCGTACGTGCACAGCAGCAGTGAGGCACAAGCAGAGCCGCAGCTTCAGTGACTCGCTGTGACTGAGAGTCCGTCTCCCTCCCTCGCCCTCACTCCTCTCTTCCTGTCCCATCTTCTGCCACCCGTCGCCTCACCGCAGACCGCACCAGTGACAGCTGGCCGGACAGCAGCATAATGTATGCTAGCAGGTATTGACTGTTATATCACACTAGATGGTAGCCCGATTCTAACACATCGGGTATTCTAGAATATGTATGTAGTTTATTTATGAAGATTTCAGAATAATGCAATGAATACACAGCATTCGGCCAACCGCGACCAATTAGTGAAGCGTTGATCAACTCCCGCTCCAATTCGCAGCCAGACTGCATCTGTTGCTGATTGTTCACACCCGGCCGGCCGCGACCAATCAGTGAAGCCAGGGCCGGCTCCAGGTTTTTGAGGGCCCCGGGCGAAAGAGTCATACAGCCCACGTAGTATATAACACAGCCACGTAGTATATAACACAGCCACGTAGTATATTGCGCAGCCACGTAGTATATTGCACAGCCACGTAGTATACAGCACAGCCACATAGTATATAACACAGCCATGTAGTATATAGCACAGCCACATAGTATATAGCACAGCCACGTAGTATATAGCACAGCCATGTAGTATATAGCACAGCCACGTAATATATAGCACAGCCACGTAATATATAGCACAGCCCACGCAGTATATAACACAGCCTACATAGTATATAACACAGCCCATGTAGTATATAGCACAGCCCATGTAGTATATAGCACAGCCCACGCAGTATATAGCACAGCCCACGTAGTATATAACAGCCCACGTAGTATATAACAGCCCACATAGTATATAGCACAGCTACATAGTATATAGCACAGCCACGAAGTATATAACACAGCCTACATATTATATAGCACAGCCAACACAGTGTACAACAGCCCACGTAGCATATAGCACAGCCCACAGTGTATAACACAGCCCACGCAGTATATAACACAGCCCACGCAGTATATAGCACAGCCACGCAGTATATAGCACAGCCACGCAGTATATAACACAGCCACGCAGTATATAACACAGCCACGCAGTATATAACACAGCCACATAGTATAGCCTGATAAGAAAAAAACTACAAAGTCCTAGATAACCCCTTTAATGTATTTTCTGCAGCCATAACAAATCCAGCACAGAAATTTAACTAAATGAGAACATGAGTGAAGCGACACTTGGAGAACAAATAACTTACACCCACGAGCCCTCACAGAGCAAAGTTTAATTACTTCTGTAATGGACATTGCTGACACAAAGCCAATTTACAGAGGATATAAAATGTCTACGCTGCCTTGTTAGAATGTCAGGTTTTTGTGATGTCAAAAATCTTTTCAGGTAGAAAAACAAGAATAAAGAGCAAAACAACTATAATTGCATAAATGTGCACACCCTTAAACTAATGCTTTGTTGAAGTTCCATTTGAATATATGAGCGCATTCAGTCTCTTTTGGGTCGGACTCTATCAGCGCGGCACAGTGTACTGCCAAGTTTTTAACACTAAGGTTGTTCTGTCCCCACATGAGGCGAATGGAGGTGTGGTTGATTAATAAGTGTTGTGAGAGAGAAACGTACCTCCGTATTTCTTCGATGTGAGGCAGACAGGACCAATGCTGCTCAGCGTCCAGAGAGATGATGCACTCCAGGGATTGTGCAATCCAGACTTGTTTATTTTGTAGATCTGGACATACAGCGTATAACTGGTAATACAGAACTTCTCCAGAAATGCAGGGTAGACAGGGTACAGTAAGATGTAGCACCAAATGTGTCTGCAA
Organism: Ranitomeya imitator; assembly: GCF_032444005.1. Classification (NCBI taxonomy): domain Eukaryota; kingdom Metazoa; phylum Chordata; class Amphibia; order Anura; family Dendrobatidae; genus Ranitomeya; species Ranitomeya imitator. The sequence goes on along the minus strand of NC_091284.1, from coordinate 14,888,935 downwards.
GTGTGAGCAGCATGAGAGAGTGGTCGAAAGACTGATGCCTTCCTAAGCCCAGTTCAAAAGCACGTCCTCTCACAACAGAAAGTAAACTGGAAATGGCTGCCAGAGGAAGAGAAGATTTGACCCCTGAACCGGATGTAAGACATGCCCACAAGAAATACATGAAAAACAAGCTGCCATACAGAAAAAGGCCATTGGGTGGCAGCAGAGTAAAATATAACAACATACATGGAAACTGAGGAATATACATGGAACAGCACACTCCCCGTCTGAAATTCCGAAAGGGATTTCACTATATTAATGTCCGTGAAATAAAGTCCAACCTAGAAAATGAAACCAAACATGCATGCAATGCAACAATAACTTTAAACAAGACATTAAGTCAGTTCCTGAGATAATCCAATGGAAAACCCATCTTCGGATCAGAGAAGCCGCACTAGGCCAAACTATCTCTGACCCACTGTAATCCAATGGACAAATAGTAGTGCAGTGTTCTGTTCATAGTTTATCCTACCGGAATGTCCTCGATTGGTAGTACCAGTACGAGCTCGTGGATAGGCCTCTGAAATGACTTAGGTTCACCTTTCCTAAGGACTTTCAGCTCCACCTTCCGGACCTTACCGTCTTCACTAGGGAAAGTCTTTGTAATGATTCCCATAGGCCAGTCAATCCTTTGAGCTTGTTGTTCCTTCATTAACACAATATCTCCTTCCTTCAAGTTTGGTTTACTCTGTTGCCATTTTCTTCTTCCTTGCAGAACCACAAGGTACTCCTTTCTCCATCGGTTCCAGAAGTAATTGGCGAGGTACTGTACGCGTCTCCACTGCTTCTGGTAGGAGTTTGCGTGAGTAAACTCTCCACTGACTGTTAGCGGGTTCCCGATCTTTTGGGTAAGAAGAGTAGCCGGCGTAAGAATAGTTGGCGTTTCAGGATCCATTGACACTGGGACAAGGGGTCTTGAGTTGATTATGGCAGAAACTTCAGCCAGAAGAGTAACCAGGGTCTCATGCGTAAGTCTTGAAGAGTTTATGTCCATAAGCATAGAGTTCAAGATGTTGCGTGAGATCCCGATCATCCTTTCCCAGGAACCTCCCATGTGAGAACTATGCGGAGGATTGAAGATCCAGGTGCAACCTCTTTCTGCCAGTTGATCCTGAATTGGCTTGATGTCAATATCCAGCTCTCGACATGCACCGATGAAGTTGCTTCCGCGGTCGGACCTTAACTGTTTCACTGGTCCTCTGATCGCTAGAAACCGCCGAAGAGCGTTAATCAGGCTGGATGTGTCCATAGATTCTATCACTTCTATGTGAACGGCACGGACACTCATGCAAGTGAATAGTACGGCCCAACGTTTACTGTTGGCATGACCTCCACGAGTCCTGCGTGCAGATACCATCCATGGCCCAAAGACGTCTAGGCCAACGTAGGTAAAAGGCGGTTTGGTGCTCAGTCTGTCGAAGGGTAGGTCGGCCATTTGTTGATGTACCTGTTTTCCTCTAGTTTTGCGACATTGCACACAGCGATGTATTGATCCCGCTACACGTCTTTTCATGCCTATGATCCAAAGTCCCGCAGACCGTATCTTGCCCTCTGTGATCTGCCTTGCCTTGGTGTTCAGTTTTTTCATGAAAGTGCCGAATCAGTAGATCGGTGATGTGATGTCTACTGGGAATGATGCAAGGATGTTGCTCTGAAAACTCTAGCTTGGCTCCACTTAATCGACCTCCGACTCTCAGCAAACCGAAGCTGTCCATTAGTGGATTCAAATGGGCAATGGGGCTTTTCGGAGGGATCTGCTGCTTGTGGTATAAGCATTCCCATTCGGTACTGAATACACTCTGCTGGACATAAAGTATTATAAGAGACTCACAGTGAGAAATGTCCTCAGCAGAGTGGTTTTTGGCAGACGTGCCAACCATGACAGTCTTTGTCTCCATGTGAATTGTGATAAGATCTCGCAATGTGGACTAACCTTGCAATAGTCCTGACGAGTTTCATCCAATTGGAGAAGCGTTCGAAGCGCTGACAACCGAGGGTGGAGGTTGGTTTTGCATTCGTGGCCAGAGCACTGACCTCGGAGCGGACTTCTGGATCATCATCCGGATCCTGGATGCTGAAGAATTCCTGAACACATTCACTTCCCTTCTGTTCCAGCAGAAACTTTGGACCTGAAAGCCAAGAAGAGTTAGCAAAGGAATTTATAGACATAGGTCTAGTGGCATGGTCGGCTGGATTAAGTTCAGATGGGATATAGTGCCACTGTTCAGGTTTGGAAGACCTTCTTATTCTCTCAATGCGGTTACTGACGTACACGTAGAAGCGCCTTGTTTGGTTGTAGATGTAACCTAAGACAACTTTACTGTCACTGTAGTATTGTACGTCATCTATGTGAGTGTCCAGCTCATGCTGAATAAAGTCTGCGAGTTCTACTGCAAGCACAGCCCCACAGAGTTCCAGCCTGGGAATAGTGTGGTCAGGCTTGGGAGCCAACTTAGCTTTGCCGAAAACGAACCCAACATGATCTTGATTGTCAGATCCCGATACCTTCAGGTAGACAACAGCTGCAATGGCCTCCGTGGATGCATCCGAGAACACATGGAGTTCCGTCCTAGTGCTAGCAGCAAGTGAGATTCCAGCGTAGCATCTCGGTATATGGATTTTATCCAAGGCACACAAAGACTGCTTCCAGGTTTCCCATTTTGGTTCCTTATCAGGAGGTAGAGGGGTATCCCAGTCCTTGACAGTTTCGGACAACTGTCTCAGAAGGGATTTACCTTGTATGGTAATTGGTGCTACGAATCCCAGTGGGTCATACAGGCTATTTACCACTGACAGGACACCACGTTTAGTGAATGGTTTGTCTGTACAGTTGATTTGGAATCCGAAGGTGTCGGCTGACAGGTTCCACCTCAGGCCTAAGCTTCTCTGCACAGGCGGACGGTCTGGTCCCAGGTCTATGTCCTTGAATCCAGGTGCGTGGTCACTTGACTCAAAGGCTCTCATGACAGCCGGGCTGTTTGAAGCAATTTTGTGCAGTCTAAGCTTAGCTCGGTACAGCATATGTTGGGTCCTTTTGAGTAGGTCGATTGCAGCTTCTTCTGTAGGTAGAGATTTTAGTCCATCATCTACGTAGAAGTCTTTCTCTACAAAGTCTCTGGCGTCTGTTCCATACTCGGACTCTCCTTCTTGTGCGGTTCTCCGCAGGCCATATGTTGCCACAGCGGGTGAAGGGCTGTTCCCGAATACGTGCACCCGCATGCGATACTCCACCATCTCTTTGCTGGGGTCATTGTCCTTGTACCACAGGAACCTGAGGAAATTCCTGTGGTCCTCTCGGACTATGAAACAGTGGAACATCTGTTCAATGTCGGCGGTGATGGCAATGGGCTCTTTCCTGAACCTCATCAACACTCCTACTAGGTTGTTTGTCAGATTAGGACCTGAGAAGGACATCATTGAGAGATACGCCTTGATGTTTGGTGCTTGAATCAAAGACAACTCTAATTTGTTTAGGTTTCTTCGGGTGATATACTCCAAATGAGGGTAGGTACCAGCACTCCTCGTTTTCCTTTAAGGGAGACGCTGGCTCCGCATGGTTGTTATGGAATATTTTGCCCATAAAGGTGACAATGTGTTCTTTCATCTCCGGTTTATTGCTTAGCGTGCGCTGGAGAGAGTTAAATCTGGACAAGGCTTGTTCACGATTGTTCGGGAGCCTTACCCTGGTAGCTCGGAAGGGTAAGGGGAAAACCCAGTGATTGGTTTCGTCCTTAAGGAACTCATTGTCCATTATCCTGACAAATTCCTTGTCTTCCATAGATGGGGCTACTTTGTTGTCATCCTTAGTGGTATGAAACACCAATTTTCCCAAGTCGTCTGCATAGGGAGAAGGGATAACATCAGGCAGCTGTACAGAATCTGGAAGCTTTTCCTTCACCTCATAGTGATGAGGACATGGTTTGCAGAAGGTAGTGCGCCCGTCTCGGCGTACGTACATCTTAAAGGAATGGACTCCTGTTTGGTCCAAGCATACATTTCCTATGACTACCCACCCCAAGTCAAGTCTCTGGGCGTAGGGGGCGTAGTCAGGACCATTACACTGTTGGCGGACCTTATGTATCCTCAAATTGTCTCTGCCGAGCAGAAGTAGGATTTCAGCATGTGTCCAAAGGTGGGATAACGCTGGCTAGGTGCCTTAAGTGTGGTTGGTGGAAAGCAGCTTCCGGGGTAGGGATCTCATCCCTTTGGTCTGGTATTTGATCGCATTCAATTAGCGTAGGTAGGGGTATTTCTAAGTCTTCATTGACAGGAGAAGCGATGAAACCTTGTGCTCTTCTGCCGCTAGTCTCTATGCGCCCCGAGCAAGTATTCAGAGTGTAGGGCGTTGCTGGTCCCTTGATTCTAAAGGCTTCAAAGAACTTAGGTCCAGCTAGGGATCGATTGCTCTGATCGTCAATGATGGCATACATTTTTACAGCCTTCTCTGGTTGCCCTTCTGGATAGACTCTGATTAGGCATATCCTGGCACAGCATTTAGCACTTTGATTCTCCCCACATACCTCTGAGCATGAGCAGGACACAGCTGTGGTGGACTTGGCGTGATTCTGTGGCTCCCCGCCATGGTTTGTAGCGGGACCAGAGGTAACTGCGACTGCTGGATCGCTGGTGGCTGAGCCTGGGTGCAAGGCTGATGGGTGTCTGTCGCTATGACACTCTTCACACTTAATGGCAGATTTACAGTCCTTGGCCATGTGTTCTGATGAAGCGCAGCACTTGAAACATACCCCAAGTTCGTTGAGGATTTTCTTGCGCTCCTGCATGGTTTTGGACCTGAAGCCTCTACATTTGTTCAGTGAGTGTGGTTTTTTGTGAATGGGACACTCACGATTGAAAGACTTATCCCTCGACGGAATAGTGTACTGCTTGTCGGCAGGTACTGCAGGTGATGGCAGGTTAGTCTTTCTGACGCTTACACTGTTCCTTGAGTCCTTGCGTCTATGTGCGACGCTTTCATACCTTGATGAAGGTGTTGCTGGAGCTGCAGTGTTAGACTCCAGGAAGTCGAGGCTAGGGTCGTTCCTCATTTGGGCTTGTTCGTCAATGAACTTGCAGAACTGAATGAACGGAGGAAAGGTGACGTCATGTGACCTTTTATACCTGGAGACACACACTGCCCACTTCTCTTGCAGACTATGTGGCAGCTTTGAGACGATTGGGTTCACCCCATGGGCAGTGTCCAGGTAGCACAGTCCTGACAGACGAGGGTCTCTTTTAGCAAGTTCCAGCTCCATAAGCAGATCACTTAAGTCCAGAAGCTTGTGGGCTTCCTTAAGGTTGATCCTTGGAACGTTCTGCAGTCTCTTGAATAGGGACTTTTCTATGGCTTCAGCGCTGCCGTAGGTTCTTTCGAGTCTCTGCCAGGCAGCAGCGAGACCTGCTTCAGCTTGCCCCACATAGACGGTCCTAAGACTCTTGATACGGTTTGTGGATTCAGGACCCAACCATTTTACCATGAGGTCGAGCTCCTGCTCCACGGATAGGTTGAGATCAGCAATGGCGGCCTTGAAGGTTGCTTTCCAGGCTCTGTAGTTCTCTGCACAGTCGTCGAATTTTGAGAGGCTAGTGCTGATTAGCTCCCTGCTCACCATGAACCTGGCAAACTCGGACATGTCTGATCCTTCACTCCTTGTTACCATATTAGCTTGTGGTGCCCCTCGGGCGTATAAGCCGTGTGGCGTGGAAGGGTGAATTGTTCCCGGGTAGAATAATGTCGCTGCAGGGTTGAGCTGTGGTTTAACCTCTAGAGATTCCGATGACTGCTGCTTGAACTGTGGAGGCGGGCTGGAGTGTGCCTTGTGGTCGTCTTGCGATGATGATTGTTCCTGAGGGGGTACATCACGGCGTTGGTCTTGGGTCTCTGTAGGGGCTGTGGGCGATACTGGCACCATAGGTTGGGCTGACTTGGACGTTTCCGCAATGTTGGGTTGAACGTCACTGGAGAAGGTGTGCGCTGCAGGTATCTGTTTCTGCACGTAGTCTCTGGTACGAACAGCTGGGTCGTCTTCTTCCTGTGGTGGCAGGCAAATTGGGTCGAGGTTTTGCTTCAATGCTTGCTCGAGTATTTTTACTTCGGCTAATGCAATTTCTTCCTCCATTTCTGTTTGAAGAATCCTTGCTTGAGCCTCTGCTTCTGTTTGAAGAATCTTTGCTCGAGCCTCTGCTTCTGCTCTCTTCGCTTCTGCTTCTGTTTGAAGAATCTTTGCTCGAGCCTCTGCTTCTGCTCTCTTCGCTTCTGCTTCTGTTTGAAGAATCTTTGCTCGAGCCTCTGCTTCTGCTTTCTTTTCGGTGTATGAACGTCTTAGTTTGGACCGCTCTGCATTTAAACGGGCCTCTAGGATTCTGTCGCTGAGGGCTGAAGTTCTTGAGCAGGATGATTTGTATGACCGAGCAGAGTGTTTAGACGAGGCTGACCTGTGCGATCTAGTTTCTTGCAGATGGGTGATACGAAGCTCCGCTTTATCTTTGGCGTCTTGCACGGCGGCGTCCCTTTCTCTGTCTGTGGAATCTGCCTTGCTTAACTCTGATAGGGCTTCGTCGATTTTAGATTCTTTTAGGAAGGCAGCATACTTTGTGGACAGTCTCTTGTATCTGCCGTGGGCCACGTCTAGCTGTCTTATAGTGTCCTGTAAACCCGCTGCATCATTTTTATGGCGTTGGACGCTTGACATAAGGGAGGCAACTCGTTCCCATAGGTCGTCCAAGTTGTCATTGAACTCATCCCTTGTGGAACAGTAATTCTCGAGGACCTTTAATGTTGGCTTGATGGAACGTACTGGTCGTGCATCTGGGTCTGCTGTGGAAGCGGGCTCTGCTTCCTGGTCTTCATAATGGACAGTATCAGGTTGTATTTGCTCTGTTTAAGCATTGGGGAACTGTGGAAGGTCCTTTTCGGCCATTTTGATTTAAGGTGCGCTGTCCCTTTAAGAAACTGAACCTTTGAATTGGGGGCTGGAAATTGCGGTGCAGCTTAGTTGCGACCCCCTGATAAGATTCCCAAGGTGTTGTTGGAGAATTGTGGGGTTCTGCGGTCCGACGATCTGCAGCAGTGTGGTATAATACACAGAGAGTCTTTATGTACAATGCAGTCTGAGGTGACGCTGCAGGAGATTTCTTAGCAGAGCAGGGCTGCAGTATGTGAGCGGGCAGAGAGCGGGCACGTGAATAGTAATATAAGGGTGATTCTGGCCGGGCTTCAAGGCAGTCTTTCGACTGTTCTGTCTCCACATGAGGTGAATGGAGGTGTGGTTGATTAATAAGTGTTGTGAGAGATAATCGTACCTTCGTATTTCCTCGATATGAGGCAGACAGGACCAATGCTGCTCAGCGTCCAGAGAGATGATGTACTCCAGGGATTGTGTAATCCAGACTTGTTTATTTTGTAGATCTGGACATACAGCGTATAACTGGTAATACAGAACTTCTCCAGAAATGCAGGGTAGACAGGGTACAGTAAGATGTAGCACCAAGTGTGTCTGCAAGTGTGAGCAGCATGAGAGAGTGGTCGAAAGACTGATGCCTTCCTAAGCCCAGTTCAAAAGCACGTCCTCTCACAACAGAAAGTAAACTGGAAATGGCTGCCAGAGGAAGAGAAGATTTGACCCCTGAACCGGATGTAAGACATGCCCACAAGAAATACATGAAAAACAAGCTGCCATACAGAAAAAGGCCATTGGGTGGCAGCAGAGTAAAATATAACAACATACATGGAAACTGAGGAATATACATGGAACAGCACAAAGGTTTGGATACGGCTTTAACCCTCCGTCACATACAACTGATCTGACAGGCGCTTCTCTTTTACTTTCATTTCTCCTTCCTCACCAGATTGTGAGGAAACCCCCTCCCTCCAGGTAGTCTCCTGTCTCTTGAAGGTCTGTGAAACCTGATATCACAGTTGGATTTCAGAGCTTCAGGGGAGAGGATATAGCTGCACAGATCTCTCAGGCTCATTGTATGTGAATACGTCACATTCAGTAAGGTTGGTATTTTATGTTTTTATTCATCACAATAGTTTATTTAGCTTGTTTTATGAATGTATAGCACAAAATGTGAGGATATTTCATAGAAATAAGGGAGATTTTATAAAAGAAAGTGTGCTGCTCAGGCATATACAGTAGTTCCCTAACATATTCCTTCTCTTGCTTCAGATTATCTGCTGAAATGGAGAGGAAAATGTACAATTTATCCAAACAACTTGATGTTGAGGAAGTAACAAACATGCTGTTAGATGATAGAGACCTCACACTGAATGAGGATTTAGGAGAGGAAAGTGAGATTGATTCTCATGATGAGGTGGAAGAATGTGTCCTGGATTCTGAAACAGAGCAAGATGGTGACAGTGGTGAGGATGAAGAAGTTGGATCATATTATATTGGAAAAGATAAAAATACTAAATGGAACAAGAAGCCATTCCAGAAAAAACGTAGGGAACCTTTAACCCCTTCATGACCCAGCCTATTTTGACCTTAAAGACCTTGCCGTTTTTTGCAATTCTGACCAGTGTCCCTTTATGAGGTAATAACTCAGGAACGCTTCAACGGATCCTAGCGGTTCTGAGATTGTTTTTTCGTGACATATTGGGCTTCATGTTAGTGGTAAATTTAGGTCAATAAATTCTGCGTTTATTTGTGATAAAAACGGAAATTTGGCGAAAATTTTGAAAATTTCGCAATTTTCACATTTTGAATTTTTATTCTGTTAAACCAGAGAGATATGTGACACAAAATAGTTAATAAATAACATTTCCCACATGTTTACTTTACATCAGCACAATTTTGGAAACAAAATTTTTTTTTGTTAGGAAGTTATAAGGGTTAAAATTTGACCAGCGATTTGTCATTTTTACAACAAAATTTACAAAACCATTTTTTTTAGGGACCACCTCACATTTGAAGTCAGTTTGAGGGGTCTATATGGCTGAAAATACCCAAAAGTGACACCATTCTAAAAACTGCACCCCTCAAGCTACTCAAAACCACATTCAAGAAGTTTATTAACCCTTCAGGTGCTTCACAGCAGCAGAAGCAACATGGAAGGAAAAAATGAACATTTAACTTTTTAGTCACAAAAATTATCTTTTAGCAACAATTTTTTTATTTTCCCAATGGTAAAAGGAGAAACTGAACCACGAAAGTTGTTGTCCAATTTGTCCTGAGTACGCTGATACCTCATATGTGGGGGTAAACCACTGTTTGGGCGCACGGCAGGGCTTGGAAGGGAAGGAGCGCCATTTGACTTTTTGAATCAAAAATTGGCTCCACTCTTTAGTGGACACCATGTCACGTTTGGAGAGCCCCCGTGTGCCTAAAAATTGGAGCTCCCCCACAAGTGACCCCATTTTGGAAACTAGACGCCCCAAGGAACTTATCTAGATGCATAGTGAGCACTTTGAACCCCCAGGTGCTTCACAAATTAATCCGTAAAAATGAAAAAGTACTTTTTTTTCACAAAAAAATTCTTTTAGCCTCAATTTTTTCATTTTCACATGGGCAACAGGATAAAATGGATCCTAAAATGTGTTGGGCAATTTCTCCTGAGTACACCAATACCTCACATGTGGGGGTAAACCACTGTTTGGGCACATGGTAAGGCTCGGAAGGGAAGGAGCGCCATTTGACTTTTTGAATGAAAAATTATTTCCATCGTTAGCGGACACCATGTCGCGTTTGGAGAGCTCCTGTGTGCCTAAACATTGGCGCTCCCCCACAAGTGACCCCATTTTGGAAACTAGACCCCCCAAGGAACTTATTTAGATGCCTAGTGAGCACTTTAAACCCTCAGGTGCTTCACAAATTGATCTGTAAAAATGAAAAAGTACTTTTTTTTCACAAAAAAATTATTTTCGCCTCAATTTTTTCATTTTCACATGGGCAGTAGGGTAAAATGGATCATAAAATTTGTTGGGCAATTTCTCCCGAGTACGCTGATACCTCATATGTGGGGGTAAACCACTGTTTGGGCACTCGGCAGGGCTCGGAAGGGAAGGCGCGCCATTTGACTTTTTGAATGGAAAATTAGCTCCAATTGTTAGCGGACACCATGTCGCGTTTGGAGAGCCCCTGTGTGCCTAAACATTGGAGCTCCCCCACAAGTGACCCCATTTTGGAAACTAGACCCCCCAAGGAACTTATCTAGATGCATATTGAGCACTTTAAACCCCCAGGTGCTTCACAGAAGTTTATAACGCAGAGCCATGAAAATAAAAAATAATTTTTCTTTCCTCAAAAATGATTTTTTTAGCCTGGAATTTCCTATTTTGCCAAGGATAATAGGAGAAATTGGACCCCAAATATTGTTGTCCTGTTTGTCCTGAGTACGCAGATACCCAATATGTGGGGGTAAACCACTGTTTGGGCGCACGGCAGGGCTCGGAAGGGATGGCACGCCATTTGGCTTTTTAAATGGAAAATTAGCTCCAATCATTAGCGGACACCATGTCACGTTTGGAGAGCCCCTGTGTGCCTAAACATTGGAGATCCCCCAGAAATGACACCATTTTGGAAACTAGACCCCCAAAGGAACTAATCTAGATGTGTGGTGAGGACTTTGAACCCCCAAGTGCTTCACAGAAGTTTATAACGCAGAGCCATGAAAAAAAAAAAAAAATTATTTTCTCAAAAATGATCTTTTAGCCTGCAATTTTTTATTTTCCCAAGGGTAACAGGAGAAATTTGACCCCAAAAGTTGTTGTCCAGTTTCTCCTGAGTACGATGATACCCCATATGTGGGGGTAAATCACTGTTTGGGCACATGCCGGGGCTCGGAAGTGAAGTAGTGACGTTTTGAAATGCAGACTTTGATGGAATGCTCTGTGGGCGTCACGTTGCGTTTGCAGAGCCCCTGATGTGGCTTAACAGTAGAAACCCCCCACAAGTGACCCCATTTTGGAAACTAGACCCCGAAAGGAACTTATCTAGATGTGTGGTGAGCACTTTGAACCCCCAAGTGCTTCATAGAAGTTTATAATGCAGAGCCGTGAAAATAATAAATACGTTTTCTTTCCTCAAAAATAATTATTTAGCCCAGAATTTTTTATTTTCCCAAGGGTTACAGAAGAAATTGGACCCCAAAAGTTGTTGTCCAGTTTCTCCTGAGTACGCTGATACCCCATATGTGGGGGTAAACCACTGTTTGGGCACATGCCGAGGCTCGGAAGTGAAGTAGTGACGTCGTTTTGAAATGCAGACTTTGATGGAATGCTCTGTGGGCGTCACGTTGCGTTTGCAGAGCCCCTGATGTGGCTTAACAGTAGAAACCCCCCACAAGTGATCCCATTTTGGAAACTAGACCCCGAAAGGAACTTATCTAGATGTGAGGTGAGCACTTTGAACCCCCAAGCGCTTCATAGAAGTTTATAATGCAGAGCCGTGAAAATAATAAATACGTTTTCTTTCCTCAAAAATAATTATTTAGCCCAGAATTTTTTAATTTTCCCAAGGGTAACAGGAGAAATTTGACCCCAATATTTGTTGTCCAGTTTCTCCTGAATACGATGATACCCCATATGTGGGGGTAAACTACTGTTTGGGCACATGCCGGGGCTTGGAATTGAAGTAGTGACGTTTTGAAATGCAGACTTTGATGGAATGCTCTGCGGGCGTCACATTGCGTTTGCAGAGCCCCTGATGTGCCTAAACAGTAGAAACCCCCCACAAGTGACCCCATTTTGGAAACTAGACCCCGAAAGGAACTTATCTAGATGTGTGGTGAGCACTTTGAACCCCCAAGTGCTTCATAGAAGTTTATAATGCAGAGCCGTGAAAATAATAAATACGTTTTCTTTCCTCAAAAATAATTATTTAGCCCAGAATTTTTTATTTTCCCAAGGGTTACAGGAGAAATTGGACCCCAAAAGTTGTTGTCCAGTTTCTCCTGAGTACGCTGATACCCCATGAGTGGGGGTAAACCACTGTTTGGGCACACGTCGGGGCTCAGAAGGGAAGTAGTGACTTTTGAAATGCAGACTTTGATGGAATGGTCTGCGGGTGTCACGTTGCGTTTGCAGAGCCCCTGGTGTGCCTAAACAGTAGAAACCCCCACAAGTGACCCCATTTTAGAAATTAGACCCCCCAAGGAACTTATCTAGATATGTGGTGAGCACTTTGAACCCCCAAGTGCTTCACAGACGTTTACAACGCAGAGCCGTGAAAATAAAAAATCATTTTTCTTTCCTCAAAAATTATGTTTTAGCAAGCATTTTTTTGGATTCACAAGGGTAACAGGAGAAATTGGACCCCAGTAATTGTTGCGCAGTTTGTCCTGAGTATGCTGGTACCCCATATGTGGGGGTAAACCACTGTTTGGGCACACGTCAGGGCTCGGAAGTGAGGGAGCACCATTTGACTTTTTGAATACGAGATTGGCTGGAATCAATGGTGGCGCCATGTTGCGTTTGGAGACCCCTGATGTGCCTAAACAGTGGTAACCCCTCAATTCTACCTCCAACACTAACCCCAACACACCCCTAACCCTAATCCCAACTGTAGCCATAACCCTAAACACAACCCTAACCGCAACACACCCCTAACCACAACCCTAACCCCAACACACCCCTAACCATAACCACAACCCTAATTCCAACCCTAACCCTAAGGCTATGTGCCCACGTTGCGGATTCGTGTGAGATATTTTCGCACCATTTTTGAAAAATCCGCGGGTAAAAGGCACTGCGTTTTACCTGCGGATTTTCCGCGGATTTCCAGTGTTTTTTGTGCGGATTTCACCTGCGGATTCCTATTGAGGAACAGGTGTAAAACGCTGCGGAATCCGCACAAAGAATTGACATGCTGCGGAAAATACAACGCAGCGTTTCCGCGCGGTATTTTCCGCACCATGGGCACAGCGGATTTGGTTTTTCATATGTTTACATGGTACTGTAAACCTGATTGAACACTGCTGCGGATCCGCAGCCAAATCCGCACCGTGTGCACATAGCCTAATTCTAAAGGTATGTGCACACGCTGCGGAAAACGCTGCGGATCCGCAGCAGTTTCTCATGAGTTTACAGTTCAATGTAAACCTACGGGAAACAAAAATCGCTGTGCCCATGCTGCGGAAAAACTGCACGGAAATGCAGCGGTTTACATTCCGCAGCATGTCACTTCTTTGTGCGGATTCCGCAGCGGTTTTACAACTGCTCAAATAGAAAATCGCAGTTGTAAAACCGCAGTGAAATGCGCAGAAAAACCGCGGTAAATCCGCCATAAATCCGCAGCGGTTTAGCACTGCGGATTTATCAAATCCGCAGCGGAAAAATCCGCAGAGGACCAGAATACGTGTGCACATACCGAAACCCTAACCCTAGCCCTAACCCTAACCCTACCCCTAGCCCTAACCCTACCCCTAACCCTAACCCTACCCCTAACCCTAACCCTAACCCTATTCTAACATTAGTGGAAAAAAAAAATTTCTTTATTTTTTTATTGTCCCTACCTATGGGGGTGACAAAGGGGGGGGGGGGGTCATTTATTATTTTTTTTATTTTGATCACTGAGATATAATCTATCTCAGTGATCAAAATGCACTTTGGAACGAATCTGCCGGCCGGCAGATTCGGCGGGCGCACTGCGCATGCGCCCGCCATTTTGGAAGATGGCGGCGCCCAGGGAGAAGACGGACGGGACCCCGGCTGGATCGGTAAGTATGATGGGGTGGGGGGGGACCATGGGGGGGGGGATCGGAGCACGGGGGGGGGAATCGGAGTGCGGGAGGGGTGGAACGGAGCACGGGGGGCGTGGAACGGAGCACGGGGGGGCTGGAATGGAGCACGGGGGGGTGGAACGGAGCACCGGGGGGGGTGGATCGGAGTGCAGGGGGAGTGATTGGAGCATGGGGGGGGTGATTGGAGCACGGGGGGAGCGGACAAGAGCACGGGGGGGAGCGGAGCACTGGACGGAGGGGAGCCGGAGCAGTGTACCGGCCAGATCGGAGGGCTGGGGGGGCGATCGGTGGGGTGGGGTGGGGGCACACTAGTATTTCCAGCCATGGCCGATGATATTTCATAGGTGAAATATTACAAATCGCTCTGATTGGCAGTTTCACTTTCAACAGCCAATCAGAGCGATCGTAGCCACGGGGGGGTGAAGCCACCCCCCCTGGGCTAAACTACCACTCCCCCTGTCCCTGCAGATCGGGTGAAATGGGAGTTAACCCTTTCACCCGGCCTGCAGGGACGCAATCTTTCCATGACGCTGCATAGGCGTCATGGGTCGGAATGGCACCGACTTTCATGACGCCTACGTGGCGTCATGGGTCGGGAAGGGGTTAAACATTATTACTCACCTTCCTGCAGTAATAGGAACTGCACGTAATGCAAAAACTGCAGTTGAATGCTGGAACAGTATATTTACAGATGACATTCTGGACTCTATTGTCACATATACCAACCAATATATAGACATTATAAAGGACAAGTACATCTGCAACAGAAACATCAAGCCCACAGATGAAATAGAACTGCGTGCTTTTTTTGGATTACTGTACCTTGCAGGAGCTTATAGGGCAAATAGACAAAGTTTGGAGGAACTTTGGGGTAAAGATGGGGATGGAGTTGAAAAATTTAGCCTTGTTATGTCCATAAACAGATTCAAGATTCTAATTCGTTGCCTTCGGTTTGACGACAGAACTACCCGAACCGAACGCAAAACACGTGACCGACTTGCTCCAATTCGTGATATATTTCAAAGATTTGTTGTAAACTGTAAACAAAGTTATTACCCTGGAGAGAATCTCACTATTGACGAAATGCTCCCTGGTTTTCGTGGTAGATGTGCCTTTCGTCAATATATTCCATCAAAGCCAAACAAATATGGAATAAAAATTTATGCCCTTGTTGATGCCAGTAAGACCTACACTTACAACCTGGAAGTTTATGCAGGAAAACAACCAGAAGGTCCTTACTGTGTGAGCAACAAACCCATTGATGTTGTAAAAAGACTGGCTGAACCCTTATTTGGATCGGGTCCCAATATTACAGCTGACAATTGGTTTACAAGTTGTGATCTGATTGATTATCTGAAAATTCAGACGCTGTCATATGTGGGAACTGTAAGAAAAAACAAAAGGGAATTGTCGCCACAGTTTGTAAGTGTGAAAGAGAGACAACAGTACAGCAGTATGTTTGCATTCCATAATGGAAAGGCTTTAGTTTCCTATGTACCACATGCCAAAAAAATCGTACTTCTTCTATCAACACTTCATGATGATGCTGCCATCGATCCTGGGACTGGGGCAGAAAAAAACCCGGAGATAATTACATTTTACAATGCCACCAAAGGGGGTGTGGATACAGCAGATCAGATGTGCTCCACTTTCAACGTCAGCAGAAACATCAAACGCTGGCCAATGGTCATATTTTTTGCTATGTTGAATTTGGGTGGTATAAATTCACAAGTAATTTATCTTGAAAACAAGCTTGAACCACTCCGTAGACGATTGTATCTGAAAAAATTGGCTCATGAACTAGTACTTGGAGAGCTACGCAGGAGAAGCGTGAAAACAATCGGTATCCCCTCTCGCCTTCAAGTTCAGCTCAAAAGGTTCCGCCCAGAAGATGATGGTGAAAAGTCACCATCTGCACCACCTCACAAAAGAAGGAGATGCACCACCTGCCAAACGGAAAGCGGAACCAGAAGGCTTTCAAATTATGAATGTCTCAAATGTCATAAAGCAATTTGCCTGACACATGCAAAAATGGTGTGTAATTCTTGCTATTTGCTCTGCAAGTGTGACTTTTCTGGGGAAACCTCAGCATCTACTTCTGATTGAATATGTTTTTAATAGTACTTAAGGTACCTTAAAATTAAGTTTGTGTTCAAAAATTTTCTTTGTACATTTTTTTGAGAGAGTCGAACTGGGGACTATTTGGCGGGAGTTTTGAAAAGTTTGTATTTCATAGTTTTATGTTAAGTAAATGTTTTTTTTTGCAACTGATTATGTGTAGTCTCTTTTATTACATCCCTATGAAGGTCACTGATCACTTTTAGAGCACTGAAATTACAAACATTAGATATTATAGGTATTTTTCCAGCAGGCGCCTGACAGGCACATTCTATGTGAACTCGTTGTTCTTCAACTATATCAATAGTAAAAGAATAAAAACTGAAAATGTAGGCCCCTTAAAAAATAGTGAGGAAAGAATGGTTGTAGATGACGAGGAAAAAGCTAACATATTAAACACCTTCTTCTCCACGGTATTCACGGTGGAAAATGAAATGCTAGGTGAAATCCCAAGAAACAATGAAAACCCTATATTAAGGGTCACCAATCTAACCCAAGAAGAGGTGCGAAATCGGCTAAATAAGATTAAAATAGATAAATCTCCGGGTCCGGATGACATACACCCACGAGTACTAAGGGAACTAAGTAATGTAATAGATAAACCATTATTTCTTATTTTTAGGGACTCTATAGCGACAGGGTCTGTTCCGCAGGACTGGCGCATAGCAAATGTGGTGCCAATATTCAAAAAGGGCTCTAAAAGTGAACCTGGAAATTATAGGCCAGTAAGTCTAACCTCTATTGTTGGTAAAATATTTGAAGGGTTTCTGAGGGATGTTATTCTGGATTATCTCAATGAGAATAACTGTGTAACTCCATATCAGCATGGGTTTATGAGAAATCGCTCCTGTCAAACCAATCTAATCAGTTTTTATGAAGAGGTAAGCTATAGGCTGGACCACGGTGAGTCATTGGACGTGGTATATCTCGATTTTTCCAAAGCGTTTGATACCGTGCCGCACAAGAGGTTGGTACACAAAATGAGAATGCTTGGTCTGGGGGAAAATGTGTGTAAATGGGTTAGTAACTGGCTTAGTGATAGAAAGCAGAGGGTGGTTATAAATGGTATAGTCTCTAACTGGGTCGCTGTGAACAGTGGGGTACCGCAGGGGTCAGTATTGGGACCTGTTCTCTTCAACATATTCATTAATGATCTGGTAGAAGGTTTACACAGTAAAATATCGATATTTGCAGATGATACAAAACTATGTAAAGCAGTTAATACAAGAGAAGATAGTATTCTGCTACAGATGGATCTGGATAAGTTGGAAACTTGGGCTGAAAGGTGGCAGATGAGGTTTAACAATGATAAATGTAAGGTTATACACATGGGAAGAAGGAATCAATATCACCATTACACACTGAATGGGAAACCACTGGGTAAATCTGACAGGGAGAAGGACTTGGGGATCCTAGTTAATGATAAACTTACCTGGAGCAGCCAGTGCCAGGCAGCAGCTGCCAAGGCAAACAGGATCATGGGGTGCATTAAAAGAGGTCTGGATACACATGATGAGAGCATTATACTGCCTCTGTACAAATCCCTAGTTAGACCGCACATGAAGTACTGTGTCCAGTTTTGGGCACCGGTGCTCAGGAAGGATATAATGGAACTAGAGAGAGTACAAAGGAGGGCAACAAAATTAATAAAGGGGATGGGAGAACTACAATACCCAGATAGATTAGCGAAATTAGGATTATTTAGTCTAGAAAAAAGATGACTGAGGGGCGATCTAATAACCATGTATAAGTATATAAGGGGACAATACAAATATCTCGCTGAGGATCTGTTTATACCAAGGAAGGTGACGGGCACAAGGGGGCATTCTTTGCGTCTGGAGGAGAGAAGGTTTTTCCACCAACATAGAAGAGGATTCTTTACTGTTAGGGCAGTGAGAATCTGGAATTGCTTGCCTGAGGAGGTGGTGATGGCGAACTCAGTCGAGGGGTTCAAGAGAGGCCTGGATGTCTTCCTGGAGCAGAACAATATTGTATCATACAATTATTAGGTTCTGTAGAAGGACGTAGATCTGGGGATTTATTATGATGGAATATAGGCTGAACTGGATGGACAAATGTCTTTTTTCCGGCCTTACTAACTATGTTACTATGTATGTTACTATGTTAATCCGAATATTGTATGTGACGGAGGGTTAAAGAAGGCTACTATTTGCGATATAAGGCAATTTTATTTCAAAGTACAAAATTAAAGGAATGGTATGATTGAATAGATTGATTGCATACACATTTGTATATTTTAAGATACAAAGTACATATGAGGATTAAATTCATATAATGATTAAGTACATATACAGTGGGGCAAAAAAGTATTTAGTCAGTCAGCAATAGTGCAAGTTCCACCACTTAAAAAGATGAGAGGCGTCTGTAATTTACATCATAGGTAGACCTCAACTATGGGAGACAAACTGAGAAAAAAAAATCCAGAAAATCACATTGTCTGTTTTTTTAACAATTTATTTGCATATTATGGTGGAAAATAAGTATTTGGTCAGAAACAAAATTTCATCTCAATACTTTGTAATATATCCATTGTTGGCAATGACAGAGGTCAAACGTTTTCTGTAAGTCTTCACAAGGTTACCACACACTGTTGTTGGTATGTTGGCCCATTCCTCCATGCAGATCTCCTCTAGAGCAGTGATGTTTTTGGCTTTTCGCTTGGCAACACGGACTTTCAACTCCCTCCAAAGGTTTTCTATAGGGTTGAGATCTGGAGACTGGCTAGGCCACTCCAGGACCTTGAAATGCTTCTTACGAAGCCACTCCTTCGTTGCCCTGGCGGTGTGCTTTGGATCATTGTCATGTTGAAAGACCCAGCCACGTTTCATCTTCAATGCCCTTGCTGATGGAAGGAGGTTTGCACTCAAAATCTCACGATACATGGCCCCATTCATTCTTTCATGTACCCGGATCAGTCGTCCTGGCCCCTTTGCAGAGAAACAGCCCCAAAGCATGATGTTTCCACCACCATGCTTTACAGTAGGTATGGTGTTTGATGGATGCAACTCAGTATTCTTTTTCCTCCAAACACGACAAGTTGTGTTTCTACCAAACAGTTCCAGTTTGGTTTCATCAGACCATAGGACATTCTCCCAAAACTCCTCTGGATCATCCAAATGCTCTCTAGCAAACTTCAGACGGGCCCGGACATGTACTGGCTTAAGCAGTGGGACACGTCTGGCACTGCAGGATCTGAGTCCATGGTGGCGTAGTGTGTTACTTATGGTAGGTCTTGTTACATTGGTCTCAGCTCTCTGCAGTTCATTCACTAGGTCCCCCCGCGTGGTTCTGGGATTTTTGCTCACCGTTCTTGTGATCATTCTGACCCCACTGGGTGGGATTTTGCGTGGAGCCCCAGATCGAGGGAGATTATCAGTGGTCTTGTATGTCTTCCATTTTCTAATTATTGCTCCCACTGTTGATTTCTTCACTCCAAGCTGGTTGGCTATTGCAGATTCAGTCTTCCCAGCCTGGTGCAGGGCTACAATTTTGTTTCTGGTGTCCTTTGACAGCTCTTTGGTCTTCACCATAGTGGAGTTTGGAGTCAGACTGTTTGAGGGTGTGCACAGGTGTCTTTTTATACTGATAACAAGTTTAAATAGGTGCCATTACTACAGGTAATGAGTGGAGGAAAGAGGAGACTCTTAAAAGAGAAGTTACAGGTCTGTGAGAGCCAGAAATCTTGATTGTTTGTTTCTGACCAAATACTTATTTTCCACCATAATATGCAAATAAATTGTTAAAAAAACAGACAATGTGATTTTCTGGATTTTTTTTTCTCAGTTTGTCTCCCATAGTTGAGGTCTACCTATGATGTAAATTACAGACGCCTCTCATCTTTTTAAGTGGTGGAACTTGCACTATTGCTGACTGACTAAATACTTTTTTGCCCCACTGTACTCACATCATCCGTCACCAAGGAGCTTTTAAACATCATCCGTCTGGAAAATCAGAGAAGCAACACCGAGAGAGAACCTCTGGGAGATTACCTACACTGCACGGGTGTCCCCACTTATGCAGCTATATCTCAACACTGTACACATGTAAGTACAGGTACACCAGTTTATGCTTCTGTCTTAGTCACGTTTCTCTGGTCTTATATAGTGATTTGCACTATGTGTAACTTTGGTTTCACCCTGCCCTACAAGTGGCCAGCTTTCAAGATAAGATGAGACCAAGATATCAGTCATACATCAGACAATGGGCCATAAACCCATCTATATATATAATTGTCTAAGGGTCACTTCTGTCTGTCTGTCTGTCCTTCTGTCACGGTTATTTGTTCGCTGATTGGTCTCGGCAGCTGCCTGTCATGGCTGCCGCGACCAATCAGCGACAGCCACAGTCCAATTAGTCCCTCCATACTCCCCGCACTCACTGCCCGGCGCCCGCTCTGTAATCCCCTCCACTCACTGCTCACACAGGGTTAATGGCAGTGGTAACGGCCCGCGGTGTAACGCACTCCGTTACCACTGCTATTAACCCTGTGTCCCCAACTATTTACTATTGATGCTGCCTCTGCAGCATCAATAGTAAAAATATGTCATGTTAAAAATCCCCCCCAAAAAACAAACCTGCTATACTCACCCTCCGCCGCCTTTGCCGCTCCTCGCCACGCTCCCGGGACCTCTCCATTGCAAGCGGCAGCTTCCGGTCCCAGGGCTGGTGTGCGACAAAGACCTGCCGTGACGTCACGATCATGTGACCGCGATGTCATCATAGGTCCTGCTCACACCAGCCCTGGGACCACCGGAAGCTGCCGCTTGCAATGGAACGGTCCCGGGAGCGTGGCGAGGAGCGGCAAAGGCGGCGGATGGTGAGTATAGCAGGACTTCAACGGGCCTTCAGAAGGTGAGTATATGTTTATTTTTTTTTTAAGTTTCTATACTACGTGGCTCTGTGCTGTATACTCCGTCGCTGTGCAATATACTATGTGGCTCTGTGCTGGGCAATATACTACGTGACTGGGCAATATACTACGTAGCTGGGCAATATACTACGTGGCTGGGCAATATACTTCGTGGCTGGGCAATATACTACGTGGCTGGGCAATATACTATGTGGCTGGGCAATATACTATGTGGCTCTGTGCTGGGCAATATACTACGTGACTGGGCAATATACTACGTAGCTGGGCAATATACTACGTGGCTGGGCAATATACTTCGTGGCTGGGCAATATACTTCGTGGCTGGGCAATATACTACGTGGCTGGGCAATATACTACGTGGCTGGGCAATATACTACAGGGCTGGGCAATATACTACGTGACTGGGCAATATACTACGTGACTGGGCAATATACTACGTGGCTGGGCAATATACTACGTGACTGGGCAATATACTACGTGGCTGGGCAATATACTACGTGACTGGGCAATATACTACGTGACTGGGCAATATACTACGTGGCTGGGCAATATACTACGTGGTTGGGCAATATACTACGTGGCCGGGCAATATACTACGTGGCCGGGCAATATACTACGTGGCTGGGCAATATACTACGTGGGCTGGGCAATATACTACGTGGGCTGGGCAATATACTATGTCACTGGGAAATATACTACGTGGCTGAGCAATATAACATAGTAACATAGTAACATAGTAACATAGTTAGTAAGGCCGAAAAAAGACATTTGTCCATCCAGTTCAGCCTATATTCCATCATAATAAATCCCCAGATCTACGTCCTTCTACAGAACCTAATAATTGTATGATACAATATTGTTCTGCTCCAGGAAGACATCCAGGCCTCTCTTGAACCCCTCGACTGAGTTCGCCATCACCACCTCCTCAGGCAAGCAATTCCATATTCTCACTGCCCTAACAGTAAAGAATCCTCTTCTATGTTGGTGGAAAAACCTTCTCTCCTCCAGACGCAAAGAATGCCCCCTTGTGCCCGTCACCTTCCTTGGTATAAACAGATCCTCAGCGAGATATTTGTATTGTCCCCTTATATACTTATACATGGTTATTAGATCGCCCCTCAGTCGTCTTTTTTCTAGACTAAATAATCCTAATTTCGCTAATCTATCTGGGTATTGTAGTTCTCCCATCCCCTTTATTAATTTTGTTGCCCTCCTTTGTACTCTCTCTAGTTCCATTATATCCTTCCTGAGCACCGGTGCCCAAAACTGGACACAGTACTCCATGTGCGGTCTAACTAGGGATTTGTACAGAGGCAGTATAATGCTCTCATCATGTGTATCCAGACCTCTTTTAATGCACCCCATGATCCTGTTTGCCTTGGCAGCTGCTGCCTGGCACTGGCTGCTCCAGGTAAGTTTATCATTAACTAGGATCCCCAAGTCCTTCTCCCTGTCAGATTTACCCAGTGGTTTCCCGTTCAGTGTGTAATGGTGATATTGATTCCCTCTTCCCATGTGTATAACCTTACATTTATCATTGTTAAACCTCATCTGCCACCTTTCAGCCCAAGTTTCCAACTTATCCAGATCCATCTGTAGCAGAATACTATCTTCTCTTGTATTAACTGCTTTACATAGTTTTGTATCATCTGCAAATATCGATATTTTACTGTGTAAACCTTCTACCAGATCATTAATGAATATGTTGAAGAGAACAGGTCCCAATACTGACCCCTGCGGTACCCCACTGGTCACAGCGACCCAGTTAGAGACTATACCATTTATAACCACCCTCTGCTTTCTATCACTAAGCCAGTTACTAACCCATTTACACACATTTTCCCCCAGACCAAGCATTCTCATTTTGTGTACCAACCTCTTGTGCGGCACGGTATCAAACGCTTTGGAAAAATCGAGATATACCACGTCCAATGACTCACCGTGGTCCAGTCTATAGCTTACCTCTTCATAAAAACTGATTAGATTGGTTTGACAGGAGCGATTTCTCATAAACCCATGCTGATATGGAGTTACACAGTTATTCTCATTGAGATAATCCAGAATAACATCCCTCAGAAACCCTTCAAATATTTTACCAACAATAGAGGTTAGACTTACTGGCCTATAATTTCCAGGTTCACTTTTAGAGCCCTTTTTGAATATTGGCACCACATTTGCTATGCGCCAGTCCTGCGGAACAGACCCTGTTGCTATAGAGTCACTAAAAATAAGAAATAATGGTTTATCTATTACATTACTTAGTTCTCTTAGTACTCGTGGGTGTATGCCATCCGGACCCGGAGATTTATCTATTTTAATCTTATTTAGCCGGTTTCGCACCTCTTCTTGGGTTAGATTGGTGACCCTTAATATAGGGTTTTCATTGTTTCTTGGGATTTCACCTAGCATTTCATTTTCCACCGTGAATACCGTGGAGAAGAAGGTGTTTAATATGTTAGCTTTTTCCTCGTCATCTACAACCATTCTTTCCTCACTATTTTTTAAGGGGCCTACATTTTCAGTTTTTATTCTTTTACTATTGATATAGTTGAAGAACAGTTTGGGATTAGTTTTACTCTCCTTAGCAATGTGCTTCTCTGTTTCCTTTTTGGCAGCTTTAATTAGTTTTTTAGATAAAGTATTTTTCTCCCTATAGTTTTTTAGAGCTTCAATGGTGCCATCCTGCTTTAGTAGTGCAAATGCTTTCTTTTTACTGTTAATTGCCTGTCTTACTTCTTTGTTTAGCCACATTGGGTTTTTCCTATTTCTAGTCCTTTTATTCCCACAAGGTATAAACCGCTTACACTGCCTATTTAGGATGTTCTTAAACATTTCCCATTTATTATCTGTATTCTCATTTCTGAGGATATTGTCCCAGTCTACCAGATTAAGGGCATCTCTAAGCTGTTCAAACTTTGCCTTCCTAAAGTTCAATGTTTTTGTGACTCCCTGACAAGTCCCCCTAGTGAAAGACAGGTGAAACTGCACAATATTGTGGTCGCTATTTCCTAAATGCCCAACCACCTGCAGATTTGTTATTCTGTCAGGTCTATTAGATAGTATTAGGTCTAAAAGTGCTGCTCCTCTGGTTGGATTCTGCACCAATTGTGAAAGATAATTTTTCTTGGTTATTAGCAGAAACCTGTTGCCTTTATGGGTTTCACAGGTTTCTGTTTCCCAGTTAATATCCGGGTAGTTAAAGTCCCCCATAACCAGGACCTCATTATGGGTTGCAGCTTCATCTATCTGCTTTAGAAGTAGACTTTCCATGGTTTCTGTTATATTTGGGGGTTTGTAACAGACCCCAATGAGAATTTTGTTACCATTTTTCCCTCCATGAATTTCGACCCATATGGACTCGACATCCTCATTCCCTTCGCTAATATCCTCCCTTAAAGTGGACTTTAGACAAGACTTTACATAGAGACAAACCTCTCCTCCTCTCCGATTTTTACGATCCTTTCTAAACAGACTGTAACCCTGTAAGTTAACTGCCCAGTCATAGCTTTCATCTAACCATGTCTCGGTTATTCCCACTATGTCAAAGTTACCTGTAGATATTTCTGCTTCTAGTTCTTCCATCTTGTTTGTCAGGCTTCTGGCGTTTGCGAGCATGCAGTTTAGAGGATTTTGTTTTGTTCCAATCTCCTCGCTGTGGATTGTTTTAGAAATGTTCTTACCTCCCTTCTGAGTATGTTTTCCTGGGTCGTCTTTGTTCGAGTCTAATGTTTTTCTTCCCGTCCCCTCTTCTTCTAGTTTAACGCCCTCCTGATGAGTGTAGCGAGTCTTCTGGCGAATGTGTGTTTCCCAGGTTTGTTGAGGTGTAGTCCGTCTCTGGCGAGGAGTCCATCATACCAGTAATTCACACCGTGGTCCAGGAATCCAAATCCTTGTTGTCTGCACCATCGTCTTAGCCAGTTGTTTGCATCAAGGATCCTGTTCCATCTCCTGGTGCCATGCCCGTCTACTGGAAGGATAGAAGAAAAAACTACCTGTGCATCCAGTTCCTTTACTTTCTTCCCCAACTCTTCAAAGTCCTTGCAGATTGTCGGTAGGTCCTTCCTTGCCGTGTCATTGGTGCCAACATGTATCAGAAGAAATGGGTGGACGTCCTTGGAGCTGAAGAGCTTTGGTATCCTATCGGTCACATCCTTGATCATCGCACCTGGAAGGCAGCATACTTCTCTTGCAGTTATGTCCGGTCTGCAGATGGCTGCTTCGGTGCCTCTCAGTAGTGAGTCTCCCACCACCACCACTCTTCGTTGCTTCTTGGCTGTACTTTTTGCTGTCACTTGTTGCTGTGTGCCCTTTTCTTTTTTGCTTGCTGGTATTGCTTCATTCTTAGGTGTGCCATTTTCATCCTCTACAAAGATTTGATATCGGTTCTTCAGTTGTGTGGTTGGTGATTTCTCCATGGTCTTCTTGCTTCTTTTGGTCACATGCTTCCACTCATCTGCTTTTGGAGGTTCTCTGACACTTTTTGCACCTTCTGTGACCAGTAGAGATGCTTCTGTTCTGTCTAGAAAGTCTTCATTCTCTTTGATGAGTTTCAAAGTTGCTATTCTTTCTTCCAGACCCCGCACCTTTTCTTCTAAAAGGGCCACTAGTCTACACTTCTGACAGGTGAAATTGGATTCTTCTTCTGGTCGATCTGTGAACATGTAGCACATGCTGCAGCTCACCATGTAGGTTGTCACATCTGCCATGTTGCTCCTAGATCCTGCTGACTTGCTGTGTGTTTTCCTTCTTGTGTAATCTACTCAGCCAAGCTCTCTTGCAATAATGTCCTACAGGCAAAAATTACGGCGCGCGGTTTGGTGATGCTTTCGAAGCAGCTGGTCCCGGCTGTACCCAACGATCTTCTAGCTTAGGGAGACTTCGCTTCTCCCAGAAGGCACCTGGAATATGCAAATTAGCCTCCTGAAGCTTGAATCCCTGGTTTGGTGATGCTTTCGAAGCAGCTGGTCCCGGCTGTACCCAACGATCTTCTAGCTTAGGGAGACTTCGCTTCTCCCAGAAGGCACCTGGAATATGCAAATTAGCCTCCTGAAGCTTGAATCCCTGGTTTGGTGATGCTTTCGAAGCAGCTGGTCCCGGCTGTACCCAACGATCTTCTAGCTTAGGGAGACTTCGCTTCTCCCAGAAGGCACCTGGAATATGCAAATTAGCCTCCTGAAGCTTGAATCCCTGGTTTGGTGATGCTTTCGAAGCAGCTGGTCCCGGCTGTACCCAACGATCTTCTAGCTTAGGGAGACTTCGCTTCTCCCAGAAGGCACCTGGAATATGCAAATTAGCCTCCTGAAGCTTGAATCCCTGGTTTGGTGATGCTTTCGAAGCAGCTGGTCCCGGCTGTACCCAACGATCTTCTAGCTTAGGGAGACTTCGCTTCTCCCAGAAGGCACCTGGAATATGCAAATTAGCCTCCTGAAGCTTGAATCCCTGGTTTGGTGATGCTTTCGAAGCAGCTGGTCCCGGCTGTACCCAACGATCTTCTAGCTTAGGGAGACTTCGCTTCTCCCAGAAGGCACCTGGAATATGCAAATTAGCCTCCTGAAGCTTGAATCCCTGGTTTGGTGATGCTTTCGAAGCAGCTGGTCCCGGCTGTACCCAACGATCTTCTAGCTTAGGGAGACTTCGCTTCTCCCAGAAGACACCTGGAATATGCAAATTAGCCTCCTGAAGCTTGAATCCCTGTGGCTCTGTGCTGGGCAATATACTACGTGGCTGGGCAATATACTACGTGACTGGGCAATATACTACGTGGCTGGGCAATATACTACGTGGCTGGGCAATATACTACGTAACTGGGCAATATACTACGTGGCTGGGCAATATACTACGTGGCTGGGCAATATACTACGTGACTGGGCAATATACTACGTGACTGGGCAATATACTACGTGACTGGGCAATATACTACGTGGCTGGGCAATATACTACGTGACTGGGCAATAGACTACGTGGTTGGGCAATATACTACGTGGCCGGGCAATATACTACGTGACTGGGCAATATACTACGTGGCTGGGCAATATACTATGTCACTGGGCAATATACTACGTGGCTGGGCAATATACTATGTGGCTCTGTGCTGGGCAATATACTACGTGGCTGGGCAATATACTACGTGGCTGGGCAATATACTACGTGACTGGGCAATATACTACGTGGCTGGGCAATATACTACGTGGCTGGGCAATATACTACGTAACTGGGCAATATACTACGTGGCTGGGCAATATACTACGTAGCTGGGCAATATACTATGTAACTGGGCAATATACTACGTGGCTGGGCAATATACTACGTGGGCTGGGCAATATACTATGTCACTGGGCAATATACTACGTGGCTGGGCAATATACTATATGGCTCTGTGCTGGGCAATATACTACGTGGCTGGGCAATATACTACATGACTGGGCAATATACTACGTGACTGGGCAATATACTACGTGGCTGGGCAATATACTACGTGGCTGGGCAATATACTACGTAACTGGGCAATATACTACGTGGCTGGGCAATATACTACGTAGCTGGGCAATATACTACGTAACTGGGCAATATACTACGTGGCTGGGCAATATACTACGTGGGCTGGGCAATATACTATGTCACTGGGCAATATACTACGTGGCTGGGCAATATACTACGTGGCTGGGCAATATACTACGTGGGCTGGGCAATATACTATGTCACTGGGCAATATACTACGTGGCTGGGCAATATACTATATGGCTCTGTGCTGGGCAATATACTACGTGGCTGGGCAATATACTACATGACTGGGCAATATACTACGTGACTGGGCAATATACTACGTGGCTGGGCAATATACTACGTGGCTGGGCAATATACTACGTAACTGGGCAATATACTACGTGGCTGGGCAATATACTACGTATCTGGGCAATATACTACGTAACTGGGCAATATACTACGTGGCTGGGCAATATACTACGTAGCTGGGCAATACACTACAGTGGGGCAAAAAAGTATTTAGTCAGTCAGCAATAGTGCAAGTTCCACCACTTAAAAAGATGATAGGCGTCTGTAAGTTACATCATAGGTAGACCTCAACTATGGGAGACAAACTGAGAAAAAAAAATCCAGAAAATCACATTGTCTGTTTTTTTAACAATTTCTTTACATATTATGGTGGAAAATAAGTATTTGGTCAGAAACAAAATTTCATCTCAATACTTTGTAATATATCCTTTGTTGGCAATGACAGAGGTCAAACGTTTTCTGTAAGTCTTCACAAGGTTGCCACACACTGTTGTTGGTATGTTGGCCCATTCCTCCATGCAGATCTCCTCTAGAGCAGTGATGTTTTTGGCTTTTCGCTTGGCAACACAGACTTTCAACTCCCTCCAAAGGTTTTCTATAGGGTTGAGATCTGGAGACTGGCTAGGCCACTCCAGGACCTTGAAATGCTTCTTACGAAGCCACTCCTTCGTTGCCCTGGCGGTGTGCTTTGGATCATTGTCATGTTGAAAGACCCAGCCACGTTTCATCTTCAATGCCCTTGCTGATGGAAGGAGGTTTGCACTCAAAATCTCACGATACATGGCCCCATTCATTCTTTCATGTACCCGGATCATTCGTCCTGGCCCCTTTGCAGAGAAACAGCCCCAAAGCATGATGTTTCCACCACCATGCTTTACAGTAGGTATGGTGTTTGATGGATGCAACTCAGTATTCTTTTTCCTCCAAACACGACAAGTTGTGTCTCTACCAAACAGTTCCAGTTTGGTTTCATCAGACCATAGGACATTATCCCAAAACTCCTCTGGATCATCCAAATGCTCTCTAGCAAACTTCAGACAGGCCCGGACATGTACTGGCTTAAGCAGTGGGACACGTCTGGCACTGCAGGATCTAAGTCCATGGTGGCGTAGTGTGTTACTTATGGTAGGCCTTGTTACATTGGTCCCAGCTCTCTGCAGTTCATTCACTAGGTCCCCCAGCGTGGTTCTGGGATTTTTGCTCACCGTTCTTGTGATCATTCTGACCCCACGGGGTGGGATTTTGCGTGGAGCCCAGATCGAGGGAGATTATCAGTGGTCTTGTATGTCTTCCATTTTCTAATTATTGCTCCCACTGTTGATTTTTTCACTCCAAGCTGGTTGGCTATTGCAGATTCAGTCTTCCCAGCCTGGTGCAGGGCTACAATTTTGTTTCTAGTGTCCTTTGACCGCTCTTTGGTCTTCACCATAGTGGAGTTTGGAGTCAGACTGTTTGAGGGTGTGCACAGGTGTCTTTTTATACTGATAACAAGTTTAAACAGGTGCCATTACTACAGGTAATGAGTGGAGGAAAGAGGAGACTCTTAAAGAAGAAGTTACAGGTCTGTGAGAGCCAGAAATCTTGATTGTTTGTTTCTGACCAAATACTTATTTTCCACCATAATATGCAAATAAATTGTTAAAAAAACAGACAATGTGATTTTCTGGATTTTTTTTTCTCAGTTTGTCTTCCATAGTTGAGGTCTACCTATGATGTAAATTACAGACGCCTCTCATCTTTTTAAGTGGTGGAACTTGCACTATTGCTGACTGACTAAATACTTTTTTGCCCCACTGTACATGGACATGCATATTCTAGAATACCCGATGTGTTAGAATCGGGCCACCATCTAGTAGATACATAAAAGCCCACAAGGGATAGATAAACCCACCACAGACAGAGGTTAAATAAACCTTGTTTTACAATAACAAACAGAAACATAGAACTGTTTGTGAACTGAAAGGTCTTCAGACAATAAACAGCTCTCAATATTGTGTCACAATGAGCATTGTCGGTCTGTAAATGAATGAAAAGAAATGCTGCTCTGTATGGTCTGTATGCGTTCAGTATATTTCAAAATGGACTCAAAATAGCCATTTTTATATTCACATTACACACAGCTATAACGGAGCACGCTGATAGACCCACTCTTCCTTGTAGTAGCTCCAAGTTTACCAAATTTCAGGAGCGTTTCCTGTGTACAGCACCTTCTTCAGGTCAACCACACATTGTCACTTAGGTTCAGGTCTGGGCTTGGGTTCGGCTGTTCTAGAACTTTCATCTCCCAGAGAAGCCGTTCTTTTGATGATTTGGAGGTCCCTTAGAATTGTCTGAAGAAAGGTGAAATTCATCTTCAGCTTTTTTTGAAGAGGCCTAAAAGGTTTTGTTGCAAAATTTACAAATATTTCGTGCTGTTCACAATTCGCTCCCCCTTGACTAAATGCCAGTTCCAGCTGCCAAAAAAAGCCCTAAGGTACAATTCTACTTCCACCATGCCTCACTGTGGGGATGCTGATCTTCTGGTGATGTGCAGTTAGGTTTGCACCTTTTGGAAATATAGTGGAAACATTCCACTTTGGTCTTATGGGACTAAATACATCCACATGCCTAGGCAGACATGATGGAGGTTTTGGCACGCCCCCCCGAAGAAGCAGGGCGGCGAAACGTGCGCGTCGGGGCGGGAGGTTGAGGTCTTCACAGCGGCTTGGCTAGCGAACATTGTGACATCCAGGTAATAATGAACTGCAGTGTTCTTATTTTTATGTGATGTTTCCCTAAATTATTTCATTTGTACCTGCCATTTTTATTGAATACTGGGATCTATATAACTTCGGGTTGATTGATCTTCTTTAACCCCCTTCATGACCCAACCTATTTTGACCTTGATGACCTGGCCATTTTTTTGCAATTCTGACCAGTGTCCCTTTATGAGGTAATAACTCAGGAACGCTTCAACGAATCCTAGCAGTTCTGAGATTGTTTTTTCGTGACATATTGGGCTTCATGTTAGTGGTAAATTTAGGTCGATAAATTTTGCGTTTTATTTGTGAAAAAAATGGAAATTTGGCTAAAATTTTGAAAATTTCGCAATTTTCAAATTTTGAATTTTTATTCTGTTAAACGAGAGAGTTATGTGACACAAAATAGTTAACAAATAACATTACCCACATATCTACTTTACATCAGCACAATTTTGGAAACAAAATTTTTTCTTTATAAGGGTTAAAATTTGACCAGCGATTTCTCATTTTTACAATGAAATTTACAAAACCATTTTTTTTTTAGGGACCACCTCACATTTGAGTCAGTTTGAGGGGTCTGTATGGCTGAAAATACCCAAAAGTGACACCATTCTAAAAACTGCACCCCTCAAGGTGCTCAAAACCACATTCAAGAAGTTTATTAACCCTTCAGGTGCTTCACAGCAGCAGAAGCAATATGGAAGGAAAAAAATGAACATTTAACTTTTTAGTCACAAAAATGATGTTTTAGCAACAATTTTTTATTTTCCCAAAGTTAAAAAGGGAAACTGGATGGCAAACGTTATTGTACAATTTGTCCTGAGTACGCCGATACCTCATATGTGGGGGGGAACCACTGTTTGGGCGCACGACAGGGCTCGGAAGGGAAGGAGCACCATTTGACTTTTGAATGAAAAATTAGCTCCAATCGTTAGCGGTCACCATGTCGCGTTTGGAGAGCCCCTGTGTGCTTAAACATTGTAGCTCCCCCACAAGTGACCCCATTTTGGAAACTAGACCCTCCAAGGAACTTATCTAGATGCCTAGTAAGCACTTTGAACCCCCCACGCGCTTCACAAATTGATCCGTAAAAATGAAAATACTTTTCACAAAAAATTTTAGCCTCAATTTGTTCATTTCCACATGGGCAACGGGATAAAATGGATCCTAAAATTTATTGGGCAATTTTTCCTGAGTACACTGATACCTCACAAGTGGGGGTAAACCACTCTTTGGGCACACGGCAGGGCTCAGAAAGGAAGGAGCGCCATTTGACTTTTTGAATGAAAAATTGGCTCCAATCGTTAGCGGACACCATGTCACGTTTGCAGAGCCCCTGTGTGCCTAAACATTGGAGATCCCCCACATATGACCCCATTTTGGAAACTAGACCCCAAAAGGAACTTATCTAGATGTGCGGTGAGCACTTTAAACCCTCAAGTGCTTCACAGAAGTTTATAATGCAGAGCCGTGAAAATAAAAAATCATTTTTCTTTCCTCTAAAATTATTTTTTAGCCCGCAATTTTTTATTTTCACAAGAGTAACAGGAGAAATTGGACCCCAAAAGTTGTTGTTCAGTTTGTCCTGAGTATGCTGATACCCCATGTGTGTGGGGGTAAACCACTGTTTGGGCACACGTCTGGGCTCGGAAGGGAAGTAGTGAGTTTTGAAATGCAGACTTTGATGGAATGGTCTGCGGGCGTCACGTTGCGTTTGCAGAGCCCCTGATGTGCCTAAACAGTAGAATCCTCCCACAAGTGACCCCATTTTGGAAACTAGACCCCAAGGAACTTATCTAGATGTGTGGTGAGCACTTTGAACCCCCAAGTGCTTCACAGAAGTTTACAATGCAGAGCCGTGAAAATAAAAAATCATTTTTCTTTCCTCAAAAAATATGTTT
This sequence comes from Ranitomeya imitator, assembly GCF_032444005.1. Classification (NCBI taxonomy): domain Eukaryota; kingdom Metazoa; phylum Chordata; class Amphibia; order Anura; family Dendrobatidae; genus Ranitomeya; species Ranitomeya imitator. The sequence continues at coordinate 14,856,773 of NC_091284.1, read as the reverse complement.
TAGCAAGCATTTTTTTATTTTCACAAGGGTAACAGGAGAAATTGGACCCCAGTAATTGTTGCCCAGTTTGTCCTGAGTATGCTGGTACCCCATATGTGGGGGTAAACCACTGTTTGGGCGCACGTCGGGGCTCGGAATTGAGGGAGCACCATTTGACTTTTTGAATGCATGATTGGCTGGAATCAATGGTGGCGCCATGTTGCGTTTGGAGACCCCTGATGTGCCTAAACAGTGGAAACCCCTCAATTCTAACTCCAACACTAACCCCAACACACCCCTAACCCTAATCCCAACTGTAGCCATAACCCTTATCACAACACACCCCTAACCACAACCCTAACCCCAACACACCCCTAACCACAACCCTAACCCCAACACACCCCTAACCATAACCACAGCCTAATCTTAACCCTATTTCCAACCTTAGCCCTAATTCCAACCCTAACCCTATGTGCTCACGTTGCGGATTCGTGAGAGATTTTTCAGCACCATTTTTGAAAAATCCGCATGTAAAAAGCACTGCGTTTTACCTGCGGATTTACCGCGGATTTCCAGTGTTTTTTTGTGCGGATTTCACCTGCGGATTCCTATTGAGGAACAGGTGTAAAACGCTGCGGAATCCGCACAAAGAATTGACATGCTGCCGAAAATACAACACAGCGTTCCCGCACGGTATTTTCCGCACCATGGGCACAGCGGATTTGGTTTTCCATAGGTTTACGTGGTACTGCAAACCTGATGGAAAACTGCTACAAATCCGCTGCGGATTGATCCGCACCGTATGCACATAGCCTAATTCTAACCCTAGCCAGGAAAAAAAAATATATATATTTTATTTTTGTCCCTACCTATGGGGGTGATAAGGGGGGGTTTATTTATTACTCTTTTTTATTTTGATCGCTGTGATAGAACCGATCACAGCGATCAAAATGTACTTGTAATGAGTCTGCCGGCTGATTTGGCGGGCGCACTGCGCATGCGCCCGCCATTTTGCAAGATGGTGGCGCCCATGAAACAGACGGATGGACACCGGGAGGGAAGGGAAATCGGACTGCGGGGGGGAGCGGACAGGAGGACAGCTAATGACCGGACGGAGGAGAGATCGGTGGCGGGGCAGATCGCGATCTCCAGCCATGGCTGATGCTATTGCAGCATCGGCCATGTCTGGATTGTAATATTTCACCAATTTTCATTGGTGAAATATTACTATCGCTCTGATTGAAAGTGAAACATCACTTTCAACAGCCAATCAGAGCGATCGTAGCCACGGGTGGGGGGGATTTGGGGGGGCGAAGCCACCCCCCGGGCTGAAGTACAACTCCCCCTGTCCCTGCAGGTCGGGTGAAATTACAGTCAACCGTTTTACCCGGCCTGCGGGAGCGCGATCCGACCATGACGCATATGCTGCGTCACAGGTCGGATTGCCACAGGTTTTCATGATGCATACGCTGCGTCAAAGGTCGGGAAGGGGTTAAGTATATCTGGCTAGATTTTTTATTTGGCACATGAATAAAGATAGGGATTTACACTAATTTAACTAGCTCTAATGGCAGAGAATAAAATATATTAATGTTATATAAATATAGCGATGCTTGACTCCTAGTGAGCAATACTACCCTCTAGTGGCAATTTGAAATGTTGAATTGGTTAATTAGTGAAAGCGTTTGATACCGTGCCGCACAAGAGGTTGGTACACAAAATGAGAATGCTTGGTCTGGGGGAAAATGTGTGTAAATGGGTTAGTAACTGGCTTAGTGATAGAAAGCAGAGGGTGGTTATAAATGGTATAGTCTCTAACTGGGTCGCTGTGAACAGTGGGGTACCGCAGGGGTCAGTATTGGGACCTGTTCTCTTCAACATATTCATTAATGATCTGGTAGAAGGTTTACACAGTAAAATATCGATATTTGCAGATGATACAAAACTATGTAAAGCAGTTAATACAAGAGAAGATAGTATTCTGCTACAGATGGATCTGGATAAGTTGGAAACTTGGGCTGAAAGGTGGCAGATGAGGTTTAACAATGACAAATGTAAGGTTATACACATGGGAAGAAGGAATCAATGTCACCATTACACACTGAATGGGAAACCACTGGGTAAATCTGACAGGGAGAAGGACTTGGGGATCCTAGTTAATGATAAACTTACCTGGAGCAGCCAGTGCCAGGCAGTAGCTGCCAAGGCAAACAGGATCATGGGGTGCATTAAGAGAGGTCTGGATACACATGATGAGAGCATTATACTGCCTCTGTACAAATCCCTAGTTAGACCGCACATGGAGTACTGTGTCCAGTTTTGGGCACCGGTGCTCAGGAAGGATATAATGGAACTAGAGAGAGTACAAAGGAGGGCAACAAAATTAATAAAGGGGATGGGAGAACTTCAATACCCAGATAGATTAGCGAAATTAGGATTATTTAGTCTAGAAAAAAGACGACTGAAGGGCGATCTAATAACCATGTATAAGTATATAAGGGGACAATACAAATATCTCGCTGAGGATCTGTTTATACCAAGGAAGGCGACGGGCACAAGGGGGGCATTCTTTGCATCTGGAGGAGAGAAGGTTTTTCCACCATCATAGAAGAGGATTCTTTACTGTTAGGGCAGTGAGAATCTGGAATTGCTTGCCTGAGGAGGTGGTGATGGCGAACTCAGTCGAGGGGTTCAAGAGAGGCCTGGATGTCTTCCTGGAGCAGAACAATATTGTATCATACAATTATTAGGTTCTGTAGAAGGACGTAGATCTGGGGATTTATTATGATGGAATATAGGCTGAACTGGATGGACAAATGTCTTTTTTCGGCCTTACTAACTATGTTACTATGAAAGCACTTTATTATATATGAATAACAATGATTTTTTTGCACAATGCACTTACATATATAAATATTCTAGTTTTTTTGCTGCGTAACATTGCTGTATTTAGGAAAACTTAGAAAGAAGAAATATAAGCCAGCTCACCCGTGATGCATAAACCAAACTTCAGGAGCACGGACCCGCTGTGTCCAGGCGTATAAAGTCCAAAAAATGAAGAGAATGTCCAGCTTCACTGAATCCGTAAAAAAGAGTTTTCTTTATTCACAAACTTTAAGCATTGAGGATACAGACTTCAGCACGAACCATATGGGTAAGAATCTCAACGCGTTTCTGGAGACTAAGCTCCCTTAATCCCTTAGTCTCCAGAAACGCGTTGAGATTCTTACCCATATGGTTCGTGCTGAAGTCTGTATCCTCAATGCTTAAAGTTTGTGAATAAAGAAAACTTTTTTACGGATTCAGTGAAGCTGGATATTCTCTTCTTTATTTAGGAAAACTGCCAATTTTATGTCTGCTGTAATTTCCTTTTTGTAATCTCCATTCTTTCCAGTTCTCGTGTTCCTGAATATCTTTTTATGTTTTTTTTTTTTAATTTAATTGAATAAAAACGAATATAGTTTTAAAAATTGATCTGTTGTCACTTCAAATTTTTCTTTGGCACCTATCTCTGTGAACCTGGTGTACAAAGAATATAGTTGTGTTGTCATATGAAGAATATGTAGGAGGGTGGTACTGTTATGAACAGTAACAGCTGTTACTTTAAAAGACTGCACCCCCTTGTCTGGCGTGATGGAATGTTCTGCTTCTCTCCTGCAATAGACTGTGTGAATGGACTGGACTGTGCAGATGGCAGGGGTGGAGCCTGAACTGTGTGTGTGAGCTGAGGCTGCTGCAGAGAGGACTTTGTGCTGGTAGGTGTAAGAGAGCAGAACTGTGTCCTGATATAGCTGCAAGAGAGGATCCCCAGCCTGTAACGGAGTGGACTTGTGAGTTTTGACAGACTTTTCCAGATGAAGCGAGGGTGATTGTCATGTGTTAGTTCGAGGAGCCATGAAGATACCGAGAAAGGGATTTACAGTTTCCAGGAGCACCTCCAGGACCCAGAAGGAGAAGACCACGTTTCACGGAGCTGGCAGAGAGCCATGCGCACCACCGTACTAGACTGCTGGGGGCCCCCGGGACGGATCTGAGTCCCCAACATCACCGTGAGTTTGTTCCTGTTTTGTGCACATGTCAGGGCCTAGTGTAGGCTTCAATAGTCAGAACACGGCAGCCATGTGGCCTGCGTAGTAAAGGCCAGGGAGGTTATATGTAGAGTAGCATAATTCTTTGTTTATTTGTTTGCATTTGGTAAACCACCCCCTATACAGGGAGCATCAGGGGCAGGCCCAGAGGAGACTATTTGTCGCGGATGCTGATACCCGGGGACAGGACGTAGGAGAAGCACGAAAGGCAGGAGACTGGAGATACAAGAGGAACTGTACAAAACAGACAGAGGAGGACGAAGGGAGGAAACTCAGGAGAGACTGGGAAACAAGGAGCAGACTGGGACGGAAGGCACACGGAGAGCACTACTGTGGGGTATCGGGACAGGGAAGCACTGGAAACGACAGTGCAAAAAACACACGACTGAGTGGGAGAGACACATGAAAGCTCAGGGAAGCAAGGGACCTGAAGCTAGAGTGAAGCACAATAGACAATCAGGCAAGGAGCAGGGGGAGAGGCTTCCTGATATAGGACAGGCAGCACAGCACTTCCAGGTCAGGAAACCTCTAGGATCGCGAAGGGGAGGAATGGTGCAACCGAAGACCAGCCTATGGGAGTGCGTGTGCGCCACCAGAGCAGGAAGGTGAAGTGCGCACGTGTCGGGAAGCAGGATCCAGCGAGGAGGCAGGAAGAAAGACCAGGCGGCGCACGGACACCCCAGCAGCACGCAGAGCCGGAAACGCATGCCGGGAGCCGGAAGACCCAGCAGAAGCGGCAGCAGTGGCATGCCGGGACAGGTAATTATGTGAAGAGCCAGAGGGGGATGCGGGAGGCGTGACTGTACACCACTCCTTACGCCCCCCTCCTCCTAAGATTAGAAAGAAACTTCGCTAAAATTCGAGGAGCCTGGATGTTCTCCTGAGGCTCCCAAGATCTCTCCTCAGCCTTTTCCAATCAATTAAAAACAGGGTCCTACCTCGAGATCTCTTCGTAGCCAGAATATCCCTAACTTCAAAGATATCCTGTGCGGAAATGGGTAAAGGCGACTGGCCAGTGGTAGGGTGAAATTGGTTGAGTATGACTGGCTTAAGTAGAGAAACGTGGAACAAATTTGGAATGCGAGGCGGGTAACCTTAACTTGTAAGCATCATCATTAATACGAGCCAACACCTCAAATGGACCGATATACCATGGACCTAATTTATACGAAGGAATCTTAAGACGAATAAACTTGGAGGATAACCATAATTTATCACCAGGTAGAAAAGACGGAGAATCCAGGCGCCTCTTGTCGGCATGTCTTTTAATTATGTCTCCAGCTTGTTCGAGTGTGGTTTTGTTCTCCTGCCAGACCCTGGAAAACTCCTCGGACAGAAGATCGGCCACCGGCACACCCGAGGCAGGGGGTACTGGGAAAGGAACACCAGGATGTTGCCCATAGACAACAAAGAAAGGCGACTTGGAAGAGGATTCACTAATGTGGTTATTGTATGAAAACTCGGCCCAAGGAAGTAGACTGGACCAGTCGTTTTGATGGACGTTAGAGAAATGATGAAGATAGGTGACCAGGACTTGATTTGTGCGCTCTGCCTGACCATTAGTTTGAGGATGGTAGGCAGAGAAGTCCAAAGTCACGTCCATTAGTTTGCATAATGCACGCCAGAAGCGCGAGGTGAATTGAACGCCTCTGTCCGAAACTATGTGTTGAGGAAAGCCATGAATCCGAAAAATATGAGAGATGAAGATTTTTGCCAATTCGGGAGCAGAAGGTAATCCAGGAAGAGGTACAAAATGAGCCATGTTGGAAAATTGATCCACGACTACAAAGATAACTGTCCTGAGGACAGTGGCAGATCAGTGATAAAGTCCATTGCAATGTGTCACCAAGGAGCCGAGGGAACCGGATGCAATAGGCCCGAGGATAAATGCCTAGGAACGTTGTTTTTTGCACAGGACGGACAGGAAGCGACGAAACTTCGGATGTCTTGAGGAAGGGATGGCCACCAGTAGTACCGCGACACCAGAGAAAGGGTTTTCTTGAAACCGACATGGCCTGCCAGCTTGGAAGCTTGACCCAAACGTAAAACTTGCTTCCTGTTGCGCTCTTGAACAAAAGTCTTACCCGGAGGCAATGAAGTCAAGGAAACGGGAGCAACAGAGATGACCTTGCTTGGATCCACGATATGAGACAGTTTCTCCTCAACATTGGCTGTCAGAAAGGATCTGGATAGGGCGTCAGCTGTGAAGTTCTTATTGCCAGGACGAAAATGTAGCAACTGACAGACAGAAGTGACCCTTAGACAAGTCCCTGCTTCTCCCGGCGCTGCAGATTCTTCCTGTACTGAGTGGTCACATGGTACCACTCATTACAGCAATGAATATGCGGCTCCACCTCCCATAGAGGTGGAGCCGCATATTCATTGCTGTAAATGAGCGGCAACTGTGACCGCTCAATACAGGAAGATGCAGCGCCGGGAGAAGCAGGGACCGCGCCAGGAGCAGGTAAGTATACGGGGAGGGGAGCGCTGCACGATATTTACCTGCTCCTCGCTCCGGTGCAGCTCCGTCTGCAGCGTCCTCTAGCACTGACACTCAGGTTAGAGGGCGCGGTGACGTAGTCAGTGCGCGCCCTCTGCTGAGCGTCAGTGCTGGAGACGGAGCCGCACGTGGAGCAGGTAAATATTGAAAGCGCCGGCGTCCTGAGAGGAGAGTATGTGATTTTTTTTTTTGCAGCAGCAGCATTATATATGGAGCATCTATGGGGCCATAAACAACGGTGCAGAGCATTATATATGGGGCACAGCTTTCTATGGAGCATCTATGGGGCCATAATGAACGGTGCAGAGCATTATATATGGCACAGCTTTCTGTGGAGCATCTATGGGGCAATAATGAACGGTGCAGAGCATTATATATGGCACAGCTTTATATGGAGCATCTATGGGGCCATAATGAACGGTGCAGAGCATTATATATGGGGTACAGCTTTCTATGGAGCATCTATGGGGCCATAATGAACGGTGTAGAGCATTATATATGGCACATCTTTATATGGAGCATCTATGGGGCCATAATGAACGGTGCAGAGCATTATATATGGGGCACAGCTTTCTATGGGGCAATAATGAACGGTGCAGAGCATTCTATATGGCACAGCTTTCTATGGAGCATCTATGGGGCAATAATGAACGGTGCAGAGCATTCTATATGGCACAGCTTTCTATGGAGCATCTATGGGGCCATAATGAACGGTGCAGAGCATTATATATGGCACAGCTTTCTGTGGAGCATCTATGGGGCAATAATGAACGGTGCAGAGCATTATATATGGCACAGCTTTATATGGAGCATCTATGGGGCCATAATGAACGGTGCAGAGCATTATATATGGGGCCATAATGAACGGTATGGAGCATCTATTTTTATTTTTGAAATTTACCGGTAGTTGCTGCATATTCCACCCTAGGCTTATACTCGAGTCAATAAGTTTTCCCAGCCGAAAGAATTCGGAAATTGTTTTGTGGGGCTCCTGTGCCCGCATAACCATAATATACCGGCATGTCCATTTGCAGGAGGTACCCGCAAGAACACATACCGGTAGGTCATATGTTGGGAAGGAGTTAAAGGAGTCTCGATACTTCCATAATTTTATTCTGATGCATATATTGTTTGAGCTTTCTTTCAGATGGTAAAATTGTGGTCAGTGGTTTGCATCAGTATATGTAGGAAAACGGAGTGTGGAAAAAACGAAAATAGAAATTCTTGTATTTTGAGCTCAACTCCTAGTTTTAAACTTTCAAATTCTGATGCAAAATATGGATCAAAATTCTGCTGTGTGAAAGCTAAATGGTTGATTGATCATCAACAGAAACAATCGTACCAAATATAAATCCACTGTGTCATTAATTTTGCCCAGTGCAACATTTGTACAATATTTTGTAACAATTTTTATTTGTATACGTGACAAACTATTTACAAAGCATTTAAAGCACTTTTGACAACTAGGTTAAAGAGGTTTTCAAAAGCATTTTGTTTTTTTCTCTTACAGAGGTAAATACCGCTCCCGACCAAAGAAAGAGTCAGAGAAGTGACTGGTCCACAATTGTAGCTGGGCATTTACCTTATTGTATCCACAAAAACACCCCTGCTGTTCGTCTACCTAAAAGCCATTTCAAAACAAAGTTTCCTTGAATCCCAGGGGGAAAAAAAAACAAACAAAAAAAAAAAATAAACAAGGCTGGGTCTGATATGCTTCAAAAAAGGCAGAGCGTAGTAAAGTAAACACTGCTATCCAACTGAGAATTTCTTAATTCTCCATCCGTAACGTGAATTTATTAATCGCCATCTGTTGACTTATAATGGTCATCATCCACAGTTGAATAAATGTGGCCTTCGTTGCTCAGGAAGTCCAAAGCTTGCCTGAAAGAGAAAAAAGTTCATTAAGCAATATTTAAAAAGAAACATCAAACACACAAAAGGATTAAAGAATTTCCAACACGGCCTCCACATTTACAGCGCTGTTTGCTTACTAGGAATCAAATATGGCATGTGATTATATTCGTTCACATTGCGTTAAACAGCAGTACGTTCAACACATACGTGAATGGGCTGATGGAACGCAAGTGCCGGTATTGGCACATCGCTAGCGCATCCCCTAGCTCCATCTGCGCTAGCAGTGACGGAACCGGAAACGCTGCAGTTTGCGTCTCGGGGTCCGTCACTCAATGACGGCACATCGCTAGCGCACGCCCATTGAATTCAATGGTGGCGTTCACGGACTACGTTAACACCGCGTTATGCCGCAGTGTAACGTAGTCCGTCTAACGTGAACCCAGAAGACAAATTCATAGATCCTTCGAGCAGGGTGCTGGGTAGCTGCTGGTCAAGGCTGCTGACCATACTGGAAGCCTTCAGGGCAGACGACGACTATATGGCAATAGACCTAGACAATGCATAGGAAAGACATAGCCTGGATGAGCGCTGGGGGAGAAGGCGAGGGGACGGCACACAGTCATCTGCTTCATGGTGAAAGGACTCTTCTAACATTTAGAGACTGTTACTAGACTATTAGTCGGAAAAATAGCGGAGCTGTGATCTAATATACCTATGTAAGTTTCTGGCTCCAGTTATACAAGAAAACCAATGCTACTTTCCAATAGCTCAGAGGTCATGTCAGACTATAGTAGTTGCACAATCTGCTAGGACCCAAATCTCCTGCTGTCAATGTAAATTAGGAAGATTTGTCCGAAAACAATGATTGGACAGCCAGGAGTTGTCATGAAGTATTCATATACATTTTACTTACTTAATGGTATTAACGTTCATTCCGTGAAGCCTTGTCTTCAGTTCCTCGAAGCCCATGCCTTCATTTCCCTTGCAGCTTTTTATTAGATTCAAAATCTAAAAAGATTAGAGAAAGTGTTTTTTTTTTTTTTTTTTGTTTCATGATTGATTACCGGTTCTAAACGATCAGAAAAACTGTGCTAACAAAGAGTTGCCGGTACAAGTCATCCAAGCACCTTAGTGGAAAGTGAAGTTGGGAACCTGGTTGAGATTTATCGGCTGCTCAAAGTTTAGTGTAAAAGTATAACCAGCGAGTGACGCAGAGACACAAAATTAAACCCATAAATGAAGGCAGGTTTAGAAACATTTCGGCTTTTTATAAGCGGTGGATTATGTGGCTCTAATTTCAACAGAATTCTTTAATAATTAAAATGACTGTCCAGGACTTTCTTATTAATGGCCTATCCTTAGGACAGGTCATCAATAGCCGTTCCCTTGATCAGCTGCTGCCTGGAAGCACTCGGTGGAATAGGTCTGTGAATTGTATAGTGACTGCGACCAGGTGCCGCACATCCACTCCTATTAGAATCAATGGGAGCTGGATGTAAAGTAACAGGCCACTATAGAGCTGATGGAGCTATGATCTGTAGCTTCCAGTGTCTGCTGACACTGGCAGCAACTGGTCGGCAGCTAAGCCGGGCATCCCCCTGAAGAACAATCCCAAGGAGAGGCCAGAAATATGAAGACCTGCCAAAAGGTCAAAAAGTGGCCAGTTTTCTTCCTAATGTATTATTATTTTTAATCCTCCCTTTGATTCCAGAGACGTGTGTCTGCTTATTCAGTTCCAATTTTTAGTCTTTACCGTGGGCATGTGGGTCCCAGGATTTGCTGAAAGGGGAGGATGGGCCGATGTGAATTATTACTCTGAGTAATGCCCCCCTGTAAAGACCATAAAAGTTAGCATATCGAGCACAATAAATAAAAAAAAAGAGCACATAGCTCTATAGTCTGTCCATAGAATGGGCAAACACCGGCCACATTCTTTAGGTCTTTAAGAGTATGTGCACACTAAAGTTGTTTTTTTTTGTTGTTATTTAAGCAGATAAACTCCCAATACCAAAAAATCTTCATACTCCTGTCAAGAGGGGAATCATTTGCTGTTCATATAAAGGATTTTTTTTTATTCCCTGGAAAGGCTCTAAAAATGTCTGCTGAAAATAAAAAAGCATGTCACTTCTTAAAAGTAGATTGTGGAGAAATTTTTTTTAAAGCATCGTGAAACTGTTCCCATTGTAAAAAGCAGTGTTTTTTAAACAACTCAAAAATCTTTAAATTTAAAAAAAAAAAAATAAAAAAAAAAAAATAAATATGAACAAGATTAAGATTTTTTTATTTCAGCAAACATCCCAACTCTTAGGCTATGTGCACACGTTCAGGATTTCTTGCAGAAAATTCCGGACATTTTCTGCAAGAAATCAGCAAGAAAACCGCATGCGTTTTTGCCGCGGTTTTTTCCGGACACTTCCCAATGCATTTTGGAGTGGGAAATCCGCAAAAAAAACCAGAAAATTAATGAACATGCTGCGTTTTTTACCGCGATGCGATCATGTGCACAAAACATGCGGAATTCATTCTAAATGATGGGATGCTTATTGTATGCGGTTTTTTTTGTGGTTTTATAGCGTTTTTATCGGGAAAAACCGCGAAAAAACCGCAACGTGTGAACACAGCCTCAAGTTCAAGAATCTGCACCACGTTCCAAATTATTATGCAAACTAGATGGTGGCCCGATTCGAACACATCAGGTATTCTAGAATAAGTATCGCGAGATCACAATGCATGGAGCGGTCACCGAGGTCTACCGCATGCGTCTTTTAATGCATAGTGGAGACGGGATTTCATGAAATCCCCTTCACTATGCTGTAACATCTGGACGCTGCGTTTTTGACGCTGCGGCTCAACGCAGCGTCAAAAACGCAGCGTTTCCTGAACGTGGACACATATCCTAAGGCTTGCAGTTGTGTAAACCTACTATTTAGCCGCCCTTAAACAATGCTAGCAAGCAGAGATGGTTGCAGTGGGCCCAGACATACATGAAGACTCATTCTAAACAGTCTTGTCTACTGCTGAGTGCAGTGATGAAGGGGGGTTTGATTTACTATTTATATGCAGTTTTACAACGCATCCGCTGCCCCATTGTAATGTCCGGGGAGGAGGGGGCGGAGTTCCGGCCGCACATGCGCGGTCGGAAATGGCGGACTCCACGCACAAAAACGTTACATGTAACTTTTTTGTGTCGATCGTGCGCCAAAACACGACGCATGACGGATACAACGTGTGGTGATACGTCGCAATGCGTCGCTAATGCAAGTCTATGGAGAAAAAAGATGCATCCTGCGGCAACTTTGCAGGATGCATTTACGATAAAAACTTTTATAGAAAAGATTATTATTTTTGCATCACTTTATTCTCGGGACGTTTTCAGCGGTACCAAGGTTATTTATAACCGTCTTTTTGATCGCGTGTTATTCCACTTTTTATTCGGCAGTATGATAATAAAGCGTTGAATTTTGACTTTTTTTGCAGCGTTCACTGAAGGGGTTAACTAGCGGGACAGTTTTATAGGTCGGGGCGTTAAGGACGCGGTGATACTAAATATGTGTACTTTTGTTTTTTTTTATTATTTAGATAAAGAAATGTATTTATGGGATTTTTTTTTTTTTTTACTTTAGAACATTGCCCCAGGGGGGCATCAGGTTATAGGGTCGGATCGCTGATCTGACACTTTGCAGGGCACTGTGTGAGATCAGCAATCTGACATGCAGGGCTGCAGGCTTACCAGTGCTCGCTCTGAGCAGGCGCAGTGAAGCCACCTCCCTGCAGGACCCGGATGTAGCCCCGCGGCCATTTTGGATCTGGGGCATGCAGGGAGGAGACGCTCCCTCCCTGTGCGATGCTTCCCTGTACCTCCGGAATGCTGCGATCATGTTTCATCGCAGTGTCCCGGGGGTTAATGTGCCGGGCGCGGTCCGTGATCTCTCCTGGCACATAGTGCCAGATGTCAGCTGCGATAGTCAGCTGACACCCGGGAGCGCGGCCGATCGCATATGACGTACTATCCCATCGGTGGTCATACGGGCCTACCCCACCTCGACGGGATAGTACGTCATAGGATTAAGGGGTTAACTTGGCCTGTTAAGATTATTTTGATTGAAAAAGCTTTTGATTTCAGTAAACGTAATCTCTATGTTGCAAATTCAACAGATGACCATTTTCAATTCTTTACAACCTATAAAATGTTGGGAAACTCTGCTGTGCATAATTTGGAACAATGCAGTTTGAGTTTAAAGGGATATACCAATCTCCAAGATCCTATACCAATAAGTAGTGGATGTAATAATCTATATATATATATATATATAATTGTCTAAGGGTCACTTCCGTCTGTCTGTCTGTGTAACGGTTATTCGTTCGCTGATTGGTCTCGGCAGCTGCCCGTCATGGCTGCCGCGACCAGTGACGCGCACAGTCCGGAACTCCCCGCACTCACTGCCCGGCGCCCGCATACTCCCCTCCGCTCACACAGGGTTAATGCCGGCGGTAACGGACCGCGTTATGCCGCGGGTAACACACTCCGTTACCGCTGCTATTAACCCTGTGTGACCAAGTTTTTACTATTGACGCGGCCTATGCAGCGCCAATAGTAAAAACATCTAATGTTAAAAATAATAAAAAACGATTAGATGCTCACCTACGCCGCCGTTTCCCGCTCCTCGTGATACAACCGCCACGTTCCGTTGGCAAAGATCGTCTCGCAGAAGGACGTGCCGTATACTGCATGGGCCCGTGCTATATACTGCGTGGGCCCGTGCTATATACTGCGTGGGCCCGTGCTATATGCTACGTGGGCCCGTGCTATATGCTACGTGGGCCGTGTTATATGCTACGTGGGCCGTGTTATATGCTACGTGGGCCGTGTTATATGCTACGTGGGCCGTGTTATATGCTACGTGGGCCGTGTTATATGCTACGTGGGCCGTGTTATATGCTACGTGGGCCGTGTTATATGCTACGTGGGCCGTGTTATATGCTACGTGGGCCGTGTTATATGCTACGTGGGCCGTGTTATATGCTACGTGGGCCGTGTTATATGCTACGTGGGCCGTGTTATATGCTACGTGGGCCGTGTTATATGCTACGTGGGCCGTGTTATATGCTACGTGGGCCGTGTTATATGCTACGTGGGCCGTGTTATATGCTACGTGGGCTGTGCTATATGCTACTTGGCTGTGCTATATTTCTCTGCTGTATCTGCGCATCATGAATCGTGGTATGTGTTAAAGAGGGGGGCCCACAGACTCTTTCGCTTGGGGCACTCAAAAACCTGGAGCCGGCCCTGATTTCACTGACTGTTCACGGCTGGACGTGACCAATCAGCGACAGGCGCAGTACGGCCGCGAATTGGCACGGAATTTGAACCACGCTTCACCAATTGGTTGCGGCCGGCCGAATCCTGTGTATAAATTGCATTATTCTGAAAACTCCATAAATAAACTACATACATATTCTAGAATACCCGATGCTTTAGAATCAGGCCACCATCTAGTAATAATAATAATAATAATAATAATAGCAAATACCTCCACAATTAGAAATGTAGTATAGTTTTTCAGATTCACCTTGTCTCTTTCGTCATGTGCAGGCATTGCAGGACCTTAGGTATCCATGGTTACGACCACTAATACAGTGACCATTAAGCTAGTTGCAAGTGGTCTTTACAACTCTGGCCAGCTTTAGAGATTAGCGGATGGACAAGCTCTTACCTGACTCTGATGCGGTGTCAGACCATTGGTCTGGATATCGTTTCCTCCTGTGAAGCTTCCTCCAGTACTTCCCATTCGGCTGGGTGTACTGAGGACCACCGAAGATCCTCCACCTCCAGGCTACAATAAAAAGGGAGAAAATGTAAAATGTCAATTCATCACAAGATTACAGCAAATAAAACGAAGCAGCAGGTTTTAAAACATTTTTTTTCTGAATATAAGACAGTTTTTAGCAAGATTATCTCTTTCTAAAAATGGTGTGCATCTTATGCATCTCGAGGGGTTCAAGAGAGGCCTGGATGTCTTCCTGGAGCAGAACAATATTGTATCATACAATTATTAGGTTCTGTAGAAGGACGTAGATCTGGGGATTTATTATGATGGAATATAGGCTGAACTGGATGGACAAATGGCTTTTTTCGGCCTTACTAACTATGTTACTATGTTACTATGTTACTATGTTATAGACGGCAGTCAGGAAAGTCTGCTTTGCTAGCAGGTTAGTGAAAGCTTAGGTCTACATGGGGGTCAAATAGGAAGACTCAAAAAGAATATGGTAGTTACATGTAACGGCATAAAAATAACTGCGTGGGCCGTGCTATACGTTCCTAAGAATGCAGTGAATGAAGGACAATGGAGGCAGACACTTGCACCGCTGAGAGCCAGGATCCGTCAGAGGGGTGAGTATATCCATATTTTTTTTTTTTACATGAATATGGATCCCAGGGTCTGAAGGAAAGTCCTCTCCTTCAGACCCTGGGAACCATCTAGGACCACTCCCTGCAGCCGTACCTGGCGTATAAGACGACCCCCAACTTTTGGGACGATTTGTAGGGGTTAAAAAGTAGTCGTATACTCCGGAAAATACGGTAATCTGTATACAGCCCTATGCTGCAGTATATCTCGCTTTTCAGCCTCCACCTGCAATGTGCGTGTCTCCTCTATATACGGCCTATCCTGCAGCACGTCACTTCTTTTAGTTACCAGTATACAAAGCTTCTTCCTGGTATGAGCTCTCTGCATTGTACTAAAGGACATTCCGCGCTTTTCCATGAGATCATCCAACACAGTAGAAAATCCATTCTGGACACAGTACAGCTAGGAGGGCAAAAATACCAGCTGAGACAATGTACATTATCAACCAGGGGGGCCCATGGAACTACAGGCGTTTTACAATGCCAACTAGCAATTAGGAGCCGGAGGGCCATTTTTAGGGTGGTACAGTGCCGTTCAGACCTACAATGTACCCTACAAAAAAAAAAACAAGCATTCATACAGCTATGTCGAAAGAAAATTAAAAAGTTTATAGCTCTTGGAAGAAATAAAACAAAAATTGTCTTTGGCGGTAAAAGGTTAAAGAATTCCCCTTTGCCTAGCATTTCATGATCCATAAACTATTCTCGTCACCTCTTGTAGGAAAATCTCACAGAGCTACTGAGAGGAGGCAGCGCCAAATGAAACGGCCCTTTACAGTTATGTATTCCCCGTCATGCATAACATCAACATGGCGTCAAAAGAACACAACGCAAAACCTCAAACGAACACTTGCTTTGTTTTGTTTTGATAAAGAACTTACTGGACTTTGGGAATTGAGACTCATATGAGCCTGCACGACTTCTAACATATGAGATACAAATTCATTCATGTCTTCAATAGGAGCAATCTTAAATGCAACAACACTTTTCTTATTCTGGGGAGACAAAAAAAAACAAAAACAAAAACGGGAACATTTGTTAGTCAACTCAAAATTAAATCTTTAAGTAGATGAGGAACACAAAAGTAAAATCGGAAATATTACTGGATTGTAAATTAAGGAGTGAGGGAATGTGACTAAATTTAATTAATAACTTTCAGAGCACAGAGGCTCCTTCTTCAGGCATTTGTAATTTTGCCTGAAGGAGGAGCCACTGTGCTCTGAAAGCTGCAAACATTTTCTGGTTCGCCAATAAAGGTATCACTCCTAGAATACTTCTGTCATCATTAAGCCATTGTTCAGCATTCAATAGAATCTTGGCACAGGCTCCACAATACTAACATCAGATTTTAACCCGACAACAAGACCCCAACTCATCAAATCAAATCACGCCAGAAGTTAACTTTGAGAAGTTGAAAAATCTGTGTGAGATGCGAAAATGTGCAATTTTTTTTTTGCCCCTTTTCAAACCAGTTTTGCACAGTGGGCGGAACAATGGTGTAACGTTACAGCTTGTTTAATTCATGAAGAGCTGCAGAGATCACTACACCACAATTCTTATTCCATTTCCTTACTGAATTAAGATTTGTGGTGAGGCACATGCCACTTTACAGACACGCCTGATTACCAAGATCTGTGCCTCTCAATGAATAAGGATAATCAGATTCCTACTGGTCTTAGGCTGCTTTCTCATTTGCGGTTGTGTCCGCAGCGTTTGTGCCGCAATTTTCCGCATGTGTCGTGTATTCCTATCTTTAACATTAGGGATGCAGGTGCCTGCGATAGGTTGCGTTTTGCAGCATTTGATGACGCATGCGTCGTTTCGTTGTCTGTGGCTTGGCGCAGTAAACGCTACATGTAATTTCAGGGGCGTGAATTTGCCGCCTCGAAACGTATGCGGTTGTTAGAAGGAATGAGGCGAAAAAAAGTCTATGAGAACGCATGCGTTTTACCACAGGATAACATGTCTAGACACTGATTAGCCACCCCCCACATACAAAGTGATAAAAGAAGGAGTGGGCATTTGCAGTCCACAACTCTGCAGACTGGACGAAGCTCTTGAGACTGGAAAGAACCTGTGAGAAATCTCCACTTTGGACAATGAGTATCAAAGCCAATGTCTGTATTTTATTTTTTCTCTCTCTATATGTCCTAATAATTTCTGTCTTTTTTCTTGCTGCATGCATCAGAATGTCATCGTCGTCTTCTTCTGAGGAGCGTCTTGGGCCTGAACAAGGTGGAAATGACAGTGAAAGGAGTGCTCACCTCTTCAGATTGGTAAGTATTCTGTCACATCTACAATGTTTTTCTTTTATTTCTTTTTCAGAACAGTTCTTCAACTGTGGCAGAGGCCGAGCAGGAGCAGCGTGGACACGGTCGTGTGGCAAGGCGGCGTGTAAGTATACCTGACTAATTGTCCTCTGTTTAATGTATCCTGACTGTACTACTCTTGACTGTTCATTTCTTTACTTTGCTCTTTCTTTACCTTTTTCATCTAGACTCTTGTTTTACTTTGAATATTCTTGCCTGTTTTCGGTCTGTTTTTTCTTTTCCTTATGTTAATGTCTCCAACATTAATGTATTTATTTTATTTTCTAGGTTCCAGAACGGGACGAGGACCTCATTGATAACGCTATCCTCATCTTCCTGGTCCATTAGCGAGTCCCATTGTGGGACACCCAGGTTCCGCAGCACTCGGACAACGTGATGATCCGGCGGCTATGGAATGAGGTGGCCCAAGCGATGTGAGATGGCTGAGTGACAACGCCCCGGCTCGGGTCCGCAAGGCATTTATTAATTATTGCAATGCGGCGTGCTGCAGCAGTGACCTTGGCCGGGATCACACAACTGTGTGTGATCCCGGCCAAAAGTCCATTGTCTAACCATTATTTTATTTTTCAGCAGGGCTCAAAGTCAGAACACGTTGGCATTCGATGAAGGATCGCTTCAACAAGGACCTTCGTCAAAGAGAGCCGGGTTCCTAGTGGTTCTGGAGCAAGGATCAGAAAATATAAGCATCACCGCATGCTGGCATTTTTGAGACCGGCCCTTGCTCAGAGAACGTACTTTTATGCTGCATTGGATTGTGTTGTATTGCCTAATCTGTATTTTTCAATTCCACAGGAGTTGGTGCTTTTACTATTATAAATGTTTTGTACTAATGTTTTTTTTTTTTGTTCACAGCACCTGGAGCAGCACTCTTGACCCTGGTTCTGGAGCGGTCCTTCATCAAACAGCCACGGACCGGCCCCAGCCATCCAGCAGCGCTGCAGCAAGTGGTCCTGCCACACAGTCTGGAGACCAGGAAGGGGCATCGGTGGGCCTTGAGTGTTGGGGAGAGCTCGCAGCAGGGGAAAATTACAATTTTTGCCATACAAATGTCGGCCCATATCAGAGTTCTTGAATGTCTGGGAGTCATTGCCACGGCCAAAAGCTCCAGTGTCCACGGCGATAAAGCAACAGTCCGCATCTGCTATTGCCATCAGCACTACAGAAAAATATTTCTTGTAGTTCTTGAGACATCCTGGTATATTCCGGGAATTTGGCATTAATCTCGCCATACAGCGTGTGATGGCCTCCACAGCTCTCCCGGAGTTCAATAATGGGGTGTCTCCAAAAACGCCTACGCTGTGTCCTTCTGTCTTTCGCGATTTCTGTGTTGCTCCCAAGCAAACGCACAGGCAAGAAACAGCTTGATGCTTTAATCCAGGCTGAAATAAAAGCTCTCCATGCGAAGATCCATCATGACACAGGAGCAAAATATGAAGATTTCAGCAGTCCTAGGGTCTATATAAAGATATCCCATAATACACGCCCTCTGTAGTCACATTGGCGGTGTCTGGTTATCTAGATTTTTCTCCTGTTAAATTTTCCACCATGTGCACAGAAAACGCAAATGCATGCTGAACGCATGGAAAAGCGTGAAAACGTTGCGTTTTTTTTTATCGCATGCGTTACCTTATGGGTCTAAAAAAATATGCTGTGTTTGAATGCGGTTTATCGTGAGTTTCAGGTTGCGGATTAAACACTGCAGATGCTACCGCAAATGTGAAACTAGCCTTAATGAATAGGGGCACGAGACTTCACACGACTGGGTAATAGATAAGTCACATCTGAGCATTGAAAACCTGTTTCCAGCTACACAGCTTTTCAGTTACTGTCTTCAAGGGAAAAAAACGCTATTAACCTGCAAAGATGGGGTTAATCTGCAGGTTACTAGCGCTATAATGCTGTCCAGAGCCTGAACTTAGCCTAAGGGTAAGTTCACACAGGACTATTTTGCTGCATATTTTTATGCTAATTTAGGTGCATTTTTTGGTGCGTATTTGGTGCGTTTTTTCCAGGCTAATGTTTTTGGATTTTCAGCAGCAAAAACACAACAAATAATGATACCTGCGTTTTTTTTTTTTTCAACACCCATTCAAGTCAATGGGTGAAAAAAAAAAACGCAGCAAAAACGCTGAAAGAAGGGACATGCTCTATGTCAAAAAAACGCAGCAAAGCACAAAATACTGATCACACAAAAAACCAATGTGTGCATGAGATTTCTGAAATCTCATAGGCTTTGCTGGTATTGTAAAAAGCAGCTGAATATTAGCATAAAACAACGCAGCAAAAAAGTCCTGTGTGAACTTACCCTAATTCTGCAGGGAGAAAATGAACCTTATTTTTCCCGGTGGTGTTTCCATTTCAGTTACAGTATGTCTGAGTGTACAGAGCAGCGACTGTAAGCACGCCATCGGCCCTGACTGACAGCCAAGCCCAAAGCAATGGGGGCGTAGTTACAACCGCCACTCTGTATACTCAAAGCGATGACTGTACTCGCTCTGACGCCACCCCCGTGACAAACACGAATGCTGGCAGGGAGAAAAAAAACCAAAACAAACACATGACATGGGGGTCAATGGACATTTGAGCACAAGAGTTGGGATCAACTGACATTTACTGCAAGGCTATCAAAATAGGCAAATTGTTTAATGCCAAGAATTCACTAACAGAATTGATCCTATCCGCACTTCCAAATTTACTAACATTTCTGCTTCCAACATACGAAGTGACGCCTTCCATGCTTTCCCTTCCCTCCCCCCGCTCTAGGATGACTACCTGGAACGAACGAAGATGGCCAGACACCTTCACATAACTCCCAGGCGGCACCACCACATGTTCCTGGTTTCCTTCCTGCGAATATAATAGACTGGAATTAGAATACTCGGCACAGCATACTTTCCAGTGAAATCAGTAACGTCAGATATTAGATAATGAGATTTCTAGTTTATATTTGTGCAAACAGATTCATTTACAAAATACTCTACTTTATAGCGACACTTCAAAATAGAGAAGACAACTTACATCTGTGTCGACCCACTGTCGGACGTCCATGGGAGCAGCCGTCATGTCATCTACTTTATATAGGATGTTCGTTGGAGCCTTTTCTGCGTGCCGTACTATGCCAACAATGGTCACCTGAAGAAAAAGTTCATGATTGGTATTTCAGGCAAGTTCTTTTCCCCACATCATTACCTTTGGACATATTCTCAAGTCACAAAACGCCGAGTTTTTTTTTTTTTAAACATGTCTGCACCAAAATATGTGAATGAAAGAATCGTGTTGTGTTGGGAGCTGCTGATCAAGGTACAAAGACTGAATAACCCAAGCAGCTAGTCAAACTTAATTATGCTTAACCCCTTAGCGACCGCCGATACGCCTTTTAACGGCGGCCGCTAAGGGTACTTAAACCACAGCGCCATTAACGGCGCTGTGCAAAAAGTAAATAGCGCCCCCCAGAGTCGGATTTTCTCCGGGGTCTCGGCTGCCGGGGGTAGCCGAGACCCCAGAGAACATGATTCGGGGTTTTTTTTTTACCGACCCCGCATTTGCGATCGCCGGTAATTAACCGTTTACCGGCGATCGCAAAAAAACACAAAAAAAACCCAAAAAAAACCAAAAAAAAACAAACCGCGATTTCTTTTTAATTTCTCTGTCCTCCGATGTGATCATACATCAGAGGACAGAAATGGGGTCCCAGGTAGCCCCCCAATACTTACCTATCTCCCCCGGTGCTCCTCGTCGCTCCTGGTGGGCGCCATCTTCAAAATGGCGGGCGCATGCGCAGTGCGCCCGCCACCGGGAGAATCTTTGGGGTCTCAGCCGCCGGGGGGCAGCCGAGACCCCAAAGAACATGATCGGGGGTCGGTTCTACCGACCCCTGTTTTGCGATCGCCGGTAATTAACTGTTTACCGGCGACTAGTGTTGAGCATTCCGATACCGCAAGTATCGGGTATCGGCCGATACTTGCGGTATCGGAATTCCGATACCGAGATCCGATACTTTTGTGGTATCGGATACATAGAGATGTGTAAAATAAAGAATTAAAATAAAAAATATTGATATATTTACCTCTCCGGCGGCCCCTGGACTCAGCGCGGGTAACCAGCAGGCTTCGTTGTTCAAAATCAGCGCTTTTAGGACCTGAGAATCACGTCCCGGCTTCTGATTGGTCGCGGGCCGCCCATGTGACCGCCACGCGACCAATCACAAGCCGCGACGTCACCGCAAGCTATTAGCACGCTCATTTTTGAAAAATGAGCGCGTTAATGGCTTTCAAAGACGTAGCGGCTTGTGATTGGTCGCGGCTTGTGATTGGTCGCGGCCGCGACCAATCACAAGCCGCTACGTCTTTGAAAGTCATTAACGCGCTCATTTTTAAAAATGAGCGCGTTAATAGCTTGCGGTGACGTCGCGGCTTGTGATTGGTCGCGTGGCGGTCACATGGGCGGCCCGCGACCAATCAGAAGCCGGGACGTGATTCTCAGGTCCTAAAAGCGCTGATTTTGAACAAAGAAGCCTGCCGGTTACCTGCGCTGAGTTCAGGGGCCTCCGGAGAGGTAAATATATCAATATTTTTTATTTTAATTCTTTATTTTACACATCCCTATGGATCCCAGGGCCTGAAGGAGAGTTTCCTCTCCTTCAGACCCTGGGAACCATGAGAATACCTTCCGATACTTGATGTCCCATTGACTTGTATTGGTATCGGATATCGGTATCGGCGATATCCGATATTTTTCGGGTATCGGACGGTATCGCTCAACACTACCGGCGACCGCAAAAAAAAATAAAAATATCAAAGTGTAATTCTCTGTCCTCTGATCGCACATCAGAGAACAAAGAAATAGGGGGATTCGGGGACCCTATCATACTTACCGGTGTCCCTGGGTCCTCCTGCTGCTCCTCCTGGTCTTCTTGGCAAAAGAAAATGGCGGGCGCATGCGCAGTGCGCCCGCCATCTGTCGCCATCTGCCGGCCGGCAGGAGAAGAGCAGTTGGGGCTAAAATTAGGGTTAGGGCTAGGGGTAGGGTTCGGGTTGGGGCTAAATTCAGGGTTAGGCTTCTTTCACACGTCGGTACGGGGCCGTCGCAATGTGTCGGCCCGACATACCGACGCACGTTGTGAAAATTGTGCACAACGTGGGCAGCAGCTGTAGTTTTTCAACGCATCCGCTGCCCAATCTATGTCCTGGGGAGGAGGGGGCGGAGTTACGGCCACGCATGCTCGGTCAGAAATGGCGGACGCGACGTACAAAAAAAACGTTACATTGAACGTTTTTTGTGCCGACGGTCCGCCAAAACACAACTGATCCAGTGCACGACGGACGCGACGTGTGGCCATCCGTCACGATCCGTCGGCAATACAAGTCTATGGGCAAAAAAACGCATCCTGCGGGCACATTTGCAGGATCCGTTTTTTGTCCAAAACAACGGATGCGAAACGACGCAAGTGTGAAAGTAGCATTAGGGCTAGGGTTAGGGTTGGGGCTAAAGTTAGGGTTAGAGTTGGGATTAGGGTTAGGATTAGGGTTGGGATTAGGGTTAGGTTTGGGATTAGGGTTAAGGTTGTGATTAGGGGTGTATTGGGATTAGGGTTAGGTTTGAGGTTAGGGTTGAGATTAGGATTAGGGGTGTGTTGGATTTAGGGTTATGGTTAGGGTTGACATTAGGGTTGTTTTGGGGTAAGGGTTGTGATTATGGTTAGGGTTAGTGATTAGGATTATGGATCGGGTTGGGATTAGGGTTAGGGGTGTGTTGGGGTTAGGGTTGGAGCTGGAATTGGGGGGGTTTCCACTGTTTAGGTACATCAGGGGTCTCCAAACACGACAGCCAATTTTGCGCTCAAAAAGTCAAATGGTGCTCCCTCCCTTCTGAGCTCTGCCGTGCGCCCAAACAGTGGTTCCCCCCCACATATGGGGCATCAGCATACTCGGGATAAATTGGACAACAACTTTTGGGGTCCAATCTCTCCTGTTACCCTTGTGAAAATAAAAACTTGGGGGCTACAAAATCTTTTTTGTGGAAAAAAAATATTTTTTTATTTTCACGACTCTGCATTCTAAACTTCTGTGAAGCACTTGGGCATTCAAAGTTCTCACCACACATCTAGATAAGTTCCTTAAGGAGTCTAGTTTACAAAATGGTGTCACTTGTGGGGGGTTTCCACTGTTTAGGCACATCAGGGGCTCTCTAAACGTGACATGGCGTCCGATCTCAATTCCAGCCAATTCTGCATTGAAAAAGTCAAAAGGCGCTCCTTCACTTCCAAGTTCTGCGGTGCGCCCAAACAGTGGTTTACCCCCACATATGGGGTATTGGCGTATTCAGGAGAAATTGCATAACAAAATTTATGGTTACATTTCTGTTTTTATACTTGTGAAAATAAAAAAAATGGTTCTGAATTAAGATGTTTGCAAAAAAAAGTTAAATGTTCATTTTTTCCTTCCACATTGTTTCAGTTCCTGTGAAGCACGTAAAGGGTTAATAAACTTCTTGAATGTGGTTTTGAGAACCTTGAGGGGTGCAGTTTTTAGAATGGTGTCACACTTCATTATTTTCTATCATATAGACCCCTCAAAATGACTTCAAATGTGATGTGGTCCCTAAATAAAATGGTGTTGTAAAAATGAGAAATTGCTGGTCAACTTTTAACCCTTATAGCTCCCCAACAAAAAAAAATTTTGTTTCCAAAATTGTGCTGATGTAAAGTAGACATGTGGGAATGTTATTTATTAACTATTTTTCCTGACGTATCTCTCTGATTGAAGGGCATAAAAATACAAAGTTTGAAAATTTCAAAAATTTTAAAAATTTTCGCCATATTTCCGTTTTTTTCATAAATAATCGCAAGTAATATCGAAGAAATGTTACCACTAACATGAAGTACAATATGTCACGAAAAAACAATCTCAGAATCAGCGGGATCCGTTGAATCTGGGTAATTTCGCAATGCATCCTGGGAACGCAAGATGGCGGCAGCCGCGCATCGACAGAGGTTTGCTGGATCCCGCCGGGTGAATATATATAACTATTTTTTATTTTAATTTTTTTTTTTTTTTAACAGGGATACGGTGCCCACACTGCAATATACTACCTGGCCAGTGTTAGATACTGCGTGGGCTGCGTTTTACTACATGGCTGCTATATACAGTGGGGCAAAAAAGTATTCAGTCAGCAATAGTGCAAGTTCCACCACTTAAAAAGATGAGAGGCGTCTGTAATTTACATCATAGGTAGACCTCAACTATGGGAGACAAACTGAGAAAAAAAATCCAGAAAATCACATTGTCTGTTTTTTTAACATTTTATTTGCATATTATGGTGGAAAATAAGTATTTAGTCAGAAACAAAATTTCATCTCAATACTTTGTAATATATCCTTTGTTGGCAATGACAGAGGTCAAACGTTTTCTGTAAGTCTTCACAAGGTTGCCACACACTGTTGTTGGTTTGTTGGCCCATTCCTCCATGCAGATCTCCTCTAGAGCAGTGATGTTTTTGGCTTTTCGCTTGGCAACACGGACTTTCAACTCCCTCCAAAGGTTTTCTATAGGGTTGAGATCTGGAGACTGGCTAGGCCACTCCAGGACCTTGAAATGTTTCTGACGAAGCCACTCCTTCGTTGCCCTGGCGGTGTGCTTTGGATCATTGTCATGTTGAAAGACCCAGCCACGTTTCATCTTCAATGCCCTTGCTGATGGAAGGAGGTTTGCACTCAAAATCTCACGATACATGGCCCCATTCATTCTTTCATGTACCCGGATCAGTCATCCTGGCCCCTTTGCAGAGAAACAGCCCCAAAGCATGATGTTTCCACCACCATGCTTTACAGTAGGTATGGTGTTTGATGGATGCAACTCAGTATTCTTTTTCCTCCAAACACGACAAGTTGTGTTTCTACCAAACAGTTCCAGTTTGGTTTCATCAGACCATAGGACATTCTCCCAAAACTCCTCTGGATCATCCAAATGCTCTCTAGCAAACTTCAGACAGGCCCGGACATGTACTGGCTTAAGCAGGGGGACACGTCTGGCACTGCAGGATCTGAGTCCATGGAGGCGTAGTGTGTTACTTATGGTAGGCCTTGTTACATTGGTCCCAGCTCTCTGCAGTTCATTCACTAGGTCCCCCCGCGTGGTTCTGGGATTTTTGCTCACCGTTCTTGTGATCATTCTGACCCCACGGGGTGAGATTTTGCGTGGAGCCCCAGATCGAGGGAGATTATCAGTGGTCTTGTATGTCTTCCATTTTCTAATTATTGCTTCCACTGTTGATTTCTTCACTCCAAGCTGGTTGGCTATTGCAGATTCAGTCTTCCCAGCCTGGTGCAGGGCTACAATTTTGTTTCTGGTGTCCTTTGACAGCTCTTTGGTCTTCACCATAGTGGAGTTTGGAGTCAGACTGTTTGAGGGTGTGCACAGGTGTCTTTTTATACTGATAACAAGTTTAAACAGGTGCCATTACTACAGGTAATGAGTGGAGGAAAGAGGAGCCTCTTAAAGAAGAAGTTACAGGTCTGTGAGAGCCAGAAATCTTGATTGTTTGTTTCTGACCAAATACTTATTTTCCACCATAATATGCAAATAAATTGTTAAAAAAACAGACAGTGATTTTCTGGATTTTTTTTTCTCAGTTTGTCTCCCATAGTGGAGGTCTACCTATGATGTAAATTACAGACGCCTCTCATCTTTTTAAGTGGTGGAACTTGCACTATTGCTGACTGACTAAATACTTATTTGCCCCACTGTACTACGTGGCTGTGTTCTATACTGCGTGGCCACTGTTAGATACTATGTGGGCAGTGCTATATATTATGTGGCCAGTGTTACATACTACGTGGGCTGTGTTATTTACTGCGTGGCCTATATTAACGTATTGGGTATTCTACAATATGTATGTATATAGCAGCCACATGGTATATACCACAGGCCACGTAGTACTCCTATATACTACGTGGCCTGTGCTATATACTATGTGGCTGCTATATACATACATATTCTAGAATACCCGATGCGTTAGAATCGGGCCACCATCTAGTTCCCAATAATGAGGCAGCGGAGTTACTCTGGACTGTCTGACCTCTGTTCAGACGTACACAAAACCATGGTTGACCATCTCTGTTGTGTCATCTATTAATGAATTCATATTTTTAATCACTAATCATGCCCAAAACACAAGGAGAGCCACCTCTAGTAAAAACAGATGTTACAAAGATAACAAAAACTGCTGCAAAGCAGAAACCAAAGAGTGTGCATCTATATTTGCTCTGTCAGATTACTGGCTTGGCTACAAACAGATGACAATTGAACAACTGAGCCTTAAGGTACCTTCACAATGATATCGCTAGCGATCCGTGACGTTGCAGCGTCCTGGATAGCGATATCGTTGTGTTTGACAGGCAGCAGCGATCAGGCCCCTGCTGTGACATCGTTGGTCGGAGCTAGAAGGCCAGAACTTTATTTCGTCGCTGGACTCCCGCAGACATCGCTGAATCTGCGTGTGTGATGCTGATTCAGCGATGTCTTCACTGGTAACCAGGGTAAACATCAGGTTACTAAGCGCAGGGCCGCGCTCAGTCACCCGATGTTTACCCTGGTTACCAGCGTAAACTTAAAAAAAAACCAAAACCCTACATACTTACATTCCGGTGTCTGTCCCCCGGCGCTGTGCTTCTCTGCACTGGCTGTGAGCGCCGGCCAGCCGGAAAGCAGAGCGGTGACGTCACCACTTTGCTTTACGGCTAGCCGGCGCTCACACAGTGCAGGAAAGCACAGCGCCGGGGACGGACACCGGAATGTAAGTATGTAGTGTTTGTTGTTTTTTTTTTACGTTTACGCTGGTAACCAGGGTAAACATCGGGTTACTAAGCGCGGCCCTGCGCTTAGTAACCCGATGTTTACCTTGGTTACCCAGGGACTTCGCATAGTTGGTCGCTGGAGAGCTGTCTGTGTGACAGCTCTCCAGCGACGCTGCAGCGATCGGGATCGTTGTCTAGATCGCTGCAGCGTCGCTAAATGTGAAGGGGCCTTTACTGAGAAATGTGGAGGTGGTATTTGACTGGGTGCACTAAGATATATCAGTTTATTCTAGTAAGAAACTCCTGGATGCCACCACAGAAGCCATAGTCCAGGATTGGTGTGGTTTGCATTCTGTCTAACAAACCCTCTAATGGCTCACCCCTATAGAGAGCCCCTCTCAATTGAGCATTCGTTTTATTGCTTGAATGTAATTCAGTTACACACTACCAACTACAAAGTGTCTACAAACCTACTCAACATGTAAAAAGTGTATTGTATTACATGTAAATGCGTCACAGACCTGCTGTGGTAATCCAGCCTTGTCAGTATACGTACCTGAGAAAGCTCAACCTCTCCTATCCTGAACAACTCGTCACTCTGAGAAGCGGAAAGTAGATGTGAAACTGTACATGGCACAATTTGTTGCGCCCTTGACCTCTGAAAAAGATAAAATAATAATGCTATATTTATATTATATAACAATTAAAATATATATAACACAAAACTGATATTTTTGTTACACAGGTATGAAGCATCAAACATGTCAACCCGCTAGTGACAGAGCTAATTTTGACCTTAAGGACTAAGACAAATTTTACAAATCTGACCGGTATCACTTTATAGGTCAGCTCTGGAACACTTATAATAATAATAATCTTTATTTTTATATAGCGCTAACATATTCCGCAGCGCTTTACAGTTTTGCACACATTATCATCACTGTCCCCGATGGGGCTCACAATCTAGATTCCCTATCTTTGGAATGTGGGAGGAAACCGGAGTGCCCGGAGGAAACCCACGCAAACACGGAGAGAACATACAAACTGTTTGCAGATGTTGTCCTGGGTGGGATTCGAACCCAGGACTCCAGCGCTGCAAGGCTGCTGTGCTAACCACTGTGCCGCCGTGCTGCCCGACACTTCATTTCAACACTTCAACGGATCCCTTTGATTTTGGAATTTTCAAACTTTTAATTTTTATGCCGTTAACTGATTTTTTTATTGTTAATGTCATACACAATAGTTCATTAATAACATTTCCCACGTCTACTTTACATCAATAGTGCTGAGTGAATCTACTTGTTGCTTCGGTTTTCCCATTTGACTATTTGAACGCAAAATTGTTTGGAATCGAGAGCAAACGTTGTGTCGCGTTTCGAGAGCCCCACAAACATTCCACAAGTGACACCATTTAGGAAACCGCACTGCTTAAGGACTTTATCCAGGGGTATAGTGAGCGCTTTGAACCCACAGGAACGACACAGAATTTGATAACATTAGGGATAAATAAATTAAATGGGTAAAATCACTGAAAAAACTGGCATGGGCTCCCGCGCAATTTTCTCCGCCAGAGAGGGAAAGCCAGTGACTGAGGGCAGATATAAATAGCCTGGAGAGGGTCCATGGTTATTGGCCGATTGTGGCCGATTATACATACTACGTGAGCCCTGGAGGCCAGGTTACATGAGCCTCAGTAGACTTTGCGAAGAAATCGCTGGAACATCACCTGTACAGAAGGTACGTGTCTTTGTTTTATTTTTTACAAGAGGGATTATTTAAATGTAAAAAAGGGTTATCCAGCTAGTGGAAAAAAAACAAAACAAAAAAAACTTACTAGCATCTCCCAGGGCTGAGTTCCAACGCTACGGTTAGAAACCGATGCCGGCTACATAGCAGGCAGCATTAGCTGCGTATTAAGCAGGCTGAGCCTCTCGGTGACCGGTATCGTGGCTGCTGGGCATACGTGAAATAGCCAATTTCTGCACTAGGAACCTTTGTTTTTTCCTATTTTCTAGTGCAGTAATGCAATTCTAATTTCATGCTTGCTGCTCTTAGTATGCGCCTGTTCTCTGGAAGTGATGGTTAGTGTCTGATACCTGAATTAGAATCACACAGCTCATTTCCCCTGTATTGATAAACGACGCTCACTTCTTTATAGCAGATGCTTCCTGATCAGAATTCTCGGGTTTACACACAGACTGACCGCTCAGGAGCACAAACTTATAAACCCAGTACTCTTATGTATCTGTACATTGCATAGATATAGTCTAGAAAAAAAAACTACCAGAAAAGGTCTGTTTGCACCAACGCCAGCTCTTGAGCAGCGTGCAGGCACATGGAAAGGGAGTCTGGTCACTCAGCAATAGATACAGGGAGGAGCTGTGCGGCGCCAACTCACAGCAAGGACCCAAGTGGTGAGCCCTGAGCCACACCAAGTGCGTACCAAGCACCCTAATTTGCATATTAACTAACTTTTCTTTTTATTAAATGAATGCAAGAAATAAAAGGGGTTTTCTTTTCATGCCATGTAGAAAACTTAAGTCCCTCTGTGAGAGCAGAACCGTGACGTCAGCATGTGCCAGTCCGAAATCAGATACGCACGATACCTCCATACAGTCGGCTGAACATGTCCGTATTGGGGGGGGGTTCAGCCAACTAGTCTGATGTGCTTGAAAGGGTTAACGTATGGCTTGCATGAGGGGAGCAATACTCCAACATTTATTCCAAACAAACTACAAAAAATCCTATAGTTGTATCCGACAGACATTACCTAGATCGTTCATAAAAGTAGCACTTTTTGCTATTTTTTTTTTTTTTTTAGTCTATCAATCTGACGCATCTGTTTTTTTTTTTAGGCTGAAGAATCTTACAGATATTATGACAGTAATTATTTTACAGGTTAATGCAGCCGATGTCCTCAGATCATAACTGTGGGCTCCTCAGATCATAACTGTGGGCTGCAGATATGTCTCACTTATGACTAGTGATGAGCAAGTATACTCGTTGCTCGGGTGACCAAGTATTTGTGACTGCTCGGAGATTTAGTTATCCTTGCCGCAGCTGCATGATTTATGGCTGCTAGCCAGCCTGAGAAGATGCCTGCTTGCTAGCCGTGTGCTCCCCACATTTACTCAGGCTGGCTAGTAGCTGTAAATCATGCAGCTGCGGCGAGGATAACAATCTCCAAGTACTAACAAATACTCACCCGAGCCTCGAGTACTCGCTCACCACTAAGAGCAGGGGCGCCCAGAGTTCTAGCAGGACACATCCTAGCACCACTGCGCCTACAGCCCATCCCCATCAGCACCAGTGTGCGGGCAGCCGGCGCCAGCAGTACATGACAGGCAATATACGTACAGACTTCTTCTCTCCCTGTGTAGGAGCAGGAGACCCGAAGCCTCCAGGTGACTGCATGTAGCCGCCTCCTCCCATCCCAGAGCCGCCATCAAAGCCTCCTGCAAAAACAGACAAGGAGAAATGGACTGAGATAGTGGCCATTAGAGAAAACAGTGAAGGACCCTCACAAAACTAGGACCCCCAGCATCAGGTACATGGGGACACAGCAGGGTGCAGGGCTCCTCACACTACTAGGGGCCCCAGCATCAGGTACATGGGGAGACAGCAGGGTGCAGGGCTCCTCACACTACTAGGCCCCAGCATCAGGTACATGGGGAGACAGCAGGGTGCAGGGCTCCTCACACTACTAGGCCCCAGCATCAGGTACATGGGGAGACAGCAGGGTGCAGGGCTCCTCACACTACTAGGCCCCAGCATCAGGTACATGGGGGGACAGCAGAGTGCAGGACTCCTCACACTACTAGGCCCCAGCATCAGGTACATGGGGAGACAGCAGGGTGCAGGGCTCCTCACACTACTAGGCCCCAGCATCAGGTACATGGGGGGACAGCAGAGTGCAGGACTCCTCACACTACTAGGCCCCAGCATCAGGTACATGGGGAGACAGCAGGGTGCAGGGCTCCTCACACTACTAGACCCCCAGCATCAGGTACATGGGGAGACAGCAGAGTGCAGGGCTCCTCACACTACTAGGACCCAGCATCAGGTACATGGGGAGACAGCAGGGTGCAGGACTCCTCACACTACTAGGCCCCAGCATCAGGTACATGGGGGGACAGCAGAGTGCAGGACTCCTCACACTACTAGGCCCCAGCATCAGGTACATGGGGAGACAGCAGGGTGCAGGGCTCCTCACACTACTAGGCCCAGCATCAGGTACATGGGGGGACAGCAGAGTGCAGGACTCCTCACACTACTAGGCCCCAGCATCAGGTACATGGGGAGACAGCAGGGTGCAGGGCTCCTCACACTACTAGACCCCCAGCATCAGGTACATGGGGAGACAGCAGAGTGCAGGGCTCCTCACACTACTAGGCCCCAGCATCAGGTACATGGGGAGACAGCAGAGTGCAGGGCTCCTCACACTACTAGGCCCCAGCATCAGGTACATGGGGACACAGCAGGGTGCAGGGCTCCTCACACTACTAGGCCCCAGCATCAGGTACATGGGGAGACAGCAGAGTGCAGGACTCCTCACACTACTAGGCCCCAGCATCAGGTACATGGGGAGACAGCAGAGTGCAGGGCTCCTCACACTACTAGGCCCCAGCATCAGGTACATGGGGACACAGCAGCGTGCAGGGCTCCTCACACTACTAGGGCCCCAGCATCAGGTACATGGGGAGACAGCAGGGTGCAGGGCTCCTCACACTACTAGGGGTCCCAGCATCAGGTACATGGGGGGACAGCAGGGTGCAGGGCTCCTCACACTACTAGGGGTCCCAGCATCAGGTACATGGGGGGACAGCAGGGTGCAGGGCTCCTCACACTACTAGGCCCCAGCATCAGGTACATGGGGAGACAGCAGAGTGCAGGGCTCCTCACACTACTAGGGGTCCCAGCATCAGGTACATGGGGACACAGCAGTGTGCAGGGCTCCTCACACTACTAGGACCCCCAGCATCAGGTACATGGGGAGACAGAAGGGTGCAGGGCTCCTCACACTACTAGGGGTCCCAGCATCAGGTACATGGGGACACAGCAGGGTGCAGGGCTCCTCACACTACTAGGACCCCCAGCATCAGGTACATGGGGACACAGCAGGGTGCAGGGCTCCTCACACTACTAGGTCCCAGCATCAGGTACATGGGGACACAGCAGTGTGCAGGGCTCCTCACACTACTAGGACCCCCAGCATCAGGTACATGGGGACACAGCAGGGTGCAGGGCTCCTCACACTACTAGGCCCCAGCATCAGGTACATGGGGAGACAGCAGGGTGCAGGGCTCCTCACACTACTAGGCCCCAGCATCAGGTACATGGGGAGACAGCAGGGTGCAGGGCTCCTCACACTACTAGGCCCCAGCATCAGGTACATGGGGAGACAGCAGAGTGCAGGACTCCTCACACTACTAGGGTCCCAGCATCAGGTACATAGGGAGACAGCAGGGTGCAGGGCTCCTCACACTACTAGGGCCCCAGCATCAGGTACATGGGGAGACAGCAGGGTGCAGGGCTCCTCACACTACTAGGGGTCCCAGCATCAGGTACATGGGGAGACAGCAGGGTGCAGGGCTCCTCACACTACTAGGGGTCCCAGCATCAGGTACATGGGGAGACAGCAGGGTGCAGGGCTCCTCACACTACTAGGACCCCCAGCATCAGGTACATGGGGACACAGCAGGGTGCAGGGCTCCTCACACTACTAGGGGTCCCAGCATCAGGTACATGGGGAGACAGCAGGGTGCAGGGCTCCTCACACTACTAGGACCCCAGCATCAGGTACATGGGGAGACAGCAGGGTGCAGGGCTCCTCACACTACTAGGACCCCAGCATCAGGTACATGGGGGGACAGCAGGGTGCAGGGCTCCTCACACTACTAGGACCCCAGCATCAGGTACATGGGGAGACAGCAGGGTGCAGGGCTCCTCACACTACTAGGACCCAGCATCAGGTACATGGGGAGACAGCAGAGTGCAGGGCTCCTCACACTACTAGGACCCAGCATCAGGTACATGGGGAGACAGCAGGGTGCAGGACTCCTCACACTACTAGGGGCCCAGCATCAGGTACATGGGGAGACAGCAGAGTGCAGGACTCCTCACACTACTAGGGGCCCAGCATCAGGTACATGGGGAGACAGCAGAGTGCAGGACTCCTCACACTACTAGGGGCCCCAGCATCAGGTACATGGGGAGACAGCAGAGTGCAGGACTCCTCACACTACTAGGGCCCCAGCATCAGGTACATGGGGAGACAGCAGAGTGCAGGACTCCTCACACTACTAGGGGCCCCAGCATCAGGTACATGGGGAGACAGCAGAGTGCAGGACTCCTCACACTACTAGGCCCCAGCATCAGGTACATGGGGAGACAGCAGGGTGCAGGGCTCCTCACACTACTAGGACCCCAGCATCAGGTACATGGGGAAACAGCAGGGTGCAGGGCTCCTCACACTACTAGGACCCCAGCATCAGGTACATGGGGAGACAGCAGAGTGCAGGACTCCTCACACTACTAGGCCCCAGCATCAGGTACATGGGGAGACAGCAGGGTGCAGGGCTCCTCACACTACTAGGACCCCAGCATCAGGTACATGGGGACACAGCAGGGTGCAGGGCTCCTCACACTACTAGGACCCCAGTATCAGGTACATGGGGAGACAGCAGGGTGCAGGGCTCCTCACACTACTAGGACCCAGCATCAGGTACATAGGGAGACAGCAGAGTGCAGGGCTCCTCACACTACTAGGGCCCCAGCATCAGGTACATGGGGACACAGCAGGGTGCAGGGCTCCTCACACTACTAGGACCCCAGTATCAGGTACATGGGGACACAGCAGGGTGCAGGGCTCCTCACACTACTAGGCCCCAGCATCAGGTACATGGGGAGACAGCAGGGTGCAGGGCTCCTCACACTACTAGGGCCCAGCATCAGGTACATGGGGGGACAGCAGGGTGCAGGACTCCTCACACTACTAGGACCCCAGCATCAGGTACATGGGGGGACAGCAGGGTGCAGGACTCCTCACACTACTAGGCCCCAGCATCAGGTACATGGGGAGACAGCAGGGTGCAGGGCTCCTCACACTACTAGGCCCCAGCATCAGGTACATGGGGAGACAGCAGGGTGCAGGGCTCCTCACACTACTAGGGCCCCAGCATCAGGTACATGGGGGGACAGCAGGGTGCAGGACTCCTCACACTACTAGGACCCCAGCATCAGGTACATGGGGAGACAGCAGGGTGCAGGGCTCCTCACACTACCAGACCCCCAGCATCAGGTACATGGGGAGACAGCAGGGTGCAGGGCTCCTCACACTACTAGGGGCCCCAGCATCAGGTACATGGGGACACAGCAGAGTGCAGGGCTCCTCACACTACTAGGCCCCAGCATCAGGTACATGGGGAGACAGCAGGGTGCAGGGCTCCTCACACTACTAGGACCCCCAGCATCAGGTACATGGGGAGACAGCAGAGTGCAGGGCTCCTCACACTACTAGGGGCCCCAGCATCAGGTACATGGGGAGACAGCAGGGTGCAGGGCTCCTCACACTACTAGGACCCCCAGCATCAGGTACATGGGGACACAGCAGGGTGCAGGGCTCCTCACACTACTAGGGGCCCCAGCATCAGGTACATGGGGAGACAGCAGGGTGCAGGGCTCCTCACACTACTAGGACCCCCAGCATCAGGTACATGGGGAGACAGCAGAGTGCAGGACTCCTCACACTACTAGGCCCAGCATCAGGTACACGGGGAGACAGCAGGGTGCAGGGCTCCTCACACTACTAGGGGTCCCAGCATCAGGTACATGGGGACACAGCAGGGTGCAGGGCTTCTCACACTACTAGGACCCCAGCATCAGGTACATGTGGAGACAGCAGGGTGCAGGGCTCCTCACACTACTAGGGCCCAGCATCAGGTACATGGGGAGACAGCAGGGTGCAGGACTCCTCACACTACTAGGGGTCCCAGCATCAGGTACATGGGGAGACAGCAGGGTGCAGGGCTCCTCACACTACTAGGGCCCCAGCATCAGGTACATGGGGACACAGCAGGGCTCCTCACACTACTAGGGCCCCAGCATCAGGTACATGGGGAGACAGCAGGGTGCAGGGCTCCTCACACTACTAGGCCCCAGCATCAGGTACATGGGGGGACAGCAGGGTGCAGGGCTCCTCACACTACTAGGGGTCCGAGCATCAGGTACATGGGGAGACAGCAGAGTGCAGGCCTCCTCACACTACTAGGACCCCCGCATCAGGTACATGGGGGGACAGCAGGGTGCAGGGCTCCTCACACTACTAAGGCCCCAGCATCAGGTACATGGGGGGACAGCAGGGTGCAGGGCTCCTCACACTACTAGGGTGCAGCATCAGGTACATGGGGGGACAGCAGGGTGCAGGGCTCCTCACACTA
The DNA here is from genome assembly GCF_032444005.1 of Ranitomeya imitator. Taxonomy (NCBI): domain Eukaryota; kingdom Metazoa; phylum Chordata; class Amphibia; order Anura; family Dendrobatidae; genus Ranitomeya; species Ranitomeya imitator. The sequence continues at coordinate 14,821,382 of NC_091284.1, read as the reverse complement.
CTAGGGCCCCAGCATCAGGTACATGGGGAGACAGCAGGGTGCAGGACTCCTCACACTACTAGGGGTCCCAGCATCAGGTACATGGGGAGACAGCAGGGTGCAGGGCTCCTCACACTACTAGGCCCCAGTATCAGGTACATGGGGACACAGCAGGGTGCAGGGCTCCTCACACTACTAGGACCCCAGCATCAGGTACATGGGGGGACAGCAGGGTGCAGGGCTCCTCACACTACTAGGCCCAGCATCAGGTACATGGGGAGACAGCAGGGTGCAGGGCTCCTCACACTACTAGGACCCAGCATCAGGTACATAGGGAGACAGCAGGGTGCAGGGCTCCTCACACTACTAGGGCCCCAGCATCAGGTACATGGGGAGACAGCAGGGTGCAGGGCTCCTCACACTACTAGGCCCCAGCATCAGGTACATGGGGAGACAGCAGGGTGCAGGGCTCCTCACACTACTAGGACCCCAGCATCAGGTACATGGGGACACAGCAGGGTGCAGGGCTCCTCACACTACTAGGACCCAGCATCAGGTACATGGGGAGACAGCAGGGTGCAGGGCTCCTCACACTACTAGGACCCCAGCATCAGGTACATGGGGAGACAGCAGGGTGCAGGGCTCCTCACACTACTAGGCCCCAGCATCAGGTACATGGGGACACAGCAGGGTGCAGGGCTCCTCACACTACTAGGACCCCAGCATCAGGTACATGGGGACACAGCAGAGTGCAGGACTCCTCACACTACTAGGGCCCCCAGCATCAGGTACATGGGGACACAGCAGGGTGCAGGGCTCCTCACACTACTAGGGGCCCCAGCATCAGGTACATGGGGACACAGCAGGGTGCAGGGCTCCTCACACTACTAGGACCCCCAGCATCAGGTACATGGGGAGACAGCAGGGCTCCTCACACTACTAGGGCCCCAGCATCAGGTACATGGGGAGACAGCAGGGTGCAGGGCTCCTCACACTACTAGGGGCCCCAGCATCAGGTACATGGGGACACAGCAGGGTACAGGGCTCCTCACACTACTAGGCCCCAGCATCAGGTACATGGGGAGACAGCAGGGTGCAGGGCTCCTCACACTACTAAGCCCCCAGCATCAGGAACATGGGGAGACAGCAGGGTGCAGGGCTCCTCACACTACTAGGACCCCAGCATCAGGTACATGGGGAGACAGCAGGGTGCAGGGCTCCTCACACTACTAGGGCCCCAGCATCAGGTACATGGGGAGACAGCAGGGTGCAGGGCTCCTCACACTACTAGGGCCCAGCATCAGGTACATGGGGAGACAGCAGGGTGCAGGGCTCCTCACACTACTAGGACCCAGCATCAGGTACATGGGGAGACAGCAGAGTGCAGGACTCCTCACACTACTAGGACCCAGCATCAGGTACATGGGGACACAGCAGGGTGCAGGGCTCCTCACACTACTAGGGGCCCCAGCATCAGGTACATGGGGAGACAGCAGGGCTCCTCACACTACTAGGGCCCCAGCATCAGGTACATGGGGACACAGCAGGGTGCAGGGCTCCTCACACTACTAGGACCCCCAGCATCAGGTACATGGGGAGACAGCAGGGCTCCTCACACTACTAGGGCCCCAGCATCAGGTACATGGGGAGACAGCAGGGTGCAGGGCTCCTCACACTACTAGGCCCCAGCATCAGGTACATGGGGAGACAGCAGGGTGCAGGGCTCCTCACACTACTAGGGCCCCAGCATCAGGAGACAGCAGGGTGCAGGGCTCCTCACACTACTAGGGGTCCCAGCATCAGGTACATGGGGAGACAGCAGGGTGCAGGGCTCCTCACACTACTAGGACCCAGCATCAGGTACATGGGGAGACAGCAGGGTGCAGGGCTCCTCACACTACTAAGCCCCCAGCATCAGGAACATGGGGAGACAGCAGGGTGCAGGGCTCCTCACACTACTAGGCCCCAGCATCAGGTACATGGGGGGACAGCAGGGTGCAGGGCTCCTCACACTACTAGGGCCCCAGCATCAGGTACATGGGGGGACAGCAGGGTGCAGGGCTCCTCACACTACTAGGGCCCCAGCATCAGGAGACAGCAGGGTGCAGGGCTCCTCACACTACTAGGGCCCCAGCATCAGGTACATGGGTGGGACAGCAGGGTGCAGGGCTCCTCACACTACTAGGCCCAGCATCAGGTACATGGGGACACAGCAGGGTGCAGGGCTCCTCACACTACTAGCGGCCCCAGCATCAGGTACATGGGGAGACAGCAGGGTGCAGGACTCCTCACACTACTAGGGACCCCAGCATCAGGTACATGGGGACACAGCAGGGTGCAGGGCTCCTCACACTACTAGGACCCAGCATCAGGTACATGGGGAGACAGCAGGGTGCAGGGCTCCTCACACTACTAGGACCCAGCATCAGGTACATGGGGAGACAGCAGGGTGCAGGGCTCCTCACACTACTAGGACCCAGCATCAGGTACATGGGGAGACAGCAGAGTGCAGGGCTCCTCACACTACTAGGACCCAGCATCAGGTACATGGGGAGACAGCAGGGTGCAGGGCTCCTCACACTACTAGGGGCCCAGCATCAGGTACATGGGGACACAGCAGGGTGCAGGGCTCCTCACACTACTAGGGCCCCAGCATCAGGTACATGGGGAGACAGCAGGGTGCAGGGCTCCTCACACTACTAGGGGCCCCAGCATCAGGTACATGGGGAGACAGCAGGGTGCAGGGCTCCTCACACTACTAGGACCCAGCATCAGGTACATGGGGACACAGCAGGGTGCAGGGCTCCTCACACTACTAGGACCCAGCATCAGGTACATAGGGAGACAGCAGGGTGCAGGCCTCCTCACACTACTAGGGGCCCAGCATCAGGTACATGGGGAGACAGCAGAGTGCAGGGCTCCTCACACTACTAGGACCCCAGCATCAGGTACATGGGGAGACAGCAGGGTGCAGGGCTCCTCACACTACTAGGGCCCCAGCATCAGGTACATGGGGGGACAGCAGGGTGCAGGGCTCCTCACACTACTAGGCCCCAGCATCAGGTACATGGGGAGACAGCAGGGTGCAGGGCTCCTCACACTACCAGACCCCCAGCATCAGGTACATGGGGAGACAGCAGGGTGCAGGGCTCCTCACACTACTAGGGGCCCCAGCATCAGGTACATGGGGACACAGCAGAGTGCAGGGCTCCTCACACTACTAGGCCCCAGCATCAGGTACATGGGGAGACAGCAGGGTGCAGGGCTCCTCACACTACTAGGACCCCCAGCATCAGGTACATGGGGAGACAGCAGGGTGCAGGGCTCCTCACACTACTAGGACCCCAGCATCAGGTACATGGGGAGACAGCAGAGTGCAGGACTCCTCACACTACTAGGCCCAGCATCAGGTACACGGGGAGACAGCAGGGTGCAGGGCTCCTCACACTACTAGGGTGCAGCATCAGGTACATGGGGAGACAGCAGGGTGCAGGGCTCCTCACACTACTAGGGCCCCAGCATCAGGTACATGGGGAGACAGCAGGGTGCAGGGCTCCTCACACTACTAGGACCCAGCATCAGGTACATGGGGGACAGCAGGGTGCAGGGCTCCTCACACTACTAAGGGTCCCAGCATCAGGTACATGGGGAGACAGCAGGGTGCAGGACTCCTCACACTACTAGGCCCAGCATCAGGTACACGGGGAGACAGCAGGGTGCAGGACTCCTCACACTACTAGGGGTCCCAGCATCAGGTACATGGGGAGACAGCAGGGTGCAGGACTCCTCACACTACTAGGACCCCAGCATCAGGTACATGGGGAGACAGCAGGGTGCAGGGCTCCTCACACTACTAGGACCCCAGCATCAGGTACATGGGGAGACAGCAGGGTGCAGGGCTCCTCACACTACTAGGACCCCAGTATCAGGTACATGGGGAGACAGCAGGGTGCAGGGCTCCTCACACTACTAGGGCCCCAGCATTAGGTACATGGGGACACAGCAGGGTGCAGGGCTTCTCACACTACTAGGACCCAGCATCAGGTACATGGGGAGACAGCAGGGTGCAGGGCTCCTCACACTACTAGGGCCCCAGCATTAGGTACATGGGGAGACAGCAGGGTGCAGGGCTTCTCACACTACTAGGCCCCAGCATCAGGTACATGGGGAGACAGCAGGGCTCCTCACACTAATAGGCCCCCAGCATCAGGTACATGGGGACACAGCAGGGTGCAGGGCTCCTCACACTACTAGGGCCCCAGCATCAGGTACATGGGGAGACAGCAGGGTGCAGGGCTCCTCACACTACTAGGCCCCAGCATCAGGTACATGGAGGGACAGCAGGGTGCAGGGCTCCTCACACTACTAGGGGTCCGAGCATCAGGTACATGGGGAGACAGCAGAGTGCAGGGCTCCTCACACTACTAAGGCCCCAGCATCAGGTACATGGGGGGACAGCAGGGTGCAGGGCTCCTCACACTACTAGGCCCCAGTATCAGGTACATGGGGACACAGCAGGGTGCAGGGCTCCTCACACTACTAGGGGCCCCAGCATCAGGTACATGGGGAGACAGCAGTGTGCAGGGCTCCTCACACTACTAGGCCCCAGCATCAGGTACATGGGGAGACAGCAGTGTGCAGGGCTTCTCACACTACTAGGGGCCCAGCATCAGGTACATGGGGAGACAGCAGAGTGCAGGGCTTCTCACACTACTAGGGGCCCAGCATCAGGTACATGGGGGGACAGCAGTGTGCAGGGCTTCTCACACTGCTAGGGGCCCCAGCATCAGGTACATGGGGAGACAGCAGTGTGCAGGGCTCCTCACACTACTAGGCCCCAGCATCAGGTACATGGGGAGACAGCAGGGTGCAGGGCTCCTCACACTACTAGGGCCCAGCATCAGGTACATGGGGAGACAGCAGGGCTCCTCACACTACTAGGCCCCCAGCATCAGGTACATGGGGACACAGCAAGGTGCAGGGCTCCTCACACTACTAAGGGCCCCAGCATCAGGTACATGGGGAGACAGCAGGGTGCAGGGCTCCTCACACTACTAGGGGCCCCAGCATCAGGTACATGGGGAGACAGCAGTGTGCAGGGCTCCTCACACTACTAGGCCCCAGCATCAGGTACATGGGGAGACAGCAGGGTGCAGGGCTCCTCACACTACTAGGGCCCAGCATCAGGTACATGGGGAGACAGCAGGGCTCCTCACACTACTAGGCCCCCAGCATCAGGTACATGGGGACACAGCAAGGTGCAGGGCTCCTCACACTACTAGGCCCCAGCATCAGGTACATGGGGAGACAGCAGGGTGCAGGGCTCCTCACACTACTAGGGGTCCCAGCATCAGGTACATGGGGAGACAGCAGGGTGCAGGGCTCCTCACACTACTAGGGCCCCAGCATCAGGTACATGGGGACACAGCAGGGTGCAGGGCTCCTCACACTACTAGGGCCCCAGCATCAGGTACATGGGGAGACAGCAGGGTGCAGGGCTCCTCACACTACTAGGGGTCCCAGCATCAGGTACATGGGGAGACAGCAGGGTGCAGGGCTCCTCACACTACTAGGGGTCCCAGCATCAGGTACATGGGGAGACAGCAGGGTGCAGGGCTCCTCACACTACTAGGGCCCCAGCATCAGGTACATGGGGACACAGCAGGGTGCAGGGCTCCTCACACTACTAGGGCCCCAGCATCAGGTACATGGGGACACAGCAGGGTGCAGGGCTCCACACACTACTAGGGCCCCAGCATCAGGTACATGGGGAGACAGCAGAGTGCAGGACTCCTCACACTACTAGGGGTCCCAGCATCAGGTACATGGCGACACAGCAGGGTGCAGGGCTCCTCACACTACTAGGCCCCCAGCATCAGGTACATGGGGACACAGCAGGGTGCAGGGCTCCTCACACTACTAGGACCCCAGCATCAGGTATATGGGGGGACATCAGGGTGCAGGGCTCCTCACACTACTAGGACCCCAGCATCAGGTACATGGGGGGACAGCAGGGTGCAGGGCTCCTCACACTACTAGGACCCAGCATCAGGTACATGGGGAGACAGCAGTGTGCAGGGCTCCTCACACTACTAGGACCCAGCATCAGGTACATGGGGGGACATCAGGGTGCAGGGCTCCTCACACTACTAGGACCCCAGCATCAGGTACATGGGGAGACAGCAGGGTGCAGGGCTCCTCACACTACTAGGACCCCAGCATCAGGTACATGGGGACACAGCAGCGTGCAGGGCTCCTCACACTACTAGGACCCCAGCATCAGGTACATGGGGAGACAGCAGGGTGCAGGGCTCCTCACTACTAGGGGCCCCAGCATCAGGTACATGGGGACACAGCAGAGTGCAGGGCTCCTCACACTACTAGGACCCCCAGCATCAGGTACATGGGGAGACAGCAGGGTGCAGGGCTCCTCACACTACTAGGACCCCAGCATCAGGTACATGGGGAGACAGCAGGGTGCAGGGCTCCTCACACTACTAGGGGCCCCAGCATCAGGTACATGGGGACACAGCAGGGTGCAGGACTCCTCACACTACTAGGACCCAGCATCAGGTACATGGGGAGACAGCAGGGTGCAGGGCTCCTCACACTACTAGACCCCCAGCATCAGGTACATGGGGAGACAGCAGGGTGCAGGGCTCCTCACACTACTAGGACCCCAGCATCAGGTACATGGGGAGACAGCAGGGTGCAGGGCTCCTCACACTACTAGGCCCCAGCATCAGGTACATGGGGAGACAGCAGGGTGCAGGGCTCCTCACACTACTAGGACCCAGCATCAGGTACATGGGGACACAGCAGGGTGCAGGGCTCCTCACACTACTAGGACCCCAGCATCAGGTACATGGGGACACAGCAGGGTGCAGGGCTACTCACACTACTAGGACCCCAGCATCAGGTACATGGGGACACAGCAGGGTGCAGGGCTCCTCACACTACTAGGCCCCAGCATCAGGTACATGGGGAGACAGCAGGGTGCAGGGCTCCTCACACTACTAGGACCCCAGCATCAGGTACATGGGGACACAGCAGGGTGCAGGGCTCCTCACACTACTAGGACCCAGCATCAGGTACATGGGGAGACAGCAGGGTGCAGGGCTCCTCACACTACTAGGACCCCAGCATCAGGTACATGGGGAGACAGCAGGGTGCAGGGCTCCTCACACTACTAGGCCCCAGCATCAGGTACATGGGGACACAGCAGGGTGCAGGGCTCCTCACACTACTAGGACCCCAGCATCAGGTACATGGGGACACAGCAGAGTGCAGGACTCCTCACACTACTAGGGGTCCCAGCATCAGGTACATGGGGAGACAGCAGGGTGCAGGGCTCCTCACACTACTAGGGCCCCCAGCATCAGGTACATGGGGACACAGCAGGGTGCAGGGCTCCTCACACTACTAGGGGCCCCAGCATCAGGTACATGGGGACACAGCAGGGTGCAGGGCTCCTCACACTACTAGGACCCCCAGCATCAGGTACATGGGGAGACAGCAGGGCTCCTCACACTACTAGGGCCCCAGCATCAGGTACATGGGGAGACAGCAGGGTGCAGGGCTCCTCACACTACTAGGGGCCCCAGCATCAGGTACATGGGGACACAGCAGGGTACAGGGCTCCTCACACTACTAGGCCCCAGCATCAGGTACATGGGGAGACAGCAGGGTGCAGGGCTCCTCACACTACTAAGCCCCCAGCATCAGGAACATGGGGAGACAGCAGGGTGCAGGGCTCCTCACACTACTAGGACCCCAGCATCAGGTACATGGGGAGACAGCAGGGTGCAGGGCTCCTCACACTACTAGGGCCCCAGCATCAGGTACATGGGGAGACAGCAGGGTGCAGGGCTCCTCACACTACTAGGGCCCCAGCATCAGGTACATGGGGAGACAGCAGGGTGCAGGGCTCCTCAAACTACTAGGGCCCAGCATCAGGTACATGGGGAGACAGCAGGGTGCAGGGCTCCTCACACTACTAGGACCCCAGCATCAGGTACATGGGGAGACAGCAGGGTGCAGGGCTCCTCACACTACTAGGGGTCCCAGCATCAGGTACATGGGGAGACAGCAGGGTGCAGGGCTCCTCACACTACTAGGACCCCAGCATCAGGTACATGGGGACACAGCAGGGTGCAGGGCTCCTCACACTACTAGGACCCCAGCATCAGGTACATGGGGAGACAGCAGGGTGCAGGGCTCCTCACACTACTAGGACCCAGCATCAGGTACATGGGGAGACAGCAGGGTGCAGGGCTCCTCACACTACTAGGGGCCCCAGCATCAGGTACATGGGGAGACAGCAGGGCTCCTCACACTACTAGGGCCCCAGCATCAGGTACATGGGGAGACAGCAGGGTGCAGGGCTCCTCACACTACTAGGGGCCCCAGCATCAGGTACATGGGGAGACAGCAGGGCTCCTCACACTACTAGGACCCAGCATCAGGTACATGGGGAGACAGCAGGGTGCAGGGCTCCTCACACTACTAGGGGCCCCAGCATCAGGTACATGGGGAGACAGCAGGGCTCCTCACACTACTAGGACCCAGCATCAGGTACATGGGGAGACAGCAGAGTGCAGGACTCCTCACACTACTAGGACCCAGCATCAGGTACATGGGGACACAGCAGGGTGCAGGGCTCCTCACACTACTAGGGGCCCCAGCATCAGGTACATGGGGACACAGCAGGGTGCAGGGCTCCTCACACTACTAGGACCCCCAGCATCAGGTACATGGGGAGACAGCAGGGCTCCTCACACTACTAGGGCCCCAGCATCAGGTACATGGGGAGACAGCAGGGTGCAGGGCTCCTCACACTACTAGGGGCCCCAGCATCAGGTACATGGGGGGACAGCAGGGTGCAGGGCTCCTCACACTACTAGGCCCCAGCATCAGGTACATGGGGAGACAGCAGGGTGCAGGGCTCCTCACACTACTAGGACCCCCAGCATCAGGTACATGGGGAGACAGCAGGGTGCAGGACTCCTCACACTACTAGGGCCCCAGCATCAGGAGACAGCAGGGTGCAGGGCTCCTCACACTACTAGGGGTCCCAGCATCAGGTACATGGGGAGACAGCAGGGTGCAGGGCTCCTCACACTACTAGGACCCAGCATCAGGTACATGGGGAGACAGCAGGGTGCAGGGCTCCTCACACTACTAAGCCCCCAGCATCAGGAACATGGGGAGACAGCAGGGTGCAGGGCTCCTCACACTACTAGGCCCCAGCATCAGGTACATGGGGGGACAGCAGGGTGCAGGGCTCCTCACACTACTAGGGCCCCAGCATCAGGTACATGGGGGGACAGCAGGGTGCAGGGCTCCTCACACTACTAGGGCCCCAGCATCAGGAGACAGCAGGGTGCAGGGCTCCTCACACTACTAGGGGCCCCAGCATCAGGTACATGGGGACACAGCAGGGTGCAGGGCTCCTCACACTACTAGGACCCCCAGCATCAGGTACATGGGGAGACAGCAGGGCTCCTCACACTACTAGGGCCCTAGCATCAGGTACATGGGGAGACAGCAGGGTGCAGGGCTCCTCACACTACTAGGGGCCCCAGCATCAGGTACATGGGGAGACAGCAGGGTGCAGGGCTCCTCACACTACTAGGACCCCAGCATCAGGTACATGGGGAGACAGCAGGGTGCAGGGCTCCTCACACTACTAGGGGTCCCAGCATCAGGTACATGGGGAGACAGCAGGGTGCAGGGCTCCTCACACTACTAGGACCCAGCATCAGGTACATGGGGAGACAGCAGGGTGCAGGGCTCCTCACACTACTAGGGCCCCAGCATCAGGTACATGGGGAGACAGCAGGGTGCAGGGCTCCTCACACTACTAGGCCCCAGCATCAGGTACATGGGGGGACAGCAGGGTGCAGGGCTCCTCACACTACTAGGGCCCCAGCATCAGGTACATGGGGAGACAGCAGGGTGCAGGGCTCCTCACACTACTAGGGACCCCAGCATCAGGTACATGGGGAGACAGCAGGGTGCAGGGCTCCTCACACTACTAGGACCCAGCATCAGGTACATGGGGAGACAGCAGGGTGCAGGGCTCCTCACACTACTAGGACCCCCCAGCATCAGGTACATGTGGAGACAGCAGGGTGCAGGACTCCTCACACTACTAGGCCCCAGCATCAGGTACATGGGGGGACAGCAGGGTGCAGGGCTCCTCACACTACTAGGGCCCCAGCATCAGGAGACAGCAGGGTGCAGGGCTCCTCACACTACTAGGCCCCAGCATCAAGTACATGGGGAGACAGCAGGGTGCAGGGCTCCTCACACTACTAGGACCCAGCATCAGGTACATGGGGAGACAGCAGGGTGCAGGGTTCCTCACACTACTAGGCCCCAGCATCAGGTACATGGGGGGACAGCAGGGTGCAGGGCTCCTCACACTACTAGGGCCCCAGCATCAGGTACATGGGGGGACAGCAGGGTGCAGGGCTCCTCACACTACTAGGGCCCCAGCATCAGGAGACAGCAGGGTGCAGGGCTCCTCACACTACTAGGGGCCCCAGCATCAGGTACATGGGGGGACAGCAGGGTGCAGGGCTCCTCACACTACTAGGGCCCCAGCATCAGGTACATGGGGAGACAGCAGAGTGCAGGGCTCCTCACACTACTAGGACCCCAGCATCAGGTACATGGGGAGACAGCAGGGTGCAGGGCTCCTCACACTACTATGGGCCCCAGCATCAGGTACATGGGGAGACAGCAGGGTGCAGGGCTCCTCACACTACTAGGGCCCCAGCATCAGGTACAAGGGGAGACAGCAGGGTGCAGGGCTCCTCACACTACTATGGGCCCCAGCATCAGGTACATGGGGAGACAGCAGAGTGCAGGACTCCTCACACTACTAGGACCCCAGCATCAGGTACATGGGGAGACAGCAGGGTGCAGGGCTCCTCATACTACTAGGGGCCCCAGCATCAGGTACATGGGGGGACAGCAGGGTGCAGGGCTCCTCACACTACTAGGACCCCCAGCATCAGGTACATGGGGGGACAGCAGGGTGCAGGACTCCTCACACTACTAGGGCCCCAGCATCAGGTACATGGGGAGAAAGCAGGGTGCAGGGCTCCTCACACTACTAGGGTGCAGCATCAGGTACATGGGGACACAGCAGGGTGCAGGGCTCCTCACACTACTAGGACCCCCAGCATCAGGTACATGGGGAGACAGCAGGGCTCCTCACACTACTAGGGCCCTAGCATCAGGTACATGGGGAGACAGCAGGGTGCAGGGCTCCTCACACTACTAGGGGCCCCAGCATCAGGTACATGGGGAGACAGCAGGGTGCAGGGCTCCTCATACTACTAGGACCCAGCATCAGGTACATGGGGAGACAGCAGGGTGCAGGGCTCCTCACACTACTAGGACCCAGCATCAGGTACATGGGGAGACAGCAGGGTGCAGGGCTCCTCACACTACTAGGACCCAGCATCAGGTACATGGGGAGACAGCAGGGTGCAGGGCTCCTCACACTACTAGGCCCCAGCATCAGGTACATGGGGGGGACAGCAGGGTGCAGGGCTCCTCACACTACTAGGGCCCCAGCATCAGGTACATGGGGGGACAGCAGGGTGCAGGGCTCCTCACACTACTAGGGCCCCAGCATCAGGAGACAGCAGGGTGCAGGGCTCCTCACACTACTAGGGGCCCCAGCATCAGGTACATGGGGGGACAGCAGGGTGCAGGGCTCCTCACACTACTAGGGCCCCAGCATCAGGTACATGGGGAGACAGCAGAGTGCAGGGCTCCTCACACTACTAGGACCCCAGCATCAGGTACATGGGGAGACAGCAGGGTGCAGGGCTCCTCACACTACTAGGGCCCCCAGTATCAGGTACATGGGGACACAGCAGGGTGCAGGGCTCCTCACACTACTAGGGGCCCCAGCATCAGTTACATGGGGAGACAGCAGGGTGCAGGGCTCCTCACACTACTAGGGCCCCAGCATCAGGTACATGGGGAGACAGCAGAGTGCAGGGCTCCTCACACTACTAGGGCCCCCAGCATCAGGTACATGGGGGGACAGCAGGGTGCAGGGCTCCTCACACTACTAGGGGCCCCAGCATCAGGTACATGGGGGGACAGCAGGGTGCAGGGCTCCTCACACTACTAGGGGCCCCAGCATCAGGTACATGGGGAGACAGCAGGGTGCAGGGCTCCTCACTACTAGGGCCCCAGCATCAGGTACATGGGGAGAAAGCAGGGTGCAGGGCTCCTCACACTACTAGCGGTCCCAGCATCAGGTACATGGGGAGACAGCAGGGTGCAGGACTCCTCACACTACTAGGCCCCAGCATCAGGTACATGGGGAGACAGCAGGGTGCAGGGCTCCTCACACTACTAGGACCCCAGTATCAGGTACATGGGGAGACAGCAGGGTGCAGGGCTCCTCACACTACTAGGGCCCCAGCATCAGGTACATGGGGAGACAGCAGGGCTCCTCACACTAATAGGCCCCCAGCATCAGGTACATGGGGAGACAGCAGGGTGCAGGGCTCCTCACACTACTAGGACCCAGCATCAGGTACATGGGGAGACAGCAGGGTGCAGGACTCCTCACACTACTAGGACCCAGCATCAGGTACATGGGGACACAGCAGGGTGCAGGGCTCCTCACACTACTAGGGCCCCAGTATCAGGTACATGGGGAGACAGCAGGGTGCAGGGCTCCTCACACTACTAGGCCCCAGCATCAGGTACATGGGGGGACAGCAGGGTGCAGGGCTCCTCACACTACTAGGGGTCCCAGCATCAGGTACATGGGGGGACAGCAGGGTGCAGGGCTCCTCACACTACTAGGCCCAGCATCAGGTACATGGGGGGACAGCAGAGTGCAGGGCTCCTCACACTACTAGACCCCCAGCATCAGGTACATGGGGAGACAGCAGGGTGCAGGGCTCCTCACACTACTAGGGTGCAGCATCAGGTACATGGGGACACAGCAGGGTGCAGGGCTCTTCACACTACTAGGACCCCAGCATCAGGTACATGGGGAGACAGCAGGGTGCAGGGCTCCTCACACTACTAGGGCCCCAGCATCAGGTACATGGGGAGACAGCAGGGTGCAGGGCTCCTCACACTACTAGGGCCCCAGCATCAGGTACATGGGGAGACAGCAGGGTGCAGGGCTCCTCACACTACTAGGGGTCCCAGCATCAGGTACATGGGGAGACAGCAGAGTGCAGGGCTCCTCACACTACTAGGGGCCCCAGCATCAGGTACATGGGGAGACAGCAGGGTGCAGGGCTCCTCACACTACTAGGCCCCAGCATCAGGTACATGGGGAGACAGCAGGGTGCAGGGCTCCTCACACTACTAGGGGCCCCAGCATCAGGTACATGGGGAGACAGCAGAGTGCAGGACTCCTCACACTACTAGGGGCCCCAGCATCAGGTACATGGGGAGACAGCAGGGTGCAGGGCTCCTCACACTACTAGGCCCCAGCATCAGGTACATGGGGAGACAGCAGGGTGCAGGGCTCCTCACACTACTAGGACCAAGCATCAGGTACATGGGGAGACAGCAGGGTGCAGGCTCCTCACACTACTAGGCCCCAGCATCAAGTACATGGGGGGACAGCAGGGTGCAGGGCTCCTCACACTACTAGGGCCCCAGCATCAGGTACATGGGGGGACAGCAGGGTGCAGGGCTCCTCACACTACTAGGACCCCCAGCATCAGGTACATGGGGAGACAGCAGGGCTCCTCACACTACTAGGGCCCTAGCATCAGGTACATGGGGAGACAGCAGGGTGCAGGGCTCCTCACACTACTAGGGGCCCCAGCATCAGGTACATGGGGTCACAGCAGGGTGCAGGGCTCCTCACACTACTAGGCCCCAGCATCAGGTACATGGGGAGACAGCAGGGTGCAGGGCTCCTCACACTACTAGGCCCCCAGCATCAGGAACATGGGGAGACAGCAGGGTGCAGGGCTCCTCACACTACTAGGCCCCAGCATCAGGTACATGGGGAGACAGCAGGGCTCCTCACACTACTAGGGCCCCAGCATCAGGTACATGGGGAGACAGCAGGGTGCAGGGCTCCTCACACTACTAGGGCCCAGCATCAGGTACATGGGGAGACAGCAGGGTGCAGGGCTCCTCACACTACTAGGACCCCAGCATCAGGTACATGGGGAGACAGCAGGGTGCAGGGCTCCTCACACTACTAGGGGTCCCAGCATCAGGTACATGGGGAGACAGCAGGGTGCAGGGCTCCTCACACTACTAGGACCCAGCATCAGGTACATGGGGAGACAGCAGGGTGCAGGGCTCCTCACACTACTAGGACCCAGCATCAGGTACATGGGGAGACAGCAGGGTGCAGGGCTCCTCACACTACTAGGCCCCAGCATCAGGTACATGGGGAGACAGCAGGGTGCAGGGCTCCTCACACTACTAGGACCCAGCATCAGGTACATGGGGAGACAGCAGGGTGCAGGGCTCCTCACACTACTAGGCCCCAGCATCAGGTACATGGGGGGACAGCAGGGTGCAGGGCTCCTCACACTACTAGGCCCCAGCATCAGGTACATGGGGGGACAGCAGGGTGCAGGGCTCCTCACACTACTAGGGCCCCAGCATCAGGAGACAGCAGGGTGCAGGGCTCCTCACACTACTAGGGGCCCCAGCATCAGGTACATGGGGGGACAGCAGGGTGCAGGGCTCCTCACACTACTAGGGCCCCAGCATCAGGTACATGGGGAGACAGCAGAGTGCAGGGCTCCTCACACTACTAGGACCCCAGCATCAGGTACATGGGGAGACAGCAGGGTGCAGGGCTCCTCACACTACTAGGGCCCAGTATCAGGTACATGGGGACACAGCAGGGTGCAGGGCTCCTCACACTACTAGGGCCCCAGCATCAGGTACATGGGGAGACAGCAGAGTGCAGGGCTCCTCACACTACTAGGACCCCAGCATCAGGTACATGGGGAGACAGCAGGGTGCAGGGCTCCTCACACTACTAGGGCCCAGCATCAGGTACATGGGGAGACAGCAGGGTGCAGGGCTCCTCACACTACTAGGGTCCCAGCATCAGGTACATGGGGGGACAGCAGGGTGCAGGGCTCCTCACACTACTAGGGTCCCAGCATCAGGTACATGGGGGGACAGCAGGGTGCAGGGCTCCTCACACTACTAGGTCCCAGCATCAGGTACATGGGGGGACAGCAGGGTGCAGGGCTCCTCACACTACTAGGACCCAGCATCAGGTACATGGGGACACAGCAGGGTGCAGGACTTCTCACACTACTAGGCCCCAGCATCAGGTACATGGGGGGACAGCAGGGTGCAGGGCTCCTCACACTACTAGGCCCCAGCATCAGGTACATGGGGGGACAGCAGGGTGCAGGGCTCCTCACACTACTAGGCCCCAGCATCAGGTACATGGGGGGACAGCAGGGTGCAGGGCTCCTCACACTACTAGGCCCCAGCATCAGGTACATGGGGAGACAGCAGGGTGCAGGGCTCCTCACACTACTAGGCCCCAGCATCAGGTACATGGGGGGACAGCAGGGTGCAGGGCTCCTCACACTACTAGGCCCCAGCATCAGGTACATGGGGGGACAGCAGGGTGCAGGACTCCTCACACTACTAGGCCCCAGCATCAGGTACATGGGGGGACAGCAGGGTGCAGGGCTCCTCACACTACTAGGCCCCAGCATCAGGTACATGGGGGGACAGCAGGGTGCAGGGCTCCTCACACTACTAGGCCCCAGCATCAGGTACATGGGGGGACAGCAGGGTGCAGGGCTCCTCACACTACTAGGCCCCAGCATCAGGTACATGGGGGGACAGCAGGGTGCAGGGCTCCTCACACTACTAGGCCCCAGCATCAGGTACATGGGGGGACAGCAGGGTGCAGGGCTCCTCACACTACTAGGCCCCAGCATCAGGTACATAGGAGACAGCAGGGTGCAGGGCTCCTCACACTACTAGGCCCCAGCATCAGGTACATGGGGGGACAGCAGGGTGCAGGGCTCCTCACACTACTAGGCCCCAGCATCAGGTACATGGGGAGACAGCAGAGTGCAGGGCTCCTCACACTACTAGGCCCCAGCATCAGGTACATGGGGAGACAGCAGGGTGCAGGGCTCCTCACACTACTAGGACCCAGCATCAGGTACATGGGGAGACAGCAGGGTGCAGAGCTCCTCACACTACTAGGGCCCCAGCATCAGGTACATGGGGGGACAGCAGGGTGCAGGGCTCCTCACACTACTAGGACCCAGCATCAGGTACATGGGGACACAGCAGGGTGCAGGGCTCCTCACACTACTAGGACCCCAGTATCAGGTACATGGGGAGACAGCAGGGTGCAGGGCTCCTCACACTACTAGGACCCCCAGCATCAGGTACATGGGGAGACAGCAGGGTGCAGGGCTCCTCACACTACTAGGGCCCAGCATCAGGTACATGGGGAGACAGCAGAGTGCAGGGCTCCTCACTCTACTAGGCCCCAGCATCAGGTACATGGGGAGACAGCAGGGTGCAGGGCTCCTCACACTACTAGGACCCAGCATCAGGTACATGGGGAGACAGCAGGGTGCAGGGCTCCTCACACTACTAGGGCCCCAGCATCAGGTACATGGGGGGACAGCAGGGTGCAGGGCTCCTCACACTACTAGGGCCCCAGCATCAGGTACATGGGGGGACAGCAGGGTGCAGGGCTCCTCACACTACTAGGACCCAGCATCAGGTACATGGGGACACAGCAGGGTGCAGGGCTCCTCACACTACTAGGACCCAGCATCAGGTACATGGGGAGACAGCAGGGTGCAGGGCTCCTCACACTACTAGGCCCCAGCATCAGGTACATGGGGGGACAGCAGGGTGCAGGGCTCCTCACACTACTAGGCCCCAGCATCAGGTACATGGGGGGACAGCAGGGTGCAGGGCTCCTCACACTACTAGGCCCCAGCATCAGGTACATGGGGGGACAGCAGGGTGCAGGGCTCCTCACACTACTAGGCCCCAGCATCAGGTACATAGGAGACAGCAGGGTGCAGGGCTCCTCACACTACTAGGCCCCAGCATCAGGTACATGGGGGGACAGCAGGGTGCAGGGCTCCTCACACTACTAGGCCCCAGCATCAGGTACATGGGGAGACAGCAGAGTGCAGGGCTCCTCACACTACTAGGCCCCAGCATCAGGTACATGGGGAGACAGCAGGGTGCAGGGCTCCTCACACTACTAGGACCCAGCATCAGGTACATGGGGAGACAGCAGGGTGCAGAGCTCCTCACACTACTAGGGCCCCAGCATCAGGTACATGGGGGGACAGCAGGGTGCAGGGCTCCTCACACTACTAGGACCCAGCATCAGGTACATGGGGACACAGCAGGGTGCAGGGCTCCTCACACTACTAGGACCCCAGTATCAGGTACATGGGGAGACAGCAGGGTGCAGGGCTCCTCACACTACTAGGACCCAGCATCAGGTACATGGGGAGACAGCAGGGTGCAGAGCTCCTCACACTACTAGGACCCAGCATCAGGTACATGGGGAGACAGCAGGGTGCAGAGCTCCTCACACTACTAGGGCCCCAGCATCAGGTACATGGGGGGACAGCAGGGTGCAGGGCTCCTCACACTACTAGGCCCCAGCATCAGGTACATGGGGAGACAGCAGGGTGCAGGGCTCCTCACACTACTAGGACCCCCAGCATCAGGTACATGGGGAGACAGCAGGGTGCAGGGCTCCTCACACTACTAGGGCCCAGCATCAGGTACATGGGGAGACAGCAGAGTGCAGGGCTCCTCACACTACTAGGCCCCAGCATCAGGTACATGGGGAGACAGCAGGGTGCAGGGCTCCTCACACTACTAGGACCCAGCATCAGGTACATGGGGAGACAGCAGGGTGCAGGGCTCCTCACACTACTAGGGCCCCAGCATCAGGTACATGGGGGGACAGCAGGGTGCAGGGCTCCTCACACTACTAGGCCCCAGCATCAGGTACATGGGGAGACAGCAGGGTGCAGGGCTCCTCACACTACTAGGACCCAGCATCAGGTACATGGGGAGACAGCAGGGTGCAGGGCTCCTCACACTACTAGGGCCCCAGCATCAGGTACATGGGGAGACAGCAGGGTGCAGGGCTCCTCACACTACTAGGGCCCCAGCATCAGGTACATGGGGGGACAGCAGGGTGCAGGGCTCCTCACACTACTAGGACCCCAGTATCAGGTACATGGGGACACAGCAGGGTGCAGGGCTCCTCACACTACTAGGCCCCAGCATCAGGTACATGGGGAGACAGCAGGGTGCAGGGCTCCTCACACTACTAGGACCCCAGTATCAGGTACATGGGGAGACAGCAGGGTGCAGGGCTCCTCACACTACTAGGACCCCCAGCATCAGGTACATGGGGAGACAGCAGGGTGCAGGGCTCCTCACACTACTAGGGCCCAGCATCAGGTACATGGGGAGACAGCAGAGTGCAGGGCTCCTCACACTACTAGGCCCCAGCATCAGGTACATGGGGAGACAGCAGGCTGCAGGGCTCCTCACACTACTAGGGCCCAGCATCAGGTACATGGGGAGACAGCAGGGTGCAGGGCTCCTCACACTAGTAGGCCCAGCATCAGGTACATGGGGGACAGCAGAGTGCAGGGCTCCTCACACTACTAGGGCCCCAGCATCAGGTACATGGGGAGACAGCAGAGTGCAGGACTCCTCACACTACTAGGCCCCAGCATCAGGTACATGGGGGACAGCAGGGTGCAGGGCTCCTCACACTACTAGACCCCCAGCATCAGGTACATGGGGAGACAGCAGGGTGCAGGGCTCCTCACACTAGTAGGCCCAGCATCAGGTACATGGGGAGACAGCAGGGTGCAGGGCTCCTCACACTAGTAGGCCCAGCATCAGGTACATGGGGGACAGCAGAGTGCAGGGCTCCTCACACTACTAGGGCCCCAGCATCAGGTACATGGGGAGACAGCAGAGTGCAGGACTCCTCACACTACTAGGCCCCAGCATCAGGTACATGGGGGACAGCAGAGTGCAGGGCTCCTCACACTACTAGGGCCCCAGCATCAGGTACATGGGGGGACAGCAGGGTGCAGGGCTCCTCACACTACTAGGCCCCAGCAGACCACTATCCTGCCCGCCTGGACGTCCTCGGTCTGTGTCGCGGTTATTCTCACCGTGGTTGTTCCACATATTTCTCCGTCTTCTACTGTCTGGTACTGGACACTTCACTGGGCCTGTTGGCGCTAAGAGTTATTAGCCAATCACAAGCCTCAATGGCGCAGCACCAATCACAAGCCTCCCCCAGAAGGCGCCAATCTTTCCAGACTAATCAGCCGCTTTTCACCTCAGGACGACGTCGCTCTCTAAAGCGCGCACGCGCAGTGAGGGAGACGAGGGGAAGACGATCATGACGCGAGCTCGACTGACTCAGTATGCAAATACCTCCAGGACACGCCTGCAAGCGACCACGTGACTGGGCATCAGCCACTGTAGGCAGGACCTGAGCGGTGCGCTCTGTACACTCTTCTTATGCTATTAGTTACCATGGAGATATTAAACGTCACTCTCGTAGGGCAAGCGAGCAGCGAGTATTGAATTCGCAGGCTGAATGTGTTGTGGGCGTGTCAGGGGAGTGTCAGTCTTTGTGAGCTGCAGCGCTGATTGGTTCATCAGGGCAAAGAAGGCGGCGCGTTTAGGAGCGCGCTCTGTTCTCAGACAGGTTTGGAAGGAGGAGGCTGAAGTTGGTTTCTATCCTGCAATTTTTAATGCGCATGCGCGGCCGGAAATTTCCTCTTCCTCCTCCCTGGGACTTTGGACAGCGGACGCGTTGAAACGCTGCTGCTGACGTCACTCAAAATTTCACACACTTCCGTCGGTATGTCGCGCTGACGCTTCGTGACGGCCCCGTACCAACAAGCCTTTGGCTACTTTCACACTAGCTTTTTTTTCCATCGCAATCCGCCGTTTTGGCCAAAAAAACGGATCCTGCAAATGTGCCCGCAGGATATGTTTTTGCCCATTGATTTGTATTGCCGACGGATCGCGCCGGATTACCATACATCGCGTCCGTTGTGCACTGGATGCGTCGTGTTTTGTCGGACCGTCGGCATGAAAAACGTTCAAGTGAACCTTTTTTCGTACGTCGCGTCCGCCATTTTCTACCGCGAATGCGCGGCCGGAACTCCGCCCCCTCCTCCCTGGACTTCAGAATGGGCAGCAGATGCGTTGAAAAACTGCGTCTGCTGCCCACGTTGTGCATTATTTTCACAACGTGCGTCGGTACGTCACGCTAACCTACGGAGCCGTACTGACGCAAGTGTGAAAGAGGCCTTAGGCTACTTTCACATTTCTGTCTTCAAAATCTGCACAGGATCCGTCAAAAAGTCAAGATGATGAAAATATGCCTATTTTACCTGATAACCATTTATTTCCTAAGGATGATGTGTCCACAGGTGCAGGCGTGCCCAGCCACGTCGCTCTGCGGAGTGAGACGGCTGAGGAACCTCTAACAGGAGCCAGTGATGGTGCTCAGGGAAATGGGTAGATGCATGGGAACCGTGAGGAAGGTGATGCCATGCAACTGACCAGTGCCACCGAGGAAGGTAACTGGCCCATAAGTAGCACAGCCCCTGGAGTGTTGGGGGTGGATGGGGAGGTAGAGCCCATAGCAGCGCCGGCTGATGGGCCTGTAGAAACCCCCGGGGAGACAGCCTATGTAGCTGCTGTCACCCGCAGTCAGAGTGCCCGGAACACAGATAACTGTCAGCCTTCTGGATGCTCCTCAGTCACAGGCGTGACTGAACCAGAGGTGGACCCAGAGCAGGTCCAAGAGGGTTCCCGTGGGGAAGGGACCCTGACATCGCTTCTGGCTTCCCCTAGCCAGGAGTTTCAGGCCGCTCTGCACACAGATGCGAGCCTAGAGAGTTTGAGACAACTTGCCGAGACGCCCACCTCCGGGACTGATAAGGAGAGGGTGTTCTGGGAACGAGGAAGGTTGTACCGGGAGACAGTACCAGGAAAATCGCAAAGGGAGTGGTTGAGGGAAAGACAGCTGGTCGTCCCGCAGCAATTCCGGGGTGAGTTGTTGCGGATTGCCCATGAGATCCCGCTAGCTGGACACTTGGGGATCAGCAAAACTAAGGCCCGGCTGTCTCAACACTTCTATTGGCCTAAGATGGGGACAGATGTGTCAAACTACTGCCGCTCCTGTATCACTTGTCAAAGAGTGGGGAAGGTGGGGCCTGCTATTAAGGCTCCCCTGATCCCGTTGCCAGTGATAGAGGAGCCTTTCCAGAGGATCGCGGTGGACATTGTGGGCCCGCTGGCCGTCCCCAGCAGCTCTGGAAAGCAATACATCCTTACTGTGGTAGACTATGCTACCTGGTACCCAGAGGCAGTGGCTCTGTCAACTAGGGCAGATAAGGTGGTGGATGCCCTGTTGGCTATCTTTTCACGTGTAGGGTTTCCCAGGGAAATGCTTACTGATCAAGGGACCCAATTTATGTCTCGCCTAATGGAGGCTCTCTGTAAAAAAATGCAGGTGAAGTGTCTGGTATCGAGTGCGTATCACCCACAGACCAATGGCTTGTGTGAACGCTTCAATGGTACCCTCAAACAGATGCTACGCATGCTGGTTGAGACCCAAGGGCGCGACTGGGAGCGGTACCTCCCACACCTGCTAGTCGCTTACCGAGAGGTTCTGCAGGCCTCAACGGAGTTCTCCTGTGAGCTCCTGTACGGCAGGTGAGTACAGTGACTCCTTGGGTTGGTAAGAGAATCCTGGGAAGAGGAGCCGAACCCTTCTGAAGTGTCCATAGTGGAGTATGTCATGCGCTTCCGTGACAAAATGCAGACCTTGATGCATGACAACATGACGCAGGCTCAGGCTGATCAGAAGCACTGGTACGACCAGAACGCTCGGGTGCGGACCTAAAACGGTCAAAAGGTGTGGGTGCTGGTCCTCGTACCAAAGGATAAGCTTCAGGCAGCCTGGAAGGGCCTGTACGTCGTCCACCAACAGCTCAACCCGGTCACCTACGTGGCCAAGCTTGACCACGCTCGGGGTAGGCGAAAGGCCTTTCATGTCAACATGATGAAGGCTCATCACGAACGTGAACCTTACTTTCTACCGGTCTGCAGCTTGCCCGAAGACAGGGAGGAAAGCCCTCTCCTGAACATGCTGGCTCCAGCTAAGGCTGGTGGGTCCATTGAGGACATGGAGGCAAGCTCCTCACTAACCTAACCCCAGCGTTCGCAGTTGCGGACCACCCTGGAACCCTTCCGGGTCGTGTTTTCCAACTGACCTGGAAGGACTATGTTAGCGGTCCACGAGGTGGACACCGGGAATCACACCCCACTACGGCGAACACCCTATCGAATCTCTGACCAGGTGCAGCAGGTTATGCGCCAGGAGATCGATGAGATGTTACAGCTGGGTGGGCCTCACCTGTAGTTCTCGTGCCAAAGAAGCATCGGACTACCTGGTTCTGCGTGGACTACAGGGGGCTCAACGCCATCACAGCCTCTGACGCGCACCCAATGCTGCGCATCGAGGAGCTGCTTGAGCGGCGTTTAAGTGTTCACATTTGGAGTACTGGTTGTTTTTTTTTTGTCTATTTAGTTACTGGATGCTGGCTGCCTCCAGACTGATCTTGTACTCCTCCCATTGACCTTGCAGGTGGCCGTAATCAGCTCTACCTGCCCATAAATTATAGGTTTTGACCAAGAGTGACATGTTTTGTCCATAGTTGTAGGCTGGTGGCCCAAAAGTGGGATGTAGAGTAGGACCCATCAGAGGGAGGTCACCTTGCCGTGGTTGATGGGCATACATGAATTGGCCAATTTATGCGCTAAGAACCTTCATTTTCATCTATTACTATAAGTTTTATGAAAAAATAATTTGTGAAAAAATATTTTTGAGAAGTATAACCTATATTGAATGTTTGTCTGTGTTTTCACATGGCCTAAATTCATGCACATGTGCTGCTGTGTTCTTTTTTGTCAAGATAGATCTATAGATAGATTATACCAAGCCCGATGTTTAGTAATAAACATAATAAAATGGTTCATAAACAGTTTAAGACACACATACAAAATCTGCGTTAGGCCGGGGTCACACTTGCGAGAAATATGCACGAGTCTCGCACCTCAGTACCCGGCATTGCCGCCGCCATCTGGGACCGGAGCGTTCAGCTGCATAGAAATATATGCAGCCGCACACTCCGGTCCCAAGTGCCGGGTATTGAAGTGCGAGACTCATGTGAGTTTCTTGCAAGTGTGACCCCAGCCTTTTATGCAATATGTTTAAATTAAAAAAATGGCGTGGGCTCCTGCGCAATTATCTGCGCCAGCGAGGGAAAACCAGTGACTGGGGGCAGATGTATATAGCCTGGGAAGGGGTTAATACAGATCTTCCAAGGCTATCAATATCAGCCCGCAACTGTATATTTAGCCTTTACTGGCTAATAAAATAGGGGGATACCCCCAAAAATTGACATGAGGTCCCCTTATAATTAATAGTCAGAAAAGGCTATGCAGACAACTGCAGGCTGATATTCATAGCCTAGGAAAGGGCCATGGATTTTGCCTCATTAAGATGCGCCAATTCTGGCACTTAGCCTCTCTCTTCCCACTGCCCTGTAGCAGTGGCATATGTGGTAATAGGGGGTTAATGTCACCTTTGTATTGTAAGCTGACATCAAGTCGGCTTAGTAATGGAGAGGTGTCAATAAGGCACCTATCCATTACTAATCCTATAGTTGGGAAAGGGTTAAATAAAGACAGAAAATACCCCAAAGTGACACCATTGGAAAAACTGCACCCCTCAAGGTCCTCAAAACCACATTCAAGAAGTTTATTAACCCTTCAGGTGCTTCACAGGAATTTTTGGAATGTTTAAGCCCTTAATGACCGCCGATACGTCTTTTAACTGACCTGAGATATAAGAGAATAGCCTCCCCATACAGGAGACAATCCAGTAGCTGTCAGCTGTACACTATAGCTGACATCCTGCTGCATCAGCCACAATCAGTGTTTGCACTGTTGAAATCTGTTTAACCCCTTAGATGCTGCTGTCAATAGTGCCCACATCATATAAATGGTTAACAGAGTGTGGGGGGCTCCCTCTTTATCTCAATTGGTGCCGTCAGATCATGATTTTGTGGTTCTGATGTTTGCGATGGCAGTTCATGACCAAATAGCGGCATCATAGTCTGCCGGCTGTTGTAACCTGTTCAGAAGTTAGCGGCATTTAGGTGGTAAAAATACACATTTTCATTTCTGTCATGCCAGTTTGCATTAATTCCTGAAAATCACCTGAAGGGTAAATAAACTGCCTGACTGCAGTTTTCAATATGTCAGGGGGTGCTGTTTTTAAAATGGTATAACTTTTGGGGGGTTCCCAATATATGGGACCCCTAAGGGCACTTCAAACATGGATCGGTCCCTAAAAAAATACATTTTGTAAATTTCCTTGAAAAAATGAAAAATTGCTGCTACATTTTTAAACCTCCTAAAATGCTAACAAAATAAAATAACATTTTACAAATGGTGCTGATGTAAAGCAGAGATGAGGAAAATGTTATTTATTAATGTTTTGCTGTGGTATGACCATCTGGATTAAAGGGATAATCATTCAAACTTTGAAAATTGCTAATTTTGTAACATTTTTCTCAAATTTCTGATATTTTTATAAATAAACACAAAACATATCGACTTAAATTTACCATTATCATAAAGTATAATGTGTCACGAAAAAACAGTCTCAAAATCACTGGGATTTGTTGAAGCGTTCCAGAATTATTACCACATAAAGTGACGCTGGTCAGATTCCAAAAATTTGGCTCCGTCACTAAGGGGTTAAAAAATAATAATGAATATTCAACTTTTTTTCACAAAAAAATTACTTCAGGTCCAATTTGTTTTATTTTACCAAGGGTAATAGGAAAAATTGGATTACAAAAGTTGTTGTACAATTTGTCCTGAGTACGCTGATACCCCATATGTGGGGGTAAACCACTGTTTGGGCGCATGGCAGAGCTCGGAAGGGAAGGAGCGCCACTTGACTTTTCAATGCAAAATTGGCTGGAATTGAGATCGGACACCATGTCACGTTTGCAGAGCCCCTGATGTGCCTAAACAGTGGAAACCCCCAACAAGTGACACCATTTTGGAAAGATGACCCCCTAAGGAACTTATCTAGATGTGTGGCAAGCACTTTGAACCCCCAAGTGCTTCACAGAAGTTTATAATGTAGAGCTGTAAAAATAAAAAAATAAATCATATTTTTTTCGCAAAAATGATATTTTTGCCCCCAATTTTTTATTTTCCCAAGGGTAACAGGAGAAATTGGACACCAAAAGTTGTTGTACAATTTGTCCTGAGTACGCTGATCCCCCATATGTGGGGGTAAACCACTGTTTGGACGCATGGCAGAGCTCGGAAGGGAAGGAGCGCCATTTGACTTTTTCAACGCAGATTTGGCTGGAATTGAGATTAGACGCCATGTTGCGTTTGGAGAGCCCCTGATGTGCATAAACAGTGGAAACCCCCCACAAGTGACCCAATTTTGGAAACTAGACCACCTAAGGAACTTATCTAGATGTGTGGTGAGCACTTTCAACCCCCAAGTGCTTCACAGAAGTTTATAATGTAGAGCTGTAAAAATAAAAAAATCATATTTTTTTCACAAAAAAATGATCTTTTCACCCCCAATTTTTTATTTTCCCAAGGGTATCTGGAGAAATTGGACCCCAAAAGTTGTTGTGCAATTTGTCCTGAGTACGCTGATACCCCATATGTGAGGGGGAACCACCATTTGGGTGCATGGCAGAGCCCAAAAGGGAAGGAGCGCCATTTTGGAATGCAGACATGGATGAAATGGTCTGCGGGCGTCACATTGCACTTGCAGAGCCCCTGATGTACCTAAACAGTAGAAACCCCCCACAAGTGACCCCATATTGGAAATTAGACCCCCCAAGGAACTTATCTAGATGTGTTATGAGAACTTTGAACCCCCAAGTGTTTCACTAAAGTTTATAACGCAGATCCGTGAAAATAAAACAATCGTTTTTTCCCACAAAAATGATTTTTTTGCTCCCGAATTTTTATTTTTCCAAGGGTAACAGGAGAAATTGGACCACAAAAGTTGTTGTCCAATTTGTCCTGAGTACGCTGATACCCCATATGTGGGGGTAATCCACTGTTTTGGCGCACATCAGGGCTCGGAAGGGAAGAAGTGGCGTTTTGTAATGCAGACTTTGATGGAATGGTCTGTGGGCGTCACGTTGCGTTTACAGAGCCCCTGATGTGTCTAAACAGTGGAAACTCCCCAATTCTAACTCCAACCCTAATCCCAACACACCCTTAACCCTAATCCCAACCCTAACCACACCACTAACCCCAACACACCCCTAATCCCAACCCCAACACCCCTAACCCTAAACACAACCCTAACCACACCCCTAAACCAACAGTAAACATAATCCTAACCCCAACCCTAACCCTAACTTTAGCTCCAACCCTAATGGGAAAATGGAAATAAATACATTTTTTTATTTTATTATTTTTCCCTAACTAAGGCGGTGATGAAGGGGGGTTTGATTTACTATTTATAACGGGTTTTTATGATTGGCAGCCGTCACACACTAAAAGACGCTTTTTATTGCAGAAAATATTTTTTGCGTTACCACATTTTGAGAGCTATAATTTTTCCATATTTTGGTCCACAGAGTCATGTGAGGTCTTGTTTTTTGCGGGACGAGTTGACGTTTTTATTGGTAACATTTTCGAGCACGTGACATTTTTTGATCGCTTTTTATTACGATTTTCATTAGGCAGAATGAACAAAAACCAGCTATTCATGAATTTCTTTTGGGGGGGGCGTTTATACCGTTGTGCGTTTAGTAAAATTGATAAAGCCGTTTTATTCTTCGGGTCAGTACGATTACAGCGATATCTCATTTATATCATTTTTTATGTTTTGGCGCTTTTATGCAATAAAAACTATTTTATATAAAAATATAATTATTTTTGCATCCCTTTATTTTGAGGGCTATAACTTTTTTTTTTTCACTGATGATGCTGTATGGCGGCTCGTTTTTTGCGGGAAAAGATGACGTTTTCAGCGGTACCATGTTTATTTATGTCCGTCTTTTTGATCGCATGTTATTCTACTTTTTGTTCGACGGTATGATGATAAAGCATTGTTTTTTGCCTCGTTTTTTTACGTCGTTCACTGAAGGGGTTAACTAGTGGGACAATTTTATAGGTCGGGTCATTACGGACACGGCGATACTAAATATGGGTACTTTTATTGTTTTTTTATTTACATAAAGAAATATATTTA
This sequence comes from Ranitomeya imitator, assembly GCF_032444005.1. Classification (NCBI taxonomy): domain Eukaryota; kingdom Metazoa; phylum Chordata; class Amphibia; order Anura; family Dendrobatidae; genus Ranitomeya; species Ranitomeya imitator. Next base: position 14,794,036 of record NC_091284.1, on the reverse strand, counting down.
TTGGAACAATATTTATTTTTCCTTATTTAGGAATTTAAAAAAAAAAAATTTTTACAGTGTGATTTTTTTTTTTTTTTTTACTTTTTCACATTGTCTCAGGGTGGGACATCACTGAATAGTGTCAGATCGCTGATCTGATACTTTGCACAGCACTGTTCACGTTGTTCCGATGGTGTCAGGGAAGCACGCAGGGAGCCCCCTCCCTGTGCGATGCTTCCGTATACCACCGCAACGTTGCGATCATGTTTGACCGCAGTGTTCCGGGGGTTAATGTGCCGGATGCCAGCTGTGATAATCAGCTGACACCCGGCCGCGATCCCCCCGTGAGCGCAGCTGATCGGTTATGACGTACTATCCCGTCTTTGGCCATATGGGCCCAGGCCACCTCGACGGGATAGTACATCTGTCAGAAAGGGGTTAATAACGAGTGTCCCCTGACGATCTCCCCTATAGAGAAGTCACATCAGATGTGACCGCTCCAGTGCCTCCAGTGACACACTGACAGGAGACAATGGCTCCTGCAGTGTTATCACTGAGGGTTTAATGAGTTCATGTTCTCACTTTACGGCACTGCTGCGTGTGAATTTTCCCACAGTGGTGGCACAAGTGACAGCGTCAACGCCAGTGACCTCTGACAGCAGAGTGATCCACGGTACCTGCCGTCAGTGTATCACCGGAGCCCCTGGAGAGTGGTTACATCTGCCGATGTGACAGCTCTCCACGGGAGATCGTTGTGGGTCACTCGTTATGAAATGGATTACGTCGGACCAGGGAGCACACTGTTGGTTTATTATTTTATTTTTACAGGTGATCGAGGGCGTCGGGGACTAGGTGATTGGTGAGGATGTACTGTATGTTTTTGTTTTACACTTGAACACAGTAGCCGGATGATGGGACTACTATTGTCCCATCATCGGCTAACTGTCACTGTAGCAGGCATAGCAGGATGGGACTAGTAGTCCCATCGGATGATGCCAGCCTACATACTGACCTGCACACACCCGCAGACACACACAGATACCCGCACACATACACATTTTCTCCGCACAGTCTCCACTCACACACTCTTCCTCCTCCCGATCTGCAGCGTTTCTCGCATGCAACTCTGCAGCAAAACCGCAGATCTTTTTAAACCTGCAGATTTGACTGAATCAATGGAAGTCAAAGGGAGCAACAACGCTGCAGATCCGCAAAAAAATAATTGACATGCTGCGGAAAATAAAATGCTGCAAATCCGTGCGTTTTTTTTCCACAGCATGTGCACAACAAATTTCAATATCCCATTGACTAACATTGCTTGGGCACTACACAGCGGATTTAATGCAATTCCGCGCGTCCAAAACCGCTGCGGAAACGCATCAAAATCCACAACATGTGCACACAGCCTACGGGTACGTCCCCACGGTCAGTGATCTGCAGCGCTTTGAACGCGGGATGATTCAGCAATGTGGTCATTGAACCGTGCGGAATCACCGCGTCCAATACATTGTACTCGACGTGGCTCCGCAAGATAAACAGACATGCTGCTTTCTGGAAAGATGCGCCGCATGTCCGTCTCCGCAGGGAAACGGCGGGCATCGATGCATGCATGCATGGAGGCACTGTGGAGCGGTCACATCTCCTGATGTGACTTCTCTATAGGGGAGATCGTCGTGGGACACTCGTTATTAACCCCTTTCTGACATTAGATGTACTATCCCGTCGAGGTGGCCTGGGCCCGTATGACCACCGACGGGATAGTACGTCATCACTGATCAGCCCTTAAAACCATGTTACTTATTCAAATCTGTGAAAATCAGCTGTTCGCCCACTTTGATGCCAATTCAGGCGCCCAGAACCCATTTGGGCCAGGCTCGAGGGACCTGGGTTTGATGCAGGGCATCACTATCTGTGAATTTTCAGTGTCAGGTCAGTGGCCCAGTCATTTAACCCCTTAAAAACATCAGTTACTTATTCAAATGGCCAAAATTGACTGCCCACTTTGATGCCAGTTCTGATGCCCAGAACCCATTTGGGCCAGGCTGGAGATACCTGGTTGTGATGTGGGGCGCCCTGTTCTATATGTCTGCAGTGTGAGATCAGTGACCCAAAGGCATTTAACCCTTTCTTTAACACTCTTTGGTGCCCATTTTTGTGCCAGTTTTATTGTTTTTTAAGTGCATTCCCATCAGGGCTCTTCGCTGCATTGCTTGTTATTATTGTGATGCTTAGTTTTTGGTATTAAACCTATAAAAAACAGAAAAGAAAAAATCGCTGAATAAGAAACTGACGAATAAGAAACCAACTTGCGCCTGGTTGCACGCTGTAGATGGACGCAGCTCCCCCAGCGCTTATCACTGACCGTGGAGTAACTGCAGGCACTGAGGCTCTGTAGCCACGACACCCCGGGGGGCTGCGCTTCCAGGCGGCCACACACCCGTCAGCACACAGCCGTCACCACACACTGGTCACCACACACCGCTCACCACAACTGTCACCACACACCAGTCACCACACACCGGTCACCACACACCGGTCACCACACACTGGTCACCACAGCCGTCACCACACACCGGTCACCACACACCGGTCACCACACACTGGTCACCACACACCGGTCACCACACACCGGTCACCACAACCGTCACCACACACCGGTCACCACAACCGTCACCACACACCGGTCACCACAACCGTCACCACACACCGGTCACCACAACCGTCACCACACACCGGTCACCACAGCCGTCACCACACACCGGTCACCACACACCGGTCACCACACACCGGTCACCACAACCGTCACCACACACCGGTCACCACAACCGTCACCACACACCGGTCACCACACACTGGTCACCACAACCGTCACCACACACCGGTCACCATAGCCGTCACCACACACCGGTCACCACAACCGTCACCACACACCGGTCACCACACACCGGTCACCACAGCCGTCACCACACACCGGTCACCACAGCCGTCACCACACACCGGTCACCACAGCCGTCACCACACACCGGTCACCACAGCCGTCACCACACACCGGTCACCACACACCGGTCACCACAGCCGTCACCACACACCGGTCACCACAGCGCCACCTGCCGCACTCCCCGCCGGAGCCCTGTCGCCTAGCAACCGGCTGCACACAATATGGCGGCGCAGTGTGCAGGATGAGCGCTCCGCTGGCCACATTGGGGAGAGCGCAGAGGAATAAGAGCCTGGGCGGCCACCCGGATCCCGGCGCCGGACACATGTCCCAGGCCGGGCCCGCACCGGAGCTCTCGAGGTCTCCCCGTAACACGATGCCCGGAGCGGCCGCAGCCGGGTAGGCGCAGCTGACACTTCTTCCCCGCACATGCGCTCTCGCCTTCCTCCCGCCGCTCATCAGTGTGGATTTCTTTTCTTCTAGGAGAAGAGCGGCGCCATATAAAGACAACGCTGCAAACCTGGGTGAGTGTCAGAGCCACAGCCCCGTATAGCCAGGGGCGACACACTATACAGGGGGCGACACACTATACAGGGGCGACACACTATACAGGGGGGACACACTATACAGGGGGCGACACACTATACAGGGGGGACACACTATACAGGGGGCGACACACTATACAGGGGGGACACACTATACAGGGGGCGACACACTATACAGGGGGCGACACTATACAGGGGGCGACACACTATACAGGGGGGACACACTATACAGGGGGCGACACACTATACAGGGGGGACACACTATACAGGGGGCGACACACTATACAGGGGGCGACACTATACAGGGGGCGACACACTATACAGGGGGCGACACACTATACAGGGGCGACACACTATACAGGGGGCGACACACTATACAGGGGGCGACACACTATACAGGGGGCGACCCACTATACAGGGGGCGACACACTATACAGGGGGCGACACACTATACAGGGGGCGACACACTATACAGGGGGCGACACACTATACAGGGGGCGACACACTATACAGGGGGCGACACACTATACAGGGGGCGACACACTATACAGGGGGCGACACACTATACAGGGGGCGACACACTATACAGGGGGGACACACTATACAGGGGGGACACACTATACAGGGGGCGACACACTATACAGGGGGCGACACTATACAGGGGGCGACACACTATACAGGGGGCGACACACTATACAGGGGGCGACACTATACAGGGGGCGACACACTACACAGGGGGCGACACACTATACAGGGGCGACACACTATACAGGGGGCGACACACTATACAGGGGGCGACACACTATACAGGGGGCGACACACTATACAGGGGGCGACACACTATACAGGGGCGACACACTATACAGGGGGCGACACACTATACAGGGGGCGACACACTATACAGGGGGCGACACACTATACAGGGGGCGACACACTATACAGGGGGCGACACACTATACAGGGGGCGACGCACTATACAGGGGGCGACGCACTATACAGGGGGCGACGCACTATACAGGGGGCGACGCACTATACAGGGGGCGACGCACTATACAGGGGGCGACGCACTATACAGGGGCGACGCACTATACAGGGGGCGACACACTATACAGGGGGCGACACACTATACAGGGGCGACACACTATACAGGGGGCGACACACTATACAGGGGCGACACACTATACAGGGGGGACACACTATACAGGGGGCGACACACTACACAGGGGGCGACACACTACACAGGGGGCGACACACTATACAGGGGCGACACACTACACAGGGGGCGACACACTATACAGGGGGCGACACACTATACAGGGGGGACACACTATACAGGGGGCGACACACTACACAGGGGGCGACACACTATACAGGGGCGACACACTACACAGGGGGCGACACACTATACAGGGGGCGACACACTATACAGGGGGCGACACACTATACAGGGGGCGACACACTACACAGGGGGCGACACACTACACAGGGGGCGACACACTACACAGGGGGCGACACACTACACAGGGGGCGACACACTACACAGGGGGCGACACACTATACAGGGGCGACCCACTATACAGGGGGCGACGCACTATACAGGGGGCGACGCACTATACAGGGGGCGACGCACTATACAGGGGGCGACGCACTATACAGGGGGCGACGCACTATACAGGGGGCGACGCACTATACAGGGGGCGACGCACTATACAGGGGCGACACTATACAGGGGGCGAGACACTATACAGGGGGCGACACACTATACAGGGGCGACACACTATAAAGGGGGCGATACACTATACAGGGGGGACACACTATACAGGGGGGACACACTATACAGGGGGCGACACACTATACAGGGGGCGACACACTATACAGGGGGCGACACACTATACAGGGGCGACACACTATACAGGGGGCGACACACTATACAGGGGCGATACACTATACAGGGGGCGACACACTATACAGGGGCGATACACTATACAGGGGGCGACGCACTATACAAGGGACGCACTATACAGGGGGCGACACTATACAGGGGGCGACACACTATACAGGGGGCTACACACTATACAGGGGGCGACACACTACACAGGGGGCGACACACTATACAGGGGGGACACACTATACAGGGGCGACACACTATACAGGGGGCGACACTATACAGGGGGGACACACTATACAGGGGCGACACACTATACAGGGGGCGACACTATACAGGGGGGACACACTATACAGGGGCGACACACTATACAGGGGGCGACACACTATACAGGGGGCGACACACTATACAGGGGGCGACACACTATACAGGGGGCGACACACTATACAGGGGGTGACACTATACAGGGGCGACACACTACACAGGGGGCGACACACTACACAGGGGGCGACACACTATACAGGGGCGACACACTATACAGGGGGCGACACACTACACAGGGGGCGACACACTACACAGGGGGCGACACACTATACAGGGGCGACGCACTATACAGGGGGCGACGCACTATACAGGGGGCGACGCACTATACAGGGGGCGACGCACTATACAGGGGGCGACGCACTATACAGGGGGCGACGCACTATACAGGGGGCGACGCACTATACAGGGGGCGACGCACTATACAGGGGCGACACTATACAGGGGGCGAGACACTATACAGGGGGGACACACTATACAGGGGGCGACACACTATACAGGGGGCGACACACTATACAGGGGGCGACACACTATACAGGGGCGACACACTATACAGGGGGCGACACACTATACAGGGGGCGACACACTATACAGGGGCGACACACTATACAGGGGGCGACACACTATACAGGGGCGATACACTATACAGGGGGCGACACACTATACAGGGGCGACACTATACAGGGGGCGACACACTATACAGGGGGCTACACACTATACAGGGGGCGACACACTACACAGGGGGCGACACACTATACAGGGGGGACACACTATACAGGGGCGACACACTATACAGGGGGCGACACTATACAGGGGGGACACACTATACAGGGGCGACACACTATACAGGGGGCGACACTATACAGGGGGGACACACTATACAGGGGGCGACACACTATACAGGGGGCGACACTATACAGGGGGCGACACACTATACAGGGGGCGACACACTATACAGGGGGCGACACACTATACAGGGGGCGACACACTACTATACACACTATGGCAGGGGTGACACACTATACAGGGGGCGACGCACTATACAGGGGACACACTATACAGGGGGCGACACACTACTATACACACTATACAGGGGCGACACACTATACAGGGGGCGACACACTATACAGGGGGCGACACACTATACAGGGGGCGACACACTATACAGGGGGCGACGCACTATACAGGGGGCGACGCACTATACAGGGGGCGACGCACTATACAGGGGGCGACGCACTATACAGGGGGCGACGCACTATACAGGGGGGACACACTATACAGGGGGCGACACACTATACAGGGGCGACACACTATACAGGGGGCGACACACTATACAGGGGGCTACACACTATACAGGGGGCTACACACTATACAGGGGGGACACACTATACAGGGGGCGACACACTATACAGGGGGCGACACACTATACAGGGGGCGATACACTATACAGGGGGCGACACACTATACAGGGGGCGACACACTATACAGGGGGCGACACACTATACAGGGGGCGACACACTATACAGGGGGCGACACACTATACCGGGGGTGACACACTATACAGGGGGCGACACACTATACAGGGGGCGACACACTATACAGGGGGCGACACACTATACAGGGGGCGACACACTATACAGGGGGCGACACACTACACAGGGGGCGACACACTATACAGGGGCGACACACTATACAGGGGGCGACACACTACACAGGGGGCGACACACTATACAGGGGCGACACACTATACAGGGGGGACACACTATACAGGGGGCGACACACTATACAGGGGGCGACACACTACACAGGGGGCGACACACTATACAGGGGCGACACACTACACAGGGGGCGACACACTATACAGGGGGCGACACACTATACAGGGGGCGACACACTATACAGGGGGCGACACACTATACAGGGGGCGACACACTATACAGGGGGCGACACACTATACAGGGGGCGACACACTATACAGGGGGCGACACACTACACAGGGGGCGACACACTATACAGGGGCGACACACTACACAGGGGGCGACACACTATACAGGGGGCGACACACTATACAGGGGGCGACACACTATACAGGGGGCGACACACTACACAGGGGGCGACACACTACACAGGGGGCGACACACTACACAGGGGGCGACACACTATACAGGGGGCGACACACTACACAGGGGGCGACACACTACACAGGGGGCGACACACTATACAGGGGGCGACACACTATACAGGGGCGATGCACTATACAGGGGGCGACGCACTATACAGGGGACACACTATACAGGGGGCGACACTATACAGGGGGCGACACACTATACAGGGGGCTACACACTATACAGGGGGCGACACACTACACAGGGGGCGACACACTATACAGGGGGGACACACTATACAGGGGCGACACACTATACAGGGGGCGACACTATACAGGGGGGACACACTATACAGGGGCGACACACTATACAGGGGGCGACACTATACAGGGGGGACACACTATACAGGGGCGACACACTATACAGGGGGCGACACTATACAGGGGGCGACACACTATACAGGGGGGACACACTATACAGGGGGCGACACACTATACAGGGGGCGACACACTATACAGGGGGCGACACACTATACAGGGGGCGACACACTATACAGGGGGGACACACTATACAGGGGGGACACACTATACAGGGGGCGACACACTATACAGGGGGCGACACACTATACAGGGGGCGACACACTATACAGGGGGCGACACACTATACAGGGGCGACACACTATACAGGGGGCGACACACTATACAGGGGCGATACACTATACAGGGGGGACACACTATACAGGGGGCGACACACTATACAGGGGGCGACACACTATACAGGGGGCGACACACTATACAGGGGGCGACACACTATACAGGGGGCGACACACTATACAGGGGCGACACACTATACAGGGGGCGACACACTATACAGGGGCGATACACTATACAGGGGGCGACACACTATACAGGGGCGATGCACTATACAGGGGGCGATGCACTATACAGGGGACGCACTATACAGGGGGCGACACTATACAGGGGGCGACACACTATACAGGGGGCTACACACTATACAGGGGGCGACACACTACACAGGGGGCGACACACTATACAGGGGGGACACACTATACAGGGGCGACACACTATACAGGGGGCGACACTATACAGGGGGGACACACTATACAGGGGCGACACACTATACAGGGGGCGACACTATACAGGGGGGACACACTATACAGGGGCGACACACTATACAGGGGGCGACACACTATACAGGGGGCGACACACTATACAGGGGGCGACACACTATACAGGGGGCGACACACTATACAGGGGGCGACACACTATACAGGGGGCGACACACTATACAGGGGGTGACACACTATACAGGGGCGACACACTACACAGGGGGCGACACACTACACAGGGGGCGACACACTATACAGGGGCGACACACTATACAGGGGGCGACACACTATACAGGGGGCGACACACTACACAGGGGGCGACACACTATACAGGGGCGACCCACTATACAGGGGGCGACGCACTATACAGGGGGCGACGCACTATACAGGGGGCGACGCACTATACAGGGGGCGACGCACTATACAGGGGGCGACGCACTATACAGGGGGCGACGCACTATACAGGGGGCGACGCACTATACAGGGGCGACACTATACAGGGGGCGAGACACTATACAGGGGGGACACACTATACAGGGGGCGACACACTATACAGGGGGCGACACACTATACAGGGGGCGACACACTATACAGGGGGCGACACACTATACAGGGGCGACACACTATACAGGGGGCGACACACTATACAGGGGCGATACACTATACAGGGGGCGACACACTATACAGGGGCGACACTATACAGGGGGCGACACACTATACAGGGGGCTACACACTATACAGGGGGCGACACACTACACAGGGGGCGACACACTATACAGGGGGGACACACTATACAGGGGCGACACACTATACAGGGGGCGACACTATACAGGGGGGACACACTATACAGGGGCGACACACTATACAGGGGGCGACACTATACAGGGGGGACACACTATACAGGGGGCGACACACTATACAGGGGGCGACACTATACAGGGGGCGACACACTATACAGGGGGCGACACACTATACAGGGGGCGACACACTATACAGGGGGCGACACACTACTATACACACTATGGCAGGGGTGACACACTATACAGGGGGCGACGCACTATACAGGGGACACACTATACAGGGGGCGACACACTACTATACACACTATACAGGGGCGACACACTATACAGGGGGCGACACACTATACAGGGGGCGACACACTATACAGGGGGCGACACACTATACAGGGGGCGACGCACTATACAGGGGGCGACGCACTATACAGGGGGCGACGCACTATACAGGGGGCGACGCACTATACAGGGGGCGACGCACTATACAGGGGGCGACGCACTATACAGGGGGGACACACTATACAGGGGGCGACACACTATACAGGGGCGACACACTATACAGGGGGCGACACACTATACAGGGGGCTACACACTATACAGGGGGCTACACACTATACAGGGGGGACACACTATACAGGGGGCGACACACTATACAGGGGGCGACACACTATACAGGGGGCGACACACTATACAGGGGGCGACGCACTATACAGGGGGCGACACACTATACAGGGGGCGACACACTATACAGGGGGCGACACACTATACAGGGGGGACACACTATACAGGGGGCGACACACTATACAGGGGGCGACACTATACAGGGGGCGACACACTATACAGGGGGCGACACTATACAGGGGCGACACACTATACAGGGGGGACACACTATACAGGGGGCGACACACTATACAGGGGGGACACACTATACAGGGGGCGACACACTATACAGGGGGCGACACACTATACAGGGGGCGACACACTATACAGGGGTGACACACTATACAGGGGTGACACACTATACAGGGGTGACACACTATACAGGGGGGACACACTATACAGGGGGGACACACTATACAGGGGCGACACACTATACAGGGGGGACACACTATACAGGGGGGACACACTATACAGGGGGCGACACACTATACAGGGGGCGACACTATACAGGGGGGACACACTATACAGGGGGCGACACACTATACAGGGGGGACACACTATACAGGGGGGACACACTATACAGGGGGCGACACACTATACAGGGGGCGACACACTATACAGGGGGGACACACTATACAGGGGGCGACACACTATACAGGGGGGACACACTATACAGGGGGCGACACACTATACAGGGGCGACACACTATACAGGGGGGACACACTATACAGGGGGCGACACACTATACAGGGGGCGACACACTATACAGGGGGCGACACACTATACAGGGGGCGACACACTATACAGGGGGCGACACACTATACAGGGGGCGACACACTACTATACACACTATGGCAGGGGTGACACACTATACAGGGGGCGACGCACTATACAGGGGACACACTATACAGGGGGCGACACACTATACAGGGGGCGACACTATACAGGGGGCGACACACTATACAGGGGGCGACACACTATACAGGGGGCGACACACTATACAGGGGGCGACACACTATACAGGGGGCGACACACTATACAGGGGGCGACGCACTATACAGGGGGCGACGCACTATACAGGGGGCGACGCACTATACAGGGGACGCACTATACAGGGGGCGACACACTATACAGGGGGCGACACTATACAGGGGGCGACACACTATACAGGGGGCGACACACTATACAGGGGGCGACACACTATACAGGGGGCGACACACTATACAGGGGGCGACACACTATACAGGGGGCGACACACTATACAGGGGGCGACACACTATACAGGGGGCGACACTATACAGGGGGCGACACACTATACAGGGGGGACACACTATACAGGGGCGACACACTATACAGGGGCGACACACTATACAGGGGCGACACACTATACAGGGGGCGACACACTATACAGGGGCGACACACTATACAGGGGGCGACACACTATACAGGGGCGACACACTATACAGGGGGCGACACTATACAGGGGCGACACACTATACAGGGGCGACCCACTATACAGGGGGCGACCCACTATACAGGGGGCGACCCACTATACAGGGGGCGACCCACTATACAGGGGGCGACACTATACAGGGGCGACACACTATACAGGGGCGACACTATACAGGGGGCGACACTATACAGGGGGCGACCCACTATACAGGGGGCGACCCACTATACAGGGGGCGACCCACTATACAGGGGGCGACACACTATACAGGGGCGACACACTATGGCAGGGGCGACACACTATACAGGGGACACACTATACAGGGGGCGACACACTATACAGGGGACACACTATACAGGGGGCGACACACTATACAGGGGGCGACGCACTATACAGGGGGCGACGCACTATACAGGGGGCGACGCACTATACAGGGGGCGACGCACTATACAGGGGGCGACGCACTATACAGGGGGCGACGCACTATACAGGGGGCGACGCACTATACAGGGGGCGACGCACTATACAGGGGGCGACGCACTATACAGGGGCGACACTATACAGGGGGCGAGACACTATACAGGGGGGACACACTATACAGGGGGCGACACTATACAGGGGGCGACACACTATACAGGGGGCGACACACTATACAGGGGGCGACACACTATACAGGGGGCGACACACTACTATACACACTATGGCAGGGGTGACACACTATACAGGGGGCGACGCACTATACAGGGGACACACTATACAGGGGGCGACACACTACTATACACACTATACAGGGGCGACACACTATACAGGGGGCGACACACTATACAGGGGGCGACACACTATACAGGGGGCGACACACTATACAGGGGGCGACGCACTATACAGGGGGCGACGCACTATACAGGGGGCGACGCACTATACAGGGGGCGACGCACTATACAGGGGGCGACGCACTATACAGGGGGCGACGCACTATACAGGGGGGACACACTATACAGGGGGCGACACACTATACAGGGGCGACACACTATACAGGGGGCGACACACTATACAGGGGGCTACACACTATACAGGGGGCTACACACTATACAGGGGGGACACACTATACAGGGGGCGACACACTATACAGGGGGCGACACACTATACAAGGGGGCGACGCACTATACAGGGGGCGACACACTATACAGGGGGCGACACACTATACAGGGGGGACACACTATACAGGGGGCGACACACTATACAGGGGGCGACACACTATACAGGGGGCGACACACTATACAGGGGGCGACACACTATACAGGGGGGACACACTATACAGGGGCGACACACTATACAGGGGGCGACACTATACAGGGGGGACACACTATACAGGGGCGACACACTATACAGGGGGGACACACTATACAGGGGCGACACACTATACAGGGGGCGACACACTACTATACACACTATACAGGGGGCGACACACTACTATACACACTATACAGGGGGGACACACTATACAGGGGTGTCACGATTCCCCTGACCGCTGTCACCACTGGGTCAGGATTCACACCGTGACCGTCACCCCTACGTCACGGATCAGGGTGACTTTAGGCCAACAGACGGCTATCACATGTGCAGGGGGGCTTATCTTAGTTATCCCTCCACTGCTAACAATGTGATGAAAAACCACACACAAGGCTATTGACCTCTTAGTTTACAGCAGGGGCTTATTCTAGGTATCCCACTGCTTTTCTATATACCACGAACTGCAGGGATTTATGTATATCCCGCTTACAGTTCCACTTAACACTTGCAGCTCTCTGGCGCCCCCTTACTCTCAGGTCAGATTAGGTACTGCACCCTGGGTAATTAGTCGCCAGAAAGGCTGCCTGCTATGTACTGGCTATTGGGCACGCTGCAGCGACGCGATAACTACTCCCACACAGGCAGGAACAATAATTATCAAACCCGCAGTTGCTTCAGCAGAATCCAACCGTCAGCACACTTTCGCTGCCACCAGCTTCGATTAAACGGGTCCGAAGCTAACCCAACACAACAGTAACAGTAGCGTATTTTCCCTTCAAGAGACTTAGGGTACGGTTTAGAGCAGGAGAACGAACTAATATATAATAGTATATCCCATTAAAAATAATTAGGCAATGCTTTATCAAAAATAGTTTATAAAGAGGTTATAAATGAGACAATTGCAAATATGTACATGGGTAATTATAACATAAAGGGAATAAATGAGAAAAGCAACACTTACATGTTTAAAGCATGACAAGCAACCAGGCTAGTGCAGTTTCCATACATCCCAGTCCATGGGATGTACCAGCTCTTCCAGGACAATAGGACAAAGCAGTCCAGAAGGAGAAATCAGCAAAAAGTGACTCCTCAGAGCCTGCCAGACACTTAAAACATTAAGGCTGTGACATCACAGAAAGGCTGGCTTATCCAGACCCTCCTCTCTCTACATTCTGCATAAACTTTAAACTATTCTCTCTGATTTCTATAACTTCACTACAAAACATGTCAGCGTCCTAAAAAGCTCATCATTCATCTCAGATTAACGTGAGCATTCTAATGAGATCAAATATGTCCTATCTGGGATACATATTTACAGAGAAAACCCTACTTCTTTACCAGATGGAGTTAGAAACTCGTGTTTCATGAGATGTGTAGCTACACCGAGTGGGACTACGAATATATATTTTCGTATTTCTAGCTTAAATCGTTTGCCTAATATCTAACAAAAACTAAACAAAGAATCTTTCATGGATTTTTGGAGCCATTTTTCCTGTTCTAGCTGGACAAAGCTTACACAGGAAATGCCAGTCGTAAATTCCGTTCGGCCATAAAACTTCTAACCCCCACACTCTCTGAGAAGGAAAGCCAGGAATTTGCAGCTACAACTGTTACTCCAAGAAGGGGGGGCTTAGCCCACACAGGCTAGAGAACTACTTATGATATTTCATACCATATCGTGACACCTCCCCCTTTTGGTGTGCGCTAGGGAGGCAGTACCCCACGGTATGCCTCCATGGGCACCTCAGTAGGTTCACCCTGGCGGGAGAGTCCATCTGCATTCCCATGCTCTTTGCCCGTTTTATGTTCAATGGTGAAGTCAAACTGCTGAAGGGCAAGGCTCCAGCGTAGCAACCTGCCGTTGGTTCCACACATGGCGTTTAGCCAGCGCAGAGGGTTGTGGTCGGTCACCACAGTGAAGGTGTGACCGTACAAGTAGGGCTGCAAGCGCTGCAGGGCCCAGACTATGGCCAGGCACTCCTTCTCGATGGTGGAGTAGGCCACTTCCCTCGGCAAAAGTTTCCGACTCAGGTATAACACGGGGTGCTCTTGGTCCTCCGAGTCAACCTGGCTGAGTACAGCACCAAGGCCAAACTCGCTGGCGTCGGTCTGCACCAAGAACGGTCGACTGCTGTCGACTGCTTTCAACACAGGGGCGTTGCACAGTGCGGTTTTCAACGCCTTGAAAGCCCCCTCACAGCCATCTGTCCAGTTGACGATGTGGGGTAGCTTCTTCCTGGTGAGGTCCGTCAAAGGTTTTGCCAGGCTACTATAGTGCGGTACGAAGCGCCTATAGTACCCTGCAGTGCCCAAGAAGGACATCACCTGTTTCTTGGTCACGGGAGTGGGCCAGTTCACGATCGCGCCCACTTTCTCCGGCTCTGGCTTCAGGGTGCCTCCGCCTACCCGGTGTCCTAGGTAGTGAACCTCCCTCTTGCCCATCTGACACTTCCCCGGCTTGATAGTCAGTCCTGCTTGGTGAATCCGCCTGAGCACCTCCTCGAGATGCTGCAGGTGTTCCCTCCAGGAGGGACTGAAGATGGCAATGTCATCCAAGTACGCCACGGCGTACGTCTCCAGTCCCTGAAGCAGGCGGTTGACCATCCGCTGGAAAGTGGCAGGGGCATTCTTCATGCCGAAGGGCATGACCGTGGACTCGTACAGTCCAAAGGGTGTGATAAAGGCGGACTTCTCCTGCTCCTCAGGGCTCAGGGGAATCTGCCAGTATCCTCGACTCAGATCCATTATTGTCAGGTATTTTGCGCCAGCTAACTTCTCAAGCAGCTCCTCGATGCGCGGCATTGGGTGCGCATCCGAGGCTGTGATGGCGTTGAGCCCCCTGTAGTCCACGCAGAACCGTGTGGTCCGGTCCTTCTTTGGCACGAGGACTACAGGCGATGCCCACGCGCTCTTTGACCGTCGAATCACCCCCAGCTGTAACATCTCATCGATCTCTTGGCGCATAGTCTGCTGCACCTGGTCAGAGATTCGATAGGGTGTTCGCCGTAGTGGGGCGTGATTCCCGGTGTCCACCTCGTGGACTGCTAACTCAGTCCTCCCAGGTCGGTTGGAGAACACGACCCGGAAAGGTTCCAGGGTGGTTTGCAACTGCACCCGCTGGGGTTCAGTTAACGAGGCGCTTACCTCCACATCCTCGATGGACCCATTGGCCTTGGCTTGGGCCAGCAAGTCCAGGAGGGTGTCTTCCTCACCGTCTTCGGGCAAGCTGCAGACCGGTAGGACGAAAGGTTCACGTTCGTGATGAGCCTTCATCATGTTGACGCGAAAGGCCTTTCGCCTACCCCGAGCGTGGTCAAGCGTGACCACGTACGTGACCGGGTTGAGCTGTTGGTGGACGACGTACGGGCCCTCCCAGGCTGCCTGAAGCTTATCCGTTGGTACGGGGACCAGCACCCACACCTTTTGACCCACGTGGTAGGTCCGCTCCCGGGCGTTCTGGTCGTACCAGTGCTTCTGATCAGCCTGAGCCTGCGTCATGTTGTCATGCACCAACTGCGTCAAGGTCTGCATCTTGTCACGGAAGCGCATGACATACTCCACTATGGACACTTCAGAAGGGTTCGGCTCCTTTTCCCAGGATTCTCTTACCAACCCAAGGGGTCCCCGGACTCGCCTGCCGTACAGGAGCTCGAAGGGGGAGAACCCCGTCGAGGCCTGTGGAACCTCTCGGTAAGCGAACAG
The DNA here is from genome assembly GCF_032444005.1 of Ranitomeya imitator. Classification (NCBI taxonomy): domain Eukaryota; kingdom Metazoa; phylum Chordata; class Amphibia; order Anura; family Dendrobatidae; genus Ranitomeya; species Ranitomeya imitator. Next base: position 14,777,241 of record NC_091284.1, on the reverse strand, counting down.
CAGGTGTGGGAGGTACCGCTCCCAGTCGCGCCCTTGAGTCTCAACCAGCATGCGTAGCATCTGTTTGAGGGTACCATTGAAGCGTTCACACAAGCCATTGGTCTGTGGGTGGTACGCACTCGATACCAGGTGCTTCACCTGCATTTTCTTACAGAGAGCCTCCATTAGGCGAGACATAAATTGGGTCCCTTGATCAGTAAGCATTTCCCTGGGAAATCCTACACGTGAAAAGATGGCCAACAGGGCATCTGCCACCTTATCTGCCCTAGTTGAGGACAGAGCTACTGCCTCTGGGTACCGGGTAGCATAGTCTACCACAGTAAGGATGTATTGCTTTCCAGAGCTGCTGGGGACGGCCAGCGGGCCCACAATGTCCACCGCGATCCTCTGGAAAGGCTCCTCTATCACTGGCAAAGGGATCAGGGGAGCCTTAAGAGCAGGCCCCGCCTTCCCCACTCTTTGACAGGTGACACAGGAGCGGCAGTAGTTTGACACATCTGTCCCCATCTTAGGCCAATAGAAGTGTTGAGACAGCCGGGCCTTAGTTTTGCTGATCCCCAAGTGTCCAGCTAGCGGGATCTCATGGGCAATCCGCAACAACTCACCCCGGAATTGCTGCGGGACGACCAGCTGTCTTTCCCTCAACCACTCCTTTTGTGATTCTCCGGGTACTGTCTCCCGGTACAACCTTCCTTGTTCCCAGAACACCTTCTCCTTATCAGTCTCGGAGAAGGGCGTCCCGGCAAGTTGTCTCAAACTCTCTAGGCTCGCATCTGTGTGCAGAGCGGCCTGAAACTCCTGGCTAGGGGAAGCCAAAAGCGACGTCAGGGTCCCTTCCCCACGGGAACCCTCTTGGACCTGCTCTGGGTCCACCTCTGGTTCAGTCACAGTGGTGACTGAGGAGGGTCCGGAAGGCAGACAGTTATCTGCGTTCCGGGCACTCTGACTGCGGGTGACAGCAGCTACATAGGCTGTCTCCCCGGGGGTTTCTACAGGCCCATCAGCCGGCGCTGCTATGGGCTCTACCTCCCCATCCACCCCCAACACTCCAGGGGCTGTGCTACTTATGGGCCAGTTACCTTCCTCGGTGGCACTGGTCACTTTCATGGCGTCACCTTCCTCACGGTTCCCATGCATCTCCCCATTTCCTGTAGCACCGACACTTGCCCCTGTTAGGGGTTCCTCAGCCGTCTCACTCCGCAGAGCGACGTGGCTGGGCACACCTGTACCTATGGACACATTAACCTTCACAGAAAAATCATTATCAGGTTCAGCTGGCACAGGTACAACATTTTCACCATCAATCCTAGGGAAAAAATCATTAGTAGATGCATCAACACAAGATAAAGCATGGTCAGGTAACACATGCGATTTCCCATCATCATCATCATCAGGGTTAACTTTACCCTCATTAGTAGATTGGGGAGGGGTGTCAGGGACGTAGTATGCATACATCCTCCCCAAATCAGTCCCCAACAAAACATCAGTGGGCAAATTATCAGACAGCCCCACTTCCTTCACCCCGCTCCCAGCACCCCAATCAATAAAAACCCGGGCCATCGGTAAGGGACAGCTGATGCCCCCAATCCCAGTGACAGTTAGGGTTTTCCCCGGAATGATTTCTTCAGGGGCCGCCAGTTCGGGTCGGATGAGGGTTCGTTCAGCCCCGGTGTCCTTGAGGCCTGTAGCAACATGGCCCCCCACAGTGACGGGCTGTACGTTGTCACACACCCTCCCAACCACACCACCCACAAAAAGAACTGCTGCATTAGGCCCTGGGGCCTTGGCTGGGGTGTTCTTCGGCCTGTCTGGACAGAAGGTACTGATATGCCCAGGCCGCTTGCAGGTGTGACACGTGCGAGGTTCGGTGGTAGGTCTGGTGCTGTTGGCCACAGGGCCAGGACCTCGGGTGTGCTGGCTGGCAGGGGTACTGGCGTTGGTTGCAGGCTTACCCCCTCTCCAGCTGGTGGTGACTGGCTTCCGCACTTCCGATCTACGGTTGGCCTCATAGGCATCGGCAATCTGCGCTGCTTTCGTCACGTCTTTGGGTTCTCTGTCCATCACGAACTGTCGCACCTCAGCTGGGCAAAGATGAAAGAACTGGTCTTTGATCATCAGGTCTCGCAGCTGCGCAAAGGTGGTCACTGACAGTCCTTGGGTCCACTGGTCAAAGTGGGTCCCCAGTCCATGCACCACATCACTGTAACTGTCGTGTGGGCCACGTTGGAGGGTCCGGAACTTTCTACGGTACACCTCGGGTGTAAGCTGGTACTTGGCTATCAGAGCCTGCTTGATGGCCTCATAGTCTCCATCTTGTTCTTGAGGGAGGGCAGCAAACGCCTCCAGAGCTTTACCTTTCAGCCCTGGTGTCAGGTATCGGGCCCATTCATCTGTAGGCAGCCGGTACTGTCTGCAGGCTTTCTCAAAGGCCCGCAGAAAAGTGTCCAAATCTCCGTCCTTCTCCATAACAGGAAAGTGATCAGGCCGGGGCTTCGGTGTCTGAGCGCTGCTAGGCTCACGGTTGGTCTGAGACAACCCCTGCATTTGCAGTCGGGCTAACTGCAGCTGGTACTCCCGCTCAGCTTGCCGCTCGGCTCGGGCCTCTTTCTCGGCTTGCTGGGCCTGGGCCTCCTGCCGGTATTGCTGAATCAGCTGCCGACGTCCCTCATGGTCGTCAATGGGGAATTCTTTCAAGGCCGCCTGCAGGTGGGGGTCCAATTCGCCCGGATTGCTAACAGGGCCAGCATTCAGTGGTTGGACCTCTGCTGCAGCACCATGTTCGCTGGTGCTGGCTTCTGCGGCCTCTGAGCTCTGAGATTGGTCTCGAGCGGCTTCCCATTGCACCAGATCTGCGACCAGTTGGGCTTTGTTTTTGCTTGCAGAGTCAATGTGCTGTGACTTGCATAAGGCGACAAGGGTGTCTCTGGTCTGCTGCTCATAGAAGGTTTCTCCCAGCACAACCATGGTTGCCAAATAAAAGATAGGATAGAAAAACGAAGAGAAAGGGAGGGGATAATTACCAGTACGCAATTGTCTCACAACTAAAAAGCACTGAGTTCGTTCTCCAAACTTATTTGCGCAGAGTCCTCGCAAGAACTTTCTGCAAGTTTTTAGTGAGAGGAATGATTACTCAAACCAAATCACTAATGCTCTAAGATATCCCACCGCCTTGCCACCAATTGTCACGATTCCCCTGACCGCTGTCACCACTGGGTCAGGATTCACACCGTGACCGTCACCCCTACGTCACGGATCAGGGTGACTTTAGGCCAACAGACGGCTATCACATGTGCAGGGGGGCTTATCTTAGTTATCCCTCCACTGCTAACAATGTGATGAAAAACCACACACAAGGCTATTGACCTCTTAGTTTACAGCAGGGGCTTATTCTAGGTATCCCACTGCTTTTCTATATACCACGAACTGCAGGGATTTATGTATATCCCGCTTACAGTTCCACTTAACACTTGCAGCTCTCTGGCGCCCCCTTACTCTCAGGTCAGATTAGGTACTGCACCCTGGGTAATTAGTCGCCAGAAAGGCTGCCTGCTATGTACTGGCTATTGGGCACGCTGCAGCGACGCGATAACTACTCCCACACAGGCAGGAACAATAATTATCAAACCCGCAGTTGCTTCAGCAGAATCCAACCGTCAGCACACTTTCGCTGCCACCAGCTTCGATTAAACGGGTCCGAAGCTAACCCAACACAACAGTAACAGTAGCGTATTTTCCCTTCAAGAGACTTAGGGTACGGTTTAGAGCAGGAGAACGAACTAATATATAATAGTATATCCCATTAAAAATAATTAGGCAATGCTTTATCAAAAATAGTTTATAAAGAGGTTATAAATGAGACAATTGCAAATATGTACATGGGTAATTATAACATAAAGGGAATAAATGAGAAAAGCAACACTTACATGTTTAAAGCATGACAAGCAACCAGGCTAGTGCAGTTTCCATACATCCCAGTCCATGGGATGTACCAGCTCTTCCAGGACAATAGGACAAAGCAGTCCAGAAGGAGAAATCAGCAAAAAGTGACTCCTCAGAGCCTGCCAGACACTTAAAACATTAAGGCTGTGACATCACAGAAAGGCTGGCTTATCCAGACCCTCCTCTCTCTACATTCTGCATAAACTTTAAACTATTCTCTCTGATTTCTATAACTTCACTACAAAACATGTCAGCGTCCTAAAAAGCTCATCATTCATCTCAGATTAACGTGAGCATTCTAATGAGATCAAATATGTCCTATCTGGGATACATATTTACAGAGAAAACCCTACTTCTTTACCAGATGGAGTTAGAAACTCGTGTTTCATGAGATGTGTAGCTACACCGAGTGGGACTACGAATATATATTTTCGTATTTCTAGCTTAAATCGTTGCCTAATATCTAACAAAAACTAAACAAAGAATCTTTCATGGATTTTTGGAGCCATTTTTCCTGTTCTAGCTGGACAAAGCTTACACAGGAAATGCCAGTCGTAAATTCCGTTCGGCCATAAAACTTCTAACCCCCACACTCTCTGAGAAGGAAAGCCAGGAATTTGCAGCTACAACTGTTACTCCAAGAAGGGGGGGCTTAGCCCACACAGGCTAGAGAACTACTTATGATATTTCATACCATATCGTGACAAGGGGGGACACACTATACAGGGGGCGACACACTATACAGGGGGCGACACACTATACAGGGGGCGACACACTATACAGGGGGCGACACACTATACAGGGGGGACACACTATACAGGGGGCGACACACTATACAGGGGGCGACACACTATACAGGGGGCGACACACTATACAGGGGGCGACACTATACAGGGGGCGACACACTATACAGGGGGCGACACACTATACAGGGGGCGACACTATACAGGGGGCGACACTATACAGGGGCGACACACTACACAGGGGCGACACACTATGGCAGGGGCGACACACTATACAGGGGGGACACACTATACAGGGGGGACACACTATACAGGGGGCGACACACTATACAGGGGGCGACACACTATACAGGGGCGACACACTATACAGGGGGGACACACTATACAGGGGGCGACACACTATACAGGGGGCGACACACTATACAGGGGGCGACACACTATACAGGGGGCGACACACTATACAGGGGCGACACACTATACAGGGGGGACACACTATACAGGGGGGACAGACTATACAGGGGGCGACACACTATACAGGGGGCGACACACTATACAGGGGCGACACACTATGGCAGGGGCGACACACTATACAGGGGACACACTATACAGGGGGCGACACACTATACAGGGGACACACTATACAGGGGGCGACACACTATACAGGGGGCGACACACTATACAGGGGGCGACACACTATACAGGGGGCGACACACTATACAGGGGGCGACACACTATACAGGGGGCGACACACTATACAGGGGGCGACACACTATACAGGGGGCGACACACTATACAGGGGGCGACACACTACTATACACACTATGGCAGGGGTGACACACTATACAGGGGGCGACGCACTATACAGGGGACACACTATACAGGGGGCGACACTATACAGGGGGCGACACACTATACAGGGGGGACACACTATACAGGGGGCGACACACTATACAGGGGGCGACACACTATACAGGGGTCGACACACTATACAGGGGGCGACACACTATACAGGGGGCGACACACTATACAGGGGACGACACTATACAGGGGGCGACACACTATACAGGGGGCGACACTATACAGGGGGCGACACACTATACAGGGGGCGACACACTATACAGGGGCGACGCACTATACAGGGGGCGACGCACTATACAGGGGGCGACACACTATACAGGGGGCGACACACTATACAGGGGGCGACGCACTATACAGGGGGCGACACACTACACAGGGGCGACACACTATACAGGGGGCGACACACTATACAGGGGGCGACACACTACTATACACACTATGGCAGGGGTGACACACTATACAGGGGGCGACGCACTATACAGGGGACACACTATACAGGGGGCGACACACTATACAGGGGGCGACACTATACAGGGGGCGACACACTATACAGGGGGCGACACACTATACAGGGGGCGACACACTATACAGGGGGCGACACACTATACAGGGGGCGACACACTATACAGGGGGCGACACACTATACAGGGGGCGACACACTATACAGGGGGCGACGCACTATACAGGGGGCGACGCACTATACAGGGGACGCACTATACAGGGGGCGACACACTATACAGGGGGCGACACTATACAGGGGGCGACACACTATACAGGGGGCGACACACTATACAGGGGGCGACACACTATACAGGGGGCGACACACTATACAGGGGGCGACCCACTATACAGGGGGCGACCCACTATACAGGGGGCGACGCACTATACAGGGGGCGACGCACTATACAGGGGGCGACGCACTATACAGGGGGCGACGCACTATACAGGGGGCGACGCACTATACAGGGGGCGACACTATACAGGGGGCGACACTATACAGGGGCGACACTATACAGGGGGCGACACACTATACAGGGGGCGACACACTATACAGGGGGCGACACACTATGCAGGGGGCGACACACTATCCAGGGGGCGACACACTATCCAGGGGGCGACCCACTATACAGGGGGCGACCCACTATACAGGGGGCGACCCACTATACAGGGGGCGACCCACTATACAGGGGGCGACACACTATACAGGGGGCGACCCACTATACAGGGGGCGACGCACTATACAGGGGGCGACACACTACTATACACACTATACAGGGGGCGACACACTATACAGGGGCGGCGCACTATACAGGGGGCGACACACTATACAGGGGCGACACACTATACAGGGGGCGACACACTATACAGGGGGCGACACACTATACAGGGGGCGACACACTATACAGGGGCGACACACTATACAGGGGCGACACTATACAGGGGGCGACACACTATACAGGGGGCGACACACTATACAGGGGGCGACGCACTATACAGGGGGCGACACACTATGGCAGGGGGCAGGGGCCGATACACTATGGCAGGGGGCAGGGGCCGATACACTATGGCAGGGGCTGATACACGGGGGGCAGGGGCCGACACACTATGGCTGGGGTCGACACACTATGGCTGGGGCTGACACACTATGGCAGGGGGCAGGGGCCGACACACTATGGCAGGGAGCAGGGGCTGACACACTATGGCAGGGGCTGACACACTATGGCAGGGGGCAGGGGCCGATACACTATGGCAGGGGGCAGGGGCCGACACACTATACAGGGGACACACTATACAGGGGGCGACACACTATACAGGGGGCGACCCACTATACAGGGGGCGACCCACTATACAGGGGGCGACCCACTATACAGGGGGGACACACTATGCAGGGGGCGACACACTATACAGGGGCGACACACTATACAGGGGGCGACACACTATACAGGGGCGACACACTATACAGGGGGCGACACTATACAGGGGGCGACACACTATACAGGGGCGACACACTATACAGGGGGCGACACACTATACAGGGGGCGACACACTATACAGGGGGCGACACACTATACAGGGGGCGACACACTATACAGGGGGGACACACTATACAGGGGTGACACACTATACAGGGGGGACACACTATACAGGGGGCGACACACTATACAGGGGGCGACACACTATACAGGGGGCGACACACTATACAGGGGGCGACACACTATACAGGGGCGACACACTATACAGGGGGGACACACTATACAGGGGGCGACACACTATACAGGGGGCGACACACTATACAGGGGGCGACACACTATACAGGGGCGACACACTATGGCAGGGGCGACACACTATACAGGGGGCGACACACTATACAGGGGGCGACACACTATACAGGGGGCGACACACTATACAGGGGCGACACACTATGGCAGGGGCGACACACTATACAGGGGACACACTATACAGGGGGCGACCCACTATACAGGGGGCGACCCACTATACAGGGGGCGACCCACTATACAGGGGGGACACACTATACAGGGGGCGACACACTATACAGGGGGCGACCCACTATACAGGGGCGACACACTATACAGGGGCGACACACTATACAGGGGGCGACACACTATACAGGGGCGACACACTATACAGGGGGCGACACACTATACAGGGGGCGACACACTATACAGGGGCGACACACTATACAGGGGGCGACACACTATACAGGGGGCGACACACTATACAGGGGGCGACACACTATACAGGGGGCGACACACTATACAGGGGCGACACACTATACAGGGGACACACTATACAGGGGGCGACACACTATACAGGGGACACACTATACAGGGGGCGACACACTATACAGGGGACACACTATACAGGGGGCGACACACTATACAGGGGGCGACACACTATACAGGGGCGACACACTATACAGGGGACACACTATACAGGGGGCGACACACTATACAGGGGACACACTATACAGGGGGCGACACACTACACAGGGGGCGACACACTATACAGGGGCGACACACTATACAGGGGGCGACACACTATACAGGGGGCGACACACTATACAGGGGGCGACACACTATACAGGGGGCGACACACTATACAGGGGGCGACACACTATACAGGGGGCGACACACTATACAGGGGGCGACACTATACAGGGGGGACACACTATACAGGGGGCGACACACTATACAGGGGGCGACGCACTATACAGGGGGCGACACACTACTATACACACTATACAGGGGGGACACACTATACAGGGGGGACACACTATACAGGGGGGACGCACTATACAGGGGGGACGCACTATACAGGGGGCGACACACTATACAGGGGGCGACACACTATACAGGGGGCGACACACTATACAGGGGGGACACACTATACAGGGGGCGACACACTATACAGGGGGGACACACTATACAGGGGGCGACACACTATACAGGGGGCGACACACTATACAGGGGGCGACACACTATACAGGGGGCGACACACTATACAGGGGGCGACACTATACAGGGGGCGACACACTATACAGGGGGCGACACACTATACAGGGGGCGACACTATACAGGGGGCGACACACTATACAGGGGGCGACACTATACAGGGGGCGACACTATACAGGGGGCGACACTATACAGGGGGGACACACTATACAGGGGGCGACACACTATACAGGGGGCGACACACTATACAGGGGGCGACACACTATACAGGGGGCGACACACTATACAGGGGGCGACACACTATACAGGGGCGACACACTATGGCAGGGGCGACACACTATACAGGGGACACACTATACAGGGGGCGACACACTATACAGGGGACACACTATACAGGGGGCGACACACTATACAGGGGGCGACCCACTATACAGGGGGCGACCCACTATACAGGGGGCGACCCACTATACAGGGGGGACACACTATGCAGGGGGCGACACACTATACAGGGGCGACACACTATACAGGGGGCGACACACTATACAGGGGCGACACACTATACAGGGGGCGACACACTATACAGGGGGCGACACACTATACAGGGGCGACACACTATACAGGGGGCGACCCACTATACAGGGGGCGACCCACTATACAGGGGGCGACCCACTATACAGGGGGCGACCCACTATACAGGGGGCGACCCACTATACAGGGGGCGACGCACTATACAGGGGGCGACGCACTATACAGGGGGCGACGCACTATACAGGGGGCGACACACTACTATACACACTATACAGGGGGCGACACACTATACAGGGGCGGCGCACTATACAGGGGGCGACACACTATACAGGGGCGACACACTATACAGGGGGCGACACACTATACAGGGGGCGACACACTATACAGGGGGCGACACACTATACAGGGGCGACACACTATACAGGGGCGACACTATACAGGGGGCGACACACTATACAGGGGGCGACACACTATACAGGGGGCGACGCACTATACAGGGGGCGACACACTATGGCAGGGGGCAGGGGCCGATACACTATGGCAGGGGGCAGGGGCCGATACACTATGGCAGGGGCTGATACACGGGGGGCAGGGGCCGACACACTATGGCTGGGGTCGACACACTATGGCTGGGGCTGACACACTATGGCAGGGGGCAGGGGCCGACACACTATGGCAGGGGGCAGGGGCCGATACACTATGGCAGGGGGCAGGGGCCGACACACTATACAGGCGACACACTATACAGGGGGCGACCCACTATACAGGGGGCGACCCACTATACAGGGGGCGACCCACTATACAGGGGGCGATCCACTATACAGGGGGGACACACTATGCAGGGGGCGACACACTATACAGGGGCGACACACTATACAGGGGCGACACACTATACAGGGGGCGACACACTATACAGGGGCGACACACTATACAGGGGCGACACACTATACAGGGGGCGACACACTATACAGGGGCGACACACTATACAGGGGGCGACACACTATACAGGGGGCGACACACTATACAGGGGCGACACACTATACAGGGGGCGACACACTATACAGGGGGCGACACACTATACAGGGGGCGACACACTATACAGGGGGTGACACACTATACAGGGGGGACACACTATACAGGGGTGACACACTATACAGGGGGGACACACTATACAGGGGGGACACACTATACAGGGGGCGACACACTATACAGGGGGCGACACACTATACAGGGGGCGACACACTATACAGGGGGCGACACACTATACAGGGGCGACACACTATACAGGGGGGACACACTATACAGGGGGGACACACTATACAGGGGGCGACACACTATACAGGGGGCGACACACTATACAGGGGGCGACACACTATACAGGGGCGACACACTATGGCAGGGGCGACACACTATACAGGGGGCGACACACTATACAGGGGGCGACACACTATACAGGGGGCGACACACTATACAGGGGCGACACACTATGGCAGGGGCGACACACTATACAGGGGACACACTATACAGGGGGCGACACACTATACAGGGGACACACTATACAGGGGGCGACACACTATACAGGGGGCGACCCACTATACAGGGGGCGACCCACTATACAGGGGGCGACCCACTATACAGGGGGGACACACTATGCAGGGGGCGACACACTATACAGGGGCGACACACTATACAGGGGCGACACACTATACAGGGGGCGACACACTATACAGGGGGCGACACACTATACAGGGGCGACACACTATACAGGGGGCGACACACTATACAGGGGGCGACACACTATACAGGGGGCGACACACTATACAGGGGGCGACACACTATACAGGGGGCGACACACTATACAGGGGGCGACACACTATACAGGGGGCGACACACTATACAGGGGCGACACACTATACAGGGGGCGACACACTATACAGGGGGCGACACACTATACAGGGGCGACACACTATACAGGGGGCGACACACTATACAGGGGGCGACACACTATACAGGGGGCGACACACTATACAGGGGGCGACACACTATACAGGGGGGACACACTATACAGGGGTGACACACTATACAGGGGGGACACACTATACAGGGGGCGACACACTATACAGGGGGCGACACACTATACAGGGGGCGACACACTATACAGGGGGCGACACACTATACAGGGGCGACACACTATACAGGGGGGACACACTATACAGGGGGGACACACTATACAGGGGGCGACACACTATACAGGGGGCGACACACTATACAGGGGGCGACACACTATACAGGGGCGACACACTATGGCAGGGGCGACACACTATACAGGGGGCGACACACTATACAGGGGGCGACACACTATACAGGGGGCGACACACTATACAGGGGCGACACACTATGGCAGGGGCGACACACTATACAGGGGACACACTATACAGGGGGCGACACACTATACAGGGGGCGACACACTATACAGGGGGCGACCCACTATACAGGGGGCGACCCACTATACAGGGGGCGACCCACTATACAGGGGGGACACACTATGCAGGGGGCGACACACTATACAGGGGCGACACACTATACAGGGGGCGACACACTATACAGGGGCGACACACTATACAGGGGGCGACACACTATACAGGGGGCGACACACTATACAGGGGCGACACACTATACAGGGGGCGACACACTATACAGGGGGCGACACACTATACAGGGGGCGACACACTATACAGGGGGCGACACACTATACAGGGGGCGACACTATACAGGGGGGACACACTATACAGGGGGCGACACACTATACAGGGGGCGACGCACTATACAGGGGGCGACACACTACTATACACACTATACAGGGGGGACACACTATACAGGGGGGACACACTATACAGGGGGGACGCACTATACAGGGGGCGACACACTATACAGGGGGCGACACACTATACAGGGGGCGACACACTATACAGGGGGGACACACTATACAGGGGGCGACACACTATACAGGGGGGACACACTATACAGGGGGCGACACACTATACAGGGGGCGACACACTATACAGGGGGCGACACACTATACAGGGGGCGACACACTATACAGGGGGCGACACTATACAGGGGGCGACACACTATACAGGGGGCGACACTATACAGGGGGCGACACTATACAGGGGGCGACACTATACAGGGGGGACACACTATACAGGGGGCGACACACTATACAGGGGGCGACACACTATACAGGGGGGACGCACTATACAGGGGGGACGCACTATACAGGGGGCGACACACTATACAGGGGGGACACACTATACAGGGGGCGACACACTATACAGGGGGCGACACACTATACAGGGGGCGACACACTATACAGGGGGCGACACACTATACAGGGGGCGACACACTATACAGGGGGCGACACACTATACAGGGGGCGACACACTATACAGGGGGCGACACACTATACAGGGGGCGATCCACTATACAGGGGGCGACACACTACTATACACACTATGGCAGGGGTGACACACTATACAGGGGGCGACACACTATACAGGGGGCGACACACTACTATACACACTATGGCAGGGGTGACACACTATACAGGGGGCGACACACTATACAGGGGGCGACACACTATACAGGGGGCGACCCACTATACAGGGGCGACGCACTATACAGGGGCGACGCACTATACAGGGGGCGACCCACTATACAGGGGGCGACCCACTATACAGGGGGCGACGCACTATACAGGGGGCGACGCACTATACAGGGGGCGACGCACTATACAGGGGGCGACGCACTATACAGGGGGCGACGCACTATACAGGGGCGACACTATACAGGGGCGACACTATACAGGGGGCGACACACTATACAGGGGGCGACACACTATACAGGGGGCGACACACTATACAGGGGGCGACCCACTATACAGGGGGCGACCCACTATACAGGGGGCGACCCACTATACAGGGGGCGACCCACTATACAGGGGGCGACCCACTATACAGGGGGCGACCCACTATACAGGGGGCGACCCACTATACAGGGGCGACCCACTATACAGGGGCCACGCACTATACAGGGGGCGACCCACTATACAGGGGGCGACCCACTATACAGGGGGCGACACACTATACAGGGGGCGACACACTATACAGGGGCGACACACTATGGCAGGGGCAACACACTATACAGGGGACACACTATACAGGGGGCGACACACTATACAGGGGACACACTATACAGGGGGCGACACACTATACAGGGGGCGACCCACTATACAGGGGGGACACACTATGCAGGGGGCGACACACTATACAGGGGCGACACACTATACAGGGGGCGACACACTATACAGGGGCGACACACTATACAGGGGGCGACACACTATACAGGGGGCGACACACTATACAGGGGCGACACACTATACAGGGGGCGACCCACTATACAGGGGGCGACCCACTATACAGGGGGCGACCCACTATACAGGGGGCGACCCACTATACAGGGGGCGACCCACTATACAGGGGGCGACGCACTATACAGGGGGCGACGCACTATACAGGGGGCGACGCACTATACAGGGGGCGACACACTACTATACACACTATACAGGGGGGACACACTATACAGGGGCGGCGCACTATACAGGGGGCGACACACTATACAGGGGCGACACACTATACAGGGGGCGACACACTATACAGGGGGCGACACACTATACAGGGGGCGACACACTATACAGGGGCGACACACTATACAGGGGCGACACTATACAGGGGGCGACACACTATACAGGGGGCGACACACTATACAGGGGGCGACGCACTATACAGGGGGCGACACACTATGGCAGGGGGCAGGGGCCGATACACTATGGCAGGGGGCAGGGGCCGATACACTATGGCAGGGGCTGATACACGGGGGGCAGGGGCCGACACACTATGGCTGGGGTCGACACACTATGGCTGGGGCTGACACACTATGGCAGGGGCTGACACACTATGGCAGGGGGCAGGGGCCGATACACTATGGCAGGGGGCAGGGGCCGACACACTATACAGGCGACACACTATACAGGGGGCGACACACTATACAGGGGGCGACCCACTATACAGGGGGCGACCCACTATACAGGGGGCGACCCACTATACAGGGGGGACACACTATGCAGGGGGCGACACACTATACAGGGGCGACACACTATACAGGGGCGACACACTATACAGGGGGCGACACACTATACAGGGGCGACACACTATACAGGGGGCGACACACTATACAGGGGGCGACACACTATACAGGGGCGACACACTATACAGGGGGCGAGACACTATACAGGGGGCGACACACTATACAGGGGGTGACACACTATACAGGGGCGACACACTATACAGGGGGGACACACTATACAGGGGGCGACACACTATACAGGGGGCGACACACTATACAGGGGGCGACACACTATACAGGGGGCGACACACTATACAGGGGGCGACACACTATACAGGGGGCGACACACTATACAGGGGCGACACACTATACAGGGGGGACACACTATACAGGGGGCGACACACTATACAGGGGGCGACACACTATACAGGGGCGACACACTATACAGGGGGGACACACTATACAGGGGGGACACACTATACAGGGGGCGACACACTACAGGGGGCGACACACTATACAGGGGGCGACACACTATACAGGGGCGACACTCTATGGCAGGGGCGACACACTATACAGGGGGCGACACACTATACAGGGGGCGACACACTATACAGGGGGCGACACACTATACAGGGGCGACACACTATGGCAGGGGCGACACACTATACAGGGGACACACTATACAGGGGGCGACACACTATACAGGGGACACTATACAGGGGGCGACACACTATACAGGGGGCGACCCACTATACAGGGGGCGACCCACTATACAGGGGGCGACCCACTATACAGGGGGGACACACTATGCAGGGGGCGACACACTATACAGGGGCGACACACTATACAGGGGGCGACACACTATACAGGGGCGACACACTATACAGGGGCGACACACTATACAGGGGGCGACACACTATACAGGGGGCGACACACTATACAGGGGCGACACACTATACAGGGGGCGACACACTATACAGGGGGCGACACACTATACAGGGGGCGACACACTATACAGGGGGCGACACACTATACAGGGGGCGACACACTATACAGGGGGCGACACTATACAGGGGGGACACACTATACAGGGGGCGACACACTATACAGGGGGCGACGCACTATACAGGGGGCGACACACTACTATACACACTATACAGGGGGGACACACTATACAGGGGGGACACACTATACAGGGGGGACGCACTATACAGGGGGGACGCACTATACAGGGGGCGACACACTATACAGGGGGCGACACACTATACAGGGGGCGACACACTATACAGGGGGGACACACTATACAGGGGGCGACACACTATACAGGGGGGACACACTATACAGGGGGCGACACACTATACAGGGGGCGACACACTATACAGGGGGCGACACACTATACAGGGGGCGACACACTATACAGGGGGCGACACACTATACAGGGGGCGACACTATACAGGGGGCGACACACTATACAGGGGGCGACACTATACAGGGGGCGACACTATACAGGGGGCGACACTATACAGGGGGGACACACTATACAGGGGGCGACACACTATACAGGGGGCGACACACTATACAGGGGGGACGCACTATACAGGGGGGACGCACTATACAGGGGGCGACACACTATACAGGGGGGACACACTATACAGGGGGCGACACACTATACAGGGGGCGACACACTATACAGGGGGCGACACACTATACAGGGGGCGACACACTATACAGGGGGCGACACACTATACAGGGGGCGACACACTATACAGGGGGCGACACTATACAGGGGGGACACACTATACAGGGGGCGACACACTATACAGGGGGCGACACACTATACAGGGGGCGACACACTATACAGGGGGCGACACACTATACAGGGGGCGACACACTATACAGGGGGCGACACACTACTATACACACTATGGCAGGGGTGACACACTATACAGGGGGCGACACACTATACAGGGGGCGACACACTATACAGGGGGCGACCCACTATACAGGGGCGACCCACTATACAGGGGCGACGCACTATACAGGGGCGACGCACTATACAGGGGGCGACCCACTATACAGGGGGCGACCCACTATACAGGGGGCGACGCACTATACAGGGGGCGACGCACTATACAGGGGGCGACGCACTATACAGGGGGCGACGCACTATACAGGGGGCGACGCACTATACAGGGGCGACACTATACAGGGGCGACACTATACAGGGGACGACACACTATACAGGGGGCGACCCACTATACAGGGGGCGACACACTATACAGGGGGCGACCCACTATACAGGGGGCGACCCACTATACAGGGGGCGACCCACTATACAGGGGGCGACCCACTATACAGGGGGCGACGCACTATACAGGGGGCGACACTATACAGGGGGCGACACTATACAGGGGGCGACACTATACAGGGGGCGACACACTACTATACACACTATACAGGGGGCGACACACTACTATACACACTATACAGGGGGCGACACACTATACAGGGGCGGCGCACTATACAGGGGGCGACACACTATACAGGGGGGACACACTATACAGGGGGGGACACACTATACAGGGGGCGACACACTATACAGGGGGCGACACACTATACAGGGGGCGACACACTATACAGGGGGGACACACTATACAGGGGCGACACACTATACAGGGGGCGACACACTATACAGGGGGCGACACACTATACAGGGGGCGACACACTATACAGGGGGCGACACACTATACAGGGGGCGACACTATACAGGGGGGACACACTATACAGGGGGCGACACACTATACAGGGGGCGACGCACTATACAGGGGGCGACACACTACTATACACACTATACAGGGGGGACACACTATACAGGGGGGACACACTATACAGGGGGCGACACACTATACAGGGGGCGACACACTATACAGGGGGCGACACACTATACAGGGGGCGACACACTATACAGGGGGCGACACTATACAGGGGGCGACACACTATACAGGGGGCGACACACTATACAGGGGGCGACACACTATACAGGGGGGACGCACTATACAGGGGGGACGCACTATACAGGGGGGACGCACTATACAGGGGGCGACACACTATACAGGGGGGACACACTATACAGGGGGCGACACACTATACAGGGGGCGACACACTATACAGGGGGCGACACACTATACAGGGGGCGACACACTATACAGGGGGCGACACACTATACAGGGGGCGACACACTATACAGGGGGCGACACTATACAGGGGGGACACACTATACAGGGGGCGACACACTATACAGGGGGCGACACACTATACAGGGGGCGACACACTATACAGGGGGCGACCCACTATACAGGGGCGACCCACTATACAGGGGCGACGCACTATACAGGGGCGACGCACTATACAGGGGGCGACCCACTATACAGGGGGCGACCCACTATACAGGGGGCGACGCACTATACAGGGGGCGACGCACTATACAGGGGGCGACGCACTATACAGGGGGCGACGCACTATACAGGGGGCGACGCACTATACAGGGGGCGACGCACTATACAGGGGCGACACTATACAGGGGCGACACTATACAGGGGGCGACACACTATACAGGGGGGACACACTATACAGGGGGCGACACACTATACAGGGGGCGACACACTATACAGGGGGCGACACACTATACAGGGGGCGACACACTATACAGGGGGCGACACACTATACAGGGGGCGACACACTATACAGGGGGCGACACTATACAGGGGGGACACACTATACAGGGGGCGACACGCTATACAGGGGGCGACACACTATACAGGGGGCGACACACTATACAGGGGGCGACACACTATACAGGGGGCGACACACTACTATACACACTATGGCAGGGGTGACACACTATACAGGGGGCGACACACTATACAGGGGGCGACACACTATACAGGGGGCGACCCACTATACAGGGGCGACCCACTATACAGGGGCGACGCACTATACAGGGGCGACGCACTATACAGGGGGCGACCCACTATACAGGGGGCGACCCACTATACAGGGGGCGACGCACTATACAGGGGGCGACGCACTATACAGGGGGCGACGCACTATACAGGGGGCGACGCACTATACAGGGGGCGACGCACTATACAGGGGGCGACGCACTATACAGGGGCGACACTATACAGGGGCGACACTATACAGGGGGCGACACACTATACAGGGGGCGACACACTATACAGGGGGCGACACACTATACAGGGGGCGACCCACTATACAGGGGGCGACCCACTATACAGGGGGCGACCCACTATACAGGGGGCGACCCACTATACAGGGGGCGACCCACTATACAGGGGGCGACCCACTATACAGGGGGCGACCCACTATACAGGGGGCGACGCACTATACAGAGCGCGACACTATACAGGGGGCGACACTATACAGGGGGCGACACTATACAGGGGGCGACACACTACTATACACACTATACAGGGGGCGACACACTACTATACACACTATACAGGGGGCGACACACTATACAGGGGCGGCGCACTATACAGGGGGCGACACACTATACAGGGGACACACACTATACAGGGGGGGACACACTATACAGGGGGCGACACACTATACAGGGGGCGACACACTATACAGGGGGCGACACACTATACAGGGGGGACACACTATACAGGGGCGACACACTATACAGGGGGCGACACACTATACAGGGGGCGACACACTATACAGGGGGCGACACACTATACAGGGGGCGACACTATACAGGGGGGACACACTATACAGGGGGCGACACACTATACAGGGGGCGACGCACTATACAGGGGGCGACACACTACTATACACACTATACAGGGGGGACACACTATACAGGGGGGACACACTATACAGGGGGCGACACACTATACAGGGGGCGACACACTATACAGGGGGCGACACTATACAGGGGGCGACACACTATACAGGGGGCGACACTATACAGGGGGCGACACACTATACAGGGGGCGACACTATACAGGGGGCGACACACTATACAGGGGGCGACACACTATACAGGGGGCGACACACTATACAGGGGGGACGCACTATACAGGGGGCGACACACTATACAGGGGGCGACACACTATACAGGGGACACACTATACAGGGGGCGACACACTATACAGGGGGGACACACTATACAGGGGGCGACACACTATACAGGGGGCGACACACTATACAGGGGACACACTATACAGGGGGCGACACACTATACAGGGGGCGACACACTATACAGGGGGCGACACACTATACAGGGGGCGACACACTATACAGGGGACACACTATACAGGGGGCGACACACTATACAGGGGGCGACACACTATACAGGGGGCGACACACTATACAGGGGGCGACACACTATACAGGGGGCGACACACTATACAGGGGGGACACACTATACAGGGGTGACACACTATACAGGGGGCGACACACTATACAGGGGGCGACACACTATACAGGGGGGACACACTATACAGGGGGGACACACTATACAGGGGGCGACACACTATACAGGGGGCGACACACTATACAGGGGGCGACACACTATACAGGGGGCGACACACTATACAGGGGGCGACACACTATACAGGGGCGACACACTATACAGGGGCGACACACTATACAGGGGGCGACACACTATACAGGGGGCGACACACTATACAGGGGGCGACACACTATACAGGGGGCGACACACTATACAGGGGGCGACACACTATACAGGGGGCGACACACTACTATACACACTATGGCAGGGGTGACACACTATACAGGGGGCGACGCACTATACAGGGGACACACTATACAGGGGACACACTATACAGGGGGCGACGCACTATACAGGGGACACACTATACAGGGGGCGACACACTACTATACACACTATGGCAGGGGTGACACACTATACAGGGGGCGACGCACTATACAGGGGACACACTATACAGGGGGCGACACACTATACAGGGGGCGACACTATACAGGGGGCGACACACTATACAGGGGGGACACACTATACAGGGGGCGACACACTATACAGGGGGCGACACACTATACAGGGGGCGACACACTATACAGGGGGCGACACACTATACAGGGGGCGACACACTATACAGGGGGCGACACACTATACAGGGGGCGACACACTATACAGGGGGCGACACACTATACAGGGGGGACACACTATACAGGGGGGACACACTATACAGGGGGCGACACACTATACAGGGGGCGACACACTATACAGGGGGCGACACACTATACAGGGGGCGACACACTATACAGGGGGCGACACTATACAGGGGGCGACACACTATACAGGGGGCGACACACTATACAGGGGCGACACACTATACAGGGGCGACACACTATACAGGGGCGACACACTATACAGGGGGCGACACACTATACAGGGGCGACACACTATACAGGGGGCGACACTACACAGGGGGCGACACACTATACAGGGGGCGACACACTATACAGGGGCGACACACTATACAGGGGCGACACACTATACAGGGGCGACACACTATACAGGGGGCGACACACTATACAGGGGCGACACACTATACAGGGGGCGACACACTATACAGGGGGCGACACTATACAGGGGCGACCCACTATACAGGGGCGACCCACTATACAGGGGGCGACCCACTATACAGGGGGCGACCCACTATACAGGGGGCGACACACTATACAGGGGGCGACACACTATACAGGGGGCGACACACTATACAGGGGCGACACACTATACAGGGGGCGACACACTATACAGGGGGCGACACACTATACAGGGGGCGACACACTATACAGGGGGCGACACACTATACAGGGGGCGACACACTATACAGGGGGCGACACACTATACAGGGGGGACACACTATACAGGGGACACACTATACAGGGGACACACTATACAGGGGGCGACGCACTATACAGGGGACACACTATACAGGGGGCGACACACTACTATACACACTATGGCAGGGGTGACACACTATACAGGGGGCGACGCACTATACAGGGGACACACTATACAGGGGGCGACACACTATACAGGGGGGACACACTATACAGGGGGCGACACACTATACAGGGGGCGACACACTATACAGGGGGCGACACACTATACAGGGGGCGACACACTATACAGGGGGCGACACACTATACAGGGGGGACACACTATACAGGGGGGACACACTATACAGGGGGCGACACACTATACAGGGGGCGACACACTATACAGGGGGGACACACTATACAGGGGGCGACACACTATACAGGGGGCGACACACTATACAGGGGGCGACACACTATACAGGGGGCGACACACTATACAGGGGCGACACACTATACAGGGGCGACACACTATACAGGGGCGACACACTATACAGGGGGCGACACACTATACAGGGGCGACACACTATACAGGGGGCGACACACTATACAGGGGGCGACACTATACAGGGGCGACCCACTATACAGGGGCGACCCACTATACAGGGGGCGACCCACTATACAGGGGGCGACCCACTATACAGGGGGCGACACACTATACAGGGGGCGACACACTATACAGGGGGCGACACACTATACAGGGGCGACACACTATACAGGGGGCGACACACTATACAGGGGGCGACACACTATACAGGGGGCGACACACTATACAGGGGGCGACACACTATACAGGGGGCGACACACTACTATACACACTATGGCAGGGGTGACACACTATACAGGGGGCGACACACTATACAGGGGGCGACACACTATACAGGGGGCGACACACTACTATACACACTATGGCAGGGGTGACACACTATACAGGGGGCGACGCACTATACAGGGGGCGACACACTATACAAGGGGCGACACACTATACGGGGGGTGACACACTATACAGGGGGGACACACTATACAGGGGTGACACACTATACAGGGGGCGACACACTATACAGGGGGCGACACACTATACAGGGGGCGACACACTATACAGGGGGCGACACACTACTATACACACTATGGCAGGGGTTACACACTATACAGGGGGCGACGCACTATACAGGGGACACACTATACAGGGGGCGACACACTATACAGGGGGCGACACACTATACAAGGGGCGACACACTATACAGGGGGCGACACACTACTATACACACTATGGCAGGGGTTACACACTATACAGGGGGCGACGCACTATACAGGGGACACACTATACAGGGGGCGACACACTATACAAGGGGCGACACACTATACAAGGGGCGACACACTATACAGGGGGTGACACACTATACAGGGGGGACACACTATACAGGGGTGACACACTATACAGGGGGCGACACACTATACAGGGGGCGACGCACTATACAGGGAGCGACCCACTATACAGGGGGCGACCCACTATACAGGGGCGACCCACTATACAGGGGCGACGCACTATACAGGGGCGACGCACTATACAGGGGCGGCGCACTATACAGGGGGCGACACACTATACAGGGGGGACACACTATACAGGGGGCGACACACTATACAGGGGCGACACACTATACAGGGGGCGACACACTATACAGGGGGCGACACACTATACAGGGGGCGACACACTATACAGGGGCGACACACTACACAGGGGCGACACTATACAGGGGGCGACACACTATACAGGGGCGACACTATACAGGGGGCGACACACTATACAGGGGGCGACACACTATACAGGGGGCGACGCACTATACAGGGGGCGACACACTATGGCAGGGGGCAGGGGCCGATACACTATGGCAGGGGGCAGGGGCCGATACACTATGGCAGGGGGCAGGGGCCGATACACTATGGCAGGGGCTGATACACGGGGGGCAGGGGCCGACACACTATGGCTGGGGCCGACACACTATGGCTGGGGTCGACACACTATGGCTGGGGCCGACACACTATGGCAGGGGCTGACACACTATGGCGGGGGCAGGGGCTGACACACTATGGCAGGGGCAGGGGCTGACACACTATGGCAGGGGCAGGGGCTGACACACTATGGCAGGGGCAGGGGCTGACACACTATGGCAGGGGCAGGGGCTGACACACTATGGCAGGGGGCAGGGGCCGACACACTATGGCAGGGGCTGACACACTATGGCGGTGGCAGGGGCTGACACACTATGGCAGGGAGCAGGGGCTGACACACTATGGCAGGGGGCAGGGGCCGACACACTATGGCAGGGGCGACACACTATGGCAGGGGGCAGGGGCCGATACACTATGGCAGGGGGCAGGGGCCGACACACTATGGCAGGGGCAGGGGCTGACACACTATGGCAGGGGCGACACACTATGGCAGGGGGCAGGGGCCGATACACTATGGCAGGGGGCAGGGGCTGACACACTATGGCAGGGGCAGGGGCTGACACACTATGGCAGGGGCGACACACTATGGCAGGGGGCAGGGGCCGATACACTATGGCAGGGGGCAGGGGCTGATACACGGGGGGCAGGGGCCGACACACTATGGCAGGGGCTGATGCACTACGGCAGGGGGCAGGGGCTGACGCACTATGGCAGGGGGCAGGGGCTGACACACTATGGCAGGGGGCAGGGGCTGACACACTATACTGGGGCTGACACACTATGGCAGGGGGCAGGGGCTGACACACTATGGCAGGGGGCAGGGGCTGACACACTATGGCAGGGGGCAGGGGCTGACACACTATGGCAGGGGGCAGGGGCTGACACACTATGGCAGGGGGCAGGGGCCGACACACTATGGCAGGGGGCAGGGGCTGACACACTATACAGGGGCTGACACACTATGGCAGGGGGCAGGGGCTGACGCACTATGGCAGGGGGCAGGGGCTGACACACTATACAGGGGCTGACACACTATGGCAAGGGGCAGGGGCTGACGCACTATGGCAGGGGGCAGGGGCTGACACACTATACAGGGGCTGACACACTATGGCAGGGGGCAGGGGCTGACGCACTATGGCAGGGGGCAGGGGCTGACACACTATACAGGGGCTGACACACTATGGCAGGGGGCAGGGGCTGACACACTATACAGGGGCTGACACACTATGGCAGGGGGCAGGGGCTGACACACTATGGCAGGGGGCAGGGGCCGACACACTATGGCAGGGGGCAGGGGCCGACACACTACGGCAGGAGGCTTAAAATGAACTATGGACTCATCCACGCAGATGTCCCTTTGGGGCACGTACCCTTCAGCAAACTTTTTTTAAAGTGTTCGATGACCGGCCGAACTTTGAACAGACGGTCAAAGTTGGGGTCATCTCGTGGAGGGACACTGTGCATTATCGGTATAATGCAGGAATTTTGTGGATGGCCTTGAAACGCGTACAGGCTATGACCATTCGGAACACTGGAGTGTTGTATAAAATATCAACACTCCAATATTGCAGAAGTTCTGGCTTCATCAGGATCCCCATGTGAAGGACCAGGCCCCTAAACTGCATCATTTCAACTGTGTCTACAGGAGACCAGTTAGAAAATGATAAACCGGGGTTTTGTGACAAAAATTGACGAGCATATAAATTAGTTTGGCCCACCATGAGGTTAACGAAATCCTCAGAGAAAAAGAGTTTGAAAAAGTTTATTTCTGTGAGGCTGGTGGTGTCAAACTTGATTCCTGATTCTGCCAGAAAATCAGGAATCAGTGACTTGTCCATAAGGGGTCCGCAGTGGGGTGCTCTGGTTCATCTTCATCTTCTGGAATGGTGGGTGCTGCCTCATCTTCTGTCCTGGGACGTCTGAGTGGCGGTTCTTCAGGACCGAGGAGGAAGAGGATGAGAGTGAACATAGTAACATAGTTAGTAAGGCCGAAAAAAGACATTTGTCCATCCAGTTCAGCCTATATTCCATCATAATAAATCCCCAGATCTACGTCCTTCTACAGAACCTAATAATTGTATGATACAATATTGTTCTGCTCCAGGAAGACATCCAGGCCTCTCTTGAACCCCTCGACTGAGTTCGCCATCACCACCTCCTCAGGCAAGCAATTCCAGATTCTCACTGCCCTAACAGTAAAGAATCCTCTTCTATGTTGGTGGAAAAACCTTCTCTCCTCCAGACGCAAAGAATGCCCCCTTGTGCCCGTCACCTTCCTTGGTATAAACAGATCCTCAGCGAGATATTTGTATTGTCCCCTTATATACTTATACATGGTTATTAGATCGCCCCTCAGTTGTCTTTTTTCTAGACTAAATAATCCTAATTTCGCTAATCTATCTGGGTATTGTAGTTCTCCCATCCCCTTTATTAATTTTGTTGCCCTCCTTTGTACTCTCTCTAGTTCAATTATATCCTTCCTGAGCACCGGTGCCCAAAACTGGACACAGTACTCCATGTGTGGTCTAACTAGGGATTTGTACAGAGGCAGTATAATGCTCTCATCATGTGTATCCAGACCTCTTTTAATGCACCCCATGATCCTGTTTGCCTTGGCAGCTGCTGCCTGGCACTGGCTGCTCCAGGTAAGTTTATCATTAACTAGGATCCCCAAGTCCTTCTCCCTGTCAGATTTACCCAGTGAAGAATCTAAAAAGTAAAGAAATGTGGGATCTTCTCCCTTGCCATCAGTGTCGAAGGCAAGGAAAGCATATACCACCTCCACCAAATAACACGTGGCATGTGTTATATACTACGTGGGCTGTGTTATACACTGGGCTGTGTTATATACTGTGTGGGCTTTTATATACTACGTGGGCTGTGCTATATACTACGTGGGCTGTGTTATATACTTCGTGGGCTGTGCTATATACTTCGTGGGCTGTGTTATATACTCCGTGGGCTGTGCTATATACTGCGTGGGCTGTGTTATATACGGCGTGGGCTGTGTTATATACTGCGTGGGCTGTGTTATATACTGCGTGGGCTGTTCTATATATTGCGTGGGCTGTTCTATACACTGCGTGGGCTGTTCTATACACTGCGTGGGCTGTTCTATATACTACGTGGGCTGTTCTATATACTGCGTGGGCTGTGCTATATACTGCGTGGGCTGTGCTATATACTGTGTGGGCTGTGTTATATGCTACTTGGCTGTGGTATATTTCTCTGCTGTATCTGTGCATCATGAATCGTGGTATGTGTTAGAGGGGGGCCCACTGAGACACTTTCTCCCGGGGCCCTAAAAAATCTGGAGCCGGCCCTGGCTTCACTGATTGAAGTGAACGCGAACCGTGGCTGCGAACAATCAGAGACAGGTGCAGTCCGGCTGCGAATTGGCGCGGAATTTGAACCACGTTTCGCTAACTGGTCGCGCCCAAGCGGCCAAATCCTGTATATAAATTGCATTATTCTGAAAAATTCATGCGTAAACTACATATATATTGTAGAATACCCGATGCGTTAGAATCGGGCCACCATCTAGTATATTATACTGTATATGCCCGTTGCCCGGGCATAGTAACTAACTGTGGTTCGTTATAACAAATTGTAATGATTATATTGCACATAACAACATTTCAATTTTACAAATTTCCGTAACTAAACGATTACCCAAGTGTTGATAGTATTTTATTTTCAACTCATTCAAGAGCCTTTTGATAAACAACATTTTTGTTTTTTCCTTCCAATGCAAAGATGATCGCAGTAGCCTCTATCGGCAAGCAATGCTCCCAATCTGCACGAGCGCAGCCCGAGGACCAGTGTGGGAACACAAGAAAAGGAAATTGTCGCTGTTGACCATAGCAATGTTCCCGCACTGGTACACGGAGCACAACCGGAGCCATTTTATTGAAGCAAAAGGTTTTTGCTAACACAATATTAACCCCTTAACGACTGCCAATACGACTTTTAACCCCGGCAATTAAGGGGCCTTATTCCTCCTGCACCTCTCGCTCCTCCTTTATACACAGCATTTTTCTGCAGCACAGCGTTTTTCCTTTACAGTCTCCTCCTCCGGCACCACCTCGCACTGGAAGAAGATTCCACATACAATTGGAAACACTTGATTCCGAGAGAAATTGCACTAAAGTGTGTGGTATACACAGCCTACTTCTTATGCAGCACCGCCACACTTTTCTCCTTTAGACCTTGTTCACACGTTATTTGGTCAGTATTTTTAACTCGGTATTTATAAGCTAAAACTTGGAGTATCAATCAAAGGAAAAGTATATTAGAAACACGTCACCACTTCTGTATTTTCTCGCACTCTCGTGTGTTTGGCTTATAAATACTGATGTAAAATACTGACCAAATGGACATACACACACGTACATACACGCACATACACACACGCACATACACACACGCACATACACACACGTACATACACACACGTACATACACACTCACACATACACACTCACCTACTGTATTCTCACCCATCCCTTGTAGATTGTGAGCCCTCGCGGGCAGGGTCCTCTCTCCTCCTGTATTCTCACCCATCCCTTGTAGATTGTGAGCCTTCGCGGGCAGGGTCCTCTCTCCTCCTGTACCAGTTATGACTTGTATTGTTTAAGATTATTGTACTTGTTTTCATTATGTATACCTCTCCTCACATGTAAAGCGTCATGGAATAAATGGCGCTATAACAATAAATAATAATAATAAATAATAATACACACACATACACATACATACACATATACACACGTACATACACACATACGTACATACACACACTCAGCTTTATATATATAGATTAGTGCTGGACAGGAAAGGCTTGAAGTATGATACGTATAACCATATTTAATATATAATCAGATTTACATTTGTACTTTACATTCTCTTTTATTTTCTTTTTGTCAGTTGCAAGTCTTCCATCTGGCAGCAGTTTTTCGGAACAGAAGACGCACTATGCCCTTGGGAAGGAACAAGGTGGTAATCTCGAGAAAGATATCTACGGTTACAGATGTGTGATTTCTAGGATTTGGTTGTGTGGTTGATCTATTGACAAGAATTGACATCTTGTTGCAGGTCTAAGTGACTTTGATCTCCTAAGTAGCACTGTGAGAAGAGTGAGTGAGTTGGAGAACAGAGTGAAGCTACAAGTGCGGGAAATCCATCTGAAGGTTTGATGTGCTCCGTCTTCTATAACCTTACCTGCCAGGACAGAGTCATTAGGAAGAGCGGGACAATTTCTGTAATTCAGACATTTAGCTATGTCAGGACAACATTACGGCCCTGATTAATCATTTGCTTTTTTTTTTAATTCTTTTCAGCCATCGGACGTACTATCCCGCCCATGTGACCTGGAACTTAATTCCCATGGACTGGATAGTACATCATATGCGATCAGCTGTTCTTACGGGGGAGCGCGGCCGGGTGCCAGCTGATTATCACAGATGACATCCGGCACTGTGTGCCAGGAGCAGTCACGGACCGCTCCCGGCACATTAACTCCCGGAACACTGCGATCAAACAAGATTGCAGTGTTCCGGTGGCATAGGGAAGCGTCGCGCAGGGAGGGAGCTCCCTGCGTGCTTCCCTGAGACCCTCAGAACAACGCAATGTGATTGCGTTGTTCCGAGGGCTCATACGTTCTCCTCCCTGCTGGCCCCGGATCCAAGATGGCCACGGGGCTCTTCTGGATCCTGCAGGGAGGTGCAAAAAGTGGAATAACACGCGATCAAAAAGACTGATTTAAATAACCATGGTACCACTGAAAATGTCATCTTGTCCCGCCAAAAAGGAACCACCATACAGCATTAGCAACAAAAAATAAAAAAGTTATAGCCCTCAGAATAAAGCCATTCAAAAATAATTATTTTTCATATAAAAGTTTTTATTGTACAAAAACACCAAAAGATAAAAAAAAAATATAAATGAGGTATTGCTGTAATCGTACTGACCAAAAGAAACTGCTTTATCAATTTTACCACACGCGGAACGGTATAAACGCCCCCCCAAAAGAAATTCATGAATAGCTGGTTTTTGTTCATTCTGCCTCCCAAAAATCGTAATAAAAAGCGATTAAAAAATGTCATGTGCCCGAAAAATAGTATCAATAACCACACATCTAGAGAAGTTCCTTAGGGAGTCTGCTTTCCAAAATGGGGTCACTTGTGGGGGGTCTCAATGTTTAGGCACATCAAGGGCTCTCCAAACATGACATGGTGTCCGATCTCAATTCCAGTCAGTTTTGCATTGAAAAGTCAAACAGCGCTCCTTCCCTTCCGAGCTCTGCCATGCGCCCAAACAGTGGTTTACCCCCACATATGGGGTATCAGCGTACTCAGGACAAATTGCACAACAACTTTTGTATTCCAATTTCTCCTGTTACCCTTGGGAAAATAAAACAAATTTGATCTGAAATAAATTTTTTGTGAAAAAAGTTAAATGTTCATTTTTTTTTTTTTTTTTTTAAATATTCCAAAAATTCCTGTGAAGCACCTGAAGGGTTAATAAACTTCTTGAATGTGGTTTTGAGCACCATGAGGGGTGCAGTTTTTAGAATGGTGTCACACTTTGGTATTTTCTATCATATAGACCCCCTCAAAGTGACTTTAAATGTCAGAATCATCAGGATCCATGCACGTGTTCCAGAGTTATGACCTCATAAAGGGACAGTGGTCAGAATTGTAAAAATTGGCCCGATCATTAACGTGCAAACCACACTTGGGGGTTAAGGGGTTAAAGGGAACCTGTCCGGTGACGCATGCTTCCCAAATCGTGGGCAGTGTATATCAGCCACTGGCTGTACAATCACAACCATGTATGTTTGTCTCTGAAACTTTAAAAACTTACTTGTAATAACTGTCGGGGACAGAGATGCGCTATGGACTAGTCATCCAGGCGGGTCCCTGGCAGCTTCTCCCCAGCCGCTGACAGTGACTGGTTAGGCTACTTTCACATTAGCGTCGGTACGGGGCTGTCGCGCTGCGTCGGCCCGACGTACCGACGCATACTGTGCAAGCGCCGCACAACGGAGGCAGCGGATGCATTTTTACAGCGCATCCGCTGCCCCATTGTGAGTTGCGGGGAGGTGGGGGCGGAGTTCCGGCCGTGCATGCGCGGTCGGAAATGGTACAACGCAGCAAAAAACGTTACATGTAATGTTTTTTTGCTGCCGACGGTCCGCCACAACATGACGCAACCGTCGCACGACGGTTGCGACGTGTGTCAATGCGTTGCAATGCGTCGCTAATGTTAGTCAATGGAGAAAAAACGCATCCTGCAAGCAATTTTGCAGGATGCATTTTTTCTCAAAAACGACGCATTGCGACGTGCAGTGCACGACGCTAGTGTGAAAGTAGCCTTAGTCTCTGCACGCACGCACACGCAGCCAGAGACTGTCAGCAGGTGGAGAGAAGCAGACAGGGACACCCTGTACGACTAGTGCACAGTGCAGCTAACTCCAGGGCGGCTACTAAAAGTATGCATGGCTGGGATACTACCGCCATGGTTTGGGCAGCATGTATCAGCTGACGGGTTCCCTTTAACCCTTTGTTTTCATAAAATGTTGTAAAATTGCACCAAAATAACTGGTGTGCGTAAAATCTCTCAAGGTACGAACTAGAGTACGTTTGCTCCCAGTTTTACTGCCTTTTAAATAGTTGCAATTGATGGATCAGCCGAAAACATCTGGAAACCCCAAACTCTGTAAGCGATGGTGAACATAAGAAAAGACAAGCAAATTAAAATATGAAAACTAGACAAAAAAGAAGTTCAAATATGATAATAACCACACAAATCCCACTGACCCAGGTCTCGGGGATAAAAACCCAGTGCACATACTGTTAAATATGCATATTTCGCACATTTATTTAATCAGGACTCTTTACCAAATGTCTCATAAAAAATATAGCGACTTATTGGATTGTCCACCAAAAAGCATCATTGCAGCAAAACATGATATAGGTGAAATAGTTACAAAGAGATTGTCCATTTGTCCATATCAAAGTTTGTTCCCCATCTTTCCTGAGATTCTGAATGGTAAAAGGCGTCTGTCTCTGTCATAGAGTCTTGTCATTAAGAAACACATGGCTAACTCACATACCAGCTGGTCATCCCGTCTGTGTGAAGTCTGTAGTCCATAGAGAGGGAAGGAGAAGGCACAAATGATCGCCCCCACCCTCCTAAGAACCGTGATTATATATGTCACATAGACCACGTGTTTTCTCTATATGGTGTTAACTTTTACTCTGAGCTAAATATACAGGAACAGCTTTTGTAATGTCAGCAAAAGGCAATGTGCTCAGTACAGAATTCAATAATTAATATTCAACACATACCATGCCACTTTTACTAAAAACAACGTTTCCATTAGACATTTCTAGAAAACATAATTAAAAAGTAAGAATTCCTCTGTTAGGTGTCGAGTTCCCGCCGCCGCACAGGGGGAATCTTGAACCTTGTCCACTGCGGTTTCCCATTCTTCTCCAGCCGCAGTGGAGCCTGCTCAGCAGAGACGTCGGTCCCAGAGTCTGGCTCAAGCTGATACTGTGCGACTGGTTACTGCTGCCTCTCCAGGCTCTGCCTTTGTAGCCAGCACTGATCAGCAGCGAGCAGGCCTTTCTGGGACTAAGTCCTGCTTTTCCCATACTTAACATGCCCAAGGGACGACCTCCCATTGGAGGTCGGGGGTCACATGCTCAGGTCCTGTTGGAGCTCCTATTGGACCATCAGGAAGGTCCCGGAGCACTACTGCTATAAAAGGTTTGCATGGCCGCTCGGCCATGCGCTAGTGTATACTTACTAACGTGTGTGTGTGTAGATGAATGTCTGTCGATGGATGAAAGCTCCTTAATCATTCCCATTCCTTGTATTGATGACTGCTCGCGAATGGTGGAAGCTACCTAGGGCCCGACAGTGCTATCCTGCACACCTAGCACACATTACAGCGTCTCTTCGCAGTGCCTGCCAGTGCGGCGCCGTGCGCTATCAGTGCGCTTTCCTGACAACCGATCAGTGTAGGTTGGGAATTCCCGCATCTGACTCAGGGCGTCCTCAGGCGTCCCTCAAGCCACCGAGGGTCAGAGCGAGTCCAATCACCAGTTTAGTGGGGGTGATTCATAGGGATCCCACTAGTGTCTCTCCGCTGCATCCTGTGACTGCTAACAGGGCGCAGCGTATATTGGCGACTCTGTGAAGCAACATAGTTCACTTCTATTCACTCTGGATGAGGTCTAAACCCACATGTGAGCAAGCGTCCATCCGCCATTACTGAGCAGCAGGTGTCATCTCTGCACGGTGGACCCTGGACTGCGAACGCACCTCATATTCTCTATTATCATTATTTGGTGCGTTCCGCCAGTCCGAACAGCCTCAATGACAGATACTGGGCCATATAAAATGTAGGTATCACTTTGTAAAAAATAACCAACCAATCACATTGTGACCACGTGGCTTCATATCTTCTAGACTGGTTGGTTATACTATTTCTTGTCATTTTTTTAGTAAGTGATCCCTACATTTTATATGGGTCTCTTGCCCAGTCTCTTGCCCAGTATTAATAGTAGCATGGTATGTGCCCTGGGTTCTTATCCCCATATACGGAATATTGATGGCATTAAATACAATAATGAATTCACCTCCGTGTTCTTGAATATGAGACTCAAGGACTCACAGCTTAGTTTTTGCACAAACAAAGGTATCTGTGACCTATTGACAAACTGTTTTCCTCTTTTGGCATTGATTGTAAATTGTACAGAAGGTCTGAATGTTTGTCCCCTTTACTAGTACCACGTTGATCACATGGGTGTAGTCAACCCCTATATGGCCGATATACAGGCAGTATATAGTATTCTTCGGGAGATGCTGATACAGCATCACATTTGTCTGGGGATTGTTGTAGATGGGACCATTGTTGCTGACCTAATGAATTTGAAGGTGTTGGTCAAACTGATTGGTAAAACCACTGGACATAGGAGTTTGATACAACTTGCATTAATGTGCAGTGACTCAACTCATATTTTAGGATCAAGAGATTTCTGCCTTGGAACAGAAGATTAAGAAATTACAAACACGGAGGGCAGGTGAGATATTTGTTTATTCAGATCTATGAATGGGGCGACTGATGAGGTTATTGACCAGTGTAAGATTGCACTTACTTACGGGTTGGGGAATACTCGCATGGCCGCGATATTCAGGCACACGGGCACGGTTTTTCACACAAAACAGTCTATTTGGTTTATTAAAGACTCATAAACCATATCATGAACAGTCCATTACACATTCCATCAGGACATCACATTAAGTCCGCGGCAACTAAACACGCTGGTCCTCTTCTGACCAGTTGCCGTGGGTTACCACACAGTTCATGGAACACCATAAGCACCAACAGTCTATTGAGGTACCTTACAGGAGCTCTTGCTCCACCTTGTCAGTCCACTCTCCTGGGGAAACTGCCTTACGGGGATCACCAGCTTGCTTGGCCAGCACACACTAGTCAGTTCCAGACCCACCGAAGAACTGTAGCTTCCCCACACAGTAGACGTAACTGGCTCTGCAGATCCCTGCCCTCACCTCGTGCTGTTCAGGGATCCAGTCCTACTCCCAGGACCTCCCAACACCCAGGTTACTTGGAATCACACAGGTGGCCTGTCCGGGTACTATTCAGGACGTCCATCCCTGGCTGGGACCGTACAATACCCAGGCCACCAGTAGCAAAGTTCCACCACGTGCTCTTCAGGGCTAGCACACCCAACACCGAGGTTTCTACCAGGACCTTGCACATGGACCATTCAGGCCCCCTCACTGAGACCATGTGACCCACACCCTGGTCACATTACATACCTGTAACCACTCCCCTGGGTGGGAGTTTGGGTGTGTGGCTAGTTTGACCCACCCAACTCTCATAACTAACCCTGCCAGCCTCCCTTAAGAACTACACAACATTGCTTCAGGCTGACAACACAGAGTTCCTTCCTCTGCGACACACATACCGACCAGAAACAAAGAGGGATGTGGATGGCACCACCATGTATATATCTACGAGGGGTTCACCATGGCCAAAGAATGCAACAGTCAAAAAACTAAAAAGAGAAAAAGCATGCCCATATAACAGGGAACACCCAAATTAATTAAACTTGCCAAAAGATTTTTTATTTCAAATGCACAAAAGTACATAAGACGCACTAACAATTAAAAACACAATGTGAAATACTCACTGGCCAGGCCTTATAATAAAGTCCATGATCCACCGTAGCTGCTCAAACTCAAACTGCTGATATCCGCTCCAGAACATGCGTGTGAAAACCCTGTAATGACAATGAAACTGCAGATATAATGACAAACCTCGGATATAATATTATACATCCCATAAACACATGCAAGTTAATCCACTGACCTAACTATTCACAGTACCATGTAACCAGTAAGGTGGAAGGAACATGGTCAGTCCTGAACAAAGCTTTAAGTTTAGTCTCGCCTGAGAAAACCAGGCGAAGTAAATCTGTGTTTCCGAGATCATGTGGTCCCTGTTCAGCAAGTAATGATAATGGGACCCCGGCTATAATGGCATATAAAACCAGGAAAGGTAAAGGAAAGGACGGCCGATACTCAGACCCCACGATCGGGGTGTGCACAAGTCCAATGGAGCGTCATTTGAGCTGAGGTCAGGTGCCGGTGAAGACCCCACGCGTATCTCCACCACAGCTGTGGCTTCTTCAGGGGTAGAAGTGAGTGTGTGCTGTGTCCAACAAGTGCAGAATATGGCGGTCATGATTGATTATCTAACTCTACAAATCTGGGAGCATATAACCAGGGAGAAGGTAGAGCATACGAGCCGAATCTAATCCCGGCCATCGTGTCAGGAGTGATCTGTCAGTGACAATAACGTTTTACATAGACTCCTATTGCGCAAGCGTCAAAAAGTCTGCTCATTATTGTATTCGGCTCGTATGCTCTACCTTCTCCCTGGTTATATGCTCCCAGATTTATAGAGTTAGATAATCAGTCATGGCAGCCATATTCTGCACTTGTTGGACACAGCACACACTCACTTCTACCCCTGAAGAAGCCACAACCGTGGTGGCGATGCGCGTGGGGTCTTCACCGGCACCTGCTCTCAGCTCAGATGACGCTCCATTGGACTTGTGCACCCCCGATCGTGGGGTCTGAGGATCGGCCGTCTTTTCCTTTTCCTTGCCTGCGGTGAAAACAGGTTTTGTGTCCCATTATCATTACTTGCTGAACAGGGACCACATGGTCTCGGAAACACAGATTTACTGAGCCTGGTTTTCTCAGGGGAGACTAAACTTAGAGTTTTGTTCAGGACTGACCATGTTCCTTCACACCTTATTGGTGACATGGTACTGTGAATAGTTAGGTTGGTGTATTACCTTGCATGTGTTTATGGTATGCATAATATTATATACGAGGTTTGTCATTATATCTGCAGTTTCTTTTTGTTTTTTTGACACATACCGACCATTCTCCACAATGCCAGACACTGTCGTACTATCCCCATTACGCCTCCATGCGTGTACTGGGGAGCACATACAGCGCCCCCTAGCTGTAACCTGCATCACACTAGTCTTTTGATTATAGACCATCCTGAAGGGAAAAATCAAGTTCAAGACCTTGAGAAAAAATGCCAGAATCTGCAGAAGAAAGTAGATGAGATGGAGGTATGTCTATCACTGTTCCTCGAGCCCAGTGTTTCCCAAACTCCAGTCCTCACGGCCCCCAACAGATCATGTTTTCAGGATTTCTAGTAAGGCACCAGAAACGGCCACAGGTTCTCTTCAGTGTGCACTACTAAGGCTACGTTCACATTAGCGTTGCGCCGCTGTGCGTCGGCGACGCAACGCGCGACGCACGCTAAAACGCGCGCAAAAACGCGCGCGTTTTGCGACGCGTGCGTCGTTTTCCGACGAAAATCGGACGCACAGAAAATGCTACATGTAGCGTTTTCTTGCGTCCGACGCTAGCGTCGGAAGCGACGCACGTGGCGAAAAACGCCACCAAAACGACGCACGCGTCCCCTATGTTAAACATAGGGGCGCATCGCCGCTGCGTCGCCGCTGCGTCGCCGCTGCGTCGCCGGCGCAACAGCGACGCACATTGGCGGAACGCCAATGTGAACGTAGCCTAAGGAAACCCTGAAAACATGATGTGCTGGGGGCCGTGAGGAGGGGGTTTGGGAAATTCTAATCTAGCTTTACAGTATTGGTGTTTTTTTCTGTGGAATCCAATAGACATTATTCAAAGAAAAACAACTTATATTTATAAAGTACTTTTCCTGAGCTAGACAATGTAATAACATTACGCTGCAGAGTGGAATAAAATGTTTTAAGTTACATACACTGCTCAAAAAAATAATGGGAACACTTAAAGGGACACTGTCACCTGGATTTGGAGGGAACAATCTTCAGCCATGGAGGCGGGGTTTTGGGGTTTTTGATTCACCCTTTCCTTACCCGCTGGCTGCATGCTGGCTGCAATATTGGATTGAAGTTCATTCTCTGTCTTCCGTAGTACACGCCTGCACAAGATAATCTTGCCTTGCGCAGGCGTGTACTATGGAGGTCAGAGAATGAACTTCAATCCAATATTGCAGCCAGCATGCAGCCAGTGGGTAAGGAAAGGGTGAATCAAAAACCCCAAAACCCCGCCTCCATGGCTGAAGATTGTTCCCTCCAAATCCAGGTGACAGTGTCCCTTTAAGCAACAGGATATAACTCCAAGTAAATCAAACTTCTGTGAGATCACACTGTCCACTTAGGAACAACACTGATTGACAATCAATTTCACATGCTGTTGTGCAAATGGAATAGACAACAGATAGAAATTATTGGCAATCATCAAGACCCCCTCAATAAAGGAGAGGTTCTGCAGGTGGGGACCACAGACCACATCTCAGTGCCAATGCTTTCTGGCTGATGTTTTGGTCACTTTTGAATGTTGGTTGTGCTTTCACACTCGTGGTAGCATGAGACGGACTCTACAACCCACACAAGTGGCTCAGGTAGCGCAGCTCATCCAGGATGGCACATCAATGCGAGCTGTGGCAAGGTTTGCTGCGTCTGTCAGCGTAGTGTCCAGAGGCTGGAGGCGCTACCAGGAGACAGGCCAGTACACCAGGAGACATGGAGGGGGCCGTAGGAGGGCAACAACCCAGCAGCAGGACCGCTACCTCAGCCTTTGTGCTAGGTGGAACAGGAGGAGCGATGCCCGAGCCCTGCAAAATGACCTCCAGCAGGCCACAAATGTGCATGTGTCTGCACAAACGGTTAGAAACCGACTCCATGAGGATGGTCCGAGTGGCCGACGTTCACAGATGGGGGTTGTGCTCACAGCCCAACACCGTGCAGGTCACTTGGCATTTGCCACAGAACACCAGGACTGGCAAATTCACCACTGGCGCCCTGTGCTCTTCACAGATGAAA
The DNA here is from genome assembly GCF_032444005.1 of Ranitomeya imitator. Classification (NCBI taxonomy): domain Eukaryota; kingdom Metazoa; phylum Chordata; class Amphibia; order Anura; family Dendrobatidae; genus Ranitomeya; species Ranitomeya imitator. Next base: position 14,739,162 of record NC_091284.1, on the reverse strand, counting down.
GCAGGTTCACACTGAGCACATGTGACAGACGTGACAGAGTCTGGAGACGCCGTGGAGAGCGATCTGCTGCCTGCAACATCCTTCAGCATGACCGGTTTGGCAGTGGGTCAGTAATGGTGTTGGGTGGCATTTCTTTGGAGGGCCGCACAGCCCTCCATGTGCTCGCCAGAGGTAGCCTGACTGCCATTAGGTACCGAGATGAGATCCTCAGACCCCTTGTGAGACCATATGCTGGTGCGGTTGGCCCTGGGTTCCTCCTAATGCAGGACAATGCCAGACCTCATGTGGCTGGAGTGTGTCAGCAGTTCCTGCAAGATGAAGGCATTGAAGCTATAGACGGGCCCGCCCGTTCCCTAGACCTGAATCCGATTGAACACATCTGGGACATCATGTCTTGCTTCATCCACCAACGTCACGTTGCACCACAGATTGTCCAGGAGTTGGCGGATGCTTTAGTCCAGGTCTGGGAGGAGATCCCTCAGGAGACTATCCACCGCCTCATTAGGAGCATGCCCAGGCGTTGTAAGGAGATCATACAGGCACGTGGAGGCCACACACACTACTGAGCATCATTTCCTTGTCTTGAGGCATTTCCACTGAAGTTTCCACTTTGATTTTGAGCATCTTTCCACCTCCAGACCTCCGTGGGATATTAGTAGTGATTTACGTTGATCATTTTTAGGTTTTGCTGTTCTCAACACATTCCACTATGTAATGAATAAAGATTTACAACTGGAATAATTCATTCAGTGATATCTAGGATGTGGGATTTTAGTGTTCCCTTTATTTTTTTGAGCAGTGTATATTTTGCCTCTCCGTTGTGGAGATATTAGCAATCCCAAGTACTTGGCACCTAATCAGTTAACTTTTAAGTGCAAGTAGAAGTTATTATATGGTTTTCACTGTGGTGTGTACTTCTCCCATTTTGAAGATGACCAATAATATGCAGGCAGCAACATGCTAAAGAAAGAACACTCCCCGGCTATAGCTTAGAGCTTTGGGGTCTACGTAGCCGCGGCTTCTACCCTCACCTGTGCCAAAGATGTATTTAGGTTTTCTGGCACCCAAAGCAAGAATTTAGTTCCTTCCTCACCCCCACCAAGCATAAATGCGATTTTCACACTTGGTCACATGCAGAGAAGCTGCTCTCCCTAATTTACTCAATGTTCAGTGAAAAAGTGAGCGAGGCAGGAAGAAAAGCAAGTCACATGACTATAAGTATGAAAATTGCATATGAGTGAAGTGGCCATGTGATGACTGCTGGAGCCAGCGAGCAGAGCTGAATCCTGACACTGAGTATATGACACACTGTTTGGATTGGAATGCTACAGGGCTTTATTTTATCAATAAATGGCTTGTCCAGGTTTGAGATGAAAGTCTGCAGTCGCTCTGTGTCTGCAGGATTCTGAATTTTCAAAGCAATGGAAAATCCTAAAAGTGTGCAGTGCATGTGGACGGTCTAGTCAGCAGAAGTATGTGATCTGTACACTTCTTCCCACATTCCTACTAGGCATGACCGGCCTCCCTCAATTCATTTTCATTGAGTGCTGCCACACGTCTAGTCGGCACATGACCGCATGTATGAAAATCGCCGGCACAGGAGAGTCCTGACAGCGTGTAGTGTGCGCTGTGAGAATTCAGAAGTCTGCAGTCACATAGATTGACTGCAGACTCATCCCAAACTTTGACAACTCCTTTAATGCTCCTAACATAATTAAATATGAGAATTGGTCAGTATAAAAAAAAGTCCTTATGGTATATGCTCTCGACACTGCCCTCAACTTTCCATACTGGGCCCCCTCATCACACTGTCCTCACACACTGTGCCCCCCCCATTGGGCTCAGTCTCTATACTGTACCCTCATCACACTCCCTCTCCTGACTGTGCCCTTACACTGTCCCCCATGCTACGCTCCCCCCTCACATTACTCAGTCTTTATTCTGTGCCCCTCACACTTTTTTCCCTGATACTGTCACCTTGCACTATTTCCCTCATATATTTACCCCCTCACTCTCCATACTGCCTTCCCACCCATCCTCATGACTCAACATACTGTGTTCGCACACATACCATCACCATTGCTCCCCATACTGTGTCTGCATACATTTTTCCCCATTCTACTCCTACTGTTTTCACACCCATCCCAGAACTCTCTCTTTATGCTGTCTCCGCATACATTACCCTTTTGTTCTCCATACTGCGTTCACACCCATCCTTCCCATTCTGTCTGCACCATACTGTGCCGGCAACCACCTCTCACTCGTATATCCTACCCACCACCTGTTCCTCATACTATGTCCGCACCCCCCACTCAACATACTGTTTCCTCACTCATCCCCCCCATACTGTTTCCTCAAAACATGCCCCCCATCTCCCCCTTATTCCTCATACTGTCTTCAACTATGTCTCTCGCTCCCTAGATTGGGGAGCAAGTAAGGGACAGATGCAGAGAATCTTGTATCCTCAAATCTCCCAAACCTCTGCCACCTCTCCCCACACACTAAATCTTCCTCGCAAAGTAAATCTCCCACCACAGAGTAAATCCCCCCCCACAAAGTAAATCTCCCCCCTCCACAGAGTAAAGGTACCGTTACACTAAACGACTTACCAACGATCACGACCAGCGATACGACCTGGCCGTGATCGTTGGTAAGTCGTTGTGTGGTCGCTGGGGAGCTGTCACACAGACCACTCTCTCCAGCGACCAACGATCAGGGGAACGACTTCGGCATCGTTGAAACTATCTTCAACGATGCCGAAGTCCCTGGGTAACCAGGGTAAACATCGGGTTACTAAGTGCAGGGCCGCGCTTAGTAACCCGATATTTACCCTAGTTACCATTGTAAAAGTTAAAAAAAAAAACCAGTACATACTCACATTCCGATGTCTGTCACGTCCCCCGCCGTCAGCTTCCCTGCACTGACTGTCAGCGCCGGCTGTAACAGCGGTGACGTCACCGCTGTTCTCTGCTTTACGGCCGGCAGGGAAGCTGAAAGCGGGGGACAGACACCGGAATGTAAGTATGTAGTGTTTTTTTTTTTACTTTTACAATGGTAACCAGGGTAAATATCGGGTTACTAAGCGCGGCCCTCAGCGATGTCAGCGGGTAATCAGCGACCAAAAAAAGGTCCTGATCATTCCCCAGCGACCAACGATCTCCCAGCAGGGGCCTGATCGTTGGTCGCTGTCACACATAACGAGATCGTCAGCAGCGTGATCACGTGGTCATATTGTGAATTATACTCCATTGCAACTGATCAATGGGAGCCAGCACACTGCACCTTCTCTGAGCCGGCTGTCCGCTTGGCAACCAGCCCAGAGAATGTCCGACTCCAAGTCTGGGGGCGTCAAAATGCAGTCACCGGGGGGAGACGCCTCGTATCGCTGCACTAGGCAGCTCTAAGACGCCCCTCTGCCGGCTTCGCCCAGGCGCCTGCTCCCCCTAGATATGCTTCTGCCCTGTGCTCCTGGTAAATCTCCAGTCAGCTACTTAGTTTGCACCAGAGGGGAAGGGGCTTCTGCCCCCCATTTGTAGGTCAGGGGCACCTGAGCACACAAAGTACGGTCTGCACTGAGAATACGAGCACTGTATTATCTCCATGGGTAGAAGTGCAGAAGAACCTGTTATATGACTGCCGTCCGCAGGTCTTTCTGCCAGTCTAAATAAGTCCTCACCAGCAGTACTTCATAATACACCTCAGATGCTGCAGAACCTCATTGTAGCCTGCAATCAAGAGTTTACTGCAAAATGATGTCACTGAATCAATGTCATTACAGGGTTTATAGTTCATTTTGATTAATTAAACATTTTGATAGAACATGCTTTTACTACCTTAATGATGGCATGGGTAATTTTTTTAATGGGTGAAAAGATTGGTTATTTGAGCTTCTTTTTATTTATTTTTTTAATTTTTTTTTAAACATTTTATATTCACCTTTCCATGTATTGACTCTTAGGGGACTTGAACCTACTATAGTCTGATCGATTGCACTATACATAGCGATGCTACAATACTGCACAAGTCAGGGTCATCAGCAGACCCCTGGTCATCATGGAGGCCATGGGCACATAGAATGATTTGCCCTCTCCTGCCGCTGCAGCTTAGCAAATGTTGCTATCAGAGATTGACAGCAGCAAGTAACAGCTGTGGGTGGAGTTCTGCTCCACCCGCCGCTGTTAGCGGCAGATCATGGCTGAGCTTGTGAGACCACCATGTACGTCCTGTTGCGGGAAGAGCTTAATATCCACCATTGCAACAAGAACAGGACAGCCGTTCTCAGGAGCGCAGAAGGAGAACACAGGCACCAGGTAGGGTAAAACCACAACGCGTTTCAGCGGCGTGCGCCGTCTTCTTCAGGTGGATATTTATTAATGATATGCAAGGAAGCCGTATTTAACCTTACAAGGACAAATCACAGAACAGTGGTAATTACATATGCAAATGTAACATCCAAAAAGTGGGCATGTGTTATTTATTACAACATTAAAGCAGCAAATATAACGTACAGAAAGTGGGCATGTGTCATTGGTTACAAGATTTTAGCAGCAACAAAACCAATTAAAAGAAAAATAAGAATAAAAAATAAAAATAATCACCAAAGTAATAATAAAAAATCAGCATAAAAAATTCTCATGAAAAAAATACAAATAGACGTCTAGTTAGTAACTTTCTCAATCATGAGGTTCAGACCCTCAGGGGCCAGTGTGCCAAGCTTAAAAATCCAGAAGATTTGTTTTTTTATTAAACTACTCTGTTACATACTCAAGTATATGGTCAATCATTGTTAGTTGCATCGCTTTCCGATTTTTTTTTTTTTTTTTGGTGCATCAATAAAAAATGCTTCGATAAGCTGTGTAGCATGAAGCCATTTTATGTTCTGTCTATGTTTATTTAGTCTCACATGCATCGTTTGTATGGTGCGGCCTAAATATTGTAGACCGCAGCCACATCCAATCAGATAGACGACATGAGTAGCTTGGCAGTTAACAGAGGAATTGATTAGAAAAAAAGAAAGAATTGATAAAAAAAGAAAGCTGGATTTTTAAGTTTGGCACACTGGCCCCTGAGGGTCTGAACCTCATGATTGAGAAAGTTACTAACTAGACATCTATTTGTATTTTTTTTCCTTATTTTTTTTATGATAATTTTTTTATGCTGATTTTTTTTATTATTACTTTGGTGATTATTTTTATTTTTTATTCTTATTTTTCTTTTAATTGGTTTTTATTAGGCAATTTGTTGCTGCTAAAATCTTGTAACCAATGACACATGCCCACTCTCTGTACGTTATATTTGCTGCTAAAATGTTGTAATAAATGATACATGGCCACTTTTTGGATGTTACATTTGCATATGTAATTACCACTCTTCTGTGATTTGTCCTTGTAAGGTTAAATACTGCTTCCTTGCATATCATTAATAAATATCCACCTGAAGAAGACGCCGCACGTCGTTGAAACGTGTTGTGGTTTTACACTAAGTGGTGTCTGTGTTCTCCTTCTGCGCTCCTGAGACCGGCTGTTCTGTTCTTGTTGCAAGTCTTTCTCCCCCGTTGTGGGGTATCCGCTGGAGCTGCGGGGACCTGCGCACTTATTTCCTCCTCATTGGGCCGGCCGCCAGCGCTCCTTCTACAAACCGCCATTTGTTGTTTAATATCCACCATTGTCACAATTCTGATCTTTTCATCTCCAGTTAATGGCTCCATGGCTTCTGTGTAATGTATGGGAAGGGCTTCTTTAGACCCCACACTCGGGCTGGCAGAAGGACCTGTGGACATCATGATTAGTCCTTCTGCTCTTTGAGACCTCACAGATACTGCAGTGCTAGTATTATCCGTGCAGTCTGCACTTTATGTATTCAGGCGCCAGGAGGTCGGTGCAGACTAAGGCGCTCTCACATTCCGTTTTGCCACCCTTGTCCGCCTCCAGGAAGCATACACGCCGCAAAATTATGCGAGTCAGAATCCCGGTTTGTGAAGTTTTCGGACATAAGCCCCGACGAGACCAGCGAACAAGTGGCAAAACGGAATGTGAAAGCAACGCGAGGAGCTGACTAGAGATTTACCAGGAGAACAGGGGAAGGGGAGAAGTCGGCGCCTACACGCCATTGCTCTAAGCTATAGCGGTTGTTTTCTTTCCTTTGAGTGTTGCGGCTGCTTATGATTGGTCAGCATCACTGTAAATATTCAAAAATCTCACTAAATAATTTGTCTATTATGCAGTAAATTGACAAGACAGTCTATTGCTGTCTCTGTGCCTCTGAGAGTGTGAAACTTATGCTGTGAGAGGGGAGAGGGGGCTGTAGGTGGAAGGTAGCTAATTTATCAGAGTTCCAGACCAGGAAGAGTCTGTACATTAATCACAGTCAAATTGTTTAGCATCCGTTCCTTAAAACGAATCTCGAAACCATTTTCATTGGCAATATTGCTTGTAATGGCAGAACGATTCATTGTAAAGTCTTACACGGTAGGCTTCATTTTTACCGACGTACAATTGTATTACATTTTACAGAACTAATGATGAAAGTCTAGAACACATTATTAGACCATGCAAAATTAAAGTGATTTTTAAAGGGAACCTGTCACCCCCAAAAATTGAAGATGAGCTAAGTCCACCATCATCAGGGGCTTATCTACAGCGTTCTGTAATGCATTCTGTAATGCTGTAGATAAGCCCCCGATGTATCCTGAAAGATGAGAAAAACAGGTTAGATTATACTCACCCAGGGCCCCTATTGAGGGCAGAGCAAAGTACTGCAGTGCGCAGGTGCTGGGCCTCTCAGACCTTTCCTGGCGCCTGTGCACTGCAGTATTTTGCTCTGCCCTCAAGAGGGAGATAAAGTACGCCTGCGCCGGAGCCGCAGCGTGAAAACAAGAAGAGGACGTCATCGTAAGAAGATGGGAGGCCCCGGACCGGACCGCGACGCCCATTGGACTGGACCGCAGCGGGACCGCCCCGGGTGAGTATAATCTAACCTCTTTTTCTGATATTTCAGGATACATCGGGGGCTTATCTACAGAATGCATTACAGAATGCTGTAGATAAGCCCCTGATGCCGATGAGCTTAGCTCATCTTCGATTATTTTGGGGGTGACAGGTTCCCTTTAAAAAGGTTTTGCCTCCTATCTGATATTTTTTCTCTGTAACTGGAGATACACTTTAAAGGGGTTATTGAAGACTAACAGGTAGGTTGGTGCTATCTAACTACCTGTTGTCAGGCACCGATCGCTGTCGGCACAGAACGACCTCTTTTCTGCTCTTCTCTGTTGATGGGGCATGACTGCTTGCTGATGTCCTGCTGATTGACAACTGTCTCCCACCTGCCTAACTGTGGGAAGCATATAAACATAAGGATGAATGACCTCGGGGAGATCAAAACATCCAACACCGCGGAGACACCGTCACGTGTTTCTCAACGCAGTGAATCCAGAACACACAGTTTCCTACTCCACACTGATGAGGCGCAAATACCCCAAAACAGCTGTCTGTGGATGGATACCATGTTTTGGTATAGGTGGTTTTCCTTTTGGATGCTGCCCTTCCCATGGTTGTTCCTTCCCGGTGAAAGACCTGGCTATTTATTGCTTGCGTTGAGAAACACGTGATGGTGTCTCCGCGGCTTTTCTACATGCATAACTGTGGGAAGCAGGCTGCTCATAACCATGACATCGGCAGTTGCGCGCTGTCGACAGAGCAGCCAAGAAGAACTGTTCTGTTGACGTGGAGCAACTAAATCTCTAAAAGGAGCGGTTGGTGGCCACGCTAAGCCAGCACAACAGGCAGTCACTTACCAACTACTAGACCCAGACAACCTCTCTAAAGTTCTCTCTGTGCCTGTGGCGAGTGTGCTGGCTCTTTCTAGTGCGGAGCTCTCAACAATTTACTTCTTCTTTTCCTTCCATCTCACACCATGAGGTTATAGGGCAGGAACGCCATAATATCGCCAGAAATGATGAGTATGGATAGAGACCAGAAATACTTCGGTTAGACACATTTCTGGATGCATGAATTTAAATACACCTTTCCGGTTGTATAAAGATTGATTTTTTTTTTTTTAACCATATATACATTTTAGCCCTGGGCAGTCTTTTGGATTAAAGATTTATCTTTTTGCCTTTTTGCATTCAGCAATTTCTTAGTGATTATGGACTTATTTGGGTCGGAGACGATGGTTCCTCCGAAGCTTCTGAACAGGAGACCCTCGATAGCAGTGCAGGTGACTAATGTTCTCTTGCAACCTCCAAATTCTGGAGCACAAGAAGTTGGAAACTGAAATATTTACATTTAAAAATGTTTTTTTTTTTGTGTAAATGCACAGGACCTTCTTCCTCCACTTTCCAACCAGATTTTGATCTGGTCCTTGAGAATCTGCGAGACTTGAATCTCCTGGGGGCAGAAGGCGTATCACATATCGAGTATAAAGAAGGGGCCGCACGTCTGAGGCTTCCTGAGCCCGTACCACTCACTTTATATAAAAATGGCATCATCTTGTTCAAAGGGCCATTTCGCTCCTACCAAGAGCCATCAACACAGGTACGAGAATTCCAGGCGAGTCAAATAAACGCCGGAGAAAAGAAGAGGCCGCCTGACTAACAAGCGCTGATGGTTCTTTATATATTGCAGCAATGTCTGAGAGATATCATGGACGGATACTTTCCTTCAGAATTACAAACACGCTTTCCTGATGGAGTTACTTTTCAGGTAAATAAGTGTGAATTATTTCCAAAATTACATTTCACCTAGGTGTTAAAGAGGTTGTTGAATGATTTTTTTAAAATATATTCATGGGGAGCAAAAATGTTAAAATAACAAATTCCAGTACTTCCGGATTCAAGAAGTATCGTTTCTCCTTGCGGAGAGTGATATGTTAAGCATGTCGAGGTGAGGAGACTTAAAGCCGTAATGCTCCTCTGGGAAATATGCAAATTATCTCTTCAGAGAGGAAGAGGACTAGAACTCTAGTGCCACCTATTGGAAGTAGCAATCCTAACAGTCAATGTCGACCCTTTAACGAGCCTTGTCACATGACTTAGGATAATAGCCAAACCAGAATCTCAATTTGCAGACATTTTATGTCTCCTCACCTCAACATGCTTATCTTGTCACTCTCCGCAAGGAGAAATGATACTTTTTGGATCCCGGTCGGACGCCTCTCAATCAGCCAAACCAGATCTCCACGTTGCACTGACGAGGGGCAGTACCCCGAAACACAGTGTCTGCAAATTGAGATTCTGGTTTGGCTATTATCCTAAGTCATGTGACAAGGCTCGTTAAAGGGTCGACATTGACTGTTCGGATTGCTACTTCCAATAGGTGGCACTAGAGTTCTAGTCCTCTTCCTCTCTGAAGAGACAATTTGCAGTACTTCTGTATGAAATCTCCGCTCTGCTCTGGCAGTGTCTGTGCATCCTGCAGTAATTCCCGCATGTCTATCATTCACACGACTGCAGCCACTGGTTCATTATTCACCCACATCACCGCTGAGTCTAGTAATTGGTTGCAACAGGAACATAAACGATAGATATGATTGTTGCAGGATCGGCAAAGACCATTGATTAAGGTAAGAAATGGAGCTGCCGGGTACATGAGTCGGCCAACTTATGCGCTAAGCATTCTCAATCTTTCGTATTTTATAGTGAAGTATTGCAACTCCCGTTTCATATTTCATGATTGCGTGCTATACCGCTACAGAGCGCTGCTGTATTTCTTGGTTATAGATGGTGATGGCTACTCTTATTAAGCACCTGTTCACACCAGTTTTCTGTTTGGATGTATCGGTCAGTCTTTTGATATTGCCATTGCTCCCTGTGGGGGTCACCATAGCAGCCGGTTTACTACTCATACTGACCACTTCATACATGTGGGTACATCACAGTGGGGGGTCGCAAAGCAAATGGGAGGAAGACAATGTCAGCTGTTCATTCCATGGCCAGAATGTAGAATTCAGAATGAAGCCGTGCTCCCATGTTCAATGTTTGGGTGACACATTGTTTTCTGGTTAGAGAGGTTGATGGTATTTTGATAGGCAGTAGAAATAATAGTAGGCGTTATCTATGGAGGGACGCCGGGGTGACAGAGAAGAGGTGGGACAGTGCTCAGCTTGGGTTTTGGTTTTCTAGAACCAGGGCTCTAAGGTTTAGCAGCAGATCTATGGATTAGGTAGGGCAATAAGGTAAGGAGAAATAAATATTTGCTAGTAGGTTGTTGCGGTTTGAGGATCGTAAAGGATACTAAGGACTAGGAGAGTAATAAGTGTGTGGGCAAACGTGAGCGTGGGGGAAAGGTCACCAAGCTGGGAGATGGAAGGATCTCCTTTATTACGACTTTCTTTCTTCACCTCCCCTTATATTTACCTTATCCATTGATTTATTTTTACTTACTTCTTTACACTCACACCCTTCTTTCTTTCTTTTTTTCTACTATCTCTTTATTCTTTGGTTAATTCTTTCTTTATTCTTCCTTTCCTGGTTTGTCCATGGCAATGGTAGTAGGTGGTACAATTATTTTGTCTAACTATGGTTAAGAATACAAGTGGAAATACGTTGAAACCTAAAGTGGACATTGACTGGTTATTTCCATTTTGAACTATATCGAGTGGGTGATGCACAATTGTTCTGGATTTTTTCTATTTGTTTTTTCTTTTATGCTTATGTGTTTTTAATATTAAAGGGAATCTGTCAGCAGTTTTTTTCCTATGTATTCTGAAAGCAGCATGATGTAGGGTGGGGGGGGGGGGCACAGATTCCCTCAATGTGTAATTTACACCCCAGGATTATCACTACAGGATACCCTGCCTCAGATTTCTGGAAAACGTCTAATGTGCATGTAACTGTCCTTAAAGTAGCCGCACTCATAGACCTTCATTTGTATACAGTCATGGCCGAAAGTGATTGAACAGCACACAAAAAAAATATCACCAAAAAAGGCAAATTGGGACATAATTTTATACAAAACCCCAAAATAGGTTGGACAAAATTATTGGCACCCTCAACGTAATATTTGGTTGCACAGCCTTTGGAATAAATAATTGCAATCAGTCTCTTACACCTCTCAAAAATTTGGAAATTTGGACAACAAACTGCTCCCGGTCTCTCATATTTGAAGTTAAGTAAATAAGGCAGCACACTGCAGCGCTAGAACATACAAACTTGAAAAACGAAATTTGAACTGCATTACTGCACTAGAAATATGAAAAATGAGAGCTTTTAGCGCATAAAAATGGCCAATTTTATGTGTACTTGGTAGCCCCGTTACGGCATCTCTCTTATACCAGGTCCTAAACTTGCCTTACCTCGCTGAGAATAAACGTCTCCATCTGAATGGGTACATGTGAAAACCTCTTACTGAATGTACCCATTCAGATGGAGACGTTTATTCTCAGCGAGGTAACGCAAGTTTAGGACCTGGTATAAGAGAGATGCCGTAACGGGGCTACCAGGTACACATAAAATTGGCCATTTTTATGCGCTAAAAGCTCTCATTTTTCATATTTCTAGTGCAGTAATGCAGTTCAAATTTCGTTTTTCAAGTTTGTATGTTCTAGCGCTGCAGTGTGCTGCCTTATTTACTTAACTATATACGAGTTGGCGACTCTAGGTTCAGCACCTGTTCACACTGAGTCTATGTTTGGATGTGCAGGTCAGGTTTTTGAAATGTATTCTCATATTTGAAGGGCACCTTCAACAATCTTAAGCTCGCTCCACGTGGGTTCAATGGGATTTAGATCCGGACTCATTGCTGCCACTTCAGAAGTCTCCAGCACTTTGTTTCCATCCATTACTGGATGTTTCTTGAAGTGTGATTGAAGACATTGTCCTACTGGATGGCCCCTGTTATGGACCTGGTGGTTAGGAGCACCCGGAACGACCTGATGGTTAAACTCACACAGGACAAGCTCTGGGAAGTGGGAGCTCTGCTGACCGCAACCCCTAATCCTATCACACAACTAGAAATAGCCGTGGAGCGTACCTAACATTGCCTAGACGCCTCTTCACAGCCTAAGAGCTAACTAGCCCTAGAGATAGAAAAAAAAAGCCTACCTTGCCTCAGAGAAATTCCCCAAAGGAAAAGGCAGCCCCCCACATATATTGACTGTGAGTAAAGATGAAAGTCACAAACACAAAAATGAAACAGGTTTCAGCAAAGGGAGGCCAGACTTACTAAACAGACTGAGGATAGGAAAGGAATCTTTGCGGTCAGCACAAAAAACTACAAAAGACCACGCAGAGTGTGCAAAAAGACCTCTGCACCGACTCACGGTGCGGAGGTGCCACTCTGCATCCCAGAGCTTCCAGCTAGCAAGGCAAAATCATTATAGCAAGCTGGACAAGGAAACAATGAACAAATAATTAACTAGCAGGGACTTAGCTTCTGCTGGAGTAGACAGGTCACCAGAAAGATCCAAGAGCGAACTGAACCAGTACAAGAACATTGACAGCTGGCATGGAGTAACGATCTGAGTGGAGTTAAATAGAGCAGCCAGCCAAAGAATAAACTACGTCACCTGTGGAAGGAACCTCAGAAGCAGCAGCTCCACTCACAGCCACCAGAGGGAGTCCATGGACAGAACTCGCCGAAGTACCATTCATGACCACAGGAGGGAGTTCGATAACAGAATTCACAACAGGCCCCATGACCTAGAACGCAAACCTGACTTTGACAATGGACGCTACATTGTGACCCAAAATCCTTTGGTAATCTTCAGATTTCATCATGCCTTGCATACAGTCAAGGCAGCAAAACAGCAAAACATTGTTGAACCTCCACCATATTTGACTGTTAGATACGATGTTCTTTTCCTTTTAGGCCTCATCCCGTTTTCCCTGTGTGCTCTATCAAATAGCTCTATCTTTGTCTCATCTGTCCGCAAGACTATTTCTTAGGATTTTACTTACTCTGGTACATTTGACTGGGGCGGCTTATCCACCATCCAGACTATTCTGCGTTGCAACGTCTCTTCAGTTTTTCTCTGCCGTCCACGTCCAGGGAGATTAACTACAATGGCATAGGTTGTAAACGTCTTGATTATGTTGTGCACCGTGGACAAAGGAGCATCAAGATCTCCGGAGATGGACTTGTGATCTTGAAATTGTTATTATTCAACAATTTTGGTTTTCAAGTCCTCAGTTTTCTTCTCCTGTATCTGTTCTCCAAAACATAATGCAAAGATTGAGTCAACTTCTCCCCTTTTTATCTGGTTTCAGGTGTGATTTTCATATTGTCCACACCTGTTATTTGCCACAGGTGAGTTTGAACGAGCATCACATGCTCGAAGCAAAGTTGTTTATCCTCAATTTGCCTTTTTTCTCTGTGTGCATTGGAACAACACAAAGAAACAAAGGAAATAAACATGTGTATAACAAAACATATGTAATGACAATAATTTTGTAGGAGAAATACTTCATTTTCTGCAACAATTTGAAGGGTGCCAACATTTTCGGTCATGCCTGTAGGAACCATATCCCCCATAAGGCTATGTGATCAGCTTAAACTATCAATTGGGATGATAGACTCCCTTTTAAGAACTGCCTTCAGTGTAAAAAACAAAAAAAAGTCCTGAAAGCGATGATATCCCAACAGAGCCCTGATCTTAACGTAATCTAGTCTGTGTGGGATTATATGAAGAAGACAGAAGGATCAGTACAAACCTACATCAACAGAAGATCGGTGATTAGCTCTCCAAGATGTTTGGAACCATCTCCCTGCCGAGTTCCTTCAAAAACTGTGTATAAGTGCACCAAGAAATATTAATGCTACTTTAAAAGCAAAGAGCGCAAAGAATGGTCACACCAAATATTAATTAGGTTTAGATTTCTCTTTTATTCATTCACTTAGCATTTTGTTAATTAATAAACATACCGTATATACTCGAGTATAAGCCGACCCGAGTATAAGCCGACTCCCCTAATTTTGCCACAAAAAACTGGGAAAACTTATTGACTCGAGTATAAGCCTAGGGTGGAAAATGCAGCAGCCACCGGTGAATTTCAAAATTAAAAATAGATGCTCCATACCGTTCATTATTGCCCCATAGCTGTGCCATATAGTGCTCTGCACCGTTCATTATGGCCCCATAGCTGTGCCATATAGTGCTCTGCACCGTTCATTATGGCCCCATAGCTGTGCCATATAGTGCTCTGCACCGTTCATTATTGCCCCATAGCTGTGCCATATAGTGCTCTGCACCGTTCATTATTGCCTCATAGATGTACCATAGAAAGGTGTGCCATATAGTGCTCTGCGCCGTTCAGTATTGCCCCATAGCTGTGCCATATAGTGCTCTGCACCGTTCATTCTTGCCCCATAGCTGTGCCATATAGTGCTCTGCGCCGTTCAGTATTGCCCCATAGCTGTGCCATATAGTGCTCTGCACCGTTCATTATTGCCCTATAGCTGTGCCATATAGTGCTCTGCACCGTTCATTATGGCCCCATAGCTGTGCCATATAGTGCTCTGCACCGTTCATTATGGCCCCATAGCTGTGCCATATAGTGCTCTGCACCGTTCATTATTGCCTCATAGATGTACCATAGAAAGGTGTGCCATATAGTGCTCTGCGCCGTTCAGTATTGCCTCATAGCTGTGCCATATAGTGCTCTGCACCGTTCATTCTTGCCCCATAGCTGTGCCATATAGTGCTCTGCGCCGTTCAGTATTGCCCCATAGCTGTGCCATATAGTGCTCTGCACCGTTCATTATTGTCCCATAGCTGTGCCATATAGTGCTCTGCACTGTTCATTATTGCCCCATAGCTGTGCCATATAGTGCTCTGCACCGTTCATTATGGCCCCATAGCTGTGCCATATAGTGCTCTGCACCGTTCATTATTGCCCCATAGCTGTGCCATATAGTGCTCTGCACCGTTCATTATTGCCCCATAGCTGTGCCATATAGTGCTCTGCACTGTTCATTATTGCCCCATAGCTGTGCCATATAGTGCTCTGCGCCGTTCATTATTGCCCCATAGCTGTGCCATATAGTGCTCTGCACCGTTCATTATTGCCCCATAGCTGTGCCATATAGTGTTCTGCACCGTTCATTATTGCCCTATAGCTGTGCCATATAGTGCTCTGCACCGTTCATTATGGCCCCATAGCTGTGCCATATAGTGTTCTGCACCGTTCATTATTGCCCCATAGCTGTGCCATATAGTGCTCTGCGCCGTTCATTATTGCCCTATAGCTGTGCCATATAGTGCTCTGCACCGTTCATTATTGCCCTATAGCTGTGCCATATAGTGCTCTGCGCCGTTCATTATTGCCCTATAGCTGTGCCATATAGTGCTCTGCACCGTTCATTATTGCCCTATAGCTGTGCCATATAGTGCTCTGCACCGTTCATTATTGTCCCATAGCTGTGCCATATAGTGCTCTGCACCGTTCATTCTTGCCCCATAGCTGTGCCATATAGTGCTCTGCACCATTCATTATTGCCCCATAACTGTGCCATATAGTGCTCTGCACCGTTCATTCTTGCCCCATATATGCTCCTTATAAAGCTGTGCACCGTTCATTCTTGCCTCATATATGCTCCTTATAAAGCTGTGCACCGTTCATTCTTGCCCCATATATGCTCCTTATAAAGCTGTGCACCGTTCATTCTTGCCCCATATATGCTCCTTATAAAGCTGTGCACCGTTCATTCTTGCCCCATATATGCTCCTTATAAAGCTGTGCACCATTCATTCTTGCCCCATATATGCTCCTTATAAAGCTGTGCACCGTTCATTCTTGCCCCATATATGCTCCTTATAAAGCTGTGCACCGTTCATTCTTGCCCCATATATGCTCCTTATAAAGCTGTGCACCGTTCATTCTTGCCCCATATATGCTCCTTATAAAGCTGTGCACCGTTCATTCTTGCCCCATATATGCTCCTTATAAAGCTGTGCACCGTTCATTCTTGCCCCATATATGCTCCTTATAAAGCTGTGCACCGTTCATTCTTGCCCCATATATGCTCCTTATAAAGCTGTGCACCGTTCATTCTTGCCCCATATATGCTCCTTATAAAGCTGTGCACCGTTCATTCTTGCCCCATATATGCTCCTTATAAAGCTGTGCACCGTTCATTCTTGCCCCATATATGCTCCTTATAAAGCTGTGCACCGTTCATTCTTGCCCCATATATGCTCCTTATAAAGCTGTGCACCGTTCATTCTTGCCCCATATATGCTCCTTATAAAGCTGTGCACCGTTCATTCTTGCCCCATATATGCTCCTTATAAAGCTGTGCACCGTTCATTCTTGCCCCATATATGCTCCTTATAAAGCTGTGCACCGTTCATTCTTGCCCCATATATGCTCCTTATAAAGCTGTGCACCGTTCATTCTTGCCCCATATATGCTCCTTATAAAGCTGTGCACCGTTCATTCTTGCCCCATATATGCTCCTTATAAAGCTGTGCACCGTTCATTCTTGCCCCATATATGCTCCTTATAAAGCTGTGCACCGTTCATTCTTGCCTCATATATGCTCCTTATAAAGCTGTGCACCGTTCATTCTTGCCCCATATATGCTCCTTATAAAGCTGTGCACCGTTCATTCTTGCCCCATATATGCTCCTTATAAAGCTGTGCACCGTTCATTCTTGCCCCATATATGCTCCTTATAAAGCTGTGCACCGTTCATTCTTGCCCCATATATGCTCCTTATAAAGCTGTGCACCGTTCATTCTTGCCCCATATATGCTCCTTATAAAGCTCTGCACCGTTCATTTTTGCCCCATATATGCTCCTTATAAAGCTGTGCACCGTTCATTTTTGCCCCATAGATGCTCCATATAAATCTGTGCCATTGCTGCTGCGGCTGTTGCAATAATAAAAAAAATAGCCATACTCACCTCTCTTGATTGCAGCTCCCGGCGTCTCGTTCCGGCGTCTCGTCCCGGCGTCTCTCTGCACTGACTGATCAGGCAGAGGGCGCCGCGCACACTATATGCGTCATCGCGCCCTCTGACCTGCACAGTCAGAGTGCAGAGACGCCGGGAAGACAGCGGCGCCGGGAAGATGGAGCGACGCCCGGCGTGTGGAACGCGGACAGGTGAATATAAAATACTCACCTAGTCCTGGCGCTCCTGACGCTGCCCCTGCCTGTCACACTGTCTCCGGGTGCTGCAGCTCTTCCTGTCAGCGGTCACTGGCACCGCTCAGAGGAATGAATATGTGGCTCCACCCCTATGGGAGTGGAGTCCATATTCATTTCTCTAATGAGCGGTCCCACGTGACCGCTGACAGGAAGAGCTGCGGCACCCGGAGACAGTGTGACAGGCAGGGGCAGCGTCAGGAGCACCAGGACTAGGTAAGTATGCCTCAGCGCCCTCTCCCCCTCACCCGCCGACCCTGCCGCCCACCGTGACTCGAGTATAAGCCAAGAGGGGCACTTTCAGCCCAAAAATTTGGGCTGAAAATCTCGGCTTATACTCGAGTATATACGGTAACTATTTAGGCTATGTGCACAAGTTGCGGATTTTGTTGCGTATCCGCAGCGTTTTTGAATGCGCGGAATTGCACCAAATCCGCAGTGTAGTGCACAATCAATATTAATCAGTGGGAAATCTAGAATTGGTGTGTGCAGATGCTGCGGAAAAATCAGCGCGGATTTGCAGCATTTTATTTTACGCAGCATGTCAATTCTTTTTGCGGATCTGCAGCGTTTCTGCACCCATTGACTTCCATTGAGTCAGTCAAATCTGCAGCAAATCCGCAGGTATAAAAAGGTTTTCGGTTTTGCTGGGGAGTTGCGTGCCAAAAACGCTGCAGGTAGGGAGGAGGAAGAGTGTGTGGGCGGAGACTGTGTGTGCATAGAAAATGTGCGTGTCTGTCTGCGGGTGTCTGTGTGTATCTGTGGGGGTCTGCGTGTATCTGTGTGTGTGTTTGTCTCTCTGTGTGTGCGGATCTGTGTAGGCAGCATTGTCTGATGGGACTACTGCTCCCATCCGTCTGTGTCTGCTGTCACTTATAACAGTGACAGCATTAGCCGATGATGGGGCTGTAATCCCATCAGACGATGCCTGTGTTCAATTGTAAAAAAAAAAACCATACAACATACAGTGCATACTCACCAAACACCTAGTCCCCGAAGCCCTCGTTCTCCTGTAACAAAAATAAAACAATAAACCAACAATATATTCCTGATCCGATGTAATCAATTTAATAACGAGTGTCTCATGATGATCCCCCATGTAGAACAGTAACCTCGGGAGATGTCACTGTTCTACAGGGCCTCCGGCGATGTACTGACAGGAGGTAATCCTCCGCAGTGTATCCCTCCGCCGCCGGGAGAGAGGTCACCTGAGCTCATGCTGTCACCGGCAAGGCTGTGTGAGAAAATTCTCACGCAGCGGAGCCGTAAAGTGAGAGCACAAACTCCGGTGACCTCTTCAGTGATGTACTGTAGGAGCCATTGTCTCCTGTCAGTGCATCGCAGAAGGCCCTGTAGAACAGGGAGAAGTCATCATGGAACACTCATTATTAAATTAATTACATCAGAACAGTTAGTATATGTGTTGGTTTATTTATTTTTTCTCAGGAGATCGAGGGCGTCACATGGTTTAGGTTTATAATAAACTAGCTGAAGAGCCCGGCGTTGCCTGGGCATATTAAATATCTGTGGTTAGTTATAGCACCTCACTTCTCTTATTATCCCATCACGCCTCTCATTTTCCCCCTCACATCTCTCATTTTCCCCCTCACATCTCTCATTTTCCCCCTCACATCTCTCATTTTCCCCCTCACTCCTCTCATTTTCCCCCTCACTCCTCTCATTTTCCCCCTCACTCCTCTCATTCCCCCCTAACATTTGTCATTTCGACCTCACATCTGTCATTTTCTGATCACTCCACTATTTTCCCTCACTCCTCTCATTTTGCACTCACACCTTTTCATTTTCACCTCACACCCCTCATTTTCACCTCACACCTCTCATTGTCCCCTCAGTATATACATGTTTGTCATCTCCCTTATATATAGTATACACCTGTATGTCATCTCCTGTATATAGTATATACCTGTATGTCATCTCTTCTGTATATACTATATACCTGTATGTCATCTCCTCCTATATATAGTATATACCTGTATGTCATCTCCTGTATATAGTATATACCTGTATGTCATCTCCCCTGTATATAGTATATACTTGCTGTATGTCATCTCCTCCTCTATATACCTATGTGTCATCTCCTCTTTTATATAGTATATACCTGTATATCATCTCCTGTATATAGTATATACGTGTCATCTCCTCCTATATATAGTATATACCTGTAAGTCATCTCCTCCTGTATATAGTATATACCTGTGTGTCATCTTCTGTATATAGTATATACATGTGTGTCATCTCTTCCTATATATAGCATATACCTGTATGTCATCTCCTCCTGTATATAGTATATACCTGTGTCATCGCCTCCTGTATATAGTATATATGTGTGTGTCTTCTCCCCTTTATATAGTATATACCTGCGTGTCATCTCCTGTATATAGTATATATCTGTGTGTCATCTCCTCCTGTATTAGACCTCGTTCACACGTTATTTGCTCAGTATTTTTACCTCAGTATTTGTAAGCTAAATTGGCAGCCTGATAAATCCCCAGCCAACAGGAAGCCCTCCCCCCTGGTAGTATATATTAGCTCACACATACACATAATAGACAGGTCATGTGACTGACAGCTGCCGTATTTCCTATATGGTACGGTTGTTGCTCTTGTAGTTTGTCTGCTTATTAATCAGATTTTTATTTTTGAAGGATAATACCAGACTTGTGTGTGTTTTAGGCTACGTTCACATTAGCGTTTTGCGGGGCTGCGTCGGGCGCAGCCACGGCGACGCATGCGTCATGCGCCCCTATATTTAGCATGGGGGCGCATGGACATGCGTTGTCTTGCGTTTTGTGACGCATGCGTCATTTTTGGCGCAAGCGTCAGGGCGCAGAGGACGCAGCAAGTTGCATTTTTTTTGCGTGGTATATGTGTTCAAGCACGTGGTAGTGTGTGGCGCATTTTGTGTGTGTGTTCATATCCCCGTGTGTGGTGAGTATCCCATGTCGGGGCCCCACCTTAGCAACTGTACGGTATATACTCTTTGGCGCCATCGCTCTCATTCTTTAAGTCCCCCTTGTTCACATCTGGTAGCTGTCAATTTGCCTCCAACACTTTTCCTTTCACTTTTTCCCCATTGTGTAGATAGGGGCAAAATTGTTTGGTGAATTGGAACGCGCAGGGTTAAAATTTCGCCTCACAACATAGCCTATGACGCTCTCAGGGTCCAGACGTGTGACTGTGCAAAATTTTGTGGCTGTAGCTGCGACGGTGCAGATGCCAATCCCGGACATACACACATTCATTCAGCTTTATATATTAGATATACCTGTAAGTCATCTCCCCTGTATATAGTATATACCTGTATGTCATCTCCTCCTGTATATAATATATAGCTGTATATCATCTCCCCTGTATATAGTATATACCTGTATGCCATCTCCTCCTGGCTGTCAATTTGCCTCCAACACTTTTCCTTTCACTTTTTCCCCATTATGTAGATGGGGGCAAAATTGTTTGGTGAATTGGAACGCGCGGGGTTAAAATTTTGCCTCACAACATAGCCGTGTGACTGTGCAAAAGTTTGTGGCTGTAGCTGCGACGGTGCAGATGCCAATCCCAGACATACACACACACACACACACACACACACACACATACACATACACACACACACATACATACACACACACATTCAGCTTTATATATTACATATGGGAAACTGTGGTGTTTTATTTCATTAAAATACTTTATTCTGGCTGTGTCTTTATTTAACCTATAACAACTATTACAACTATATTATTAGTAATGGATAGGTGTCTTATTAACACCTCTCCATTACTAAGCAGGGCTTGATGTCAACTTACAATACAAAGGTGACATCAACCCCACAACACTTACCCCACTTGCCACTGCTACAGGGCAAGTTGTAAGAAAGAGGCTAAGTGCCGGAATTAGCGCATCTTAGAGATGCGCCATTTCTGGGTGGCTGAGAGCTGGTGTTTGTATCCGGGGGGCAATATCCATGGCCCCTTCCTAGGCTATTAATATCAGCCTGCAGCTGTCTTCATAACTTTTCTGGTTAATTATAGGGAGACCCCACAACATTTTTTTGGGGGGCTTCCCCTATTTTAATAGCCAGTAAAGGTTAAATATACAGCTGTGAGCTGATATTAATAGCCTGGGAAGCTCCATGGGTATTACACCCTTCCCTGGCTATAAACATCTGCCCCAGTCGCTGGCTTTCCCTCTCTGGTTTGGAAAATTGCACGGGTGCCCACGCCATTTTTTTTCTGTTATTTTTTTTTTTAATTAAACAGATATTGTGTTTAAGGCCAGGGTCACACTTGCGAGAAACTCACACAAGTCTCGCATCTCAATACCCGGCACTGCCGCCAGTAATCGGGACCGAAGTGTGCGGCTGCATGTATTTCTATGCAGTTAAATGCTTCTGTCCGAATGACGGCGGCAGTGCCAGGTATTGAGGTGAGAGACTCGTGAGAGTTTCTCGCAAGTGTGACCCCGGCCTAATGCAGATTTTGTGTGTGTGTGTGTCTTTATTTAACTCTTTATGTACCATTTTATTAATGTATATACTTGAGTATAAGCCGACCCCCCTAATTTTGCCACAAAAAAACTGGGAAAACTTAATGACTCGAGTATAAGCCTAGGGTGGAAAATGCAGCAGCTACCGGTAAATGTCAAAAGTAAAAATAGATACCAATAAAAGTAAAATTAATTGAGACATCAGTAGGTTAAGTGTTTTTGAATATCCATATTGAATCAGGAGCCCCATATAAAGTTTATGATGGCCCCATAAGATGCTCCATATTAAAATATGCCCCATATAATCCTGCATAAAGGTTAATAATGGCCCCATAAGATGCTCAATAGACACATTTGCCCAATATAATGCTGCACAAATGTTGATTATGGCCCCATAAGATGTTCCATAAAGACATTTGCCCCATATAGTGCTACACAAACGTTATGGCCCCACAGATGCTCTATACAGACTCTTGCCCCATTTGCTGCTGCTGCGATAAAAAAAAAAAAATAAATCACATACTCACCTCTCCGTCGCTCAGGCCCCCGGCACTTTCAATAGTCACCTGACTTCGTTCCGGCGCCGCTCCATCTTCAGCGTCTTCTGCACTGACGTTCAGGCAGAGGGTGCGCACTAACCACGTCACCGCGCACTCTCAGCGCCACTGCAGAAGACGCTGAAGATGGAGCGGCGCCGGAACGAGGACAGGTGAATATCGCGCAGCGCTCCCCGTTATACTCACCTGCTCCTGGCGCGGTCCCTGCTTCCCCGGCGCTGCAGCTTCTTCCTGTATTGAGCGGTGACCGTTACCACTCATTACAGTAATGAATATACGGCTCCACCCCTATGGCTACCCCTATGGTAGGCTTCATTGCCTACCAATCCACGTTGAGACAACATAAGGCTGGGCTGAGTGTAATCCTCCTGTATGTTTCCTTGTTCCATGTCCTCGTGCTCCGCCTACAATGCATCCTCTTTTATTGTGAGCAGAGAGTTTTTCAGTATGCAGAGAAGCGGGATGGTGATGCTAATTATGGCGTCATCGCCGCTCACCATCTTGGTTGAGTCCTCAAAGTTTCGGAGGATTTTACATACCGTATATACTCGAGTATAAGCCGACCCGAGTATAAGACGACCCCCATTCCCTAATTTTGCCACAAAAAATTGGGAAAACTTAATGACTCGAGTATAAGCCTAGGGTGGAAAATGCAGCAGCTACCGGTAAATGTCAAAAATAAAAATAGATACCAGTAAAATTAATTGAGACCTCAGTAGGTTAAGTGTTTTTGAATATCCATATTGAATCAGGAGCCCCATATAATGCTCCATAAAGTTTATGATGGGCCCCATAAGATGCTCCATACAAAATACGCCCCATATAATCCTGCATAAAGGTTAATAATGGCACCATAAGATGCTCCATAGACACATTTACCCCATATAATTGTTATCATCCACCTCTCGTGTCTCCCCTTTTCCTCATAGTTTGTAGCTTGCGAGCAGGACCCTCATTCCTCCTGGTATCTGTCTTGAACTGTATTTCTGTTATGCTGTAATGTCTATTGTCTGTACAAGTCCCCTCTATAATTTGTAAAGCGCTGCGGAATATGTTGGCGCTATATAAATAAAAATTATTATTATTATTATATAATGCTGCACAAATGCTGATTATGGCCCTATAAGATGCTCCATACAGACACTTGCCCCATATACCGTAATGATCCACAAACGTTAATTATGGCCCCATACAGACACTTGCTATAGTGCTGCACAAACGTTATGGCCCCATACAATGCTGCACAAAAGTTATGGCCCCATACAGTGTTGCACAAAAGTTATGGCCCCATATAGTGCTGCACAAACGTTATGGCCCAATATAGTGCTGCACAAATGTTGTGGCCCCATATAGTGCTGCACAAACGTTATGGCCCCATACAGTGCTGCACAAACGTTATGGCCCCTTATAGTGCTGCACAAATGTTATGGCCCCATACAGTGCTGCACAAACGTTGTGGCCCCATATAGTGCTGCACAAATGTTGTGGCCCCATATAGTGCTGCACAAACGTTGTGGCCCCATATAGTGCTGCACAAACGTTATGGCCCCATATAGTGCTGCACAAACGTTATGGCCCCATATAGTGCTGCACAAATGTTATGGCCCCATACAGTGCTGCACAAAAGTTATGGCCCCATATAGTGCTGCACAAACGTTGTGGCCCCATATAGTGCTGCACAAACGTTATGGCCCCATATAGTGCTGCACAAATGTTGTGGCCCCATATAGTGCTGCACAAATGTTATGGCCCCATATAGTGCTGCACAAATGTTATGGCCCCATATAGTGCTGCACAAATGTTGTGGCCCCATATAGTGCTGCACAAAAGTTATGGCCCCATATAGTGCTGCACAAATGTTATGGCCCCATATAGTGCTGCACAAATGTTATGGCCCCATATAGTGCTGCACAAATGTTGTGGCCCCATATAGTGCTGCACAAAAGTTATGGCCCCATATAGTGCTGCACAAATGTTATGGCCCCATATAGTGCTGCACAAATGTTGTGGCCCCATATAGTGCTGCACAAACGTTGTGGCCCCATATAGTGCTGCACAAACGTTATGGCCCCATATAGTGCTGCACAAACGTTATGGCCCCATATAGTGCTGCACAAATGTTGTGGCCCCATATAGTGCTGCACAAACGTTATGGCCCCATATAGTGCTGCACAAATGTTGTGGCCCCATATAGTGCTGCACAAATGTTATGGCCCCATATAGTGCTGCACAAACGTTATGGCCCCATATAGTGCTGCACAAATGTTGTGGCCCCATATAGTGCTGCACAAATGTTATGGCCCCATATAGTGCTGCACAAATGTTGTGGCCCCATATAGTGCTGCACAAATGTTATGGCCCCATATAGTGCTGCACAAACGTTATGGCCCCATATAGTGCTGCACAAATGTTGTGGCCCCATATAGTGCTGCACAAATGTTATGGCCCCATATAGTGCTGCACAAATGTTATGGCCCCATATAGTGCTGCACAAATGTTGTGGCCCCATATAGTGCTGCACAAATGTTATGGCCCCATATAGTGCTGCACAAACGTTATGGCCCCATATAGTGCTGCACAAATGTTGTGGCCCCATATAGTGCTGCACAAATGTTATGGCCCCATATAGTGCTGCACAAATGTTGTGGCCCCATATAGTGCTGCACAAATGTTATGGCCCCATATAGTGCTGCACAAACGTTATGGCCCCATATAGTGCTGCACAAATGTTGTGGCCCCATATAGTGCTGCACAAATGTTATGGCCCCATATAGTGCTGCACAAATGTTATGGCCCCATATAGTGCTGCACAAACCTTATGGCCCCATAGATGCTCCATACAGACGCTTGCCCCATTTGCTGCGATAAAAAAATAAAAATAAATCACATACTCACTTCTCCCACATCACGTCCAAGGGACGCTTCTATATCTTCCTTATGGAAATTGTTACTGAAGAAGGCCAAGCATTGAGGCCGAAACGTTTATTTTGATGACTACAATAAATTACAAAAAACTCCATTTAAGTTGAGTGCCTAAGTTTATCTTTCACTATATTTCTGGCAATTGTGTCTCATCATCGTCCACCTCTTGTGACACTTTTCCACCATCGCCTTCATGTGACTGGGGGCTGGTCAAAGCTTTGGGCAGCTCGACATGTGATCTCATCTTTCCCCACTTGAAGTTGACCGGCAGAGATTTCTGAATCTTGAAATAGAAAACCGAACAGCTCTTCAGAGTGTCCAAGTGTGGGATCAGTTGTCTCAGGGCACTCGGCATGGTGGGAGGAAGGAGGATCAAGGTGAGGAATATCCTGGCTACTCTCACGGCTACTCAGACTTGACTGTGTGGAAGACAAGGTGGTGGTGATGGCTAAGTGACTGGAAGCATAATCCGCTGTCCAACCAACAACCGTTTCACACTGCTCTGGCTTCAGTAGTGATGTGCTGCGGTTCCCCAGAAACTGGGACAGGAAGGTCGAGCGAGAAGATGTGGGTCTTTGTTGTTGTCCACTTTCACCTTGCCCACGGCCTCGTCCTCTGGATGCACCATCAGCATCACGTCCACTTCCCCGTCCCTTGCCCCTTGCCTTAACCATTTTAAATGGACTACTGCACTTTTTCAAATGCTCAACACAAATGTCTTTATTAGTAGCGAAATAATATGTGATCAGTATGCCTGCAAATCTACGATTTTTCAAACCCAAACACCAGGCAGGCCTCAGCCTGACCTAACAGACTGTATTCATTTTTTTTCGGTGAATTTAAAACACCAAAAAAAAAAAGAGGCACAAGGGTAGCACACACAACTATGCTACATATGCTTGACAAACTATCACTTTTCAACAGGCCTCAGTCTGACAGAACAGACTGTATATTTTACCGAAGAGTGACCATCAGACACTCCACCGGATACGTAGCCCTCCGGATTAGATGTCCAATTCAGTCCACCAATAGATCGGAGTTCTCCGCTTTCATCCGCACATATGAGAAAAATTTCTCTGGGTCTCCTCGGAGCTCAGCTCTATGTGCAGTGTAGAAAACACCCCACGTGTCATTCTCTGTGCAGTGATGGGGTGGATGCACAAACGCTGTCGGTGCAAACGCATGATGCGTTGTCTCTCTCGCTCCTTCTCCAGAACAATTATTTTCAAGCGATTCGCCTCCATAGTGAAATCCACGTTGATCTTCAGAATATTTGCAATAGCGACATCCATCTTGCTCTCCAAACACTTGCTCCTCTACAACCTGTCACTGATGGGCTATAGGAAAACTGTATATATAGTTTTCAGGGGGCCAATCACATTTTGGAGCCTTCCAGGGGCGTTTTTAAAAACCGGATCCGTTCCATACGGTTTTCACAAATTATGCCAGATACGCGGCGCGACGCCGGAATCGGCAAGGTGCCAAAAACCTGATGTGTGAAAGTAGCCTTAAACAGCTGGTGCAAGCCCAGCAGCAGCAACAACAATAGCTGGCATGGCAGAAGACGAATAAGCTGCTTATACAACAGATCCAGCAGCAGCGCCGTCAACAGCAGCAGTTTGATTTACTCGCACAGTTGGTTTGTGCCACGGCCGCAGCTCCGACTTCAAGGTCAGTTGATGATTTTTCCATTCAGAAGGTGGTAAGGAGAGCCCTGCAGAAAATGACCGAGGGTAACAAAATAGTCCAATGGGTGCTAGACTCAGGGAATTCGGTGACCTTCATGGGGGCCACACTTCCTCTTCAGCTGATCTCTGGGAAGAAGGATTGCATCCACTGCATTCTCAGTGATGCTAAACACTATCCAGTGGCCAGAGTGGACATTGAAATGGCCCAAGTTACTGAGTCCCATGAGGTCGGGTTGGTCCAGGACATACTTCACTCCATTATCATAGGTTGGGACTTTTGTTTGTTTTGGGATTTGTGGGAGAAAAGACAGGGCTCGGTTGTTCCAATGAGTGATGGATCACCCCTAAGGAATTGTCACCACACCCAGAGTCTGACGACTTTCCCTTCTGTGTCTTTGTGAGGGATGAGGAGTTAGTGTCCCCAGAAACCAACATTCCTGGATTAGGGGTGACCGGTGAAAATTTTGGGTTCCTCCAACATAGAGACCTAACTCCAAAGGAGGCGTTCAATAATGTAACTGTCTTTAACAACATAGCACATGAGCCAGAGGCTGACACCAGATTTCCCTATTTTATGTTGAGTGGGGACCAGGTTACTAAGGTGAGGGAACAAATAGTGGAAAAATTGTTGGTAGCAGGACCCTATAGATGGAGGGTGTTGGACATTGCCAATTCACATGTCGTAAGTGGCCATCTGGGGATAGACAAAACTCAAGAACGGGGCATGTGGAGGTTCTATTGACCCGATTGTCACAGAGAATCCTTAGTTTTGCAGGTCCTGTCCCACCTGCCAGAAACCACTTCCACCTCTCACTTTCTAAGTCCCTTAGTGCCATTACCCATCATAGTAGTTCCATTCAAGTGAATTGCCAAGAATTTGGTTGGTCTCCTGGTTAAATCTACTTGTGGCCATCAATATATATTGGTCATCCTTGACCATGCTATGGCAGACCCTGAAGCAATTCCCCTGAGAAACTCCTCTGCAAAAAGTATATCCCGTAAGTTGGTCCACTTTTTTTCCCAGACAGGATTACTGAGGGACATCAGGACTGACCAAGGAACACCCTTTTATGAGTAAGGTGATTAGGGAACTGTGTAAGACCTTGCACATTATACAACTGAAGACATTAGTGCACCATCCCGAGACGGATGGCCTTGTGGGAAGGTTCAATAAAATATTGAAGAGTATGCTTAGGAAGGTCCTAGAAAAAGACGGTAGAGACTGGGACTCCTACCATATCTGTTGTAGTCTATCCGGTAGCTTCCACAATCCTCTACCGCATTCTCTCTGTTTGAACTTTTGTATGGCTTGACATCTGCAGGTTCTCCTTGATGTAGAACCTGCAGATGTCAAGGAACCCAGGGAAGCTGAAGTCACTCCCCACCAAAGCATCATCATGCACATTGCCCAGATGCAGGAGAGGATTGCAAAAGCGATGCCCATCGAAAAAAGACATCGCCTCCAGGCACAAGAGGCTCAAGCTAGGATCTACTACGGGTCAGCCAGGGTGGGGCAGTTCAGCACTGGGGACCGAGTCCTCATACGAATTCCCACTGTGGAGAGTTAAGTTCTTGGCCAAATGGCAAGGCCCCTATGAGGTGGTGAAGTGAACAAGGTTACAACCAGGAACACAAAAACCATACCAAGTGTACCACGTCAATCTTAGCAAGCTGTGGCAAGACAATGAGCCCTTTGAAGCTTCATATTTGCTGGTTAATCCTATAGCAAATGAAGGAGTCACAATATTGGAGATGCTGTTGAAAACCCAAAAAACAGCAGTGTTGGAAGTTGCAGCAGTACAGGGACCCGTTCGCAGATTTGCCAAGGTGTACAAGGGTCATAGAACTTGAGGTACTGATGGAATCCTATGTGCAGGTGAACTTGAAACCCTATCGAATGCCCGATTCCTGGCGAGAGCTGATCTCCAAGGAAGTAAAGCTTATGCTGAATCTCGGAGGCATTGAGGAATACAAGATCAGGCGCTCTAACCCGATTGTCCTGGTTCCAAAACCTGATGGCGAATGGAGGTTCTGTAATGATTATTCGATTCTGTGTGTTGCTTGGCTGATCGAGAGACTTACCACCTTGGATTTAATGAAAGGATATTAGCAAATCCCCATGTTTCAAATAGCCAAGGAGAAGACGGCTTTCTCTACACCCAACGGTTGCTTCTGGATGGTGTTTGGACTGCATGGAGCCGTGGCCACCTTCAAGAGGCCATAGACTGGATCCTCGCACCCCATATGAGTTATGCCACGGATTACCTAGACCATATTTTAATCTTCAGTCTGTATTGGATAAGTCATCTTTGCGAAAGATCCAGGCGGTGTTTGATGCTTTCAGGAAAGCTGGATTTTCTATAAATAAGAAAAAAATGTGCCATCGGGAAAGAAGAGGCCGGATACCTAAGATATGTAGTAGGTAGTGGCGAGATCAAACCCCAGATCAGTATAATGGACACAATCCAAAACTGGCCAAGACCACTCCCAAAGGAGCAAGTTAGAGTCTTTCTGGGAATCGTGGTGTACTATAGGAGGTTCATGTCAAGCTTTGCCATGATGGCCGCAACTCTGACTGACCTCCTTAAGGGGACGAAATCTGCTATGGTCAAATGAACTGCAGAGGCAGAGAAGGAATTTGTACTCTAGACATACGCCTTCACAAGTCGGTTTAGGAGCAGTAATTTCTCAAAGATAAACGGAGAGGATCATCCCATTTTCTACCTGAGTAGGAAGCCGTTGGCATGTTAGAAAAATTATTCCATTGTAGAAAAAGAATTTTTGGCCATAAAGTAGGCGGTGGACTCATTACGATACAATCTGTTAGGGCAAAAATTTATATCAGACCATGCCCCACTCAAGTGAATGATGGAGACAAGAGGAAAAGTGCTCTACTTACCCTCTGGTTTCTAGTTCTGCAGGATTTCAGCTTTGATGTGGAACATAGAGCCGGAAAGCTGCATGGTAATGCCAATGCCCTCTCAAGAACCATGTGTCTAGTGGTAGAAGGAGCCAAGCCCAATGGCTTTAGGTAGAGGGCTAGGTATGCAAGGTGGCTACTGGACACATAGTTGAATGGAGGTGTGTATCATTGAGGTGGTTGTCCTCTGTGATGTAAAACTGGAGTAATGCTCTAGTGCACATACAGTAGTGTTCAAAATAACAGCAGTCTGTTCAAAAATATGAGTTCATCACAAAATCTTATACTACTTTTTATTTCCATGCATTGGAAACATTGCACGCTGTTTTCTAATTCCAAACATGATGAGAAATGTATATAATTTACTTTACAGAAAATCACAAAAAATGAACATTGGGCTGTTCTAAAAAAAATAACAGTATCTGCTAACGCGCTCCGTTACCGCTGCTATTAACCCTGTGTGTCGCCAACTATTTACTATTGATGCTGCCTATGCAGCATCAATAGTAAAAATATATCATGTTAAAAATAATAAAAAAACATAAAACCTGCTATACTCACCCTCCGCCGCCTTTCTCGCTCCTCGCCACGCTCCCGGGACCGCTCCATTGCAAGCGGCAACTTCCGGTTCCAGGGCTGGTGTGCGACAAGGACCTGCCGTGATGTCACGGTCATGTGACCGCGATGTCATCATAGGTCCTGCTCACACCAGCCCTGGGACCACCGGAAGCTGCCGCTTGCAATGGAGCGGTCCCAGGAACGTGGCGAGGAGCGGGAAAGGCGGTGGAAGGTAAGTATAGCAGGACTTCAACGGGCTATAGGTGAGTATATGGTTATTTATTTTTTTAAGTCTCTATCCTACGTGGCTCTGTGCTGGGCAATATACTACGTGACTGGGCAATACATTACGTGGCTCTGCTATATACTATGTGGCTGGGCAATATACTATGTGGCTGGGCAATATACTACGTGACTGGGCAATATACTATGTGGCTGGGCAATACGTCACTGGGCAATATACTACGTGACTGGGCAATATACTACATGACTGGGCAGTATACCGAACTACGTGGGCTGTGCTATATACTATGTGGCTGGGCAATACGTGACTGGGCAATATACTACGTGGCTGGGCAATATACTACGTGACTGGGCAATATACCGTACTACGTGGGCTGTGCTATATACTATGTGGCTGGGCAATACGTGACTGGGCAATATACTACATGGCTGGGCAATATACTACATGGCTGGGCAATATACTACGTGGCTGGGCAATATACTACGTGGACATGCATATTCTAGAATACCCGATGCGTTAGAATCGGGCCACCATCTAGTATTTATATAATTGCCTCGTAATGTTTTAATTTCCTGTTCTGTCCAGATGTCACCGTATCCCAGAATTTCACTCGGAGGAAGTTCACCGACCGCCATACTGGGACACCCAAGTGATAGGTGTCTCAATATGGAAACTGCTGCTGGTACCAACCTATTGCGCGGAACACCATTGCACCGCACACAAACCCACACACTCACGCAGCCTCTTGTGCAGTATCACTAGCGGAACACAGTCGCAAACACGCCGCCGCTGGGATCAGCCGAATGATTCACTAACTGCCGCCATCTTTGTACAGGAGGAGCGCAAGCGCAGTTTTAATGTGACCGCCGCTATCTGCACAAAGATGGCGGCGGTCTGATTTACTGCGCCTTCGCGAATTATGCGCAGGTGCAGTGAATCATTCAGCTGATCCCGGCAGCAGATGTGCAACGTGTCTACAGGCAGAGGAAGCCGGTCACATTAAAGGGATTTTCCCACGAACGAAAGTACATTTTAAAAATTGACTGTGTCTGATCGTGTACAGAGCATAGCACATCTCCTGGGCAGGGGAGGAAGCAAAAGACAATACTGACATTACATCAGGAGATCGCATAGGATACAATTTGTGAGGTAACATATTTCACTGACTGTTTTTAAAAAATATTTTTAAAAAATGTAAAGTTTTTAAAAAATTTACATTTACCGTACATGTGTAAAAAAAAAATAAAAATAAAAAAAAATTTCCTAAATAAAGAAAAAAAATATTGTTCCAATAAATAGGTTTCTTTAGCAATAAAAGTACACATATTTAGTATCGCCGCGTTCGTAACGACCCGACCTATAAAACTGTCCCACTATTTAACCCCTTCAGTGAACACCGTAAAAAAAAAAAATGAGGCAAAAAATGACGCTTTGTTATCATACCGCCAAAAAGTGGAATAACACGCGGTAAAAAAGACGGATATAAATAACCATGGTACCGCTGAAAACGTAATCTTGTCCCATAAAAACGAGCCTCCATACGGCGTCATCAGCAAAAAATAAAAAAGTTATAGTCCTCAGAATAAAGCAATGCAAAAATTATTATACAATAAAAACTATTTTATATAAGAAATAACAGCGCCAAAACATAAAAAAATATAAATGAGGTATCTCTGTAATCGTACTGACCCGAAGAATAAAACTGCTTTATCAATTTTACCAAACGAGGAACGGTATAAACGCCCCTCCCCCTCCCCCCCCCAAAAAAAAAAAAAGAAATTCATGAATAGCTGGTTTTTGGTCATTCCGCCTCACAAAAATCAGAATAAAAAGTGATCAAAAAATGTTACGTGCCCAAAAATGGTACCAATAAAACCGTCAACTCGTCCCGCAAAAAACTAAACCTCACATGACTCTGTGGACCAAAATATGGAAAATTATAGCTCTCAAAATGTGGAGACACAAAAACTATTTTTTGCAAGAAGAAGCATCTGTCAGTGTGTGACGGCTGCCAATCATAAAAATCTGCTAAAAAATCTGCTAAAAAACCCGCTATAA
Organism: Ranitomeya imitator; assembly: GCF_032444005.1. Classification (NCBI taxonomy): domain Eukaryota; kingdom Metazoa; phylum Chordata; class Amphibia; order Anura; family Dendrobatidae; genus Ranitomeya; species Ranitomeya imitator. Next base: position 14,706,628 of record NC_091284.1, on the reverse strand, counting down.
AAGTAAATCAAACCCCCCTTCATCACCCCCTTAGTTAGGGAAAAATAATCAAATTTAAAAAATGTATTTATTTCCATTTTCCCGTTAGGGTTGGGGCTAAAGTTAAGATTAGGGTTGGGGCTAAAGTTAGGGTTTGGATTACATTTACGGTTGGGATTAGGGTTAGGGGTGTGTGTGTGGGTTAGAGGTGTGTTTAGGGTTACTGTTGGGATTAGGGTTAGGGATGTGTTTGGATTAGGGTTTCAGTTATAATTGGGGGGTTTCCACTGTTTAGGCACATCAGGGGCTCTCCAAACGCGACATGGCGTCCGATCTCAATTCCAGCCAATTCTGCGTTGAAAAAGTAAAACAGCGCTCCTTCCCTTCCGAGCTCTCCCAAGTGCCCAAACAGGGGTTTACCCCAACATATGGGGTATCAGCGTACTCAGGACAAATAGGACAACAACTTTTGGGGTTCAATTTCTCCTGTTACCCTGTTGGGAAAATACAAAACCGGGGGCTAAAAAATAATTTTTGTGGAAAAAAAAAGATTTTTTATTTTCATGGCTCTGCGTTATAAACTGTAGTGAAACACTTAGGGGTTCAAAGCTCTCACAACACATGTAGATAAGTTCCTTAGGGGGTCTACTTTCCAAAATGGTGTCACTTGTGGGGGGTTTCAATGTTTAGGCACATCAGGGGCTCTCCAAACGCAACATGTCGTCCCATCTCAATTCCAGTCAATTTTGCATTGAAAAGTCAAACGGCGCTCCTTCGCTTCCGAGCTCTGCCATGCGCCCAAACAGTGGTTTACCCCCACAAATGGGGTATCAGCGTATTCAGGACAAATTGGACAACAACTTTTGGGGTCCAATTTCTCCTGTTACCCTTGGTAAAATAAAACAAATTGGAGCTGAAGTAAATTGTTTTGTGAAAAAAAAGTTAAATGTTCATTTTTTTGTAAACATTCCAAAAATCCCTGTGAAACACCTGAAGGGTTAATAAACTTCTTGAATGTGGTTTTGAGCACCTTGAGGGGTGTAGTTTTTAGAATGGTGTCACACTTGGGTATTTTCTATCATATAGACCCCTCAAAATGACTTCAAATCTGATGTGGTCCCTAAAAAAAATGGTGTTGTAAAAATGAGAAATTGCTGGTCAACTTTTAACCCTTATAACTCCCTAACAAAAACAAATTTTGGTTCCAAAATTGTGCTGATGTAAAGTAAACATGTGGGAAATGTTACTTATTAAGTATTGTGTGTGACATATCTCTGTGATTTAAGGTCATGAAAAATCAAAGTTGGAAAATTGCGAAATTTTCTACATTTTTGCCAAATTTCCTTTTTTTTTTACAAATAAACGCAGGTAATATCAAAGAAATTTTACCACTATCATGAAGTACAATATGTTACGAGAAAACATGGTCAGAATCATCAGGATCCGTTGAAGCGTTCAGAGTTATAACCTCATAAAGGGACAGTGGTCAGAATTGTAAAAATTGGCCCGGTCATTAACGTGCAAACCACCCTTGGGGGTATAGGAGTTAAAGGGGTCCCACTGAGACTCTTTTGCCCGGGGCCCTCAACAAAATGGAGCCGACCCTGGCTTCACTGATTGTTTGCGCCTGGCTGTGCATGACCAATCAGCGACAGGCGCAGTCCGGCCTCGAATTGGCGCGGGATTTGAACCACGCTTCGCTGAATTGTCGCGCCCGGCCGGCCGAATCCTGTGTATTCATTGCATTATTCTTAAATCTTCATAAATAAACTACATACATATTCTAGAAAACCCAATGCGTTAGAATCGAGCCACCATCTAGTGCATGTATATGTACCCTGCTGTATATATACAGATAGGAGGGTCCTGGGTATGCAGGGATAGTGGGCAGCACTGACCGATACCAAGTGATATACTGCTCTGGCAAAAATTAAGACACCACCACATCAAATCCCTGTCATGGCCACCCAAGGTCCAGACCTGAACCCCATTGAGAACCTCTGGAATGTAATCAGGAGGGTGACGGATAGTCACAAGCCATCAAACAAAGAAGAACGGCCGACATTACTGTACCAGGAGCAGTGAGAAAGACTGGTGGAAAGCTGCCGAGACGCAGGAAAGCTGTTATTAAAAATCATGGTTGTTCCACAACATATTGATTTCTGGGTTAAAACATTAGTATTGTTATTTCTAAATGATTATGAACTTTGTTTTCTTTGCATTATTTGAGATCTGGAAGCACTGTGGGTTTTTTTTTTTTATTTTGACCATTTCTCATTGTCAGAAAAAAATACAAAAGTTATTGCTTGGAAATTCGGAGACCTGTTGTCAGTTTATAGAATAAATGAACAATTTACATTTTACTCAAAAATATAAAGAGAAAAATCAGACAAACTGAACATTTTGTAGTGGTCTCAATTTTTGCCAGAGCTGTATGTTGAGTGCTGCCCACATGCTAAGCCATGCCTACCCATCTGACACAGCCTGCCAGCCCACAAGCCCCGCCCATTTGACACAGCCTGCCAGCACACAAGCCCCACCCATTTGACACAGCCTGCCAGCCGTCCATTAGCAAGACGGAGGCCAAAAGACTATTAGTATAAAATAATTAAATGAACCAGCAGCTTATTATCTGTTCTTCTCAGGTTACAGATATGCGCAGCGTTGTATTCCGTGAACGGACATCATGGGATCTGTTTCCGGGTCAAGGTCAAAGTGTTGGGCGTGCAGAGAAGAATCAGCCTGAGACTAGTGAGATTCCAGGTATGGTAAAATTAATATTGTTAATAAAACTGAAGCGCGTCAGTGCATCTGATTGGTTGAAAAGTTCCGGGCTCCGTCCTTACCATAAGTTATAGTGTGGCGACTGATCGCAGCACTTTCGTAATGTGAGCTGCGCTCCAGTTAATTCACCTACAAATAAATGTCTCCTGTCGTTATCGCTCGACCCTCAATTCCATACAACTCTGCTATTCGTTAATTAAGATTATCGTACTAATTCCTGAGATTTTTGTGACATTAATCCTAATAATGGCCTCCATGTCCGCCATATACAGCGGTCTATCGGATTCCTCCAGGAGCAGGGGCTACCGGTCGGTCAAATACTGACGGGCCAACATAGATGACATGGTGTATTACCAATGAGATCAAAGGAGCGCATGCGCAACTCTCCTTATAGGGCTAGTAAGTATTGTAAAAAAAAAAAAAAGGAAGTGTACAAAAAAATAACACAAGTATAAAGAAGAAACAAATCACAGTTTTAACGAGAAATGGTTTTAGTTTTAAAAAAGTTTAAAAAAAAAGAAGAAAAAAATCTACAAAAAGACATATTTGTTATTTCTGCTTCCGTAACAACTTGTACTATAAAGCTACGAGCTGTTGAACCCGTTCTATGCCGGGGTGGCTCGCATTTTTATTGGGACATTTTCGGCACAATTGTTTTTTAAATACACGCGTGAACTCTGGCGCCATTTTATTGAAGTAATGTATTACAGTGTCAACATATAACTAGTTACCAAAGGAAACAAAGATGTACTAGTCCAATTTTTGAGTCTAATTTTTCACATGGGGTCCATATATATTTTAATAGTGGTTTCTGGACTTGATATCATGTGGCTTTGTTGGTGGAGGATTTTGGATATAACATCAACATAGCAGTGCGCAGGCATTGGCGATAGTGGCGATGGGCGGTTCATGTGCGCTGCCATGTGGACATTGTAGAACATTACTGTAATAAAATAGCGCCAGAGTCAGCGCATGCGCATACCGTGCCATTTTATTGAAAACACTGTATATGCAATGTTGCTGACACGGTGTCTTAAAAAAAAATGGCGCCAGATAGAGCTGTAAGTGCATACGCTGACTCCGGCGCCATTGGATTGAAGTATTATACTACAAAATTAAAGGGATCCTGTAATCAGAAATAACACTTATAACCTGCAGATATGCGGATAATCTTCAGGTTAATGGTGTTATTATGCTGCCCGTCGCCTGCGCACAGCTGAATGCAGTCGGAAGACAATGATCTTTATTCTTCCCTCCAGCGTTCAGTTTCAATCATGGAGGTGGGGGGGTGGTGCTCTGAGCGTGCAGAGCAGCTCCTGTAACCGTACCCTCGGCCCTAACACATGGTTACAGCAGACGCTCTGTATTTTCAGAGCGATGACTGACCGGCGCCGCCCCCTGACTGAAACCGAATGCTCCCCCATCTTGGTATATGCTACCCCATCCTGGTCCCCCATCCTGGTATATGCTCCCCCATCCTGGAATATGGTCCCCCAAAAAACAAGACACTCTTACTCACCTTTCCCCTGCTTCCTTGCTTGACTTCGGTCTGCATTATTTAAAGGGAACCTGTCACCCCCAAAATCGAAGATGATCTAAGCCCACTGGCATCAGGGGCTTATCTACAGCATTCTGTAATCCATTCTGTAATGCTGTAGATAAGCCCCCGATGTATCCTGAAAGATGAGAAAAAGAGGTCAGATTATACTCACCCAGAGGCGGTCCGGTCCGGGGCCTCCCATCTTCTTACGATGACGTTCTCTTCTTGTCTTCACGCTGCGGCTCCGGCGTAATTTTTATCCTGTTGGGGGCAGAGCAAAGTACTGCAGTGCGCAGGCGCGGGGAAACGTTAGGCCTAGCACCTGCGCACTGCAGTACATTGCTCTGCCCTCAACAGGGAGATAAAGCACGCCTGCGCCGGAGCCAAAGCGTGAAGACAGGAAGAGGATGTCATCGTAAGAAGATAGGAGGCCCCGGACTGGACCGCCCATCGGACCGCACCGCCCGCCCAGGTGAGTGTAACCTCTTTTTCTCATCTTTCAGGTTACATCGGGGGCTTATCTACAGCATTACAGAATGCATTACAGAATGCTGGAGATAAGCCCCTGATGCTGGTGGGCTTAGTTCAACTTCAATTTTGGGGGTGACAGGTTCCCTTTAAATAAAATATCTATCCGGCGCCATTTTGTTGAAGACACTGTGTGCAAACTTGTCTTTGGCAAAATGGCGCTGGAGATTGCGCTATGTGCAGGCGCTGACTCCGGTGCCACAATACTCCTCCTGCCTCGCCAGAGATCGAGGTATGTCCCTCGCCAGAGATCGAGGTATGTCCTCTTAACGAAGGCAGATTGTGGTATGCGGTCAGTGCCTACGCATACCGCGACCTCTGGCACCACACTTTTCCATCCTCGTCCTCCTCCCTGTCACTGGATGTGTCCTCCTGAGTCCTGCCACTCTGTCAGGTGCAGTCTGTAGGGGCTCCGGACAGGTGGACGCATCCAGCATTATATTATAGATGTAATTATTTACCTCAGTTGGAGAACAATGCAACAAAAATACCCAAATTTTTTTTTTGTGTTTTGTTTTATCCTGCCTCTCATTTAATAGATCATTTAAAATTTAATAAATAGTGATTAAAAAAAAGTTGCCTGCACCCTACAATGGCAGCAATAAAAAGTACACCTCATTACGCAAATACAAGACCTGTAAAGCTCTCAGAATATAATGTAAAATCATGCCCAAAAATATTATGTAGAGAAAGTCAACACTGCAGCGCTGGAGTCCTGGGTTCAAATCCCACCAAGGACGACATCTGCAAAGAGTTTGTATGTTCTCTCCGTGTTTGCGTGGGTTTCCTCCGGGTTCTCCGGTTTCCTCCCACATTTCAAAGACATACTGATAGGAAATGTAGATTGTGAGCTCCTATGGGGACAGAGCCAATAATGTCTGTAAAGCGCTGCGGAATTAATGGCGATGCATAAGTGAATAAAATATTTCCATATTTGTTTTTTTTTTTGTTTCTTTTTTTAAATTAATTTTTGTGATTAAAAAGTTGTATGCAGCACCCAAAACGGCTTTGTGTGTAGACAAACTAAAGTTATGGGTCTAAGAGTATGATGACCAACAAACTTTAAAAAAAAAAAATTGTTTTACTATGCAAAAGAAGTAAAACAAATAACATAAATTAAATGTGATAGTTTTGTAATGACATTACATGTTAAGTTATTCAGAACAGTAAACCGTGTTTAAATGGAATATGTCAGATATCCATGTTTTTTCCAATATGGAAATGAACTGTTGAGATCTATGGGCTGGACACTGATCTACATGAGAATCTGCCTTCGGATCTTGTGTTATATGCAAGGAGGGTGTTACTAGTGTGATTTATGTAACTAACACAGAACAGTAGAACTGAACTTTGTCTCATAACAACCGTCCCGGATCCAGCGAGACTGTCCCGATTTTGACAGTCAGCCGGATCACGGGCGGGACATTAGTTTTCCCATACTGGTTGGGAGGTGTGTAATATCAGCCGGTCAGCCTCATCTCTGCACCCGCAGAGCAGCACACCACATATATCGCTGCGCTGTGCGCACAGGACCTGTGATGAGGTCACAGGAGGGGAGGAGTCAGGGGTCACATGATCGGGACCTCCGTGTATGCAGGACTCTGCTGCTTGTCACGGTGCTGGACGAGGGTAAGCTTATGTGTGGAGTCAGGAGGTGTTTACAGTGTGGATGTAGCAGAGAGTGTGTGTACGAGGTGTACGGAGTGGAGCCGTGTGTGTACGAGGTGTACAGAGCGGAGTCGTGTGCGTGTATGAAGCGGAGCCGCGTGTGTACGAGGTGTACAGAGCGGAGTCGTGTGTGTGTACGAGGTGTACAGAGCGGAGTCGTGTGTGTGTACGAGGTGTACAGAGCGGAGTCGTGTGTGTGTACGAGGTGTACAGAGCGGATCCGCGTGTGCAGAAGGTGTACAGAGCGGAGTCGTGTGTGTATGAAGTGTACGAAGCGGAGCCGCACGTGTGCGAGGTGTACGAAGTGCAGCGGTGTGTACGAGGTGTACGGAACGGAGACGCGTGTGTACGGAGCGGAGAAGTATGTGTACGAGGTGTACGGAGCGGAGACGCGTGTGTACTAGGTGTACGGAGTAGATATTGCTCCTCCCTCTGACACTGACTGGCACAGGAGACACGGAGAGGTCTTTTCCAGTGGCGTACCGGAGCTGCAGCGACGTGAACCGTCAGCGGCACGACTGGATACCATCATTCAGCACCGCGGGAGTGGAAGCTGCCGACTACTGCGAGTGAGCGCGGTGAAAGGTGTGTGTGTGTGGTGATGGAGAAGGCAATGATGGGGGTGGGGTAACCATGTGGGGCCATTATACTGTACCCAGCATCCTGTGGGCTCATTATACTGTATGGAGCATCAAGTGTGGCCAGTATACTGTACGCAGCATCATGTGGGCCCATTATATTGTATGGAGCATCACTTATGGCAATTATACAGTATGGGGCATCATGTGTGGCCATTATACAATATAGAGCACAGTGTGGGGCCATTATACAGTATGGAGCATCATGTGTGGCCATTATACAGTATGGAGCATCATGTGTGGCCATTATACAGTATGGAGCATCATGTGTGGCCATTATACAGTATGGAGCATCATGTGTGGCCATTATACATTATGGAGCACTATGTGGGTACATTACACAATATGGAGCATCATGTGTGGTCATTACACAATATGGAGCATCATGTGTGGTCATTATACAGTATGGAGCACTGTGTGGCTATTATACAGTATGGAGCACTGTGTGGCCATTATACAGTACGGAGCACTATGTGTGGCCATTATACATTATGGAGCACTGTGTTGTCATTATACAGTGTGGAGCACTATGTGTGGCCATTATACATTATGGAGCACCATGTGGTCATACAGTATGGAGCACTGTGTGGTCATTATACAGTATGGAGCACTGTGTGGTCATTATACAGTATGGAGCACTGTGTGGTCATTATACAGTATGGAGCACTGTGTGGACATTATACAGTACGGATCACTGTGTTGTCATTACACAGTATGGAGCATCATGTGTGGCCATTATACAGTATGGAGCATCATGTGTGGTCATTATACAGTATGGAGCATCATGTGTGGCCATTATACAGTATGGAGCATCATGTGTGGCCATTATACAGTATGGAGCATCATGTGTGGACATTATACAGTACAGATCACTGTGTTGTCATTATACAGTATGGAGCATCATGTGTGGCCATTATACAGTATGGAGCACTGTGTGGACATACAGTATGGAGCACTATGTGTGGCCATTATACATTATGGAGCACCATGTGGTCATACAGTATGGAGCACTGTGTGGTCATTATACAGTATGGAGCACTGTGTGGTCATTATACAGTATGGAGCACTGTGTGGTCATTATACAGTATGGAGCATCATGTGTGGTCATTATACAGTATGGAGCATCATGTGTGGCCATTATACAGTATGGAGCATCATGTGTGGCCATTATACAGTATGGAGCACTGTGTGGCCATTATACAGTACGGAGCACTGTGTTGTCATTATACAGTATGGAGCACTATGTGTGGCCATTCTACAGTATGGAGCACTGTGTGGTCATTATACAGTATGGAGCACTGTGTGGTCATTATACAGTATGGAGCACTGTGTGGTAATTGTACAGTATGGAGCATCTTGTGTGGCCATTATACAGTATGGAGCACTGTGTGGACATTATACATTATGGAGCACTGTGTGGCCATTATACAGTATGGAGCACTGTGTGGTCATTATACATTATGGAGCACTGTGTGGCCATTATACAGTATGGAGCATCATGTGTGGTCATTATACAGTATGGAGCACTGTGTGGTCATTATACATTATGGAGCACTGTGTGGTCATTATACAGTATGGAGCACTGTGGTAATTGTACAGTATGGAGCATCTTGTGTGGCCATTATACAGTATGGAGTACTATGTGTGGCCATTATACAGAATGGAGCACTGTGTGGACATACAGTATGGAGCACTATGTGTGGCCATTATACATTATGGAGCACCATGTGGTCATACAGTATGGAGCACTGTGTGGTCATTATACAGTATGGAGCACTGTGTGGTCATTATACAGTATGGAGCACTGTGTGGTCATTATACATTATGGAGCACTGTGTGGTAATTGTACAGTATGGAGCATCTTGTGTGGCCATTATACAGTATGGAGTACTATGTGTGCCATTATACAGAATGGAGCACTGTGTGGACTTACAGTATGGAGCACTGTGTGGCCCTTATACAGTATGGAGCACTATGTGTGGCCATTATACATTATGGAGCACTGTGTGGACATACAGTATGGAGCACTGTGTTGTCATTATACAATATGGAGCACTATGTGTGGCCATTATACATTATGGAGCACTGTATTGTCATTATACAGTATGGAGTACTATGTGTGGTCATTATACAGTATGGAGCACTGTGTGGTCATTATACAGTATGGAGCACTGTGTGGTCATTATACAGTATGGAGCACTGTGTGGTCATTCTACAGTATGGAGCACTGGTAATTGTACAGTATGGAGCATCATGTGTGGCCATTATACAGTATGGAGCACTGTGTCGCCATTATACAGTACGGAGCACTGTGTTGTCATTCTACAGTATGGAGCACTGGTAATTGTACAGTATGGAGCATCATGTGCGGCTATTATACAATATGGAGCATCATGTGTGGCCATTATACAGTATGGAGCATCATGTGTGGCCATTATACAGTATGGAGCATCATGTGTGGCCATTATACAGTATGGAGCATCATGTGTGGCCATTATACAGTACGGAGCACTGTGTTGTCATTCTACAGTATGGAGCACTGGTAATTGTACAGTATGGAGCATCATGTGCGGCTATTATACAGTATGGAGCACTGTGTGGTCATTATACAGTGTGGAGCATCATATGGGGCCATTATACAGTATGGAGCATCATGTGTGGACATACAGTATGGAGCACTGTGTGGTAATTGTACAGTATGGAGCATCTTGTGTGGCCATATTTTTTGGTTTATATTTATTGTTTATGAAACAGTGTGATCAGTAGTGCTAAATGGGTGTGGTTGGGACATGGATATGGGTGTGACTAGTTGTGAAATGGGTGTGGTCAGAGGCGCGGCCTTAATTTTGCCGCCGCGCGCTGTGCACTCCGCAACCTTTGTCCCTCTTTCCTGTCTTCAAAACTTGGGAGGTATGCAAACACGTTAGCAACTGCAGCTCTCACAGCTCTTCTGTACTGCAAGAATATTGCAACACTGGCTGCTTGTGTTATAATTAGTGATGAGCGAGTATACTCGTCGCTCGGGGTGGTCTCCGAGTATTTATGACTGCTCGGAGATTTAGTTTTCCTCGCCGCAGCTGGATGATTTATATCTACTAGCCAGCTTGAATACATGTGGGGATTCCCTAGCAAACAGGCAACCCCCACATGTAATCAAGCTGTCTATCAGCCATAAATCATCCAGCTGCGGCGAGGAAAACTAAATCTCCGAGCAGTCATAAATACTTGGAGATCACCCGAGCGTGCTCTGGAAAACCCGAGCAACGAGTATACTCGCTCATCACTAGTTATAATCCTACTGTACTGTTATTACCTAGCTCACACTGGTAACTCCCTCTTTTTTTAAATAAGCTCTGAAGGCTTAGTTTCATGCAGATCAGTGTCCGGATGATAACCTGGAACATCTTGTTTACATATACGAAAAAAGTGGATTTCTCTGGAATAAGACATCAGATCGCAGATATCAAGATATCCTTTTATTGAGCTTTATACGACCTGCATTCCCATATAAAAGGCTTAGGAGGCTTGATTCTGACAGATTTGTTTTTTAAGTCTGAGACTGTCTTTTCAGAATACAACCAATGTAATTAATACCTTTCTCTCATCATCGATCTGATATTTATGGAATTAAATAATCCCATTGGTAGTTTTAGGTCCTCGGCTTTCTGTACAACAATTCCTAAACAGACTTCCTAAATCTGTTATCCAAGGTGGTCGCGTCATAGACATCCAGGGTCCAATTAGATACAACCTGCTGGTACGTATGTTGTCTTGTTTGGTAATCTCATGATTAAAGTTTTCCTCTCTTATCCATTTTATTTAGTAAATTGTATTCTCTCTGATAAAACATTTTAAAATGGGACACATAAGGCCCTCATACACATTAGACACTGAAACCGACTGGTTCGGCACACTGCCTCATGTAGGCTACTGGCTGACACTAGAGTTGAGCGACTTTTACTTTTTTAGGATCGAGTCGGGTTTCGCAAAACCCAACTTTGTCAAAAGTCGGGTCAGGTGAAATCGGCCGATTATTACGAAAAGTCAGGGGCCAACCGAAACACGAAACCCAATGCAAGTCAATGGGGAATCAAAGTCGGCAGTGAGTTGAAGACAGGAAAACCCCTACAGTGCCCATTTTAATGCCAAAAACATCAATTCTTATTTCTTAAGCTTGTCAATCTTAATTTACTTTATAATAATAGTTAGGCATTGAAAACAGGGGGTCATTTGGCTAAAGTTGTGGGGGAATAGGGATGGCTCAAGATTTTCGTGGGCCCAGGAAACGCAGAATACGTCACGTCGGTGGAGTAGGGAGAAGTAAGTATTTCAACTTTGCAAGTGCTGTCATCCTGAGCAAGCAGGGGGGGCCACTAGTTGGCACTGGCACAGGGCCCCTCATATTACAACGATGTGTCAGACGTTGGTTGTGCACCACCACCATCAGAGACACTTCATTGTGCTATAAGGGACCCTGTGCCAGTGCCGTCGCCCAAGAGGGGGCCCACCCACCTGTCCAGGTAAACGGCACTCGCATGGGTGCTTGCGCCAGGTGGTACCACGGCCCCGTGGGGGGAGTCAGCCCATTTAGGGAGGTATAAAAATGGCCTATGGTGGACATTCAGCAGCTGCAAATGGAGGAATTGGAGAAGTCTGTAAGAGGAGGCCAAAAGCAAGACATTTTTCAGGCAAGCTACGTGTCAGCAGGGGAACGTGGGGCAAAATAATTTGAAATCCATGATTGGTTCATTTTAATGAAGGTTAGATCATCAACATTCTGGGTAGCCAGACGAGTCCTTTTTCTGGTTAGTATTGAACCAGCAGCACTGAAGACTCTTTCTGATAGCACACTAGCAGCTGGGCAAGCAAGCTCCTGCAATGCATATTCTGCCAATTCAGGCCAAGTGTCTGTTTTAGATGCCCAGTAATCAAATGGGAATGACCTGTGAGGGAGAACATCGATAATGGCGGAAAAATTGTTGGTAACCATACTGGACAAATGCTGTCTCCTGTCACTTTGAATTGATGCAGCAGTACCTGTCGTGTCTGCGGTCATTGCGAAATCACTCCACAACCTGGTCAGAAAACCCCTCTGTCCAACGCCACTTCTGATTTGTGCACCTCTAACACCTCTGCCATGTTGCACACCGCTGTGTGCTGGGAATGCCTGAATCAAACGGTCTACAAGAGTTGCTTGTTTGGTAGCCAATATTTGCTCAAGGTTCTCATGTGGCATGATACTTTGTAATTTGCCTTTGTATCGTGGATCCAGGAGGCAGGTCAACCAGTAATCGTCATCGTTCATCATTTTGATAATGTGGGGGTCCCTTTTTAGGATACGCAAGGCATAATCCGCCATGTGGGCCAATGTTCCAGGTGTCAATTCACTGCTTGTGCTGGGTTGAGGAGCACTTTCTTGCAAATCAACATCACTTATGTCCCGCAAAAACCCTGTACCTGACCTTGCAACGCCACCAGTTTCTATTGCCCCCTGAGAAGCATCCTCCTCCCATAAATATTCATCCCCATCATCCTCCTCCTCTTCTTTCGCCACCTCGTCCCGGAGACTTCCCTGACCAGACAATGGCTGACTGTCATCAAGGCTTCCCTCGTCCTTGGCTGCAGACGCCAGCTCCTTTATGTGCGTCAAACTTTGCATCAGCAGACGCATTAGGGGGATGCTCATGCTTATGATGGCGTCGTCTGCACTTACCAGCCGTGTGCATTCCTCAAAACACTGAAGGACTTGACACAGGTCTTATAGCTTCGACCACTGCACACCAGACAACTCCATGTCTGCCATCCAACTGCCTGCCCGTGTATGTGTATCCTCCCACAAATACATGACAGCACGCCTCTGTTCGCACAGTCTCTGAAGCATGTGCAGTGTTGAGTTCCACCTTGTTGCTACGTCAATGATTAGGCGATGCTGTGGAAGGTTCAAATACCGCTGAAGGTTCTGCATACGGCTGGAGTGTACGGGCGACCGGCGGATATGCGAGCCGATACCCGATATTTGCAGTATCGGAATGCTCAACACTAGTTATGAACCGATCACGTGGTTCAGCGATTACAGGAAACTGCATACAGACTATAAAACGAGTACCCCTTTTAGCAAGAGTTTTTATTATGAAAAAAGGATGCCTTACTGTCTGAAAAATTCCCTTGACTGTTTCACGCTTGCTAGGATCAACCAACTGGGCCTATTTATTGCCATAGAGAGAGTGAGATTAGAAATTTCCAAACACATATGAAGCCAATAATATATTTTGAGGTGGAGAATTCCGGATCTAACCATGTCACATTTTTAGTTAATGCATTACACATTTTAAAGAGATTGTTTCTGTCTAGAATTGCTGTTTACCATGTTCCGGTATATCACTGACCACTGTCATTCTTGTTGTAGATATCTCAGTACGCCAGGAGATTTGTCTGATCTGTCTCTTTTTATGCGCATATTTCAGGGACCCAAAGCCGATGAGAAAACACAAGAAACCCTCGTAGAGTCTCCACTCCTATTGTCAATGAACAAGGGGTAATTTATTTGAAATTAGAACATATTTTGGGATTTTTTTTTTATAATATAACATTTCATATTTGCATCAAAACAATCTTTTCTGAATTAATCTAGAGGCTGTGTTGAGCGTTAGTAACTTTATCTTAAAGGAAATGTATTGTCAGAGTATGACCTATTGTTTCAATCAAGGTTTTATGTTTCAAGAATTATCTCTAATTTCCCATAAAAAAAAAAAAAAAAGTTGCAATATTGCAGTTTTCACATTGGCCAATAAGCCTAATAATTACCGTATATACTCGAGTATAAGCCAAGATTTTCAGGCCTTTTTTTGGCTTATACTCGAGTCATACCCAGGGGTCGGCAAGGGAGGGGGAGCGGGGAATATCTAATTATACTCACCTACTCCTGGCGCGGTCCCTGCAGGTCCCTGCTTCCCCAGCGCTGTATATTGTTCCTGTACTGAGCGGTCACATGGTACCGCTCATTACAGTAATGAATATGCGGCTTCACCTCCCATAGAGGTGGAGCCGCATATTCATTACTGTAATGAGCTGTAACGGTGACCGCTCAATACAGGAAGAAGCAGCAGCTCCGGGAAGCAGGGACTGCACAGCACCAGGAGCAGGTGAGTATAACGGGGAGGGGAGCGCTGTGCGATATTCACCTGCTCCTCGTTCCGGTGCCGCCCCGTCTTCAGCGTCTTCTGCAGTGACGCTCAGGTCAGAGTGCGCGGTGACGTGGTTAGTGCGCGCCCTCTGCCTGAATGTCAGTGCAGAAGACGCTGAAGATGGAGCGGCACCAAAACGAAGTCAGGTGAATATTGAAAGTGCCGGGGGCCTGAGCGACGGAGAGGTGAGTATGTGATTTATTTTTTTTATCGCAGCAACAGCAGATGGGGCAAGTGACTGTATAGAGCATCTGTGGGGCCATAACGTTTGTGCAGCATTATATGGGGCAAATATCTCTATGGAGCATCTTATGGGGCCATTATTAACCTTTATGCAGGATTATATGGGGCATATTTTAATATGGAGCATCTTATGGGGCCCATCATAAACTTTATGGAGCATTATATGGGGCTCCTGATTCAATATGGATATTCAAAAACACCTAACCTACTGATATCTCAATTAATTGTACTTTTATTGGTATCTATTTTTACTTTTGACATTTACCGGTAGCTGCTGCATTTTCCACCCTAGGCTTATACTCGTTTTCCCAATTTTTTTTGTGGCAAAATTAGGGGGTTCAGCTTATACTCGGGTCGGCTTATACTCGAGTATATACGGTAGCTCATATTTCAGTCATGTGGAGATCTCTTCTCAGCCACTATTTCATTATCAGCACAAGCAGGATTACAATGAAGAGTGACATCTGTATAATTAGTCCTAGGCCGATAACAGCTCATGTCCTCCCCTTCCCTGCACATTGTAGAATTGTTGTTGTGCTCACTTATATAGCACCATCATATTCCATCCACAGCACTTTACAGACATTATTATTACTTTTCTCAATGGGGCTCACAATCTAGAATCCCTATTAGTATGTCTTTGGAATGTGGGAGGAAACCGGAGAACCCGGAGTAAATACATGTAAACAAGGGAAGAACATGCAGACTCCTTGCAGGTTTAGTCCTTGGTGGGATTTGAACCCAAGACCCCAGTGCTGCGAAGCTGCTGTGCTAACCACTGCGCCACCGTGCTAACCACTGAGCCACCGTGCTAACCACTGAGCCACCGTGCTAACCACTGAGCCACCGTGCTAACCACTGAGCCACCGTGCTAACCACTGAGCCACCGTGCTAACCACTGAGCCACCGTGCTAACCACTGAGCCACCGTGCTAACCACTGAGCCACCATACAGTGCTAACCACTGAGCCACCGTGCTGCCCACTGAGCTCCATTGCTGTCTTGTTGACTTCTGCACAGATTACAGAGCATGCCCATAGAATGTATTGAGCATATACAGTACATTTTTTTCTATGGTCTATGTAAATTACATCTCTGAACCGCTAGCCCCTAGCTGCACTATGACATGCATGTGGCGTGTTTATTGATTAGCGCAAGCGGTCATTTCTCAAGTTTGCTGAGGCTGCCCGTGTTGGTCAGGCAATTTCGGCCCCCGCAAGACTCGATGCCTACCAGAGCACTCTCAGCAAACTCGAGTAGCGAACACTTGTGCTCATCACTAGTTTTTTTTAGTTTCCCTACTTAGAAATATACATGAGAAACATTTTACATTTTGTTTTTTTCAGTTTGTACTGTTTAAGGTCATTGCTTCTATTTAAGACATTATTTAAAAAAATAACGCAATTTTTTTTTGTTTCTTACTGAATACTGAGAATTGGATTGGCTTTTCTAAACACATTTTTATTAACGTCAGATCCCAGTCAAATGCAGTTGTGTGCACCCTACGAATCAAGTCTGAGCCTGGAGATCGCACTTACAAGGTGCAAATGTCGCCCGCTGAGACCATCGGGGACCTGCGCGCCCTCCTTTCACTGCACGAGTGAGTACTGCTCCTGAATACGCTGCATTTGCTCAATTGCTGCATCACCAAAGCTTTTCATTTTTTATTGACAGATCTTGTGATGTTTCATCCTGTGATATAATCAGTGGATTCCCTCACCGTGTTTACGACAATTACTCTTGTACTCTTCAAGATGCAGGACTTGTACCAAACGCATTGCTCCTACTGAGAAGAAAGAAGCCAAAAGACGCTGAAAACACAAGAAATTTCTCATGACAAAACAACTGTGTGTTTTAAAAGTTTTTTAAAAGTGTTAATGTAACACATAAAACAGATAATTATTACACGTGCATTCATTACTAATAAATAATGTTTTATCTGAATGTACTAATGTATGCAGGAAAAAAAAGGAGCATAAGTAATAATCTGATCATACCGCAAATAAGTTGATTTGACAAAGTTGAAGCAATCAGGTAATTCTGCCGTTACTCACATGCACAAAGGTCGGCAGCTCACATCTCTCGTCTGCCGTGTTATTCCTATAGTAAGTATTCTGTGTGTACCAGGGTCATTCGTAGGAATTCCCACAGGAAAATGTACCATTGCGCATAAGAAGAACCTCTTCTATCCTCCAATAACCAGAGCAAAGAAACTTGCTAAAAGCATCTTACGTTCTGATGGACTTGATCCAGCCCTTTAACATTTTGTTGCACATGAATGGCTGGCCTATAATGGTTCAAGCTTGGCCAATTGTTTCAGATGCTCCATCTCCTCTTCTGTTTTCCTATTTTGCGAGAACCCCGTTTACATAGTGCAGAAAAATCAACACAAAATATTAGAACTCCATGCTTGAGATCGCAGGTCAATCCTGACAAAATAAACGTTTAATAATAATAGTAAAGTTCCCCAATTCACTTCAGGACTACAAGATCCCAGGTACCTTCAGCTGCGTCACTTCTAATGTGGTGTACCTAATTATTTGTACTAAATGTCCAGCTGGGGGTCTGTATGTAGGGGGAGACACTGCAGAAACTGAGAACAAGGATGAATTCTCATCGCCATACAATAAGAGAAAAAAGAATGGATCTACCTGTGGCAATACATTTCTGTCTCCCTAATCATAACATTATGGACATGAAATTACTTGTCTTAAAAGGTAGCTTCAAATCTAAGAGAGACAGAAGAGTCTGGGAATATAAACTGATGACGACCTTTGACACTCTCAGTGCAGGAATGAATGTGTCGCATGTATTTATCCCTTTTTACATTAAGGAATGTGCTCCTGAGACCTTTGGGGTCATCATAACAGAACCAGACCCCAATCAGAGGACAATAAAACATTCCTTATTTGTGAACTCCTCCAATATTTATGGGCATAACTGTTTATCACTCACACAATGGTAATTCTGCTTCACATCACCTGTCTTATCTATGGCATTTTTCTGTGATGTGTTGTGTATAAATATGTGATTCTTCAGAATTTCTTTTAGTCTATGACTGATGGAGAGACCTGAGTAGTCTTGAAAGCTGCAATTTGTTACCATCTTTTCAGTTCGCCATTAAAAGGTATCAACCACTGAGGACTCTCAATTCTACATATTTTTCTATCCACTGGCTAACACTGTACCCAGATATCTATCTTTCCTGTATCACATCAGCATAGAGAGTTGTCTGGGCATATATTGAGGGTTTTTCGTGGGTCAGCGATTATTTGGTGATCGGATCTTACATCCAGCTGCCACCGGAGTTAGTACAAGTTGTTCGGCTGGGGGGGACCTGGTCTAAGACCTCCACCAATCTTATATTATTGACTTATCATAATGACCGGTCGACAATATTATATGTCTGGGCAATCTCTCTGAATATTCATTTTTTGCTAGCTTTATCATCAGTATATCTATACATCCGATGCCTTCCTGACATGTTATTTCTAGAGCTACTGCCAAAATAACCTAATCCAGACGACAAATTAGGGAATCTTCTTTCTAGTTTCTAGCTCGAGTTCTCCTCTCATGGGGAATTTAGACGAGCACACCAGCAAACATTTTTCTTTTGCTTACCATCAATAGTCTAGTTGTTGAATTTATTTACCCCACCTCAGTTCCATCCATACATCCTTCCTCTCCTAATCCCCTTCATTTTAAGAAGTTGGATCATCTGATCTCCAGTTTGACATCCTGTTCATTACACACATTAATCTGTAGGCAAGATGTCAATCTTTGGCCTTTTGTGAACTACAGGATCAGCATTACCTCTAGCTCTTGAACTCTTCTCCATGATTCCCCCCTCCCTGATCATTAATATTTCATTCAGTGCAGCTAAAGGTCTTTGTTAAGCCTTAAGTCTGTTGTCCGAATACCTAAAATGCCATTGTAAATATCTACACTTTTGTAGCTTGCTTTATTTTAAAATGCCCTACTCTTCTGACTATACAGCTATTTTTTACTATTTTACTGCCTGTGACATTTGTGGAGTCCGAGACAAGACCTCATCCAGAGGATGTCCCTGCACTCGGAGGATGTCCCTGCACTCGGAGGTTGTCCCTGCACTCGGAGGATGTCCCTGCACTCGGAGGTTGTCCCTGCACTCGGAGGATGTCCCTGCACTCGGAGGTTGTCCCTGCACTCGGAGGATGTCCCTGCACTCGGAGGATGTCCCTGCACTCGGAGGATGTCCCTGCACTCGGAGGTTGTCCCTGCACTCGGAGGATGTCCCTGCACTCGGAGGATGTCCCTGCACTCGGAGGATGTCCCTGCACTCGGAGGTTGTTCCTGCACTCGGAGGTTGTCCCTGCACTCGGAGGTTGTCCCTGCACTCGGAGGATGTCCCTGCACTCGGAGGTTGTCCCTGCACTCGGAGGATGTCCCTGCACTCGGAGGATGTCCCTGCACTCGGAGGTTGTCCCTGCACTCGGAGGATGTCCCTGCACTCGGAGGATGTCCCTGCACTCGGAGGATGTCCCTGCACTCGGAGGTTGTCCCTGCACTCGGAGGATGTCCCTGCACTCGGAGGATGTCCCTGCACTCGGAGGTTGTCCCTGCACTCGGAGGTTGTCCTGCACTCGGAGGATGATGTCGCTGCACTCGGAGGATGTCCCTGCACTCGGAGAATGTCCCTGCACTCGGAGGATGTCCCTGTACTCGGGGGATGTCCCTGCACTCGGAGGATGTCCCTGCAGTCGGGGGATGTCCCTGCACTCGGAGGTTGTCCCTGCACTCGGAGGTTGTCCTGCACTCGGAGGATGATGTCCCTGCACTCGGAGGATGTCCCTGCACTCGGAGGATGTCCCTGCACTCGGAGGTTGTCCCTGCACTCGGAGGTTGTCCTGCACTCGGAGGATGATGGTCTGCACTCGGAGGATGTCCCTGCACTCGGAGAATGTCCCTGTACTCGGGGGATGTCTCTGCACTCGGAGGATGTCCCTGCAGTCGGGGGATGTCCCTGCACTCGGAGGTTGTCCCTGCACTCGGAGGTTGTCCCTGCACTCGGAGGTTGTCCTGCACTCGGAGGATGATGTCCCTGCACTCGGAGGATGTCCCTGCACTCGGAGGATGTCCCTGCACTCGGAGGATGTCCCTGTACTCGGGGGATGTCTCTGCACTCGGAGGATGTCCCTGCAGTCGGGGGATGTCCCTGCACTCGGAGGTTGTCCCTGCACTCGGAGGTTGTCCTGCACTCGGAGGATGATGTCCCTGCACTCGGAGGATGTCCCTGCACTCGGAGGATGTCCCTGCACTCGGAGAATGTCCCTGCACTCGGAGGATGTCCCTGTACTCGGGGGATGTCTCTGCACTCGGAGGATGTCCCTGCAGTCGGGGGATGTCCCTGCACTCGGAGGTTGTCCCTGCACTCGGAGGATGATGTCCCTGCACTCGGAGGATGTCCCTGCACTCGGAGGATGTCCCTGCACTCGGAGGATGTCCCTGCAGTCGGGGGATGTCCCTGCACTCGGAGGTTGTCCCTGCACTCGGAGGATGATGTCCCTGCACTCGGAGGATGTCCCTGCACTCGGAGGATGTCCCTGCACTCGGAGGTTGTCCCTGCACTCGGAGGTTGTCCTGCACTCGGAGGATGATGTCCCTGCACTCGGAGGATGTCCCTGCACTCGGAGAATGTCCCTGCACTCGGAGGATGTCCCTGTACTCGGGGGATGTCCCTGCACTCGGAGGATGTCCCTGCAGTCGGGGGATGTCCTTGCACTCGGAGGTTGTCCCTGCACTCGGAGGTTGTCCCGCACTCGGAGGATGATGTCCCTGCACTCGGAGGATGTCCCTGCACTCGGAGGATGTCCCTACACTCTGAGGTTGTCCTGCACTCGGAGGATGATGTCCCTGCACTTGGAGGATGTCCCTGCACTCGGAGGTTGTCCCTGCACTCGGAGGTTGTCCTGCACTCGGAGGATGATGTCCCTGCACTCGGAGGATGTCCCTGCACTCGGAGGATGTCCCTGCACTCGGAGGTTGTCTCTGCACTCGGAGGATGATGTCCCTGCACTCGGAGGATGTCCCTGCACTCGGAGGTTGTCCCTGCACTCGGAGGTTGTCCCTGCACTCGGAGGATGATGTCCCTGCACTCGGCGGATGTACCTGCACTCGGAGGTTGTCCCTGCACTCGGAGGTTGTCCCTGCACTCGGAGGATGATGTCCCTGCACTCGGCGGATGTCCCTGCACTCGGAGGTTGTCCCTGCACTCGGAGGTTGTCCCTGCACTCGGAGGATGTCCCTGCACTCGGAGGTTGTCCCTGCACTCGGAGGATGTCCCTGCACTCGGAGGTTGTCCCTGCACTCGGAGGATGTCCCTGCACTCGGAGGATGTCCCTGCACTCGGAGGATGTCCCTGCACTCGGAGGTTGTCCCTGCACTCGGAGGATGTCCCTGCACTCGGAGGATGTCCCTGCACTCGGAGGATGTCCCTGCACTCGGAGGTTGTTCCTGCACTCGGAGGTTGTCCCTGCACTCGGAGGTTGTCCCTGCACTCGGAGGATGTCCCTGCACTCGGAGGTTGTCCCTGCACTCGGAGGATGTCCCTGCACTCGGAGGATGTCCCTGCACTCGGAGGTTGTCCCTGCACTCGGAGGATGTCCCTGCACTCGGAGGATGTCCCTGCACTCGGAGGTTGTCCCTGCACTCGGAGGATGTCCCTGCACTCGGAGGATGTCCCTGCACTCGGAGGTTGTCCCTGCACTCGGAGGTTGTCCTGCACTCGGAGGATGATGTCCCTGCACTCGGAGGATGTCCCTGCACTCGGAGAATGTCCCTGCACTCGGAGGATGTCCCTGTACTCGGGGGATGTCCCTGCACTCGGAGGATGTCCCTGCAGTCGGGGGATGTCCCTGCACTCGGAGGTTGTCCCTGCACTCGGAGGATGATGTCCCTGCACTCGGAGGATGTCCCTGCACTCGGAGGATGTCCCTGCACTCGGAGGTTGTCCCTGCACTCGGAGGTTGTCCTGCACTCGGAGGATGATGTCCCTGCACTCGGAGGATGTCCCTGCACTCGGAGAATGTCCCTGCACTCGGAGGATGTCCCTGTACTCGGGGGATGTCCCTGCACTCGGAGGATGTCCCTGCAGTCGGGGGATGTCCTTGCACTCGGAGGTTGTCCCTGCACTCGGAGGTTGTCCCGCACTCGGAGGATGATGTCCCTGCACTCGGAGGATGTCCCTGCACTCGGAGGATGTCCCTGCACTCGGAGGTTGTCCTGCACTCGGAGGATGATGTCCCTGCACTCGGAGGTTGTCCCTGCACTCGGAGGATGTCCCTGCACTCGGAGGTTGTCCTGCACTCGGAGGATGATGTCCCTGCACTCGGAGGATGTCCCTGCACTCGGAGGTTGTCCCTGCACTCGGAGGATGTCCCTGCACTCGGAGGATGTCCCTGCACTCGGAGGTTGTCCCTGCAGTCGGGGGATGTCCTTGCACTCGGAGGTTGTCCCTGCACTCGGAGGTTGTCCCGCACTCGGAGGATGATGTCCCTGCACTCGGAGGATGTCCCTGCACTCGGAGGATGTCCCTGCACTCGGAGGTTGTCCTGCACTCGGAGGATGATGTCCCTGCACTCGGAGGTTGTCCCTGCACTCGGAGGATGTCCCTGCACTCGGAGGTTGTCCTGCACTCGGAGGATGATGTCCCTGCACTCGGAGGATGTCCCTGCACTCGGAGGTTGTCCCTGCACTCGGAGGATGTCCCTGCACTCGGAGGATGTCCCTGCACTCGGAGGTTGTCCCTGCACTCGGAGGATGTCCCTGCACTCGGAGGATGTCCCTGCACTCGGAGGTTGTCCCTGCACTCGGAGGATGTCCCTGCACTCGGAGGATGTCCCTGCACTCGGAGGTTGTCCCTGCACTCGGAGGTTGTCCTGCACTCGGAGGATGATGTCCCTGCACTCGGAGGATGTCCCTGCACTCGGAGAATGTCCCTGCACTCGGAGGATGTCCCTGTACTCGGGGGATGTCCCTGCACTCGGAGGATGTCCCTGCAGTCGGGGGATGTCCCTGCACTCGGAGGTTGTCCCTGCACTCGGAGGATGATGTCCCTGCACTCGGAGGATGTCCCTGCACTCGGAGGATGTCC
The DNA here is from genome assembly GCF_032444005.1 of Ranitomeya imitator. NCBI lineage: Eukaryota > Metazoa > Chordata > Amphibia > Anura > Dendrobatidae > Ranitomeya > Ranitomeya imitator. Next base: position 14,683,934 of record NC_091284.1, on the reverse strand, counting down.
CTGCACTCGGAGGTTGTCCCTGCACTCGGAGGTTGTCCTGCACTCGGAGGATGATGTCCCTGCACTCGGAGGATGTCCCTGCACTCGGAGAATGTCCCTGCACTCGGAGGATGTCCCTGTACTCGGGGGATGTCCCTGCACTCGGAGGATGTCCCTGCAGTCGGGGGATGTCCTTGCACTCGGAGGTTGTCCCTGCACTCGGAGGTTGTCCCGCACTCGGAGGATGATGTCCCTGCACTCGGAGGATGTCCCTGCACTCGGAGGATGTCCCTGCACTCGGAGGTTGTCCTGCACTCGGAGGATGATGTCCCTGCACTCGGAGGTTGTCCCTGCACTCGGAGGTTGTCCCTGCACTCGGAGGTTGTCCTGCACTCGGAGGATGATGTCCCTGCACTCGGAGGATGTCCCTGCACTCGGAGGATGTCCCTGCACTCGGAGGTTGTCTCTGCACTCGGAGGATGATGTCCCTGCACTCGGAGGATGTCCCTGCACTCGGAGGTTGTCCCTGCACTCGGAGGTTGTCCCTGCACTCGGAGGATGATGTCCCTGCACTCGGCGGATGTCCCTGCACTCGGAGGTTGTCCCTGCACTCGGAGGTTGTCATGCACTCGGAGGATGATGTCCCTGCACTCGGAGGATGTCCCTGCACTCGGAGGTTGTCCCTGCACTCGGAGGTTGTCCCTGCACTCGGAGGATGATGTCCCTGCACTCGGCGGATGTCCCTGCACTCGGAGGTTGTCCCTGCACTCGGAGGTTGTCATGCACTCGGAGGATGATGTCCCTGCACTCGGAGGTTGTCCCTGCACTCGGAGGATGATGTCCCTGCACTCGGAGGATGTCCCTGCACTCGGAGGATGAACCTGCACTCGGAGGTTGTCCTGCACTCGGAGGATGATGTCCCTGCACTCGGAGGATGTCCCTGCACTCGGAGGTTGTCCCTGCACTCGGAGGTTGTCCTGCACTCGGAGGATGATGTCCCTGCACTCGGAGGATGTCCCTGCACTCGGAGGATGTCCCTGCACTCGGAGGTTGTCTCTGCACTCGGAGGATGATGTCCCTGCACTCGGAGGATGTCCCTGCACTCGGAGGTTGTCCCTGCACTCGGAGGTTGTCCCTGCACTCGGAGGATGATGTCCCTGCACTAGGCGGATGTCCCTGCACTCGGAGGTTGTCCCTGCACTCGGAGGTTGTCATGCACTCGGAGGATGATGTCCCTGCACTCGGAGGATGTCCCTGCACTCGGCGGATGTCCCTGCACTCGGAGGTTGTCCTGCACTCGGAGGATGATGTCCCTGCACTCGGCGGATGTCCCTGCACTCGGAGGTTGTCCCTGCACTCGGCGGATGTCCCTGCACTCGGAGGATGATGTCCCTGCACTCGGAGGATGTCCCTGCACTCGGAGGATGTCCCTGCACTCGGAGGTTGTCCCTGCACTCGGAGGATGATGTCCCTGCACTCGGAGGATGTCCCTGCACTCGGAGGATGTCCCTGCACTCGGGGGATGTCCCTGCACTCGGAGGATGTCCCTGCAGCCGGGGGATGTCCCTGCACTCGGAGGATGTCCTTGCACTCGGAGGTTGTCCCTGCACTCGGAGGTTGTCCCTGCACTCGGAGGTTGTCCCTGCAGCCGGGGGATGTCCCTGCACTCGGAGGATGTCCCTGCAGCCGGGGGATGTCCCTGCACTCGGAGGATGTCCCTGCACTCGGAGGTTGTCCCTGCACTCGGAGGTTGTCCTGCACTCGGAGGTTGTCCTGCACTCGGAGGATGATGTCCCTGCACTCGGAGGATGTCCCTGCACTCGGAGGATGTCCCTGCACTTGGGGGATGTCCCTGCAGTCGGGGGATGTCCCTGCACTCGCTTCTCCCTTTCATCACCCTGCTTGGAACAAGACATCATCAGGCAGCATTGCTGATGTCAGTTACCACATTTTCGTTCATAGTCGCCCTCTCAAGACAGCCAGAGGCAATAGCTATGAAACTAAAAAAGGTCACCTCCGTGGCGGATCCCTTCTGTCACTGCTGACCAGTGGTGTGCTTATGTGAAACAGATTTTCCGGGGTCGGTGATAGCAGTGTGTGAACCCCGATGTTGCTCCCTGATGATGACGCATATCAGGGTGATGATAGAAGCAGGATAAGTGAAGGCAGTGCTGTCCCGCACCGCCGCTGTGGTCACCTCTTACACAATTTCTGTCGGAACTTGGCTATAATGGAAGGTGTGGTAAGTGACCTGATTCAGGACAAGATGATAGAAGGGAGAAATGAGTGTAAAGCCATACTACTGATTACGTCTCCCCTCAAATTTAATGTCACAGGAGGGGGGGGGGGGACACATATAGGCAATAGCTGAATAGGGAGTAGATTTGAACATTTTAAAATAAAACAAATCACAAAAAGTAGTCAGAGGTTAAAAATAGATATTTATAAAGGGCATTCTAACCTCTTAATGACTTATGACCAACTATGCTGGGAGGCTACCTGTTAGGGCTAGGGGAACGCACCAAATAATTAGGGAAAAGGAATAAGGTGCGTTCGCAGCCCGGGGTCCACCGTGCAGAGATGGAACCTGCTGCTAAGCAATGACGGACTATATGGCGGTACAATGAGGATACACACACGGGTTAGCTTCACCATGTGTGAAAGAAGCGAACCCTGTTGTGTCACAGGGCCGCAGCACCGCACGTAACAGAAATAATAAAGTAGCACGAGAGTGCATGCGATGCCGCACTGGCGGATGCCACTAAACACCCAGACTTGGGTTTGGAAAGCGCGGTGATAGCGCACGGCGCCGCACTGACGGTCACAGCAATAGACGCTGTTTGTGTACCAGTGTTGGTTACAAGTCGGGCGCTAGATTACAATCATCCTCCTTACGCGAGCATTCAAACACAAGGGAGGGGATGATTAAAGAGTGACTTTCACTCACAACACACACACATAAACAAGTGTATACTAGCGCATGGCCGTGCGACCATGCGAACCTTTTAAAGCTGCAGCAAGTTCAGGACCTTCCTAGAGGACCAATGAGAACTGCTACAGTAACTGAGCAGCTTCAGGACCTTCCTAGAGGACCAATAGGGGCTGCTGCAGTACCTGATCATGTGACCCCAGACCTCCACTGAGAGGTCTTCCTTTGGGCATGCTCAGAAGGGGAAAAGCAGGACTTAGTCCCAGAGATGTCTGCTCGCCGCTGATCAGTACAGGCTACAATGGCAGTGACTGGAAAGGCAGCAGTAACCCTTTGCACAGAACCAGACTGAGTGAGACGCTGGGACCGACGTCTCCACTGCGCAGGCTCCACTGCGGCTGATGCAGAATGAGAGACCGCAGCGGACAAGGTTCGAGATTCCCCCTGTGTAGCGGCAGGAACTCGACTCCTAACACTACATACCTTTGATACGGGCTCCTACTCTGAGCCCGCATCTTTCCCTGCAGGTAATGGCTGCGATATTCATACATCATTTGCCTCTAGCAGCCTCAGGTGGAGTGGACTTCTGCCTATGGCTCTTAAGCTGTGTCAATCTATGACAGCGGCATTTCCAGTGTAACAGCAGAGAGCGCACTGCTCTATCCCCTCATCAGCGTTCCCGCGATGCACCGATATGTTGCCATGACAGCCAGGGGTTTGCTCAAGACCCCTGTGTCTGTTATCACTGTACTCGTGTGAAAGCTGGCGTGCAAAAGGAGACCATGATTTCTGCTAATGCTGTGACATTGCTGTGTACAGCGCAAATGATCAGATGATCACAACAGCTTCGAGTCCCCTAAGGGGAATAACAAATACAGTAAAAAGTAGAAAAAAAAAATAGTTTTAAATATTTAAAAAATAAAAGTTCACATCACCCAGGGATTCAAGCTTCAGGAGGCTAATTTGCATATTCCAGGTGCCTTCTGGGAGAAGCGAAGTCTCCCTAAGCTAGAAGATCGTTGGGTACAGCCGGGACCAGCTGCTTCGAAAGCATCACCAAACCAGGGATTCAAGCTTCAGGAGGCTAATTTGCATATTCCAGGTGCCTTCTGGGAGAAGCGAAGTCTCCCTAAGCTAGAAGATCGTTGGGTACAGCCGGGACCAGCTGCTTCGAAAGCATCACCAAACCAGGGATTCAAGCTTCAGGAGGCTAATTTGCATATTCCAGGTGCCTTCTGGGAGAAGCGAAGTCTCCCTAAGCTAGAAGATCGTTGGGTACAGCCGGGACCAGCTGCTTCGAAAGCATCACCAAACCAGGGATTCAAGCTTCAGGAGGCTAATTTGCATATTCCAGGTGCCTTCTGGGAGAAGCGAAGTCTCCCTAAGCTAGAAGATCGTTGGGTACAGCCGGGACCAGCTGCTTCGAAAGCATCACCAAACCAGGGATTCAAGCTTCAGGAGGCTAATTTGCATATTCCAGGTGCCTTCTGGGAGAAGCGAAGTCTCCCTAAGCTAGAAGATCGTTGGGTACAGCCGGGACCAGCTGCTTCGAAAGCATCACCAAACCAGGGATCCAAGCTTCAGGAGGCTAATTTGCATATTCCAGGTGCCTTCTGGGAGAAGCGAAGTCTCCCTAAGCTAGAAGATCGTTGGGTACAGCCGGGACCAGCTGCTTCGAAAGCATCACCAAACCAGGGATCCAAGCTTCAGGAGGCTAATTTGCATATTCCAGGTGCCTTCTGGGAGAAGCGAAGTCTCCCTAAGCTAGAAGATCGTTGGGTACAGCCGGGACCAGCTGCTTCGAAAGCATCACCAAACCAGGGATCCAAGCTTCAGGAGGCTAATTTGCATATTCCAGGTGCCTTCTGGGAGAAGCGAAGTCTCCCTAAGCTAGAAGATCGTTGGGTACAGCCGGGACCAGCTGCTTCGAAAGCATCACCAAACCAGGGATTCAAGCTTCAGGAGGCTAATTTGCATATTCCAGGTGCCTTCTGGGAGAAGCGAAGTCTCCCTAAGCTAGAAGATCGTTGGGTACAGCCGGGACCAGCTGCTTCGAAAGCATCACCAAACCAGGGATTCAAGCTTCAGGAGGCTAATTTGCATATTCCAGGTGCCTTCTGGGAGAAGCGAAGTCTCCCTAAGCTAGAAGATCGTTGGGTACAGCCGGGACCAGCTGCTTCGAAAGCATCACCAAACCAGGGATTCAAGCTTCAGGAGGCTAATTTGCATATTCCAGGTGCCTTCTGGGAGAAGCGAAGTCTCCCTAAGCTAGAAGATCGTTGGGTACAGCCGGGACCAGCTGCTTCGAAAGCATCACCAAACCAGGGATCCAAGCTTCAGGAGGCTAATTTGCATATTCCAGGTGCCTTCTGGGAGAAGCGAAGTCTCCCTAAGCTAGAAGATCGTTGGGTACAGCCGGGACCAGCTGCTTCGAAAGCATCACCAAACCAGGGATCCAAGCTTCAGGAGGCTAATTTGCATATTCCAGGTGCCTTCTGGGAGAAGCGAAGTCTCCCTAAGCTAGAAGATCGTTGGGTACAGCCGGGACCAGCTGCTTCGAAAGCATCACCAAACCAGGGATCCAAGCTTCAGGAGGCTAATTTGCTTATTCCAGGTGCCTTCTGGGAGAAGCGAAGTCTCCCTAAGCTAGAAGATCGTTGGGTACAGCCGGGACCAGCTGCTTCGAAAGCATCACCAAACCAGGGATTCAAGCTTCAGGAGGCTAATTTGCATATTCCAGGTGCCTTCTGGGAGAAGCGAAGTCTCCCTAAGCTAGAAGATCGTTGGGTACAGCCGGGACCAGCTGCTTCGAAAGCATCACCAAACCAGGGATTCAAGCTTCAGGAGGCTAATTTGCATATTCCAGGTGCCTTCTGGGAGAAGCGAAGTCTCCCTAAGCTAGAAGATCGTTGGGTACAGCCGGGACCAGCTGCTTCGAAAGCATCACCAAACCAGGGATTCAAGCTTCAGGAGGCTAATTTGCATATTCCAGGTGCCTTCTGGGAGAAGCGAAGTCTCCCTAAGCTAGAAGATCGTTGGGTACAGCCGGGACCAGCTGCTTCGAAAGCATCACCAAACCAGGGATCCAAGCTTCAGGAGGCTAATTTGCATATTCCAGGTGCCTTCTGGGAGAAGCGAAGTCTCCCTAAGCTAGAAGATCGTTGGGTACAGCCGGGACCAGCTGCTTCGAAAGCATCACCAAACCAGGGATCCAAGCTTCAGGAGGCTAATTTGCATATTCCAGGTGCCTTCTGGGAGAAGCGAAGTCTCCCTAAGCTAGAAGATCGTTGGGTACAGCCGGGACCAGCTGCTTCGAAAGCATCACCAAACCAGGGATTCAAGCTTCAGGAGGCTAATTTGCATATTCCAGGTGCCTTCTGGGAGAAGCGAAGTCTCCCTAAGCTAGAAGATCGTTGGGTACAGCCGGGACCAGCTGCTTCGAAAGCATCACCAAACCAGGGATTCAAGCTTCAGGAGGCTAATTTGCATATTCCAGGTGCCTTCTGGGAGAAGCGAAGTCTCCCTAAGCTAGAAGATCGTTGGGTACAGCCGGGACCAGCTGCTTCGAAAGCATCACCAAACCAGGGATCCAAGCTTCAGGAGGCTAATTTGCATATTCCAGGTGCCTTCTGGGAGAAGCGAAGTCTCCCTAAGCTAGAAGATCGTTGGGTACAGCCGGGACCAGCTGCTTCGAAAGCATCACCAAACCAGGGATCCAAGCTTCAGGAGGCTAATTTGCATATTCCAGGTGCCTTCTGGGAGAAGCGAAGTCTCCCTAAGCTAGAAGATCGTTGGGTACAGCCGGGACCAGCTGCTTCGAAAGCATCACCAAACCAGGGATTCAAGCTTCAGGAGGCTAATTTGCATATTCCAGGTGCCTTCTGGGAGAAGCGAAGTCTCCCTAAGCTAGAAGATCGTTGGGTACAGCCGGGACCAGCTGCTTCGAAAGCATCACCAAACCAGGGATTCAAGCTTCAGGAGGCTAATTTGCATATTCCAGGTGCCTTCTGGGAGAAGCGAAGTCTCCCTAAGCTAGAAGATCGTTGGGTACAGCCGGGACCAGCTGCTTCGAAAGCATCACCAAACCAGGGATTCAAGCTTCAGGAGGCTAATTTGCATATTCCAGGTGCCTTCTGGGAGAAGCGAAGTCTCCCTAAGCTAGAAGATCGTTGGGTACAGCCGGGACCAGCTGCTTCGAAAGCATCACCAAACCAGGGATCCAAGCTTCAGGAGGCTAATTTGCATATTCCAGGTGCCTTCTGGGAGAAGCGAAGTCTCCCTAAGCTAGAAGATCGTTGGGTACAGCCGGGACCAGCTGCTTCGAAAGCATCACCAAACCAGGGATCCAAGCTTCAGGAGGCTAATTTGCATATTCCAGGTGCCTTCTGGGAGAAGCGAAGTCTCCCTAAGCTAGAAGATCGTTGGGTACAGCCGGGACCAGCTGCTTCGAAAGCATCACCAAACCAGGGATTCAAGCTTCAGGAGGCTAATTTGCATATTCCAGGTGCCTTCTGGGAGAAGCGAAGTCTCCCTAAGCTAGAAGATCGTTGGGTACAGCCGGGACCAGCTGCTTCGAAAGCATCACCAAACCAGGGATTCAAGCTTCAGGAGGCTAATTTGCATATTCCAGGTGCCTTCTGGGAGAAGCGAAGTCTCCCTAAGCTAGAAGATCGTTGGGTACAGCCGGGACCAGCTGCTTCGAAAGCATCACCAAACCAGGGATCCAAGCTTCAGGAGGCTAATTTGCATATTCCAGGTGCCTTCTGGGAGAAGCGAAGTCTCCCTAAGCTAGAAGATCGTTGGGTACAGCCGGGACCAGCTGCTTCGAAAGCATCACCAAACCAGGGATCCAAGCTTCAGGAGGCTAATTTGCATATTCCAGGTGCCTTCTGGGAGAAGCGAAGTCTCCCTAAGCTAGAAGATCGTTGGGTACAGCCGGGACCAGCTGCTTCGAAAGCATCACCAAACCAGGGATTCAAGCTTCAGGAGGCTAATTTGCATATTCCAGGTGCCTTCTGGGAGAAGCGAAGTCTCCCTAAGCTAGAAGATCGTTGGGTACAGCCGGGACCAGCTGCTTCGAAAGCATCACCAAACCAGGGATTCAAGCTTCAGGAGGCTAATTTGCATATTCCAGGTGCCTTCTGGGAGAAGCGAAGTCTCCCTAAGCTAGAAGATCGTTGGGTACAGCCGGGACCAGCTGCTTCGAAAGCATCACCAAACCAGGGATTCAAGCTTCAGGAGGCTAATTTGCATATTCCAGGTGCCTTCTGGGAGAAGCGAAGTCTCCCTAAGCTAGAAGATCGTTGGGTACAGCCGGGACCAGCTGCTTCGAAAGCATCACCAAACCAGGGATTCAAGCTTCAGGAGGCTAATTTGCATATTCCAGGTGCCTTCTGGGAGAAGCGAAGTCTCCCTAAGCTAGAAGATCGTTGGGTACAGCCGGGACCAGCTGCTTCGAAAGCATCACCAAACCAGGGATCCAAGCTTCAGGAGGCTAATTTGCATATTCCAGGTGCCTTCTGGGAGAAGCGAAGTCTCCCTAAGCTAGAAGATCGTTGGGTACAGCCGGGACCAGCTGCTTCGAAAGCATCACCAAACCAGGGATTCAAGCTTCAGGAGGCTAATTTGCATATTCCAGGTGCCTTCTGGGAGAAGCGAAGTCTCCCTAAGCTAGAAGATCGTTGGGTACAGCCGGGACCAGCTGCTTCGAAAGCATCACCAAACCAGGGATTCAAGCTTCAGGAGGCTAATTTGCATATTCCAGGTGCCTTCTGGGAGAAGCGAAGTCTCCCTAAGCTAGAAGATCGTTGGGTACAGCCGGGACCAGCTGCTTCGAAAGCATCACCAAACCAGGGATTCAAGCTTCAGGAGGCTAATTTGCATATTCCAGGTGCCTTCTGGGAGAAGCGAAGTCTCCCTAAGCTAGAAGATCGTTGGGTACAGCCGGGACCAGCTGCTTCGAAAGCATCACCAAACCGCGCGCCTTACGGCGCGCGAATTTTTGCCTGTAGGACATTATTGCAAGAGAGCTTGGCTGAGTAGATTACACAAGAAGGAAAACACACAGCAAGTCAGCAGGATCTAGGAGCAACATGGCAGATGTGACAACCTACATGGTGAGCTGCAGCATGTGCTACATGTTCACAGATCGACCAGAAGAAGAATTAAATTTCACCTGTCAGAAGTGTAGACTAGTGGCCCTTTTAGAAGAAAAGGTGCAGGGTCTGGAAGAAAGAATAGCAACTTTGAAACTCATCAAAGAGAATGAAGACTTTCTAGACAGAACAGAAGCATCTCTACTGGTCACAGAAGGTGCAAAAAGTGTCAGAGAACCTCCAAAAGCAGATGAGTGGAAGCATGTGACCAAAAGAAGCAAGAAGACCATGGAGAAATCACCAACCACACAACTGAAGAACCGATATCAAATCTTTGTAGAGGATGAAGATGGCACACCTAAGAATGAAGCAATACCAGCAAGCAAAAAAGAAAAGGGCACACAGCAACAAGTGACAGCAAAAAGTACAGCCAAGAAGCAACGAAGAGTGGTGGTGGTGGGAGACTCACTACTGAGAGGCACCGAAGCAGCCATCTGCAGACCGGACATAACTGCAAGAGAAGTATGCTGCCTTCCAGGTGCGATGATCAAGGATGTGACCGATAGGATACCAAAGCTCTTCAGCTCCAAGGACGTCCACCCATTTCTTCTGATACATGTTGGAACCAATGACACGGCAAGGAAGGACCTACCGACAATCTGCAAGGACTTTGAAGAGTTGGGGAAGAAAGTAAAGGAACTGGATGCACAGGTAGTTTTTTCTTCTATCCTTCCAGTAGACGGGCATGGCACCAGGAGATGGAACAGGATCCTTGATGCAAACAACTGGCTAAGACGATGGTGCAGACAACAAGGATTTGGATTCCTGGACCACGGTGTGAATTACTGGTATGATGGACTCCTCGCCAGAGACGGACTACACCTCAACAAACCTGGGAAACACACATTCGCCAGAAGACTCGCTACACTCATCAGGAGGGCGTTAAACTAGAAGAAGAGGGGACGGGAAGAAAAACATTAGACTCGAACAAAGACGACCCAGGAAAACATACTCAGAAGGGAGGTAAGAACATTTCTAAAACAATCCACAGTGAGGAGATTGGAACAAAACAAAATCCTCTAAACTGCATGCTCGCAAACGCCAGAAGCCTGACAAACAAGATGGAAGAACTAGAAGCAGAAATATCTACAGGTAACTTTGACATAGTGGGAATAACCGAGACATGGTTAGATGAAAGCTATGACTGGGCAGTTAACTTACAGGGTTACAGTCTGTTTAGAAAGGATCGTAAAAATCGGAGAGGAGGAGGGGTTTGTCTCTATGTAAAGTCTTGTCTAAAGTCCACTTTAAGGGAGGATATTAGCGAAGGGAATGAGGATGTCGAGTCCATATGGGTAGAAATTCATGGAGGGAAAAATGGTAACAAAATTCTCATTGGGGTCTGTTACAAACCCCCAAATATAACAGAAACCATGGAAAGTCTACTTCTAAAGCAGATAGATGAAGCTGCAACCCATAATGAGGTCCTGGTTATGGGGGACTTTAACTACCCGGATATTAACTGGGAAACAGAAACCTGTGAAACCCATAAAGGCAACAGGTTTCTGCTAATAACCAAGAAAAATTATCTTTCACAATTGGTGCAGAATCCAACCAGAGGAGCAGCACTTTTAGACCTAATACTATCTAATAGACCTGACAGAATAACAAATCTGCAGGTGGTTGGGCATTTAGGAAATAGCGACCACAATATTGTGCAGTTTCACCTGTCTTTCACTAGGGGGACTTGTCAGGGAGTCACAAAAACATTGAACTTTAGGAAGGCAAAGTTTGAACAGCTTAGAGATGCCCTTAATCTGGTAGACTGGGACAATATCCTCAGAAATGAGAATACAGATAATAAATGGGAAATGTTTAAGAACATCCTAAATAGGCAGTGTAAGCGGTTTATACCTTGTGGGAATAAAAGGAGTAGAAATAGGAAAAACCCAATGTGGCTAAACAAAGAAGTAAGACAGGCAATTAACAGTAAAAAGAAAGCATTTGCACTACTAAAGCAGGATGGCACCATTGAAGCTCTAAAAAACTATAGGGAGAAAAATACTTTATCTAAAAAACTAATTAAAGCTGCCAAAAAGGAAACAGAGAAGCACATTGCTAAGGAGAGTAAAACTAATCCCAAACTGTTCTTCAACTATATCAATAGTAAAAGAATAAAAACTGAAAATGTAGGCCCCTTAAAAAATAGTGAGGAAAGAATGGTTGTAGATGACGAGGAAAAAGCTAACATATTAAACTCCTTCTTCTCCACGGTATTCACGGTGGAAAATGAAATGCTAGGTGAAATCCCAAGAAACAATGAAATCCCTATATTAAGGGTCACCAATCTAACCCAAGAAGAGGTGCGAAACCGGCTAAATAAGATTAAAATAGATAAATCTCCGGGTCCGGATGGCATACACCCACGAGTACTAAGAGAACTAAGTAATGTAATAGATAAACCATTATTTCTTATTTTTAGTGACTCTATAGCAACAGGGTCTGTTCCGCAGGACTGGCGCATAGCAAATGTGGTGCCAATATTCAAAAAGGGCTCTAAAAGTGAACCTGGAAATTATAGGCCAGTAAGTCTAACCTCTATTGTTGGTAAAATATTTGAAGGGTTTCTGAGGGATGTTATTCTGGATTATCTCAATGAGAATAACTGTTTAACTCCATATCAGCATGGGTTTATGAGAAATCGCTCCTGTCAAACCAATCTAATCAGTTTTTATGAAGAGGTAAGCTATAGGCTGGACCACGGTGAGTCATTGGACGTGGTATATCTCGATTTTTCCAAAGCGTTTGATACCGTGCCGCACAAGAGGTTGGTACACAAAATGAGAATGCTTGGTCTGGGGGAAAATGTGTGTAAATGGGTTAGTAACTGGCTTAGTGATAGAAAGCAGAGGGTGGTTATAAATGGTATAGTCTCTAACTGGGTCGAAGTGACCAGTGGGGTACCGCAGGGGTCAGTATTGGGACCTGTTCTCTTCAACATATTCATTAATGATCTGGTAGAAGGTTTACACAGTAAAATATCGATATTTGCAGATGATACAAAACTATGTAAAGCAGTTAATACAAGAGAAGATAGTATTCTGCTACAGATGGATCTGGATAAGTTGGAAACTTGGGCTGAAAGGTGGCAGATGAGGTTTAACAATGATAAATGTAAGGTTATACACATGGGAAGAGGGAATCAATATCACCATTACACACTGAACGGGAAACCACTGGGTAAATCTGACAGGGAGAAGGACTTGGGAATCCTAGTTAATGATAAACTTACCTGGAGCAGCCAGTGCCAGGCAGCAGCTGCCAAGGCAAACAGGATCATGGGGTGCATTAAAAGAGGTCTGGATACACATGATGAGAGCATTATACTGCCTCTGTACAAATCCCTAGTTAGACCGCACATGGAGTACTGTGTCCAGTTTTGGGCACCGGTGCTCAGGAAGGATATAATGGAACTAGAGAGAGTACAAAGGAGGGCAACAAAATTAATAAAGGGGATTGGAGAACTACAATACCCAGATAGATTAGCGAAATTAGGATTATTTAGTCTAGAAAAAAGACGACTGAGGGGCGATCTAATAACCATGTATAAGTATATAAGGGGACAATACAAATATCTCGCTGAGGATCTGTTTATACCAAGGAAGGTGACGGGCACAAGGGGGCATTCTTTGCGTCTGGAGGAGAGAAGGTTTTTCCACCAACATAGAAGAGGATTCTTTACTGTTAGGGCAGTGAGAATCTGGAATTGCTTGCCTGAGGAGGTGGTGATGGCGAACTCAGTCGAGGGGTTCAAGAGAGGCCTGGATGTCTTCCTGGAGCAGAACAATATTGTATCATACAATTATTAGGTTCTGTAGAAGGACGTAGATCTGGGTATTTATTATGATGGAATATAGGCTGAACTGGATGGACAAATGTCTTTTTTCGGCCTTACTAACTATGTTACTATGTTACTATGTTACCCCACTTTTTCCCCATTTAAAAATTAATGAAAAAATGTGTATTATTGCATTCAAAAAAGTCTGATCTATTATAATACAAAATAAATTAAGTTAACGACATAATGAGAAAAAAACGGCAGAATTTCAGTTTTTTTGGCCATTTCAACATAAAAAAAATATATAATAACAGGCGATCAAATCATCGTGTATATACCCCACCATGATGTCAATAAAAACTTCAGCTTAGGTAGCAAAAAAACAAGCCTCCACACAGCAGTATGTCCTGAAAATTGAAAACGTTACGGTTCCTGGAAAGCGGCAACATAAGCAATTTTTTTTTGCATGTTTGGCATCTGCATACACTCGTACTGACCTGGAGAATCATATTACCATGTCAGGTTTACTGGAAAATCAATCGCAGGTTTTTTTTGCCACACTTTGATTTTTTTCCTGCTTTCCAGTACATCATATGATAAAATGATTGTGTCATTCAAAACAACTTCCCTTACTCCCATATGACGTACTATCCCGTCAAGGTGACCTGGGACTTAATTCCCAGTGACGGGACAGTACGTCATACGCGATCGGCCATGCGTAATAATGCATACTCACTGCCAATGCTGGAGCCGTTGCAGTGGTGTAGACACTGCTTCTCCCAGGGATCATGTGACATTGTTAGTCTATCCCTGTGGACAATCCGCTCTGACCTCACTCTTCCCTCATTATATGGGGCAAATATCTGTATGGGGCCATGTGCAGTACAATTCAAGACATTTGAGAGTATAGGGTCTATCCAATGGTGCTGAGATTTGGATAAACATGTTAATGTTTCAAGGATGACAGGTGTAAAAATGTAGTAAACCATTCCAATTCTGCATGTTTTAGATATTGTGGCAAGTTTGAAAGCAGTGAGGAAGGTACCAGAAGTTGGGGATAGGTTGGAGAGATGGGTTAGGGATGGGATTAGTGTGGTGGTGAGGTTGGGGAAGAGGTGGGATGGGGTCAAGTGCACAAGTGGTGAGGTGCGATTTGGAGAGATGATGAGCAAGCTCCCCTTCAGTGATTTTGGAGAGGGAGGTTATGGGGTTTGGGCATTGGTCTCCCATATAAAGGGGTTGAGGTGGTTTGACAACAAAGACTTGCCTTGTTTGGTCGATCTTATTTTTGAAGTGCGTGGCAAAGTCCTTGGCAACCATTAGGGAACTCGGAGGGGGCAGTGGGGGGCGGAGGAGGGAGTTAAAAGTGTTGAACAACTGTTTGGGGTTGTGGGATAAGGAAGATACGAGGGTTGTGAAGTCGCCTGTTTAGCAGAGGTGAGAGCTGATTTGAATGCCAGTGTTGCTTATTTGAGTGTAATGAAATCATCTTGCGAATGCGTTTTCTTCCAACTTGCCGGAGCTTTTTAGTGATGTTATTGTGCCAGGGTTGTCTATTGGTTCATCGCACTCTGCCATGAATGAGAGGGGCAACCGAGTCAATAGCTGATGCGAGAGTGGCATTGTAGAAAGCAGCGGCACTGTCTGTGTCGTGGAGTGAGGATATGGACGACAGCGGTAGGAGAGAGTCAGTGTGCGAGTGTCTAGATGTGCGAGGTTCCTGCGTGAGTGAGCATGGTGCTGGACATGGGTGATAGGTGAGGAGGAATTCACAGCAAAGAAACACCATCAGCCCTCTGATTTAGACCTGTGGTACCGGATGGACACTTCCCCACCGCACATTAATGGCTTAGAGTGTGATTTTTATCCTCCTGAATCATCACTCAGATAAGTTCTCTTAATGCTCATAAGTATGTCTCCTGATGAACTGATTTCAGGGAAACGCGTCGAGATTTTCATACTTTAAAGAGAATTTCATATTTGAAAGCTAAACATTTGGATTTTTCCTATTTATCGATACTGTTTGGTGTGTTGTGTTGGGCCTTATTGTGTATCATTTCTATTCTGATTGAAGTGTTATTTTTGCCCCTATCCATATGTGTTGTATGGTATCTTTTGTTATCCCCTTGCAAGTAGCCTAGGGTGTTACCAGGGGAAGACTACGTGGAGTGGGGGCGCCATCTGCGCAGGATTCTAGGGTGCTAACCCCCACTGGCAGGCAGGGGCATACTAGGGATCTGATACAGGTTTCCCTAGTATGTTGCTTATTACTCCTAATGCAACATCCAAACGTGTGTTATGATATGCACTTTTGTATCTGGGCAAGTGCAATAGGTTCATTATTATCAGTTATTAGTTCATGAGTGTATGTTCTGCTGTTTGACTTTTTTCTATTTTTCTTGCACGTAAGGGCCTATTAGGGAGATTTAGGGATAGCCTACGTTAAGCGGGGGCGCCATTGCGCAGGATATATAGGGTGCCAACCTCCGCAGCAAGGTAGGGGACAGATAGTTGGGACCCTAGGGATCGAGAGCACCCTGTATCTTGGTCTTATATTTTTGTGTCAAACAGCTTATACTGGTTTTAGGTTGTATGTGGTATGTGTTTTTATTATAAGGAGTATTATTAAATGTTAAGTTTTATTGGGTATATTATTCTATTCATATATGGTGTTTCTTTGCTGTGAATTTCTGTTTTTTTTGGGCACCTTCATTATATGTTCTGTGATATGATAGGTGAGGAGGACAGGGATGAGAAAGTGAGTAGATGGTGGTCGGATAGAGGGAGAGGGGAGGTGATGAAGTTAGATAGAGAACAGAGATGGGTGAAGACCAGGTCTAATGTGTGTCCGTCTATGTGGGTGGCTGAGGAGGACCACTGAGTAAGTCCAAAAGATGAAGTAAGGGACAGAAGTTTGGAGGCTGCTGACCTATGGGTGTCAATGGGGATGTTGAAGTCACCCATGATGATGGTGGGAATGTCAACAGAGAGAAAGTGAAGAAGACAGGTGGAGAATTGGTCAATAAAGGCAGTGGTCGGGCCCGGAGGTCGGTATATGACGGCCACTTGGAGGCTGGAGGGAGAGTAGATGAGGACAGAGTGAACTTCAAAAGAGGGGAGTATAAAGGAGGGTAGAGGTGGGATTGGGTTAAAGGTACAGTTGGAAGAAAGGGAAGGCCCACTCCTCCACCATGTTTGTTGCCAGGGCGAGGAGTGTGGGCAAAGTGGAGGCCGCCATAACATAGAGCAGCAGGGAAGGCTGTGTCAGAGGGTGTCAGCCATGTTTCTGTGAGGCCTAGGAAGGAAATATTACAAGAGGTAAAGAGGTCATGAATCACGTGGAGTTCATTGCAGATGGAGCGGGCATTCCAGAGTGATTCAGAGAGAGGGAGCAGGGTGGTGGGTGTCAAAGGCATGGATTTGAGGTGGACAAGATTTCGGGTGTTTATTTTGGGTTGGGAGTGATAGAAGGGGGTAGTAATGGGAGGTATGAGCTGTGAGGGTCCAGGATTGGGAGATATGTCACCAGCAGTGAGGAAAAGCAAAGAGAGACAGAGCAGGTGGGAGAAGGAGAGTGGGCGCCTTGTTTTGTGTTTTATTAGGGGAGATCTGAGGTTGAGGAGCAGGTCAGCAGTGGAGGTCAGGTGGGGAGGCAAGGAGAGATTATTACTTGGTTAGAGGGTGCTGGGGTTTGGGGATAGCGAAGGAGAGTGAGTAGTAATGGAGTCAAAACTGTTAGAGTGTATGTCAGCATGATGAGAGTAAGTGTGGTGGACAGGGAAAGAAATTTAGTACATTTATTAACAGTGGTTAGTCGTACCTTCTGTTCACTTCTGGCACCTTTCTGGAATATTTCTGCTGTTATCCTTTTAGAGCCATCCTTATAGAGACAGACCACGGTCCAGACAGTCAGACCATAAATCTGAAGCCATTGCTGTGATGACAAGTTTAGTAACTTTCTTTTGTTTATCCTTTTATTTTATGTGTAATAGTAATATGCTGTATTATTTTGTTCCCATTGTAAAATCTTTACAATTGTTTTTATATACAAAGCCTATTGTTCTGGATTAAATATAATTTTTAATTTTTGTTCTGTAAACAGCACCATGAAGCCAGAACAGTCAGCCTGTATAAAAGAAATTATTGGTGGCGGCAGCGCATAGTACTTGGGTTGTTGTGGCGTTATCAGTGACCGTATCGGGGTTTAATACTATATTACGTGCTCTGGAATCAGAGATGTATATACCATACGCTCAATTTTCCAATAACCTGCCTTAGTCTAAACAGCCGTAGCCTCCTCCATTAATCGTCGGCCAAATGTGTAACTGTCTGGATGATAGTGGGCAGTTGAGGGCGGTTCGTGACAAAAAGATAACAGCATGGTGGGTTCAGTTACAACCCCACTGGCTGTGGTCTTTGACAGTCAGTACTTATGGATCCATCTGTATTGAGTATGACTAGGGTATCCAGGAAGTTGATGGTATGGTTCTGGTGATGAACGGTAAAGATAAGGTTGGGTATGCAAGTGTTTAACCCTTGAAAAAATGTTTGTGTGTTTTGAAGTTGCCATCTATATTTCTTTTCCAAAGAATCAATGTTTGCATAGGGTGGGGTCATATTTATGCCCGTTGTGGTACCTGTTCTTTGGATATAAAATTGATCCTCAAAGTAGTTTAATTGTTTAAAATGAGTCTAATTGTGTACTGTATAAGGAAAATTCTAGTACTAGATAAAAAGAGAGATGTATTGAGAAAGTTGTCTCTATAAGGTCGGTTTCACATTAGCGTTTCCCTGATCTGTGGTGGGCTGCGGACTTCCTCCGTGAAGCCCCGCCCTCAGCCGCACCTCCGCCGCTAGCTCCACCTACTTCTGCATGCGGCCCTCATGCGGCCTGCGTACCTATCTTTAACATTAGGTACGCAGGTCGTGCGGCTGTATGCGGATGCTGCCGCATGCGTCGTTTTGACGATGCGGCGACCAGCGTAGATGCAGTGTAATGTGCTGCTGCAGTGCAGTATAGAGCAACCTCCACCAGGGGGTGCTGGCTAAGGAAAGGAGGCTGCACACACAGCGCAGCAAAACTGAGCAACAACACAGATGTCACAGGTAATGAAAGGGACATGAAACAAGCCAAGGTCATACACGGAGATAGCGGCGCGGTACAGAAGGGGCGAGCAGAGAATCGTCGGGGACAAGCAAGACGTCAGAACCTACCAGGAACGTGGTAACCAAAACGTGAGACGTAAGACGGAGTCGGGGTACAGGCCAGAGGTCAGAACAAGTCATAAACGGGTGCAGGCAGTCACAGGCAAACAGGAACACTATAACAGGGATCAGGTCAGGAGCTCAAACAGTGCAGCATGAACTATAGCTGACACTGGCCCCCAGGCTGCAGAGGACTTAAATAGCACAGCCAGCTCCAGGGTGAGGCAGAGAGAATTAACTCCCACATGACCAGTCCAGAGACAAGAGAGCTGAACATAATCTCAGAACTGGATCATGACACGCAGCCTGAAGCTTTTTTTTTTTTTCGCATCGTCAAAACGACACATGCGGCACCATCCACATACAGCCGCACGACCTGCGTACCTAATGTTAAAGATAGGTACGCAGGCCGCATACGGGCCGCATGCAGAAGTAGGCGGAGCTAGCGGCGGAGGGCGGGGCTTCACGGAGGAAGTCCGCAGCCCACCGCAGATTAGGTAAACGCTAGTGTGAAACTAGCCTAAGTCTGATGCCTAATGAGTGCTCTGCCATTACACAGACTATTTACATCCATGGGAACAAGGATGCAATTAGTCCTAATTAGCAGATGAGTCGACCACCATGGGGATGTCACGGTGGCGACCCAGTCCGTGGCCCTGGGCACCCATGTAAAAGGGGAAAGTCTAATGGGATTTGGTGAATAGAGTTCATGTTTGTGACGCCACCTGTGGTATTCGGTCAGTGGGGACCGACGCTGCTTTAAAGGGTCCTCTGGGGTGATGTTATACCTTCCCACAGGTGAAGTATATCCCCAGGGCTCCCGGTGTGTAGTTGGAAGATGGTAAATGGTGCAGTAAAGAACGAGGATACAGGTTTGCAGTCTCTTTACCTTGTTTACTGAAGACTTCAGGCAGCCACAGTCCAGGGCACCAGATCACAGGGCAGGCAGGGTCCGGCTAGCTTGGAGGCAAGTTAGGAGCCCCCTTTACCAGGTGGAGATGAAAGCCTTCCTCTAGTGCGGTGGTGTTGTAGTCCCTTACTGCCTATGGCTTCAGATAAGGTCCTCACAGTTCTTCTCTCTGTCCCCCGTATAGGATAGGACAATACCTGCATGACAGGCAGGGGTGGATTAAGGGTAGCCAGGGCCCCGGGCTGTTCACACACTGTGGGCCCCCCCGGTCATGTGATGGGGGTCATGTGACGGGGGTCATGTGACGGGGGTCATGTGACGGGGGTCATGATATACCCGAACCAGATTATTCCAGAATAATGGCCGGGCCCTACTCTACTGTAACCTATTAAATATTTGTTAAAATCTGCAATACAATTTAGGTATATCTTGACCAATATCACCACATACAAGGCACAAATACCACCGCAGCATGACCAGACTACAAATTACAACCACAGTGATCGAATAATATCACATACAAGGAACAAATACCACCGCACCATGACCAGACCACAAATTACAACCACAGTGATCGAATAATATCACATACAAGGAACAAATACCACCCCACCATGTCAAGACCACATATTACCACTTGGTGACCAAATAGCACATACAAGGGACAAATACCACAACACCATTTCCAGACCACATATTACCACCACATAGTGACTGAATACTACAATACTGATCAGTAATACAAAAAAAAAAAAAAAAAACACAATACTATCACCATAAGTGCCAGTATTCACAGGAGATCTGTACTTAGTATGCAGTGTCTGTGTAGAGGTAATACAGTGATCACTGGTGACATTGTACACAGGACCTCTGTATATAGTATACAGTGTATAGTGTCAGTGTATAGGTAACACTGACTCACCAGTGACGTCTCTAGGTGAAGTCCTTCATCTTTCATCCAGCACAGACCGCCATCATTTCTCGTTTCTGCAGGAAATAACACAGTTATCTCGAGCTCCGCTTGCAGAACACATTACTTGATTTTTCACAACTTCTACATTACACCACATGAAGAAAAAAAGGCGATATAGTGTCACTCTGCACAGTAACAGGACCGCCCCCCCATTTAAAACAGTATACTCAAAAAATAAAAGAAAAACACAGCACTGCAGTTATAATATCCCTTAATTAGCATCTATGGTAATAATATCCCCCATCCTGGCCCCGTGTGTCTCATTCCTTGCTCCAGCCATATGTTCTCCCATCCTGCACTCATGAGTATCCATTCTACACCATATGATCTCCCCATCCTGCCCCATGATCCAATCCTGCCCCATGTCTTTCATTCTACCCCGTGTCTCCAATCATGCCCCGTGTCTATTCTGCCCATGCCTCCAGTCCTGCCCCCAGTGTGTCCAGCAATCTGCCCCAGTGTGTCCAGCATATTACCCCAGTGTGTCCAGCATATTACCCCCAGTGTGTCCAGCATATTACCCCCAGTGTGTCCAGCATATTACCCCCAGTGTGTCCAGCAATCTGCCCCAGTATGTCCAGCATATTTCCCCCAGACAGTGTGTCCAGCATATTACCACCAGTGTGTCCAGCAATCTGGCCCAGTGTCTCCAGCATTGCCTCAGTGTCTCCAGCATTGCCCCAGTGTCTCCAGCATTGCCCCAGTGTCTCCAGCAATCATCTGCCCCAGTGTGTCCAGCATATTACCCCCAGTGTGTCCAGCAATCTGCCCCAGTGTCTCCAGCATTGCCCCAGTGTCTCCAGCAATCTGCCCCAGTGTCTCCAGCATTGCCCCAGTGTCTCCTGCATTGCCCCCCCCCCCAGTGTGTCCAGCAATAGCAAATGCAATCATTTGAGGCCCCCAGTCCCGACTGTGTCCTCCTCCAGCATCATTGCCCCAGTGTGTCCAGCAATCATCTGCCCAGCCAGTCCCCAGACTGTCCTCCAGCATTTCCCCCCCCCCAGTGTCTCCTGCATTGCCCCCCCCCAGTGTCTCCTGCATTGCCCCCCCCAGTGTGTCCAGCAATAGCAAATGCAATCATTTGAGGCCCCCAGTCCCGACTGTGTCCTCCTCCAGCATCATTGCCCCAGTATGTCCATTGTCCAGCAATCATCTGCCCAGCCAGTCCCCAGACTGTGTCCTTCCGCATTGCCCCCCCCATTGTCTCCTGTATTGCCCCCCCAGTGTCTCCTGCATTGCCCCCCCAGTGTCTCCTGCATTGCCCCCCCCCCCAGTGTGTCCAGCAATAGCAAATGCAATCATTTGAGGCCCCTAGTCCCGACTGTGTCCTCCTCCAGCATCATTGCTGCCCCCCAGACCCAGTGTGTCCAGAAATCAGACTGCCCCAGTCCCAGACTGTGTCCTCCTGCTCCCAGCATTCTGCCCCTGGCCCCCGGCCCCCCCATCCCCAGTGTCCGACTCCTCCGCTCCGCCTCCACCGTTAGGTTATAAAAAAAAAAAAAAAAAAATTCTCCAGTCCTCACCTTACCAACGATCCAGGCGGTGAGCTCCCTCCAGCAGCGCGCACTCGCCAGCGACTGACAATGACGTCAGACGCCGGCGACGTGTGCGCTGCGCGCCTGCGGCCAACGGCTGTTGTTAACTATTGCCGTGCAGGCGCGCCCGCATGGCAATAGGAAACCGCCGCAGGCAGCGCCGCCAGGGGCCCGGTGAGCAGATGAGACGGGGCCGATGCGGGCCCCCTCTCTCTGCCCACCGGGTCCGGGGGGGCTCCCGGCACGGCATGGCAGTGAGAGTGACGGCACGGCAGGGGCACGGCGGCCGGCCGCACGGGCCCGGCACATAAGGAGGAGGAGGTTAACGCGTCGGTGCGTGCGCGTCACCACTGCGGCGCCGGCAACAACATCAGTCTGACAGGGGCGGGCGGCTGGTGACTCACGGCCGGGGGTGCCACTGTGTGTCACTGACAGTGACTCACTGTGCTGTCATATGATGCGAATCGATCATGCGAGTAATGCCCTGAATGATGGCGGCGGCCAGCGGTCAATCTGTGCGGCAGCCCAGGGCCCCCCACACCACTGGGCCCTGGGCTACCGCCCAGATTGACCCTCTTATAATCCGCCCCTGATGACAGGTAACTCGAGCCTTTTTACAGGGACTCTATCACGCCCCGGGCTCTACGTGTTACTGTGTCTTCAGGTGTGTGTGGCGTACAGGTAACTTGCAGTTCAGCTGTCCTGCCGGTCTCTGATGTAAGTCTTAGAGTCCCTTACAACCTCGGTGGTCCGGCTACCGGTGTCTGCGCTTGGCCAGGGAGACAGTCTGCTCGCTGCTGTCCTCCCCTTGGTGTCCTCACCTGTGCTCCTCTCTCCTACATGCTCACTGCAATATATTCTGCTTTCAGTGTTGTCTCAGTCCAGGAGCTGCAGCACTCTGTCGTGGCTGGACGGCCCCTCATGCGTTCTTCCTGCCTCAGACTGCTCCAGTCTGCTGTCTGGCACTAACTAACTTTCCCTCCAAAACCACCATATATATGGGGAGTCACCTAGTAAATAGGATCAAAAGCTCCCCCTGGTGGCCTGGAGTGTGAACATGTTTCATGCTTGTGTTTACATCTGACACCAATACTGCAGCCTATTTCCATTGTATTTTTTTGCATGTACCTGCTGTGACGGGGTGTGTGACAGGGCAGACAGGGACAGCAGGCTGATGAGCCATCCAAAAGACCTGTATTGGGGACTGGGAGACTATAACACCAAACATTGATTCCTTAGAGTCTGCAGCGTGGCCACACAAAGAGGACACATCTGGGGGGCGCCAACCGGTAATCCGACGGCAAGAAAAATGCAACAACAGTCCTTAAACTAGTTCTTCAAATCCATCAGGGTGAGCAAGACATCACAATACCATGTAACGACTGATCCCCAATCTCCAATAGTCCATAAATGGACCCCAGGACCTGACCGGAGAAACAAATCCTCGCCCTGCACAAGACAAAGCCTGTCTGCAGGGTGGTGTATTAGGGAGGCCCCCTGCAGAGAGGAACAGAGACCGATGTCCCCACCAGATGCAGGACTAGGAATGGTAATGGAGGCCTGACTACAGTATGGTCCACGAAACTGTCTGGGGATGACACTCTGCTACAGACAAGGGACCTCAACAGGTTGCTTGTCAAGTACACAGACATGGCTGACAAGGCTCCTCCTGCCTGGAGAAAACCCCCGAATCTCTGCCCGTACTGCCAGACCTCCTGTAAGTGCTTTCTGTGATGATTATTGGAAGTCATGACTGTGGCCCGCACCCCATAAAAACCTAGTGTTCGAACATGGCTGCTTGGGTCATTAGGCACGTCCATAAGTGGCTGTTTAGTGCTGATTTTTGTTGGTACCTGACATGGTTGGAGAGGATAACCCGACCACGAGTTGAATCCTCCCTCTGTCTCCGTGGTCTGGACACAGAAAGCCACTTACAGAGCAGGATGGACAGTGACCCAAGAATGGATAATGGACGGGCGACATCAGGCGCCGGACCCCCTGTGCATTTCTTATAACGTGTATCATCAATCCAGGCGCCGTACAGGCAATGGGGGACTGGTTCGCCTGATGAGAACACGCTATGTCGGATCATTTCTGGAACTTTTTTTTAATTTTTAAAATGATGAAATGTCCGTCTGTGAACTGAGCTATTGAACTGGTTGCTGATCACCACCGGACACCAAAGCTCTTTGTTATCGTCATATCCAAAAAAAAAGTCTAAATAATATCACGCGCAGTGAATGCCTCCCTCGAAAAAGTAAAAATGGCTGAAATGTTTTTTTTTCTACCCTTCCACTCCATGGTTTCTCAGTAAATGTTATGATAACATGAATTGTGTCACCGAAAACAGACTACAACGAGGCCTCATCGGCATATGACATAACTAGAAGCTTGTGGACCCCAATGCAAAATCTCCAACGGGGCCCCCAATTATTGCAGGTCTTTAATAGAAGTGGTTGTTTCATATGACCTTTTGTACCTGTTATAGTTACACCCCTGCTCATATCGATCTGTGGACAGAAAAACGAAAAAAAAAAAGTTATGGCTCTTGGAAGAAGGAAAAACGGAAAGCGATAAACTGCAGTGTATTTATTGTCCACTAGGTGTCGCTGTGGATTTTCCAATCTTGAGGTCTGTACTTGGTATTTACAAATGAAATGGGATTAGGAAAGGGTTAATGGGTGTAAAGTTTTGTGTTGAGGTGTCACAACACATAAGAGTAATATGGAGGAGAGCACAGGATGCCAGCGGCTGCCTAATCTGAGCCAAGAGCCCCTCCGCTGCTCAGGGATGATGTGGGGTCTCATCGGCGTTATGTACACCAGTGGTCTCCAACCTATGGCAATGCTATAAGTACCAGCATGCACCTGACAGACAGAGGATGGCGCTGTAGTGTTGGGTTCCAGCTGGTATAGACTACATAGACGAACAACGGAAACTTCATGGAGTCCAGCAGAGGAGGAGCATGAAGCATCTCCAGACCTTCAAGAGTTAATTCCTCCCGGCACGGCGGAGCCGTCATTACCTCCATCTTATGTAGTAACACTCAGACACTCCCATCCTATGTCGGGCGCTAGTAATTTTCCAGCGGGGGATTGGCCATAAAGGCGTGATGAATATTTTGGTTCCGCTGAGTCCAGCCATAGGGGCCGGAGATGGGGCAGATAGGAGAGATCTGCTCGTTCATGTCACCGTGATGATAATCGCCTTCTCCTGCCTCATTCACAGAGAAAACAAGAGATAAGGAACCCGTGGAATCAACAAGAAAAATTACGCCGAGCTCATCACTTATCGTAAAGAGCGAGACGTGGAATCCCCCGCTCCGAGCTCGCGGCCCACGCAGGAGCAATGCAGAGAATGCACCACCGAGCCTGGCGTACGGCAGTGGCCATGGGGGCAACAATGGTGGACCACGAGACTCCTCCAAACCGAGACTCCTCCAAACCGATCCTCAATGAGGAGGAATATTCACAATTATTGGCATTGAGTCTTATAGTCCAGACATCCAGAGCTGCATTCACAAGTATTGGCATTGAGTCTTATAGTCCAGACATCCAGAGCTGCATTCACAAGTATTGGCATTGAGTCTCATAGTCCAGACATCCAGAGCTGCATTCACAAGTATTGGCATTGAGTCTCATAGTCCAGGCATCCAGAGCTGCATTCACAAGTATTGACATTGAGTCTCATAGTCCAGACATCCAGAGCTGCATTCACAAGTATTGACATTGAGTCTCATAGTCCAGACATCCAGAGCTGCATTCACAAGTATTGGCATTGAGTCTCATAGTCCAGGCATCCAGAGCTGCATTCACAAGTATTGACATTGAGTCTCATAGTCCAGACATCCAGAGCTGCATTCACAAGTATTGGCATTGAGTCTCATAGTCCAGACATCCAGAGCTGCATTCACAAGTATTGGCATTGAGTCTCATAGTCCAGGCATCCAGAGCTGCATTCACAAGTATTGACATTGAGTCTCATAGTCCAGACATCCAGAGCTGCATTCACAAGTATTGACATTGAGTCTCATAGTCCAGACATCCAGAGCTGCATTCACAAGTATTGACATTGAGTCTCATAGTCCAGACATCCAGAGCTGCATTCACAAGTATTGGCATTGAGTCTCATAGTCCAGGCATCCAGAGCTGCATTCACAAGTATTGACATTGAGTCTCATAGTCCAGACATCCAGAGCTGCATTCACAAGTATTGACATTGAGTCTCATAGTCCAGACATCCAGAGCTGCATTCACAAGTATTGACATTGAGTCTCATAGTCCAGACATCCAGAGCTGCATTCACAATTATTGGCATTGAGTCTCATAGTCCAGACATCCAGCGCTGCATTCACAAGTATTGACATTGAGTCTCATAGTCCAGACATCCAGAGCTGCATTCACAAGTATTGACATTGAGTCTCATAGTCCAGACATCCAGAGCTGCATTAACAATTATTGGCATTGAGTCTCATAGTCCAGACATCCAGAGCTGCATTCACAAGTATTGGCATTGAGTCTCATAGTCCAGGCATCCAGAGCTGCATTCACAATTTTTGGCATTGAGTCTCATAGTCCAGGCATCCAGAGCTGCATTCACAAGTATTGGCATTGAGTCTCATAGTCCAGGCATCCAGAGCTGCATTCACAAGTATTGACATTAAGTCTCATAGTCCAGACATCCAGAGCTGCATTCACAAGTATTGACATTGAGTCTCATAGTCCAGACATCCAGAGCTGCATTCACAAGTATTGACATTGAGTCTCATAGTCCAGACATCCAGAGCTGCATTCACAATTATTGGCATTGAGTCTCATTGTCCAGGCATCCAGAGCTGCATTCACAAGTATTGACATTGAGTCTCATAGTCCAGACATCCAGCGCTGCATTCACAAGTATTGACATTGAGTCTCATAGTCCAGACATCCAGAGCTGCATTCACAAGTATTGACATTAAGTCTCATAGTCCAGACATCCAGAGCTGCATTCACAAGTATTGACATTGAGTCTCATAGTCCAGACATCCAGAGCTGCATTCACAAGTATTGACATTGAGTCTCATAGTCCAGACATCCAGAGCTGCATTCACAATTATTGGCATTGAGTCTCATAGTCCAGGCATCCAGAGCTGCATTCACAAGTATTGACATTGAGTCTCATAGTCCAGACATCCAGAGCTGCATTCACAAGTATTGGCATTGAGTCTCATAGTCCAGGCATCCAGAGCTGCATTCACAAGTATTGACATTGAGTCTCATAGTCCAGACATCCAGAGCTGCATTCACAAGTATTGACATTGAGTCTCATAGTCCAGACATCCAGAGCTGCATTCACAAGTATTGGCATTGAGTCTTATAGTCCAGACATCCAGAGCTGCATTCACAAGTATTGGCATTGAGTCTTATAGTCCAGACATCCAGAGCTGCATTCACAAGTATTGGCATTGAGTCTCATAGTCCAGGCATCCAGAGCTGCATTCACAAGTATTGACATTGAGTCTCATAGTCCAGACATCCAGCGCTGCATTCACAAGTATTGACATTGAGTCTCATAGTCCAGACATCCAGAGCTGCATTCACAAGTATTGACATTGAGTCTCATAGTCCAGACATCCAGAGCTGCATTCACAAGTATTGACATTGAGTCTCATAGTCCAGGCATCCAGAGCTGCATTCACAAGTATTGGCATTGAGTCTCATAGTCCAGGCATCCAGAGCTGCATTCACAAGTATTGACATTGAGTCTCATAGTCCAGACATCCAGAGCTGCATTCACAAGTATTGGCATTGAGTCTCATAGTCCAGGCATCCAGAGCTGCATTCACAAGTATTGACATTGAGTCTCATAGTCCAGACATCCAGAGCTGCATTCACAAGTATTGACATTGAGTCTCATAGTCCAGACATCCAGAGCTGCATTCACAAGTATTGACATTGAGTCTCATAGTCCAGACATCCAGAGCTGCATTCACAAGTATTGACATTGAGTCTCATAGTCCAGACATCCAGAGCTGCATTCACAAGTATTGGCATTGAGTCTCATAGTCCAGACATCCAGAGCTGCATTCACAAGTATTGGCATTGAGTCTTATAGTCCAGACATCCAGAGCTGCATTCACAAGTATTGGCATTGAGTCTTATAGTCCAGACATCCAGAGCTGCATTCACAAGTATTGGCATTGAGTCTCATAGTCCAGGCATCCAGAGCTGCATTCACAAGTATTGACATTGAGTCTCATAGTCCAGACATACAGCGCTGCATTCACAAGTATTGACAATGAGTCTCATAGTCCAGACATCCAGAGCTGCATTCACAAGTATTGACATTGAGTCTCATAGTCCAGACATCCAGAGCTGCATTCACAAGTATTGACATTGAGTCTCATAGTCCAGACATCCAGAGCTGCATTCACAAGTATTGACATTGAGTCTCATAGTCCAGGCATCCAGAGCTGCATTCACAAGTATTGACATTGAGTCTCATAGTCCAGACATCCAGAGCTGCATTCACAAGTATTGACATTGAGTCTCATAGTCCAGGCATCCAGAGCTGCATTCTCAAGTATTGGCATTGAGTCTCATAGTCCAGACATCCAGAGCTGCATTCACAAGTATTGACATTGAGTCTCATAGTCCAGGCATCCAGAGCTGCATTCACAAGTATTGACATTGAGTCTCATAGTCCAGACATTCAGAGCTGCATTCACAAGTATTGACATTGAGTCTCATAGTCCAGGCATCCAGAGCTGCATTCACAAGTATTGGCATTGAGTCTCATAGTCCAGGCATCCAGAGCTGCATTCACAAGTATTGGCATTGAGTCTTATAGTCCAGGCATCCAGAGCTCCATTCACAATTATTGTCATTGAGTCTCATAGTCCAGGCATCCAGAGCTGCATTCACAAGTATTGGCATTGAGTCTTATAGTCCAGACATCCAGAGCTGCATTCACAAGTATTCACATTAAGTCTCATAGTCCAGATATCCAGAGCTGCATTCACAAGTATTCACATTGAGTCTCATAGTTCAGATATCCAGAGCTGCATTCACAAGTATTCACAACTTAGTATTGACATTGAGTCTCATAGTCCAGGCATCCAGAGCTGCATTCACAAGTATTCACATTGAGTCTCATAGTTCAGATATCCAGAGCTGCATTCACAAGTATTCACAACTTAGTATTGACATTGAGTCTCATAGTCCAGGCATCCAGAGCTGCATTCACAAGTATTGACATTGAGTCTCATAGTCCAGGCATCCAGAGCTGCATTCACAAGTATTGACATTGAGTCTCAAAGTCCAGGCATCCAGAGCTGCATTCACAATATTGACATTGAGTCTCATAGTCCAGGCATTCAGAGCTGCATTCACAAGTATTGACATTGAGTCTCATAGTCCAGGCATCCAGAGCTGCATTCACAAGTATTGGCATTGAGTCTCATAGTCCAGACATCCAGCGCTGCATTCACAAGTATTGACATTGCGTCTCATAGTCCAGACATCCAGAGCTGCATTCACAAGTATTGACTGTTGTGAATTCTGTTGTCAAGCTCCCTCCTGTGGTCATGAATGGTACTTCGGCTGGTTCTGTCCATGGGCTTCCTCTGGTGGTTGTGAGTGGAGCTGCGGCTTCTGAGTTTCCTTCCACAGGTGACGAGGTTAATTCGTTAGCTGGCTGCTCTATTTAACTCCACCTAGATCATTGCTCCATGCCACCTGTCAATGTTCCAGTATTGGTCTAGTTCTCTCCTGGATCGTTCTTGTGACCTGTCTTCCCAGCAGAAGCTAAGTTCCTGCTTGTTTTTCTCTGGTTTGCTATTTTTCTGTCCAGCTTGCTATTTTGATTTTTGTCTTGCTTGCTGGAAGCTCTGGGATGCAGAGGGAGCGCCTCCGCACCGTGAGTCGGTGCGTAGGGTCTTTTTGCGCCCTCTGCGTGGTCTTTTTGTAGTTTTTTGTGCTGACCGCAAAGTTACCTTTCCTATCCTCTGTCTGTTCAGTAAGTCGGGCCTCACTTTGCTAAATCCATTTCATCTCTGTGTTTGTAATTTTCATCTTTACTCACAGTCATTATATGTGGGGGGCTGCCTTTTCCTTTGGGGAATTTCTCTGAGGCAAGGTAGGCTTTATTTTTCTATCTCTAGGGCTAGCTAGTTTCTTAGGCTGTGTCGAGTTGCATAGGGAGCGTTAGGAGCAATCCACGGCTATTTCTAGTGTGTGTGATAGGATTAGGGATTGCGGTCAGCAGAGTTCCCACGTCTCAGAGCTCATCCTATATTATTAGTAACTATCAGGTCATTCCGTGTGCTCTTGACCACCAGGTCATAACAGTACAGGTTGCCCAAAGTATTAATGTATCTCAATAGAGGGATAAGAGAAGTTCTGAGACCATTTTTTTTTCTTTGCAGTGTGTTTTGTCTCTCTTTTCCCCTTTACCTCTGGGTGGTTCAGGATACAGGTGTAGATATGGACATTCAAGGTCTGTCCTCTTGTATGAATAATCTCACTGCAAGGGTACAAAACATTCAAGATTTTGTGGTTCAGAATCCGATGTTAGAGCCTAGGATTCCAATTCCTGATTTGTTTTTTTGGGGATAGATCTAAGTTTCTGAATTTCAAAAATAATTGTAAATTGTTTCTTGCTTTGAAACCTCGCTCCTCAGGTGACCCTGTTCAACAAGTGAAAATCATTATTTCTTTGTAACGTGGCGACCCTCAAGACTGGGCATTTTCCCTTGCGCCAGGAGATCCGGCATTGCGTGATGTTGATGCGTTTTTTCTGGCGCTCGGATTGCTTTATGATGAACCTAATTCAGTGGATCAGGCAGAGAAAATCTTGCTGGCTCTGTGTCAGGGTCAGGATGAGGTAGAAATATATTGTCAGAAGTTTAGGAAGTGGTCTGTACTCACTCAGTGGAATGAATGTGCCCTGGCAGCAATCTTCAGAAAGGGTCTCTCTGAAGCCCTTAAGGATGTCATGGTGGGGTTTCCCATGCCTGCTGGTCTGAATGAGTCTATGTCCTTGGCCATTCAGATCGATCGACGCTTGCGTGAGCGTAAAGCTGTGCACCATTTGGCGGTATTATCTGAGCATAGGCCTGAGCCTATGCAATGTGATAGGACTTTGACCAGAGCTGAACGGCAAGAACACAGACGTCAGAATGGGCTATGTTTTTACTGTGGTGATTCCACTCATGCTATCTCCGATTGTCCTAAGCGCACTAAGCGTTTCGCTAGGTCTGCTACCATTGGTACGGTACAGTCGAAATTTCTTTTGTCCGTTACTCTGATTTGCTCTTTGTCATCCTATTCTGTTATGGCATTTGTGGATTCAGGCGCTGCCCTGAATTTGATGGACTTGGAGTTTGCCAGGCGCTGTGGTTTTTTCTTGGAGTCCTTGCAGTATCCTATTCCATTGAGAGGAATTGATGCTACGCCTTTGGCCAAGAATAAGCCTCAGTACTGGACCCATTTGACCATGTGCATGGCTCCTGCACATCAGGAGGATATCCGCTTTCTGGTGTTGCATAATCTGCATGATGTGGTCGTTTTGGGGTTGCCATGGCTACAGGTCCATAATCCAGTATTGGATTGGAAATCTATGTCTGTGTCCAGCTGGGGTTGTCAGGGGGTACATGGTGATGTTCCATTTCTGTATATTTCGTCATCCACCCCTTCTGAAGTCCCAGAGTTTTTGTCGGATTATCGGGATGTATTTGATGAGCCCAAATCCAGTGCCCTACCTCCGCATAGGGATTGCGATTGTGCTATCAATTTGATTCCTGGTAGTAAGTTTCCTAAGGGCCGACTGTTCAATTTATCTGTACCTGAGCACGCCGCTATGCGGAGTTATGTAAAGGAATCCTTGGAGAAGGGTCATATTCGCCCGTCGTCGTCACCATTGGGAGCAGGGTTCTTTTTTGTGGCCAAGAAGGATGGTTCTTTGAGACCTTGTATTGATTACCGCCTTCTTAATAAGATCACAGTAAAATTTCAGTACCCCTTGCCGCTGCTATCTGATTTGTTTGCTCGGATTAAGGGGGCTAGTTGGTTCACCAAGATAGATCTTCCTGGTGCATATAATCTTGTGCGTATTAAACAGGGCGATGAATGGAAAACAGCATTTAATACGCCCGAGGGCCATTTTGAGTACCTGGTTATGCCATTCGGGCTTTCCAATGCTCCATCAGTATTTCAGTCCTTTATGCATGACATCTTCCGAGAGTACCTGGATAGATTCATGATTGTTTATTTGGATGATATCTTGGTCTTCTCGGATGATTGGGAGTCTCACGTGAAGCAGGTCAGAATGGTGTTCCAGGTCCTTCGTGCGAATTCTTTGTTTGTGAAGGGGTCAAAGTGTCTCTTTGGAGTTCAGAAGGTTTCATTTTTGGGTTTCATTTTTTCCCCTTCTACTATCGAGATGGACCCTGTTAAAGTCCAGGCCATTTATGATTGGACTCAGCCGACATCTGTGAAGAGTCTGCAAAAGTTCCTGGGCTTTGCTAATTTTTATCGTCGCTTCATCAGTAATTTTTCTAGTGTTGCTAAACCGTTGACTGATTTAACCAAGAAGGGTGCTGATGTGGTCAATTGGTCCTCTGCGGCTGTGGAAGCTTTTCAGGAGTTGAAGCGTCGTTTTTCTTCTGCCCATGTGTTGTGCCATCCAGATGTTTCGCTTCCGTTTCAGGTCGAGGTTGATGCTTCTGAGATTGGAGCAGGGGCTGTTTTGTCGCAAAGAAGTTCTGATGGCTCAGTGATGAAACCATGTGCCTTCTTTTCTAGAAAGTTTTCGCCTGCTGAGCGCAATTATGATGTTGGCAATCGAGAGTTGTTGGCCATGAAGTGGGCATTCGAGGAGTGGCGTCATTGGCTTGAAGGAGCCAAGCATCGCGTGGTGGTCTTGACGGATCACAAGAATTTGACTTATCTCGAGTCTGCCAAACGGTTGAATCCTAGACAGGCTCGTTGGTCGCTATTTTTCTCCCGTTTTGATTTTGTGGTTTCGTACCTTCCAGGTTCTAAGAATATGAAGGCTGATGCCCTGTCAAGGAGTTTTGTGCCCGACTCTCCGGGTGTTCCTGAGCCGGCGGGTATTCTCAAAGAGGGGGTAATTTTGTCTGCCATCTTCCCTGATTTGCGGCGGGTGCTGCAAAAATTTCAGGCTGATAGACCTGACCGTTGCCCAGCGGAGAAACTGTTTTTCCCTGATAAATGGACTAGTAGAGTTATCTCTGAGGTTCATTGTTCGGTGTTGGCTGGTCATCCTGGAATCTTTGGTACCAGAGATTTGGTGGCTAGATCCTTTTGGTGGCCGTCTTTGTCGCGGGATGTGCGTTCTTTTGTGCAGTCCTGTGGGAATTGTGCTCGGGCCCTGCTGTTCTCGTGCCAGTGGGTTGCTTTTGCCCTTGCCGGTCCCGAAGAGGCCCTGGACGCATATCTCTATGGATTTTATTTCGGATCTCCCTGTCGCTCAAAAGATGTCGGTCATTTGGGTGGTTTGTGATTGCTTCTCTAAGATGGTCCATTTGGTACCCTTGTCTAAATTGCCTTCCTCCTCTGATTTGGTGCCATTGTTTTTCCAGCATGTGGTTCGTTTACATGGCATTCCGGAGAACATCGTTTCGGACAGAGGTTCCCAGTTTGTTTCGAGGTTTTGGCGAGCCTTTTGTGCTAGGATGGGCATTGATTTGTCTTTTTCCTCGGCTTTCCATCCTCAGACAAATGGCCAAACCGAACGAACTAATCAGACTTTGGAAACATATCTGAGATGCTTTTTTCTGCTGATCAGGATGATTGGGTGTCCTTTTTGCCTTTGGCTGAGTTCGCCCTTAATAATTGGGCCAGCTCGGCTACTTTGGTTTCGCCGTTTTTCTGCAATTCTGGTTTCCATCCTCGTTTCTCTTCAGGGCAGGTTGAGTCTTCGGACTGTCCTGGTGTAGATACTGTGGTGGATAGGTTGCAGCAGATTTGGACTCATGTGGTGGACAATTTGACATTGTCCCAGGAGAAGGCTCAACGTTTCGCTAACCGCCGGCGCTGTGTGGGTCCCCGACTTCGTGTTGGGGATTTGGTTTGGTTGTCGTCTCGTTATGTTTCTATGAAGGTTTCCTCTCCTAAGTTTAAGCCTCGTTTCATTGGTCCGTATAAGATTTCTGAGTTTCTCAATCCTGTGTCGTTTTGTTTGACCCTTCCAGCTTCTTTTGTCATCCATAATGTATTCCATAGGTCATTGTGGCGGAGATACGTGGCGCCTGTGGTTCCATCCGTTGATACTCCTGCCCCGGTGTTGGTTGAGGGGGAGTTGGAGTATGTGGTGGAGAAAATTTTGGATTCTCGTATTTCGAGACGGAAACTCCAGTACCTGGTCAAGTGGAAGGGTTATGGTCAGGAAGATAATTCCTGGGTCTTTGCCTCCAATGTTCATGCTGCCGATCTGGTTCGTGCCTTTCATTTGGCTCGTCCTGGTCGGCCGGGGGGCTCTGGTGAGGGTTCGGTGACCCCTCCTCAAGGAGGGGGGGTTACTGTTGTGAATTCTGTTGTCAAGCTCCCTCCTGTGGTCATGAATGGTACTTCGGCTGGTTCTGTCCATGGGCTTCCTCTGGTGGTTGTGAGTGGAGCTGCGGCTTCTGAGTTTCCTTCCACAGGTGACGAGGTTAATTCGTTAGCTGGCTGCTCTATTTAACTCCACCTAGATCATTGCTCCATGCCACCTGTCAATGTTCTAGTATTGGTCTAGTTCTCTCCTGGATCGTTCTTGTGACCTGTCTTCCCAGCAGAAGCTAAGTTCCTGCTTGTTTTTCTCTGGTTTGCTATTTTTCTGTCCAGCTTGCTATTTTGATTGTTGTCTTGCTTGCTGGAAGCTCTGGGACGCAGAGGAAGCGCCTCCGCACCGTGAGTCGGTGCGGAGGGTCTTTTTGCGCCCTCTGCGTGGTCTTTTTGTAGTTTTTTGTGCTGACCGCAAAGTTACCTTTCCTATCCTGTGTCTGTTCAGTAAGTCGGGCCTCACTTTGCTAAATCTATTTCATCTCTGTGTTTGTAATTTTCATCTTTACTCACAGTCATTATATGTGGGGGGCTGCCTTTTCCTTTGGGGAATTTCTCTGAGGCAAGGTAGGCTTTATTTTTCTATCTCTAGGGCTAGCTAGTTTCTTAGGCTGTGTCGAGTTGCATAGGGAGCGTTAGGAGCAATCCACGGCTATTTCTAGTGTGTGTGATAGGATTAGGGATTGCGGTCAGCAGAGTTCCCACGTCTCAGAGCTCATCCTATATTATTAGTAACTATCAGGTCATTCCGTGTGCTCTTAACCACCAGGTCCATTATTGTCCTTACCACCAGGTCATAACAATTGACATTGAGTCTCATAGTCCAGGCATCCAGAGCTGCATTCACAAGTATTGGCATTGAATCTCATAGTCCAGACATCCAGAGCTGCATTCACAAGTATTGGCATTGAGTCTCATAGTCCAGGCATCCAGAGCTGCATTCACAAGTATTGGCATTGAGTCTCATAGTCCAGACATCCAGAGCTGCATTCACAAGTATTGACATTAAGTCTCATAGTCCAGGCATCCAGAGCTGCATTCACAAGTATTGACATTGAGTCTCATAGTCCAGGCATCCAGAGCTGCATTCACAAGTACTGGCATTGAATCTCATAGTCCAGACATCCAGAGCTGCATTCACAAGTATTGGCATTGAGTCTCATAGTCCAGGCATCCAGAGCTGCATTCACAAGTATTGGCATTGAGTCTCATAGTCAAGGCATCCAGAGCTGCATTCACAAGTATTGGCATTGAATCTCATAGTCTAGACATCCAGAGCTGCATTCACCAGTATTCACATTAAATCTCATAGTCCAGGCATCCAGAGCTGCATTCACAAGTATTGGCATTGAGTCTCATAGTCCAGACATCCAGAGCTGCATTCACAAGTATTGACATTGAGTCTCATAGTCCAGGCATCCAGAGCTGCATTCACAAGTATTGACATTGAGTCTCATAGTCCAGGCATCCAGAGCTGCATTCACAAGTATTGGCATTGAGTCTCATAGTCCAGACATCCAGAGCTGCATTCACAAGTATTGACATTGAGTCTCATAGTCCAGACATCCAGAGCTGCATTCACAAGTATTGACATTGCGTCTCATAGTCCAGACATCCAGAGCTGCATTCACAAGTATTGACATTGAGTCTCATAGTCCAGGCATCCAGAGCTGCATTCACAAGTATTGACATTGAGTCTCATAGTCCAGGCATCCAGAGCTGCATTCACAAGTATTGACATTGAGTCTCATAGTCCAGGCATCCAGAGCTGCATTCACAAGTATTGGCATTGAGTCTCATAGTCCAGACATCCAGAGCTGCATTCACAAGTATTGACATTGAGTCTCATAGTCCAGGCATCCAGAGCTGCATTCACAAGTATTGGCATTGAGTCTCATAGTCCAGGCATCCAGCGCTGCATTCACAAGTATTGGCATTGAGTCTCATAGTCCAGACATCCAGAGCTGCATTCACAAGTATTGACATTGAGTCTCATAGTCCAGACATCCAGAGCTGCATTCACAAGTATTGACATTGAGTCTCATAGTCTAGACATCCAGAGCTGCATTCACCAGTATTCACATTGAGTCTCATAGTCCAGGCATCCAGAGCTGCATTCACAAGTATTGGCATTGAGTCTCATAGTCCAGGCATCCAGAGCTGCATTCACAAGTATTGACATTGAGTCTCATAGTCCAGATATCAAGAGCTGCATTCACTGTTCTGCTGTTCTTCTGCCACCAGAGGGCACTGATACATTGTAACGAGCTCCTGGGCTAGAGAGAAGAGACTCCCTCCTGCACTATGAGCAGCCGCCTCTTGTGGTTTTCGACTTTCTCTGAATCAGCATATTAGATTATCGGATAAACTTGATGGACTTCTCCCTTCAACATTAAAAATGAAGAACTAGGAAACCTGTGTCTACATTGGACACAATTGTAACAAACCCTCAGCTGTGAGAAGTAATAGGTCTGTCCTGGTTTAGAGCCTTTAGTGGATTCAATCTTAGTAAATCTCTTGAAACTTTGTACTCCAAACACACAGAGCAGGTGATATGTGGCTGGATGAAACTGTAACAGACCCTCAGCTGTAAGAAATATTATGTTTTCACCCTGTGAATGTATAAAGTCGAGGCAATCCACAATTGTGTCAGTATTGTCCAGCAGTGTAATGTGAAGCTCTGGGTGTTATAGGGCCCCATCTTCCACCAGGTCCCGGGACCCCTGCACCCTGAGCCCAGCTCTTGTCTACACTGACACACTGGACGATCTACAGCCGTGTGAGCACGACGAGGTTATGGCTTATTCACATGTTTATGTCAAGTTACATTTTTAATAATTTTTCCAGAAATTTTTGCAAAAATAACAACAGAAATTTAATATGTGAATAAAAAGATCCCTGAGCTGAGAGGTGGGAGCCTGCGTCACAGGAGGAGAATTGTCCTCGACATGTCGCCAGTTTGTCTGATTGCTGATTAATAAATCTGACTGTGATGTCACGAGATCCAGATTTCGTTCCTTAGCAGACATGGGCCGCGCTCCTTATAAATAACTGCGGCCGCCCGTTCTCACACAACTCAGGTTTCACTTCTACCTGTAACTACAAAGAACATTTCCCTCCAGATCTGCAGACTCAGCGCAAACCAGACAAATGCCCTGAGATTACTCATCGTCTGTCACAAAATATCCACCATCGGGACAGAAGATGCTGAAATTAAAGCAAAACTCTTCCATTATGCAACAAAAGGTCAATCTACACTGTCATAAGAAGCAGTTGTGCATATTATCAGGTGGTTCAGGGTGGATATGAGCAACACCAACAAGCCACCACTAGGGGGAGCTCCCTGTATACAGAGATACATGATAAGATTCTGTCTGCAGCCACCACTAGGGGGAGCTCCCTGTATACAGAGATACATGATAAGACCCTGTCTGCAGTCACCACTAGGGGGAGCTCCCTGTATACAGAGATACATGATAAGATCCTGTCTGCAGTCACCACTAGGGGGAGCCCCCTGTATACAGAGATACATGATAAGATCCTGTCTGCAGTCACCACTAGGGGGAGCTCCCTGTATACAGAGATACATGATAAGATTCTGTCTGCAGCCACCACTAGGGGGAGCTCCCTGTATACAGAGATACATGATAAGATCCTGTCTGCAGCCACCACTAGGGGGAGCTCCCTGTATACAGAGATACATGATAAGATCCTGTCTGCAGTCACCACTAGGGGGAGCCCCCTGTATACAGAGATACATGATAAGATCCTGTCTGCAGTCACCACTAGGGGGAGCTCCCTGTATACAGATACATAATAAGATCCTGTCTGCAGCCACCACTAGGGGGAGCTCCCTGTATACAGAGATACATGATAAGATTCTGTCTGCAGCCACCACTAGGGGGAGCTCCCTGTATACAGAGATACATGATAAGATTCTGTCTGCAGCCACCACTAGGGGGAGCTCCCTGTATACAGAGATACATGATAAGATTCTGTCTGCAGCCACCACTAGGGGGAGCTCCCTGTATACAGAGATACATGATAAGATTCTGTCTGCAGCCACCACTAGGGGGAGCTCCCTGTATACAGAGATACATGATAAGATCCTGTCTGCAGTCACCACTAGGGGGAGCCCCCTGTATACAGAGATACATGATAAGATCCTGTCTGCAGTCACCACTAGGGGGAGCTCCCTGTATACAGATACATAATAAGATCCTGTCTGCAGCCACCACTAGGGGGAGCTCCTTGTATACAGAGATACATGATAAGATCCTGTCTGCAGCCACCACTAGGGGAAGCTCCCTGTATACAGAGATACATGATAAGATCCTGTCTGCAGTCACCACTAGGGGGAGCTCCCTGTATACAGAGATACATGATAAGATCCTGTCTGCAGCCACCACTAGGGGGAGCTCCCTGTATACAGAGATACATGATAAGATCCTGTCTGCAGCCACCACTAGGGGGAGCTCCCTGTATACAGAGATACATGACAAGATCCTGTCTGCAGCCACAACTAGGGGGAGCTCCCTGTATACAGAGATACATGATAAGATCCTGTCTGCAGCCACCACTAGGGAGAGCTCCCTGTATACAGAGATACATGATAAAATCCTGTCTGCAGCCACCACTAGGGGGAGCTCCCTGTATACAGAGATACATGATAAGATCCTGTCTGCAGTCACCACTAGGGGGGGCTCCCTGTATACAGAGATACATGATAAGATCCTGTCTGCAGCCACCACTAGGGGGAGCTCCCTGTATACAGAGATACATGATAACATCCTGTCTGCAGTTACCACTAGGGGAAGCTCCTTGTATATAGAGATACATGATAAGATCCAGTCTGCAGCCACCACTAGGGGGAGCTCCCTGTATACAGAGATACACGATAAGATCCTGTCTGCAGTCACCACTAGGGGGAGCTCCCTGTATACAGAGATACATGATAACATCCTGTCTGCAGTTACCACTAGGGGAAGCTCCTTGTATATAGAGATACATGATAAGATCCAGTCTGCAGCCACCACTAGGGGGGGCTCCCTGTATACAGAGATACATGATAAGATCCTGTCTGCAGCCACCACTAGGGGGAGCTCCCTGTATACAGAGACACATGATAAAATCCTGTCTGCAGTCACCACTAGGGGGAGCTCCCTGTATACAGAGATACATGATAAGATCCTGTCTTCAGCCACCACTAGGGGAAGCTCCCTGTATACAGAGATACATGATAAGATCCTGTCTGCAGTCACCACTAGGGGGAGCTCCCTGTATACAGAGATACATGATAAGATCCTGTCTGCAGCCACCACTAGGGGGAGCTCCCTGTATACAGAGATACATGATAAGATCCTGTCTGCAGCCACCACTAGGGGGAGCTCCCTGTATACAGAGATACATGATAAGATCCTGTCTGCGGCCACCACTAGGGGGAGCCCCCTGTATACAGAGATACATGATAACATCCTGTCTGCAGTTACCACTAGGGGAAGCTCCTTGTATATAGAGATACATGATAAGATCCAGTCTGCAGCCACCACTAGGGGGGGCTCCCTGTATACAGAGATACATGATAAGATCCTGTCTGCAGCCACCACTAGGGGGAGCTCCCTGTATACAGAGACACATGATAAAATCCTGTCTGCAGTCACCACTAGGGGGAGCTCCCTGTATACAGAGATACATGATAAGATCCTGTCTTCAGCCACCACTAGGGGAAGCTCCCTGTATACAGAGATACATGATAAGATCCTGTCTGCAGTCACCACTAGGGGGAGCTCCCTGTATACAGAGATACATGATAAGATCCTGTCTGCAGCCACCACTAGGGGGAGCTCCCTGTATACAGAGATACATGATAAGATCCTGTCTGCAGCCACCACTAGGGGGAGCTCCCTGTATACAGAGATACATGATAAGATCCTGTCTGCGGCCACCACTAGGGGGAGCCCCCTGTATACAGAGATACATGATAACATCCTGTCTGCAGTTACCACTAGGGGAAGCTCCTTGTATATAGAGATACATGATAAGATCCAGTCTGCAGCCACCACTAGGGGGGGCTCCCTGTATACAGAGATACATGATAAGATCCTGTCTGCAGCCACCACTAGGGGGAGCTCCCTGTATACAGAGATACATGATAAGATCCTGTCTTCAGCCACCACTAGGGGGAGCTCCCTGTATACAGAGATAAATGATAAGATCCTGTCTGCAGCCACCACTAGGGGGAGCTCCCTGTATACAGAGATAAATGATAAGATCCTGTCTGCAGTCACCACTAGGGGGAGCTCCCTGTATAGAGAGATTCATGATAAGATCCTGTCTTCAGCCACCACTAGGGGGAGCTCCCTGTATACAGAGATACATAATAAGATCCTGTCTGCAGCCACCACTAGGGGGAGCTCCCTGTATACAGAGATAAATGATAAGATCCTGTGCAGCCACCACTAGGGGGAGCTCCCTGTATACAGAGATACATGATAATATTCTGTCTGCAGCCACCACTAGGGGGAGCTCCCTGTATACAGAGATACATGATAAGATTCTGTCTGCAGCCACCAATAGTGGGAGCTCCCTGTATACAGAGATACATGATAAGATCCTGTCTGCAGCCACCACTAGGGGGAGCTCCCTGTATACAGAGATACATGATAATATTCTGTCTGCAGCCACCACTAGGGGGAGCTCCCTGTATACAGAGATACATGATAAGATCCTGTCTGCAGCCACCACTAGGGGGAGCTCACTGTATACAGAGATACATGATAAGATCCTGTCTGCAGCCACCACTAGGGGGAGCCCCCTGTATACAGAGATACATGATAACATCCTGTCTGCAGTTACCACTAGGGGAAGCTCCTTGTATATAGAGATACATGATAAGATCCAGTCTGCAGCCACCACTAGGGGGGGCTCCCTGTATACAGAGACACATGATAAAATCCTGTCTGCAGTCACCACTAGGGGAGCTCCCTGTATACAGAGATACATGATAAGATCCTGTCTTCAGCCACCACTAGGGGGAGCTCCCTGTATGCAGAGATACATAATAAGATCCTGTCTGCAGCCACCACTAGGGGGAGCTCCCTGTATACAGAGATAAATGATAACATTTTGTCTGCAGCCACCACTAGGGGGAGCTCCCTGTATACAGAGATACATGATAAGATCCTGTCTGCAGCCACCACTAGGGGGAGCTCCCTGTATACAGAGATACATGATAAGATTCTGTCTGCAGCCACCACTAGGGGGAGCTACCTGTATACAGAGATACATGATAGGATCCTGTCTGCAGCCACCACTAGGGGGAGCTCCCTGTATACAGAGATACATAATAAGATTCTGCCTGCACCAACCACTAGGGGCAGCTCCCTGTATACAGAGATACATGATAAGATCCTGTCTCCAGCCACCACTAGGGGGAGCTACCTGTATACAAAGATACATGATAAGATCCTGCTTGCACCAACCACTAGGGGGAACTCCCTGTATATAGGGATACATGATAAGATCCTGTCTGTAGCCACCACAAGGGGGAGCTCCCTGTATACATTGATACATGATAAGATCCTGTCTGTAGCCACCACAAGGGGGAGCTCCCTGTATACAGAGATACATGATAAGATCCTGTCTGCAGCCACCACTAGAGGGAGCTCCCTGTATACAGAGATACATGATAAGATTCTGTCTGCAGCCACCACTAGGGGGAGCTCCCTGTATACAGAGATACATGATAAGATCCTGTCTGCAGTCACCACTAGGGGGAGCTCCCTGTATACAGAGATACATGATAAGATCCTGTCTGCAGTCACCACTAGGGGGAGCTCACTGTATACAGAGATACATGATAAGATCCTCTCTGCATCCACCACTAGGGGGAGCTCCCTGTACATAGAGATATATGATAAGATCCTGTCTGCAGCAACCTCCACTAGGGGGAGCTCCCTGTATACAGAGATACATGATAAGATCCTGTCTGCAGTCACCACTAGGAGGAGCTCCCTGTATACAGAGATACATGATAAGATCGTGTCTTCAGCCACCACTAGGGGGAGCTCCCTGTATACAGAGATACATGATAAGATCCTGTCTGCAGCCACCACTAGGGGGAGCTCCCTGTGTACAGAGATAAATGATAACATTCTGTCTGCAGCCACCACTAGGGGGAGCTCCCTGTATACAGAGATACATGATAAGATCCTGTCTGCAGTCACCACTAGGGGGAGCTCCCTGTATACAGAGATACATGATAAGATCGTGTCTTCAGCCACCACTAGGGGGAGCTCCCTGTATACAGAGATACATGATAAGATCTTGTCTGCAGCCACCACTAGGGGGAGCTCCCTGTATACAGAGATAAATGATAACATTCTGTCTGCAGCCACCACTAGGGG
Organism: Ranitomeya imitator; assembly: GCF_032444005.1. Classification (NCBI taxonomy): domain Eukaryota; kingdom Metazoa; phylum Chordata; class Amphibia; order Anura; family Dendrobatidae; genus Ranitomeya; species Ranitomeya imitator. The sequence goes on along the minus strand of NC_091284.1, from coordinate 14,641,523 downwards.
GAGCTCCCTGTATACAGAGATACATGATAAGATCCTGTCTTCAGTTACCACTAGGGGAAGCTCCTTGTATACAGAGATACATGATAGGATCCTGTCTGCAGCCACCACTAGGAGGAGCTACCTGTATACAGAGATACATAATAAGATTCTGCCTGCACCAACCACTAGGGGGAACTCCCTGTATATAGAGATACATGATAAGATCCTGTCTGCAGCCACCACTAGGAGGAGCTCCCTGTATACAGAGATACATGATAAGATCCTGTCTGCAGCCACAACTAGGGGGAGCTCCCTGTATACAGAGATACATGATAAGATCCTGTCTGCAGCCACCACTAGGGGGAGCTCCCTGTATACAGAGATAAATGATAACATTCTGTCTGCAGCCACCACTAGGGGGAGCTCCCTGTATACAGAGATACATGATAAGATCCTGTCTTCAGTTACCACTAGGGGAAGCTCCTTGTATACAGAGATACATGATAGGATCCTGTCTGCAGCCACCACTAGGAGGAGCTACCTGTATACAGAGATACATAATAAGATTCTGCCTGCACCAACCACTAGGGGCAGCTCCCTGTATACAGAGATACATGATAAGATCCTGTCTCCAGCCACCACTAGGGGGAGCTACCTGTATACAGAGATACATGATAAGATCCTGCTTGCACCAACCACTAGGGGGAACTCCCTGTATATAGAGATACATGATAAGATCCTGTCTGCAGCCACCACTAGGAGGAGCTCCCTGTATACAGAGATACATGATAAGATCCTGTCTGCAGCCACAACTAGGGGGAGCTCCCTGTATACAGAGATACATGATAAGATCCTGTCTGCAGCCACAACTAGGGGGAGCTCTCTGTATACAGAGATACATGATAAGATTTTTTCTGTTGTCACCACTAGGGGGAGCTCTCTGCATACAGAGATACATGATAAGATTCTGTCTGCAGCCCCCACTGTTGTGAATTCTGTTGTCGGCCTCCCTCCTGTGGTCGTGAATGGTACTTCGGCTGGTTCTGTCCATGGACTTCCTCTGGTGGCTGTGGGTGTTTCTGAGTTTCCTTCCACAGGTGACGAGGCTAAGTCGTTAGTGGGCTGCTCTATTTAACTCCACTTAGATCTTTGCCCCATGCAAGCTGTCAATGTTGTACTATTGGTCTAGTTCGCTCCTGGATCGTTCTGTTACCTGTTACTCCAGCAGAAGCTAAGTTCCTCTTTGCTATTTTCCAGTTTGCTATTTTTTCTGTCCAGCTTGCTATTGTGAATTTTGCCTTGCTTACTGGAAGCTCTGGGACGCAGAGGGGCGCCTCCGCACCGTGAGTTGGTGCGGAAGGTTTTTTTTCCCTGCACTCTCTGCGTGGCTTTTTGTAGGTTTTTGTGCTGACCGCAAAGTGACCTTTTCTATCCTCTGTCTGTCCAGTAAGTCGGGCCTCTCTTTGCTAAATCTATTTCATCTCTATGTTTGTGATTTCATCTTAACTCACAGTCATTATATGTGGGGGGTTGCCTTTTCCTTTGGGGAATTTCTCTGAGGCAAGGTAGGCTTTATTTTCCTTTCTTAGGGCTAGCTAGTTCTGAGTCTGTGTCGAGTTGCATAGGGAGCGTTAGGAGCAATCCACGGCTATTTCTAGTGTGTGTGATAGGATTAGGGATTGCGGTCAGCAGAGTTTCCACTTCCCAGAGCTTGTCCCGTGTTTTTGTAGCTATCAGATCTTTCCGGGTGCTCTTGATCATCAGGTCTATTATTGTCCTAACCACCAGGTCATAACAGTACAGCTGGCCCAAAGTATTAATGCATCTCAATAGAGGGATAAGAGAAGTTCTGAGACCATTTTTTTTTCTTCTTTGCAGTGTGTTTTGTCTCTCTTTTCCCCTTTACCTCTGGGTGGTTCAGGACACAGGTGTAAACATGGACATTCAAGGTCTGTCCTCTTGGATGGATAATCTCACTACAAGGGTACAAAAAATTCAAGATTTTGTGGTTCAGAATCCGATGTCAGAGCCTAGGATTCCTATTCCTGATTTGTTTTTTGGTGATAGATCTAAGTTCTTGAATTTCAAAAATAATTGTAAATTGTTTCTTGCCTTGAAACCTCGCTCCTCAGGTGACCCTGTTCAACAAGTAAGGATCATTATTTCTTTGTTGCGTGGTGACCCTCAAGACTGGGCATTTTCCCTTGCGCCAGGAGATCCGGCATTGCGTGATGTTGATGCGTTTTTCCTGGCGCTTGGATTGCTTTATGACGAACCTAATTCAGTGGATCAGGCAGAGAAAATCTTGCTGGCTCTGTGTCAGGGTCAGGATGAAGCAGAGATATATTGTCAGAAGTTTAGAAAGTGGTCTGTGCTCACTCAGTGGAATGAATGTGCCCTGGCAGCTATCTTCAGAAAGGGTCTCTCTGAAGCCCTTAAGGATGTCATGGTGGGATTTCCCATGCCTGCTGGTCTGAATGAGTCTATGTCTTTGGCCATTCAGATCGATCGACGCTTGCGTGAGCGTAAAGCTGTGCACCATTTGGCGGTACTATCTGAGCATGGGCCTGAGCCTATGCAATGTGATAGAACTTTGACGAGAGCTGAACGGCAAGAACACAGACGTCGGAATGGGCTGTGTTATTACTGTGGTGAATCCACTCATGCTATCTCTGATTGTCATAAGCACACTAAGCGGTTCGCTAGGTCTGCCACCATTGGTACGGTACAGTCTAAATTTCTATTGTCCGTTACTCTGATTTGCTCTTTGTCATCCTATTCTGTTATGGCATTTGTGAATTCAGGCGCTGCCCTGAATTTGATGGACTTGGAGTTTGCTAGGCGCTGTGGTTTTTTCTTGGAGCCCTTGCAGTATCCTATTCCATTGAGAGGAATTGATGCTACGCCTTTGGCCAAGAATAAGCCTCAGTACTGGACCCAATTGACCATGTGCATGGCTCCTGCACATCAGGAGGATATCCGCTTTTTGGTGTTGCATAATCTGCATGATGTGGTCGTTTTGGGGTTGCCATGGCTACAGGTTCATAATCCAGTATTGGACTGGAAATCTATGTCTGTGTCAAGCTGGGGTTGTCAGGGGGTACATAGTGATGTTCCATTTTTGTCTATTTCGTCTTCCACTCCTTCTGAAGTTCCAGAGTTTTTGTCGGATTATCGGGATATATTTGAAGAGCCCAAAGCCAGTTCCCTACCTCCTCATAGGGATTGCGATTGTGCAATTAATTTGATTCCTGGTAGTAAGTTTCCTAAGGGCCGATTGTTCAATTTATCTGTGCCAGAACACGCCGCTATGCGGAGTTATATAAAGGAATCCTTGGAGAAGGGTCATATTCGCCCGTCGTCATCACCGTTAGGAGCAGGTTTCTTTTTTGTGGCCAAAAAGGATGGTTCTTTGAGACCTTGTATTGATTACCGACATCTTAATAAGATCACAGTCAAATTTCAGTACCCTTTGCCGCTGCTGTCTGATTTGTTTGCTCGTATTAAAGGGGCTAGTTGGTTTACCAAGATAGATCTTCGAGGGGCGTATAATCTTGTGCGTATTAAACAGGGCGATGAATGGAAAACAGCATTTAATACGCCCGAGGGCCATTTTGAGTACCTGGTTATGCCATTCGGGCTTTCCAATGCTCCATCAGTATTTCAGTCCTTTATGCATGACATCTTCCGAGAGTACCTGGATAAATTCCTGATTGTGTATTTGGATGATATTTTGGTCTTTTCGGATGATTGGGAGTCTCATGTGAAGCAGGTCAGAATGGTAGGGTTGAGCGAAACGGGTCGTTCATTTTCAAAAGTCGCCGACTTTTGGCAAAGTCGGGTTTCATGAAACCCGATCCGACCCCTGTGCGGGGTCGGCCATGCGGTACGCGACTTTCGCGCCAAAGTCACGTTTCAATGACGCGAAAAGCGCCATTTCTCAGCCAATGAAGGTAAACGCAGAGTGTGGGCAGCGTGATGACATAGGTCCTGGTCCCCACCATCTTAGAGAAGGGCATTGCAGTGATTGGCTTGCTGTCTGCGGCGTCACAGGGGCTATAAAGGGGCGTTCCCGCCGACCGCCATGTTACTGCTGCTGATCTGAGCTTAGGGAGAGGTTGCTGCCGCTTCGTCAGAAGGAGGGATAGCGTTAGGCAGGGTCCATTAACCACCAAACCGCTTGTGCTGTAGCGATTTGCACTGTCCAACACCACCTTCGGTGTGCAGGGACAGTGGAAGCTACATTTTTTTTTTTTTCCTCAGCGCTGTAGCTCATTGGGCTGCCCTAGAAGGCTCCCTGATAGCTGCATTGCTGTGTGTACGCCGCTGTGCAAACCAACTGCTTTTTTCAAAGCACAAATCCTCTTGTTCCTTCCTTTCTGCACAGCTATCTTGTTTGTTTGTCCACACTTTTTATTTAATTTGTGCATCAGTCCACTCCTTATTGCTGCCTGCCATACCTGGCTGAGATTACTGCAGGGAGATAGTAATTGAAGGACAGTTCCTTTTTTTTTTTTTTTTTTGTGGGAGAATAAGATTGGCATTTCTGCTAGAGTGCCATCCCTGTGTGTGCCATCTCTCACTCAGTGGGCCATAGAAAGCCTATTAATTTTTTTACTTGATTTGGGTTCCAAAATCTACCTGAAAAAATCACTACATCAATCAGTGGGAGAAAAATATTGGCCTCAGGGCTTGTGTGCCACTCTTGACTCCTGTGTGCATCATCACTCACTCAGTGGGCCATAGAAAGCCTATTTATTTTTTTTTTGCTTGATTTGGGTTCTAAATTCTACCTGAAAAAAATCAATAAATCAATCAGTGGGAGATTAATATTGGCCTTTGGGCTTGTGTGCCAGTCCTAAGCGTGCCATCTCTCTCACAAATAGTGGGCCATAGAAAGCCTATTTATTTATTTTTTTTTGGTTTTATAAATTCTCCCTGAAAAAAAAAAGGGAGATTAATATTGGCCTTTGGGCTTGTGTGCCAGTCCTAAGCGTGCCATCTCTCTCTCTCAGATAGTGGGCCATAGAAAGCCTATTTATTATTTTTTTTATTGGGTTTATAAATTTTCCCTGAAAAAAAAAAAAAAAAAGTGGGAGATTAATATTGGCCTCTGGGCTTGTGTGCCACTCCTGACTCCTGTGTGTGCCATCTCTCAGTCAGTGGGCCATAGAAAGCCTATTTTTTGTTTTATTTGTTTTCTAAATTCTCCCTGAAAAAATCATTTTATTTTATTTGGTTTCTAAATTCTTCCTGAAAAAATCATTTTTTTTTATTATTTTTTTTTCTAAAGTCTCCCTGAAAAAAAAAAAAAATCAAATCAGTGGGAGATTAATATTGCCCTTTCTGCTTGTGTGCCAGTCTTGGCTCCTGGGTGTGCCATCTCTCTCTCTCTCTCTCCAATTGTGGGCCATAGAAAGCCTATTATTTTTTTTGCTTGATTTGGGTTCCAAAATCTACCTGAAAAAATCACTAAATCAATCAGTGGGAGATAAATATTGGCCTCTGGGCTTGTGTGCCACTCCTGACTCCTGTGTGCGTCATCTCTCACTCAGTGGGCCATAGAAAGCCTATTTTTTGTTTTATTTGTTTTCTAAATTCTCCCTGAAAAAATCATTTTATTTTATTTGGTTTCTAAATTCTTCCTGAAAAAATCATTTTTTTTTATTATTTTTTTTTTTCTAAAGTCTCCCTGAAAAAAAAAAAAAATCAAATCAGTGGGAGATTAATATTGCCCTTTCTGCTTGTGTGCCAGTCTTGGCTCCTGGGTGTGCCATCTCTCTCTCTCTCTCCAATTGTGGGCCATAGAAAGCCTATTATTTTTTTTGCTTGATTTGGGTTCCAAAATCTACCTGAAAAAATCACTAAATCAATCAGTGGGAGATAAATATTGGCCTCTGGGCTTGTGTGCCACTCCTGACTCCTGTGTGCGTCATCTCTCACTCAGTGGGCCATAGAAAGCCTATTTTTTGTTTTATTTGTTTTCTAAATTCTCCCTGAAAAAATCATTTTATTTTATTTGGTTTCTAAATTCTTCCTGAAAAAATCATTTTTTTTTATTGTTTTTTTTTCTAAAGTCTCCCTGAAAAAAAAAAAAAAACAACAAATCAGTGGGAGATTAATATTGCCCTTTCTGCTTGTGTGCCAGTCTTGACTCCTGGGTGTGCCATCTCTCTCTCTCTCTCCAATTGTGGGCCATAGAAAGCCTATTATTTTTTTAGCTTGATTTGGGTTCCAAAATCTACCTGAAAAAATCACTACATCAATCAGTGGGAGAAAAATATTGGCCTCTGGGCTTGTGTGCCACTCCTGACTCCTGTGTGTGGCATCTCTCACTCAGTGGGGCATAGAAAGCCTTTTTTTTTTTTTTTTTTTTTTTTTGGTTTCTATATTGTCATTGGAAAAATCATTTTATGTTATTTGGTTTCTAAATTCTTCCTGAAAAAATCATTTTATTTTATTTTGTTTCTAAAGTCTCCCTGAAAAAAAAAATAAAATAAAAAAAAACAGTGGGAGATTAATATTTACATTTGCGCTTCAGTGACAGTCCTGCGTGTGTGGCATCTCTCTCATTTGTTGCCACCAAAAACAGAGTGTGTAACATTGTGCCTGATTTTCGTTGTGGTCTCACCCACCTGTAAAGGGGTAGCTAAATCATACTGAAGGTATAGCTCACCGTGTAATTTGTGTGACAGCAACAAATACCGTTAGTTTGTTTACGTTTTTAAAACAATGAGGAAGTATGGTGGAAGAGGTCGTAGCCGGGGGCGTTCATTTTCAGCTGGTAATGAGGGTAGTGGTAGTGGTGGAGCATCAGGTGGTCGTGGGAAAAAAAATATTGCACCTAAGTCTGGAGCTGTGGAGCCAGGTTCGTCGTCTGGCTACACAAGGCCTCGAACGCTCCCTTTTCTGGGAGTAGGAAAACCGCTTTTAAAGCCGGAGCAGCAAGAGCAAGTTTTATCTTGCTGACTCAGCCTCTAGCTCTTTTGCCTCCTCTTCTGAAACTGGTAAATGTAAAAGCAGCGCGTCGTTAGTGGATGTTCACAGTCAGGGACAAGTCGCTTCCTTGTCCTCTTCAGCAAAAACAACAACAGAGAAGAATGCAGCAGGCGACACAACGGGTTACTCCATGGAGCTCTTTACACATACCGTCCCTGGCTTAGAAAGTGAAGCAGTTAACAGTCCATGCCCATTACAAGTTGAATCTGACATGGAGTGCACTGATGCACAGCCACAGCCAGACTACTATGCTGGTCCTTTGACTCAGACCACAACATTGCCCTCGCAGGGTGCTGATCAAGAATCAGACCCTGATGAGACTATGTTGCCCCATCACGAACGCTATACCACCGACCGACACAGTGACACAGACGAAGTTGCACACGAGCTACAAGAAGAGGTAATAGATGACCCAGTTCTTGACCCCGATTGGCAGCCATTGGGGGAACAGGGTGCAGGCGGCAGCAGTTCTGAAGCGGAGGAGGAGGGGCCGCAGCAGGCATCAACATCGCAACAGGTTCCATCTGCCGGGCCCGTATCTTGCCCAAAACGCGTGGCAAAGCCAAAACCTGTTGGAGGACAGCGTGGCCATCCGGTTAAAGCTCAGTCTGCAATGCCTGAAAAGGTATCCGATGCTAAAAAGAGTGCAGTCTGGCATTTTTTTAAACAACATCCAATTGATCAGCGCAAAGTCATCTGTCAAAAATGTTCAACTACCTTAAGCAGAGGGCAGAATCTGAAAAGTCTCAATACAAGTTGCATGCATAGACATTTAACCACCATGCATTTGCAAGCTTGGACTAACTACCAAACGTCCCTTAAGATTGTAGCACCCTCGGCCAATGAAGCTAGTCATCAATGCAACAATCCAACATCCTGTGTGGCCTATATTAAAAAAAAAAAAAAAAAAAAAAAAAATTAATTAACTGGTTCATGCAGCTTTACATGAACACCCAAGCCTTACACTATGGCTGGTCCGAATAACTATAGCAATTGTTACCATCCACCTCTCGTGTCTCCCCTTTTCCTCATAGTTTGTAAGCTTACGAGCAGGGCCCTCACTCCTCTTGGTATCTGTTTTGAACTCTATTTCTGTTATGCTGTAATGTCTATTGTATGTACAAGTCCCCTCTATAATTTGTAAAGCGCTGCGGAATATGTTGGCGCTATATAAATAAAAATTATTATTATTATTATTATCCCTTCCGGCAGTGTAGGGCCACCATTTTCTGCACCACCTGCAGTATCTGTGCAGGTTTCTTTGCCAGGCCAAAGCAGTCAGGGTCAGGGAATCACCAGTTTCGTAGTAGGAAACACTGCATCTAGGGCACCGGCGGCAACAATACCATCTCCCACCGTCTCTCAGTCTGCCATGTCCACCGGCACCCCCGCTAGTTCCACGATCTCCAGCTCTCCAGTCCAGCTCACCCTACATGAGACTCTGGTTAGAAAAAGGAAGTACTTAGCCTCGCATCCGCGTACACAGGGTTTGAACGCCCACATAGCTAGACTAATCTCTTTAGAGATGATGCCCTACCGGTTAGTTGAAAGCGAAGCTTTCAAAGCCCTGATGGACTACGCTGTACCACGCTACGAGCTACCCAGTCGACACTTTTTTTCCAGAAAAGCCATCCCAGCCCTCCACCAGCATGTTAAAGAGCGCATCGTCCATGCACTCAGGCAATCTGTGAGCACAAAGGTGCACCTGACAACAGATGCATGGACCAGTAGGCATGGCCAGGGACGTTACGTGTCCATCACGGCACACTGGGTGAATGTTGTGGATGCAGGGTCCACAGGGGACAGCAAGTTTGGGACAGTTCTGCCTAGCCCACGGTCTAGGAAACAGTTGGCTGTAGCCGTTCGCACCCCCTCCTCCTCCTCCTCGTCCTCCTGCAGAAGCGAGAGCTCGTCAACAGACCGCAGTCGCACAACTACTCCATCCGCAGCTGCCACTGTTGCACACCAGGTCTCCCATTATGGGGCAGCTACTGGCAAACGTCAGCAGGCTGTATTGGCTATGAAGTGTTTGGGCGACAACAGACACACCGCGGAAGTTCTGTCCGAGTTCTTGCAGAAAGAAACGCAGTCGTGGATGGGCACTGTAGATCTTGAGGCAGGCAAGGTAGTGAGTGATAACAGAAGGAATTTCATGGCTGCCATCTCCCTTTCCCAACTGAAACACATTCCTTGCCTGGCTCACACCTTAAACCTGGTGGTGCAGTGCTTCCTGAAAAGTTATCCGGGGTTATCCGACCTGCTCCTCAAAGTGCGTGGACTTTGCTCACATATCCGCCGTTCGCCCGTACACTCCAGCCGTATGCAGACCTATCAGCGGTCTTTGAACCTTCCCCAGCATCGCCTAATCATAGACGTTGCAACAAGGTGGAACTCAACACTGCACATGCTTCAGAGACTGTGCGAACAGAGGCGGGCTGTTATGTTTTTGTGGGAGGATACACATACACGGGAAGGCAGTAGGATGGCAGACATGGAGTTGTCAGGTGTGCAGTGGTCGAAGATTCAAGACATGTGTCAAGTCCTTCAGTGTTTTGAGGAATGCACACAGCTGGTTAGTGCAGACAACGCCATAATAAGCATGAGCATCCCCCTAATGCGTCTGCTGATGCAAAGTTTGACGCACATAAAGGATCAGGCGTCTGCAGCTGAGGAAGAGGAAAGCCTTGATGACAGTCAGCCATTGTCTGGCCAGGGCAGTGTACAGGACGAGGTAGCGGGCGAACAGGAGGAGGAGGAGGACGAGGAGGATGATGGGGATGATTATATTTTTAATGAGGAAGCTTTTCCGGGGCCACTGGAAATTGTTGGCGCGGCAAGGCCGGGTTCTGGTTTTTGGAGGGACACAAGTGACGTGGATTTGCCTGAAACTGCCCCTCAACCAAGCACAACCGCAGATTTGAGAACTGGAACTTTGGCCCACATGGCGGATTATGCCTTACGTATCCTCAAAAGGGACACACGCATTACTAAAATGATGAACGATGACGATTACTGGTTGGCCTGCCTCCTTGATCCTCGCTATAAAGGCAAATTGCAAAATATTATGCCACATGAGAACTTGGAAATAATATTAGCAACCAAACAATCAACTCTTGTTGACCGTTTGCTTCTGGCATTCCCTGCACACAGCGCCGGTGATCGTTCTCACACGAGCTGCAGGGGGCAGCAGACCAGAGGAGTTAGAGGGGCAGAAGTCAGAAGTGGCGTTGGCCAGAGGGGTTTTCAGACCAGGTTGTGGAGTGATTTTGCTATGACCGCAGACAGGACAGGTACTGCAGCATCAATTCAAAGTGACAGGAGACAACATTTGTCCAGTATGGTTACAAACTAATTTTCATCCCTTATCGACGTTCTCCCTCAACCGTCATTCCCATTTGATTACTGGGCATCCAAATTAGACACCTGTCCAGAATTGGCAGAATATGCATTGCAGGAGCTTGCTTGCCCGGCAGCTAGTGTCCTATCAGAAAGAGTATTCAGTGCTGCAGGTTCAATACTAACAGAAAAAAGGACTCGTCTAGCTACCCAAAATGTAGATGATCTAACCTTCATTAACCCCTTAGTGACAGAGCCAATTTGGTACTTAATGACCGAGCCAATTTTTGCAATTCTGACCACTGTCACTTTATGAGGTTATAACTCTGGAACGCTTCAATGGATCCCGCTGATTCTGAGATTGTTTTTTCGTGACATATTGTACTTCATGTTAGTGGTAACATTTCTTCGATATTACTTGCGATTATTTATGAAAAAAACGGAAATATGGCGAAAATTTTTAAAATTTTGCAATTTTCAAACTTTGTATTTTTATGCCCTTAAATCAGAGAGATATGTCACGAAAAATAGTTAATAAATAACATTTCCCACATGTCTACTTTACATCAGCACAATTTTGGAAACAAAATTTTTTTTTGTTAGGGAGTTATAAGGGTTAAAAGTTGACCAGCAATTTCTCATTTTTACAACACCATTTTTTTTTAGGGACCACATCACATTTGAAGTCATTTTGAGGGGTCTATATGATAGAAAATAATGAAGTGTGACACCATTCTAAAAACTGCACCCCTCAAGGTTCTCAAAACCACATTCAAGAAGTTTATTAACCCTTTACGTGCTTCACAGGAACTGAAACAATGTGGAAGGAAAAAATGAACATTTAACTTTTTTTTTGCAAACATCTTAATTCAGAACCATTTTTTTTATTTTCACAAGTGTAAAAACAGAAATGTAACCATAAATTTTGTTATGCAATTTCTCCTGAATACTCCAATACCCCATATGTGGGGGTAAACCACTGTTAGGGCGCACCGCAGAACTTAGAAGTGAAGGAGCGCCGTTTTACTTTTTCAATGTTGAATTGGCTGGAATTGAGATTGGATGCCATGTCGCGTTTGGAGAGCCCCTGATGTGCCTAAACAGTGGAAACCCCCAACAAGTGACACCATTTTGGAAACTAGACCCCTTAAGGAACTTATCTAGATGTGTGGTGAGCACTTTGAACCCCCAAGTGCTTCACAGAAGTTTATAACGTAGAGCCGTGAAAATAAAAAAATCGCTTTTGTTTACACAAAAATGATCTTTTTGCCCACAAATTCTTATTTTCACAAGGGTAACAGGAGAAATTAGACCACAAAAGTTGTTGTGCGATTTCTCCTGAATACGTCGATACCCCATATGTGAGGGTAAACCACTGTTTGGGCGCACCGCAGAGCTTGGAAGTGAAGGAGCGCCGTTTTACTTTTTCAATGTAGAATTGGCTGGAATTGAGATTGGACGCCATGTCGCGTTTGGAGAGCCCCTGATGTGCCTAAACAGTGGAAACCCCCCACAAGTGACACCATTTTGGAAACTAGACCCCTTAAGGAACTTATCTAGATGTGTGGCGAGCACTTTGAACCCCCATGTGCTTCACAGAAGTTTATAATGTAGAGCCGTGAAAAAAAAAAATCGCATTTTTTCTACAAAAATGATCTTTTTGCCCACAAATTTTTATTTTCACAAGGGTAACAGGAGAAATTAGACCACAAAAGTTGTTGTGCAATTTCTCCTGAGTACGCTGATACCCAATATGTGGGGGTAAACCACTGTTAGGGCGCACCGCAGAGCTTGGAAGAGAAGGAGTGCCGTTTTACTTTTTCAATGTAGAATTGGCTGGAATTGAGATCGGACGCCATGTCGCGTTTGGAGAGCCCCTGATGTGCCTAAACAGTAGAAATCCCCCACAAGTGACCCCATTTTGGAAACTAGACCCCCCATGGAACTTATCTAGATGTGTGGTGAGAACCTTGAATGCCCAAGTGCTTCACAGAAGTTTATAATGCAGAGCCGTGAAAATAAAAAATATTTTTTTTTTCCACAAAAAAGATATTGTAGCCCCCAAGTTTTTATTTTTACAAGGGTAACAAGAGAAATTGGACCCCAAAAGTTGTTGTCCAATTTGTCTTGAGTATGCTGGTACCCCATATGTGGGGGTAAACCACTGTTTGGGCGCACGGCAGAGCTCGGAAGGAAGGAGCGCCGTTTTGGAATGCAGACTTTGATAGAATGGTCTGCGGGTATTATGTTGCATTTGCAGAGCCCCTGATGTACCTAACCAGTAGAAACCCTCCACAAGTGACCCCATTTTGGAAACTAGACCCCCAAGGAACTTATCTAGATGTGTGGTGAGAACTTTGAATGCCCAAGTGCTTCACAGAAGTTTAGAATGCAGAGTCGTGAAAATAAAAAATATTTTTTTTTTCACAAAAAAGATTTTGTAGCCCCCAAGTTTTTATTTTCACAAGGGTAACAGGAGAAATTGGACTGCAATAGTTGTTGTCCAATTTATCCCGAGTACGCTGATGTGCCATATGTGGGGGTAAACCACTGTTTGGGCGCACGGCAGAGCTCGGAAGGGAAGGAGCGCCTTTTTGGAATGCAGACTTTGATAGAATGGTCTGTGGGCATTATGTTGCGATTGCAGAGCCCCTGATATACCTAAACTGTAGTAACCCCCCACAAGTGACCCCATTTTGGAAACTAGACCCCCCAAGGAACTTATCTAGATGTGTGGTGAGAACTTTGAATGCCCAAGTGCTTCACAGAAGTTTAGAATGCAGAGTCGTGAAAATAAAAAATATTTTTTTTTTTCACAAAAAAGATTTTGTAGCCCCCAAGTTTTTATTTTAACAAGGGTAACAAGAGAAATTGGACCCCAGAAGTTGTTGTCCAATTTATCCCGAGTACGCTGATGCTCCATATGTGGGGGTAACCCACTGTTTGGGCGCACGGCAGAGCTCAGAAGGGTGGGAGCACCATTTGACTTTTTGAGCGCAAAATTGGCTGTCGTGTTTGGAGACCCCCTGATGTACCTAAACAGTGGAAACCCCCCAATTCTAGCTCCAACCCCTAACCCTAATCCCAACCTGATCCATAATCCTAATCACTAACCCTAACCATAATCACAACCCTTACCCCAAAACAACCCTAATGTCAACCCTAACCATAACCCTAATCAAAACCCTAAATCCAACACACCCCTAATCCTAATCTCAACCCTAACCTCAAACCTAACCCTAATCCCAATACACCCCTAATCACAACCCTAACCTTAACCCTAATCCCAAACCTAACCCTAATCCCAAGCGTAACCCTAATGCCAACCCTAACCCTAATACCAACCCTAATCCAAACCCTAAACCTAATCCCAGCTCTAACCCTAACTTTAGCCCCAACCCTAGCCCTAACTTTAGCCCCAACCCTAACCCTAGCCCTAAGGCTACTTTCACACTTGCGTTGTTTGGCATTCCGTCGCAATCCGTCGTTTTGGACAAGAAACGGATCCTGCAAATGTGCCCGCAAGATGCGTTTTTTGCCCATAGTATTGCCGACGGATCGTGACGGATGGCCACACGTCGCGTCCGTCGTGCACTGGATCAGTTGTGTTTTGGCGGAGCGTCGGCACAAAAAAACGTTCAATGAAACGTTTTTTTGTACGTCGCATCCGCCATTTCTGACCGCGCATGCGTGGCCGTAACTCCGCCCCCTGCTCCCCAGGACATAGATTGGGCAGCGGATGCGTTGAAAAACTACAGCTGCTGCCCACGTTGTGCACAATTTTCACAACGTGCGTCGGTATGTCGGGCCGACGCATTGCGACGGCCCCGTACCGACGTAAGTGTGAAAGAAGCCTAACCCTAAATTTAGCCCCAACCCTAACCCTAAATTTAGCCCCAACCCTAACCCTAAATTTAGCCCCAACCCTAGCCCTAACCCTAGCCCTAACCCTACCCCTAACCCTAGCCCTACCCCTAACCTAACCCTACCCCTAACCTAACCCTACCCCTAACCCTAACCTAACCCTACCCCTAACCTAACCCTACCCCTAACCTAACCCTAGCCGTAACCCTACCCCTAACCCTAACCTAACCCTACCCCTAACCTAACCCTAGCCGTAACCCTACCCCTAACCTAACCCTAGCCCTAACCCTACCCCTACCCTAACCCTACCCCTAACCCTACCCCTACCCCTAACCCTACCCTAACCCTAGCACTAACCCTACCCCTACCCTAACCCTAACCCTACCCCTAACCCTAACCCTACCTCTAACCTAACCCTAGCCCTAACCCTAACCCTACCCCTAACCCTACCCCTAACCCTAACCCTACCCCTAACCCTACCCCTAACCCTACCCCTAACCCTAACCCTAATTTTAGCCCTAACCGCTGTTCTCCTGCCGGCCGGCAGATGGAGACAGATGACGGGCGCACTGGGCATGCGTCCGCCATGTTCTTCTGCCGGCGGCCAGGAGGAGCAGCAAGAGGATCCAGGGACCTAGGTGAGTATGCTAGGGTCCCCGAATCCCCCTATTTCTCTGTCCTCTGATGTGCGATCACATCAGAGGACAGAGAATTACACTTTACTTTTTTTTTTTTTTTTTTTTTTTTTTTGCGGTCGCCGGTAAACAGTTAATTACCGGCGATCGCAAAACAGGGGTCGCTAAAACCGACCCCCGATCATGCTCTTTGGGGTCTCGGCTACCCCAGGCAGCCGAGACCCCAAAGATTCTCCCGGTGCCGGCCGGCGGGCGCACTGCGCATGCGCCCGCCATTTTGAAGATGGCGGCGCCCACCGGGAGACACGAGGAGCATCGGGGGAGCTAGGTGAGTATTGGGGGGCCACCTGGGACCCCTTTTCTCTGTCCTCCGATGTGCGATCACATCGGAGGACAGAGAAATTAAAAAGAGATCGCTTTTTTTTTTTTTTTTTTTTTTTTTTGCGATCGCCGGTAAACGGTTAATTACCGGCGATCGCAAATGCGGGGAGGGTTAAAAACCCCCCGAATCATGTTCTCTGGGGTCTCGGCTACCCTCGGCAGCCGAGACCCCGGAGAAAATCGGCCTGTGGGGGGCGCTATACACTTTTTCCACAGCGCCGTTAATTAACGGCGCTGTGGTTTAAGTACCCTTAGCGGCCGCCGTTAAAAGGCGTATCGGCGGTCGCTAAGGGGTTAAAATGAACCACAACTGGATTTCGAAATCTTTTGCCCCACCTTGCCCGGCTGACACCTAGCTTTCCTATGAAAAGGTCTTGCCTGTGGACTATTCTGAATGACTTTTCCAATCTCGTAATTTTCTGCACCTGATTGTCCAGCATACGACATGTTTACACCTCACTAAATGGCCAAACTCCCCACACGGGGCCGTGGTATCGCCACTTGGCGCCAGCACCCGTGAGAGTGCTGTTTGTCTGAAGAGGTGGGTGTGCCCGCTTTTGGTCGACGGCACTGCCACTGGGTCCCTCATAGTACAATAAAGTGTCTCTGGCGGTGGTGGTGCGCACCCAACGTCAGACACACCGTTGTAATATGAGGGGCCCTGGGCCTGTAACGCCGGCCACAAGACAGTTCCCCCCCCCCAGCTCAAACAGTGCTCTAACACTTGCAAAATTATCTCTCACAGCTCTACCAATGTTTAGTCTATGCGCTGACATCCTTCAGTGCCTGGCACTGACAATACCATTGTATTGACATTTTTGTTATGTTAGGCCTTCGAAGACTGTCTGCGGTCCCTCCTTCCACTAGGCCTCCACTGACCATTGTACTGCTGCCCGTGTACCCCTGGAACCAATTTTAAATTGCCAACAGCCCTATTTTTTATGTTAGGCCTTCGAAGCCTGTCTGCAGTCCCTCCTTCCACTAGGCCTCCACTGACCATTGTACTGCTGCCCTTGTACCACTGGAACCAATTTTAAATTGCCAACAGCCCTATTTTTTTATGTTAGGCCTTCGAAGCCTGTCTGCGGTCCCTCCTTCCACTAGGCCTCCACTGACCATTGTACTGCTGCCCGTGTACCCCTGGAACCAATTTTAAATTGCCAACAGCCCTATTTTTTTATGTTAGGCCTTCGAAGCCTGTCTGCGGTCCTTCCTTCCACTAGGCCTCCACTGACCATTGTACTGCTGCCCTTGTACCACTGGAACCAATTTTAAATTGCCAACAGCCCTATTTTTTTATGTTAGGCCTTCGAAGCCTGTCTGCGGTCCCTCCTTCCACTAAGCCTCCACTGACCACACCACTGCTGCCCGTGTACCCCTGGAACTAATTTAAAATTGCCGACAGCCAGCCCAATTTTATTATGTTAGGCCTTTGAAGCCTGTCTGCGGTCCGTTCTTTCTACTACTACTACACCGACCAGGCCACTGCTGCCCGTGTTCCCCTGGAACCAATTTAAAATTGCCTACAGCCATCTGTTATTATGTTAGGCCTTCGATGCCTGTTTGCGGTCACTCCTTCCACTAGGCCTCCACTGACCACACCACTGCTGCCCGTGTACCCCTGGAACCAATTTAAAATTGCCTACAGCCAGCCCAATTTTTTTATTTTAGGCCTTCGATGCCTGTCTGCGGTCCGTTCTTTCTACTACTACTACACTGACCAGGCCACTGCTGCCCGTGTTCCCCTGGAACCAATTTAAAATTGCCTACAGCCATGTGTTATTATGTTAGGCCTTCGATGCCTGTTTGCGGTCACTCCTTCCACTAGGCCTCCACTGACCACACCACTGCTGCCCGTGTACCCCTGGAACCAATTTAAAATTGCCTACAGCCAGCCTAATTTTATTATGTTAGGCCTTCGAAGCCTGTCTGCGGTCCGTTCTTTCTACTACTACTACACTGACCAGGCCACTGCTGCCCGTGTTCCCCTGGAACCAATTTAAAATTGCCTACAGCCATGTGTTATTATTTTAGGCCTTCGATGCCTGTCTGCGGTCACTCCTTCCACTAGGCCTCCACTGACCACACCACTGCTGCCCGTGTACCCCTGGAACCAATTTAAAATTGCCGACAGCCAGCCCAATTTTATTATGTTAGGCCTTTGAAGCCTGTCTGCGGTCCGTTCTTTCTACTACTACTACACTGACCAGGCCACTGCTGCCCGTGTTCCCCTGGAACCAATTTAAAATTGCCTACAGCCATCTGTTATTATGTTAGGCCTTCGATGCCTGTTTGCGGTCACTCCTTCCACTAGGCCTCCACTGACCACACCACTGCTGCCCGTGTACCCCTGGAACCAATTTAAAATTGCCTACAGCCAGCCCAATTTTTTTATTTTAGGCCTTCGATGCCTGTCTGCGGTCCGTTCTTTCTACTACTACACTGACCAGGCCACTGCTGCCCGTGTTCCCCTGGAACCAATTTAAAATTGCCTATAGCCATCTGTTATTATGTTAGGCCTTCGATGCCTGTCTGCGGTCACTCCTTCCACTAGGCCTCCACTGACCACACCACTGCTGCCCGTGTACCCCTGGAACCAATTTAAAATTGCCTACAGCCAGCCCAATTTTATTATGTTAGGCCTTCGAAACCTGTCTGCGGTCCGTTCTTTCTACTACTACTACACTGACCAGGCCACTGCTGCCCGTGTTCCCCTGGAACCAATTTAAAATTGCCTACAGCCATGTGTTATTATGTTAGGCATTCGATGCCTGTCTGCGGTCACTCCTTCCACTAGGCCTCCACTGACCACACCACTGCTGCCCGTGTACCCCTGGAACCAATTTAAAATTGCCTACAGCCATCTGTTATTATGTTAGGCCTTCGATGCCTGTCTGCGGTCAATCCTTCCACTAGGCCTCCACTGACCACACCACTGCTGCCCGTGTACCCCTGGAACCAATTTAAAATTGCCTACAGCCATCTGTTATTATGTTAGGCCTTCGATGCCTGTCTGCGGTCAATCCTTCCACTAGGCCTCCACTGACCACACCACTGCTGCCCGTGTACCCCTGGAACCAATTTAAAATTGCCTACAGCCATCTGTTATTATGTTAGGCCTTCGATGCCTGTCTGCGGTCACTCCTTCCACTAGGCCTCCACTGACCACACCACTGCTGCCCGTGTACCCCTGGAACCAATTTAAAATTGCCTACAGCCATCTGTTATTATGTTAGGCCTTCGATGCCTGTCTGCGGTCAATCCTTCCACTAGGCCTCCACTGACCACACCACTGCTGCCCGTGTACCCCTGGAACCAATTTAAAATTGCCTACAGCCATCTGTTATTATGTTAGGCCTTCGAAGCCTGTCTGCGGTCCTTCCTTCCAATAGTTCTCCACTGACCAGACCAATGCTGGCCGTGTACACCTGGAACCCAGCTGAAAGTGCATGTAGCCTCCTTTTTTTCTTTGTTTTATATTTAGAAAGCCCAGATGAACTACGCTGTGCAACGGTTCAAGCTACCCAGTCGACATTTCTTTTGCGAGAAAAGCCATCCCAGCCCTCCAGCGGCATGAAAAAGTCTGCATTGTCATAGCACTCAGGCAATCAAACAGTAGAAAGGTGCACCTGACAAGAGACGCATGGACCAGTAGGCATGTCCACAAAAAGTTACGTGTCCATTACGGCGCACTGGGTTAATGTGTTGGATGCATGGTCCACAGGGGACAGCCTACAAAGTCTGTCTGCAGTCCCTAATTCCAATTTTCCTCCGCTGACCACACCACTGCTGCCCGTGTACCCCTGGAACCAATTTTACAGTGTCTACAGCCTAATTTTGTTATGTTAGGCCTACTACGCCTGTCTGCGGTCCCTCTTTCCAATACTCGTCCACTGACCACACCACTGCTGCCCGTGGACCCCTGGAACCTATTTTTAATTGCATAGAGCATCCTTTTTTTAATAGTAGGCGTACAAAGTCTGTCTGCGGTCCACTATTGAAATTGTCCTCCACTGCCCAGAGCACTGCTGCTTGTGTACCCCTGTAACTTTTTTAAGCTGCAGTGAGCCACATTTTTGGTTTAAGTCCTACTACCTGTGTCTGTCTGCGCCACTCAATTCAGCTGTGTTCCTTTGAAAAAAGCTGAGCGTCAATAGTCTTGTTTTCAGCCTCTAGGAATTTTAAAACTGCATTGGGGGTACAACTTTGGTAGGGCCTACTAACGGTGTCTGCCTCCCCAAGGTGTGCCCCAGGTTTCCTCGCCATTGCTTCGATCTTAATGCTCTCGTTTAGTAGTTGTTGGAAACTACACTGCATTAGGCCTACAAATTGGGTATGGGGTGTAGAGAGATGGTGTGTTCCACTCCAAGGTGTTCCCCAGATTTCCTCTCCATTGTTTCGATCTTCATGCTCTCGTTTAGTAGTTGTTGGAAACTACACTGCATTAGGCCTACAAATTGGGTATGGGGTGTAGAGAGATGGTGTGTTCCACTCCAAGGTGTTCCCCAGGTTTCCTCGCCAATGCTTCGATCTTCATGCTCTCGTTTAGTAGTTGTTGGAAACTACACTGCATTAGGCCTACAAATTGGGTATGGGGTGTAGAGAGATGGTGTGTTCCACTCCAAGGTGTTCCCCAGGTTTCCTCTCCATTGTTTCGATCTTCATGCTCTCGTTTAGTAGTTGTTGGAAACTACACTGCATTAGGCCTACAAATTGGGTATGGGGTGTAGAGAGATGGTGTGTTACACTCCAAGGTGTTCCCAGGTTTCCTCTCCATTGCTTCGATCTTCATGCTCTCGTTTACTAGTTGTTGGAAACTACACTGCATTAGGCCTACAAATTGGGTATGGGGTGTAGAGAGATGGTGTGTTCCACTCCAAGGTGTTCCCCAGGTTTCCTCGCCAATGCTTCGATCTTCATGCTCTCGTTTAGTAGTTGTTGGAAACTACACTGCATTAGGCCTACAAATTGGGTATGGGGTGTAGAGAGATGGTGTGTTCCACTCCAAGGTGTTCCCCAGGTTTCCTCGCCAATGCTTCGATCTTCATGCTCTCGTTTAGTAGTTGTTGGAAACTGCACTGCATTAGGCCTACAAATTGGGTATGGGGTGTAGAGAGATGGTGTGTTCCACTCCAAGGTGTTCTCCAGGTTGCCTTTCCTGAGCTTCGATCTTCCGGCTCTCGTTTAGTAGTTGTTGGAAACTACACTGCATTAGGCCTACAAATTGGGTATGGGGTGTAGAGAGATGGTGTGTTCCACTCCAAGGTGTTCCCCAGGTTTCCTGTCCATTGCTTCGATCTTAATGCTCTCGTTTAGTAGTTGTTGGAAACTACACTGCATTAGGCCTACAAATTGGGTATGGGGTGTAGAGAGATGGTGTGTTCCACTCCAAGGTGTTCCCCAGGTTTCGTCCACATTGCTTCGGTCTTCCGACTCTCGTTTAGTAGCTGTAGAAAACTACACTGCATTAGGCCTACAAATTGGGTATGGGGTGTAGAGAGACGGTGTGTTACACTCCAAGGTGTTCCCCAGGTTTCGTCCACATTGCTTCGATCTTCCGACTCTCGTTTACTAGTTGTTGAAAACTACACTGCATTAGGCCTACAAATTGGGTATGGGGTGTAGAGAGATGGTGTGTTACACTCCAAGGTGTTCTCCAGGTTGCCTTTCCTGAACTTCTATCTTCAGGCTCTCATTAAATTGTGGTTAAATGGAACAACTGCATTTGGCGTACTAGTTGGTTTGGGGCCTACTATCGGTGTCTGCCACTCCTTGCTGTTCTCTTGGTTTCCTGTCCTGAAATTCCATTTTCAGGCTCTCGTTAAGTAGTTGTTAATGTTAGACTGCATTTGGCCTACTAGTTGGGTTGGGGCCTACTATCGGTGTCTGCCACTCCTTGCTGTTCTCCTCCACTGAACAAAGCTGTGCCGCCTGTTTACTACGGTTGCCAATTTTGAACTGCATTTCGACTACTTACTGATTTGGGCCTACTCTCTGTGTCAGCCTCTCATTCCAGTTGTCCTACACTGCAATGCCCCCTGGTTAGTCCTGTGTTACCAATTTTGAACTGCATTTAGCCAACTTTATTCTTTGGGCCTATATCTGTGTTTCCTCCTCATCCTGCTCATTGCCCAGCCAGTGATAGATGAGTCTGCTGGTACATTGACCCATAACGCAAAATTCCCCGTGCACGCTACACAGCAAGATTGTGACCCTGCTGAAAGTCAGGTTCCTCTTCCCGCATACCATACCACCTTACAAGGGGACAAAGAGGAAGGTGAAGATGAAAGTGCAGGTTCCTTCATCAGGTGGGGGGAGGAATACTAGTTGGCGACGTCACTGGCACAGGGCCTCTCATAGTACGCAAAAGTGTTGCTGCCGGTGGGAGGCGCCCCCGCCGTGCAAACACACCGCTGTACTTTGAGGGGCCCTGTGCCAGTGCCAATGCCAACGAGTGGGCCCCCCCTGCTTGCTCAGGATCACAGCACTTGCAAAGTTGAAATACTTACCTCTCCCTGCTCCACTGCCGTGACGTGGTCCAGATTTACTGGGCCCACTAATTACTTGAACCAGCCCTACCCCCCACAACTTTAGCCAAATGAACCCCAATTTCAAATGCCTTCCAATTATTATAAGCTAAATTACGATTGACAAGCTTCTGTAACAAGAATGGATGTTTTTGCCATTAAAATGGGCAGTGTAGGTGTTTTCCTGGCCTCCACTCACTGCCGACTATGCTCCCCCATTGACTTGCATTGGGTTTCGTGTTTCGGGCGATACCCGACTTTTCGCCATAATCGGCCGATTCCACTCGACTCGACTTCTAAGATAGTCTTCTAAAAAGGTCAAGGTCGCTCAACCCTACAGAATGGTGTTCCAGGTCCTTCGTGCGAATTCCTTGTTTGTGAAGGGGTCAAAGTGTCTCTTTGGAGTTCAGGAGGTTTCATTTTTGAGGTTCATTTTTTCCCCTTCTACTATCGAGATGGACCCTGTTAAAGTCCAGGCCATTTACGATTGGACTCAGCCGACATCTGTGAAGAGCCTGCAAAAGTTCCTGGGCTTTGCTAATTTTTATCGGCGCTTCATCGCTAATTTTTCTAGTGTTGCTAAACCATTGACTGATTTGACCAAGAAGGGTGCTGATGTGGTCAATTGGTCTTCTGCAGCTGTAGAGGCTTTTCAGGAGTTGAAGCGTCGTTTTTCTTCTGCCCCTGTGTTGTGCCAGCCAGATGTTTCGCTCCCGTTTCAGGTTGAGGTTGATGCTTCTGAGATTGGAGCAGGGGCTGTTTTGTCGCAAAGAAGTTCTGATGGCTCGGTGATGAAGCCATGTGCTTTCTTTTCTAGAAAGTTTTCGCCTGCTGAGCACAATTATGATGTTGGTAATCGAGAGTTGTTGGCCATGAAGTGGGCATTCGAGGAGTGGCGACATTGGCTTGAAGGAGCCAAGCATCGCGTGGTGGTCTTGACAGATTACAAGAATTTGACTTATCTTGAGTCTGCCAAACGGTTGAATCCGAGACAGGCTCGATGGTCGTTATTTTTCTCCCGTTTTGATTTTGTGGTTTCGTACCTTCCAGGCTCTAAGAATGTGAAGGCTGATGCCCTGTCAAGGAGTTTTGTGCCTGACTCTCCGGGTTTTCCTGAGCCGGCGGGTATTCTCAAAGAGGGGGTAATTTTGTCTGCCATCTCCCCTGATTTGCGGCGGGTGCTGCAAAAATTTCAGGCTGATAGACCTGACCGTTGCCCAGCGGAGAGACTGTTTGTCCCTGATAGATGGACTAGTAGAGTTATCTCTGAGATTCATTGTTCAGTGTTGGCTGGGCATCCTGGAATCTTTGGTACCAGAGATTTGGTGGCTAGATCCTTTTGGTGGCCGTCTTTGTCACGGGATGTGCGTTCTTTTGTGCAGTCCTGTGGGACTTGTGCTCGGGCTAAGCCCTGCTGTTCTTGTGCCAGTGGGTTGCTTTTGCCCTTGCCACTCCCGAAGAGGCCCTGGACGCATATTTCTATGGATTTTATTTCGGATCTCCCCGTCTCTCAAAAGATGTCGGTCATTTGGGTGGTTTGTGATCGCTTTTCTAAGATGGTCCATTTGGTACCCTTGTCTAAATTGCCTTCCTCCTCTGATTTGGTGCCATTGTTTTTTCAGCATGTGGTTCGTTTACATGGTATCCCGGAGAACATCGTCTCGGACAGAGGTTCCCAGTTTGTTTCGAGGTTTTGGCGGTCCTTTTGTTCTAAGATGGGCATTGATTTGTCTTTTTCTTCGGCTTTCCATCCTCAGACAAATGGCCAAACTGAACGAACTAATCAGACTTTGGAGACATATCTGAGATGCTTTGTTTCTGCTGATCAGGATGATTGGGTGTCCTTCTTGCCTTTGGCTGAGTTCGCCCTTAATAATCGGGCCAGCTCGGCTACTTTGGTTTCGCCTTTTTTCTGTAATTCTGGTTTCCATCCTCGTTTCTCTTCAGGGCAGGTTGAGCCTTTGGACTGTCCTGGTGTGGATACGGTGGTGGACAGGTTGCAGCAGATTTGGACTCATGTGGTGGACAATTTGACATTGTCCCAGGAGAAGGCTCAACGTTTCGCTAACCGCCGGCGCTGTGTTGGTCCCCGACTTCGTGTTGGGGATTTGGTTTGGTTGTCATCTCATCATGTTCCTATGAAGGTTTCCTCTCCTAAGTTTAAGCCTCGTTTCATTGGTCCATATAAGATTTCTGAGGTTCTCAATCCTGTGTCATTTCGTTTGGCCCTTCCAGCTTCTTTTGCCATCCATAATGTGTTCCATAGGTCGTTATTGCAGAGATACGTGGCGCCTATGGTTCCCTCTGTTGATCCTCCTGCCCCGGTGTTGGTCGAGGGGGAGTTGGAGTATGTGGTGGAGAAGATTTTGGATTCTCGTATTTCGAGACGGAAACTCCAGTACCTGGTCAAGTGGAAGGGTTATGGTCAGGAAGATAATTCCTGGGTTTTTGCCTCTGATGTTCATGCTGCCGATCTGGTTCGTGCCTTTCATTTGGCTCATCCTGATCGGCCTGGGGGCTCTGGTGAGGGTTCGGTGACCCCTCCTCAAGGGGGGGGTACTGCTGTGAATTCTGTTTCCGAACTCCCTCCTGTGGTCATGAATGGTACTTCGGCGAGTTCTGTCCATGGACTCCCTCTGGTGGCTGTGAGTGGAGCTGCTGCTTCTGAGGTTCCTTCCACAGGTGACGTAGTTTATTCTTTGGCTGGCTGTTCTATTTAACTCCACTCAGATAGTTACTCCATGCCAGCTGTCAATGTTCTTGTACTGGTTCAGTTCACTCTTATAATAATAATCTTTATTTTTATATAGCGCTAACATATTCCGCAGCGCTTTACAGTTTGCACACATTATCATCACTGTCCACGATGGGGCTCACAATCTAGAATCCCTATCAGTATGTCTTTGGAATGTGGGAGGAAACCGGAGTGCCCGGAGGAAACCCACGCAAACACTGAGAGAACATACAAACTCTTGGATCTTTCTGGTGACCTGTCTACTCCAGCAGAAGCTAAGTCCCTGCTAGTTATTATTTGTTCGTTGTTTCCTTGTCCAGTTGGCTATCATGATTTTGCCTTGCTAGCTGGAAGCTCTGGGATGCAGAGTGGCACCTCCGCACCGTGAGTCGGTGCGGAGGTCTTTTTGCACACTCTGCGTGGTCTTTTGTAGTTTTTTGTGCTGACCGCAAAGATACCTTTCCTATCCTCAGTCTGTTTAGTAAGTCTGGCCTCCCTTTGCTGAAACCTGTTTCATTTCTGTGTTTGTGACTTTCATCTTAATTCACAGTCAACATATGTGGGGGGCTGCCTTTTCCTTTGGGGAATTTCTCTGAGGCAAGGTAGGCTTTATTTTCTATCTTTGGGGCTAGTTAGCTCTTAGGCTGTGAAGAGGCGTCTAGGTCGTGTTAGGTACGCTCCACGGCTATTTCTAGTTGTGTGATAGGATTAGGGGTTGCGTTCAGCAGAGCTCCCACTTCCCAGAGCTTGTCCTGTATGAGTTTAACCATCAGGTCGTTCCGGGTGCTCCTAACCACCAGGTCCCTAACAGGGGAGCTCCCTGAATACATATATACAATATACAGAGATACATGATAAGATCCTGTCTGCAGCCACCACTAGGGGGAGATCCCTGTATACAGAGAGACATGATAAAATCCTGTCTGCAATCACCAGTAGGGGGAGCTCCCTGTA
Organism: Ranitomeya imitator; assembly: GCF_032444005.1. Classification (NCBI taxonomy): domain Eukaryota; kingdom Metazoa; phylum Chordata; class Amphibia; order Anura; family Dendrobatidae; genus Ranitomeya; species Ranitomeya imitator. The sequence continues at coordinate 14,616,114 of NC_091284.1, read as the reverse complement.
TACAGAGATACATGATAAGATCCTGTCTGTAGTCACCACTAGGGGGAGCTCCCTGTATTCAGAGATACATGATAAGATCCTGTCTGCAGCCACCACTAGGGGGAGCTCACTGTATACAGAGATACATGATAAAATCCTGTCTGCAGTCAAAAGTAGGGGGAGCTCCCTGTATACAGAGATACATGATAAGATCCTGTCTGTAGTCACCACTAGGGGGAGCTCCCTGTATTCAGAGATACATGATAAGATCCTGTCTGCAGCCACCACTAGGGGGAGCTCCCTATATACAGAGATACATGATAATATCCTGTCTGCAGTCACCACTAGGGGGAGCTCCCTGTATACAGAGATACATGATAAGATCCTGTCTGCAGTCACCACTAGGGGGAGCTCCCTGTATACAGAGATACATGATAAGATCCTGTCTGCAGCCACCATTAGGGGGAGCTCCCTGTATATAGAGATACATGATAAGATCCTGTCTGCAGTCACCACTAGGGGGAGCTCCCTGTATACAGAGATACATGATAAGATCCTGTCTGCAGTGACCACTAGGGGGAGCTCCCTGTATACAGAGATACATGATAAGATCCTGTCTGCAGTCACCACTAGAGGGAGCTCCTTGTACACAGAGATACATGATAAGATCCTGTCTGCAGTCACCACTAGCGGAAGCTCCCTGTACACAGAGATATATGATAAGATCCTGTCTGCAGTCACCACTAGGGGAAGCTCCCTGTACACAGAGATATATGATAAGATCCTGTCTACAGTCACCACTAGGGGGAGCTCCCTGTATACAGAGATACATGATAAGATCCTGTCTGCATTCACCACTAGAGGGAGCTCCCTGTATACAGAGATACATGATAAGATCCTGTCTGCAGCCACCAATAGGGGGAGCTCCCTGTATACAGAGATACATGATAAGATCCTGCCTGTAGTCACCAGTAGGGGGAGCTCCCTGTATACAGAGATACATAATAAGATCCTGTCTGCATCCACCACTAGGGGGAGCTCCCTGTACACAGAGATACATGATAAGATCCTCTCTGCATCCACCACTAGCGGGAGCTCCCTGTATACAGAGATACATGATAAGATCCTGTCTGCAGTTACCACTAGGGGGAGCTCCCTGTATACAGAGATACATGATAAGATCCTGTCTGCAGCCACCACTAGGGGGAGCTCCCTGTATACAGAGATAATTGATAAGATCCTGTCTGCAGCCACCACTAGGGGGAGCTCCCTGTATACAGAGATACATGATAAGATCCTGTCTGCAGCCACCACTAGGGGGAGCTCCCTGTATACAGAGATACATGATAAGATCCTCTCTGCAGCCACCACTAGGGGGAGCTCTCTGTAAACAGAGATACATGATAAGATCCTGTCTGCAGCCACCACTAGGGGAAGCTCCTTGTATACAGAGATACATGATAAGATCCTGTCTGCAGCCACCACTAGGGGAGCTCCCTGTATACAGAGAAACATGATAAGATCCTGTCTGCAGTCACCACTAGGGGAAGCTCCCTGTACACAGAGATACATGATAAGATCCTGTCTGCAGTCACCACTAGGGGGAGCTCCCTGTACACAGAGATACATGATAAGATTCTGTCGGCAGCCACCACTAGGGGGAGCTCCCTGTATACAGAGATGCATGATAAGATCCTGTCTGCAGTCACCACTAGAGGGAGCTCCTTGTATACAGAGATACATGATAAGATCCCGTCTGCAGTCACCACTAGGGGGAGCTCCCTGTATACAGAGATGCATGATAAGATCCTGTCTGCAGTCACCACTAGAGGGAGCTCCTTGTATACAGAGATACATGATAAGATCCCGTCTGCAGTCACCACTAGGGGGAGCTCCCTGTATACAGAGATACATGATAAGATCCCGTCTGCAGTCACCACTAGGGGGAGCTTCCTGTATACAGAGAAACATGATAAGATCCTGTCTGCAGTCACCACTAGGGGAAGCTCCCTGTACACAGAGATACATGATAAGATCCTGTCTGCAGCCACCACTAGGGGGAGCTCCCTGTATACAGAGAAACATGATAAGATCCTGTCTGCAGTCACCACTAGGGGAAGCTCCCTGTACACAGAGATACATGATAAGATCCTGTCTGCAGTCACCACTAGGGGGAGCTCCCTGTACACAGAGATACATGATAAGATTCTGTCGGCAGCCACCACTAGGGGGAGCTCCCTGTATACAGAGATGCATGATAAGATCCTGTCTGCAGTCACCACTAGAGGGAGCTCCTTGTATACAGAGATACATGATAAGATCCCGTCTGCAGTCACCACTAGGGGGAGCTCCCTGTATACAGAGATGCATGATAAGATCCTGTCTGCAGTCACCACTAGAGGGAGCTCCTTGTATACAGAGATACATGATAAGATCCCGTCTGCAGTCACCACTAGGGGGAGCTCCCTGTATACAGAGATACATGATAAGATCCCGTCTGCAGTCACCACTAGGGGGAGCTTCCTGTATACAGAGATACATGATAAGATCCTGTCTGCCGTCACCACTAGGGGGAGCTCCCTGTATACAGAGATACATGATAAGATCCTGTCTGCATTCACCACTAGAGGGAGCTCCCTGTATACAGAGATACATGATAAGATCCTGTCTGCAGCCACCAATAGGGGGAGCTCCCTTTATACAGAGATACATGATAAGATCCTGCCTGTAGTCACCAGTAGGGGGAGCTCCCTGTATACAGAGATACATAATAAGATCCTGTCTGCAGCCACCACTAGGGGGAGCTCCCTGTATACAAAGATACATGATAAGATCCTCTCTGCATCCACCACTAGGGGGAGCTCCCTGTACACAGAGATACATGATAAGATCCTGTCTGCAGCCACCACTAGGGGGAGCTCCCTGTATACAGAGATACATGATAAGATCCTGTCTGCAGCCACCACTAGGGGGAGCTCCCTGTATACAGAGATACATGATAAGATCCTGTCTGCAGCCACCACTAGGGGGAGCTCCCTGTATACAGAGATAATTGATAAGATCCTGTCTGCAGCCACCACTAGGGGGAGCTCCCTGTATACAGAGATACATGATAAGATCCTGTCTGCAGCCACCACTAGGGGGAGCTCCCTGTATACAGAGATACATGATAAGATCCTGTCTGCAGCCACCACTAGGGGGAGCTCCCTGTATACAGAGATACATGATAAGATCCTGTCTGCAGCCACCACTAGGGGGAGCTCCCTGTATACAGAGATAATTGATAAGATCCTGTCTGCAGCCACCACTAGGGGGAGCTCCCTGTATACAGAGATAATTGATAAGATCCTGTCTGCAGCCACCACTAGGGGGAGCTCCCTGTATACAGAGATACATGATAAGATCCTCTCTGCAGCCACCACTAGGGGGAGCTCTCTGTAAACAGAGATACATGATAAGATCCTGTCTGCAGCCACCACTAGGGGAAGCTCCTTGTATACAGAGATACATGATAAGATCCTGTCTGCAGCCACCACTAGGGGAGCTCCCTGTATACAGAGATTCATGATAAGATCCTGTCTGCAGCCACCACTAGGGGGAGCTCCCTGTATACAGAGAAACATGATAAGATCCTGTCTGCAGTCACCACTAGGGGAAGCTCCCTGTACACAGAGATACATGATAAGATCCTGTCTGCAGTCACCACTAGGGGGAGCTCCCTGTACACAGAGATACATGATAAGATTCTGTCGGCAGCCACCACTAGGGGGAGCTCCCTGTATACAGAGATGCATGATAAGATCCTGTCTGCAGTCACCACTAGAGGGAGCTCCTTGTATACAGAGATACATGATACGATCCCGTCTGCAGTCACCACTAGGGGGAGCTCCCTGTATACAGAGATACATGATAAGATCCCGTCTGCAGTCACCACTAGGGGGAGCTTCCTGTATACAGAGATACATGATAAGATCCTGTCTGCCGTCACCATTAGGGGGAGCTCCCTGTATACATATATATGTGATAAGATCCTGTCTGCAGTCACCACTAGAGGGAGCTCCCTGTATACAGAGATACATGATAAGATCCCATCTGCAGTCACCACTAGGGGGAGCTTCCTGTATACAGAGATACATGATAAGATCCTGTCTGCCGTCACCATTAGGGGGAGCTCCCTGTATACATATATATGTGATAATATCCTGTCTGCAGCCACCACTAGGGGGAGCTCCCTGTTTACAGAGATACATGATAAGATCCTGTCTGCAGCCACCAGTAGGAGGAGCTCCCTGTATACAGAGATACATGATAAGATCCTGTCTGCAGCCACCACTAGGGGGAGCTCCCTGTATACAGAGATACATGAGAAGATCCTGTCTGCAGTCACCACTAGGGGGACCTCCCTGTATACAGAGATGCATGATAAGATCCTGTCTGCAGCCACCACTAGGGGGAGCTCCCTGTATACAAAGATACATGATAAGATCCTCTCTGCATCCACCACTAGGGAGAGCTCCCTGTACACAGAGATACATGATAAGATCCTCTCTGCATCCACCACTAGCGGGAGCTCCCTGTATACAGAGATACATGATAAGATCCTGTCTGCAGTTACCACTAGGGGGAGCTCCCTGTATACAGAGATACATGAGAAGTTCCTGTCTGCAGTCACCACCAGGGGGAGCTCCCTGTATACAGAGATACATGATAAGATCCTCTCTGCATCCACCACTAGGGGGAGCTCCCTGTATACAGAGATGTATGATAAGATCCTCTCTGCATCCACCACTAGGGGGAGCTCCCTGTATACAGAGATACATGATAAGATCCTGTGTGCAGCCACCACTAGGGAGAGCTCCCTGTATACAGAGGTACATAAGATCCTGTCTGCAGCCACCACTAGGGGGAGCTCCCTGTATACAGGGATACATGATAAGATCCTGTCTGCAGCCACCACTAGGGGGAGCTCCCTGTAAACAGAGATACATGATAAGATCCTCTCTGCATCCACCACTAGGGGGAGCTCCCTGTATACAGAGATGCATGATAAGATCCTCTCTGCATCCAGCACTAGGGGGAGCTCCCTGTATACAGAGATACATGATAAGATCCTGTGTGCAGCCACCACTAGGGAAAGCTCCCTGTATACAGAGATACATGATAAGGTCCTGTCTGCAGCCACCACTAGGGGGAGCTCCCTGTATACAGGGATACATGATAAGATCCTGTCTGCAGCCACCACTAGGGGGAGCTCCCTGTACACAGAGATATATGATAAGATCCTGTCTGCAGCCACCACTAGGGGGAGCTCCCTGTATACAGAGATACATGATAAGATCCTGTCTGCAGTCACCACTAGGGGGAGCTCCTTGTATACAGAGATACATGATAAGATCCCGTCTGCAGTCACCACTAGGGGGAGCTCCCTGTATACAGAGATACATGATAAGATCCTGTCTGCAGCCACCACTAGGGGGATCTCCCTGTATACAGAGATACATGATAACATCCTGTCTGCAGTCACCACTAAGGGGAGCTCCCTGTATACAGAGATACATGATAAGATCCTCTCTGCATCCACCACTAGGGTGAGCTCCCTGTATACAGAGATGCATGATAAGATCCTCTCTGCATCCACCACTAGGGGGAGCTCCCTGTATACAGAGATACATGATAAGATCCTGTCTGCAGTCACCACTAGGGGGAGCTCCCTGTATACAGAGATACATGATAAGATCCTGTCTGCAGTCACCACTAGAGGGAGCTCCCTGTATACAGAGATACATGATAAGATCCCATCTGCAGTCACCACTAGGGGGAGCTCCCTGTATACAGAGATACATGATAAGATCCTGTCTGTAGTCACCACTAGGGGGAGCTCTCTGTATACAGAGATACATGATAAGATCCTGTCTGCAGCCACCACTAGGGGGAGCTCCCTGTATACAGAGATACATGATAACATCCTGTCTGCAGTCACCACTAGGGGGAGCTCCCTGTATACAGAGATACATGATAAGATCCTGTCTGCAGCCAGCACTAGGGGGAGCTCCCTGTATACAGAGATACATGATAACATCCTGTCTGCAGTCACCACTAGGGGGAGCTCCCTGTATACAGAGATACATGATAAGATCCTGTCTGTAGTCACCACTAGGGGGAGCTCCCTGTATACAGAGATACATGATAAGATCCTGTCTGCAGTCACCACTAGGGGGAGCTCCCTGTATACAGAGATACATGATAAGATCCTGTCTGCAGTCACCACTAGAGGGAGCTCCCTGTATACAGAGATACATGATAACATCCTGTCTGCAGTCACCACTAGGGGGAGCTCCCTGTATACAGAGATACATGATCAGATCCTGTCTGTAGTCACCACTAGGGGGAGCTCTCTGTATACAGAGATACATGATAAGATCCTGTCTGCAGCCACCACTATGGGGAGCTCCCTGTATACAGAGATACATGATAACATCCTGTCTGCAGTCACCACTAGGGGGAGCTCCCTGTATAAAGAGATACATGATAAGATCCTGTCTGTAGTCACCACTAGGGGGAGCTCTCTGTATACAGAGATACATGATAACATCCTGTCTGCAGTCACCACTAGGGGGAGCTCCCTGTATACAGAGATACATGATAAGATCCTGTCTGCAGCCACCACTAGGGGGAGCTCCCTGTATACACAGATACATGATAAGATCCTGTCTGCAGCCACCACTAGGGGGAGCTCCCTGTATACAGAGATACATGATAAGATCCTGTCTGCAGCCACCACTAGGGGGAGCTCCCTGTATACAGAGATACATGATAAGATCCTGTCTGCAGTCACCACTAGGGGGAGCTCCTTGTATACAGAGATACATGATAAGATCCCGTCTGCAGTCACCACTAGGGGGAGCTCCCTGTATACAGAGATACATGATAAGATCCTGTCTGCAGCCACCACTGGGGGGAGCTCCCTGTATACAGAGATACATGATAACATCCTGTCTGCAGTCACCACTAGGGGGAGCTCCCTGTATACATAGATACATGATAAGATCCTGTCTGCAGCCACCACTAGGGGGAGCTCCCTGTATACAGAGATACATGATAAGATCCTGTCTGCAGCCACCACTAGGGGGAGCTCCCTGTATACAGAGATACATGATAATATCCTGTCTGCAGCCACCACTAGGGGGAGCTCCTTGTATACAGAGATACATGATAAGATCCTGTCTGCAGTCACCACTATAGGGGGAGCTCCTTGTATACAGAGATACATGATAAGATCCCGTCTGCAGTCACCACTAGGGGGAGCTCCCTGTATACAGAGATACATGATAAGATCCTGTCTGCAGCCACCACTAGCGGGAGCTCCCTGTATACAGAGATACATGAGAAGATCCTGTCTGCAGCCACCACTAGGGAGAGCTCCCTGTATACAGAGATACATGATAACATCCTGTGTGCAGCCACCACTAGGGAGAGCTCCCTGTATACAGGGACACATGATAAGATCCTGTCTGCAGCCACCACTAGGGGGAGCTCCCTGTATACAGAGATACATGATAAGATCCTGTGTGCAGCCACCACTGGGGAGAGCTCCCTGTATACAGAGATACATGATAAGGTCCTGTCTGCAGCCACCACTAGGGGGAGCTCCCTGTATACAGGGACACATGATAAGATCCTGTCTGCAGCCACCACTAGGGGGAGCTCCCTGTACACAGAGATATATGATAAGATCCTGTCTGCAGCCACCACTAGGGGGAGCTCCCTGTATACAGAGATACATGATAAGATCCTGTCTGCAGTCACCACTATAGGGGGAGCTCCTTGTATACAGAGATACATGATAAGATCCCGTCTGCAGTCACCACTAGGGGGAGCTCCCTGTATACAGAGATACATGATAAGATCCTGTCTGCAGCCACCACTAGGAGGAGCCCCCTGTATACAGAGATACATGATAAAATCCTGTCTGCAGTCACCACTAGGGGAGCTCCCTGTATACAGAGATACATGATAAGATCCTGTCTGCAGCCACCACCAGGGGGAGCTCCCTGTATACAGAGATACATGATAAGATCCCCTCTGCAGCCACCACTAGGGGGAGCTCCCTGTATACAGAGAATACATGATAAGATCCTGTCTGCAGCCACCACTAGGGGGAGCTCCCTGCATACAGAGATACATGATAAGATCCTGTCTGCAGCCACCACTAGGGGGAGCTCCCTGTATACAGAGATACATGATAAGATCCTGTCTGCAGTCACCACTAGGGGGAGCTCCCTGTATACAGAGATACATGATAAGATCCTGTCTGCAGCCACCACTAGGGGGAGCTCCCTGTATACAGAGATACATGATAAGATCCTGTCTGCAGCCACCACTAGGGGGAGCTCCCTGTATACAGAGATACATGATAACATCCTGTCTGCAGTCACCACTAGGGGGAGCTCCCTGTGTACAGAGATACATGATAAGATCCTGTCTGCAGCCACCACTAGGGGGAGCTCCCTGTATACAAATACATGATAAGATCCCGTCTGCAGTCACCACTAGGGGGAGCTCCCTGTATACAGAGATACATGATAAGATCCTGTCTGCAGCCACCACTAGGGGGAGCTCCCTGTATAAAGAGATACATGATAAGATCCTGTCTGCAGCCACCACTAGGGGGAGCTCCTTGTATACAGAGATACTTGATAAGATCCTGTCTGCAGTCACCACTATAGGGGGAGCTCCTTGTATACAGAGATACATGATAAGATCCCGTCTGCAGTCACCACTAGGGGGAGCTCCCTGTATACAGAGATACATGATAAGATCCTGTCTGCAGCCACCACTAGCGGGAGCTCCCTGTATACAGAGATACATGAGAAGATCCTGTCTGCATCCACCACTAGGGGGAGCTCCCTGTATACAGAGATGCATGATAAGATCCTCTGTGCAGCCACCACTAGGGAGAGCTCCCTGTATACAGAGATACATGATAACATCCTGTGTGCAGCCACCACTAGGGAGAGCTCCCTGTATACAGAGATACATGATAAGGTCCTGTCTGCAGCCACCACTAGGGGGAGCTCCCTGTATACAGGGACACATGATAAGATCCTGTCTGCAGCCACCACTAGGGGGAGCTCCCTGTATACAGAGATACATGATAAGATCCTGTGTGCAGCCACCACTAGGGAGAGCTCCCTGTATACAGAGATACATGATAAGGTCCTGTCTGCAGCCACCACTAGGGGGAGCTCCCTGTATACAGGGACACATGATAAGATCCTGTCTGCAGCCACCACTAGGGGGAGCTCCCTGTACACAGAGATATATGATAAGATCCTGTCTGCAGCCACCACTAGGGGGAGCTCCCTGTATACAGAGATACATGATAAGATCCTGTCTGCAGTCACCACTATAGGGGGAGCTCCTTGTATACAGAGATACATGATAAGATGCCGTCTGCAGTCACCACTAGGGGGAGCTCCCTGTATACAGAGATACATGATAAGATCCTGTCTGCAGCCACCACTAGGGGGAGCTCCCTGTATACAGAGATACATGATAACATCCTGTCTGCAGTCACCACTAGGGAGAGCTCCCTGTATACAGAGATACATGGTAAGATCCTGTCTGCAGCCACCACTAGGGGGAGCTCCCTGTATACAGAGATACATGATAACATCCTGTCTGCAGTCACCACTAGGGGGAGCTCCCTGTATACAGAGATACATGATAAGATCCTGTCTGTAGTCACCACTAGGGGGAGTTCTCTGTATGCAGAGATACATGATAAGATCCTGTCTGCAGCCACCACTAGGGGGAGCTCCCTGTATACAGAGATACATGATAACATCCTGTCTGCAGTCACCACTAGGCGGAGCTCCCTGTATACAGAGATACATGATAAGATCCTGTCTGTAGTCACCACTAGGGGGAGCTCTCTGTATACAGAGATACATGATAAGATCCCGTCTGCAGTCACCACTAGGGGGAGCTCCCTGTATACAGAGATACATGATAACATCCTGTCTGCAGCCACCACTAAGGGGAGCTCCCTGAATACAGAGATACATGATAAGATCCTGTCTGTAGTCACCACTAGGGGGAGCTCTCTGTATACAGAGATGCATGATAAGATCCTGTCTGCAGCCACCACTAGGGGGAGCTCCCTGTATACAGAGATACATGATAACATCCTGTCTGCAGTCACCACTAGGGGGAGCTCCCTGTATACAGAGATACATGATAAGATCCTGTCTGTAGTCACCACCAGGGGGAGCTCTCTGTATACAGAGATATATGATAAGATCCCGTCTGCAGTCACCACTAGGGGGAGCTCCCTGTATACAGAGATACATGATAAGATCCTGTCTGCAGCCACCACTAGGGGGAGCTCCCTGTATACAGAGATACATGATAACATCCTGTCTGCAGTCACCACTAGGGGGAGCTCCCTGTATACAGAGATACATGATAAGATCCTGTCTGCAGCCACCACTAGGGGGAGCTCCCTGTATACAGAGATACATGATAACATCCTGTCTGCAGTCACCACTAGGGGGAGCTCCTTGTATTCAGAGATACATGATAAGATTCTGTCTGCAGCCACCACTAGGGGGAGCTCCCTGTATACAGAGATACATGATAACATCCTGTCTGCAGTCACCACTAGGGGGAGCTCCCTGTATACAGAGATACATGATAAGATCCTGTCTGCAGCCACCACTAGGGGGAGCTCCCTTTATACAGAGATACATGATAAGATCCTGTCTGCAGCCACCACTAGGGGAAGCTCCCTGTATACAGAGATACATGATAAGATCCTGTCTGCAGCCACCACTAGGGGGAGCTCCCTGTATACAGAGATACATGATAAGATCCTGTCTGCAGCCACCAGTAGGGGGAGCTCCTTGTATGCAGAGATACATGATAAGATCCTGTCTGCAGCCACCACTAGGGAGAGCTCCCTGTATACAGAGATACATGATAACATCTTGTCTGCAGTCACCACTAGGGGGAGCTCCCTGTATACAGAGATGCATGATAAGATCCTGTCTGCAGTCACCACTAGGGGGAGCTCCCTGTATACAGAGATACATGATAACATCCTGTCTGCAGTCACCACTAGGGGGAGTTCCCTGTATACAGAGATACATGATAAGATCCTGTCTGCAGCCACCACTAGGGGGAGCTCCCTGTATACAGAGATACATGATAAGATTCTGTCTGCAGCCACCACTAGGGGGATCTCCCTGTATACAGAGATACATGATAAGATCCTGTCTGCAGCCACCACTAGGGGGAGATCCCTGTATACAGAGATACATGATAAGATCCTGTCTGCAGTCACCACTAGGGGGAGCTCCTTGTATACAGAGATACATGATAAGATCCCGTCTGCAGTCACCACTAGGGGGAGCTCCCTGTATACAGAGATACATGATAAGATCCTGTCTGCAGCCACCACTAGGGGGAGCTCCCTGTATACAGAGATACATGATAACATCCTGTCTGCAGTCACCACTAGGGGGAGCTCCCTGTATACAGAGATACATGATAAGATCCTGTCTGCAGCCACCACTAGGGGGAGCTCCCTGTATACAGAGATACATGATAAGATCCTGTCTGCAGCCACCACTAGGGGGAGCTCCCTGTATACAGAGATACATGATAATATCCTGTCTGCAGCCACCACTAGGGGGAGCTCCTTGTATACAGAGATACATGATAACATCCTGTCTGCAGCCACCACTAGTGGGAGCTCCCTGTATACAGAGATACATGATTAGAAGTAAGACAGGCAATTAACAGTAAAAAGAAAGCATTTGCACTACTAAAGCAGGATGGCACCATTGAAGCTCTAAAAAACTATAGGGAGAAAAATACTTTATCTAAAAAACTAATTAAAGCTGCCAAAAAGGAAACAGAGAAGCACATTGCTAAGGAGAGTAAAACTAATCCCAAACTGTTCTTCAACTATATCAATAGTAAAAGAATAAAAACTGAAAATGTAGGCCCCTTAAAAAATAGTGAGGAAAGAATGGTTGTAGATGACGAGGAAAAAGCTAACATATTAAACACCTTCTTCTCCACGGTATTCACGGTGGAAAATGAAATGCTAGGTGAAATCCCAAGAAACAATGAAAACCCTATATTAAGGGTCACCAATCTAACCCAAGAAGAGGTGCGAAACCGGCTAAATAAGATTAAAATAGATAAATCTCCGGGTCCGGATGGCATACACCCACGAGTACTAAGAGAACTAAGTAATGTAATAGATAAACCATTATTTCTTATTTTTAGTGACTCTATAGCGACAGGGTCTGTTCCGCAGGACTGGCGCATAGCAAATGTGGTGCCAATATTCAAAAAGGGCTCTAAAAGTGAACCTGGAAATTATAGGCCAGTAAGTCTAACCTCTATTGTTGGTAAAATATTTGAAGGGTTTCTGAGGGATGTTATTCTGGATTATCTCAATGAGAATAACTGTTTAACTCCATATCAGCATGGGTTTATGAGAAATCGCTCCTGTCAAACCAATCTAATCAGTTTTTATGAAGAGGTAAGCTATAGACTGGACCACGGTGAGTCATTGGACGTGGTATATCTCGATTTTTCCAAAGCGTTTGATACCGTGCCGCACAAGAGGTTGGTACACAAAATGAGAATGCTTGGTCTGGGGGAAAATGTGTGTAAATGGGTTAGTAACTGGCTTAGTGATAGAAAGCAGAGGGTGGTTATAAATGGTATAGTCTCTAACTGGGTCGCTGTGACCAGTGGGGTACCGCAGGGGTCAGTATTGGGACCTGTTCTCTTCAACATATTCATTAATGATCTGGTAGAAGGTTTACACAGTAAAATATCGATATTTGCAGATGATACAAAACTATGTAAAGCAGTTAATACAAGAGAAGATAGTATTCTGCTACAGATGGATCTGGATAAGTTGGAAACTTGGGCTGAAAGGTGGCAGATGAGGTTTAACAATGATAAATGTAAGGTTATACACATGGGAAGAGGGAATCAATATCACCATTACACACTGAACGGGAAACCACTGGGTAAATCTGACAGGGAGAAGGACTTGGGGATCCTAGTTAATGATAAACTTACCTGGAGCAGCCAGTGCCAGGCAGCAGCTGCCAAGGCAAACAGGATCATGGGGTGCATTAAAAGAGGTCTGGATACACATGATGAGAGCATTATACTGCCTCTGTACAAATCCCTAGTTAGACCGCACATGGAGTACTGTGTCCAGTTTTGGGCACCGGTGCTCAGGAAGGATATAATGGAACTAGAGAGAGTACAAAGGAGGGCAACAAAATTAATAAAGGGGATGGGAGAACTACAATACCCAGATAGATTAGCGAAATTAGGATTATTTAGTCTAGAAAAAAGACGACTGAGGGGCGATCTAATAACCATGTATAAGTATATAAGGGGACAATACAAATATCTCGCTGAGGATCTGTTTATACCAAGGAAGGTGACGGGCACAAGGGGGCATTCTTTGCGTCTGGAGGAGAGAAGGTTTTTCCACCAACATAGAAGAGGATTCTTTACTGTTAGGGCAGTGAGAATCTGGAATTGCTTGCCTGAGGAGGTGGTGATGGCGAACTCAGTTGAGGGGTTCAAGAGAGGCCTGGATGTCTTCCTGGAGCAGAACAATATTGTATCATACAATTATTAGGTTCTGTAGAAGGACGTAGATCTGGGTATTTATTATGATGGAATATAGGCTGAACTGGATGGACAAATGTCTTTTTTCGGCCTTACTAACTATGTTACTATGTTACTATGTTACTATGATAACATCCTGTCTGCAGTCACCACTAGGGGGAGCTCCCTGTATACAGAGATACATGATAACATCCTGTCTGCAGTCACCACTAGGGGGAGCTCCCTGTATACAGAGAAACATGATAACATCCTGTCTGCAGTCACCACTAGGGGGAGCTCCCGGTATACAGAGATACATGATAACATCCTGTCTGCAGTCACCACTAGGGGGAGTTCCCTGTATACAGAGATACATGATAAGATCCTGTCTGCAGCCACCACCAGGGGGAGCTCCCTGTATACAGAGATACATGATAAGATCCTGTCTGCAGCCACCACTAGGGGGAGCTCCCAGTATACAGAGATACATGATAAGATCCTGTCTGCAGCCACCACTAGGGGGAGCTCCCTGTATACAGAGATACATGATAACATCCTGTCTGCAGTCACCACTAGGGGGAGCTCCCTGTATACAGAGATACATGATAAGATCCCGTCTGCAGTCACCACTAGGGGGAGCTCCCTGTATACAGAGATACATGATAAGATTCTGTCTGCAGCCACCACTAGGGGGAGCTCCCTGTATACAGAGATACAAGATAAGATTCTGTCTGCAGCCACCACTAGGGGGAGCTCCCTGTATACAGAGATACATGATAAGATCCTGTCTGCAGTCACCACTAGGGAGAGCTCCCTGTATACAGAGATACATGATAAGATCCTGTCTGCAGCCACCACTAGGGGGAGCTCCCTGTATACAGAGATACATGATAAGATCCTGTCTGCAGCCACCACTAGGGGGAGCTCCCTGTATACAGAGATACATGATAAGATTCTGTCTGCAGCCACCACTAGGGGGAGCTCCCTGTATACAGAGATACATGATAAGATCCTGTCTGCAGCCACCACTAGGGGGAGCCCCCTGTATACAGAGATACATGATAAGATCCTGTCTGCAGCCACCACTAGGGGGAGCTCCCTGTATACAGAGATACATGATAAGATCCTGTCTGCAGCCACCACTAGGGGGAGCTCCCTGTATACAGAAATACATGATAAGATCCTGTCTGCAGTCACCACTAGGGGGAGCTCCCTGTATACAGAGATACATGATAAGATCCTGTCTGCAGCCACCACTAGGGGGAGCTCCCTGCATACAGAGATACATGATAAGATCCTGTGTGCAGCCACCACTAGGGGGAGCTCCCTGTATACAGAGATACATGATAAGATCCTGTCTGCAGTCACCACTAGGGGGAGCTCCCTGTATACAGAGATACATGATAAGATCCTGTCTGCAGCCATCACTAGGGGGAGCTCCCTGTATACAGAGATACATGATAACATCCTGTCTGCAGTCACCACTAGGGGGAGCTCCCTGTATACAGAGATACATGATAAGATCCTGTCTGTAGTCACCACTAGGGGGAGCTCTCTGTATACAGAGATACATGATAAGATCCTGTCTGCAGCCACCACTAGGGGGAGCTCCCTGTATACAGATACATGATAAGATCCTGTCTGCAGCCACCACTAGGGGGAGCTCCCTGTATACAGAGATACATGATAAGATCCTGTCTGCAGTCACCACTAGGGGGAGCTCCCTGTATACAGGGATACATGATAAGATCCTGTCTGCAGCCACCACTAGGGGGAGCTCCCTGTACACAGAGATATATGATAAGATCCTGTCTGCAGCCACCACTAGGGGGAGCTCCCTGTATACAGAGATACATGATAAGATCCTGTCTGCAGTCACCACTAGGTGGAGCTCCTTGTATACAGAGATAAATGATAAGATCCCATCTGCAGTCACCACTAGGGGGAGCTCTCTGTATAAAGAGATACATGATAAGATCCTGTCTGCAGCCACCACTAGGGGGAGCTCCCTGTATACAGAGATACATGATAACATCCTGTCTGCAGTCACCACTAGGGGGAGCTCCCTGTATACAGAGATACATGATAAGATCCTGTCTGCAGCCACCACTAGGGGGAGCTCCCTGTATACAGAGATACATGATAACATCCTGTCTGCAGTCACCACTAGGGGGAGCTCCCTGTATACAGAGATACATGATAAGATCCTGTCTGTAGTCACCACTAGGGGGAGCTCTCTGTATACAGAGATACATGATAAGATCCTGTCTGCAGCCACCACTATGGGGAGCTCCCTGTATACAGAGATACATGATAACATCCTGTCTGCAGTCACCACTAGGGGGAGCTCCCTGTATACAGAGATACATGATAAGATCCTGTCTGTAGTCACCACTAGGGGGAGCTCTCTGTATACAGAGATACATGATAAGATCCCGTCTGCAGTCACCACTAGGGGGAGCTCCCTGTATACAGAGATACATGATAAGATCCTGTCTGCAGCCACCACTAGGGGGAGCTCCCTGTATACAGATACATGATAAGATCCTGTCTGCAGCCACCACTAGGGGGAGCTCCCTGTATACAGAGATACATGATAAGATCCTGTCTGCAGCCACCACTAGCGGGAGCTCCCTGTATACAGAGATACATGAGAAGATCCTGTCTGCATCCACCACTAGGGGGAGCTCCCTGTATACAGAGATGCATGATAAGATCCTCTGTGCAGCCACCACTAGGGAGAGCTCCCTGTATACAGAGAAACATGATAAGATCCTGTGTGCAGCCACCACTAGGGAGAGCTCCCTGTATACAGAGATACATGATAAGGTCCTGTCTGCAGCCACCACTAGGGGGAGCTCCCTGTATACAGGGACACATGATAAGATCCTGTCTGCAGCCACCACTAGGGGGAGCTCCCTGTATACAGAGATACATGATAAGATCCTGTGTGCAGCCACCACTAGGGAGAGCTCCCTGTATACAGAGATACATGATAAGGTCCTGTCTGCAGCCACCACTAGGGGGAGCTCCCTGTATACAGGGACACATGATAAGATCCTGTCTGCAGCCACCACTAGGGGGAGCTCCCTGTACACAGAGATATATGATAAGATCCTGTCTGCAGCCACCACTAGGGGGAGCTCCCTGTATACAGAGATACATGATAAGATCCTGTCTGCAGTCACCACTATAGGGGGAGCTCCTTGTATACAGAGATACATGATAAGATCCCGTCTGCAGTCACCACTAGGGGGAGCTCCCTGTATACAGAGATACATGATAAGATCCTGTCTGCAGCCACCACTAGGGGGAGCTCCCTGTATACAGAGATACATGATAACATCCTGTCTGCAGTCACCACTAGGGAGAGCTCCCTGTATACAGAGATACATGATAAGATCCTGTCTGCAGCCACCACTAGGGGGAGCTCCCTGTATACAGAGATACATGATAAGATCCTGTCTGCAGCCACCACTAGGGGGAGCTCCCTGTATACAGAGATACATGATAACATCCTGTCTGCAGTCACCACTAGGGGGAGCTCCCTGTATACAGAGATACATGATAAGATCCTGTCTGTAGTCACCACTAGGGGGAGCTCTCTGTATGCAGAGATACATGAGAAGATCCTGTCTGCAGCCACCACTAGGGGGAGCTCCCTGTATACAGAGATACATGATAACATCCTGTCTGCAGTCACCACTAGGGGGAGCTCCCTGTATACAGAGATACATGATAAGATCCTGTCTGTAGTCACCACTAGGGGGAGCTCTCTGTATACAGAGATACATGATAAGATCCCGTCTGCAGTCACCACTAGGGGGAGCTCCCTGTATACAGAGATACATGATAACATCCTGTCTGCAGCCACCACTAGGGGGAGCTCCCTGAATACAGAGATACATGATAAGATCCTGTCTGTAGTCACCACTAGGGGGAGCTCTCTGTATACAGAGATACATGATAAGATCCTGTCTGCAGCCACCACTAGGGGGAGCTCCCTGTATACAGAGATACATGATAAGATCCTGTCTGTAGTCACCACTAGGGGGAGCTCTCTGTATACAGAGATACATGATAACATCCTGTCTGCAGTCACCACTAGGGGGAGCTCCCTGTATACAGAGATACATGATAAGATCCTGTCTGTAGTCACCACCAGGGGGAGCTCTCTGTATACAGAGATATATGATAAGATCCCGTCTGCAGTCACCACTAGGGGGAGCTCCCTGTATACAGAGATACATGATAAGATCCTGTCTGCAGCCACCACTAGGGGGAGCTCCCTGTATACAGAGATACATGATAACATCCTGTCTGCAGTCACCACTAGGGGGAGCTCCCTGTATACAGAGATACATGATAAGATCCTGTCTGCAGCCACCACTAGGGGGAGCTCCCTGTATACAGAGATACATGATAACATCCTGTCTGCAGTCACCACTAGGGGGAGCTCCTTGTATTCAGAGATACATGATAAGATCCTGTCTGCAGCCACCACTAGGGGGAGCTCCCTGTATACAGAGATACATGATAACATCCTGTCTGCAGTCACCACTAGGGGGAGCTCCCTGTATACAGAGATACATGATAAGATCCTGTCTGCAGCCACCACTAGGGGGAGCTCCCTTTATACAGAGATACATGATAAGATCCTGTCTGCAGCCACCACTAGGGGGAGCTCCCTGTATACAGAGATACATGATAAGATCCTGTCTGTAGTCACCACTAGGGGGAGCTCTCTGTATACAGAGATACATGATAAGATCCCGTCTGCAGTCACCACTTGGGGGAGCTCTCTGTATACAGAGATACATGATAAGATCCCGTCTGCAGTCACCACTAGGGGGAGCTCCCTGTATACAGAGATACATGATAACATCCTGTCTGCAGCCACCACTAGGGGGAGCTCCCTGAATACAGAGATACATGATAAGATCCTGTCTGTAGTCACCACTAGGGGGAGCTCTCTGTATACAGAGATACATGATAAGATCCTGTCTGCAGCCACCACTAGGGGGAGCTCCCTGTATACAGAGATACATGATAAGATCCTGTCTGTAGTCACCACTAGGGGGAGCTCTCTGTATACAGAGATACATGATAACATCCTGTCTGCAGTCACCACTAGGGGGAGCTCCCTGTATACAGAGATACATGATAAGATCCTGTCTGTAGTCACCACCAGGGGGAGCTCTCTGTATACAGAGATATATGATAAGATCCCGTCTGCAGTCACCACTAGGGGGAGCTCCCTGTATACAGAGATACATGATAAGATCCTGTCTGCAGCCACCACTAGGGGGAGCTCCCTGTATACAGAGATACATGATAACATCCTGTCTGCAGTCACCACTAGGGGGAGCTCCCTGTATACAGAGATACATGATAAGATCCTGTCTGCAGCCACCACTAGGGGGAGCTCCCTGTATACAGAGATACATGATAACATCCTGTCTGCAGTCACCACTAGGGGGAGCTCCTTGTATTCAGAGATACATGATAAGATCCTGTCTGCAGCCACCACTAGGGGGAGCTCCCTGTATACAGAGATACATGATAACATCCTGTCTGCAGTCACCACTAGGGGGAGCTCCCTGTATACAGAGATACATGATAAGATCCTGTCTGCAGCCACCACTAGGGGGAGCTCCCTTTATACAGAGATACATGATAAGATCCTGTCTGCAGCCACCACTAGGGGGAGCTCCCTGTATACAGAGATACATGATAAGATCCTGTCTGCAGCCACCACTAGGGGGAGCTCCCTGTATACAGAGATACATGATAAGATCCTGTCTGCAGCCACCAGTAGGGGGAGCTCCTTGTATACAGAGATACATGATAAGATCCTGTCTGCAGCCACCACTAGGGAGAGCTCCCTGTATACAGAGATACATGATAACATCTTGTCTGCAGTCACCACTAGGGGGAGCTCCCTGTATACAGAGATGCATGATAAGATCCTGTCTGCAGCCACCACTAGGGGGAGCTCCCTGTATACAGAGATACATGACAACATCCTGTCTGCAGTCACCACTAGGGGGAGCTCCCTGTATACAGAGATACATGATAAGATCCTGTCTGCAGCCACCACTAGGGGGAGCTCCCTGTATTCAGAGATACATGATAAGATCCTGTCTGCAGCCACCACTAGGGGGAGCTCCCTGTATACAGAGATACATGATAAGATCCTGTCTGCAGCCACCACTAGGGGGAGCTCCCTGTATACAGAGATACATGATAAGATCCTGTCTGCAGTCACCACTAGGGGGAGCTCCTTGTATACAGAGATACATGATAAGATCCCGTCTGCAGTCACCACTAGGGGGAGCTCCCTGTATACAGAGATACATGATAAGATCCCGTCTGCAGCCACCACTAGGGGGAGCTCCCTTTATACAGAGATACATGATAACATCCTGTCTGCAGTCACCACTAGGGGGAGCTCCCTGTATACAGAGATACATGATAAGATCCTGTCTGCAGCCACCACTAGGGGGAGCTCCCTGTATACAGAGATACATGATAAGATCCTGTCTGCAGCCACCACTAGGGGGAGCTCCCTGTATACAGAGATACATGATAATATCCTGTCTGCAGCCACCACTAGGGGGAGCTCCTTGTATACAGAGATACATGATAAGATCCTGTCTGCAGTCACCACTATAGGGGGAGCTCCTTGTATACAGAGATACATGATAAGATCCCGTCTGCAGTCACCACTAGGGGGAGCTCCCTGTATACAGAGATACATAATAAGATCCTGTCTGCAGCCACCACTAGAGGGAGCTCCCTGTATACAGAGATACATGAGAAGATCCTGTCTGCATCCACCACTAGGGGAAGCTCCCTGTATACAGAGATGCATGATAAGATCCTCTGTGCAGCCACCACTAGGGAGAGCTCCCTGTATACAGAGATACATGATAACATCCTGTGTGCAGCCACCACTAGGGAGAGCTCCCTGTATACAGAGATACATGATAAGGTCCTGTCTGCAGCCACCACTAGGGGGAGCTCCCTGTATACAGGGACACATGATAAGATCCTGTCTGCATCCACCACTAGGGGGAGCTCCCTGTATACAGAGATACATGATAAGATCCTGTCTGTAGTCACCACTAGGGGGAGCTCCCTGTATACAGAGATACATGATAAGGTCCTGTCTGCAGCCACCACTAGGGGGAGCTCCCTGTATACAGGGACACATGATAAGATCCTGTCTGCAGCCACCACTAGGGGGAGCTCCCTGTATACAGAGATACATGATAACATCCTGTCTGCAGTCACCACTAGGGGGAGCTCCCTGTATACAGAGATACATGATAAGATCCTGTCTGCAGCCACCACTAGGGGGAGCTCCCTGTATACAGAGATACATGATAAGATCCTGTCTGCAGCCACCACTAGGGGGAGCTCCCTGTATACAGAGATACATGATAATATCCTGTCTGCAGCCACCACTAGGGGGAGCTCCTTGTATACAGAGATACATGATAAGATCCTGTCTGCAGTCACCACTATAGGGGGAGCTCCTTGTATACAGAGATACATGATAAGATCCCGTCTGCAGTCACCACTAGGGGGAGCTCCCTGTATACAGAGATACATGATAAGATCCTCTCTGCAGCCACCACTAGCGGGAGCTCCCTGTATACAGAGATACATGAGAAGATCCTGTCTGCATCCACCACTAGGGGGAGCTCCCTGTATACAGAGATGCATGATAAGATCCTCTGTGCAGCCACCACTAGGGAGAGCTCCCTGTATACAGAGATACATGATAACATCCTGTGTGCAGCCACCACTAGGGAGAGCTCCCTGTATACAGAGATACATGATAAGGTCCTGTCTGCAGCCACCACTAGGGGGAGCTCCCTGTATACAGGGACACATGATAAGATCCTGTCTGCAGCCACCACTAGGGGGAGCTCCCTGTACACAGAGATATATGATAAGATCCTGTCTGCAGCCACCACTAGGGGGAGCTCCCTGTATACAGAGATACATGATAAGATCCTGTCTGCAGTCACCACTAGGGGGAGCTCTCTGTATACAGAGATACATGATAAGATCCCGTCTGCAGTCACCACTAGGGGGAGCTCCCTGTATACAGAGATACATGATAACATCCTGTCTGCAGCCACCACTAGGGGGAGCTCCCTGAATACAGAGATACATGATAAGATCCTGTCTGTAGTCACCACTAGGGGGAGCTCTCTGTATACAGAGATACATGATAAGATCCTGTCTGCAGCCACCACTAGGGGGAGCTCCCTGTATACAGAGATACATGATAAGATCCTGTCTGTAGTCACCACTAGGGGGAGCTCTCTGTATACAGAGATACATGATAACATCCTGTCTGCAGTCACCACTAGGGGGAGCTCCCTGTATACAGAGATACATGATAAGATCCTGTCTGTAGTCACCACCAGGGGGAGCTCTCTGTATACAGAGATACATGATAAGATCCTGTCTGCAGCCACCACTAGGGGGAGCTCCCTGTATACAGAGATACATGATAACATCCTGTCTGCAGTCACCACTAGGGGGAGCTCCCTGTATACAGAGATACATGATAAGATCCTGTCTGCAGCCACCACTAGGGGGAGCTCCCTGTATACAGAGATACATGATAACATCCTGTCTGCAGTCACCACTAGGGGGAGCTCCTTGTATTCAGAGATACATGATAAGATCCTGTCTGCAGCCACCACTAGGGGGAGCTCCCTGTATACAGAGATACATGATAACATCCTGTCTGCAGTCACCACTAGGGGGAGCTCCCTGTATACAGAGATACATGATAAGATCCTGTCTGCAGCCACCACTAGGGGGAGCTCCCTTTATACAGAGATACATGATAAGATCCTGTCTGCAGCCACCACTAGGGGGAGCTCCCTGTATACAGAGATACATGATAAGATCCTGTCTGTAGTCACCACTAGGGGGAGCTCTCTGTATACAGAGATACATGATAAGATCCCGTCTGCAGTCACCACTAGGGGGAGCTCTCTGTATACAGAGATACATGATAAGATCCCGTCTGCAGTCACCACTAGGGGGAGCTCCCTGTATACAGAGATACATGATAACATCCTGTCTGCAGCCACCACTAGGGGGAGCTCCCTGAATACAGAGATACATGATAAGATCCTGTCTGTAGTCACCACTAGGGGGAGCTCTCTGTATACAGAGATACATGATAAGATCCTGTCTGCAGCCACCACTAGGGGGAGCTCCCTGTATACAGAGATACATGATAAGATCCTGTCTGTAGTCACCACTAGGGGGAGCTCTCTGTATACAGAGATACATGATAACATCCTGTCTGCAGTCACCACTAGGGGGAGCTCCCTGTATACAGAGATACATGATAAGATCCTGTCTGTAGTCACCACCAGGGGGAGCTCTCTGTATACAGAGATATATGATAAGATCCCGTCTGCAGTCACCACTAGGGGGAGCTCCCTGTATACAGAGATACATGATAAGATCCTGTCTGCAGCCACCACTAGGGGGAGCTCCCTGTATACAGAGATACATGATAACATCCTGTCTGCAGTCACCACTAGGGGGAGCTCCCTGTATACAGAGATACATGATAAGATCCTGTCTGCAGCCACCACTAGGGGGAGCTCCCTGTATACAGAGATACATGATAACATCCTGTCTGCAGTCACCACTAGGGGGAGCTCCTTGTATTCAGAGATACATGATAAGATCCTGTCTGCAGCCACCACTAGGGGGAGCTCCCTGTATACAGAGATACATGATAACATCCTGTCTGCAGTCACCACTAGGGGGAGCTCCCTGTATACAGAGATACATGATAAGATCCTGTCTGCAGCCACCACTAGGGGGAGCTCCCTTTATACAGAGATACATGATAAGATCCTGTCTGCAGCCACCACTAGGGGGAGCTCCCTGTATACAGAGATACATGATAAGATCCTGTCTGCAGCCACCACTAGGGGGAGCTCCCTGTATACAGAGATACATGATAAGATCCTGTCTGCAGCCACCAGTAGGGGGAGCTCCTTGTATACAGAGATACATGATAAGATCCTGTCTGCAGCCACCACTAGGGAGAGCTCCCTGTATACAGAGATACATGATAACATCTTGTCTGCAGTCACCACTAGGGGGAGCACCCTGTATACAGAGATGCATGATAAGATCCTGTCTGCAGCCACCACTAGGGGGAGCTCCCTGTATACAGAGATACATGACAACATCCTGTCTGCAGTCACCACTAGGGGGAGCTCCCTGTATACAGAGATACATGATAAGATCCTGTCTGCAGCCACCACTAGGGGGAGCTCCCTGTATTCAGAGATACATGATAAGATCCTGTCTGCAGCCACCACTAGGGGGAGCTCCCTGTATACAGAGATACATGATAAGATCCTGTCTGCAGCCACCACTAGGGGGAGCTCCCTGTATACAGAGATACATGATAAGATCCTGTCTGCAGTCACCACTAGGGGGAGCTCCTTGTATACAGAGATACATGATAAGATCCCGTCTGCAGTCACCACTAGGGGGAGCTCCCTGTATACAGAGATACATGATAAGATCCCGTCTGCAGCCACCACTAGGGGGAGCTCCCTTTATACAGAGATACATGATAACATCCTGTCTGCAGTCACCACTAGGGGGAGCTCCCTTTATACAGAGATACATGATAAGATCCTGTCTGCAGCCACCACTAGGGGGAGCTCCCTGTATACAGAGATACATGATAAGATCCTGTCTGCAGCCACCACTAGGGGGAGCTCCCTGTATACAGAGATACATGATAATATCCTGTCTGCAGCCACCACTAGGGGGAGCTCCTTGTATACAGAGATACATGATAAGATCCTGTCTGCAGTCACCACTATAGGGGGAGCTCCTTGTATACAGAGATACATGATAAGATCCCGTCTGCAGTCACCACTAGGGGGAGCTCCCTGTATACAGAGATACATGATAAGATCCTGTCTGCAGCCACCACTAGAGGGAGCTCCCTGTATACAGAGATACATGAGAAGATCCTGTCTGCATCCACCACTAGGGGAAGCTCCCTGTATACAGAGATGCATGATAAGATCCTCTGTGCAGCCACCACTAGGGAGAGCTCCCTGTATACAGAGATACATGATAACATCCTGTGTGCAGCCACCACTAGGGAGAGCTCCCTGTATACAGAGATACATGATAAGGTCCTGTCTGCAGCCACCACTAGGGGGAGCTCCCTGTATACAGGGACACATGATAAGATCCTGTCTGCAGCCACCACTAGGGGGAGCTCCCTGTATACAGAGATACATGATAAGATCCTGTCTGTAGTCACCACTAGGGGGAGCTCCCTGTATACAGAGATACATGATAAGGTCCTGTCTGCAGCCACCACTAGGGGGAGCTCCCTGTATACAGGGACACATGATAAGATCCTGTCTGCAGCCACCACTAGGGGGAGCTCCCTGTATACAGAGATACATGATAACATCCTGTCTGCAGTCACCACTAGGGGGAGCTCCCTGTATACAGAGATACATGATAAGATCCTGTCTGCAGCCACCACTAGGGGGAGCTCCCTGTATACAGAGATACATGATAAGATCCTGTCTGCAGCCACCACTAGGGGGAGCTCCCTGTATACAGAGATACATGATAATATCCTGTCTGCAGCCACCACTAGGGGGAGCTCCTTGTATACAGAGATACATGATAAGATCCTGTCTGCAGTCACCACTATAGGGGGAGCTCCTTGTATACAGAGATACATGATAAGATCCCGTCTGCAGTCACCACTAGGGGGAGCTCCCTGTATACAGAGATACATGATAAGATCCTCTCTGCAGCCACCACTAGCGGGAGCTCCCTGTATACAGAGATACATGAGAAGATCCTGTCTGCATCCACCACTAGGGGGAGCTCCCTGTATACAGAGATGCATGATAAGATCCTCTGTGCAGCCACCACTAGGGAGAGCTCCCTGTATACAGAGATACATGATAACATCCTGTGTGCAGCCACCACTAGGGAGAGCTCCCTGTATACAGAGATACATGATAAGGTCCTGTCTGCAGCCACCACTAGGGGGAGCTCCCTGTATACAGGGACACATGATAAGATCCTGTCTGCAGCCACCACTAGGGGGAGCTCCCTGTACACAGAGATATATGATAAGATCCTGTCTGCAGCCACCACTAGGGGGAGCTCCCTGTATACAGAGATACATGATAAGATCCTGTCTGCAGTCACCACTATAGGGGGAGCTTCTTGTATACAGAGATACATGATAAGATCCCGTCTGCAGTCACCACTAGGGGGAGCTCCCTGTATACAGAGATACATGATAAGATCCTGTCTGCAGCCACCACTAGGGGGAGCTCCCTGTATACAGAGATACATGATAACATCCTGTCTGCAGTCACCACTAGGGAGAGCTCCCTGTATACAGAGATACATGATAAGATCCTGTCTGCAGCCACCACTAGGGGGAGCTCCCTGTATACAGAGATACATGATACCATCCTGTCTGCAGTCACCACTAGGGGGAGCTCCCTGTATACAGAGATACATGATAAGATCCTCTGTGCAGCCACCACTAGGGAGAGCTCCCTGTATACAGAGATACATGATAACATCCTGTGTGCAGCCACCACTAGGGAGAGCTCCCTGTATACAGAGATACATGATAAGGTCCTGTCTGCAGCCACCACTAGGGGGAGCTCCCTGTATACAGGGACACATGATAAGATCCTGTCTGCAGCCACCACTAGGGGGAGCTCCCTGTATACAGAGATACATGATAAGATCCTGTCTGTAGTCACCACTAGGGGGAGCTCCCTGTATACAGAGATACATGATAAGGTCCTGTCTGCAGCCACCACTAGGGGGAGCTCCCTGTATACAGGGACACATGATAAGATCCTGTCTGCAGCCACCACTAGGGGGAGCTCCCTGTATACAGAGATACATGATAAGATCCTCTGTGCAGCCACCACTAGGGAGAGCTCCCTGTATACAGAGATACATGATAACATCCTGTGTGCAGCCACCACTAGGGAGAGCTCCCTGTATACAGAGATACATGATAAGGTCCTGTCTGCAGCCACCACTAGGGGGAGCTCCCTGTATACAGGGACACATGATAAGATCCTGTCTGCAGCCACCACTAGGGGGAGCTCCCTGTATACAGAGATACATGATAAGATCCTGTCTGTAGTCACCACTAGGGGGAACTCCCTGTATACAGAGATACATGATAAGGTCCTGTCTGCAGCCACCACTAGGGGGAGCTCCCTGTATACAGGGACACATGATAAGATCCTGTCTGCAGCCACCACTAGGGGGAGCTCCCTGTATACAGAGATACATGATAACATCCTGTCTGCAGTCACCACTAGGGGGAGCTCCCTGTATACAGAGATACATGATAAGATCCTGTCTGCAGCCACCACTAGGGGGAGCTCCCTGTATACAGAGATACATGATAAGATCCTGTCTGCAGCCACCACTAGGGGGAGCTCCCTGTATACAGAGATACATGATAATATCCTGTCTGCAGCCACCACTAGGGGGAGCTCCTTGTATACAGAGATACAGTGGGGCAAAAAAGTATTTAGTCAGTCAGCAATAGTGCAAGTTCCACCACTTAAAAAGATGAGAGGTGTCTGTAATTTACATCATAGGTAGACCTCAACTATGGGAGACAAACTGAGAAAAAAAAATCCAGAAAATCACATTGTCTGTTTTTTTAACATTTTTTTTGCATATTATGGTGGAAAATAAGTATTTGGTCAGAAACAAAATTTCATCTCAATACTTTATAATATATCCTTTGTTGGCAATGACAGAGGTCAAACGTTTTCTGTAAGTCTTCACAAGGTTGCCACACACTGTTGTTGGTATGTTGGCCCATTCCTCCATGCAGATCTCCTCTAGAGCAGTGATGTTTTTGGCTTTTCGCTTGGCAACACGGACTTTCAACTCCCTCCAAAGGTTTTCTATAGGGTTGAGATCTGGAGACTGGCTAGGCCACTCCAGGACCTTGAAATGCTTCTTACGAAGCCACTTCTTCGTTGCCCTGGCGGTGTGCTTTGGATCATTGTCATGTTGAAAGACCCAGCCACGTTTCATCTTCAATGCCCTTGCTGATGGAAGGAGGTTTGCACTCAAAATCTCACGATACATGGCCCCATTCATTCTTTCATGTACCCGGATCAGTCGTCCTGGCCCCTTTGCAGAGAAACAGCCCCAAAGCATGATGTTTCCACCACCATGCTTTACAGTAGGTATGGTGTTTGATGGATGCAACTCAGTATTCTTTTTCCTCCAAACACGACAAGTTGTGTTTCTACCAAACAGTTCCAGTTTGGTTTCATCAGACCATAGGACATTCTCCCAAAACTCCTCTGGATCATCCAAATGCTCTCTAGAAAACTTCAGACGGGCCCGGACATGTACTGGCTTAAGCAGTGGGACACGTCTGGCACTGCAGGATCTGAGTCCATGGTGGCGTAGTGTGTTACTTATGGTAGGCCTTGTTACATTGGTCCCAGGTCTCTGCAGTTCATTCACTAGGTCCCCCCGCATGGTTCTGGGATTTTTGCTCACCGTTCTTGTGATCATTCTGACCCCACGGGGTGGGATTTTGCGTGGAGCCCCAGATCGAGGGAGATTATCAGTGGTCTTGTATGTCTTCCATTTTCTAATTATTGCTCCCACTGTTGATTTCTTCACTCCAAGCTGGTTGGCTATTGCAGATTCAGTCTTCCCAGCCTGGTGCAGAGCTACAATTTTGTTTCTGGTGTCCTTTGACAGCTCTTTGGTCTTCACCATAGTGGAGTTTGGAGTCAGACTGTTTGAGGGTGTGCACAGGTGTCTTTTTATACTGATAACAAGTTTAAACAGGTGCCATTACTACAGGTAATGAGTGGAGGAAAGAGGAGACTCTTAAAGAAGAAGTTACAGGTCTGTGAGAGCCAGAAATCTTGATTGTTTGTTTCTGACCAAATACTTATTTTCCACCATAATATGCAAAAAAAATGATAAAAAAACAGACAATGTGATTTTCTGAATTTTTTTTTTCTCAGTTTGTCTCCCATAGTTGAGGTCTACCTATGATGTAAATTACAGACGCCTCTCATCTTTTTAAGTGGTGGAACTTGCACTATTGCTGACTGACTAAATACTTTTTTGCCCCACTGTACATGATAAGATCCTGTCTGCAGTCACCACTATAGGGGGAGCTCCTTGTATACAGAGATACATGATAAGATCCCGTCTGCAGTCACCACTAGGGGGAGCTCCCTGTATACAGAGATACATGATAAGATCCTCTCTGCAGCCACCACTAGCGGGAGCTCCCTGTATACAGAGATACATGAGAAGATCCTGTCTGCATCCACCACTAGGGGGAGCTCCCTGTATACAGAGATGCATGATAAGATCCTCTGTGCAGCCACCACTAGGGAGAGCTCCCTGTATACAGAGATACATGATAACATCCTGTGTGCAGCCACCACTAGGGAGAGCTCCCTGTATACAGAGATACATGATAAGGTCCTGTCTGCAGCCACCACTAGGGGGAGCTCCCTGTATACAGGGACACATGATAAGATCCTGTCTGCAGCCACCACTAGGGGGAGCTCCCTGTACACAGAGATATATGATAAGATCCTGTCTGCAGCCACCACTAGGGGGAGCTCCCTGTATACAGAGATACATGATAAGATCCTGTCTGCAGTCACCACTGTAGGGGGAGCTTCTTGTATACAGAGATACATGATAAGATCCCGTCTGCAGTCACCACTAGGGGGAGCTCCCTGTATACAGAGATACATGATAAGATCCTGTCTGCAGCCACCACTAGGGGGAGCTCCCTGTATACAGAGATACATGATAACATCCTGTCTGCAGTCACCACTAGGGAGAGCTCCCTGTATACAGAGATACATGATAAGATCCTGTCTGCAGCCACCACTAGGGGGAGCTCCCTGTATACAGAGATACATGATAACATCCTGTCTGCAGTCACCACTAGGGGGAGCTCCCTGTATACAGAGATACATGATAAGATCCTGTCTGTAGTCACCACTAGGGGGAGCTCTCTGTATGCAGAGATACATGATAAGATCCTGTCTGCAGCCACCACTAGGGGGAGCTCCCTGTATACAGAGATACATGATAACATCCTGTCTGCAGTCACCACTAGGGGGAGCTCCCTGTATACAGAGATACATGATAAGATCCCGTCTGCAGTCACCACTAGGGGGAGCTCCCTGTATACAGAGATACATGATAACATCCTGTCTGCAGCCACCACTAGGGGGAGCTCCCTGAATACAGAGATACATGATAAGATCCTGTCTGTAGTCACCACTAGGGGGAGCTCTCTGTATACAGAGATACATGATAAGATCCTGTCTGCAGCCACCACTAGGGGGAGCTCCCTGTATACAGAGATACATGATAACATCCTGTCTGCAGTCACCACTAGGGGGAGCTCCCTGTATACAGAGATACATGATAAGATCCTGTCTGCAGTCACCACTAGGGGGAGCTCCCTGTATACAGAGATACATGATAAGATCCTGTCTGCAGTCACCACTAGGGGGAGCTCCCTGTATACAGAGATACATGATAAGATTCTGTCTGCAGCCACCACTAGGGGGAGCTCCCTGTATACAGAGATACATGATAAGATCCTGTCTGCAGTCACCACTAGGGGGAGCTCCCTGTATACAGAGATACATGATAAGATCCTGTGCAGCCACCACTAGGTGGAGCTCCCTGTATACAGAGATACATGATAAGATCCTGTCTGCAGCCACCACTAGGGGGAGCTCCCTGTATACAGAGATACATGATAAGATCCTGTCTGCAGTCATCACTAGGGGGACCTCCCTGAATACAGAGATACATGATAAATTCCTGTCTGCAGTCACCACTAGGGGGAGCTCCCTGTATACAGAGATACATGATAAGATCCTGTGCAGCCACCACTAGGTGGAGCTCCCTGTATACAGAGATACATGATAAGATCCTGTCTGTAGTCATCAGTAGGGGGAGCTTCCTGTATACAGAGATACATGATAAGATCCTGTCTGCAGTCACCACTAGGGGGACATCCCTGAATACAGAGATACATGATAAGATCCTGTCTGCAGTCACCACTAGGGGGAGCTCCCTGTATACAGAGATACATGATAAGATCCTGTGCAGCCACCACTAGGGGGAGCTCCCTGTATACAGACATACATGATAAGATCCTGTCTGCAGCCACCACTAGGGGGAGCTCCCTGTATACAGAGATACATAAGATCCTGTCTGCGGCCACCACTAGGGGGAGCTCCCTGTATACAGAGATACATGATAAGATCCTATCTGCAGTCACCACTAGGGGGAGCTCCCTGTATACAGAGATACATGATAAGATCCTGTGCAGCCACCACTAGGTGGAGCTCCCTGTATACAGAGATACATGATAAGATCCTGTGCAGCCACCACTAGGTGGAGCTCCCTGTATACAGAGATACATGATAAGATCCTGTCTGCAGCCACCACTAGGGGGAGCTCCCTGTATACAGAGATATATAAGATCCTGTCTGCGGCCACCACTAGGGGGAGCTCCCTGTATACAGAGATACATGATAAGATCCTGTCTGCAGTCACCACTAGGGGGAGCTCCCTGTATACAGAGATACATGATAAGATCCTGTGCAGCCACCACTAGGGGGAGCTCCCTGCATACAGAGATACATGATAAGATCCTGTCTGCAGCCACCACTAGGGGGAGCTCCCTGTATACAGAGATACATGATAAAATCCTGTCTGCAGTCACCACTAGGGGGAGCTCCCTGTATACAGAGATACATGATAAGATTCTGTCTGCGGCCACCACTAGGGGGAGCTCCCTGTATACAGAGATACATAAGATCCTGTCTGCAGCCACCACTAGGGGAAGCTCCCTGTATACAGAGATACATAAGATCCTGTCTGCAGTCACCACTAGGTGGAGCTCCCTGTATTCAGAGATACATGATAAGATCCTGTCTGCAGCCACCACTAGGGGGAGCTCCCTGTATACAGAGATACATGATAATATTCTGTCTGCGGCCACCACTAGGGGGAGCTCCCTGTATACAGAGATACATAAGATCCTGTCTGCAGTCACCACTAGGTGGAGCTCCCTGTATTCAGAGATACATGATAAGATCCTGTCTGCAGCCACCACTAGGGGGAGCTCCCTGTATACAGAGATACATGATAAGATCCTGTCTGCAGCCACCACTAGGGGGAGCTCCCTGTATTCAGAGATACATGATAAGATCCTGTCTGCAGTCACCACTAGGGGGAGCTCCCTGTATACAGAGATACATGATAAGATCCTGTCTGTAGTCATCAGTAGGGGGAGCTCCCTGTATACAGAGATACATGATAAGATCCTGTGCAGCCACCACTAGGTGGAGCTCCCTGTATACAGAGATACATGATAAGATCCTGTCTGCAGCCACCACTAGGGGGAGCTCCCTGTATACAGAGATACATGATAAGATCCTGTCTGCAGTCACCACTAGGGGGACCTCTCTGAATACAGAGATACATGATAAGATCCTGTCTGCAGTCACCACTAGGGGGAGCTCCCTGTATACAGAGATACATGATAAGATCCTGTGCAGCCACCACTAGGTGGAGCTCCCTGTATACAGAGATACATGATAAGATCCTGTCTGTAGTCATCAGTAGGGGGAGCTTCCTGTATACAGAGATACATGATAAGATCCTGTCTGCAGTCACCACTAGGGGGACCTCCCTGAATACAGAGATACATGATAAGATCCTGTCTGCAGTCACCACTAGGGGGAGCTCCCTGTATACAGAGATACATGATAAGATCCTGTGCAGCCACCACTACGGGGCGCTCCCTGTATACAGAGATACATGATAAGATCCTGTCTGCAGCCACCACTAGGGGGAGCTCCCTGTATACAGAGATACATAAGATCCTGTCTGCAGCCACCACTAGGGGGAGCTCCCTGTATACAGAGATACATGATAAGATCCTATCTGCAGTCACCACTAGGGGGAGCTCCCTGTATACAGAGATACATGATAAGATCCTGTGCAGCCACCACTAGGTGGAGCTCCCTGTATACAGAGATACATGATAAGATCCTGTGCAGCCACCACTAGGTGGAGCTCCCTGTATACAGAGATACATGATAAGATCCTGTCTGCAGCCACCACTAGGGGGAGCTCCCTGAATACAGAGATACATGATAAGATCCTGTCTGCAGCCACCACTAGGGGGAGCTCCCGGTATACAGAGATACATGATAAGATCCTGTCTGCAGTCACCACTAGGGGGAGCTCCCTGTATACAGAGATACATGATAAGATCCTGTCTGCAGTCACCACTAGGGGGAGCTCCCTGTATACAGAGATACATGATAAGATCCTGTGCAGCCACCACTAGATGGAGCTCCCTGTATACAGAGATACATGATAAGATCCTGTCTGCAGTCACCACTAGGGGGAGCTCCCTGTATACAGAGATACATGATAAGATCCTGTGCAGCCACCACTAGATGGAGCTCCCTGTATACAGATACATGATAAGATACTGTCTGCAGTCACCACTAGGGGGAGCTCCCTGTATACAGAGATACATGATAAGATTCTGTCTGCAGCCACCACTAGGGGGAGCTCCCTGTATACAGAGATACATGATAAGATCCTGTCTGCAGTCACCACTAGGGGGAGCTCCCTGTATACAGAGATACATGATAAGATCCTGTGCAGCCACCACTAGATGGAGCTCCCTGTATACAGAGATACATGATAAGATTCTGTCTGCAGCCACCACTAGGGGGAGCTCCCTGTATACAGAGATACATGATAATATTCTGTCTGCGGCCACCACTAGGGGGAGCTCCCTGTATACAGAGATACATAAGATCCTGTCTGCAGTCACCACTAGGTGGAGCTCCCTGTATTCAGAGATACATGATAAGATCCTGTCTGCAGCCACCACTAGGGGGAGCTCCCTGTATACAGAGATACATGATAAGATCCTGTCTGCAGCCACCACTAGGGGGAGCTCCCTGTATTCAGAGATACATGATAAGATCCTGTCTGCAGTCACCACTAGGTGGAGCTCCCTGTATTCAGAGATACATGATAAGATCCTGTCTGCAGTCACCACTAGGGGGAGCTCCCTGTATACAGAGATACATGATAAGATCCTGTCTGCAGTCACCACTAGGGGGAGCTCTCTGTATACAGAGATACATGATAAGATCCTGTGCAGCCACCACTAGGTGGAGCTCCCTGTATACAGAGATACATGATAAGATCCTGTCTGCAGTCACCACTAGGGGGAGCTCTCTGTATACAGAGATACATGATAGGATCCTGTCTGCAGTCACCACTAGGGGGAGCTCCCTGTATACAGAGATACATGATAAGATCCTGTCTGCAGTCACCACTAGGGGGAGCTCTCTGTATACAGAGATACATGATAAGATCCTGTGCAGCCACCACTAGGGGGAGCTCCCTGTATACAGAGATACATGATAGGATCCTGTCTGCAGCCACCACTGGGGGGAGCTCCCTATATACAGAGATACATGATAGGATCCTGTCTGCAGCCACCACTAGGGGGAGTTCCCTGTATACAGAGATACATGATAAGATCCTGTCTGCAGCCATCACTAGGGGGAGCTCCCTGTATACTGAGATACATGATAAGATCCTGTCTGCAGCCACCACTAGGGGGAGCTCCCTGTATACAGAGATACATGATAAGATCCTGTCTGCAGCCACCACTAGGGGGAGCTCCCTGTATACAGAGATACATGATAAGATCCTGTCTGCAGTCACCACTAGGGGGAGCTCCCTGTATACAGAGATACATGATAATATTCTGTCTGCGGCCACCACTAGGGGGAGCTCCCTGTATACAGATATACATGATAAGATCCTGTCTGCAGCCACCACTAGGGGGAGCTCCCTGTATACAGAGATACATGATAAGATCCTGTCTGCAGCCACCACTAGGGGGAGCTCCCTGTATACAGAGATACATGATAAGATCTTGTCTGCAGCCACCACTAGGGGGAGCTCCCTGTATACAGAGATACATGATAAGATCCTGTCTGCAGTCACCGCTAGGGGGAACTCCCTGTATACAGAGATACATGATAAGATCCTGTCTGCAGCCACCACTAGGGGGAGCTCCCTCTATACAGAGATACATGATAAGATCCTGTCTGCAGCCACCACTAGGGGGAGCTCCCTGTATACAGAGATACATGATAAGATCCTGTCTGTAGTCACCACTAGGGGGAGCTCCCTGTATACAGAGACACATGATAAGATCCTGTCTGCAGCCACCACTAGGTGGAGCTCCCTGTATACAGAGATACATGATAAGATCCTGTCTGCAGCCACCACTAGGGGGAGCTCCCTGTATACAGAGATACATGATAAGATCCTGTCTGCAGCCACCACTAGGGGGAGCTCCCTGTATACAGAGATACATGATAAGATTCTGTCTGGAGACACCACTAGGGGGAGCTCCCTTTATTCAGAGATACATGATAAGATCCTGTCTGCAGCCACCACTAGGGGGAGCTCCCTGTATACAGAGATACATGATAAGATCCTGTCTGCAGTCACCACTAGGGGGAGCTCCCTGTATACAGACATACATGATAAGATCCTGTCTGCAGCCACCACTAGGGGGAGCTCCCTGTATACAGATACATGATAAGATTCTGTCTGCAGCCACCACTAGGGGGAGCTCCCTGTATACAGAGATACATGATAAGATTCTGTCTGGAGACACCACTAGGGGGAGCTCCCTGTATACAGAGATACATGATAAGATCCTGTCTGCGGTCACCACTAGGGGGAGCTCCCTGTATACAGAGATACATGATAAGATCCTGTCTGCAGCCACCACTAGGGGGAGCTCCCTGTATACAGAGATACGTGATAAGATCCTGTCTGCAGCCACCACTAGGGGGAGCTCCCTGTATACAGAGATACGTGATAAGATCCTGTCTGCAGCCACCACTAGGGGGAGCTCCCTGTATTCAGAGATACATGATAAGATCCTGTCTGCAGCCACCACTAGGGGGAGCTCCCTGTATACAGAGATACATGATAAGATCCTGTCTGCAGCCACCACTAGGGGGAGCTCCCTGTATTCAGAGATACATGATAAGATCCTGTCTGCAGTCACCACTAGGTGGAGCTCCCTGTATTCAGAGATACATGATAAGATCCTGTCTGCAGCCACCACTAGGGGGAGCTCCCTGTATACAGAGATACATGATAAGATCCTGTCTGCAGTCACCACTAGGGGGAGCTCCCTGTATACAGAGATACATGATAAGATCCTGTCTGCAGTCACCACTAGGGGGAGCTCTCTGTATACAGAGATACATGATAAGATCCTGTGCAGCCACCACTAGGTGGAGCTCCCTGTATACAGAGATACATGATAAGATCCTGTCTGCAGTCACCACTAGGGGGAGCTCTCTGTATACAGAGATACATGATAGGATCCTGTCTGCAGTCACCACTAGGGGGAGCTCCCTGTATACAGAGATACATGATAAGATCCTGTCTGCAGTCACCACTAGGGGGAGCTCTCTGTATACAGAGATACATGATAAGATCCTGTGCAGCCACCACTAGGGGGAGCTCTCTGTATACAGAGATACATGATAGGATCCTGTCTGCAGTCACCACTAGGGGGAGCTCCCTGTATACAGAGATACATGATAAGATCCTGTCTGCAGTCACCACTAGGGGGAGCTCCCTGTATACAGAGATACATGATAAGATTCTGTCTGGAGACACCACTAGGGGGAGCTCCCTGTATACAGAGATACATGATAAGATTCTGTCTGCAGCCACCACTAGGGGGAGCTCCCTGTATACAGAGATACATGATAAGATCCTGTCTGGAGACTCCACTAGGGGGAGCTCCCTTTATTCAGAGATACATGTTATTATGTAAGTCTACATCTTCACAACAGCGTCTCAGAATGAACAAGAAGCTGAGGTTTGGGTTCCACCTTACAACTTTTCTGTTCACCAAATGTGATGAATAGATTTGACATTAACCCTTTCACTGCCATAGGGCACCAGACATTAGCATCCTTGCACTCATTAGTCCTTGCACTGTTCCAGATCACTAGGGGGCCACACACTGACCCCTTCATTGATGTGTAGCCTCCGAATTCTCTGGTTTGTGCAGTTCACACCTCTTCCAAGTCTGAAGCCCACAGTATAAGTAGTAATGTTAGCGGCGCCCCCTGGTGGCTGCCGGCAGCACAGTCACACTTCAGTCTGCGCTGCTGCACAGAGCATGGACTTCTGGCTGCAGAAGAGGCACAAGGACCTGGAGAGCGGAGACATCGACCACCAGCACCATTATCTGCGGGGTCCTGCAGGCTGCGGAGCGGGGGGAGCAGGTGCAGGCGCTGGGGGGCAAGGAGGCGATCCGACAACACCACGGCTGCTGGGAGCGATAGACAATCCTATAGGGTCATTCAAAAATGCATCGTGCTGATATATAGGGGCATCGACTGTATTTATAGGGGGAGAAGAGAATTGGTGTTATATAGGGTCCTCAGTGCATATATGGGGGTCTGCATAGTGTTATATAGGGGTCTTCATAGTGTTATATAGGGGTCTTCATAGTGTTATATAGGGGTCTTCATAGTGTTATATAGGGGTCTGCATAGTGTTATATAGGGGTCTTCATAGTGTTATATAGGGGTCTGCATAGTGTTATATAGGGACTGGTGATACGTCTTTATAGTGCTAGATAGACAGTGACTGTGTATGGGGGATTGCAGGAGGTCAGGGCATTTTTGAGTACTTGGGGGTCTTTGCACTCTATATAGGGGTCTTTACACTCTATATAGGGGTCTTTACACTCTATATAGGGGTCTTTGCACTCTATATAGGGGTCTCTGCTGTGTGCATTGCCCCGTGCGCCCTATGAGGGGTCAGTAGTTTTATACCAGCGGTGATAGGCATACAGTGCAGTGTGGGGGTCTTCCCAATCTCTTCTGGGGGTGTCTGGCACACTGCAGCCGATCGCTGACGCCAGGATTTAAGGACCAAGGAATCACCGGACAATTCACACTCGGCGTCTCTAACAGGTGAGTGATAGCGACATTACATCCACTAATCATCATCACTGCCGGATACAGCAGAGCCGAGTGTGTGACACCGGGAGAATCGGGGTAAGTCTGAGCGCAGGCAATGTGCTAGATGTCATCTGCAGTCCCATGTAAGACCACAGATAACAGTGATAACTCTCTGAGCACAGATAATGTAGATGTCACCTGCAGTCCTATGTAACACCACAGATAACACAGTGATAACTCTCTGAGTACAGATAATGTAGTAGATGTCACCTGCAGTCCTATGTAACACCACAGATAACAGTGATAACTTTCTGAGTACAGATAATGTAGAGGTCACCTGCAGTCCTATGTAACACCACAGATAACACAGTGATAACTCTCTGAGTACAGATAATGTAGTAGATGTCACCTGCAGTCCCATGTAACACCACAGATAACACAGTGATAACTCTCTGAGTACAGATAATGTAGTAGATGTCACCTGCAGTCCTATGTAACACCACAGATAACAGTGATAACTTTCTGAGTACAGATAATGTAGAGGTCACCTGCAGTCCTATGTAACACCACAGATAACACAGTGATAACTCTCTGAGTACAGATAATGTAGTAGATGTCACCTGCAGTCCTATGTAACACCACAGATGACACAGTGATAACTCTCTGAGTACAGATAATGTAGTAGATGTCACCTGCAGTCCTATGTAACACCACAGATAACACAGTGATAACTCTCTGAGTACAGATAATGTAGTAGATGACATCTGCAGTCCTATGTAACACCACAGATAACACAGTGATAAGTCTCTGAGTACAGATAATGTAGTAGATGACACCTGCAGTCCTATGTAACACCACGGATAACACAGTGATAACTCTGAGTACACATAATGTAGTATATGTCACCTGCAGTCCTATGTAACACCACAGATAACACAGTGATAACTCTGAGTACAGATAATGTAGTAGATGTCACCTGCAGTCCTATGTAACACCACAGATAAGACAGTGATAACTCTCTGAGCACAGATAATGTAGTAGATGTGACCTGCAGTCCTATGTAACACCACAGATAACACAGCGATAACTCTCTGAGTACAGATAATGTAGTAGATGTCACCTGCAGTCCTATGTAACACCACAGGTAACAGTGATACCTCTCTGAGCACAGATAATGTAGTAGATGTAACCTGCAGTCCTATGTAACACCACATATAACACAGTGATAACTCTCTGAGTACAGATAATGTAGTAGATGTCCCCCGCAGTCCTATGTAACACCACAGATAACACAGTGATAACTCTGAGTACAGATAATGTAGTAGATGTCACATGCAGTCCTATGTAACACCACAGATAACACAGTGATAACTCTCTGAGCACAGATAATGTAGTAGATCTGACCTGCAGTCCTATGTAACACCACAGATAACACATTGATAACTCTCCGAGCACAGATAATGTAGTAGATCTGACCTGCAGTCCTATGTAACACCACAGATAACACAGTGATAACTCTCTGAGTACAGATAATGTAGTAGATGTCCCCCGCAGTCCTATGTAACACCACAGATAACACAGTGATAACTCTCTGAGCACAGATAATGTAGTAGATGTCACATGCAGTCCTATGTAACACCACAGATAACACAGTGATAACTCTCTGAGCACAGATAATGTAGTAGATCTGACCTGCAGTCCTATGTAACACCACAGATAACACAGTGATAACTCTCTGAGTACAGATAATGTAGTAGATGTCACCTGCAGTCCTATGTAACACCACAGATAACACAGTGATAACCCTCTGAGTACAGATAATGTAGTAGATGTCACCTGCAGTCCTATGTAACACCACAGATAGAACAGTGATAACTCTGAGTACAGATAATGTAGTAGATGTGACATGCAGTCCTATGTAACACCACAGATAACACATTGATAACTCTCCGAGCACAGATAATGTAGTAGATGTCACCTGCAGTCCTATGTAACACCACAGATAGCACAGTGATAACTCTGAGTACAGATAATGTAGTAGATGTCACATGCAGTCCTATGTAACACCACAGATAGCACAGTGATAACTCTCTTAGTACAGATAATGTAGATGTCACCTGCAGTCCTATGTAACACCACAGATAACACAGTGATAACTCTCTGAGTACAGATAATGTAGTAGATGTCACCTGCAGTCCTATGTAACACCACAGATAACAGTGATAACTCTCTGAGTACAGATAATGTAGTAGATGTCACCTGCAGTCCCATGTAACACCACAGATGACACAGTGATAACTCTCCGAGCACAGATAATGTAGTAGATGTGACCTGCAGTCCTATGTAACACCACAGATAACACAGTGATAACCCTCTGAGCACAGATAATGTAGTAGATGTCACCTGCAGTCCTATGTAACACCACAGATAGCACAGTGATAACTCTGAGTACAGATAATGTAGTAGATGTGACATGCAGTCCTATGTAACACCACAGATAACACATTGATAACTCTCCGAGCACAGATAATGTAGTAGATGTCACCTGCAGTCCTATGTAACACCACAGATAACACAGTGATCACTCTCTGAGTACAGATAATGTAGTAGATGTCACCTGCAGTCCTATGTAACACCACAGATAGCACAGTGATAACTCTGAGTACAGATAATGTAGTAGATGTGACCTGCAGTCCTATGTAACACCACAGATAGCACAGTGATAACTCTCTTAGTACAGATAATGTAGATGTCACCTGCAGTCCTATGTAACACCACAGATAACACAGTGATAACTCTCTGAGTACAGATAATGTAGTAGATGTCACCTGCAGTCCTATGTAACACCACAGATAACAGTGATAACTCTCTGAGTACAGATAATGTAGTAGATGTCACCTGCAGTCCCATGTAACACCACAGATGACACAGTGATAACTCTCCGAGCACAGATAATGTAGTAGATGTGACCTGCAGTCCTATGTAACACCACAGATAACACAGTGATAACCCTCTGAGCACAGATAATGTAGTAGATGTCACCTGCAGTCCTATGTAACACCACAGATAGCACAGTGATAACTCTGAGTACAGATAATGTAGTAGATGTGACATGCAGTCCTATGTAACACCACAGATAACACATTGATAACTCTCCGAGCACAGATAATGTAGTAGATGTCACCTGCAGTCCTATGTAACACCACAGATAACACAGTGATCACTCTCTGAGTACAGATAATGTAGTAGATGTCACCTGCAGTCCTATGTAACACCACAGATAGCACAGTGATAACTCTGAGTACAGATAATGTAGTAGATGTCACCTGCAGTCCTATGTAACACCACAGATAGCACAGTGATAACTCTCTTAGTACAGATAATGTAGATGTCACCTGCAGTCCTATGTAACACCACAGATAACACAGTGATAACTCTCTGAGTACAGATAATGTAGTAGATGTCACCTGCAGTCCCATGTAACACCACAGATGACACAGTGATAACTCTCCGAGCACAGATAATGTAGTAG
Organism: Ranitomeya imitator; assembly: GCF_032444005.1. Lineage (NCBI taxonomy): Eukaryota > Metazoa > Chordata > Amphibia > Anura > Dendrobatidae > Ranitomeya > Ranitomeya imitator. The sequence continues at coordinate 14,574,771 of NC_091284.1, read as the reverse complement.
ATGTGACCTGCAGTCCTATGTAACACCACAGATAACACAGTGATAACTCTCTGAGTACAGATAATGTAGTAGATGTCACCTGCAGTCCCATGTAACACCACAGATGACACAGTGATAACTCTCCGAGCACAGATAATGTAGTAGATGTGACCTGCAGTCCTATGTAACACCACAGATAACACAGTGATAACTCTCTGAGTACAGATAATGTAGGCAATGTCACCTGCAGTCCTATGTAACACCACAGATAACACGGTGATAACTCTCAGTACAGATAATGCAGTCCTATGTAACACCACATGTGACAGCTATGATGTGCCTTTATTCTGTATGTATCCCATGATTACACACGCGGCGTTCTTTAGTGATACATTGTAATTCTGCAGCCTCAGAGCTGCGCTCCTGCTCCTGCTTTTTTGGAACATGTCCGTTGGGCCCTAATTAGAAGCAATGTGAATCCAGAAGAATTTCGCCTTTGATCCGTTCACTGTCTGATGCTCAAATGACAGAAACATAATTAGTAAATACCGCGCCGTTAATAAATAAATATAAATAATTAACATTAGAGCTTGGACCATCACAGTTCGGGTCAATGTGAAGTGGTCGGACGGCTTTTACATTTTTTTTTAATTATTATTTATTTATTTTCCGCACCATCTCAGATGCGCACACATTGCCGACAGGACAGGACTCGCCCAATTCCCCTCCTTTTCATAAAAGTTCAGGAAAGTGAGATATGAGATGTCTCGGCCAAGTCTCTGCAGTTCTGATCACTTTTCTTGGGTCTTGTTCACGTCTCTCAGGTTTTGGTCATGGCTCTTTTCTTTGGTGACATCTCAGATCTTGGTCGCATCTCTCCAGTCTTGGACATGTGTCTCTTGTCTCGGTCATGTTTCTTGGGTCTTGGTCACGTCTCTCAGGTTTTGGTCATGGCTCTTTTCTTTGGTGACATCTCAGATTTTGGTCGCATCTCTCCAGTCTTGGACATGTGTCTCTTGTCTCGGTCATGTTTCTTGGGTCTTGGTCACGTCTCTCAGGTTTTGGTCATGGCTCTTTTCTTTGGTGACATCTCAGATTTTGGTCGCATCTCTCCAGTCTTGGACTTGTGTCTCTTGTCTCGGTCATGTTTCTTGGGTCTTGGTCACGTCTCTCAGGTTTTGGTCATGGCTCTTTTCTTTGGTGACATCTCAGATCTTGGTCGCATCTCTCCAGTCTTGGACATGTGTCTCTTGTCTTGGTCATGTTTCTTGGGTCTTGGTCACGTCTCTCAGGTTTTGGTCATGGCTCTTTTCTTTGGTGACATCTCAGATTTTGGTCGCATCTCTCCAGTCTTGGACATGTGTCTCTTGTCTCGGTCATGTTTCTTGGGTCTTGGTCACGTCTCTCAGGTTTTGGTCATGGCTCTTTTCTTTGGTGACATCTCAGATTTTGGTCGCATCTCTCCAGTCTTGGACATGTGTCTCTTGTCTCGGTCATGTTTCTTGGGTCTTGGTCACGTCTCTCAGGTTTTGGTCATGGCTCTTTGGTGACATCTCAGATTTTGGTCGCATCTCTCCAGTCTTGGACATGTGTCTCTTGTCTCGGTCATGTTTCTTGGGTCTTGGTCACGTCTCTCAGGTTTTGGTCATGGCTCTTTTCTTTGGTGACATCTCAGATCTTGGTCGCATCTCTCCAGTCTTGGACATGTGTCTTTTGTCTCGGTCATGTTTCTTGGGTCTTGGTCACGTCTCTCATGGTCACGTCACCGCTGTGCTCTGCTTTACGGCCGGCCGGCGCTGACAGTCAGTGCGGGAAGGTGACGCCGGGGGACGTGACATACACCGGAATGTAAGTATGTAGTGTTTTATTTTTTTTATATTTACAATGGTAACCAGGGTAAACATCGGGTTACTAAGCGCGGCCCTGTGCTTAGTAACCCGATGTTTACCCTGGTAACCCAGGGACTTCGGCATCGTTGGTCGCTGGAGAGCTGTCTGTGTGACAGCTCTCCAGCGACCACACAACGACTTACCAACGATCACGGCCAGGTCGTATTGCTGGTCGTGATCGTTGGTAAATCGTTTAGTGTAACGGTACCTTAAGAGGTCTGAAGGAAACCCAGAGGGTCTGGAGGGGATAGTGGTGTCTGGAAGTTGCTGAAGTTCTGGAGGGGACGCGGTGACCTGGAGGATAGACAGGAGTCTGGAAAGAGACAAAAAAGCCTAAAGAGGACAGAGGAGTCTGAAAGAGACAGTAGGTCCTGAAGGAGACTGAATTGCCTGTTGGGGCATTGTATTCTTCAGGAAACAATTCTGGAGGGGACAGAGGAGTCTGAAAGGAAAGAGAAATCTGAAATCTATAGAGATGTCTGGAAAGGGAAGAGGCATCTGGAGAGGACAGAGGAGTCTGAAAGGAAAGAGGAGTTTAGAGAAGATAGAGGTACATGGAAGGGGCAGAGATGCCTGGAGAGGACCGAAGAGACTAAGGGACAGAGGAGTTTGAAAGGGGACAGACAAGTCTTTAGGAGATGTATGTCTTGACTATACGTCATGAAAGGACAGAGGAACATGGGGGAAGAGGAGTCTGAAAGAAAGAAGAGTCTGGAGAGAACAGGAACCTGCAAAACAAAGGAGTATGGAAGGGACGGATGAGTCTGTAGGAAGAAAAGAGAGACCTGGTAGAGACAGAAGAGTCTAGAAGGAAGAGCAGAGTCTGGAGGTGGACACTGGGGTCTGGAAGTGACTATCTGGAGGTGACTGAGGAATGTGAAGGGGACTTGTGTGTCTTGAGGAGATAGGGAGTTTGGAGAGGACAGAAGAGTCTGGAGCAGGAAAGAGTCGCCTGTGGGTAATGAAGGAGTCTGGAGGTGGATAGAGGAGTCTGGAAGTAGCCAAGGAGTGTGGGGGAGGACGGAGAGAAGTCTGAACAGGACTGAGAAGTCTGGAGGAGGAAAGGGGAATGTGGAGGGGAATGAGATGTGTTCAGGGGGACAGAGGAGACTGGAGGGGGAAAGAAGAGTCTGGAGAGGACAGAAGATTGCAGGAGTCTGGAGGAGGACCTAGGAGTCTGTAGGGTATAGGTGAGCCTGGAGTTGGCCATAGGGGTCTGGAGGCCAATACTCGTGTTTGATCTGGGACAGAGGAGATTGGAAGTGACAGAAGATTTGGAAGATAGGAGTTTGGAGGGCAGCAGAGTGGTCTGAAGCAAAGTGTAAGGTGCAGAGGTTGAAGGCGATTTGAGAGCACCTGCACACTTGGCCAGGCTGAGTATCCATATTTATCGGTGATGCAGCAGACATCTGCTGATTGAACATGCCAGCAACCAGCGGCAGACATAAGAGGGTCCGTGTGCAAAAATAGTACATGGGCCCACCTTTGTGTCAGTGGCAAAAGATGCTTACTGCTTTGGAGGTGGTCGGGGCCCCTTTGCCTCTTGGGCCTTTGTGCGGCTACACAGGATACACCAATGGTATGTCCAGTCCACCCATGCCAGCAACCATGCCAGGAACAGGTCAGCAACTATGTAGTTATGTGTAGTCTAACCCTGAACGTATTCCCCAGTCAGACTGAATGTAATTCCATATGTCCGTCCAGAGTCGTCTCATCGCCTCAATCCATAAAACCAGTGCACAAGCTGTATTCAGAAATGTATTGGCCCAGTCCTTACATTTCAGCTTCTGTGTATTCCTCAGTGGTGGTCGGGCTCGGCCTCCTCACTTCAACCATGTCTCTGAGCACTGAGCACCTTGTACTTCTGTGTCTTGCTCAGTGGTGGTCGGGCTCAGCCTCCTCACCTCGGCCATGTCTCTGAGCACTGAGCACCTTGCACTTCTGTGTCTTGCTCAGTGGTGGTCAGGCTCGGCCTCCTCACCTCGGCCATGTCTCTGAGCACTGAGCACCTTGCACTTCTGTGTCTTGCTCGGTGGTGGTCGGGCTCAGCCTCCTCACCTCGGCCGTGTCTCTGAGCACTGAGCACCTTGTACTTCTGTGTCTTGCTCAGTGGTGGTCGGGCTCAGCCTCCTCACCTCGGCCGTGTCTCTGAGCACTGAGCACCTTGCACTTCTGTGTCTTGCTCGGTGGTGGTCGGGCTCGGCCTCCTCACCTCGGCTGTGTCTCTGAGCACTGAGCACCTTGTACTTCTTTGTCTTGCTCAGTGGTGGTCGGGCTCGGCCTCCTCACCTCAGCTGTATTTCTGAGCACTGAACACCTTATATTTTTGTGTCTTCCTCAGTGGTGGTCGGGCTCGACCTCCTCACCTCGGCCGTGTCTCTGAGCACTGAGCGAACAGATAAGCAGTAAGAGAAAATATATTATTATTATTTTTTATATAGCACCATTAATTCCATGGTGCTGTACATGAGAAGGGGTTACATACAGGGTTATAGAGATCGTTTACAGTAAACAAATTTACAGTGACAGACTGATACAGAGGGGAGAGGGCCCTGTCCTTGCGGACTTACATTTTACGGGATAATGGGGAAGAGACAGAAAGTTGGGGGTGCAGCAGTTCTGGTGGTGGTGAGGCGGCAGTTCTGGTGGTGGTGAGGCGGCAGCTCTGGTGGTGGTGAGGCTGCAGCTCTGGTGGTGAAGAGGCGGCAGCTCTGGTGGTGGTGAGGTGGCAGCTCGGGTGGTGGTGAGGCGGCAGGTCTGGTGGTGGTGAGGTGGCAGCTCTGGTGGTGAGGCAGCAGCTCTGGTGGTGGTGAGGTGGCAGCTCTGGTGGTGAGGCAGCAGCTCTGGTGGTGGTGAGGCGGCAGCTCTGGTGGTGGTGAGGCGGCAGCTCGGGTGGTGGTAAAGCGGCAGCTCTGGTGGTTGGTGAGGCGGTAGCTCTGGTGGTGGTGAGGCGACAGCTCTGGTGGTGGTGAGGCGGCAGCTCGGGTGGTGGTGAGGCGGCAGCTCTGGTGGTGGTGAGGCAGCAGCTCTGGTGGTAGTGAGGCGGCAGCTCTGGTGGTGATGAGGCGGCAGCTCTGGTGGTGGTGAGGCGGCAGCTCTGGTGGTGGTGAGGCGGCAGCTCTGGTGTTGGGTGGTGAGGCGACAGCTTGGGTGGTGGTGAGGCGGCAGCTTGGGTGGTGAGGCGGCAGCTCGGGTGGTGGTAAGGCGGCAGCTCTGGTGGTTGGTGAGGCGGCAGCTCTGGTGGTGGTGAGGCGGCAGCTCGGGTGGTGGTGAGGCGGCAGCTTTGGTGGTGATGAGGCGGCAGCTCTGGTGGTGATGAGGCGGCAGCTCTGGCGGTGATGAGGCGGCAGCTCTGGTGGTGGTGAGGCGGCAGCTCTGGTGGTGGTGAGGCGGCAGCTCTGGTGTTGGGTGGTGAGGCAGCAGCTCGGGTGGTGGTGAGGCGGCAGCTCGGGTGGTGGTGAGGCGGCAGCTCGGGTGGTGAGGCGGCAGCTCGGGTGGTTGGTGAGGCGGCAGCTCTGGTGGTTGTGAGGCGGCAGCTCTGGTGGTGGTGAGGCGGCAGCTCTGGTGGTGAGGCGGCAGCTCAGGTGGTGGTGAGGCAGCAGCTCTGGTGGTGGTGAGGCGGTAGCTCTGGTGGTGGTGAGGTGGCAGCTCTGGTAATGATGAGGCGGCAGCTATGGTGGTGGTGAAGCGGCAGCTCTGGTGGTGGTGAGGCGGCAGCTCTGGTGGTGAGGCAGCAGCTCGGGTGGTGGTGAGGCAGCAGCTTGGGTGGTGAGGCGGCAGCTCGGGTGGTTGGTGAGGCGGCAGCTCTGGTGGTTATGAGGCGGCAGCTCTGGTGGTGGTGAGGCGGCAGCTCTGGTGGTGAGGCGGCAGCTCTGGTGGTTATGAGGCGGCAGCTCTGGTGGTGGTGAGGCGGCAGCTCGGGTGGTGAGGCGGCAGCTCGGGTGGTTGGTGAGGCGGCAGCTCTGGTGGTTATGAGGTGGCATCTCTGGTGGTGGTGAGGCGGCAGCTTGGGTGGTGAGGCGGCAGCTCGGGTGGTTGGTGAGGCGGTAGCTCTGGTGGTGGTGAGGTGGCAGCTCTGGTGGTGAGGCGGCAGCTCTGGTGGTGGTGAGGCGGTAGCTCTAGTGGTGGTGAGGGGGCAGCTCTGGTGGTGAGGCGGTAGCTCTGGTGGTGGTGAGGCGGCATCTCTGGTGGTGGTGAGGCGGCAGCTCGGGTTGTGAGGCGGCAGCTCTGGTGGTGGTGAGGCGGTAGCTCTGGTGGTGGTGAGGCGGCAGCTCTGGTGGTGAGGCGGTAGCTCTGGTGGTGGTGAGGCGGTAGCTCTGGTGGTGGTGAGGGGCCAGCTATGCTGGTGGTGAAGCGGCAGCTCTGGTGGTGGTGAGGCAGCAGCTCTGGTGGTGGTGAGGCGGTAGCTCTGGTGGTGGTGAGGGGGCAGCTATGCTGGTGGTGAGGCGGCAGCTCTGGTGGTGGTGAGGCAGCAGCTCTGGTGGTGGTGAGGCGGCAGCTCTGGTGGTGGTGAGGCGGCAGCTCTGGTGGTGAGGCGGCAGAATGATTATTGCAGGCTGTAGACATACAATAAGGTGTATTGTTGTACTAGGGAGTTGAGTGACCCACTGTGGGGTTCTTTCTCTCCTGGTACTCATTAGTTATGTGACAGGTAGTAAATCGTGATAGCCGCTATAACTGTACAGCAGAGCCAAATCCTGACAGTGTAAATTGCATGCAGTTTTAGTATTGGGCACAGTACAGCTCTTGCCCAAATGTGCCCAGACCCCAGAATCCCTTTAAAAGTAGCCATACTCCTTCCATAGAGTAATATAGGATTTATATAACTGATTTGTCATGAGGATTTTCATGACGCTTCCATTTAAAGGAGCCCTGACAATCTATGGGGGACGGACTGTCCGGCCTCAGTATACAGATCCATCACCCATAGACTATAATGCATCAGTGTGATGGACACGTGATAGAAGCTGCTGCACCGGCCATGAGGAGCCGGGGACAGCCTCTGTACTAAGCGGTAATCAATCCATTATATTGTTACATGTTTTACTGATAATGACAGGAGGTTTTCCTCATGTTATCATCCCTCTGTTATCATTACTGCCCTGACTGGTGTATGGGGCCCGGTGGGCAGAGGGGGTCCGCATCGGACCCCGTCTCTTCTGCTCACCGAGCCCCAGCGGCAGGCGGCTTCTATCGTGAACCCACGTCCGAGACGCAGGTTCAGTTAAAGCCACCAGCCAATCAGAGGCTGGCAGCTGACGTCGTTGTCATTGGCCGGCGAGTGCGCGCTGAAACGCCGGGAGGGATCTTCGCCGCAGGAGCGCGGCAAGGTAAGAAGAAAGGTTTTTTTTATTGAAAGCGGCAAGCCGCAATGTCTCAGGATGGAGACAAGGGGGCAGAATTGGAGACAGGAGGGGCAGAATGGAGACACGAGGGCAGAATGGATACACGAGGGCAGAATGGATACACTGGGGCAGAATGGAGACACGAGGGCAGAATGGATACACTGGGGCAGAATGGAGACACTGGGGCAGAATGGAGACAAAGGGGCAGAATGGAGACAAAGGGGCAGAATTGGAGACACGAGGGGCAGAATGGAGACACGAGGGCAGAATGGAGACACTGGGGCAGAATGGAGACAAAGGGGCAGAATGGAGACAAAGGGGCAGAATTGGAGACACGAGGGGCAGAATGGAGACACGAGGGCAGAATGGAGACACGAGGGGCAGAATGGAGACACTGGGGCAGAATGGAGACACTGGGGCAGAATGGAGACACTGGGGCAGAATGGAGACACTGGGGCAGAATGGAGACATGAGGGGCAGAATGGAGACAAGGGGGCAGAATGGAGACAAGGGGGCAGAATGGAGACATGAGGGGCAGAATGGAGACAAGGGGGCAGAATGGAGACAAGGGGGCAGAATGGAGACACTGGGGCAGAATGGAGACAAGGGGGCAGAATTAGAGACAGGAGGGGCAGAATGGAGACACTGGGGCAGAATGGAGACACTAGGGCAGAATGGAGACAAGGGGCAGAATGGAGACATGAGGGGCAGAATGGAGACAAGGGGGCAGAATGGAGACAAGGGGGCAGAATTAGAGACAGGAGGGGCAGAATGGAGACACTGGGGCAGAATGGAGACACTGGGGCAGAATGGAGACACTGGGGCAGAATGGAGACATGAGGGGCAGAATGGAGACAAGGGGGCAGAATGGAGACAAGGGGGCAGAATGGAGACACGGGGGCAGAATGGAGACATGAGGGGCAGAATGGAGACAAGGGGGCAGAATGGAGACAAGGGGGCAGAATGGAGACAAAGGGGCAGAATGGAGACAAGGGGGCAGAATTAGAGACAGGAGGGGCAGAATGGAGACACTGGGGCAGAATGGAGACACTGGGGCAGAATGGAGACATGAGGGGCAGAATGGAGACAAGGGGGCAGAATGGAGACAAGGGGGCAGAATGGAGACAAGGGGGCAGAATGGAGACACTGGGGCAGAATGGAGACAAGGGGGCAGAATTAGAGACAGGAGGGGCAGAATGGAGACACTGGGGCAGAATGGAGACACGAGGGCAGAATGGATACACTGGGGCAGAATGGAGACACTGGGGCAGAATGGAGACACTGGGGCAGAATGGAGACAAGGGGCAGAATGGAGACAATGGGGCAGAATTAGAGACAGGAGGGGCAGAATGGAGACAAGGGGGCAGAATGGAGACATGAGGGGCAGAATGGAGACAAGGGGGCAGAATGGAGACAAGGGGGCAGAATGGAGACACTGGGGCAGAATGCAGACATTGGGGCAGAATGGAGACACTGGGGCAGAATGGAGACAGTGGGGCAGAATGGAGACACGGGGCAGAATGGAGACAGGGGGCAGAATGGAGACAAGGGGGCAGAATTAGAGACAGGAGGGGCAGAATGGAGACACTGGGGCAGAATGGAGACACGAGGGCAGAATGGAGACACTGGGGCAGAATGGAGACACTGGGGCAGAATGGAGACATGAGGGGCAGAATGGAGACAAGGGGGCAGAATGGAGACAAGGGGGCAGAATGGAGACAAGGGGGCAGAATGGAGACACTGGGGCAGAATGCAGACATTGGGGCAGAATGGAGACACTGGGGCAGAATGGAGACAGTGGGGCAGAATGGAGACATGGGGAAAGAATGGAGACAAGAGGGAAGAATTGGAGACACTGGGGCAGAATGGAGACACTGGGGCAGAATGGAGACATGAGGGGCAGAATGGAGACAAGGGGGCAGAATGGAGACGCGGGGCAGAATGGAGACACTGGGGCAGAATGGAGACACTGGGGCAGAATGGAGACATTGGGGCAGAATGGAGACATGAGGGGCAGAATGGAGACACTGGGGCAGAATGGAGACACTGGGGCAGAATGGAGACACTGGGGCAGAATGGAGACACGGGGCAGAATGGAGACATTGGGGCAGAATAAAGACACGGGGCAGAATGGAGACACTGGGGCAGAATGGAGACACTGGGGCAGAATGGAGACACTGGGGCAGAATGGAGACACTGGGGCAGAATGGAGACACTGAGGCAGAATGGAGACATGAGGGGCAGAATGGAGACACTGGGGCAGAATGGAGACACTGGGGCAGAATGCAGACACTGGGGCAGAATGGAGACATTGGGGCAGAATAAAGACACGGGGCAGAATGGAGATACTGGGGCAGAATGCAGACACTGGGGCAGAATGGAGACATTGGGGCAGAACAAAGACACTGGGGCAGAATGGAGACATGAGGGGCAGAATGCAGACATGGGGCAGAATGCAGACACTGGGGCAGAATGGAGACACTGGGGCAGAATGGAGACAAGGGGGCAGAATGGAGACACATGGGGCTGAATGTTGACACTGGGGGCAGAATGGAGACACTGGGGCAGAATGGAGACACTGGGGCAGAATGCAGACACTGGGGCAGAATGGAGACACTGGGGCAGAATGGAGACATGAGGGGCAGAATGGAGACATGAGGGGCAGAATGGAGACACTGGGGCAGAATGGAGACAAGGGGGCAGAATGCTGACACTGAGGCAGAATGGAGACACTGAGGCAGAATGGAGACATTGGGGCAGAATGGAGACACTGGGGCAGAATGGAGACACTAGGGCAGAATGGAAACACGGGGGGCAGAATGGAGACACTGGGGCAGAATCGAGATACGGGGGCAGGATGGAGACACGGGGGCAGGATGGAGACATGGGGGCAGGATGGAGACACAGGGCACAATGGAGACAAGGGGGAAGAATTGGAGACACGAGGGGCAGAATGGAGATATGAGGGGCAGAATGCAGACACGGGGCAGAATGGAGACACAAGGCAGAATGGAGACACGGGGCAGAATGGAGACAAGGGGCAGAATGCAGACATGGGGGCAGAATGGAGACATGAGGGGCAGAATGCAGACGGGGCAGAATGCAGACGTGGGGCAGAATGCAGACACGGGGCAGAATGGAGACACAGGGGGCAGAATGGAGACAAGGGGGCAGAATGGAGACACGGGGCAGAATGGAGACAGTGGGGCAGAATGGAGACATAGGGGGCAGAATGGAGACATAGGGGGCAGAATGGTGACACGGGGCAGAATGGAGACGGGATAGAATGGAGACGCGGGGCAGAATGGAAACAAGGGGCAGAATGGAGACACAGGGGGCAGAATGGAGACACGGGGCAGAATGGAGACAGATCGGGCATGAATATGGGGCAGGATCATGGGACAGATGAGGCAGGATGGAGACAGATGGTGTAGGATGGAGACAGATGGGGCAGGATCATGGGGCAGGATGGGACATCACATGGTGGCAGGATAGGAGAACATATGGCTGGAGCCAGGAATGAGACACACGGGGGCCAGTATGGGGAATATTGTTACCATAGGGGCTAATTAAGGGATATTATTACTGCAGTAATGTATTTATTTTATTTTTTTAGGATACTGTTTTAAATGGGGGTGGGGCGGTCCTGTTACTGTGCAGAGCAACACTGTTGCTTTTTTTCTTCATCTGTTGTAGTTTAGAATTTGGGAAAAAAATAAGTAATGTGTTCTGAAAGCGGTGCTCTAGATAACTGTTATTTCCTGCAGAGACGAGCCCTGGCTGGATGAAGTGACGGCGGTCTGTGCTGGATGAAGATTAAAAGCAAAGATGAAGGACTTCACCTAGAGACGTCACTGGTGAGTCAGTGTGTTACCTATACACTGATGCTATACACTGTATACTATATACAGAGGTCCTGTGTACAATGTCACCAGTGATCACTGAATTACCTTTACATTATACACTATATACAGAGCACCAGTGTATAAAGTCACCGGTGATCACTGTATTACCTGTACACAGACACTGCATACTAAGTACAGATCTCCTGTGAATAATGGCACTTACAGTTAGGGCCAGAAATATTTGGACAGTGACACAATTTTCGCGAGTTGGGCTCTGCATGCCACCACATTGGATTTGAAATGAAACCTCTACAACAGAATTCAAGTGCAGATTGTAACGTTTAATTTGAAGGGTTGAACAAAAATATCTGATAGAAAATGTAGGAATTGTACACATTTCTTTACAAACACTCCACATTTTAGGAGGTCAAAAGTAATTGGACAAATAAACATAACCCAAACAAAATATTTTTATTTTCAATATTTTGTTGCAAATCCTTTGGAGGCAATCACTGCCTTAAGTCTGGAACCCATGGACATCACCAAACGCTGGGTTTCCTCCTTCTTAATGCTTTGCCAGGCCTTTACAGCCGCAGCCTTCAGGTCTTGCTTGTTTGTGGGTCTTTCCGTCTTAAGTCTGGATTTGAGCAAGTGAAATGCATGCTCAATTGGGTTTAGATCTGGAGATTGACTTGGCCATTGCAGAATGTTCCACTTTTTGGCACTCATGAACTCCTGGGTAGCTTTGGCTGTATGCTTGGGGTCATTGTCCATCTGTACTATGAAGCGCCGTCCAATCAACTTTGCAGCATTTGGCTGAATCTGGGCTGAAAGTATATCCCGGTACACTTCAGAATTCATCCGGCTACTCTTGTCTGCTCTTGTGTCATCAATAAACACAAGTGACCCAGTGCCATTGAAAGCCATGCATGCCCATGCCATCACGTTGCCTCCACCATGTTTTACAGAGGATGTGGTGTGCCTTGGATCATGTGCCGTTCCCTTTCTTCTCCAAACTTTTTTCTTCTCATCATTCTGGTACAGGTTGATCTTTGTCTCATCTGTCCATAGAATACTTTTCCAGAACTGAGCTGGCTTCTTGAGGTGTTTTTCTGTCTATTTTTGGTATTGATGAATGGTTTGCATCTAGATGTGAACCCTTTGTATTTACTGTCATGGAGTCTTCTCTTTACTGTTGACTTAGAGACAGATACACCTACTTCACTGAGAGTGTTCTGGACTTCAGTTGATGTTGTGAACGGGTTCTTCTTCACCAAATTAAGTATGCGGTGATCATCCACCACTGTTGTCATCCGTGGACGCCCAGGCCTTTTTGAGTTCCCAAGCTCACCAGCCAATTCCTTTTTTCTCAGAATGTACCCAACTGTTGATTTTGCTACTCCAAGCATGTCTGCTATCTCTCTGATGGATTTTTTCTTTTTTTTCAGCCTCAGGATGTTCTGCTTCACCTCAATTGAGAGTTCCTTTGACCGCATGTTGTCTGCTCACAGCAACAGCTTCCAAATGCAAAACCACACACCTGGAATCCACCCCTGACCTTTTAACTACTTCATTGATTACAGGTTAACGAGGGAGACGCCTTCAGAGTTAATTGCAGCCCTTAGAGTCCATTGTCCAATTACTTTTGGTCCCTTGAAAAAGAGGACGCTATGCATTACAGAGCTATGATTCCTAAACCCTTTCTCCGATTTGGATGTGGAAACTATCATATTGCAGCTGGGAGTGTGCACTTTCAGCCCATATTATATATATAATTGTATTTCTGAACATGTTTTTGTAAACAGCTAAAATAACAAAACTTGTGTCACTGTCCAAATATTTCTGGCCCTAACTGTATGTTGATATTAGTATTATGTATTATTATATTATACTGATCAGTATTGTAGTATTCAGTCACTATGTGGTGGTAATATGTTGTCCGGCCATGGTGTGGAGGTATTTGTTCCTTATATGTGCTATTATTTGGTCAGTATGTGGTGGTAATATGTGGTCTGGTCAAGGTGCGGTGGTATTTGTCCCCTGTATGTGGTATTATTGGTGATCATATGGTGGTAATATGTGGTCTGGTCATGGTGCGGTGGTATTTGTCACATGTATGTGGTATTGGTAATTTTAAAAATTGAAAAACAAATAAAAATATACCTAAATTGTATTGGATACTTTAACAAATGTTTAATAGGTTAGAGTAGGGTAGGGCCCAACCTTGTCGTGGTGGCGGCTTTAAAAATCTTTTGACTGTGGACAGTTCATGGGGTGGAGGCGGGGCTGAGATGGAGCCTGGGCGGAGTCTCAAGGGGGCCCCGAAAATTTTGCCAGTATGGGGCCCTAAAATTCCTAGTGGCAGCCCTGTCTGTTATTGTTATCTCTCCTCCTGTAGTAGTGAATACAGGACCTTTTCCTTGTGTTACCATCCTTCTGTTTCTGTTCTCTCTTCTATAAAAGTAAATACAGGACTTTTTCCTTATGTTACCCCTACTCTATTTCTGTTATCTCTTCAGTAAAAGTGAATGCACAAACTTTTCTCATGTTATCACCCCTCTGTTTCTGCTACCTAATGTGTAAAGATGAATATGGGAACTTTTCTTCTTACCCCAGATTTGTTTCTGTTATCTTTTCTGCAAAAGTGAATACCAAAACATTTCTTCATGTTACCACCCCTCTGTTACTGTTCTTTTTTTGTTAAACATTAACACTGAAATTTTTTTTTTCATTTTAGCAACTCTCTGTTTCTGTGATTTCTTCTCCTTTTTAAAAATGAATACAGAAACGTTTCTTCATGTTATCACCCCTCTATTTCTGTAATCTCTTCTCATGTAGAAGTGAATTCAGAATCTTTTCTTTATGTTATCACCCCTCTGTTTGTTATCTCTCCTCTTGTAAAAGTGGATGCAGGAACTTTTCTCGATGTTACCATCCCTCTTTTTCTGTCATCTCTTCTGTAAAAGTGGAAACAGGAACTTTGCGCGATGTTTCCAACCTTCTTTTTCTGTCATCTCTTCTGGAAAAGTAGATAAAGAAACTTTTTACTGTGTTACCATCCCTCTTTTTCTGTTGTCTCTTCTGTAAAAATGGATACAGGAACTTTTTTCCGTGTTACCATTCCTCATTTTCTGTTATCTCTTCTGTAAAAGTGGATGCAGGAATTTTGTCAATGTTACCATCCCTCTTTTTCTGTTATCTCTTCTGTAAAAGTGGATACAGGAACTTTTCTCGATGTTACCATCCTTCTTTTTCTGTCATCTATTTGTAAAAGTGGATACAGGAACTTCCCCGTATTACCATCCTTCTTTTACTGTCATCTCTTCTGTAAAAGTGGATACAGGAACTTTCCTCTGTGTTACCATCCTTCTTTTTCTGTCATCTCTTCTGTAAAAGTGGATACAGGAACTTTTCTCTGTGTTACCATCCCTCTTTTTCTGTTATCCCTTCTGTAGATGTGGATACAGGGACTTTTCTTCCTGTTACTACCACTCTGTTTCTGTTATCTCTTTGTTAAAATTGAATACAGGGACTTTTCTCATGTTACCACCCCCAACTCCCGATTCTGTTATTGTTTCACTTGTAAATGTGATTACAGGAACTTTTTATCATGTTATCTTTTCACTTTTGGCAATTAGGGAGTATATGAGCCCTCTGATGTACCGAGGACTGTATTTTCCACTAATGGAGTGGGAAGATGAGCAGTTATACATCTAAGCACCAGACCTATTGACATTAAATCTTTCATCAGCCTTGATCATAAGGGACATATATGACTTCAATTATCACTACAGATATTCTTTGGCTAACCATGCCTCCATTCATTGTGGTTCTAGCATTCAGAACTTCAGGTTATCACAGAACCATGCACTTAATTTTCCTTAAAAAAAGAATAAAGATGGCTGCACAAAGTGGCATAACAGGGTTAATTGTCTTCTCTTACCGGGTCTGTGGAAAGGGTATTCGCTAATATAACCGGCTATTAACCAGGGAATGCAATGTGATTTAATGAGGTGGCCTGACCCTCTGTGAATGTATTATCCCGCACCCCCTCCGGCAAGATTACACTCAGCCAAGTAACCACTTGCTAAAACCCTCATCGTGCACAGAGTAAATAACGGATCTATTATGTCTGACAGAAAACAATCAAAGTCCATAAAAGAGCAAACATGGAACAATCCATCACCATCATCCTCCGCATCTGCGCCCCATCAGGATGGATTATCGCAATCTGCTTCATACGACCCCAAACCATCATATTAAATTAATTGTAAACATCGGATTGTGGTGAAACAATCACATCATCAATATTTATAGGTCACCTTTATACTTTCATCATTTCTTGTATCAAGAAAGGAAAAAGATGACATCAAACAGGTGATGCGTAGGAACATTTATTAATGACTGTGCCCCTCTGGGAATCTCCCCCACAATTACCCACAGTCCTGACCGCACGGGCGACCACAACCAAACACTATATGATCATTTCCCGGGAAAGGCAAAGACGATGACATAAAGGAGACAGAATCCCAGGGAGGGAGAACACAAAGTGCAGTCACCGCAACGAGGACCTGTCAGAGTCACGTCAAATGCTCCGATGTCACAAGTTCTAATAATATTAACCAAGGCTGGTGATGAACATTCACTGTCCACACAGCTGGAATAGGCAGGATTCATGTCTAATGTCTGACTCTGTCAATGAATGATCATAATAAATTATCCTTGAAAAAGTAGGATATTAATAATCCTATAACAAAGCTAACTATGTACATATATTACATCCTGTATTATACCCCAGAGCTGCACTCACTATTCTGCTGGTGCAGTCACTGTGTACATACATTACATTACTGATCCTGAGTTACATCCTGTATTATACCCCAGAGCTGCACTCACTATTCTGCTGGTGCAGTCACTGTGTACACACATTACATTACTGATCCTGAGTTACATCCTGCATTATACTCCAGAGCTGCACTCACTATTCTGCTGGTGCAGTCACTGTGTACATACATTACATTACTGATCCTGAGTTACATCCTGTATTATACCCCAGAGCTGCACTCACTATTCTGCTGGTGCAGTCACTGTGTACATACATTACATTACTGATCCTGAGTTACCTCCTGTATTATACTCCAGAGCTGCACTCACTATTCTGCTGGTGCAGTCACTGTGTACATACATTACATTACTGATCCTGAGTTACATCCTGCATTATACTCCAGAGCTGCACTCACTATTCTGCTGGTGCAGTCACTGTGTACATACATTACATTACTGATCCTGAGTTACATCCTGTATTATACCCCAGAGCTGCACTCACTATTCTGCTGGTGCAGTCACTGTGTACATACATTACATTACTGATCCTGAGTTACCTCCTGTATTATACTCCAGAGCTGCACTCACTATTCTGCTGGTGCAATCACTGTGTACATACATTACATTACTGATCCTGAGTTACATCCTGTATTATACCCCAGAGCTGCACTCACTATTCTGCTGGTGCAGTCACTGTGTACATACATTACATTACTGATCCTGAGTTACATCCTGTATTATACCCCAGAGCTGCACTCACTATTCTGCTGGTGCAGTCACTGTGTACATACATTACATTACTGATCCTGAGTTACATCCTGTATTATACCCCAGAGCTGCACTCACTATTCTGCTGGTGCAGTCACTGTGTACATACATTACATTACTGATCCTGAGTTACCTCCTGTATTATACTCCAGAGCTGCACTCACTATTCTGCTGGTGCAGTCACTGTGTACATACATTACATTACTGATCCTGAGTTACATCCTGTATTATACCCCAGAGCTGCACTCACTATTCTGCTGGTGCAGTCACTGTGTACATACATTACATTACTGATCCCGAGTTACATCCTGTATTATACTCCAGAGCTGCACTCACTATTCTGCTGGTGCAGTCACTGTGTACATACATTACATTACTGATCCTGAGTTACATCCTGTATTATACTCCAGAGCTGCACTCACTATTCTGCTGGTGCAGTCACCGTGTACATGCATTACATTACTGATCCTGAGTTACATCCTGTATTATACTCCAGAGCTGCACTCACTATTCTGCTGGTGCAGTCACTGTGTACATACATTACATTACTGATCCCGAGTTACATCCTGTATTATACTCCAGAGCTGCACTCACTATTCTGCTGGTGCAGTCACTGTGTACATACATTACATTACTGATCCCGAGTTACATCCTGTATTATACCCCAGAGCTGCACTCACTATTCTGCTGGTGAAGTCACTGTGTACATACATTACATTACTTATGCTGAGTTACATCCTGTATTATGCCTCAGAGCTGCACTCACTATTCTGCTGGTGCAGTCACTGTGCACATACATTACATTACTGATCCTGAGTTACCTCCTGTATTATACTCCAGAGCTGCACTCACTATTCTGCTGGTGCAGTCACTGTGTACATACATTACATTACTGATCCTGAGTTACATCCTGTATTATACCCCAGAGCTGCACTCACTATTCTGCTGGTGCAGTCACTGTGTACATACATTACATTACTGCTCCTGAGTTACATCCTGTATTATACTTCAGAGCTGCACTCACTATTTTGCTAGCTGCTGTTAATCATTCCTCCCTTTGACAGTGTGAAATTATGTACGTCCTGAGTATCCTTTTATTACAGTTGTCATGAGTGAGTCAGAAGCTGCAAGCAGTCACACTGCATCTGGCTGCAGAAGGTCTCTGTATTTGGCCTTTCAGACACCTTCTTAACCATTCTGGCTATTTGATCCAGTGGCAACCTCCCTCTGGCTCTAATTGACATACCTGGACCAGGGTGTTTATAGACTCCCAGCCTGCTGCTGGTAGTTGCTGATGATATTTCCATTTCCACCTGTTGAGGCTTGGAGTTATAGCAGTCAGCTATCTTCCTCTCTGGTGCTGTTGGAGGACGTCTGTGTTACCTCTCTGAGTCTGCTCAAGATAAGTGTTCCCCATGTTCGCCTATCCCAACTGTCTTTAGCGGTAGTGGGGATTGACTAGTCCACACCCCATCATTCCCTAAGTAGGCCTTAGGGCTTATACGTGCGAGAAACTCGGATGAGTCTCGCATGTCAATACCTGGCACTGCACCCGCCGCTATGCGGCCGCACGCTCCGATCTGAGTGCCGGGTGCAGTGTCAGGCATTGACGTGCGAGACTCATCCGAGTTTCTCGCAGGTGAGTATGAGCCCTTATCGTCAGTATCAGGCAGGGATTAGGTTCCTGCTCGGCGATAGATGCAGAACCTATATAGGGACGTTTAGGGCAGACAGGGTGAGGTTAGATCTGCCTAGGGGTCTCCACTCCCCCTTTCCCCAGTATTGTGCCCCTTTCCCCTCATCCCTTGGTGTTGCACTTAGTCTTTCCTACAGTGTGTATGACAACAGTGAGTAGTAATAACACACGAGTGGTAGACGGTTGTGGACTAATACCCAGATGATGCTGTATGAAGCTTGTATTATCAGTTCTGGTACAATCTCCCGGTGTAGACAATGGTCGCAGTCTGGTGATCAGCAGTGCAGGATTTACATTACACCTCATACAGTACAGCTCATCTGCAGATTCTTCTCTTTCTATTCCTGGTCCTCTTCCAATATTTATTACCAATTTTTTGCACAGATGCTAAAATCCACAAATCATCCCATAAACTGGCCTTCTCCTAAGAAGATTTCCTGTTGTACAATGGTAAGAACGGGCATCTTTATTTCCGAAGGAACGACACCCCAACATCCATGCAGACAATCCCCCCATGCTGGCGCTTACTGTCGGGTTAGTTCACAGCTGATTGCTGGAGGTTCCAGCAGAAGAACTTTCATCCTCTTATTATTATAACTCCTAAGGGTATGTTCACATTGCATCTTTTTACGACACTTTTTGAGCTAAAAAAAAAGCCTGAGAAACGCCAAAGAAATACTCTAAGAACGAACAACTTCAGTTTTAGTTAAGAGCGACCTCCTGTTCAGGCTTTAGAGCTTCTTCCAAGCAAATTAGACTTTAAGGAGAAGCCAAGTGTATAAAAGCGACAGGTGCCTTCTTCAGCTGATTTGTGCTATGACGACTTCTCTACTTACAATACAGGTGAATGGGAAGTCAAAAAAGATGCCCAGAAGTTGCCCAGCCATTTTCTGGCACATTTTGCTGTAATTTCTGCTGCAATGAAATATGAGCTTTTTCTTCATTGCTTAATAGAGTTGAACAGTCATTAAAGACTATTTAGAGCATTTTTAGCTGCAATGAGACAGATTTTCCCCAGACATTGGAGATCAATCACCATTCCTTCTATGTTGGAATGGGTTGAGGCGGTAGATAACCTTATTCTCATGGAAGAGCTCATAGTCTCTGACCGTTGGCTGAACTTGGACTCATTCGAATATATAAGAGCTTGGTTACCCTTGACATCATTCAGAAATTCATCTGAATTTAGCACTTGGCTAACATCGCCATTCTAGTGATGATGAGCCAATTAATATCACACTCAGAATATGCAAAATTCCCCTCCCTATACCTCCCTCCTGTGTTGGCCTTTGTGTCCCCCCGATTCTCCCCTATCGTGTCTCGTCATCTGAATACAACAATTTATTCACATAACATGATGCAATGTTTCAATACCAATTGTTGCACTATACGTTCCCTGTCCAAATAAGTATATGCTGGTTACTATACTTACATTTTGATTATACCTGTTGTGCAACCTGAATTTGATTTTGATGAATGTTGAAACATCAATTGTTAATAATAACTTCAATAAAAATAGATTGAACCATAAAAAGTCATTAAAATGCAAGAAAACCGCCCCCGGTGTATACAAACGTAGAGCAGTTTAAGGGAATCTGGGCGCTGATATACGGGCCACACTAATCCTCAATACAGTATTAAAAGCCACCTATAGCATTGGGCACCTTATAGTCCTCCATTCATTATTATGAGTCCCACTCTCAGGACTGACACTTGCAGGATATCACCTCTGATCCAGCTCTCAGGAGTGACACTTGCGGGATATCACCTCTGATCCGGCTCTCAGGAGTTACACTTGCGGGATATTACCTCTGATCCAGCTCTCAGGAGTGACACTTGCGAGATATCACCTCTGATCCTGCTCTCAAGAGTGACACTCGCAGGATATCACCTCTGATCCGGCTCTCAGGAGTGACACTTGCAGGATATCACCTCTGATCCGGCTCTCAGGAGTGACACTTGCGGGATATCACCTCTGATCCGGCTCTCAGGAGTGACACTCGTGGGATGTCACCTCTGATCCTGCTCTCAAGAGTGACACTCGCAGGATATCACCTCTGATCCGGCTCTCAGGAGTGACACTCGTGGGATGTCACCTCTGATCCTGCTCTCAAGAGTGACACTCGCAGGATATCACCTCTGATCCGGCTCTCAGGAGTGACACTTGCGGGATATCATCTCTAATCCAGCTCTCAGGAGTGACACTTGCAGGATATCATCTCTAATCCTGCTCTCAGGAGTGACACTTGTGAGATATCACCTCTGATCCGGCTCTCAGGAGTGACACTCGTGGGATGTCACCTCTGATCCGGCTCTCAAGAGTGACACTTGCGGGATATCATCTCTAATCCAGCTCTCAGGAGTGACACTTGCAGGATATCATCTCTAATCCAGCTCTCAGGAGTGACACTTGTGAGATATCACCTCTGATCCGGCTCTCAGGAGTGACACTGGCAGGATATCACCTCTGATCCGGCTCTCAGGAGTGACACTTGCGGAATATCACCTCTGATCCGGCTCTAAGAAGTGACATTCGCAGGATATCACCTCTGATCCGGCTCTCAAGAGTGACACTCGCAGGATATCACCTCTGATCCGGCTCTCAGGAGTGACACTTGCGGGATATCATCTCTAATCCAGCTCTCAGGAGTGACACTTGCAGGATATCATCTCTAATCCAGCTCTCAGGAGTGACACTTGTGAGATATCACCTCTGATCCGGCTCTCAGGAGTGACACTGGCAGGATATCACCTCTGATCCGGCTCTCAGGAGTGACACTTGCGGGATATCACCTCTAATCTGGCTCTCAGGAGTGACACTGGCAGGATATCACCTCTGATCCGGCTCTCAGGAGTGACACTTGCGGGATATCACCTCTAATCTGGCTCTCAGGAGTGACACTTGCAGGATATCACCTCTGATCCGGCTCTCAGGAGTGACACTTGCGGAATATCACCTCTAATCCGGCTCTCAGGAATGACACTTGCGGGATATCACCTCTGATCCGGCTCTCAGGAGTGACACTTGCGGAATATCACCTCTGATCCGGCTCTCAGGAGTGACACTTGTGGGATATCACCTCTGATCCGGCTCTCAGGAGTGACACTTGCGGGATATCACCTCTGATCCGGCTCTCAGGAGTGACACTTGCGGGATATCACCTCTGATCTGGCTCTAAGAAGTGACATTCGCAGGATATCACCTCTGATCCAGCTCTCAGGAGTGACACTTGTGGGATATCACCTCTGATCCGGCTCTCAGGAGTGACACTCGCAGGATATCACCTCTGATCCAGCTCTCAGGAGTGACACTTGCGGGATATTACCTCTGATCCTGCTCTCACGAGTGACACTTGTGGGATATTACCTCTGATCCTGCTCTCAGGAGTGACACTCGCAGGATATCACCTCTGATCCAGCTCTCAGGAGTGACACTTGCGGGATATCACCTCTGATCTGGCTCTAAGAAGTGACATTCGCAGGATATCACCTCTGATCCAGCTCTCAGGAGTGACACTTGTGGGATATCACCTCTGATCCGGCTCTCAGGAGTGACACTCGCAGGATATCACCTCTGATCCGGCTCTCAGGAGTGACACTTGCAGGATATCACCTCTGATCCGGCTCTCAGGAGTGACACTTGCGGGATATCACCTCTGATCCGGCTCTCAGGAGTGACACTTGCAGGATATCACCTCTGATCCGGCTCTCAGGAGTGACACTTGCGGGATATCACCTCTTATCCTGCTCTCCGGAGTGACACTTGCGGGATATCACCTCTGATCCGGCTCTCAGGAGTGACACTTGCGGGATATCACCTCTTATCCTGCTCTCCGGAGTGACACTTGCGGGATATCACCTCTTATCCTGCTCTCAGGAGTCACACTTGCGGGATATCACCTCTTATCCTGCTCTCAGGAGTGACACTTGCGGGATATCACCTCTGATCCGGCTCTCAGGAGTGACACTTGCGGGATATCACCTCTTATCCTGCTCTCCGGAGTGACACTTGCGGGATATCACCTCTGATCCGGCTCTCAGGAGTGACACTTGCGGGATATCACCTCTTATCCTGCTCTCAGGAGTGACACTTGCAGGATATCACCTCTGATCCGGCTCTCAGGAGTGACACTCGCAGGATATCACCTCTGATCCGGCTCTCAGGAATGACACTTGCAGGACATCACCTCTGATCCTGCTCTCAGGAGTGACACTTGCGGGATATCACCTCTGATCCTGCTCTCAGGAGTGACACTTGTGGGATATCACCTCTGATCCGGCTCTCAGGAGTCACACTTGCAGGATATCATCTCTAATCCAGCTCTCAGGAGTGACACTGGCAGGACATCACCTCTGATCCTGCTCTCAGGAGTGACACTCGCAGGACATCACCTCTGATCCTGCTCTCAGGAGTGACACTTGCGGGATATCACCTCTTATCCTTCTCTCCGGAGTGACACTTGCGGGATATCAACTCTGATCCTGCTCTCAGGAATGACACTTGCAGGACATCACCTCTGATCCTGCTCTCAGGAATGACACTTGCGGGATATCACCTCTTATCCTTCTCTCCGGAGTGACACTTGCGGGATATCAACTCTGATCCGGCTCTCAGGAGTCACACTTGCGGGATGTCACCTCTTATCCTGCTCTCCGGAGTGACACTTGCGGGATATCACCTCTTATCCTGCTCTCAGGAGTCACACTTGCGGGATGTCACCTCTTATCCTGCTCTCCGGAGTGACACTTGCAGGATATCACCTCTGATCCTGCTCTCCGGAGTGACACTTGCGGGATATCACCTCTTATCCTGCTCTCAGGAGTCACACTTGCGGGATATCACCTCTTATCCTGCTCTCAGGAGTGACACTTGCGGGATATCACCTCTGATCCGGCTCTCAGGAGTGACACTTGCGGGATATCACCTCTTATCCTGCTCTCCGGAGTGACACTTGCGGGATATCACCTCTGATCCGGCTCTCAGGAGTGACACTTGCGGGATATCACCTCTTATCCTGCTCTCAGGAGTGACACTTGCAGGATATCACCTCTGATCCGGCTCTCAGGAGTGACACTCGCAGGATATCACCTCTGATCCGGCTCTCAGGAATGACACTTGCAGGACATCACCTCTGATCCTGCTCTCAGGAGTGACACTTGCGGGATATCACCTCTGATCCTGCTCTCAGGAGTGACACTTGTGGGATATCACCTCTGATCCGGCTCTCAGGAGTCACACTTGCAGGATATCATCTCTAATCCAGCTCTCAGGAGTGACACTGGCAGGACATCACCTCTGATCCTGCTCTCAGGAGTGACACTCGCAGGACATCACCTCTGATCCTGCTCTCAGGAGTGACACTTGCGGGATATCACCTCTTATCCTTCTCTCCGGAGTGACACTTGCGGGATATCAACTCTGATCCTGCTCTCAGGAATGACACTTGCAGGACATCACCTCTGATCCTGCTCTCAGGAATGACACTTGCGGGATATCACCTCTTATCCTTCTCTCCGGAGTGACACTTGCGGGATATCAACTCTGATCCGGCTCTCAGGAGTCACACTTGCGGGATGTCACCTCTTATCCTGCTCTCCGGAGTGACACTTGCAGGACATCATCTCTGATCCGGCTCTCAGGAGTGAAACTTGCAGGATATCACCTCTGATCCGGCTCTCAGGAGTCACACTTGCGGGATGTCACCTCTTATCCTGCTCTCCGGAGTGACACTTGTGGGATATCACCTCTGATCCGGCTCTCAGGAGTGACACTTGCAGGATATCACCTCTGATCCGGCTCTCAGGAGTCACACTTGCGGGATGTCACCTCTTATCCTGCTCTCCGGAGTGACACTTGCAGGATATCACCTCTGATCCGGCTCTCAGGAGTGACACTTGCAGGATATCACCTCTGATCCGGCTCTCAGGAGTGACACTTGCAGGATATCACCTCTGATCCGGCTCTCAGGAGTGACACTTGTGGGATATCACCTCTGATCCGGCTCTCAGGAGTGACACTTGCAGGATATCACCTCTGATCCGGCTCTCAGGAGTGACACTTGCAGGATATCACCTCTGATCCGGCTCTCAGGAGTGACACTCGCATGGATCATTACGGTAGCACCTTGAGTAACCTTTTCTGTCCACTGATTTCATTACTACGTTCTTGGCAGGATGTTGTAAGAAACTAATGGCAGCTGCTATATTTGCAGCAGTAATACTAAGTAATTTGAGCAGGAAAAGCGGTGTGGGCAGTTTATTTAGTTAACATAATGCTAAACTGGGAAAATGCAAAAAAAAAAATCGCAGTATTTTTTTCATTACTATTTTTCTTTTCATTCTATTTAGTTCTAACTAAGGATGTAAAGAAATCTGTGTGTCTCAGGACCTCAGTCACTTATTCTCTTCGCTGTCATATGTGGAAACCAGATGATTGGCTGCAGCAGGAGCATACCCGCCCCCGCGGAGCCAGCTGAAGTGATAATAAAAAAAGTGATAATAAAAAAAAAAGAACTGCATATTTGCTTTTCTTTTTTAAGTCATTCATGGCAGGGAATAAATTATTGTATATTTTAACAGATTGGACTTTTATAGAATTAGCAATACCAAGTAGGATTGAACATTTTTTTTCTCTTTTTTTTTTAGCAAAGTTATATGATTACTTACATTTTTTAGTAGGCTTAACCTTGCAATTTATGGGGAAGCTTCACAATTTCATATGAAGCATTGCATATTGTAAAGATTCATAGCAGTGCCAACATCCAACATGGCACATGCAGGAAATGCAGTAAATGCAGTCTTCTGTCTATTATGCCAACACATCAGTATCAGGACATAGCATGTTTGGGGAATGGGGGGTTAATCGTATGACGGTGAGGGCGACATCCTAAGACTAACCACTTAATGTGCTGTGGTTTTTATTGATAGTGGCATCTAGGGGGTGAAATGCAATGATCAGCGCTCCTGGACTAATTTCTTACATCAGGACCCCAAAAGTGACATATAAAGAATGTGTGTTACATCTTGGGAAGAGATTAATATGAGTGAAACGTGCAGAGACAGAAACGGTAACAGCACTTTATCCATGTATTGCCACAAGGCTCCAAAAATAATAGCCAAAAATAGCCAAATACTCCCCACATCCAGTGCCAGGCTATGTGCAGCATCAGTAACAGCCCCAGTGTCCTACTCATCAATGATCATAAATGGGAATTTCAGGTCACTGCAGATACAAGCAGGAAACAAAGCAGACAAAGGAAACCAAGGATATTAACAAACGGATTAGGAAGAAAAATTTCCTTTTCTTCAATCTGCTTGCATAATTTCCAATATTTTCCAGAAAATGCTTTCTTGTATTCTGCGTTCATATGCTCAGCACAGCACCGCTCCTCCTGTCCTCGCTCTCTCTCTATATACATAAAGCTCTGGAAAAAATGAAGAGACCACGGCACAATGTTCAGTTTCTCTGATTTTTCTCTTTATATTTTTGAGTAAAATGTAAATTGTTCTTTTATTCTATAAACTACTTACAACATGTCTCCAAAGTTCCAAGCAATACATTTTGTATTTAGTTTCTGAAAATGAGAAATGGTCAAAATAAAAAAAGCTTTGCTTGCAGACCTCAAATAATGCAAAAAAGCAAGTGCATAATCATTTAGAAACAACAATACTAATGTTTTATCTCAGGAAGAGTTCAGAAATCAATATTTTGTGGAATAACCATGATTGTTAATCCCATCTTTCATGTCTTGGCAGCTTTCCACCAGTCTCTCACACTCTCCTGGGTGACCTTATGCTGCCCCTGGTACAATAATGTCAGCAGTTCTTCTTAGTTTGTGGCTTGTGACTATCCATCATCCTCCTGATTATATTCCAGAGGTTTTCAGTGGGGTTCAGGTCTTTAGATTGGGCGGCCATGACAGGGATGTGATGTGGTGGTCCTTCATCCACACCTTGACTGACCTAGCTGTGTGGCATGGCGCATTGTCCTGCTGGAAAAACTAGTCCTCAGAGTTGGGGAACATTGCCTGAACAGAAGGAATCATAGATTCATACGTCCTTCACAAAGATTAACCTGCCCAATTCCAGCCTTGCTGAAGCCTCCCCAGATCATCACCGATCCTTCACCAAATGTCACAGTTGGTGCAAGACACTCTGGCTTGTACGCCTCTCCAGGTCTTCGTCTAACCATTAGAAGACCAGGTGTTGGGCAAAGCTGAAAATTAGACTCATCAGAGAAGATTACCTTACTCCAGTCCTCTATGGTCCAATCCTTATGGTCTTTGACTGTTACCATCGCCGCTGCCTCGCGCCGTCATTCCGTCACCGCTGCCCCGCGCTGTTGTTCTGTTCCACGTCGCCGCTCCACCGCTGCTGTGCCCAGGTTCCGCTGTCCTCTCATCTCTGGTCCGGGCTCTGCTTCCGGTCTTGCGCTCTCCGCCCGTCCTGCCTCTGGGCCTGAGAGCGCCGGCTCCTCCTCTGCTGCTGTGCGTTCCAGGCGATCCACTTCCGGGTCCAGGCACGTCTCTGCCTCTCCAGCACTTCCGGTGTCCTGCTCCTCTGCAGGTATGCGGTGTTTGCACAGGCGCTCTGGGTTTCCCAAAGGGCGCAGGCGCACCTTTTCTGTTACCTCTTCCTGGGATCATCTAGGTCAGTCTTCCAGGTAACCAATCCCTTCCCTGCCTCTACTATAAGAGGTGGGTCCTTCCGCTTCCTGGTGCCTGATTGTTTTAGCCTTTACTATTGCGTCCGGTCCTCCTGTTCCCTGTGCAGCGTACTTCCTCCGTTAGCGTCTTTGCTCCGTTTTTCCCGTCCTTTCCATCTCTTGGTTTCCTTTCCAGTTCTTCTGGTTTCCCAGTTCCCGTTGCTAACTTTTACCTTTTGTTTCTTCCCTCAGCATTGCTCCGTTCCGATCTTCCAGCCCTCCTGACAGCTCCCTGTATACCCGTTCCACCCGCCAGTATCCACTCTCCAGCATCTGCAGTATCTTTGCTTCCCTTCCTTCCTGGAGCCGTCCCTCTTGGTATCTACACCGTGGGTAAGTGACCTCTGGGCCTGCTCCGTACGGTCCCTGTATAGGGGTCGGTTCCACCCTAGGTCCTCTCGCCCAGGGGTAGATCTTCCCACGGTCCAGAGGGTCCACTCTAGTTCTATTCTGTTCGCTATATTGACAAACTTCAGCCTGGCTCTCCTTTGCTTCTCATTGATGAAAGGCTTTTTTCTAGCTTTACATGACTTGAGTCCTGCCTCTAGGAGCCTGTTACGAACTGTTCTTGCCGTGCTCTTCACCCCATCTGCCATTTGCCATTCCTTTAGTAGGTCACTAGATGTCATCCTGCGGTTGCTGAGTGACTTTCGAATAAGATGACGGTCATCCCGATCAGTGGAGAGTCGTTTTTGCCCTCTGCGGTCTGTAGCTTTGTTGTCCCCAATGTCTGCTGCTTGACCTCATTGTAATTGACTGCCGTCTTAGAAATTTTAAGGATGGAGGCCAGACATGGAGAGAAGCGGATTTTCATAAAACTGTGCATTGGGTTTTCATTTTTGCCAGAGCTGTATATATACACTGCTGCACAGTACCACTCCTCCTGTCCTGTATATATACACTGCACAGTACCGCTCCTCCTGTCCTGTATATATACACTCACAATACCACTCCTCCTGTCCTATATATACAGTGGGGCAAAAAAGTATTTAGTCAGTCAGCAATAGTGCAAGTTCCACCACTTAAAAAGATGAGAGGCGTCTGTAATTTACATCATAGGTAGACCTCAACTGTGGGAGACAAACTGAGAAAAAAAATCCAGAAAATCACATTGTCTGTTTTTTTAACAATTTATTTGCATATTATGGTGGAAAATAAGTATTTGGTCAGAAACAAACAATCAAGATTTCTGGCTCTCACAGACCTGTAACTTCTTCTTTAAGAGTCTCCTCTTTCCTCCACTCATTACCTGTAGTAATGGCACCTGTTTAAACTTGTTATCAGTATAAAAGGACACCTGTGCACACCCTCAAACAGTCTGACTCCAAACTCCACTATGGTGAAGACCAAAGAGCTGTCAAAGGACACCAGAAACAAAATTGTAGCCCTGCACCAGGCTGGGAAGACTGAATCTGCAATAGCCAAGCAGCTTGGAGTGAAGAAATCAACAGTGGGAGCAATAATTAGAAAATGGAAGACATACAAGACCACTGATAATCTCCCTCGATCTGGGGCTCCACGCAAAATCCCACCCCGTGGGGTCAGAATGATCACAAGAACGGTGAGCAAAAATCCCAGAACCACGCGGGGGGACCTAGTGAATGAACTGCAGAGAGCTGGGACCAATGTAACAAGGCCTACCATAAGTAACACACTACGCCACCATGGACTCAGATCCTGCAGTGCCAGACGTGTCCCACTGCTTAAGCCAGTACATGTCCGGGCCCGTCTGAAGTTTGCTAGAGAGCATTTGGATGATCCAGAGGAGTTTTGGGAGAATGTCCTATGGTCTGATGAAACCAAACTGGAACTGTTTGGTAGAAACACAACTTGTCGTGTTTGGAGGAAAAAGAATACTGAGTTGCATCCATCAAACACCATACCTACTGTAAAGCATGGTGGTGGAAACATCATGCTTTGGGGCTGTTTCTCTGCAAAGGGGCCAGGACGACTGATCCAGGTACATGAAAGAATGAATGGGGCCATGTATCATGAGATTTTGAGTGCAAACCTCCTTCCATCAGCAAGGGCATTGAAGATGAAACATGGCTGGGTCTTTCAACATGACAATGATCCAAAGCACACCGCCAAGGCAACGAAGGAGTGGCTTCGTAAGAAGCATTTCAAGGTCCTGGAGTGGCCTAGCCAGTCTCCAGATCTCAACCCTATAGAAAACCTTTGGAGGGAGTTGAAAGTCCGTGTTGCCAAGCGAAAAGCCAAAAACATCACTGCTCTAGAGGAGATCTGCATGGAGGAATGGGCCAACATACCAACAACAGTGTGTGGCAACCTTGTGAAGACTTACAGAAAACGTTTGACCTCTGTCATTGCCAACAAAGGATATATTACAAAGTATTGAGATGAAATTTTATTTCTGACCAAATACTTATTTTCCACCATAATATGCAAATAAAATGTTAAAAAAACAGACAATGTGATTTTCTGGATTTTTTTTTCTCAGTTTGTCTCCCATAGTTGAGGTCTACCTATGAAGTAAATTACAGACGCCTCTCATCTTTTTAAGTGGTGGAACTTGCACTATTGCTGACTGACTAAATACTTTTTTGCCCCACTGTATACACTGCACAGCACCACTCCTCTTGTCCTGTATATATACACAGCACAGTACCACTCCTCCTGTCCTGTATATATACACAGCACAGTACCACTCCTCCTGTCCTGTATATATACACCGCACAGTACCACTCCTCCTGTCCTGTATATATACACTGCACAGTACCACTCCTCCTGTCCTGTATATATACACTGCACAGTACCACTCCTCCTGTCCTATATATATACACTGGGTGTAATTTTTAGTATGGGTATTATTATAGATACAGTGCCATGAAAAAGTATTCATACCCCGTGAAGTTTTTCACATTTTTTCACTTCACTCCCACAATATTTAAACATTTTTTATTGAGATTTTCTGTGATACTACACAATGTAGTAAGTATTTGTGATGTGTAAATGATACAGGATTTTCTAATTATTTTATAAATATAAATCTGATAATTGTGCCTTGCATTTGTATTCAGCCCCTGAGTCAGTACTTTGTAGGACCAGCTTTCCCTGCAGTCTTTTGGGTTCTGTCCCATTAAAAATAGTCTGGGTGAAATGGTGGATGAGGATGAGGAAAAAGCCAATGTGCTAAATGACTTTTTTTCATCAGTATTTACAAAAGAAAATCCCATGGCGGAC
This sequence comes from Ranitomeya imitator, assembly GCF_032444005.1. Taxonomy (NCBI): domain Eukaryota; kingdom Metazoa; phylum Chordata; class Amphibia; order Anura; family Dendrobatidae; genus Ranitomeya; species Ranitomeya imitator. The sequence goes on along the minus strand of NC_091284.1, from coordinate 14,544,517 downwards.
AAAATGATCAGTGATAACAAAAATTCCACATTAAATGTCACCTGCTTAACCCAGCAGGAAGTGCGGCGGCGTCTAAAAATCACTAAAATTGACAAATCTCCGGGCCCGGATGGGATACACCTTCGAGTACTGCAGGAATTAAATACAGTCATTGATAGACCATTATTTTTAATCTTTATACATAGTAACATAGTAACATAGTTAGTAAGGCCGAAAAAAGACATTTGTCCATCCAGTTCAGCCTATATTCCATCATAATAAATCCCCAGATCTACGTCCTTCTACAGAACCTAATAATTGTATGATACAATATTGATCTGCTCCAGGAAGACATCCAGGCCTCTCTTGAACCCCTCGACTGAGTTCGCCATCACCACCTCCTCAGGCAAGCAATTCCAGATTCTCACTGCCCTAACAGTAAAGAATCCTCTTCTATGTTGGTGGAAAAACCTTCTCTCCTCCAGACGCAAAGAATGCCCCCTTGTGCCCGTCACCTTCCTTGGTATAAACAGATCCTCAGCGAGATATTTGTATTGTCCCCTTATATACTTATACATGGTTATTAGATCGCCCCTCAGTCGTCTTTTTTCTAGACTAAATAATAGACTGTTATTATAGACTCCATAATAACAGGGTCTGTACCACAGGACTGGTGTATAGCAAATGTGGTGCCAATATTCAAAAAGGGGACAAAAACTGAACTCGGTAACTATAGGCCAGTAAGCTTAACCTCTACTGTGGGTAAAATCCTGGAGGGCATTCTAAGGGACGCTATACTGGAGTATCTGAAGAGGAATAACCTCATGACCCAATATCAGCACGGGTTTACTAGGGACCGTTCATGTCAGACTAATCTGATCAGCTTCTATGAAGAGGTAAGTTCCGGACTGGACCAAGGGAACCCAGTGGATGTAGTGTATATGGACTTTTCAAAAGCTTTTGATACGGTGCCACACAAAAGGTTGATACATAAAATGAGAATAATGGGGATAGGGGAAAATATGTGTAAGTGGGTTGAGAGCTGGCTCAGGGATAGGAAACAAAGGGTGGTTATTAATGGAGCACACTCGGACTGGGTCGCGGATAGCAGTGGGGTACCACAGGGGTCAGTATTGGGCCCTCTTCTTTTTAACATATTTATTAATGACCTTGTAGGGGGCATTCAGAGTAGAATTTCAATATTTGCAGATGACACTAAACTCTGCAGGGTAATCAATACAGAGGAGGACAATTTTATATTACAGGATGATTTATGTAAACTAGAAGCTTGGGCTGATAAATGGCAAATGAGCGTTAATGGGGATAAATGTAAAGGTACCGTCACACTTAGCGACGCTGCAGCGATACCGACAACGATCCGGATCGCTGCAGCGTCGCTGTTTGGTCGCTGGAGAGCTGTCACACAGACCGCTCTCCAGCGACCAACGATGCCGGTAACCAGGGTAAACATCGGGTAACTAAGCGCAGGGCCGCGCTTAGTAACCCGATGTTTACCCTGGTTACCATCCTAAAAGTAAAAAAAAACAAACAGTACATACTTACCTACAGCCGTCTGTCCTCCAGCGCTGTGCTCTGCACTCCTCCTGTACTGTCTGTGTGAGCACAGCGGCTGGAAAGCAGAGCGGTGACGTCACCGCTCTGCTTTCCGGCTGACCGACGCTCACAGCCAGTACAGGAGGAGAGCAGAGCACAGCGCTGGAGGACAGACGGCTGTAGGTAAGTATGTAGTGTTTGTTTTTTTTTACTTTTAGGATGGTAACCAGGGTAAACATCGGGTTACTAAGCGCGGCCCTGCGCTTAGTTACCCGATGTTTACCCTGGTTACCAGTGAAGACATCGCTGAATCGGTGTCACACACGCCAATTCAGCGATGTCTACGGGGAGTCCAGCGACGAAATAAAGTTCTGGACTTTCTTCCCCGACCAGCGACAGCACAGCAGGGGCCTGATCGCTGCTGCCTGTCACACTGGACGATATCGCTAGCGAGGACGCTGCAACGTCACGGATCGCTAGCGATATCGTCTAGTGTGACGGTACCTTAAGGTCATGCACTTGGGTAGAAGTAATAAGATGTACAATTATGTGCTTAATTCTAAAACTCTGGGCAAAACCGTCAATGAAAAAGACCTGGGTGTATGGGTGTATGACAAACTCATATTCAGTGGCCAGTGTCAGGCAGCTGCTACAAAGGCAAATAAAATAATGGGATGCATTAAAAGAGGCATAGATGCTCATGAGGAGAACATAGTTTTACCTCTATATAAGTCACTAGTGCGACCACACTTAGAATACTGTGCACAGTTCTGGTCTCCGGTGTATAAGAAAGACATAGCTGAACTGGAGCGGGTGCAGAGAAGAGCGACCAAGGTTATTAGAGGACTGGGGGGTCTGCAATACCAAGATAGGTTATTACACTTGGGGCTATTTAGTTTGGAAAAACGAAGACTAAGAGGTGATAAATATATGAGGGGACAGTACAAAGACCTTTCTGATGATCTTTTTAATCATAGACCTGAGACAGGGACAAGGGGGCATCCTCTACGTCTGGAGGAAAAAAGGTTTAAGCATAATAACAGACGCGGATTCTTTACTGTAAGAGCAGTGAGACTATGGGACTCTCTGCCGTATGATGTTGTAATGAGTGATTCATTACTTACATTTAAGAGGGGACTGGATACATTTCTGGAAAAGTATAATGTTACAGGGTATATACACTAGATTCCTTGATAGGGCGTTGATCCAGGGAACTAGTCTGATTGCCGTATGTGGAGTCGGGAAGGAATTTTTTTCCACAATGTGGAGCTTACTCTTTGCCACATGGTTTTTTTTGCCTTCCTCTGGATCAACATGTTAGGGCATGTTAGGTTAGGCTATGGGGTGAACTAGATGGACGTAAAGTCTTCCTTCAACCTTAATAACTATGTTACTATGTTACTATGTATCTTCAGCTTTGCTCATCTACAGGTGACATTCTCCCTTCCTCTTTCCCCGTCTCGCTCAGTGACATTGGATGGAGACGGCTGTGATCAGTGATTTTCACGTCTTGTCTCAGATTCTCTGGGATTTGGGTCTGGACGGTGACTACACCAATCACACACAGAAATATGGTCTGATCTACACTGTCCATTGTGGCTCTGGCAGGATGTTGAGGGTCGTGGTCCTGCTGGAAGGTGAACCTACACCCCAGTCTCCTGCCTCCTACAGCCTCTAATACATTTTCTTTCAGGATTATCCTGTATTTAGCTCTATCCATCTCTCCATCACCTCTGACCAGTTTCCCCGCCCTGCTGAAGAAAAGCCTCCACAAATCAGGAAGCTGCCACCACCATGTGTGACGGTGGGGATGGTGTTTTCAGGTTAATGTGCAGTGTGCATTTTCCGTCACACATAGCGTTTTGCATTTAGCCCAAAAATTTCTCCTTTGGTCTCATCTGAGCAGATCACCTTCTTCCACAAGCTGACTGTGTTGCCTAAATGGCTTTTTGCAAACTGCAAGCAGGACTTCTTATGGCTTTCAAATATGGTTTCTTCTTGCCACTGCTCAATAAAGGCCAGATTTGTGGAGCATGCAACTAAAAGTTGTCCTGTGGACAGATTCTCCCACCTAAACTGTGGATCTCTGCAGCTCCTCCAGTGACCATGGACCTCTTCGCTCCTTCTCTAATTAGTGCTGTCCTTGCTTAGGATGTTAGTTTTGGTGGATGGCCATGTCATTGTAGGTTTGCAGTTGTGCCATACTCCTTCCATTTTTGGATGATGGATTGCATAGACCTTGGCTATTTTCTATAACCTATCCCTGCTTTACTCTTCTCCAAAACTTTATCCCTGACCTGTCTGGTGGGCTCCTTGGTTTTCATAATGCTGTTTGATCCTTGATGTTCTCACACAATCCTCTGAGGCCTTCACCAAGGTGATGCAATGTGCTAATTTTGGAGGGAATTGGTCACTCAGCATTTTATTTAAAGGTATCAGGCTACAGGGGGCTGAATACAAATGCACCTCATAATTATCAGATTTATATTTTAAAAATATGTAGAAAACTGTGCATCATTTCCTTTACTCTTCAGAAATATTTAATACGGTACTTTGTGTTGGTGTCACATAAAATCTCAATAAAATTTGTTTGTGTTTGTGAGTGTAATGTGGAAAAATGTACAAAAGTTCATGGGGTATGAAGACTTTTCACGGCACTGTACAGGTGCTTCTCACAAAATTAGAAGATCGTTATTTTTTTTTCAGTTCTTCAATACAAAAAGTGAAACTCGTATATTATATAACGTCATTACAGAGTGATCTATTTCATGTGTTTATTTCTGTTAATGTTGATGATTATGGCTTGCAGCCAATAAAAACCCAAAAGTCATTATCTCAGTAAATTAGAATGCTTTATAACAGCTTGAAAAATTATTGTAAAATCCAAAATGTTGTCCTACTGAAATGTATGTTCAGTAAATGCCCTCAATACTTGCTTGCGGCTCCTTTTGCATCAATTACTGTATCAATGCGTGGAGGCGATCAGCCTGTGGCGCTGCTGAGGGGTTATGGAAGCCCAGGTTGCTTTGATAGCAGCCTTCAGTTCGTCTGCATTGTTGGGTCTGGAGTCTCTCATCTTCCTCTTGACAATACTGTATAGATTCTCTATGGGGTTAAGGTCAGGCGAGTTTGCTGCCAATCAAGCCCAGTGATACTGTTGTTTTTACACCAGTTATTGGTACTTTTGGCTGTGTGGATAGGTGCCAAGTCCTGCTGGAGAATGAAGCTATGTGCCCACGTTGCAGAAATTCTGAGGAAGTGTCCGCAGCATTTCCGCAACTCCCTGCTGTGGGTAAAATGCATGTGGAATTCGCATGCGTTTTCCCTCAAAACACAAGGGTTTTGCAAGCGTTTTTAGCTTGCAGAATGCTTGCGTTTTCCAAGCGATTTGAAGCATCACTTGCAAAAGTGATTGACAGGTTGGTCATAGTGCATAGTGCTTGACAAGTGTGACCAACTTTTTACTATTGTTGCTGCATCAATAGTAAAAGATGGAATGTTAAAAATAAATAATATAAAATAAATATTGTTATTCTCACCTTCCGACGGCTCTGATCAGGGCCGGACTGGCCATCTGGCAATTCTGGCAAATGCCAGAAGGGCCAGTCTGGTCGTGGGCCGCCTTGTCTGCTACATTGTTAACAGAATCGGTGTTCTCAAGATACCCATACTGTTAAGAGTTGTGATGGAGCACAAAGTCGCTGACTCCGTCACTTGCCCCAGCAGCCACGGGTATCATTAGAAATATTGGTCTTGTAGAAAATCTTCCTTTCCTCCATCCAGTGTAATATTAGTAATATATCCCATCTGGTTCATCGGGATGAGGATAAATGGGCCTGTGCGATTTCAAATGCCAGGACTGAATTTCAGCCCCAGTCCATACCTGGCCCCGATCTCCTCAGCGGCGCTCCCAGAACGTTACGTTCCCAGGGATGCTTTGCGCGAAGGACCTTTGTGACCTCACAGTCACGTGACCATGACGTCATCCCAGGTGATCTGCGCAATGCATCCCTGGGAACGGAAGCCGCCGCGTGCACCGCTGAGAAGCGGGAGAACTCCAGGAGCCATCAGAAGGTAAGTATATCAATATTTTTTATTTTAATTCTTTTCTTTACAAGAATATGGTTCCCAGGGCCTGAAGGAAAGTCTTCTCTCTTCCAGATCCTGGGTACCATCCGCACATGAAGCGCTCACTTTACGCATGATGGGCATAGCCACATGCGTAAAGTGAGCGTTTCAATGCAATAATCCTATGGCTGCGGAATCACCGCGATTCTGCAGAAATAATGAATATGCTGCGGATTTTACCGCTGTTTGATTCTGCAGTGGGAAAATCTGCAGCATGGGCACAGCAATTGCGGAATCTCATAGGATTGCATGGGAATGCGTTTTTTAAGCGTTTCCACTGCGGCAAAAGACGTGGCAGCAATGCATAAAAAAGGAAAAGTGGGCACACAGCCTGACATGTCCATCTTCAAAAAGCTTGTCGGCAGAGGGAAGCATGAAGTGCTCTACAATGTCCTGGTAGACGGCTGCGCTGACTTTGGTCTTGATAAAACCCAGTGGACCTACACCAGCAGATGACATGGCTCCCCAAACCATCACTGACTGTGGAGGCTTCACACTAGACCTCCAGCAGCTCGGATTGTGGCCTCCACTCTTCCTCCAGACTCCGGGACCTTGATTTCCAAATGAAATGCAACATTTACTCTCTTCTGAACACAACACCTTGGACCACTGACAACAGTCTGGTTCTTCTTCTCCTTGGCCCAGGTAAGACGCTTCAGCCCTTGTCTATTGGTCATGATGAGTGGCCGGACACAAGGAATGCGACACTTGTAGTCCATGTCCTGGAGACGTCTGTGTGTGGTGAAGCAATGACCCCAGCAGCAGTCCGCTCCTTGTGAATCTCCCCCACATTACTGAATGGCCTTTTCTTAATCCTTTCCAGGCTGCGGTTATCCCGGTTGCTTGTGCACCTTTTTCTACCACACTTACCTTCCACTCCACTCTCCATTAATATACTTGGATACAGCACTCTGTGAACAGCCGGCTTGTTTAGCAATGACCTTTTGTGGCTTCCCCTCCTTGTGGAGTGTGTCAGTGACGCCTTCTGGACATCTGTCAGGTCAGCAGTCTTCCCCATGATTGTGGAGCTACTGAAAAAGACTGAGGAACCTTTATAAACTCTTAGGAGCCTTTACAGGTGATTATTGTTAATTATTCTAATTTACTGAGATAATGACTTTTGGGTTTTCATTGGCTGTAAGCCATAATCATCAACATTAACAGAAATAAACACGTGAAGTAGATCACTCTGTGTGTAATGACTCTATAGAATGTAGGAAATTCACTTTTTGTATTGAAGAACTGAAATAAACTAATTTTTTTATGATATTTTAATTTTGTGAGAAGCCCCTGTGTGCTGCGGTACCACTGAGCCTGTGTATCTAAACCTATCATGCACCATGTGATACAGTCAGCGGGACAATGTTCTTATTAGGCTGCGGTCACTTATTACTGCAGCGCCTCAGGCCATGTACTTGGCATTAACCATTTGGTGTTCGCCCCTGCACACTGCTCAGATACTCTCCACTGACTTTTAAAGAATTCCCACAATGCAGTGCATGGAGTCAATGAACTCATCATTATAAATGGTGCATAGATGATGAAGTCTCTGTGACATCTGTAACACTGTGTTCACACCTGGACATTCTGTGAATTACCAGGCGCGGTCATGTGACCAGTGATCCTGTGATCCTGAGCCACAGCCAGATCCTTGTTTCCTGCTGATTCCTGCAGATCATCACTTTGCTGACCTCTGGATCTGCAGAGCATTGCTGCATTGTACAATCTGTTATGTCCGGTCACAGGAGATTCTTTTTATCATCCGCGTCCTTACAATATATTGTATCAGCTTTTTTAGCCCACAGTCTTGGGTCAGTCATTAACCTGCACAGAAACAAATTAATAACTAAGATGTGAGAGAAAGAGGAGGGGGGCTGAGGACCGGAAGGGGCGACCCGAGGAACGATTCTCCTGTCATGTTGGATAAGTTATAATATTCCGTATATTTAATTATGGGCTTCAGGCTGAATCCTCTCATCTCCTTATCTGTGATCACACAGGAATGATCCCAGCCCTACTACAAAGAATCAAATATGTCTACTCGGTGCTGTGTGTTCAAACCTCCACAAATGTCTTTGTACATTACATTACTGATCCTGAGTTACCTCCTGTATTATACTCCAGAGCTGCACTCACTATTCTGCTGGTGCAGTCACTGTGTACATACATTACATTACTGATCCTGAGTTACATCCTGTATTATACTCCAGAGCTGCACTCACTATTCTGCTGGTGCAGTCACTGTGTACATACATTACATTACTGATCCTGAGTTACATCCTGTATTATACCCCAGAGCTGCACTCACTATTCTGCTGGTGCAGTCACTGTGTACATACATTACATTACTGATCCTGAGTTACCTCCTGTATTATACTCCAGAGCTGCACTCACTATTCTGCTGGTGCAGTCACTGTGTACATACATTACATTACTGATCCTGAGTTACATCCTATATTATACCCCAGAGCTGCACTCGCTATTCTGCTGGTGCAATCACTGTGTACATACATTACATTACTGATCCTGAGTTACCTCCTGTATTATACCCCAGAGCTGCACTCACTATTCTGCTGGTGCAGTCACTGTGTACATACATTACATTACTGATCCTGAGTTACCTCCTGTATTATACCCCAGAGCTGCACTCACTATTCTGCTGGTGCAGTCACTGTGTACATACATTACATTACTGATCCTGAGTTACCTCCTGTATTATACCCCAGAGCTGCACTCACTATTCTGCTGGTGCAGTCACTGTGTACATACATTACTGATCCTGAGTTACCTCCTGTATTATACTCCAGAGCTGCACTCACTATTCTGCTGGTGCAGTCACTGTGTACATACATTACATTACTGATCCTGAGTTACCTCCTGTATTATACTCCAGAGCTGCACTCACTATTCTGCTGGTGCAGTCACTGTGTACATACATTACATTACTGATCCTGAGTTACCTCCTGTATTATACTCCAGAGCTGCACTCACTATTCTGCTGGTGCAGTCACTGTGTACATACTTTACATTACTGATCCTGAGTTACATCCTGTATTATACTCCAGAGCTGCACTCACTATTCTGCTGGTGCAGTCACTGTGTACATCCATTACATTACTGATCCTGAGTTACCTCCTGTATTATACTCCAGAGCTGCACTCACTATTCTGCTGGTGCAGTCACTGTGTACATACATTACATTACTGATCCTGAGTTACCCCCTGTATTATACTCCAGAGCTGCACTCACTATTCTGCTGGTGCAGTCACCGTGTACATACATTACATTACTGATCCTGAGTTACCTCCTGCATTATACCCCAGAGCTGCACTCACTATTCTGCTGGTGCAGTCACCGTGTACATACATTACATTACTGATCCTGAGTTACCTCCTGCATTATACCCCAGAGCTGCACTCACTATTCTGCTGGTGCAGTCACTGTGTACATCCATTACATTACTGATCCTGAGTTACATCCTGCATTATACCCCAGAGCTGCACTCACTATTCTGCTGGTGCAGTCACTGTGTACATCCATTACATTACTGATCCTGAGTTACCTCCTGCATTATACCCCAGAGCTGCACTCACTATTCTGCTGGTGCAGTCACTGTGTACATCCATTACATTACTGATCCTGAGTTACCTCCTGCATTATACCCCAGAGCTGCACTCACTATTCTGCTGGTGCAGTCACTGTGTACATCCATTACATTACTGATCCTGAGTTACCTCCTGCATTATACCCCAGAGCTGCACTCACTATTCTGCTGGTGCAGTCACTGTGTACATACATTACATTACTGATCCTGTGTTACATCCTGTATTATACTCCGGAGCTGCACTCACTATTCTGCTGGTGCAGTCACTGTGTACATACATTACATTACTGATCCTGTGTTACATCCTGTATTATACCCCAGAGCTGCACTCACTATTCTGCTGGTGCAGTCACTGTGTACATACATTACATTACTGATCCTGAGTTACATCCTGTATTATACTCTGGAGCTGCACTCACTATTCTGCTGGTGCAGTCACTGTGTACATACATTACATTACTGATCCTGAGTTACCTCCTGTCCAGAGCTGCACTTCCTATTCTGCTGGTGCAGTCACTGTGTACATACATTACTGATCCTGAGTTACATCCTGTATTATACCCAGAGCTGCACTCACTATTCTGCTGGTGCAGTCACTGTGTACATACATTACATTACTGATCCTGAGTTACCTCCTGCATTATACCCCAGAGCTGCACTCACTATTCTGCTGGTGCAGTCACTGTGTACATACATTACATTACTGATCCTGAGTTACCTCCTGTCCAGAGCTGCACTTCCTATTCTGCTGGTGCAGTCACTGTGTACATACATTACTGATCCTGAGTTACATAATGCATTATACTCCAGAGCTGCACTCACTATTCTGCTGGTGCAGTCACCGTGTACATACATTACATTACTGATCCTAAATTACCTCCTGTATTATACCCCAGAGCTGCACTCACTATTCTGCTGGTGCAGTCACTGTGTACATACATTATATTACTGATCCTGAGTTACATCCTGTATTATACTCCAGAGCTGCACTCACTATTCTGCTGGTGCAGTCACTGTGTACATACATAACATTACTGATCCTGAGTTACCTCCTGTATTATACCTCAGAGCTGCACTCACTATTCTGCTGGTGCAGTCAGTGTATACATACATTACATTACTGATCCTGAGTTACATCCTGTATTATAACTCAGAGCTGCACTCAATATTCTGCTGGTGCAGTCAGTGTGTACATACATTACATTACTGATCCTGAGTTACATCCTGTATTATACTCCAGGGCTGCACTCACTATTCTGCTGGTGCAGTCTCTGTGTACATACATTACATTACTGATCCTGAGTTACATCCTGTATTATACCCCAGAGCTGCACTCACTATTCTGCTGGTGCAGTCATTGTGTACATACATTACTGATCCTGAGTTACATCCTGTATTTTTCCCCCGAGCTGCACTCACTATTCTGCTGGTGCAGTCACTGTGTACATATATCACATTACTGATCCTGAGTTACATCCTGTGTTATACTCCAGAGCTGCTCTCACTATTCTGCTGGTGTAGTCACTGTACATACATTACTGATCCTGAGTTACCTTCTGTATTATACTGCAGAGCTGCACTCACTATTCTGCTGGTGCAGTCACTGTGTACATACATTACATTACTGATCCTGAGTTACCTCCTGTATTATACTCCAGAGCTGCACTCACTATTCTGCTGGTGCAGTCACTGTGTACATACATTACATTACTGATCCTGAGTTACTTCCTGTATTATACCCCAGAGCTGCACTCACTATTCTGCTGGTGCAGTCACTGTGTACATACATTACATTACTGATCCTGAGTTACATCCTGTATTATACTCCAGAGCTGCACTCACTATTCTGCTGGTGCAGTCACTGTGCACATACATTACATTACTAATCCTGAGTTACCTCCTGTATTATACCCCAGAGCTGCACTCACTATTCTGCTGGTGCAGTCACTGTGTACATACATACATTACATTACTGATCCTGAGTTACATCCTGTATTATACTCCAGAGCTGCACTCACTATTCTGCTGGTGGAGTCACTGTGTACATACATTACATTACTGATCCTGAGTTACCTCCTGTCCAGAGCTGCACTCCCTATTCTGCTGGTGCAGTCACTGTGTACATACATTACTGATCCTGAGTTACCTCTTGTATTATACTCCAGAGCTGCACTCACTATTCTGCTGGTGCAGTCACTGTGTACATACATTACATTACTGATCCTGCGTTACCTCCTGTATTATACTCCAGAGCTGCACTCACTATTCTGCTGGTGGAGTTACTGTGTACATACATTACTGATCCTGAGTTACATAATGCATTATACTCCAGAGCTGCACTCACTATTCTGCTGGTGCAGTCACCGTGTACATACATTACATTACTGATCCTAAATTACCTCCTGTATTATACCCCAGAGCTGCACTCACTATTCTGCTGGTGCAGTCACTGTGTACATACATTATATTACTGATCCTGAGTTACATCCTGTATTATACTCCAGAGCTGCACTCACTATTCTGCTGGTGCAGTCACTGTGTACATACATTACATTACTGATCCTGAGTTACCTCCTGTCCAGAGCTGCACTTCCTATTCTGCTGGTGCAGTCACTGTGTACATACATTACTGATCCTGAGTTACATCCTGTATTATACCCAGAGCTGCACTCACTATTCTGCTGGTGCAGTCACTGTGTACATACATTACATTACTGATCCTGAGTTACCTCCTGCATTATACCCCAGAGCTGCACTCACTATTCTGCTGGTGCAGTCACTGTGTACATACATTACATTACTGATCCTGAGTTACCTCCTGTCCAGAGCTGCACTTCCTATTCTGCTGGTGCAGTCACTGTGTACATACATTACTGATCCTGAGTTACATAATGCATTATACTCCAGAGCTGCACTCACTATTCTGCTGGTGCAGTCACCGTGTACATACATTACATTACTGATCCTAAATTACCTCCTGTATTATACCCCAGAGCTGCACTCACTATTCTGCTGGTGCAGTCACTGTGTACATACATTATATTACTGATCCTGAGTTACATCCTGTATTATACTCCAGAGCTGCACTCACTATTCTGCTGGTGCAGTCACTGTGTACATACATAACATTACTGATCCTGAGTTACCTCCTGTATTATACCTCAGAGCTGCACTCACTATTCTGCTGCTGCAGTCAGTGTATACATACATTACATTACTGATCCTGAGTTACATCCTGTATTATACTCCAGAGCTGCATTCACTATTCTGCTGGTGGAGTCACTGTGTACATACATTACATTACTGATCCTGAGTTACCTCCTGTCCAGAGCTGCACTCCCTATTCTGCTGGTGCAGTCACTGTGTACATACATTACTGATCCTGAGTTACCTCTTGTATTATACTCCAGAGCTGCACTCACTATTCTGCTGGTGCAGTCACTGTGTACATACATTACATTACTGATCCTGCGTTACCTCCTGTATTATACTCCAGAGCTGCACTCACTATTCTGCTGGTGGAGTTACTGTGTACATACATTACATTACTGATCCTGAGCTACATCCTGTATTATACCCCAGAGCTGCACTCACTATTCTGCTAGTGCAGTCACTGTGTACATACATTTTACATTACTGATCCTGAGTTACATCCTGTATTATACTCCAGAGCTGCACTCACTATTCTGCTGGTGCAGTCACTGTGTACATACATTAGTGATCCTGAGTTACATCCTGTATTATACTCCAGAGCAGCACTCACTATTCTGCTAGTGCAGTCACTGTGTACATACATTACATTACTGATCTTGAGTTACATCCTGTATTATACTCCAGAGCTGCACTCACTGTTCTGCTGGTGCAGTTACTGTGTACATACATTACATTACTGATCCTGAGTTACATCCTGTATTATACTCCAGAGCTGCACTCACTATTCTGCTGGTGCAGTCACTGTGTACATACATTACATTACTGATCCTGAGCTACATCCTGTATTATACTCCAGAGCTGCACTCACTATTCTGCTGGTGCAGTCACTGTGTACATACATTACATTACTGATCCTGAGTTACATCCTGTATTATACTCCAGAGCTGCACTCACTATTCTGCTGGTGCAGTCACTGTGTACATACATTACATTACTGATCCTGAGTTACCTCCTGTATTATACTCCAGAGCTGCACTCACTATTCTGCTGGTGCAGTCACTGTGTACATACATTACATTACTGATCCTGAGTTACATCCTGTATTATACCCCAGAGCTGCACTCACTATTCTGCTGGTGCAGTCACTGTGTACATACATTACATTACTGATCCTGAGTTACCTCCTGTATTATACTCCAGAGCTGCACTCACTATTCTGCTGGTGCAGTAACTGTGTACATACATTACATTACTGATCCTGAGTTACATCCTGTATTATACCCCAGAGCTGCACTCACTATTCTGCTGGTGCAGTCACTGTGTACATACATTACATTACTGATCCTGAGTTACATCCTGTATTAGGGTATGTTCACACGTTCAGGATTTCCATCCTTTTTTTTTCCTGACTGTTTTTTAAAAAACTGCAGCTCTTGGCAGAAAACGCAGGTCCTTTTTTTGGTCCTTTTTTGGTCCGTTTTTGATGCGTTTTTTGATGCGTTTTTTTGATGCAGTTTTCTAGCCAGAGTCTGTGTGTTTTCTAGGAATTTTTTTAGGGTTAAAATGGCTGAAAATACCCTAACCCTACCCCTACCCCTAACCCTACCCCTAACCCTAACCCTACCCCTAACCCTACCCCTAACCCTACCCCTAACCCTACCCCTACCCCTAACCCTAACCCTACCCCTAACCCTAACCCTACCCCTAACCCTACCCCTACCCCTATTCTAACCTTAGTGAAAAAAAAAAAAAAAAAAATTCTTTATTTTTTTTATTGTCCCTACCTATGGGGGTGACAAAGTGGGGGGGGTGTCATTTACTATTTTTTTATTTTGATCACTGAGATAGGTTATATCTCAGTGATCAAAATGCACTTTGGAACGAATCTGCCGGCCGGCAGATTCGGCGGGCGCACTGCGCATGCGCCCGCCATTTTGCAAGATGGCGGCGCCCAGGGAGAAGACGGCCGGACGGACACCGGGACGCCGGGTGAGTATAAGGGGGGGAGATTAGGGCACGGGGGGGGCATCAGAGCACTGGGGGGGGGGCATCGGAGCACTGGGGGGGGGCATCGGAGCACGGGGGGGCGGGATCGGAACACGGGGGGGCAGCCACACTCCGCCCACGCACTTCCGCCCGCTCCCCGCACTTCCTGCTGCAGCGGTTCTGCACATCAAACCGCAGTAAAACCCGCAGATATATTTTTGATCTGCGGGTTTTACTGCGGTTTGGACCTCACAATGGAGGTCTATGGGTGCAGAACCGCTGCGGCTCCGGAAAAAGAATTGACATGCTCCTTCTTTTTTCCGGGAGCTATTCAGCGCGTCTTTTTTTTTACAATTTCCGGACCATGTGCACAGTGTGTCCTGTTTTCCATAGGGTACAGTGTACTGTACCCTGCATGGAAAACAGCTGCGGAACTGCAGCGGCAAAACCGCCGCGGTTCCGCGGTAAAAAACGCACTGTGTGAACATGGCCTTATACTCCAGAGCTGCACTCACTATTCTGCTGGTGCAGTCACTGTGTACATACATACATTACTGATCCTGAGTTACCTCCTGTATTATACTCCAGAGCTGCACTCACTATTCTGCTGGTGCAGTCACTGTGTACATACATTACATTACTGATCCTGAGTTACATCCTGTATTATACCCAAGAGCTGCACTCACTATTCTGCTGGTGCAGTCACTGTGTACATACATTACTGATCCTGAGTTACATCCTGTATTATACTCCAGAGCAGCACTCACTATTCTTCTAGTGCAGTCACTGTGTACATACATTACATTACTGATCCTGAGTTACATCCTGTATTATACCCAAGAGCTGCACTCACTATTCTGCTGGTGCAGTCACTGTGTACATACATTACATTACTGATCCTGAGTTACATCCTGTATTATACTCCAGAGCAGCACTCACTATTCTGCTAGTGCAGTCACTGTGTACATACATTACATTACTGATCCTGAGTTACATCCTGTATTATACCCAAGAGCTGCACTCACTATTCTGCTGGTGCAGTCACTGTGTACATACATTACATTACTGATCCTGAGTTACATCCTGTATTATACTCCAGAGCTGCACTCACTATTCTGCTGGTGCAGTCACTGTGTACATACATGACATTACTGATTCTGAGTTACCTCCTGTATTATACCCCAGAGCTGCACTCACTATTCTGCTGGTGCAGTCACTGTGTACATACATTACATTACTGATCCTGAGTTACATCCTGTATTATATTCCAGAGCTGCACTCACTATTCTGCTGGTGCAGTCACTGTGTACATACATTACATTACTGATCGTGAGTTACATCCTGTATTATACTCCAGAGCTGCACTCACTATTCTGCTGGTGCAGTCACTGTGTACATACATTACATTACTGATCCTGAGTTACCTCCTGTATTATACTCCAGAGCTGCACTCACTATTCTGCTGGTGCAGTCACTGTGTACATACATTACATTACTGATCCTGAGTTACCTCCTGTATTATACCCCAGAGCTGCACTCACTATTCTGCTGGTGCAGTTACTGTGTACATACATTACATTACTGATCCTGAGTTACATCCTGTATTATACTCCAGAGCTGCAGTCACTATTCTGCTGGTGCAGTCACTGTGTACATACATTACATTACTGATCCTGAGTTACATCCTGTATTATACTCCAGAGCTGCAGTCACTATTCTGCTGGTGCAGTCACTGTGTACATACATTACATTACTGATCCTGAGTTACCTCCTGTATTATACTCCAGAGCTGCGCTCGTTATTTTCTGATGCTTGATGCAGTGTAATATAGGCCTGCATTGAATAAACACAATTCCATAATATTTTTTGCTTTTTGTCAGGTGTGTATTTTTCCTTTTGCGTCGCCGTTGTATGAGACCGGTCTCGTCCTTCCCGTCCGCTCTGGAGCTGTGTGAGGACTTGTTTTTCGTGCTGTGATCTGACGTTGTTAGTGATACTAATCTGCGGCACATATGTGTTGTTTTAATCGTTTTTTATTTCTATGTTTTATTATTATTTTTTATTCAGGTGAAGCGACAACATGTGTTTAGCTTTTTTTTGTTCCCGTTTCGTGATTTGATCGTTGTGATAGAGCGGACCTTCTCCTTTACTGCAGTGATGGAGTCTGTCCTATACTGAGCTGCATCTATAGACAGCGGTGGTGACGCAGTGATGGACAGGACGCTGCGGAGAGATACCGCCATCCCGTGCTGCGTCCTTACATGAGACTGGAAACCACAACCCTACAGGCATCCCCGCGGCGGTGTCTGCCCCTGCGTCAGTAACGGGTTAATTCTTCGTTTCCCCCACCGGCTCGCTTACAGGCTAATCGCAGAGGGAAATGTGTAAATTCGGCTTATCTGGGACATCTCCTTTTTCCGATGGTTCGGTAAACTCCGCTAAGCTGTTGTGATTTCGCTTTCACGCTCCTGTCCTTGCATTTTTCCAGTCCAATTAGGTTATTACTAAGGCTAAATGAGGCATGGCGCCTCTGAAAGTCACACCGTCACCCGGTGATTGGCGAGGCCTATCCGACTGTGACTGCCGCTGAACTCTCCCTCCCTACAATATCACCTTCACATTCTAAAGGCCTGAAGAAGGCGGCCGGGGCGTGATGTCATACCGACCCCCGGATAACGTGGCGCCCACATAGACAGATGTGGAATGTGGAAGCTTCTGTTTCCATGGTAACAGACAACAAACAAACCCTGTGTAGTCAGATCAGCAGGCATTCTCGCTTGTATTTTTGCCTTACTTTGGGCTTCAGATAATTTGGTAGATATTGGGAAGGAGTGACACGTAGAAGAGTGCAGGACTGCAGGATCAGACTGCACGGGGTCTGTTGGATGTCTGTTGCCATGGAGACGCATAAGTCTGCATCTGAGCTGTACATACAGAGAGATTCAGGCTGCAGTGAAAACACAAATAGGATATAATCGCCTCTTGTTACTCACATAGGTGACAGATTATAGATGGCTGAGGTCCGACACACAAATCTCACCGATCGCCATCCTGACCGGGCAGAGCTGTGGCCCGGCATAGAATACAATGGCATATAGCAAGATACAAAGGGCAAAGCGTCCAAACTCATAGCGGCACCATCCCAAAATAACAGCTGTCCTTCATCCTCTGAAAATCCCTGCTAATGGGGCACTGTGCATGCTACTGTTATGGGGCACTGTGCATGCTACTGTTATGGGGCACTGTGCATGCTACTGTTATGGGGCACTGTGCATGCTACTGTTATGGGGCACTGTGCATGCTACTGTTATGGGGCACTGTGCATGCTACTGTTATGGGGCACTGTGCATGCTACTGTTATGGGGCACTGTGCATGCTACTGTTATGGGGCACTGTGCATGCTACTGTTATGGGGCACTGTGCATGCTACTGTTATGGGGCACTGTGCATGCCACTGTTATGGGGCACTGTGCATGCTACTGTTATGGGGCACTGTGCATGCTACTGTTATGGGGCACTGTGCATGCTACTGTTATGGGGCACTGTGCATGCCACTGTTATGGGGCACTGTGCATGCTACTGTTATGGGGCACTGTGCATGCCACTGTTATGGGGCACTGTGCATGCCACTGTTATGGGGCACTGTGCATGCCACTGTTATGGGGCACTGTGCATGCTACTGTTATGGGGCACTGTGCATGCCACTGTTATGGGGCACTGTGTATGCTACTGTTATGGGGCACTGTGCATGCTACTGTTATAGGGCACTGTGCATGCTACTGTTATGGGGCACTGTGTATGCTACTGTTATGGGGCACTGTGCATGCTACTGTTATGGGGCACTGTGCATGCTACTGTTATGGGGCACTGTGCATGCCACTGTTATGGGGCACTGTGCATGCTACTGTTATGGGGCACTGTGCATGCCACTGTTATGGGGCACTGTGCATGCCACTGTTATGGGGCACTGTGCATGCCACTGTTATGGGGCACTGTGCATGCCACTGTTATGGGGCACTGTGCATGCTACTGTTATGGGGCACTGTGCATGCTACTGTTATGGGGCACTGTGCATGCCACTGTTATGGGGCACTGTGTATGCTACTGTTATAGGGCACTGTGCATGCCACTGTTATGGGGCACTGTGCATGCTACTGTTATGGGGCACTGTGCATGCCACTGTTATGGGGCACTGTGTATGCTACTGTTATGGGGCACTGTGCATGCTACTGTTATGGGGCACTGTGCATGCTACTGTTATGGGGCACTGTGTATGCTACTGTTATGGGGCACTGTGCATGCTACTGTTATAGGGCACTGTGCATGCTACTGTTATGGGGCACTGCGCATGCTACTGTTATAGGGCACTGTGCATGCTACTGTTAAGTCTAACCTCTATTGTTGGTAAAATATTTGAAGGGTTTCTGAGGGATGTTATTCTGGATTATCTCAATGAGAATAACTGTGTAACTCCATATCAGCATGGGTTTATGAGAAATCGCTCCTGTCAAACCAATCTAATCAGTTTTTATGAAGAGGTAAGCTATAGGCTGGACCACGGTGAGTCATTGGACGTGGTATATCTCGATTTTTCCAAAGCGTTTGATACCGTGCCGCACAAGAGGTTGGTACACAAAATGAGAATGCTTGGTCTGGGGGAAAATGTGTGTAAATGGGTTAGTGACTGGCTTAGTGATAGAAAGCAGAGGGTGGTTATAAATGGTATAGTCTCTAACTGGGTCGCTGTGACCAGTGGGGTACCGCAGGGGTCAGTATTGGGACCTGTTCTCTTCAACATATTCATTAATGATCTGGTAGAAGGTTTACACAGTAAAATATCGATATTTGCAGATGATACAAAACTATGTAAAGCAGTTAATACAAGAGAAGATAGTATTCTGCTACAGATGGATCTGGATAAGTTGGAAACTTGGGCTGAAAGGTGGCAGATGAGGTTTAACAATGATAAATGTAAGGTTATACACATGGGAAGAGGGAATCAATATCACCATTACACACTGAACGGGAAACCACTGGGTAAATCTGACAGGGAGAAGGACTTGGGGATCCTAGTTAATGATAAACTTACCTGGAGCAGCCAGTGCCAGGCAGCAGCTGCCAAGGCAAACAGGATCATGGGGTGCATTAAAAGAGGTCTGGATACACATGATGAGAGCATTATACTGCCTCTGTACAAATCCCTAGTTAGACCGCACATGGAGTACTGTGTCCAGTTTTGGGCACCGGTGCTCAGGAAGGATATAATGGAACTAGAGAGAGTACAAAGGAGGGCAACAAAATTAATAAAGGGGATGGGAGAACTACAATACCCAGATAGATTAGCGAAATTAGGATTATTTAGTCTAGAAAAAAGACGACTGAGGGGCGATCTAATAACCATGTATAAGTATATAAGGGGACAATACAAATATCTCGCTGAGGATCTGTTTATACCAAGGAAGGTGACGGGCACAAGGGGGCATTCTTTGCGTCTGGAGGAGAGAAGGTTTTTCCACCAACATAGAAGAGGATTCTTTACTGTTAGGGCAGTGAGAATCTGGAATTGCTTGCCTGAGGAGGTGGTGATGGCGAACTCAGTCGAGGGGTTCAAGAGAGGCCTGGATGTCTTCCTGGAGCAGAGCAATATTGTATCATACAATTATTAGGTTCTGTAGAAGGACGTAGATCTGGGTATTTATTATGATGGAATATAGGCTGAACTGGATGGACAAATGTCTTTTTTCGGCCTTACTAACTATGTTACTATGTTACTATGTTATAGGGCACTGTGCATGCTACTGTTATGGGGCACTGCGCATGCTACTGTTATGGGACACTGCGCATGCTACTGTTATGGGGCACTGTGCATGCGACTGTTATGGGGCACTGTGCATGCTACTGTTATGGGGCACTGTGCATGCGACTGTTATGGGGCACTGTGCATGCCACTGTTATGGGGCACTGTGCATGCTACTGTTATGGGGCACTGTGCATGCCACTGTTATGGGGCACTGTGCATGCCACTGTTATGGGGCACTGTGCATGCTACTGTTATGGGGCACTGTGCATGCCACTGTTATTGGGCACTGTGCATGCTACTGTTATGGGGCACTTTGCATGCTACTGTTATGGGGCACTGTGCATGCTACTGTTAGGGTAAGCGCGCATGTGCTCCCACCCTCTTAAAGGGTCAAGTGTGCACTTGCTATTTCCTTCCCAGCCAATATCTGTGGGACATTATATATATATATTGCTTCCTCCCAACTTGGGAGGTGCCTGGGCAACCTTTCTGTTTACAGTCTATGTTGTGCAAGGTCGCATGCCAGTACAAGTCCTGTTTGCTGCACTCTGATGCAAATCCTGCCTGCTGCACTCTGATGCAATTCCTGCTACACAGACACACACACTGTATGCTACACACACTGTATGCTACACACACTCCATGCTATACAGACACACACACTCCATGCTATACAGACACACAGACTGTATGCTACACACAGACTGTATGCTACACACACTGTATGCTACACACACTGTATGCTATACAGACACACACACTCCATGCTATACAGACACACACATTGTATGCTACACACACTCCATGCTATACAGTCACACACTGTATGCAACCAGGGCCGTATTTAGAGTTTCTGCTTCCCTAGGCACTTTTAGTGCTGCCTCCCCCTTTGGTAAGTATGACACTATCAACAGTGACTTGGCAAGAATCGCTGTTGTGAAAGTCGCCTTTTGCAGTAGATCGGGCAGTTTTTCTGCATCTGCCGCGTAACGGATCACTTACGGCAACACTGCGTTTGCTTTCATTCATTCCCTATGGGATTTGCGGCACTTGCTGTGATCTGGGAAATGCGGTACCATACCTCCCAACTTTTGAAGAAGGGAAAGAGGTATAAAGACTGCAGCGCACTACGTGCGCCGCGGCAAATTTTAGGCCACACCTCTGACCACACCCATTTCACAATTAGTCACACCATATGCAAGTCTCAACCACACCCATTTATCACTGCTGATCACACTGTTTCATATACAATAATTATAACCCCAAAAAATATGGCCACACAGTGCTCCATACTGTATAATGGCCACACATGATGCTCAATACTGTATAATGGCCACACATGATGCTCCATACTGTATAATGGCCACACATGATGCTCAATACTGTATAATAGCCACACATGATGCTCCATACTGTATAATGGCCACACATGATGCTCCTTACTGTATAATGGCTATGCAGTGCTCCACATACTGTAAAATGGCCACACATGATGTTCCATACTGTATAATGGCCACACAGTGCTCCATATTGTATAATGGCCACACATGATGCTCTATACTGTATAAGGGCCACACATGATGCTCAATACTGTATAATGGCCACACATGGGAAAGCGAAGAGTCTCCCTAAGCTAGAAGATCGTTGGGTACAGCCGGGACCAGCTGCTTGGAAAGAATCACCAAACCAGGGATTCAAGCTTGAGGGAGGCTAATTTGCATATTCCAGGTGCCTTCTGGGAAAGCGAAGAGTCTCCCTAAGCTAGAAGATCGTTGGGTACAGCCGGGGCCAGCTGCTTGGAAAGAATCACCAAACCAGGGATTCAAGCTTGAGGGAGGCTAATTTGCATATTCCAGGTGCCTTCTGGGAAAGCGAAGAGTCTCCCTAAGCTAGAAGATCGTTGGGTACAGCCGGGACCAGCTGCTTGGAAAGAATCACCAAACCAGGGATTCAAGCTTGAGGGAGGCTAATTTGCATATTCCAGGTGCCTTCTGGGAAAGCGAAGAGTCTCCCTA
This sequence comes from Ranitomeya imitator, assembly GCF_032444005.1. Classification (NCBI taxonomy): domain Eukaryota; kingdom Metazoa; phylum Chordata; class Amphibia; order Anura; family Dendrobatidae; genus Ranitomeya; species Ranitomeya imitator. The sequence continues at coordinate 14,522,298 of NC_091284.1, read as the reverse complement.
AGCTAGAAGATCGTTGGGTACAGCCGGGACCAGCTGCTTGGAAAGAATCACCAAACCAGGGATTCAAGCTTGAGGAGGCTAATTTGCATATTCCAGGTGCCTTCTGGGAAAGCGAAGAGTCTCCCTAAGCTAGAAGATCGTTGGGTACAGCCGGGACCAGCTGCTTGGAAAGAATCACCAAACCAGGGATTCAAGCTTGAGGAGGCTAATTTGCATATTCCAGGTGCCTTCTGGGAAAGCGAAGAGTCTCCCTAAGCTAGAAGATCGTTGGGTACAGCCGGGACCAGCTGCTTGGAAAGAATCACCAAACCAGGGATTCAAGCTTGAGGGAGGCTAATTTGCATATTCCAGGTGCCTTCTGGGAAAGCGAAGAGTCTCCCTAAGCTAGAAGATCGTTGGGTACAGCCGGGACCAGCTGCTTGGAAAGAATCACCAAATTTTTGCCTGTAGGACATTATTGCAAGAGAGCTTGGCTGAGTAGATTACACAAGAAGGAAAACACACAGCAAGTCAGCAGGATCTAGGAGCAACATGGCAGATGTGACAACCTACATGGTGAGCTGCAGCATGTGCTACATGTTCACAGATCGACCAGAAGAAGAATTAAATTTCACCTGTCAGAAGTGTAGACTAGTGGCCCTTTTAGAAGAAAAGGTGCGGGGTCTGGAAGAAAGAATAGCAACTTTGAAACTCATCAAAGAGAATGAAGACTTTCTAGACAGAACAGAAGCATCTCTACTGGTCACAGAAGGTGCAAAAAGTGTCAGAGAACCTCCAAAAGCAGATGAGTGGAAGCATGTGACCAAAAGAAGCAAGAAGACCATGGAGAAATCACCAACCACACAACTGAAGAACCGATATCAAATCTTTGTAGAGGATGAAGATGGCACACCTAAGAATGAAGCAATACCAGCAAGCAAAAAAGAAAAGGGCACACAGCAACAAGTGACAGCAAAAAGTACAGCCAAGAAGCAATGAAGAGTGGTGGTGGTGGGAGACTCACTACTGAGAGGCACAGAAGCAGCCATCTGCAGACCGGACATAACTGCAAGAGAAGTATGCTGCCTTCCAGGTGCGATGATCAAGGATGTGACCGATAGGATACCAAAGCTCTTCAGCTCCAAGGACGTCCACCCATTTCTTCTGATACATGTTGGCACCAATGACACGGCAAGGAAGGACCTACCGACAATCTGCAAAGACTTTGAAGAGTTGGGGAAGAAAGTAAAGGAACTGGATGCACAGGTAGTTTTTTCTTCTATCCTTCCAGTAGACGGGCATGGCACCAGGAGATGGAACAGGATCCTTGATGCAAACAACTGGCTAAGACGATGGTGCAGACAACAAGGATTTGGATTCCTGGACCACGGTGTGAATTACTTGTACGATGGACTCCTCGCCAGAGACGGACTACACCTCAACAAACCTGGGAAACACACATTCGCCAGAAGACTCGCTACACTCATCAGGAGGGCGTTAAACTAGAAGAAGAGGGAACGGGAAGAAAAACATTAGACTTGAACAAAGAAGATCCAGGAAAACATACTCAGAAGGGAGGTAAGAACATTTCTAAAACAATCCACAGCGAGGAGATTGGAACAAAACAAAATCCTCTAAACTGCATGCTTGCAAACGCCAGAAGCCTGACAAACAAGATGGAAGAACTAGAAGCAGAAATATCTACAGGTAACTTTGACATAGTGGGAATAACCGAGACATGGTTAGATGAAAGCTATGACTGGGCAGTTAACTTACAGGGTTACAGTCTGTTTAGAAAGGATCGTAAAAATCGGAGAGGAGGAGGGGTTTGTCTCTATGTAAAGTCTTGTCTAAAGTCCACTTTAAGGGAGGATATTAGCGAAGGAAATGAGGATGTCGAGTCCATATGGGTCGAAATTCATGGAGGGAAAAATGGTAACAAAATTCTCATTGGGGTCTGTTACAAACCCCCAAATATAACAGAAACCATGGAAAGTCTACTTCTAAAGCAGATAGATGAAGCTGCAACCCATAATGAGGTCCTGGTTATGGGGGACTTTAACTACCCGGATATTAACTGGGAAACAGAAACCTGTGAAACCCATAAAGGCAACAGGTTTCTGCTAATAACCAAGAAAAATTATCTTTCACAATTGGTGCAGAATCCAACCAGAGGAGCAGCACTTTTAGACCTAATACTATCTAATAGACCTGACAGAATAACAAATCTGCAGGTGGTCGGGCATCTAGGAAATAGCGACCACAATATTGTACAGTTTCACCTGTCTTTCACTAGGGGGACTTGTCAGGGAGTCACAAAAACACTGAACTTTAGGAAGGCAAAGTTTGACCAGCTTAGAGATGCCCTTAATCTGGTAGACTGGGACAATATCCTCAGAACTAATAATACAGATAATAAATGGGAAATGTTTAAGAACATCCTAAATAGGCACTGTAAGCGGTTTATACCTTGTGGGAATAAAAGGACTAGAAATAGGAAAAACCCAATGTGGCTAAACAAAGAAGTAAGACAGGCAATTAACAGTAAAAAGAAAGCATTTGCACTACTAAAGCAGGATGGCACCATTGAAGCTCTAAAAAACTATAGGGAGAAAAATACTTTATCTAAAAAACTAATTAAAGCTGCCAAAAAGGAAACAGAGAAGCACATTGCTAAGGAGAGTAAAACTAATCCCAAACTGTTCTTCAACTATATCAATAGTAAAAGAATAAAAACTGAAAATGTAGGCCCCTTAAAAAATAGTGAGGAAAGAATGGTTGTAGATGACGAGGAAAAAGCTAACATATTAAACACCTTCTTCTCCACGGTATTCACGGTGGAAAATGAAATGCTAGGTGAAGTCCCAAGAAACAATGAAAACCCTATATTAAGGGTCACCAATCTAACCCAAGAAGAGGTGCGAAACCGGCTAAATAAGATTAAAATAGATAAATCTCCGGGTCCGGATGGCATACACCCACGAGTACTAAGAGAACTAAGTAATGTAATAGATAAACCATTATTTCTTATTTTTAGGGACTCTATAGCGACAGGGTCTGTTCCGCAGGATTGGCGCATAGCAAATGTGGTGCCAATATTCAAAAAGGGCTCTAAAAGTGAACCTGGAAATTATAGGCCAGTAAGTCTAACCTCTATTGTTGGTAAAATATTTGAAGGGTTTCTGAGGGATGTTATTCTGGATTATCTCAATGAGAATAACTGTTTAACTCCATATCAGCATGGGTTTATGAGAAATCGCTCCTGTCAAACCAATCTAATCAGTTTTTATGAAGAGGTAAGCTATAGACTGGACCACGGTGAGTCATTGGACGTGGTATATCTCGATTTTTCCAAAGCGTTTGATACCGTGCCGCACAAGAGGTTGGTACACAAAATGAGAATGCTTGGTCTGGGGGAAAATGTGTGTAAATGGGTTAGTAACTGGCTTAGTGCTAGAAAGCAGAGGGTGGTTATAAATGGTATAGTCTCTAACTGGGTCGCTGTGACCAGTGGGGTACCGCAGGGGTCAGTATTGGGACCTGTTCTCTTCAACATATTCATTAATGATCTGGTAGAAGGTTTACACAGTAAAATATCGATATTTGCAGATGATACAAAACTATGTAAAGCAGTTAATACAAGAGAAGATAGTATTCTGCTACAGATGGATCTGGATAAGTTGGAAACTTGGGCTGAAAGGTGGCAGATGAGGTTTAACAATGATAAATGTAAGGTTATACACATGGGAAGAAGGAATCAATGTCACCATTACACACTGAATGGGAAACCACTGGGTAAATCTGACAGGGAGAAGGACTTGGGGATCCTAGTTAATGATAAACTTACCTGGAGCAGCCAGTGCCAGGCAGCAGCTGCCAAGGCAAACAGGATCATGGGGTGCATTAAAAGAGGTCTGGATACACATGATGAGAGCATTATACTGCCTCTGTACAAATCCCTAGTTAGACCGCACATGGAGTACTGTGTCCAGTTTTGGGCACCGGTGCTCAGGAAGGATATAATGGAACTAGAGAGAGTACAAAGGAGGGCAACAAAATTAATAAAGGGGATGGGAGAACTACAATACCCAGATAGATTAGCGAAATTAGGATTATTTAGTCTAGAAAAAAGACGACTGAGGGGCGATCTAATAACCATGTATAAGTATATAAGGGGACAATACAAATATCTCGCTGAGGATCTGTTTATACCAAGGAAGGTGACGGGCACAAGGGGGCATTCTTTGCGTCTGGAGGAGAGAAGGTTTTTCCACCAACATAGAAGAGGATTCTTTACTGTTAGGGCAGTGAGAATCTGGAATTGCTTGCCTGAGGAGGTGGTGATGGCGAACTCAGTCGAGGGGTTCAAGAGAGGCCTGGATGTCTTCCTGGAGCAGAACAATATTGTATCATACAATTAGGTTCTGTAGAAGGACGTAGATCTGGGGATTTATTATGATGGAATATAGGCTGAACTGGATGGACAAATGTCTTTTTTCGGCCTTACTAACTATGTTACTATGTTACTATGATGCTCCATACTGTATAATGGCCACACATGATGCTCCATACTGTATAATGGCCACACAGTGCTCCACACTGTATAAAGGCAACACATGATGCTCCATACTGTATAATGGCCACACATGATGCTCCATACTGTATAATGGGCAGCCACACATGATGCTCAATACTGTATAATAGCCACACATGATGCTCAATACTGTATAATGGCCACACATGAAGCTCCATGCTGTATAATGGCCACATATGCTTCATACTGTATAATGGCCACATATGATGCTCAATACTGTATAATAGCCACACATGATGCTCAATACTGTATAATGGCCACACATGATGCTCCATACTGTATAATGGCCACATATGATGCTTCATACTGTATAATTGCGACACATGATGCTCAATACTGTATAATAGCCACACATGATGCTCCATACTGTATAATGGCCACATACGATGCTCCATACAGTATAATGGCCACACAGTGCTCCATACTGTATAAAGGCAACACATGATGCTCCATACTGTATAATGTCCACATATGATGCTCCATACTGTATAATGTCCACATATGATGCTCCACGCATAATGTATAATGGCCCACCCCCCTCCCATCCTGTATTCATGGCTCATCTCCCCCCCATGCATGGCTCATCGGCTCCCCGCTCCCATCATGCATGGCTCATCTCCCCCCCTGTATGCATGGCTCATCTCCCCCCCTCCAATCCTGTATGCATGGCTCATCTCCCCCCTCCAATCCTGTATGCATGGCTCATCTCCCCCTACTCCCTGTATGCATGGCTCATCGGCTCCCCGCTCCCATCATGCATGGCTCATCTCTCCCCCCCTCCTGTATGCATGGGTGGCTCATCTCCCCCCCCCCTGTATGCGTGGCTCATGTCACCCTCCCTGTATGCATGGGTGGCTCTGGCTCATCTCCCATCCCCCTGTACGCGTGGCTCATGTCCCCCTCCCTGTATGCAGGGGTGGCTCTGGCTCATCTCCCATCCCCCCTATGCGTGGCTCATGTCCCCCTCCCTGTATGCAGGGGTGGCTCTGGCTCATCTCCCATCCCCCGCTATGCGTGGCTCATGTCCCCCTCCCTGTATGCAGGGGTGGCTCTGGCTCATCTCCCATACTCCCCCTGTATGCGTGGCTCATCGCCGGCCCGGCTCCCATCTTGCATGGCTCGTCATCTCTCCCCACTGGCCAGCCGCCCCCAGGCTCCATCATGGCTCATCTTCATTGGCTGAGGCTCCCCGCCGCTACGCACTCCCATCCTATGGCTCGGCTCGCTGCTCCCCATCCACGGTCCTTCTTCATCCTCCCCCCGCCGTCCTCCCACCCTGGCTGTCACATCATACTCACCGTCCTTTCTACACCGCGCGGAACGGAATCCTCTTTCTCCACCTCTGTCCCAGCGGCGGCACAGCACCCTCGTCCTGTGTGAGCGGTCAGGTGGTACCGCTCATTAAGGTCATGAATATGCACATATTCATGACCTTAATGAGCGGTACCACCTGACCGCTCACACAGGACAAGCTGCCGCCGGCCGACGCGGAGACCAGACCAGGCATCGCTGGAGCTAGCTAGGTGAGTATGTATGATGACTCACAACTCATGACCACTCATACACACTGTATGATGTCGGGGCTGTGCCGCCGCTGGGACAGAGATGGAGAAAGAGGATTCCGTTCCGCGCGGTGTAGAAAGGACGGTGAGTATGATGTGACAGCCAGGGTGGGAGGACGGCGGGGGGAGAATGAAGAAGGACCGTGGATGGGGAGCAGCGAGCCGAGCCATAGGATGGGAGTGCGTAGCGGCGGGGAGCCTCAGCCAATGAAGATGAGCCATGATGGAGCCTGGGGGCGGCTGGCCAGTGGGGAGAGATGACGAGCCATGCAAGATGGGAGCCGGGCCGGCGATGAGCCACGCATACAGGGGGGTATGGGAGATGAGCCAGAGCCACCCCTGCATACAGGGAGGGGGACATGAGCCACGCATAGCGGGGGATGGGAGATGAGCCAGAGCCACCCCTGCATACAGGGAGGGGGACATGAGCCACGCATGGGGGGGATGGGAGATGAGCCAGAGCCACCCCTGCATACAGGGAGGGGGACATGAGCCACGCGTACAGGGGGGGTACGGGAGATGAGCCAGAGCCACCCCTGCATACAGGGAGGGGGACATGAGCCACGCATAGGGGGGATGGGAGATGAGCCAGAGCCACCCCTGCATACAGGGAGGGGGACATGAGCGACGCATAGGGGAGGGATGGGAGATGAGCCAGAGCCACCCCTGCATACAGGAAGGGGGACATGAGCCACGCGTACAGGGGGGGGTACGGGAGATGAGCCAGAGCCACCCCTGCATACAGGGAGGGGGACATGAGCCACGCATAGGGGGGATGGGAGATGAGCCAGAGCCACCCCTGCATACAGGGAGGGGGACATGAGCCACGCGTACAGGGGGATGGGAGATGAGCCAGAGCCACCCATGCATACAGGGAGGGTGACATGAGCCACGCATACAGGGGGGGGGAGATGAGCCACCCATGCATACAGGAGGGGGGGAGAGATGAGCCATGCATGATGGGAGCGGGGAGCCGATGAGCCATGCATACAGGGAGGAGGGGGAGATGAGCCATGCATACAGGATTGGAGGGGGGGAGATGAGCCATGCATACAGGATTGGAGGGGGGGAGATGAGCCATGCATACAGGGGGGGAGATGAGCCATGCATGATGGGAGCGGGGAGCCGATGAGCCATGCATGGGGGGGGGAGATGAGCCATGAATACAGGATGGGAGGGGGGTGGGCCATTATACATTATGCGTGGAGCATCATATGTGGACATTATACAGTATGGAGCATCATATGTGGACATTATACAGTATGGAGCATCATGTGTTGCCTTTATACAGTATGGAGCACTGTGTGGCCATTATACAGTATGGAGCATCATGTGTGGCCATTATACAGTATGGAGCATCATGTGTTGCCTTTATACAGTGTGGAGCACTGTGTGGCCATTATACAGTATGGAGCATCATATGTGGCCATTATACAGTATGGAGCATCATGTGTGGCCATTATACAGTATGGAGCATCATGTGCGGTCATTATACAGTATCGAGCATCATGTGTGGCTATTATACAGTATTGAGCATCATGTAGAGCCATTATACAGTATTGAGCATCATGTGTGACCCTTATACAGTATAGAGCATCATGTGTGGCCATTATACAATATGGAGCACTGTGTGGCCATTATACAGTATGGAACATCATGTGTGGCCATTATACAGTATGTGGAGCACTGCATAGCCATTATACAGTAAGGAGCATCATGTGTGGCCATTATACAGTATTGAGCATCATGTGTGGCCATTATACAGTATGGAGCACTGTGTGGCCATATTTTTTGGGGTTATAATTATTGTATATGAAACAGTGTGATCAGCAGTGATAAATGGGTGTGGTTGAGACTTGCATATGGTGTGACTAGTTGGGAAAGAGGTGTGGCCTAAAATTTGCCGCGGCGCACATAGTGCGCTGCAGTCTTTATACCTCTTTCCCTTCTTCAAAAGTTGGGGGGCATGGTACCGCATTTCCCAGATCACAGCAAGTGCCGCAAATCCCATAGGGAATGAATGAAAGCAAACGCAGTGTTGCCGTAAGTGATCCGTTACGCGGCAGATGCAGAAAAACTGCCCGATCTACTGCAAAAGGCGACTTTCACAACAGCGATTCTTGCCAAGCCACTGTTGATAGTGTCATACTTACCAAAGGGGGAGGCAGCACTAAAAGTGCCTAGGGCAGCAGAAACTCTAAATACGGCCCTGGCTTTGGATATATGAGTATATATGATTATAGAGGAGTATACATGCAAGTGAGATCTACATGATATATATATTTCTATCAGACTATAAATCTGGTATCGCTCTAATCGCACCGACCCGAAGAATAAAGTTGCCTTATCACTTATACCACATGACGGACGGCGTAAAAAATATATAAAACCAATTCTTCACCTGCTGTTGATTTTTTCATTCTGCCTCCGAAAGATCGCAGTAAGGCTCGGTACACATTTATCCTGCGCACTGCGCTGAGCGCTTCCACCTGAGTTTCCGTGTAAATCTCTGAAATACGTGATTCAGACAGATTCCCCGGTGGAAGATTCCCTATAGTGAGGAAGATGGAGGCACTGTGGATGCCATAAGACCTGTGATCTGGCGGTGTCCATCTTTTTAGTCATACACAAAAGCGCAGTCAGCCAGTTTTGTGCACCTCTGAAAAGAAGGACACCACTGAACAGAGGCCAGATGGAGTCCAGAGTAACTCTGCTGCCTCATTATAGTGAGTGGATCCCTTGGGGGTTTCATCAGAATCACTTCACTCAGAGATTTAGATAGAAACCCCAAAGTAAGTGCTCAGCGTAGAGCGCCGGATAACTGTGATCCCAAACGTTATGTAAAATGTTCCCAATAAAAGCTTCAACTCAATCCACAAAAAAAGCAAATCCTCACTCAGATCCGTCATCTGTTAATGGAAATATAGGGGCTTCCATGTTACTGCTAGTACAAAGGCTCTGGAAAAGTGTTATGGCTACTCACCCCCCTAAAATAAATTCTGCGCTCCCAAATTCAAATGCCCCCTTCCCTTCTGAGCCCCACAGTGTACCTAAACCACATATATTATCCACACTAGATGGTGGCCCAATTCTAATGCATCAGGTATTCTAGAATATGTATGTAGTTTATTTGTGAAGATTTCAGAATAATGCAATGAATACACAGGATTCGGCCGGCTGGGCGCGACCAATTAGCGAAGCGTGGTTCAAATCCCACGCAAATTCGTGTCCGGACTGTGTCTGTCGCTGATTGTTTGCGGCCGGGCGTGACCAATCAGTGAAGCCAGGGCCGGCTCCAGGTTTTTGAGTGCCCCGGGCGAAATAGTCTCACAGCCCACGTAGCATATAACACAGCCCACGTAGTATATAGCACAGCCACGTAGTATATAGCACAGCCCACGCAGTATATAACACAGCCCACGTAGTATATAGCACAGCCCACCTAGTATATAGCACGTCCCACGCAGTATATAATACAGCCCACGTAGTATAGAACACAGCCACGTAGTATATAGCACAGCCACGTAGTATATTGCACAGCCACATAGTATATAACACATCCCATGTAGTATATAGCACAGCCACGCAGTATATAACACAGCCCACGCCGTATATAACACAGGCCACGCAGTATATAACACAGCCCACGTAGTATATAAAACAATCCACATAGTATATAACACAGCCCACGTAGTATATAGCAATGTGGGCACCACATCCCTGTTAAAAAAATAATTAAAATAAAAAATATACTCACCTTCCGGCGGCCCCCGTATCCAGCCCAGGCCTTTAGCGATGCTCCTCGCGACGCTCCGGTCCCAAGAATGCATTGTGGCAATAACACATGATGATGTAGATGTCTCATGAGACCGCTACATCATCATGGGTCGTTGCCGCAATGCATTCTTGGGACCGGAGCATCTCGAGGAAAGGCTGCCACGGATGCCGGAAGGTGAGAATATAATGATCTTTTTAATTATTATTTTTAACATTATATGTTTTTACTATTGATGCTGCATAGGCACCATCAATAGTAAAAAGTTGGTGACACAGGGTTAATGGCAGCATTAATGGACTGCGTTACACTGCATTATGCTGCGGTGTAACGCAGTCCGTTTAACGGACTTCTGAAACGCTATGTGGGCGCTGACTGGAGGGGTGTATGAAGGGGGCACTGACTGGAGGGGAGTAGGGAGGGGCCAATTCGCGACCGGACTGTGCCTGTTGCTGATTGGCCGGCCGCGACCAATCAGCGATGCGGGATTTCCGTGACAGACAAGCAGACAGAAGTGGACCTTAGATGATTATATAGATAGACTAGATGGTGGCCTGATTCTAACGCATCGGGTATTCTAGAATATGTATGTCCACGTAGTATATTGCCCAGTCATATAGTATATTGCCCAGTCACATAGTATTTTGCCCAGTCACGTAGTATAATGCTCCATGCAGTTATGGCCCCATAGATGCTCCATATAATGCTCCATGCAGTTATGGCCCCATAGATGCCCCGTATAATGCTCCATGCAGTTATGGCCCATAGATGCCCCATATAATGCTCCATGCAGTTATGGCCCCATAGATGCCCCATATAATGCTCCATGCAGTTATGGCCCCATAGATGCCCCATATAATGCTCCATGCAGTTATGGCCCCATAGATGCCCCATATAATGCTCCATGCAGTTATGGCCCCATAGATGCCCCATATAATGCTCCATGCAGTTATGGCCCCATAGATGCCCCATATAATGCTCCATGCAGTTATGGCCCCATAGATGCTCCATATAATGCTCCATGCAGTTATGGCCCCATAGATGCCCCATATAATGCTCCATGCAGTTATGGCCCCATAGATGCTCCATATAATGCTCCATGCAATTATGGCCCCATAGATGTCCCATATAATGCTCCATGCAGTTATGGCCCCATAGATGCCCCATATAATGCTCCATGCAGTTATGGCCCCATAGATGCCCCATATAATGCTCCATGCAGTTATGGCCCCACAGATGCTCCATATAATGCTCCATGCAGTTATGGCCCCATAGATGCTCCATATAATGCTCCATGCAGTTATGGCCCCATAGATGCTCCATATAATGCTCCATGCAGTTATGGTCCCATATATGCTCCATATAATGCTCCATGCAGTTATGGCCCCATAGATGCCCCATATAATGCTCCATGCAGTTATGGCCCCATAAATGCTCCATATAATGCTCCATGCAGTTATGGCCCCATAGATGCTCCATATAATGCTCCATGCAGTTATGGCCCCATAGATGCTCCATATAATGCTCCATGCAGTTATGGCCCCATAGATGCTCCATATAATGCTCCATGCAGTTATGGCCCCATAGACGCTCCATATAATGCTCCATGCAGTTATGGCCCCATATAATGCTACATGCAGTTATGGCCCCATAGATGCCCCATATAATGCTCCATACAGTTATGGCCCCATAGATGCCCCATATAATGCTCCATACAGTTATGGCCCCATAGATGCCCCATATAATGCTCCATGCAGTTATGGCCCCATAGATGCTCCACATAATGCTCCATGCAGTTATGGCCCCATAGATGTCCCACATAATGCTCCATGCAGTTATGGCCCCATAGACGCTCCATATAATGCTCCATGCAGTTATGGCCCCATATAATGCTACATGCAGTTATGGCCCCATAGATGCCCCATATAATGATCCATGCAGTTATGGACCCATAGATGCTCCACATAATGCTCCATGCAGTTATGGCCCCATAGATGTCCCACATAATGCTCCATGCAGTTATGGCCCCATAGACGCTCCATATAATGCTCCATGCAGTTATGGCCCCATATAATGCTACATGCAGTTATGGCCCCATAGATGCCCCATATAATGATCCATGCAGTTCTTTATGGCCCCATAGACGCTCGTTACAGCATTGTGCCACATGTAATGCTGCTGCTGCAATAGAAAAAAAAATCATATACTCTCCTCTCGTCGCTGCTCCACAGCGTCCCTTCTCTCCATAGATGCTCCATATAATGCTCCATGCAATTATGGCCCCATAGATGTCCCATATAATGCTCCATGCAGTTATGGCCCCATAGATGCCCCATATAATGCTCCATGCAGTTATGGCCCCATAGATGCCCCATATAATGCTACATGCAGTTATGGCCCCATAGATGCCCCATATAATGCTCCATGCAGTTATGGCCCCATACATGCCCCATATAATGCTCCATGCAGTTCTTTATGGCCCCATAGACGCTCGTTACAGCATTGTGCCACATGTAATGCTGCTGCTGCAATAGAAAAAAAAATCATATACTCTCCTCTCGTCGCTGCTCCACAGCGTCCCTTCTCTCCGCACTGACTGTTCAGTCAGAGGTCGGCGCGCACACTAATACGTCATCGCACCCTCTGACCTGCACAGTCACTGCAAGAGGACGGGAAGACGGAGCGGCGCCCGACGGATGGAACGCTGTCCCTGCCTGTTCCATGGTACCGCAGCTTCTTCGCTCCTGCGCGAGAAGGACCTGCCATGACGTAACGGTCACATGACCGTGACGTCATTGCAGGTCCTTCTCGTGCAGGCGCGCAGGGCCTGTGATGACGTCACCGTCACATGACCGTGACGTCATGGAAGGTCCTTCTCGTGCAGGCGCGCAGGGCCTGTGATGACGTCACCGTCACATGACCGTGACGTCATGGAAGGTCCTTGTCGCATACCATCCTTAGCATCGGAACATCGCGAAGAGCGGGAAGGGTGAGTATATGATGATTTTTTATTATTATTTTTAACATTAGATCTTTTTACTATTGACGCTGCATAGGCAACATCAATAGTAAAAACTTGGTCACACAGGGTTAATAGCGGCGGTAACGGAGTGAGTTACCCGCGGCATAACGCGGTCTGTTACCGCCAGCATTAACCCTATGTGAGCGGTGATTGGAGGGGAGTATGGAGCGGGGGCCGGGCAGTGACTGTGAGGAGGAAGGAGCGGCCATTTTCTTCCGGACTGTGCCCGTCGCTGATTGGTCGTGGCTGTTTTGCCGCGACCAATCAGCGACTTGGATTCCATGACAGACAGAGGCCGCGAGGCCCGCGACCAATGAATATCTGTGACATAAAGACAGACAGAAAGACGGAAGTGACCCTTTGACAATTATATAGCAGATGTTTGGCATTTCTGTAGTGATGAGAGCCCGCCAAATTTATCGGTGTATGTATCTAGAAGCACAGGCTGGGCATAACGTACTGGTCGCTATAAGGTAGTGGTCACTAGAGTGTACTGGTCACTACAACGACATTTTGCATTTTTCACTCAGCAACATCCACTGCTGCGTGTTTTTGGAAAACACCCATGGAGTCCAAATCATTACTACACTTGTAGATAAATTCCTAAAGGGGTATCATTTCCAAACTGGGGTCACTTGAGGGGGGTTTCTGCTTTTATGGCATTTAGGGCCTCTTTATTTAGAGTTTGGAAACTATTCTAAAATAATTTGTGGGGTATAATACAGGATGTAACTCAGGATCAGTAATGTAATGTATGTACACACGGACTGCTCCAGCAGAATAGTGAGTGCAGCTCTGGGGTATAATACAGGATGTAACTCAGGATCATTAATGTAATGTATGTACACAGTGACTGCACCAGCAGAATAGTGAGTGCAGCTCTGGAGTATAATACAGGATGTAACTCAGGATCAGTAATGTAATGTATGTACACAGTGACTGCACCAGCAGAATAGTGAGTGCAGCTCTGGAGTATAATACAGGATGTAACTCAGGATCAGTAATGTAATGCATGTACACAGTGACTGCACCAGCAGAATAGTGAGTGCAGCTCTGGAGTATAATACAGGATGTAACTCAGGATCAGTAATGTAATGTATGTACACAGTGACTGCACCTTCAGAGTAGTGAGTGCAGCTCAGCTGCTGCTCATTGTGTTGATTGTGGGTGCGGTCGCTGCTGAACCTGCAGTGTGCTCCTGAGCTCCAGAGAACCACCATCTCTCCACCCGGGGACCTGCTCTCTCTCTTACCCAGGGAGGGAGTGGGTTTCCTGGGATGAGTGAGGGAGCCAAGTCCCAGGCTTCTGCTTCCCGGACCAGGCTGGCGGGGGGCAGAAGGAACCAGCAACCAGCCTGCACATCAGAGGATTCGGGGGTGAGACGCTCCACCAGGAGTCGCAGCAATGTGGCTCCTACTCCCCCCAGGTCTGCAGAGACCCAGAGAAGCCGCAAGGCTTCCATGGAGGAGAAGCCTGCTAGCGTGCATGATAGCGGTCCTTCCGGAGGAAAGGTGAGTGCTCACGGAGGTGAGGCCGACCTCACTGAGGAGGGTTGGGCGCTGCAGAGACCCCGGGAGTCTGTGTCCACCTATGCCTCCCGGGTCATGAGCCACCTTCGTGAGTATGAAGATGCTAGCAAGACCTTGAGAAGGCTCCGGGAGGAGCTGCGCTGCACAAGCGCTAAAGCTGCAGGCGCCTCCAGACCCAGGAAGACGCAATTCCAGGCGGAGGTAAAGATTCTGAAGCTTGAAATTAATGACCTGGAGGTAAGAAAAACATTTATTCGAGAAAAAAGTGGACCATTTAAAGAAAAGCTTATAAATGAAGACAGATTCAGAGAAATGGCTGATAACAGAGAGCAAAGGCAGATGGGGCTGCAGCCTGAGTGCCAGGTGGATGATGATGATGATGAGGAGGAGGATGACCAGCAGAAAGCTCCACCTGGCAGCCCTCTTAGCCACTCAGAGGCCACGTGCAGCGAGCTCCCTGCTGGACAGGCGACAATGACATCTCGTCGCAGTTCTGCTGGCTCTGGGGAGGACAGTGACATCGGCCAGGGAGGGGCGCTAATGGCAGAGATCAAGCTGCTGGAGTCCCCAGTGTGCCTTCAGAACTTCCATCTTGGTGATGATTTACCAGAGGAGGCACCTGGGGGCCAGAAGAAAAAGGCAAAGAAAACCACCAAGCCAAAGCTGCAGGAAGCGGTAAGCTATGTATATGCCCCCCTCCCTGTACCCCCTGAGTCGGCTGCAGGGTCAGCTCGCTGTATAAGCCCCGTTGCCCAGCCCAGCCCGGGTTCTGCTGTGGATCCGGTGCAAAGGCGCGGGGAGATTACAGAGCACGGTAATGAGGCGCAGAGCTCCGTCTCTGCTTGTAGTAGCGGGGACGTAGCAGCAGGTGCATCAGCCGAAAGGCTGGACAGTGAGGGCGGCCCGGCGGCGGGCATACGATCAGGCCACGATACTGTGGTCCGCTCCTCAGTGGGAGGGGGGAGCGGCCCGGTGTCGGGGGCAGCTCCGGTAGCCTCGGTGCCCCTGAATACTGTTGCCGCTGATCACTTAGTTGAGGGGCGGCGGCAGTGTGAGGGGGTTACCGGGGCTGGGAGTTCCGGTCTTCCCAAAGTCCTATTTTGTGTTGGTGCCGCTGGTCAACAAGATCCTAAGGATCAGCGGTGCCCCACAGCAGCTAAAGATCAACGACGCCTGGTAGCAACCATGAAGCAGCGGAAAATATTAACTAATGATGCGGAGGGCACACAAAAAACCAGGGGTGAGGTCACCTCCAGTTCTGTGGAGGAGACTCAGCCCCTTGTGCCTGATGATGCGGAGGCCAAAGTGTCACCCCCTGTTGTCACTGGTCCAGCAGGAGTGAATGTGGTGGTGGGTATGGATGCAGAAAACTCTTTGTCTAGTGGTGTGGTTGCTGGTTTGGTAGAGGGTGAGGGGGTTATGGAGGTGGGTAATGGTGATGCTGATGGTGTGGATGTGGTCACTGGTCCGGTTGCCCCCCCGGTGGTGGCAGCGCCTGTCAGGAGTTATGCCGCTGTCACCTCCGGGGGAAATAGGGCATCCTCCTCGTCTCCGGGCTCTGGGGACGGCATGTTGCAACGGCGTCTCCTGGAGGCTCTAAAGAGGGGGGAGAGATCACTAATAGTAGAGGGTCGAGAGGTTGATCTATCCTTCTGGATAGAGAGGCATGGCCTCGGGGCCTTCCGAGAGCAAAGAGGGGGGGATACAGTGTGGTCCCTCCCAACAGCCGGGCCGGGTAGTGTGCGTAGGAATGTGGTCCGTCTTCAGTGGAGGGGCAATGATGCGTGTCCTCCAAGGTCTAAAGTTGTGGAGCTCCTGCTGAGGATGGGCTTTAGTGCGATTGACATCTACGCCTTGATACATCCCTATTCCACACCTAATTTTGATGTCAGCTTTGTTCGGCCGGAGGGGCTTGAGCTCTTCTGGTCGAACTATGAGTTGACAAAAAATGAGCCCGGCTGGCGAGACTTTGCCGTTCAGGTGGTGTCTCGCCAAAACCAAGTCAAGAAAGTGACCGTGATGACTTGTAACGAGTCACTTTCTTGTTATGACATCATGACGTGGCTTGGCCGGTATGGAGAGGTGGTAGAAATGCCAAAGAAAAACCGTGACGAGTTTGGTATCTGGTCAGGGGCCTGGACGTTTATGGTAAAACTTAAGCGTTCAGGTGGTACGGTTGCCCACATACCATCATCTGCCTTCCTGGGTAGGGATCGTATCCTGGTCTTCTACCAGGGGCAACCGAAGCTCTGTCACAAGTGCGGCGACCCCACACACTTCAGCGCAAACTGCACTGTGCAGAAGTGTGCATTGTGTGGGGATATCGGCCATCTTGCTGCATCTTGTGTGGAGATTAGGTGTCACCTGTGTGGTGAGTTAGGTCACCCATTCAGCCGTTGTCCTCGCTCCTTCGCTAATGCAGTCGTGACCCCGGTGGGAGAAAGCCGTGAGGCTGATTCTGCTGGGGAAGGGACTAGCAGGGGTGAGGGAGCTGAGGGGCCAAGGAAGAAAAGCAATAAAAAGACGCCTGCACAGCTAAGGCGTCTAGACAAGCGCAGACAGGATAGGGAGCTGGGCGAGCCTCGTACTACTGGGGCGGCCCCTGTCCTGGATGCCAGTCTTGCTGCTGAGGCCCCGAGGGATGATGAGTTGGATGAGGAGGTCAGGAGGATCCACAGGGAGGAAAGTGCCACTGCCTCAGAGTCCTCCCATTATGAAAGTATGGATGAGGATAATAGGCAGTGGCTAGAGGACAAGCGTAAGCTCGGCACCAAAAAGAAGAGAAAGAAGGGAGATAAAACATCTTCTCCCGCTCTGACCAAGGTACCTAAGGAAGGAAAAACCGACTCCCCTCTGGTTGGTCTTTCTAACCGGTTCCAAGCCCTTGAAAACATCTCTTCCTCTGAGGAGGAAGCTGAGGGTGAGGTTCTGGCTTCGGCGGGGCTCACAGGGGACGCCGAGTCTCCTCCTTCTGGGAATGTAAGATCCTTGGAAGGAGGGACTGGCCCAGAGTCCGGAGACGAGGACCAAAAAAATAAAAAACACGTGGGAATGGATACTTCATTGTCATTAAAGAGGGGGAAGGATTCCTCCTCTGAGGCAGAGGATAAGGGGAGTGGGAAAAAGAAAGCCATCTAACTCAATCACCAGTGATGGCGGTACCCACTCCGTTGACGCTGGCGTCCATTAATGTCGCCAGCATAAAGTCAAATACAGCTAGATTTGCGGCCTTTGATTTTCTCAGCCGGGTTGAAGCTGACATTTTCTTTTTGCAAGAGACCAGGCTGCCAAACATGGCAGATGTGTTTAAAGCTAAGAGGGAGTGGAGACTCGGGCCCTCCTATTGGTCTCTTGCGGCCGAGCCGTATAGCGGAGTGGCGGTCCTTTTTACCGCACCGGTGGAATGCCGACGGGTTATTGAGTTAGAAATGGGGAGGTGCCTGATCTTAGATGTCCTCATGAAGGGACAAGAGCTCCGGCTCATCAACATTTATGGTCCCCAATCTAAGTGGGACCGGAAGTGTCTCTTTATGAGGATCAAGCCCTACCTTTTTACAAGTCGGCAGGTTGTCTTTGGAGGGGACTTCAATGCTGTCACGAGGCCCCGAGATAGAGGAGGTTCCAGAGACAAGCTGACTTATGATAGCGTCGCCCTTAATAGTATAGCTAGTGAGGCTCGCCTGGTGGATGTCCACATTCGGCACACCCCAGGCCACGAGGGGTTCACCTATCATAGAGGTAACTGTAGGTCCAGAATAGATAGGTTTTATTTAAAGGAGGAAGCTGTCTCTTCAGCAGTGTCTGTTGTTGAGGTGGAGTTCTCCGACCACTGTTTAATTTTGTTTTCTCTGAATGTTACAGAGACCCTCCGGATGGGAAGAGGCTTTTGGAGGCTCAATTCGTCTCTCTTGGAAGAAGCGGAGATAAGACAGTCCTTTGAGGAATTTCTTCAGGGCCAGGTACCATTACTGGATCTTTGTAGTAGTAAGTCAGAGTGGTGGGAGATGTTTAAGGAAAGGGTGGCGAGATTCTTCCGCCAGCTCTCGAGCCTCAGGAGTCTGAACAGGTACCGTCTGTATCAGGGTCTGAGGAGGAAACTCGAGCATCTTGTCTCAACTGGAGGTAGCCGCGAGGAGATCTCCAGAGTGAAATCTTTGCTTATGAGGTGTCAGTACGATAGACACGCATCTTTGGTTTTTGAGAGGGATTACGGGAAGTACCGCTCGCCCGACCCTTACAGAAACTGCAGGATGTCAGTGAATAGTAAAGTGGTTACAGGACTGGTCGACACTGCGGGGTCCCTGAGACGATCCAGATCAGGGATCCTGGAGGTTGTCAGATCCTTCTACTCGCACCTCTTGGGGAAGAGGGATCTTGATTGGGATGAGATGTCGGCTTTCCTGGCTGAAGCTGTCCCCGAACCAGGGGTAGACCCCTCTCTTGACGTTTTGACAGAAATGATCAGGGAAGAGGAAGTTCAGTTGGCGATTGAAGGGCTTGCCCCCAAAAAATCGCCTGGTCCAGATGGCTTAACATCTGAATTCTATAAGACCTTTAAGGACGTTTTGGTTCCCCTCTTGACTGAGGTATTCAATGAGTGTCTTTCCTCGGGCATTCTGCCGAAGTCAATGAGGAGGTCTGCTCTGATCATCTTGTCAAAGGGTAAGGACCCGTCTTGCATTGGGAACTGGCGTCCCATAGCGCTTCTCAATGCAGACAGGAAGGTTCTGGCAAAGGTGCTGTTTAATCGGCTGGTGAAATTTGCACCCCGACTCCTTTCGGGGGCCCAGCATTGCTCTGTTCCAGGCCGCAGCACATTTAGTGCTGTGCTCAGTGTCCGAGAGGCAGTGGAGCAGGGTAGGGCTGGTCACTGGAAGGGGTACATGCTGTCACTGGACCAGGCAAAAGCGTTTGATCGGGTTAATCATGAGTACCTCTGGTTCGTCCTTCTGAGATATGGCCTGCCCGGGGGGTTTGTTGATTGGCTTAAGACCTTGTACAGTGGGGCAGAGAGTTTCCCGCTTGTGAATGGTTGGATTGGCAGCTCTTTTGAGGTTGGGTCCGGTGTTCGACAGGGTTGTCCCTTGAGCCCGCTGCTGTACGTGTTTGCGATTGACCCTCTTCTTAGGAGGGTGGAGCGTGGACCGTTGGCCGGGATCGGGATGGACCGGGCAGCACCGGAAGCCACTCTGAGGGTGGTGGCGTATGCCGATGATGTCACTGTGTTTGTTTCCTCTCATGAGGAGGCAGGGTGGCTGATGTCAGAGGTAGATCGCTACTCGGAGGCATCCGGGTCCAAGATCAACCGGGATAAGTGTCAGAGTCTCTGGCTGGGAGGAGGAGATCCTGGTTTTGATCTCCCGGACACCCTTCCAGGACCCAAAGTCTCTGCAAAAGTCCTTGGCATCGAATTTGGCCAGGGGGATTACCCCAAACAAAATTGGGACAGCAGGCTAGAGATCGCCACTCAGAAGGTGAACCAATGGAAGGGTTGGTCTTTGACCCTAAGGGAAAGGGTAAACCTGATCAAAACTTACCTGCTCCCTTTACTGATTTATCTGGGCAGTGTATGCATCTTGCCGGAATCTCTCTGGACTCGGGTCTACAGTTTGTTCTTCCAACTGTTATGGGGGAATAGACTGAACCTGGTCAAGAGGGAGGTTACTTACCGTACGAGGAGACTAGGAGGGTTGGGTATGGTCAACCCTGTGGTATTCCTTGTGGATACCTTCATTAAGATCAATATCGCAAACCTCTGGAAAGAAAGGGCTCCTCCGTGGGTATTCTCCTGTAGGGGATGGTTTCAGCCTTTCTTCCAGGAATGGGAGACAGGAGGGCAAGTGAAGGATCTTCGCACACCGCATGGACATCTTCCGGCTTACGCTACCTTGGTTCTGAAGGTAATTCGTCGGTGGGGTCTGGGAATGTGGGAGATCAGGACTCTGCCAAGGAAACTCCTTGACAATAGGGTTCTGTTGACCCATTTCCAGAGGCCTCTGGCGCTCAGGGACTGCCCAAGTCGGGATCTTGGGGTGGGTTTGCATCTTTTGAATTCTATCAGGATCCCCTCGAAGTTTTGGGACTTAGCTTGGCGCTGCTTCCATGGGAAACTGTGTGTGAGGGACAATCTGAAGTGTAGGAGCTCTGAGGACAGGAATTGTCCTCGGGAGCATTGTGGTACCTTGCTGGAAAGCATGGACCACTTCCTGCTTCATTGTCCCTTCAACACAGAGGTGTACAACAGGGTGGGCGCCTTCATTGGCTGGTCTCGGCTGGCCGGTCTCTCCTATGCGGAATGGGCCTATGGAGCATTTGGAGACCTTGGTGGTCGGGACCGCTGCACCTTATTTCTAGTTAGCGCAGTGGTTAGGTATCACACGTGGAACGCACGGTGCTTAGTATCGACGCAACGAAAAATCCTCCCAGTGGAAGATGTGTTTAGGACCATACTCGGTGACCTGGTGAAGGTGCGCTCTCTGGAGTATGGGAGACTGGGCGCACGGAGGGCCGCTCTCCTCTGGAGGGGCTTTTCTTTTAGTGTGCCCTAGTCTGGTCATCTCCTTTCCTGGTGGTGGGCTGATGCTGACACTGTAGATTTTTGTTTTGTTTGATCAGTATACAGTGATGTAGGGCTGCAGGCGCCGAACTTGGGCTTCGTGATTTGTAATTATTGTGGTGTGTGCTGCTGTATATAATGTATATATTGTATATAGGGATATAGATTTGGGTGTAGGTGTTAGGTTGGGTGGTGGGAAAAGGGGGGAGGTGGGATTATCTTGTGGGACTATGGGACACTGGGTTGTTTGGGGGAAAACTGGCACTGCCTGATCTGGCCTATGGACGTTGGACATGGACTGAGGCATGAGACGCAGGACCAGCTCTCAGGTCAGTGCGGGGGGTTGGGAATGAAGGATAGCTTAGTATTGTATATATTTGTAGTTATTTTATTTAAAAAAAAAAAGTTCATGTATATAGTTTTTGTTTGCCATTGTTTATTTTATTTGTTATTTTTGTTTGGTGACCGGACCAGAAGGTCAAAGTAGTTATTCTGTATATACTGTATAATATGTGTGAGAGGAGAGAATGAGCGGCTGGACCAGTGTTCAGTATACTGTTTATTTTCTGGCTAATATTTTTGTTATGTTTTCTGCTATTATTATTGTTATGTTTTTCATTTTTATAATAAAAGATCTACAGGATGTAACTCAGGATCAGTAATGTATGTATGTACACAGTGACTGCACCAGCAGAATAGTGAGTGCAGCTCTGGGGTATGATGCAGGAGGTAACTCAGGATCAGTAATGTAATGTATGTATACAGTGACTGCACCAGCAGAATAGTGAGCGCAGCTCTGGGGTATAATGCAGGATCGGACTCAGGATCAGTAATGTAATGTATGTACACAGTGACTGCACCAGCAGAATAGTGAGTGCAGCTCTGGGGTATAATACAGGAGGTAACTCAGGATCAGTAATGTAATGTATGTACACACGGACTGCTCCAGCAGAATAGTGAGTGCAGCTCTGGTGTATAATACAGGATGTAACTCAGGATCAGTAATGTAATGTATGTACACACGGACTGCTCCAGCAGAATAGTGAGTGCAGCTCTTGACCGCGTATCGCCAAAACAGGGTCTTTCCCGTACTCAATCTTCCTGACCCCCACCCCATCCCCAGGGGGCCATTCTCCCCTTCTCCTGTAAATTTAAATTAAACACCAACACGTAAATTTCTTTGGATAATTTTGGCCACAGCGGCCATTTTATTAAACAAACAATAACATAAATAACAACATATATACCATATGTAAAAAACCTGGAGGGGAGGGTTCTTGGGGGTAAGAAATCTGGCTCAAAAATAGGCATAAAGCCACCACCAACTTTAAAACCAAACACTTCTTTACCCTCAGCCGTGACCACCAGCTCAAGGGCACCATGTAACCCATTTCGGGCAAACCAAAACCCCAAAGCTCCCGAGGTAAATTCCCCGTCCAGAGCCCGTAAACAAAAGCCAGATCAACCCCGTAAAAACGTCATCACCACCTCCAAGAACCCCACCCCCCGCCAAAACTGCCACTGTGACAATGATAACGAAAACTCCCCTCTGGCAATAACTGATTAAAAAACCGAGATGAGAAAAAACCCAACTCCCCGGCTACCCCTCCATCAAACTGTTCACTTAAACTAATCCACAATAAAGGGAGGGAGGGTGGGCTTCTCTCCTGATGATTCACCTCACAAGTGATCCTTCCCGCACTTCTCCAGCCCCTGCCTCCTTTCCCCACTAGGTCCACCCCTTATTCAAAAATTTCCACCAATCACCTATAAGATCCCTTTTTTTATTCAAAACTCTAAAACTCCCTTCTTGGCAACGCAGTCATGTGGGGGCTTTCATCCAGCTGCGCCCATTACAGCCCCCCTTCTTGACCGCGTATCGCCAAAACAGGGTCTTTCCCGTACTCAATCTTCCTGACCCCCACCCCATCCCCAGGGGGCCATTCTCCCCTTCTCCTGTAAATTTAAATTAAACACCAACACGTAAATTTCTTTGGATAATTTTGGCCACAGCGGCCATTTTATTAAACAAACAATAACATAAATAACAACATATATACCATATGTAAAAAACCTGGAGGGGAGGGTTCTTGGGGGTAAGAAATCTGGCTCAAAAATAGGCATAAAGCCACCACCAACTTTAAAACCAAACACTTCTTTACCCTCAGCCGTGACCACCAGCTCAAGGGCACCATGTAACCCATTTCGGGCAAACCAAAACCCCAAAGCTCCCGAGGTAAATTCCCCGTCCAGAGCCCGTAAACAAAAGCCAGATCAACCCCGTAAAAACGTCATCACCACCTCCAAGAACCCCACCCCCCGCCACACACGAACAGCCCTGACCACCTCAGGCTCGTGAGTGCCCCACCGCCACCAAAGCTCTCTCGACTCCTTCCTGTAGCCCGAGTGCCCATAAATCCATACCAACATCATTAAGATGCACTCCATCATCCCTCCAATAATTGCCAATCCCATCCTCCAGCTCCAAATGTCTAACGGCAATACCCCCGTTCCGAGACACAAATCCTGCCACCGCCCTATTCAGCTTCACCCGGGCTCTATTGATCCCTCTATGGGACCGTACATCACGCCACTTCCGCCTTGGTACAATGTCCGACCACACCGTCACAACACCCGGGAAAGATACCCACAACCGTAAAAAATCAAAACGAATGTCTCTGATCAACTCCCTCACTGGCCTAACTCCCAAATCATTTCCTCCAAGGTGAACCACCAAAATGTCCGGGGGTCGATCCAATCTAGCGGCGTTGGCAACTGCCGGCAACAAACTCCGCCATAACATACCCCGGAATCCCAACCATCTAATAACCACCGAATCCCTTACAAAGCCTAATTGCCTACCATTTCGCCTGACATCCGCACGAAGCGCACCCCAATGAACAAATGAATGTCCGATAATCCATGCCAGGAGGGAGGTTCGACCTGAAAAAACACAACAATGATTAACACCATAACAAGGCTCTCTCCCCCACAGACCTAATTCCTAATATAAGACAGATATCGATCCGAACTCCATCTGCCTATTCTTTTGATAACATCAACGCCTAGGCCCAGACCATCCGCCTCGGACGCAGCACCAATTCGAAATGAATGCGACCCGAAATTCTTCGGGTCAACACCCAACGATCCCAAACCCCTCTTCAACAGCGCCGTAAATTGGTAGCGCGACAAAAATTCCCCGTTCTGATGTCGTAACAAAGGGCCTGCCCTCAGTGCCGACAGACGCCAATAAGATTCCAAACAGTGCTGCGGGCACATCCCGCTACCGTCAACTCTCCCCAGCACCACTCGCCTACCCCTACCAAGCTGATCAGTCTTAGAACGCCTGATCCAAAATACAATACCTCCTGCCCAAAAGTCAACATCTTCCGCTAACAGACCACCCACCTTATTTTTATTTGGGGACACCAGCTCCCCCAGGCGCAAAGCGCCAAAGAACGCTAAAGAGAAGGCTAACCTAAACAATACAACCTCAAACTGCGAACTACAAATACCGCCCAAAGCCTCCCCAAGCCGTTCCAGCATACCAAAAGAAATCGGCCTACGCTTATCAAAAGACACATTGCCCTTCCGAAAACCCTTCAAAGCCTGCCTTATCAAAAAATCTTTTGTCAGATCAGCTGAACCTTGCAACCGAAAACCAAAGGCCAGACCCGCAACAACTTTGTTTAACCTCGAAACGGACCATCCCCATTCGGCCGCCTTACCCATCAAAGCCAGCAGAGCCATAATCTTATCGCCGTCGGATTCCACTGGGCCGCATTGGACCAACCAACCTTCCCACATCTCCCACGCCGCTGCATAATCCGACCATGTCCTGCTCGACAGTGAGGCCTGTATCAAGCGACCTCCCCTTCCGCAACAATCTGCCACAGATGCGAAGGACATCCCGCTCCTGTAGGTTCCGAATCTGGCGCCAGTTCCCGGAATCGGTCCCACTGAAAACGAGATAAAGCATCAGCTATATTGTTTTGGACACCTGGTACATGCACCGCCGAAATCCACGAATTCAATTCCAAACACCTCAACACCAATTCCCTAACCAACCTAATCACGGGGGGAGAAGAGGAAGATAAACTGTTGATAACTGACACGACACTCAAGTTATCACAATGGAATCGTACCCGACGATCCTTAAAATTCTCGCCCCAAATAAACGCTGCCACTACAATTGGGAACAACTCCAACAATGCCAAATTTTTGGTTAGCCCGTTTTGCCGCCATTCTTCCGGCCACACTCCGACACTCCATTTGCCTGCACAGTAGGCGCCATAACCGGCTCCCCCTGCTGCGTCCGTATAAATTTCACAATCAAAGGCGTTCAAATCCTCCTGCTGAATCAATGATCTGCCATTATAATTTTCCAAGAAACGCTGCCAAACCAACAGATCGTCCTTGTGCTCCCGGCTCAAACGTATGAAATGATGAGCTGCACGGACTCCCGCCGTAGCTCTGGACAACCTTCGGCAAAAAATCCGGCCCATAGGCATGATCCGGCACGCAAAATTTAAGCGCCCTAGCAACGACTGTAACTCCTTCAACGTCACTTTCCTCAATTTTCCGATTCTGGACACCTCCTGCTTCAGCAACAACAATTTGTCGTCGGGCAACCTGCATTCCATCTTTCTAGAATCGATAAGAATCCCGAGAAAACTTAAGACCGTACAGGGACCCTCTGTTTTCTCCTGCGCCAAAGGGACCCCGAAATGCCCGGACACCCATTCCATGGTGGCCAATAAATTACCGCAAACCGCAGAGTCCGGGGGGCCCACAAACATGAAGTCATCCAAATAATGAATGACCGAAGCAACATCAGAAACGTCTCTAACAACCCATTCCAAAAAAGTACTGAAAGTTTCAAACAACGAGCAAGAAATGGAACAGCCCATCGGCAAACACCTGTCTAAATAAAATTCTCCATTCCAAAAACAACCTAGTAACGGAATGCTCTCCGGATGTACCGGCAGAAGCCGAAAGGCAGACTCGATGTCTGTCTTCGCCATCAAGGCCCCCGCTCCGTACATACGAACCCATTGCACTGCCGCATCGAACGACGTGTATACAACCGAGCATAATTCCTCCGCAATGCCATCGTTAACAGAACAACCTTTTGGGTACGATAGGTGCTGGATTAAACGAAACTTATTTGGCTCCTTCTTGGGCACCACCCCCAATGGAGAAACGATCACCCCTTCCATAGGCAGCGAACTAAACGGGCCCGCCATTCTTCCTAACTCCACCTCTTTTGCTAACTTACTCGAAACAACATCCGCAT
Source organism: Ranitomeya imitator (assembly GCF_032444005.1). NCBI lineage: Eukaryota > Metazoa > Chordata > Amphibia > Anura > Dendrobatidae > Ranitomeya > Ranitomeya imitator. Next base: position 14,495,985 of record NC_091284.1, on the reverse strand, counting down.
GTAAACTTGCTGACCTCAGATTTTTTGTAGAAAAGGGGACCGTATGATTCGGGTGAGGAATCCTAAAACCTTCAGCAAAACCGTCCCTAATCACCACCGCCTTCAACCGGTCCGGATATCTACTTAGATAAGGGGCCATCTTTTGAAGCCTCACCGGCGTCACCCCCATGACCGCTACCCCCTGCTGGCTTGCCCCTTGCTTTTCTGAAACATTTTGAAGCCCCGTGTGAAGCTCCGCTACAATGGGAACACACGTGCTTAAACCTGCAGGTATTGCCATACTTGCACTGGCCGTCATTGAACTGCCAGCACGTTCCCGTTTTTTCCTTCGCCCCTTGATACCCCTGTCCTCCTCCTCCCCCTTGTCCTGATTGCTGACTACTACTCCCCGCGCCCCCTTGAAAGGACTGCCCGTACCTCACAGGGGCCATCACCTTCAGCCACAATCCAATGTCCTTATGCTCCCATTTTATCTCAGGCCTAACCGCCTTCCGCTGCCTGAATTGTTCATCGTAACGCTGCCAAGCCTGGCCCCCATACGTACGATGTGCCTCACCAATAGAATCAAAGTAACAGAAAAGACCCGAGCAATTTTCCGGGAATTTTTCTCCTATCACACTGGCCAAGATAGCAAAAGCCTGTTGCCAATTAACAAACGTTTGCGGAATCAGGCGCCAACGCCTTTTTTCCTCCTCTTCCTTTTTGCTATCATCTTTTTTCCCTTTGTCCAGATTAAATTTTTCCAAAGGGAGGAGGGAGAAAATCTCGACAAATTCATCCTTCCAGATCTTCTCCTTCACCTCCTTCTTTAAATGGGCACCGAGGGGACCCTCAAAGCACACAAAGACCTCCCCTTTTGCCCGATCATCCAACTTTATCTCATCCTTCTTACCCGTCTCCGTTTGAACCGACACTGACACCCCAGCTGCCTGGGCCGACGCGGCCGCCCCAGACCTCACTAATTCACCGGAGCCCCCTCCCCCGGCTGTACTAACAGGATCCACCAACCAAGCCCCAGCAGGTGACCCTCCCATATTACTTGCTGGCCCCGCGTCCAATCGCCTCAAAATATGCGACATACCTGCCAAAAGCTCTCTAACGCCAGGAAGCCCAGAACCAGCGTCCCCTACCCCCTCCACTAACCCCACCGTACCCGGCACCGAAATAGGAATAGACATGTACTCACGAGGCTGCGCAGGTGCTGTGTCCCCACCAGCCGTGTCTCCGGAATCCCGCTGTTCGCCATCTTCTGGATGTTCGCTCTCAGATCCGGGGTCGTCGCTGCCGCTGAATTGCCCCAGGCCCGCGCCCCTGGCCTCCACGTCACCAGGGGGGACCGAGACTGGCGATACACTCCTGTCGCTGGACCTCCTGGCGGATCTTGACCTGACGGCTGTTTGCAATCCACCTCGGCCTCCTGGCCTACTTGCCCGACCGGCACCTGCCCCACGACCAACGCGTCCCGGGCCCAGCTGAACCACCGATGCCAGCCTGCCCGTCGCCCTACTCTGTCGTCTCGTGCCGCTGCCAGGCCCACCTAGGGGAGGTGAGCCCGCCGCTGTCACCGCTGCTCCATGGCTCCCCCTCACTGCTGCCGTCGCTGGACTCCTGGCTCCTCCTGTTGTCGCCGCCGCTGACTGTGCTGTAAGTCTGCTGTTCCTGGCGCCGCTGGGGGGCGCCGCACTTCCCCTCGATCCCGGACTAGGCCGCACTACCTGTGCGGCCCTCACCGCTGACGTCGCTGTGCTCCCTTCTCCTCCTGACTCTGCCGCCGCTGCCCGCGCTGTGCTCCGGCTGCTTCTGGCACCGCTAGAGGGCGCCGCACCGCCGCTCGCTCCCGGACTAGGCCGCACTTCCGTTGCGGCCCTGGCTTCCGCTGCGGCCCTGGCATCGGGCCGTGCCTGGCTGGTCGCCGCTCCACGTCGCCGCCTCGCGCCGGCAGAGCCGCCGGGTGGATTCCTGCCGGAGGGGGGGACGGGCAGGATGGTCGCGCCGCGTCCCGCAGCCCCCGCAGGGTCCCCGGAGGGGCTCCGCGGCCTGCGCCTGCCGCGCGGTGACATGTCGGGGGACAATCTTTCTGGGGGCCGGGTTCTCCTGGTCCTGCTGCCCCGGCTCCCGCAGTCGCCCAGCAGCCTGGTGAGCTGCTCTTCCAGCCATCCATCGCTCCTGGACCTGGATTCCCTGCGCAGCTGCTCCACGAGGCTGTCTATGGAGGCCATGGTGAGTAGCTGCACACTTCTTCTCTCCTGATGATTCACCTCACAAGTGATCCTTCCCGCACTTCTCCAGCCCCTGCCTCCTTTCCCCACTAGGTCCACCCCTTATTCAAAAATTTCCACCAATCACCTATAAGATCCCTTTTTTTATTCAAAACTCTAAAACTCCCTTCTTGGCAACGCAGTCATGTGGGGGCTTTCATCCAGCTGCGCCCATTACAGCCCCCCTTCTGGAGTATAATACAGGATGTAACTCAGGATCAGTAATGTAATGTATGCACACAGTGACTGCACCAGCAGAAGAGTGAGTGCAGCTCTGGGGTATAATACAGGATGTAACTCAGGATCAGTAATGTAATGTATCTACACAGTGACTGCACCAGCAGAATAGTGAGTGCAGCTCTGGGGTATAATACAGGATGTAACTCAGGATCAGTAATGTAATGTATGTACACAGTGACTGCACCAGCAGAATAGTGAGTGCAGCTCTGGAGTATAATACAGGATGTAACTCAGGATCAGTAATGTAATGTATGTACACAGTGACTGCGCCAGCAGAATAGTGAGTGCAGCTCTGGAGTATAATACAGGATGTAACTCAGGATCAGTATTGTAATGTATGTACACAGTGACTGTACCAGCAGAATAGTGAGTGCAGCTCTGGGGTATAATACAGGATGTAACTCAGGATCAGTATTGTAATGTATGTACACAGTGACTGCACCAGCAGAATAATGAGTGCAGCTCTGGAGTATAATACAGGAGGTAACTCAGGATCAGTAATGTAATGTATGTACACAGTGACTGCACCAGCAGAATAGTGAGTGCAGCTCTGGGGTATAATACGCGAGGTAACTCAGGATCAGTAATGTAATGTATGTACACAGTGACTGCACCAGCAGAATAGTGAGTGCAGCTCTGGGGTATAATACAGTAGGTAACTCAGGATCAGTAATGTAATGTACTGTATGTACACAGTGACTGCACCAGCAGAATAGTGAGTGCAGCTCTGGGGTATAATACAGGATGTAACTAAGGATCAGTAATGTAATGTATGTACACAGTGACTGCACCAGCAGAATAGTGAGTGCAGCTCTGGAGTATAATACAGGAGGTAACTCAGGATCAGTAATGTAATGTATGTACACAGTGACTGCACCAGCAGAATAGTGAGTGCAGCTCTGGGGTATAATACAGGATGTAACTCAGGATCAGTAATGTAATGTATGTACACAGTGACTGCACCAGCAGAATAGTGAGTGCAGCTCTGGGGTATAATACAGGATGTAACTCAGGATCAGTAATGTAATGTATGTACACAGTGACTGCACCAGCAGAATAGTGAGTGCAGCTCTGGAGTATAATACAGGCTGTAACTCAGGATCAGTAATGTAATGTATGTACACAGTGACTGCACCAGCAGAATAGTGAGTGCAGCTCTGGAGTATAATACAGGATGTAACTCAGGATCAGTACTGTAATGTATGTACACAGTGACTGCACCAGCAGAATAGTGAGTGCAGCTCTGGGGTATAATACAGGAGGTAACTCAGGATCAGTAATGTAATGTATGTACACAGTGACTGCACCAGCAGAATAGTGAGTGCAGCTCTGGAGTATAATACATGATGTAACTCGAGATCAGTACAGGATGTCATGTGTGTGTGTATATATATATATATATATATATATATATATATATATATATATATATATATATATATATATATATACACATATATATATATGTATATATATATATATATATATATATATACACATACACTATATAATTGTCTAAGGGTCACTTTCCTCTTTCTGTCTGTCTGTCCTTCTGTCTGTCTTTCTGTTACGGATATTCATTGGTCGCGGCCTCTGTCTGTCATGGAATCCAAGTCACTGATTGGTCTCGCCAGCTGCCTGTCATGGCTGCCGCGACCAATCAGCGACGGCCACAGTCCGATTAGTCCCTCCCTACTCACCTGCAGTCAGCACCCGGCCCCCGCTCCATACTCTCCGCAGTCACCGCTCACACAGGGTTAATGCCGCGGGTAACTCACTCCGTTACCGCCGCTATTAACCCTGTGTGACCAAATTTTTACTATTGATGCTGCCTATGCAGCGTCAATAGTAAAAACATCTAATGTTAAAAATAATAAAAAAATAAAAAATCATTATATACTCACCTTCCGCCACCTTTCCCGCTCCTGGCTATGCTCCGGTGACCACTCCATGCAAGCGGCAGGTTCCGGTGGCAAAGATGGTATGGGAGAAGGACCTGCCATGACGTCACGGTCATGTGACCGAACTACAAGGGGCCCTCGGAAGGTGAGTATGTTTATTTTTTATTTTTTAACCTGTAACATACGTGGCTATTCAATATACTACGTCACTGGGCAATATACTACGTGACTGGGCAATATACTACGTGACTGGGCAATATACTACGTGACTGGGCAATATACTACGTGGCTGGGCAATATACTACGTGACTGGGCAATATACTACGTGGCTGGGCAATATACTACGTGACTGGGCAATATACTACGTGACTGGGCAATATACTACGTGGCTGGGCAATATACTACGTGACTGGGCAATATACTACGTGGCTGGGCAATATACTATGTCACTGGGCAATATACTACGTGGCTGGGCAATATACTACGTGACTGGGCAATATACTACGTGACTGGGCAATATACTACGTGGCTGGGCAATATACTATGTCACTGGGCAATATACTACGTGGCTGGGCAATATACTACGTGGCTGGGCAATATACTACGTGACTGGGCAATATACTACATGGCTGGGCAATATACTACGTCACTGGGCAATATACTACGTAACTGGGCAATATACTACGTGACTGGGCAATATACTACGTGACTGGGCAATATACTGCGTGACTGGGCAATATACTACGTGGCTGGGCAATATACTACGTGACTGGGCAATATACTACGTGGCTGGGCAATATACTATGTCACTGGGCAATATACTACGTGGCTGGGCAATATACTACGTGGCTGGGCAATATACTACGTGACTGGGCAATATACTACATGGCTGGGCAATATACTACGTCACTGGGCAATATACTACGTAACTGGGCAATATACTACGTGACTGGGCAATATACTACGTGGCTGGGCAATATACTACGTGACTGGGCAATATACTACGTGACTGGGCAATATACTACGTCACTGGGCAATATACTACGTGGCTGGGCAATATACTACGTGGCTGGGCAATATACTACGTGACTGGGCAATATACTACGTGGCTGGGCAATATACTACGTGACTGGGCAATATACTACGTGGCTGGGTAATATACTACGTGGCTGTGTAATATACTACGTGACTGGGCAATATACTACGTGGCTGGGCAATATACTACGTGGCTGGGTAATATACTACGTGACTGGGCAATATACTACGTGGCTGGGCAATATACTACATGGCTGGGTAATATACTACGTGGCTGGGCAATATACTACGTGGCTGGGCAATATACTACGTGGCTGGGTAATATACTACGTGACTGGGCAATATACTACGTGGCTGGGCAATATACTACATGGCTGGGTAATATACTACGTGGCTGGGCAATATACTACGTGGCTGGGCAATATACTACGTGGCTGGGTAGTATACTACGTGGCTGGGCAATATACTACATGGCTGGGTAATATACTACGTGGCTGGGCAATATACTACGTGGCTGGGCAATATACTACGTGGCTGGGTAGTATACTACGTGACTGGGCAATATACTACGTGACTGGGCAATATACTATGTGACTGGCCAATATTCTACGTGGCTGGGCAATATACTACGTGGCTGGACAATATACTACGTGACTGGCCAATATACTACATGGCTGGGCAATATACTACGTGGCTGGGCAATATACTACGCGGCTGGGTAATATACTACGTGGCAGGGCAATATGCTACGTGGCTGGGCAATATACTACGTCACTGTTATGACCTGGTGGTTAGGAGCACCCGGCACGACCTGATAGTTAAACTCACACAGGACAAGCTCTGGAATGTGGGAGCTCTGCTGACCGCAGGCCCTAATCCTATCACAACAACTAGAAATAGCCGTGGAGCGTTCCCGAGTCTCCCTAGACGCCTCCTCACAGCCTAAGAACTAGCTAGCCCTAGAGATAGAAAATAAAGCCTACCTTGCCTCAGAGAAATTTCCCCAAAGGAAAAGGCAGCCCCCCACAAATATTACTCACGGTGCGGAGGTGCCACCCTGCATCCCAGAGCTTCCAGCTAGCAAGACAAAATCATGAAAGCAAGCTGGACTAGAAAACCAAGAACAGAAAATAACAATCGGGAACTTAGCTTCTGCAGGAGTAGACAGGTCTCCAGAAGATCCAAGAGCGACTGAACCAGCACAGGAACATTGACAGCTGGCCTGGAGTAACGATCTGAGTGGAGTTAAATAGAGCAGCCAACCAAAGGATAAACCACGTCACCTGTGTAAAGAACCTCAGAAGCAGCAGCTTCACTCACAGCCACCAGAGGGAGTCCATGGACAGAACTCGCCGAAGTACCATTCACGACCACAGGAGGGAGTTCGACAACAGAATTCACAACACGTCACTGGGCAATATACTACGTGACTGGGCAATATACTACGTGACTGGGCAATATACTACGTGACTGGGCAATATACTACGTGGCTGGGCAATATACTACGTCACTGGGCAATATACTACGTGGCTGGGCAATATACTACGTGACTGGGCAATATACTACGTCACTGGGCAATATACTACGTGACTGGGCAATATACTATGTGGCTGGGCAATATACTACGTGGCTGGGCAATATACTACGTGGCTGGGCAATATACTATGTGGCTGGGCAATATACTACGTGACTGGGCAATATACTACGTGGCTGGGCAATATACTACGTGGCTGTGCAATATACTACGTCACTGGGTAATATACTACGTGGCTGTGCAATATACTGCGTCACTGGGTAATATACTACGTGGCTGGGCAATATACTACGTGGCTGGGCAATATACTACGTGGCTGGGCAATATACTATGTGGCTGGGCAATATACTACGTGGCTGTGCAATATGCTGCGTCACTGGGTAATATACTACGTGGCTGTGCAATATACTACGTCACTGGGTAATATACTACGTGGCTGTGCAATATACTGCGTCACTGGGCAATATACTACGTGGCTGGGCAATATACTACGTGGACATGCATATTCTAGAATACCCGATGCGTTAGAATCGGACAACCATCTAGTATGTATATATATATATATATATATATATATATTTATATATATATATATATATACTAACCTCAAATTTGTATACAAATAAAGTCTGTTATTTGTAAACTGGTTAGAGATTATCGCAGGTTAACACGGCCATTAGATTTGTGCTGTTGAGAGGTGAGGAGGAGGCTGTGCTGCAGATTATTAGTGTGGAGGCCTTTTGATGCAGGGGTATAGTGGTGCCTGGGTTGTGCGGGCTGATGGATGGCCTGAAGGAGCAGCGTCTTCCATTTATTTGGCAGGTGTCCGGCTCTGCAGCGAGTCCACCTGCCATCCTAATGAAGGACATTGCTGTTTACTTATTTCTGGAGTGGAGAGCCCGGTGGCAGAGGCAGGAGGCACGAGTGTGATTTGCAGGGGTGGACGAGGGCTCCCGCAGAGGCTTTGTTTGCTCTCGGTACCCTCTGAATAATTTATTGTGGCTGATGTTTGTTTGTTCCGTGAATGTTATAGGAGAGATCATCCATTTATCCGGGCGGTAAATCAATGCTCTGACGCACGTCACATTACCGGGGCTTTTCAACAGTCAACTCATTAACCATCAATTCTGTTAGATTTTTGAAACTGGAATTGAGTTTTAATGGAAGCAATCACCTATGAAACCCAATACTGAGCGACTCTCAGAATATCTAAAATGCAACTTTACTCTGAGATGAAAGGCTGAAAAATACTTTCCTTCTCCATTATCTTCTCAAAACGGCTCAGGAGCAGCGCTCCTCCAACTAATGTATTTCTAATGTAGATGAATGATACAAATTATTCCTCTCATTTATTCACTGTTCACCCTATATCTGCTAGACAATAGTTTATAATTTGTCTCCAGGGCCGATTATAGCTTTTCTGCTGCCTAAGGCATAAAATGTCAATGGCGCCCCTCCCCAAAGTGCAATTTAAACATGCATTGGACAAACAATTCCTTCATTTTTGGGGGGAGGGTTTCTTCTAGGGTATCTATTCATTATTATTTAATAACTTGTGATCGATTTAATTATGTTTAGTACATGCTGGAATACCATTCTATTGCTGCACTTAGCACAAATCACTGCACCAGAACCAACATCAGTGCAGGAATACGGCACCAGCATCACTAACAAAATATTAATAAAGCACCAGAATCACCATCAGTACATGAAAACATCCCCAGATCTATCATCAGTACATAGATACATCATTAGAATCATCATTAGCACAGGAATACAGCACCAACGTCACTATCATAATATTAATAAAGCACCAGAATCGCCATCAGTACATGAAAACATCGTCAGATCAATCGTCAGTGTCATCATTAGTATAGGAATACAGCACCAGAACCATCATTAATACATGAAAAAAAATTACTGAAATTACCAACAGTAAATTAATGCATCACCAGAATCATGAGCAGTACATGAATATAGCACCAGAAACATCAATAGGTGAAAACAGCAACAGGACCATCATCAGTAAATTAATAAAGCATCAACAGTGTCATCAGTTTTGGAATACAATTCATAAATTGCCAAATGGCAAATAGATATCTAACTAAAGATTCTTAGATTAAAATATAATTTTTTTAATTAAATCAAATTTGTTCTAATAATTGTGCATTATTTTAAAATCACAGTGTCTATGTATTGATTGATTTATGTCCTAACCAATTGTTAGCCACTGGGGGTGAGTATCTTTTCTCCCTTCACAGTGGGCTTGCTATGGACAATTTCACTTTCTATTAGTTTTCTTTGGGGGATAAGTATTATTCAATGCTTCCCCTGTCAGTGAAGTTGCTGTGACATGGATAGCACCATCCATCTGACTGATATTAAGTTGGAGTTGTTCGGGTGGCCTTAAAGTTATGTGAATGAATGAGTTATGTTCGTCCCTTTACTACACCGTTGAAAATACATCTCCAATAAATATCGGATCGATGCAAACCCCAATATTCATCACTAACCACTGGCTCCAGAGAGTCTGAGACAAATCCTTTGAACACAGGAAGCTCTTGCGTTGGAAGTATATTTCTCCACATCTAAGTATACGAATTCTTGCCTTTTTGGCTGGTTCTTATCAGATTCCTTGCTGTAATTTCCTGTTCATGGCAGGAGATACTTACTTCAACGAAGTTTGAAGTGTCAGCTTTTTCGCACTTCCCCAGTATTAATTAATCCCATATGTTCAGTGTGAGGGTGAAATATCTCCTCTCCGGAGATGTCTTCATGTATGGATTTTATAATTTTTTCTCTACAATACTTGGTAACAAATCTCCCCACTCATAACTCACATCTCAAAAAACTTTACCATACAATAAATGCTCTTCCTCACAAGACGTCCCAGAAATGGTAGATGTCAGCTGTGTATACGGCTCCTACCATCTCCAGAGAAGTGACCCCTCACCTGGAAGAGGGCAGAGAGCCAATATCTTTACGAGACAGACAGTCAATAGTCCAGACGTATCTCCAATATGTAGACATGACAGACACTCAGTGACCCAGAAGACGGATACAGGGAGATGATAGAGCGGCGAGAATGCATTACTTACATGTGTAGTTTCCTGGATGTATGATCGATGAGCTAAATAAATCACTTAGAAGGACGCCGGTCTATCTATTGTACCCTGCTACCAACCACTTGAGCTGGAGATTGTTTACTGTCCTGTTTTTCAGTGGAATGAATGACAGAAAGGGCAGAGAAATCCTAGACCCCAAGGATTTATGTAGCCACGTAAAGGGTCAGCTCATCTTTGGCTTTCGTGAAGGTAATAACTGCTATTAGGTCCCGGCCAGCTGAGGCGAGGTTACAAAAACCATCACGTGCAGTTGTGCTATGAGGTTTCCCTAACCCCCATTAATTTCTAAAAGAACCGTCCAATACGGGCAATAGGACTAAGAATGAAAGAAAACACACCTTTGTTATGCAGTTATACAACAATTTCTACTCTTCTTCATCAACTGCAGCAGGGGCGGGAACCTTTTTTCAGGTGAAGGCGATTTGGATATTTATGCCATTGTTTGCTGACTATACACAATTATTAACTTAGACATTATTCTGTTATATTTTATGAACTAACCCTAATGTGATGGTGGAGCCGCTTCTCTTTGGTGCGGCTGTGGTGTTATGTGGTATGGATGATGTCGCTTCATAGCTGCTTTTCCAGATTTGTGTTGGTCTGGAGCGTAGTCAACTCTTTGTGATAGAATCATTGAATCCTAGAATGGTAGAGTTGGTAGGGACCTCCTGGGTCATCTGGTCCAACCCCCGGCTCAAAGCAGGATTCACTAAGTCCCCCCAGACAGATGTCAGTCCAGCCTCTGTTTGAAGACTTCCATTGAAGGAGAACTCACCACCTCTCATGGCCGCCTGTTCCACTCATTGATCCCCCTCACTGTCAATAGTTTTTTTCTAATATCTAATCTGTGTCTCCTCCCATACAGTTTCCTCCCATTGCTTCTAGTCTTTCCTTGTGCAAATGAGAATAAAGATGATACTTCTACACTGTGACAGCCCTTCAGATATTTGTAGACAGCTATTAAGTCTCCTCTCAGTCTTATTTTTTGCAGCTAAACATTCCCAGATCCTGTAACCGTTCCTCATAGGACATGGTTTGCAGACTGGTCACCATTCTGGTCGTTCTTCTCTGAACTTGCTCCAGGTTGTTGATGTATTTTTTTAAATGTGGTGCCCAAAACTGGACACAGTATTCCAGATCAGGTCTGACCAAAGAGGAGTAGAGGGCAATAATGACTTCATGTGATCTAGACTGTATGCTTCTGTTAATACATCCCAGAATTGTATTTTACTTTTTTGCTGCTGCATCACACTGTTGACTCATGTTCAGTCTGTGATCTATTAGTATACCCAAGTCCTTTTCACATGTGCTGTTGCTTAGCCCTATTCCTCCCATTCTGTATAAACTTTTTTCATTTTTATTGCCCAGATGTAGTACTTTGCATTTTTCATTGTTAAAAACCATTCTGTTAGTTGCTGCCCACTGCTCCAGTTTATTTATATCTTTTTGAATCCTCTCTCTCTCTTTTCTAGTATTAGCTATCCCTCCTAGCTTTGCGTCATCAGCAAATTTAATTAGTGAACCCTCAATTACTTCATCTAAATCATTGATAAAGATGTTGAACAATACAGGGCACAGGACAGAGCCCTGTGGTCCCCACTTGAGACATTCTTCCAACTGGATGTGCAGCCATTTAAGACCACTCTTTGGGTCCGATCACTAAACCAGTTAGGAATCCACCTAACAGTTGCCTTGCCCATTCCATACTTAGTAATTTTTTCAATAAGGATTGTGTGAGATACTTTGTCAAATGCTTTGCTGAAGTCAAGATATACTATATCTACAGCATTTCGCTGATCCACCCAGTCAGTGATTCTGTCATAGAAGGAAATTATGTTAGTCTGACATGACTTATTAGTTACAAAGCCATTGTGACTCTGGTTAATCACTTCATTCTTATCCAGGTACTTACATACATGTTGTTTAATAATTTGTTCAAAGTCAGACTCACTGGCCTATAGTTCCCAGGGTCCACCTTATTCCCCTTTTTGAAGATAGGAACAACATTTGCTTTTCTCCAGTCTTCTGGGACTTCTCCTGTTCTCCAAGAAATTTCAAAGGTTATGGATAGTGGTTCAAATTTTTTTTTCCGCTATCTCCTTCAGTAATCTGGGGTGTAATTCATCTAGACCTGGAGACTTGAATTTATTTATGTTAGCCAAGTGTTTCCTCACTATCTTTCTGTTTATAGATATCCTGGATTATTCTATTCCTTTAATAGGATAGTGTAGATCAGTTGATGTTACATTTCCTTTCTGATAAAAAACAGATGCAAAATAGGAAATTAAAAGTTTGGCCTTCTCAACATCCTTTCTTACCATTCCATCATTTTCATGCACATTTCAAGAACTAGCAGCAGTAAGTTGTACTGAAGACAAACGCATATTACACATTTACATTGGAGGTCTCCTCAATAGTGGGAAATTAATCACTGCCGACGTAACATTTATACAACTAACAGTGGGAAGTCTAAAGTATGTACATCACATAGAAGACACCGAGACTGCAGTATAAACATCACACAGGAGTCACCAAGACTGCTCTATATAGATCACATAGGAGACGCTGAGACTGATGAATATACATCACATAGGAGACACTGAGACTGCAGTATAAACATCACATAGGAGACACCAAGACTGCTCTATATAGATCACAAAGAAGACACCAAGACTGCTCTATATAGTTCACATAGAAGACACCAAGACTGCTCTATATAGATCACATAGGAGACGCTGAGACTGATGTATATACATCACATAGGAGACACTGAGACTGCAGTATAAACATCACATAGGAGACACTGAGACTGCAGTATAAACATCACATAGGAGACACCAAGACTGGTCTATATAGATCACATAGAAGACACCAAGACTGCTCTATATAGATCACATAGGAGACGCTGAGACTGCAGTATAAACATCACATAGGAGACTCTGAGACTGCTGTATATACATCTCAAAGGAGACACACGAGACTGCCATTTATACATCACGCAGGAGACACGGAGACTACTGTATATACATCACATAGGAGACGCTGACACTGATGTATATACATCACGTTGGAGACACCAAGACAGCTGTTGAGTCCTGACTCCTGAATGCTACATGTGCATGCTTTACAGGAAAATTAATTGGCCAGTGCAGGGAAAACCAGGTCTAACAGCAAGGGCACTGTGGCTCATTGCGAATCTGTCCCAGGGCCGGACCAAATTATATTGCTGGCTGTAAATGGTATTGTATGAGAACAGCAGACCTGTATATTTACAGTCTATGTGATGTGTGTTATTAAATCTTATTTGTTTTTTAATTAACTGCTCTCAGCTGATTTATGACTTCAAATCATATCAAAGGAGAGCTGAACTTTTCTGTGATCATAAATCATTAGAGAAAAACCTCAGTAAAGAGAATTTAAAAATCTCACCTTTGAACGAGCTTACGGACAGATTCTTCGTTACCTCATTCTGCAGCCTGTAATATACATAAAGGCTGTAGAAGGCAAATTACACCACTTTTTATTAAGAAACCCAATTGCAAAAATGATTTTTAGTCCAGAATAGATTAAGTTTAAAAAATGCAAAAAGCGATCTATATCTACGTCCATTAACAAACCCCTCTTATGGAAGTCCCATTCTGAGGGTCTGATGTCACTTTACAGCCCAGGATTTTTTTTTATGAGAATGATGTCTGAGATCGGCAGATGCAAAGCTATTACTCCTCTATTATCAGCAATGCACCTTATGGCTCTGGGGCTTTGTGGCTGCCATATAACCTCACAGTACTGAATTCAGGCAGGAATTCCCTGTACAAAATTTGGTTCTTTGGAGCCACTGAGACCACAGACGTCTCCCAGAAGGGAAAGTGTATATTGTAGTTATAAAAAGACGAATCATATCCCTGCGGAAAGAAAAGAAACTGCGGGGGGAGAGCGGCGGGGTCTCACATAATGCAGGATACTTAGAGATCTTCACACAGAAGAACCTGCAGGATTCTGGTCTTCTCTGCATTACCAAAGCAAAAAACACAAAAAGAAAGGTGAAAAAAAGGCCAAAAAAATGAACAAATCTTTATTAAATATATAAATAGCAACACAAGGGATACAACAATAGTGGGTAAAAATCATGTACAGTACGCATGGAGCGAACACGCACCACACATCAGCAGCCAGGCAAAGCGCATAGAGGGTAAGAGGTACTCCTAGGTACTACATGCTCCATATAGAAGCTACTCGGCATAGTATATATGTGACTGGAGCCCATAACCAGACGATATACAAATAGTATCCAAAAAGCGCCTTACCAGCTGCAGACGTGGGGAGAGCGCCGACTCCAAACGCCCCCTGAGGAAGGACATCTCTGAAACGCGCGTCGGGGTGGGTTTGGAGTCGGCGCTCTCCCCACGTCTGCAGCTGGTAAGGCGCTTTTTGGATACTATTTGTATATCGTCTGGTTATGGGCTCCGGTCACATATATACTATGCTGAGTAGCTTCTATATGGAGCATGTAGTACCTAGGAGTACCTCTTACCCTCTATGCGCTTTGTCTGGCTGCTGATGTGTGGTGCGTGTTCGCTCCATGCGTACTGTACATGATGTTTACATCTTTTTACCCACTATTGTTGTATCCCTTGTGTTGCTATTTATATATTTAATAAAGATTTGTTCATTTTTTTGGACTTTTTTGCACCTTTCTTTTTGTGATTTTTGCTTTGGCAATATTTGGTGTTTCCTGTGACATCCTTTATACAGGCGCTGGCTACCTCTTACCAATATTATTTTATTTCATCATGAGTGGAGGGTTTACTAGATTTCGCCTGTGTTGTTTTCCTTTACATCTTCTCTGCATTACTCTGTTAACTCTTTAGCTCCCGTGTTGTAAAGTTTGAAAAGACTCCTGTGTAATGTAAATTATGCACCATTTTCAAACAGGAGTCATGTAGAAATGCAAGACCTCAGCAAAGCTCTCTTCCAGGTCACGTAACTTCCAGGTACCTGGTCAGATTCCCATAATCAGAAGGCCAAGCCTGGGGCACCGGGAGTGCGAAAGGTGCGAAAAGTGGAATGTTCTCCATGTGCATACAACGTTTCCGTATTCAGGGATTTAAATTATTCTAAACAATACTTACACTGCCTGTATTATACTCCAGAGCTGCACTCACTATTCTGCTGGTGCAGTCATTGTGTACATACATTACATTACTGATCCTGAGTTACGTCCTTCATTATACCCCAGAGTTGCACTCACTATTCTGCTGGTGCAGTCACTGTGTACATACATTACATTACTGATCCTGAGTTACATCCTGTATTATACTCCAGAGCTGCGCTCACTATTCTGCTGGTGCAGTCACTGTGTACATACATTACTGATCCTGAGTTACGTCCTGTATTATACTCCCAGAGCTGCACTCACTATTCTGCTGGTGCAGTCACTGTGTACATACATTACATTACTGATCCTGAGTTACATCCTGTATTATACTCCAGAGCTGCACTCACTATTCTGCTGGTGCAGTCACTGTGTACATACATTACTATACCCCAGAGCTGCACTCACTATTCTGCTGTTGCAGTCACTGTGTACATACATTACATTACTGATCCTGAGTTACCTCCTGTATTATACTCCAGAGCTGCACTCACTATTCCGCTGGTGCAGTCACTGTGTACATACATTACATTACTGATCCTGAGTTACATCCTGTATTATACTCCAGAGCTGCACTCACTATTCCGCTGGTGCAGTCACTGTGTACATACATTACATTACTGATCCTGAGTTACCTCCTGTATTATACTCCAGAGCTGCACTCACTATTCCGCTGGTGCAGTCACTGTGTACATACATTACATTACTGATCCTGAGTTACCTCCTGTATTATACTCCAGAGCTGCACTCACTATTCCGCTGGTGCAGTCACTGTGTACATACATTACATTACTGATCCTGAGTTACATCCTGTATTATACCCCAGAGCTGCACTCACTATTCTGCTGGTGCAGTCACTGTGTACATACATTACATTACTGATCCTGAGTTACATCCTGTATTATACCCCAGAGCTACACTCACTATTCTGCTGGGGCAGTCACTGTGTACATACATTACATTACTGATCCTGAGTTACCTCCTGTATTATACCCCAGAGCTGCACTCACTATTCTGCTGGTGCAGTCACTGTGTACATACATTACATTACTGATCCTGAGTTACATCCTGTATTATACTCCAGAGCTGCGCTCACTATTCTGCTGGTGCAGTCACTGTGTACATACATTACTGATCCTGAGTTGCCTCCTGTATTATACTCCAGAGCTGCGCTCACTATTCTGCTGGTGCACTCACTGTGTACATACATTACTGATCCTGAGTTGCCTCCTGTATTATACTCCAGAGCTGCGCTCACTATTCTGCTGGTGCAGTCACTGTGTACATACATTACATTACTGATCCTGAGTTACATCCTGTATTGTACTCCAGAGCTGCACTCACTATTCTGCTGGTGCAGTCACTGTGTACATACATTACATTACTGATCCTGAGTTACATCCTGTATTATACTCCAGAGCTGCACTCACTATTCTGCTGGTGCAGTCACTGTGTACATACATTACATTACTGATCCTCAGTTACCTCCTGTATTATACCCCAGAGCTGCACTCACTATTCTGCTGGTGCAGTCACTGTGTACGTACATTACATTACTGATCCTGAGTTACATCCTGTATTATACCGCAGAGCTGCACTCACTATTCTGCTGGTGCAGTCACAGTGTGCATACATTACATTACTGATCCTGAGTTACACCCTGTATTATACCCCAGAGCTGCACTCACTATTCTGCTGGTGCAGTCACAGTGTGCATACATTACATTACTGATCCTGAGTTACACCCTGTATTATACCCCAGAGCTGCACTCACTATTCTGCTGATGCAGTCACTGTGTACATACATTACTGATCCTGAGTTACACCCTGTATTATACTCCAGAGCTGCACTCACTATTCTGCTGGTACAGTCACTGTGTACATACATTACATTACTGATCCTGAGTTACATCCTGTATTATACTCCAGAGCTGCACTCACTATTCTGCTGGTGGAGTCACTGTGTACATACATTACATTACTGATCCTGAGTTACCTCCTGTATTATACCCCAGAGCTGCACTCACTATTCTGCTGGTGCAGTCACTGTGTACATACATTACATTACTGATCCTGAGTTGCATCCTGTATTATACTCCAGAGCTGCACTCACTATTCTGCTGGTGCAGTCACTGTGTACATACATTACATTACTGATCCTGTGTTACCTCCTGTATTATACCCCAGAGCTGCACTCACTATTCTGCTGGTGCAGTCGCTGTGTACATACAGTACATTACTGATCCTGAGTTACACCCTGTATTATACCCCAGAGCTGCACTCACTATTCTGCTGGTGCAGTCACTGTGTACATACATTACATTACTGATCCTGAGTTACATCCTGTATTATACCCCAGAGCTGCACTCACTATTCTGCTGGTGCAGTCACTGTGGACATACATTACATTACTGATCCTGAGTTACATCCTGTATTATACCCCAGAGCTGCACTCACTATTCTGCTGGTGCAGTCACTGTGTACATACATTACATTACTGATCCTGAGTTATCTCCTGTATTATACCCCAGAGCAGCACTCACTATTCTGCTGGTGCAGTCACGGTGTACATGCATTACATTACTGATCCTGAGTTACATCCTGTATTATACTCCAGAGCTGCACTCACTATTCTGCTGGTGCAGTCACTGTGTGAATACATTACATTACTGATCCTGAGTTACCTCCTGTATTACACTCCAGAGCTGCACTCACTATTCTGCTGGTGCAGTCACTGTGTACATACATTACATTACTGATCCTGAGTTACATCCTGTATTATACTCCAGAGCTGCACTCTCTATTCTGCTGGTGCAGTCACTGTGTACATACATTACTGATCCTGAGTTTCATCCTGTATTATTCTCCAGAGCTGTACGCACTATTCTGCTGGTGCAGTCACTGTGTACATACATTACATTACTGATCCTGAGTTACATCCTGTATTATACCCCAGAGCTGCACTCACTATTCCGCTGGTGCAGTCACTGTGTACATACATTACATTACTGATCCTGAGTTACCACCTGTATTATACTCCAGAGCTGCACTCACTATTCCGCTGGTGCAGTCACTGTGTACATACATTACATTACTGATCCTGAGTTACCTCCTGTATTATACTCCAGAGCTGCACTCACTATTCCGCTGGTGCAGTCACTGTGTACATACATTACATTACTGATCCTGAGTTACATCCTGTATTATACCCCAGAGCTGCACTCACTATTCTGCTGGTGCAGTCACTGTGTACATACATTACATTACTGATCCTGAGTTACATCCTGTATTATACCCCAGAGCTGCACTCACTATTCTGCTGGGGCAGTCACTGTGTACATACATTACATTACTGATCCTGAGTTACCTCCTGTATTATACCCCAGAGCTGCACTCACTATTCTGCTGGTGCAGTCACTGTGTACATACATTACATTACTGATCCTGAGTTACATCCTGTATTATACTCCAGAGCTGCGCTCACTATTCTGCTGGTGCAGTCACTGTGTACATACATTACTGATCCTGAGTTGCCTCCTGTATTATACTCCAGAGCTGCGCTCACTATTCTGCTGGTGCAGTCACTGTGTACATACATTACTGATCCTGAGTTGCCTCCTGTATTATACTCCAGAGCTGCGCTCACTATTCTGCTGGTGCTGTCACTGTGTACATACATTACATTACTGATCCTGAGTTACCTCCTGTATTATACCCCAGAGCAGCACTCACTATTCTGCTGGTGCAGTCACGGTGTACATGCATTACATTACTGATCCTGAGTTACATCCTGTATTATACTCCAGAGCTGCACTCACTATTCTGCTGGTGCAGTCACTGTGTGAATACATTACATTACTGATCCTGAGTTACTTCCTGTATTACACTCCAGAGCTGCACTCACTATTCTGCTGGTGCAGTCACTGTGTACATACATTACATTACTGATCCTGAGTTACATCCTGTATTATACTCCAGAGCTGCACTCTTTATTCTGCTGGTGCAGTCACTGTGTACATACATTACATTACTGATCCTGAGTTACATCTTGTATTATACTCCAGAGCTGCACTCACTATTCTGCTGGTGCAGTCACTGTGTACATACATTACTGATCCTGAGTTTCATCCTGTATTATTCTCCAGAGCTGTACTCACTATTCTGCTGGTGCAGTCACTGTGTACATACATTACATTACTGATCCTGAGTTACATCCTGTATTATACTCCAGAGCTGCACTCACTATTCTGCTGGTGCAGTCACTGTATACATACATTACATTACTGATCCTGAGTTACATCCTGTAGATCTTTTATTATAAAAATGAAAAACATAACAATAATAATAGCAGAAAACATAACAAAAATATTAGCCAGAAAATAATCAGTATACTGAACACTGGTCCAGCCGCTCATTCTCTCCTCTCACACATATTATACAGTATATACAGAATAACTACTTTGACCTTCTGGTCCGGTCACCAAACAAAAATAACAAATAAAATAAACAATGGCAAACAAAAACTATATACATGAACTTTTTTTTTTTAAATAAAATAACTACAAATATATACAATACTAAGCTATCCTTCATTCCCAACCCCCCGCACTGACCTGAGAGCTGGTCCTGCGTCTCATGCCTCAGTCCATGTCCAACGTCCATAGGCCAGATCAGGCAGTGCCAGTTTTCCCCCAAACAACCCAGTGTCCCATAGTCCCACAAGATAATCCCACCTCCCCCCTTTTCCCACCACCCAACCTAACACCTACACCCAAATCTATATCCCTATATACAATATATACATTATATACAGCAGCACACACCACAATAATTACAAATCACGAAGCCCAAGTTCGGCGCCTGCAGCCCTACATCACTGTATAATGATCAAACAAAACAAAAATCTACAGTGTCAGCAGCAGCCCACCACCAGGAAAGGAGATGACCAGACTAGGGTACACTAAAAGAAAAGCCCCTCCAGAGGAGAGCGGCCCTCCGTGCGCCCAGTCTCCCATACTCCAGAGAGTGCACCTTCACCAGGTCACCGAGTATGGTCCTAAACACATCTTCCACTGGGAGGATTTTTCGTTGCGTCGATACTAAGCACCGTGCGTTCCACGTGTGATACCTAACCACTGCGCTAACTAGAAATAAGGTGCAGCGGTCCCGACCACCAAGGTCTCCGAATGCTCCATAGGCCCATTCCGCATAGGAGAGACCGGCCAGCCGAGACCAGCCAATGAAGGCGCCCACCCTGTTGTACACCTCTGTGTTGAAGGGACAATGAAGCAGGAAGTGGTCCATGCTTTCCAGCAAGGTACCACAATGCTCCCGAGGACAATTCCTGTCCTCAGAGCTCCTACACTTCAGATTGTCCCTCACACACAGTTTCCCATGGAAGCAGCGCCAAGCTAAGTCCCAAAACTTCGAGGGGATCCTGATAGAATTCAAAAGATGCAAACCCACCCCAAGATCCCGACTTGGGCAGTCCCTGAGCGCCAGAGGCCTCTGGAAATGGGTCAACAGAACCCTATTGTCAAGGAGTTTCCTTGGCAGAGTCCTGATCTCCCACATTCCCAGACCCCACCGACGAATTACCTTCAGAACCAAGGTAGCGTAAGCCGGAAGATGTCCATGCGGTGTGCGAAGATCCTTCACTTGCCCTCCTGTCTCCCATTCCTGGAAGAAAGGCTGAAACCATCCCCTACAGGAGAATACCCACGGAGGAGCCCTCTCTTTCCAGAGGTTTGCGATATTGATCTTAATGAAGGTATCCACAAGGAATACCACAGGGTTGACCATACCCAACCCTCCTAGTCTCCTCGTACGGTAAGTAACCTCCCTCTTGACCAGGTTCAGTCTATTCCCCCATAACAGTTGGAAGAACAAACTGTAGACCCGAGTCCAGAGAGATTCCGGCAAGATGCATACACTGCCCAGATAAATCAGTAAAGGGAGCAGGTAAGTTTTGATCAGGTTTACCCTTTCCCTTAGGGTCAAAGACCAACCCTTCCATTGGTTCACCTTCTGAGTGGCGATCTCTAGCCTGCTGTCCCAATTTTGTTTGGGGTAATCCCCCTGGCCAAATTCGATGCCAAGGACTTTTGCAGAGACTTTGGGTCCTGGAAGGGTGTCCGGGAGATCAAAACCAGGATCTCCTCCTCCCAGCCAGAGACTCTCACACTTATCCCGGTTGATCTTGGACCCGGATGCCTCCGAGTAGCGATCTACCTCTGACATCAGCCACCCTGCCTCCTCATGAGAGGAAACAAACACAGTGACATCATCGGCATACGCCACCACCCTCAGAGTGGCTTCCGGTGCTGCCCGGTCCATCCCGATCCCGGCCAACGGTCCACGCTCCACCCTCCTAAGAAGAGGGTCAATCGCAAACACGTACAGCAGCGGGCTCAAGGGACAACCCTGGCGAACACCGGACCCAACCTCAAAAGAGCTGCCAATCCAACCATTCACAAGCGGGAAACTCTCTGCCCCACTGTACAAGGTCTTAAGCCAATCAACAAACCCCCCGGGCAGGCCATATCTCAGAAGGACGAACCAGAGGTACTCATGATTAACCCGATCAAACGCTTTTGCCTGGTCCAGTGACAGCATGTACCCCTTCCAGTGACCAGCCCTACCCTGCTCCACTGCCTCTCGGACACTGAGCACAGCACTAAATGTGCTGCGGCCTGGAACAGAGCAATGCTGGGCCCCCGAAAGGAGTCGGGGTGCAAATTTCACCAGCCGATTAAACAGCACCTTTGCCAGAACCTTCCTGTCTGCATTGAGAAGCGCTATGGGACGCCAGTTCCCAATGCAAGACGGGTCCTTACCCTTTGACAAGATGATCAGAGCAGACCTCCTCATTGACTTCGGCAGAATGCCCGAGGAAAGACACTCATTGAATACCTCAGTCAAGAGGGGAACCAAAACGTCCTTAAAGGTCTTATAGAATTCAGATGTTAAGCCATCTGGACCAGGCGATTTTTTGGGGGCAAGCCCTTCAATCGCCAACTGAACTTCCTCTTCCCTGATCATTTCTGTCAAAACGTCAAGAGAGGGGTCTACCCCTGGTTCGGGGACAGCTTCAGCCAGGAAAGCCGACATCTCATCCCAATCAAGATCCCTCTTCCCCAAGAGGTGCGAGTAGAAGGATCTGACAACCTCCAGGATCCCTGATCTGGATCGTCTCAGGGACCCCGCAGTGTCGACCAGTCCTGTAACCACTTTACTATTCACTGACATCCTGCAGTTTCTGTAAGGGTCGGGCGAGCGGTACTTCCCGTAATCCCTCTCAAAAACCAAAGATGCGTGTCTATCGTACTGACACCTCATAAGCAAAGATTTCACTCTGGAGATCTCCTCGCGGCTACCTCCAGTTGAGACAAGATGCTCGAGTTTCCTCCTCAGACCCTGATACAGACGGTACCTGTTCAGACTCCTGAGGCTCGAGAGCTGGCGGAAGAATCTCGCCACCCTTTCCTTAAACATCTCCCACCACTCTGACTTACTACTACAAAGATCCAGTAATGGTACCTGGCCCTGAAGAAATTCCTCAAAGGACTGTCTTATCTCCGCTTCTTCCAAGAGAGACGAATTGAGCCTCCAAAAGCCTCTTCCCATCCGGAGGGTCTCTGTAACATTCAGAGAAAACAAAATTAAACAGTGGTCGGAGAACTCCACCTCAACAACAGACACTGCTGAAGAGACAGCTTCCTCCTTTAAATAAAACCTATCTATTCTGGACCTACAGTTACCTCTATGATAGGTGAACCCCTCGTGGCCTGGGGTGTGCCGAATGTGGACATCCACCAGGCGAGCCTCACTAGCTATACTATTAAGGGCGACGCTATCATAAGTCAGCTTGTCTCTGGAACCTCCTCTATCTCGGGGCCTCGTGACAGCATTGAAGTCCCCTCCAAAGACAACCTGCCGACTTGTAAAAAGGTAGGGCTTGATCCTCATAAAGAGACACTTCCGGTCCCACTTAGATTGGGGACCATAAATGTTGATGAGCCGGAGCTCTTGTCCCTTCATGAGGACATCTAAGATCAGGCACCTCCCCATTTCTAACTCAATAACCCGTCGGCATTCCACCGGTGCGGTAAAAAGGACCGCCACTCCGCTATACGGCTCGGCCGCAAGAGACCAATAGGAGGGCCCGAGTCTCCACTCCCTCTTAGCTTTAAACACATCTGCCATGTTTGGCAGCCTGGTCTCTTGCAAAAAGAAAATGTCAGCTTCAACCCGGCTGAGAAAATCAAAGGCCGCAAATCTAGCTGTATTTGACTTTATGCTGGCGACATTAATGGACGCCAGCGTCAACGGAGTGGGTACCGCCATCACTGGTGATTGAGTTAGATGGCTTTCTTTTTCCCACTCCCCTTATCCTCTGCCTCAGAGGAGGAATCCTTCCCCCTCTTTAATGACAATGAAGTATCCATTCCCACGTGTTTTTTATTTTTTTGGTCCTCGTCTCCGGACTCTGGGCCAGTCCCTCCTTCCAAGGATCTTACATTCCCAGAAGGAGGAGACTCGGCGTCCCCTGTGAGCCCCGCCGAAGCCAGAACCTCACCCTCAGCTTCCTCCTCAGAGGAAGAGATGTTTTCAAGGGCTTGGAACCGGTTAGAAAGACCAACCAGAGGGGAGTCGGTTTTTCCTTCCTTAGGTACCTTGGTCAGAGCGGGAGAAGATGTTTTATCTCCCTTCTTTCTCTTCTTTTTGGTGCCGAGCTTACGCTTGTCCTCTAGCCACTGCCTATTATCCTCATCCATACTTTCATAATGGGAGGACTCTGAGGCAGTGGCACTTTCCTCCCTGTGGATCCCCCTGACCTCCTCATCCAACTCATCATCCCTCGGGGCCTCAGCAGCAAGACTGGCATCCAGGACAGGGGCCGCCCCAGTAGTACGAGACTCGCCCAGCTCCCTATCCTGTCTGCGCTTGTCTAGACGCCTTAGCTGTGCAGGCGTCTTTTTATTGCTTTTCTTCTTTGGCCCCTCAGCTCCCTCACCCCTGCTAGTCCCTTCCCCAGCAGAATCAGCCTCACGGCTTTCTCCCACCGGGGTCACGACTGCATTAGCGAAGGAGCGAGGACAACGGCTGAATGGGTGACCTAACTCACCACACAGGTGACACCTAATCTCCACACAAGATGCAGCAAGATGGCCGATATCCCCACACAATGCACACTTCTGCACAGTGCAGTTTGCGCTGAAGTGTGTGGGGTCGCCGCACTTGTGACAGAGCTTCGGTTGCCCCTGGTAGAAGACCAGGATACGATCCCTACCCAGGAAGGCAGATGATGGTATGTGGGCAACCGTACCACCTGAACGCTTAAGTTTTACCATAAACGTCCAGGCCCCTGACCAGATACCAAACTCGTCACGGTTTTTCTTTGGCATTTCTACCACCTCTCCATACCGGCCAAGCCACGTCATGATGTCATAACAAGAAAGTGACTTGTTACAAGTCATCACGGTCACTTTCTTGACTTGGTTTTGGCGAGACACCACCTGAACGGCAAAGTCTCGCCAGCCGGGCTCATTTTTTGTCAACTCATAGTTCGACCAGAAGAGCTCAAGCCCCTCCGGCCGAACAAAGCTGACATCGAAATTAGGTGTGGAATAGGGATGTATCAAGGCGTAGATGTCAATCGTACTAAAGCCCATCCTCAGCAGGAGCTCCACAACTTTAGACCTTGGAGGACACGCATCATTGCCCCTCCACTGAAGACGGACCACATTCCTACGCACACTACCCGGCCCGGCTGTTGGGAGGGACCACACTGTATCCCCCCCTCTTTGCTCTCGGAAGGCCCCGAGGCCATGCCTCTCTATCCAGAAGGATAGATCAACCTCTCGACCCTCTACTATTAGTGATCTCTCCCCCCTCTTTAGAGCCTCCAGGAGACGCCGTTGCAACATGCCGTCCCCAGAGCCCGGAGACGAGGAGGATGCCCTATTTCCCCCGGAGGTGACAGCGGCATAACTCCTGACAGGCGCTGCCACCACCGGGGGGGCAACCGGACCAGTGACCACATCCACACCATCAGCATCACCATTACCCACCTCCATAACCCCCTCACCCTCTACCAAACCAGCAACCACACCACTAGACAAAGAGTTTTCTGCATCCATACCCACCACCACATTCACTCCTGCTGGACCAGTGACAACAGGGGGTGACACTTTGGCCTCCGCATCATCAGGCACAAGGGGCTGAGTCTCCTCCACAGAACTGGAGGTGACCTCACCCCTGGTTTTTTGTGTGCCCTCCGCATCATTAGTTAATATTTTCCGCTGCTTCATGGTTGCTACCAGGCGTCGTTGATCTTTAGCTGCTGTGGGGCACCGCTGATCCTTAGCATCAGGATCTTGTTGACCAGCGGCACCAACACAAAATAGGACTTTGGGAAGACCGGAACTCCCAGCCCCGGTAACCCCCTCACACTGCCGCCGCCCCTCAACTAAGTGATCAGCGGCAACAGCATTCAGGGGCACCGAGGCTACCGGAGCTGCCCCCGACACCGGGCCGCTCCCCCCTCCCACTGAGGAGCGGACCACAGTATCGTGGCCTGATCGTATGCCCGCCGCCGGGCCGCCCTCACTGTCCAGCCTTTCGGCTGATGCACCTGCTGCTACGTCCCCGCTACTACAAGCAGAGACGGAGCTCTGCGCCTCATTACCGTGCTCTGTAATCTCCCCGCGCCTTTGCACCGGATCCACAGCAGAACCCGGGCTGGGCTGGGCAACGGGGCTTATACAGCGAGCTGACCCTGCAGCCGACTCAGGGGGTACAGGGAGGGGGGCATATACATAGCTTACCGCTTCCTGCAGCTTTGGCTTGGTGGTTTTCTTTGCCTTTTTCTTCTGGCCCCCAGGTGCCTCCTCTGGTAAATCATCACCAAGATGGAAGTTCTGAAGGCACACTGGGGACTCCAGCAGCTTGATCTCTGCCATTAGCGCCCCTCCCTGGCCGATGTCACTGTCCTCCCCAGAGCCAGCAGAACTGCGACGAGATGTCATTGTCGCCTGTCCAGCAGGGAGCTCGCTGCACGTGGCCTCTGAGTGGCTAAGAGGGCTGCCAGGTGGAGCTTTCTGCTGGTCATCCTCCTCCTCATCATCATCATCATCCACCTGGCACTCAGGCTGCAGCCCCATCTGCCTTTGCTCTCTGTTATCAGCCATTTCTCTGAATCTGTCTTCATTTATAAGCTTTTCTTTAAATGGTCCACTTTTTTCTCGAATAAATGTTTTTCTTACCTCCAGGTCATTAATTTCAAGCTTCAGAATCTTTACCTCCGCCTGGAATTGCGTCTTCCTGGGTCTGGAGGCGCCTGCAGCTTTAGCGCTTGTGCAGCGCAGCTCCTCCCGGAGCCTTCTCAAGGTCTTGCTAGCATCTTCATACTCACGAAGGTGGCTCATGACCCGGGAGGCATAGGTGGACACAGACTCCCGGGGTCTCTGCAGCGCCCAACCCTCCTCAGTGAGGTCAGCCTCACCTCCGTGAGCACTCAGCTTTCCTCCGGAAGGGCTGCCATCTTGCACGCTAGCAGGCTTCTCCTCCATGGAAGCCTTGCGGCTTCTCTGGGTCTCTGCAGACCTGGGGGGAGTAGGAGCCACATTGCTGCGACTCCTGGTGGAGCGTCTCACCCCCGAATCCTCTGATGTGCAGGCTGGTTGCTGGTTCCTTCTGCCCCCCGCCAGCCTGGTCCGGGAAGCAGAAGCCTGGGACTTGGCTCCTTCACTCATCCCAGGAAACCCACTCCCTCCCTGGGTAAGAGAGAGAGCAGGTCCCCGGGTGGAGAGATGGTGGTTCTCTGGAGCTCAGGAGCACACTGCAGGTTCAGCAGCGACCGCACCCACAATCAACACAATGAGCAGCAGCTGAGCTGCACTCACTACTCTGAAGGTGCAGTCACTGTGTACACACATTACATTACTGATCCTGAGTTACATCCTGTATTATACTCCAGAGCTGCACTCTCTATTCTGCTGGTGCAGTCACTGTGTACATACATTACATTACTGATCCTGAGTTACATCTTGTATTTTACTCCAGAGCTGCACTCACTATTCTGCTGGTGCAGTCACTGTGTACATACATTACTGATCCTGAGTTTCATCCTGTATTATTCTCCAGAGCTGTACTCACTATTCTGCTGGTGCAGTCACTGTGTACATACATTACATTACTGATCCTGAGTTACATCCTGTATTATACTCCAGAGCTGCACTCACTATTCTGCTGGTGCAGTCACTGTATACATACATTACATTACTGATCCTGAGTTACATCCTGTATTATACCCCAGAGCTGCACTCACTATTCTGCTGGTGCAGTCACTGTGTGACAGAGACTCATTATACATGAGGAGAATGTGCTGTGTCTCTGATAATTGCATTTAGTAATTGTTACTTTTCTCATTTTTTAGGGCAATGGCTTTCACCTGACGATTTGTTGCAGTAACCCGAGGACTGCGATGGCATTATCCACATTGGAGACATTACCACTACAGCGACAGCCTCTCCTCCACTTCTTCCACTGTAGAAATGAGGCCGTGGGCCTCCACAATCCATAGCAGGGACAGCAGCATTCAGCTTTCACAGCCCCTGCCTGACATTGTGCTTCATGCCACAAGTTCTCGGTCTCCTTCTTCTGACCCAAGACACCACAAAGGAGAAGGATGAATCACTACATCCGCTGCTTGCTGCTGCTCAGCCTCGTACTGGACACGGCCACCTATGGACCCAACACCAGAGCCCAGAAGAAGGGAGACATCATACTCGGTGGCCTGTTCCCCATTCATTTTGGAGTTAACTCTAAGGATGAGATCTTGGAGTCCAGACCGGAGTCCCTGGAATGTAACAGGTAATGGATGTGCGATCTCGGGGTGAAGAGTGGACATGTTTAGAGTTTATTTCTTCTGCCTTGTGTGACTGAAGACCAGGTAGGTATGTGCAGAAACTTGTACAGACTGTATGGAAGATTCTAAAACAATTATGGCAAATTTCAGCATTTCCTGGTAAAACCCTTGTTGGCAAGCCCAGCAGTCAGATGGTTCCTCTAGTTGATGATGAGGTTTGCGCACTTGTCAGGAGGAATTTTGCTCCACTCCTCTTTGCAGATCATCTCTAAATTATTAAGATTTTGAGGCCGTCGCTTGGTAACTCGGAGCTTCACCTCCCTCCATAAGTTTTCTATGGGATGAAGGTCTGGAGACTGGCTAGGCCACTCCATGACCTTAATGTGCTTCTTTTTGAGCCACTCCTTTGTTGCCTTGGCTGTATGTTTTGGGTCATTGTCTTGCTGGAAGACTCAGCCATGACCCATTTTTAATGTCCTGGCGGAGGGAAGGAGGTTGTCACTCAGGATTTTACGGTACATGGCTCCATCCATTGTCCCATTGATGCGGTGAAGTAGTCCTGTGCCCTTAGCAGAGAAACACCCCCAAAACATGTTTCCACCTCCATGCCTGACAGTGGGGATGGTGTTCTTTAGGTCATAGGCAGAATTTCTCTTCCTCCAAACACGGTGAGTTGAGTTAATGCCAAAGACCTCAATTTTTGTCTCATCTGACCACAGCACCTTCTCCGAATCACTCACAGAATCATCCAGGTGTTCATTGGTAAAATTTAGATGGGCCGCACATGTGCCTTCTTGAACAGGGGGACCTTGCGGGCACTGCAGGATTTTAAACCCTTACAGTGTAATGTGTTACCAATGGTTTCTTGGTGACTGTGGTTCCAGCTGCCTTTGGATCATTAACAAGTCCCCCCCCGTGTAGTTTTAGGCCGATCTCTCACCTTCCTCATGACCAAGCATACCCCACGAGGTGAGAATTTGAATGATGCCCCAGATCGATGTCGATTGACAGTCATTTTGTATTTCTCCTATTTTCTTACTATTGCACCAACAGTTGTCTCCTTCTCTCCCGGCGTCTTATGATTTTGTAGCCCATTCCAGCTTTGTGCAGGTCTATGGTCTTGTCCCTGACGTCCTTATAAAGCTCTTTGGTCTTGCCCATGTTGTAGAGGTTAGAGTCTCACTGATTAATTGAGTCTGTGGACAGGAGTCTTTTATGAAGGTGACTATGTGAGACAGCTGTCATTAATGCAGGTAACGAGTTGATTAGGAGCGTCTGACTGGTCTGTAGCAGCCAGAACTCTCAATGGTTGATAGGGGATCAAATACTTATTTCTCACTGCAAAATGCAAATAAATTTATATAATTTATACAATGTGATTTTCTGGATTTTATTTTTGATATTCTGTCTCTCAATGTTAAAATTAACCGACCCTTAAAATTATACACTGTTCATGTCTTTGTCAGTCGGCAAACTTACAAAATCAGCAAGGGATCAAATACTTATTTCCCTCACTGTATGTTCCATTTCACATTTTCTTCCAGCTCCGACATGTGAATGCTTTACAGTGATTACAATGATTTGTCACTGGAAAGAGAAGAGGTGAGCTGTGATATCATCTATTGTGAATGGTGGATCCTGAGTTATCTACTGTATATAGAGGTGTTATCAGTCATTGTACAGGAGGAGGAGGTGAGCTGTGATATCATCTATTGTGAATGGTGGATCCTGTGTTATCTACTGTATATAGAGGTGTTACCAGTCATTGTACAGGAGGAGGAGGAGGTGAGCTGTGACCTCACCTATTGTGAATGGTGGATCCTGTGTTATCTACTGTATATAGAGGTGTTATCAGTCATTGTACAGGAGGAGGAGATGAGCTGTGGCGTCACCTGTTGTGAATGGTGGATTCTGTGTTATCTCCTGTATATAGAGGTGTTATCAGTCATTGTACAGGAGGAGGAGGAGGAGGTGAGCTGTGACGTCACCTTATTGTGAATGGTGGATCCTGTGTTATCTACTGTATATAGAGGTGTTATCAGTCATTGTACAGGTGGAGGAGGTGAGCTGTGACATCACCTATTGTGAATGGTGGATCCTGTGTTATCTACTGTATATAGAGGTGTTATCAGTCATTGTACAGGAGGAGGAGGTGAGCTGTGACGTCACCTGTTGTGAATGGTGGATTCTGTGTTATCTCCTGTATATAGAGGTGTTATCAGTCATTGTACAGGAGGAGGAGGTGAGCTGTGACATCACCTATTGTGAATGGTGGATCCTGTGTTATCTACTGTATATAAAGGTGTTATCAGTCATTGTACATGAGGAGGAGGTGAGCTGTGACATCACCTATAGTGAATGATGGATCCTGTGTTATCTACTGTATATAGAGGTGTTATCAGTCATTGTACAGGAGGGAGGAGAAGGTGAGCTGTGACATCACCTATTGTGAATGTTGGATCCTGTGTTATTACTGTATATAGAGGTGTTATTAGTCATTGTACAGGAGGAGGAGGTGAGCTGTGACATCACCTATAGTGAATGGTGGATCCTGTGTTATCTACTGTATATAGAGGTGTTATCAGTCATTGTACAGGAGGAGGAGGTGAGCTGTGACGTCACCTGTTGTGAATGGTGGATTCTGTGTCATCTCCTGTATATAGAGGTGTTATCAGTCATTGTACAGGAGGAGAAGGTGAGCTGTGACATCACCTATTGTGAATGGTGGATCCTGTGTTATCTACTGTATATAGAGATGTTATTCGTCATTGTACAGTAGGAGGTGAGCTGTGACATCACCTATTGTGAATGGTGGATCCTGTGTTATCTCCTGTAAATAGAGGTGTTATCAGTCATTGTACAGGAGGAGGAGGTGAGCTGTGACATCACCTATTGTGAATGGTGGATCCTGTGTTACCTACTGTATATAGAGGTGTTATCAGTCATTGTACAGGAGGAGGTGAGCTGTGACATTACCTATTGTGAATGATGGATCCTGTGTTATCTACTGTATATAGAGGTGTTATCAGTCATTGTACAGGAGGAGGAGGAGGTGAGGTGTGACATCACCTATTATGAATGGTGGATCCTGTGTTATCTACTGTATATAAAGGTGTTATCAGTCATTGTACAGGAGGAGGAGGTAAGCTGTGACATCAACTATTGTGAATGGTGGATCCTGTGTTATCTACTATATATAGAGGTGTTATCAGTCATTGTACAGGAGGAGGAGGTGAGCTGTGACGTTACCTGTTGTGAATGGTGGATTCTGTGTTATCTACTGTATATAGAGGTGTTATCAGTCATTGTACAGGAGGAGGAGGTGAGCTGTGACATCACCTATTGTGAATGGTGGATCCTGTGTTATCTACTGTATATAGAGGTGTTATCAGTCATTGTACAGGAAGAGGAGGAGGTGAGCTGTGACATCACCTATTATGAATGGTGGATCCTGTGTTATCTACTGTATATAAAGGTGTTATCAGTCATTGTACAGGAGGAGGAGGTAAGCTGTGACATCAACTATTGTGAATGGTGGATCCTGTGTTATCTACTATATATAGAGGTGTTATCAGTCATTGTACTGGAGGAGGAGGTGAGCTGTGACATCACCTATTGTGAATGGTGGATCCTGTGTCATCTACTGTATATAGAGGTGTTATCAGTCATTGTACAGGAGGAGGAGGTGAGCTGTGACATCCCCTATTGTGAATGGTGGATCCTGTGTTATCTTCTGTATATAGAGGTGTTATCAGACATTGTACAGAAGGAGGAGGTGAGCTGTGACATCACCTATTGTGAATGGTGGATCCTGTGTTATCTACTATATATAGAGGTGTTATCAGTCATTGTACAGGAGGAGGAGGTGAGCTGTGACATCACCTATTGTGAATGGTGGATCCTGTGTTATCTACTAGTATAGAGGTGTTATCAGTCATTGTACAGGAGGAGGAGGTGAGCTGTGACATCACCTATTGTGAATGGTGGATCCTGTGTTATCTTCTGTATATAGAGGTGTTATCAGACATTGTACAGGAGGAGGAGGTAAGCTGTGACATCAACTATTGTGAATGGTGGATCCTGTGTTATCTACTGTATATAAAGGTGTTATCAGTCATTGTACAGGAGGAGGAGGTAAGCTGTGACATCAACTATTGTGAATGGTGGATCCTGTGTTATCTACTATATATAGAGGTGTTATCAGTCATTGTACT
Source organism: Ranitomeya imitator (assembly GCF_032444005.1). Classification (NCBI taxonomy): domain Eukaryota; kingdom Metazoa; phylum Chordata; class Amphibia; order Anura; family Dendrobatidae; genus Ranitomeya; species Ranitomeya imitator. The sequence goes on along the minus strand of NC_091284.1, from coordinate 14,463,655 downwards.
GGAGGAGGAGGTGAGCTGTGACATCACCTATTGTGAATGGTGGATCCTGTGTCATCTACTGTATATAGAGGTGTTATCAGTCATTGTACAGGAGGAGGAGGTGAGCTGTGACATCCCCTATTGTGAATGGTGGATCCTGTGTTATCTTCTGTATATAGAGGTGTTATCAGACATTGTACAGAAGGAGGAGGTGAGCTGTGACATCACCTATTGTGAATGGTGGATCCTGTGTTATCTACTATATATAGAGGTGTTATCAGTCATTGTACAGGAGGAGGAGGTGAGCTGTGACATCACCTATTGTGAATGGTGGATCCTGTGTTATCTACTAGTATAGAGGTGTTATCAGTCATTGTACAGGAGGAGGAGGTGAGCTGTGACATCACCTATTGTGAATGGTGGATCCTGTGTTATCTTCTGTATATAGAGGTGTTATCAGACATTGTACAGGAGGAGGAGGTAAGCTGTGACATCAACTATTGTGAATGGTGGATCCTGTGTTATCTACTGTATATAAAGGTGTTATCAGTCATTGTACAGGAGGAGGAGGTAAGCTGTGACATCAACTATTGTGAATGGTGGATCCTGTGTTATCTACTATATATAGAGGTGTTATCAGTCATTGTACAGGAGGAGGAGGTGAGCTGTGACGTTACCTGTTGTGAATGGTGGATTCTGTGTTATCTACTGTATATAGAGGTGTTATCAGTCATTGTACAGGAGGAGGAGGTGAGCTGTGACATCACCTATTGTGAATGGTGGATCCTGTGTTATCTACTGTATATAGAGGTGTTATCAGTCATTGTACAGGAAGAGGAGGAGGTGAGCTGTGACATCACCTATTATGAATGGTGGATCCTGTGTTATCTACTGTATATAAAGGTGTTATCAGTCATTGTACAGGAGGAGGAGGTAAGCTGTGACATCAACTATTGTGAATGGTGGATCCTGTGTTATCTACTATATATAGAGGTGTTATCAGTCATTGTACTGGAGGAGGAGGTGAGCTGTGACATCACCTATTGTGAATGGTGGATCCTGTGTCATCTACTGTATATAGAGGTGTTATCAGTCATTGTACAGGAGGAGGAGGTGAGCTGTGACATCCCCTATTGTGAATGGTGGATCCTGTGTTATCTTCTGTATATAGAGGTGTTATCAGACATTGTACAGGAGGAGGAGGTGAGCTGTGACATCACCTATTGTGAATGGTGGATCCTGTGTTATCTACTATATATAGAGGTGTTATCAGTCATTGTACAGGAGGAGGAGGTGAGCTGTGACATCACCTATTGTGAATGGTGGATCCTGTGTTATCTACTAGTATAGAGGTGTTATCAGTCATTGTACAGGAGGAGGAGGTGAGCTGTGACATCACCTATTGTGAATGGTGGATCCTGTGTTATCTTCTGTATATAGAGGTGTTATCAGACATTGTACAGGAGGAGGAGGTGAGCTGTGACATCACCTATTGTGAATGGTGGATCCTGTGTTATCTACTATATATAGAGGTGTTATCAGTCATTGTACAGGAGGAGGAGGTGAGCTGTGACATCACCTATTGTGAATGGTGGATCCTGTGTTATCTACTAGTATAGAGGTGTTATCAGTCATTGTACAGGAGGAGGAGGTAAGCTGTGACATCAACTATTGTGAATGGTGGATCCTGTGTTATCTACTATATATAGAGGTGTTATCAGTCATTGTACAGGAGGAGGAGGTGAGCTGTGACGTTACCTGTTGTGAATGGTGGATTCTGTGTTATCTACTGTATATAGAGGTGTTATCAGTCATTGTACAGGAGGAGGAGGTGAGCTGTGACATCACCTATTGTGAATGGTGGATCCTGTGTTATCTACTGTATATAGAGGTGTTATCAGTCATTGTACAGGAAGAGGAGGAGGTGAGCTGTGACATCACCTATTATGAATGGTGGATCCTGTGTTATCTACTGTATATAAAGGTGTTATCAGTCATTGTACAGGAGGAGGAGGTAAGCTGTGACATCAACTATTGTGAATGGTGGATTCTGTGTTATCTACTATATATAGAGGTGTTATCAGTCATTGTACTGGAGGAGGAGGTGAGCTGTGACATCACCTATTGTGAATGGTGGATCCTGTGTCATCTACTGTATATAGAGGTGTTATCAGTCATTGTACAGGAGGAGGAGGTGAGCTGTGACATCCCCTATTGTGAATGGTGGATCCTGTGTTATCTTCTGTATATAGAGGTGTTATCAGACATTGTACAGGAGGAGGAGGTGAGCTGTGACATCACCTATTGTGAATGGTGGATCCTGTGTTATCTACTATATATAGAGGTGTTATCAGTCATTGTACAGGAGGAGGAGGTGAGCTGTGACATCACCTATTGTGAATGGTGGATCCTGTGTTATCTACTAGTATAGAGGTGTTATCAGTCATTGTACAGGAGGAGGAGGTGAGCTGTGACATCACCTATTGTGAATGGTGGATCCTGTGTTATCTTCTGTATATAGAGGTGTTATCAGACATTGTACAGGAGGAGGAGGTGAGCTGTGACATCACCTATTGTGAATGGTGGATCCTGTGTTATCTACTATATATAGAGGTGTTATCAGTCATTGTACAGGAGGAGGAGGTGAGCTGTGACATCACCTATTGTGAATGGTGGATCCTGTGTTATCTACTAGTATAGAGGTGTTATCAGTCATTTTACAGGAGGAGGAGGTGAGCTGTGACATCACCTATTGTGAATGGTGGATCCTGTGTTATCTACTGTATATAGAGGTGTTATCAGTCATTGTACAGGAGGAGGAGGTGAGCTGTGACATCACCTATTGTGAATGGTGGATCTTGTGTTATCTACTAGTATAGAGGTGTTATCAGTCATTGTACAGGAGGAGGAGGTGAGCTGTGATATCACCTATTGTGAATGGTGGATCCTGTGTTATCTACTGTATATAGAGGTGTTATCAGTCATTGTACAGGAGGAGGAGGTGAGCTGTGACGTCACCTATTTTGAATGGTGGATCCTGTGTTATCTACTGTATATAGAGGTGTTATCAGTCATTGTACAGGAGGAGGAGGTGAGCTGTGACATCACCTATTGTGAATGGTGGATCCTGTGTTATCTACTATATATAGAGGTGTTATCAGTCATTGTACAGGAGGGGGAGGTGAGCTGTGACATCACCTATTGTGAATGGTGGATCCTGTGTTATCTACTATATATAGAGGTGTTATCAGTCATTGTACAGGAGGAGGAGGTGAGCTGTGACATCACCTATTGTGAATGGTGGATCCTGTGTTATCTACTGTATATAGAGGTGTTATCAGTCATTGTACAGGAGGAGGAGGTGAGCTGTGACATCACCTATTGTAAACGGTGGATTCTGTGTATCTACTGTATATAGAGGTGTTATCAGTCATTGTACAGGGGGAGGAGGTGAGCTGCGACATCACCTATTGTGAATGGTAGATACTACTTTTTGTATTATACATTATATATACTGTAGAGGTGTTACCTTTCATTGGACTTGTGAAACTGTTGATCAGTCTTCTCTACAAAACAATAAGTTTGAGTCTGCAATAAGGGCTCTAGATGGTGAGATTTTTTATTAATATATAGATAGTGATAGGAAAAATAAAAAAAAGTTTATCAAACATTTGTTTAACATAAAAAAACTAATTAAAACAATTGATGATTTTCTGTTGATACCTTCCCTTTATGAGCTCTGTGGTTTGGCTTTTGACCAAGCGTTGGGCAGCCAGTCCTCATTGCCAGTGGTTGATCTCTCCAACTGTTTTGACACTATGTCCATGGTGCTCTGCCCATTATGCTCTCTCCACGATACTCTGTCCAGGAAACTCTGCCCATGTTACTCTATCATTGATTCTCTGTCGATGGCGCTCTGTCCAGGATACTGTGCCCAGGATACTCTGTCCATGGTCCTCTGTCCAGGATACTGTGCCCAGGATACTCTGTCCATGGTCCTCTGTCCAGGATACTGTGCCCAGGATACTCTGTCCATGGTCCTCTGTCCAGGATACTGTGCCCAGGATACTCTGTCCATGGTCCTCTGTCCAGGATACTGTGCCCAGGATACTCTGTCCATGGTCCTCTGTCCAGAATACTGTGCCCAGGATACTCTGTCCATGGTCCTCTCTCCAGGATACTGTGCCCAGGATACTCTGTCCATGGTCCTCTGTCCAGGATACTGTGCCCAGGATACTCTGTCCATGGTCCTCTGTCCAGGATACTGTGCCCAGGATACTCTGTCCATGGTCCTCTGTCCAGGATACTGTGCCCAGGATACTCTGTCCATGGTCCTCTGTCCAGGATACTGTGCCCAGGATACTCTGTCCATGGTCCTCTGTCCAGGATACTGTGCCCAGGATACTCTGTCCATGGTCCTCTGTCCAGGATACTGTGCCCAGGATACTCTGTCCATGGTCCTCTGTCCAGGATACTGTGCCCAGGATACTCTGTCCATGGTCCTCTCTCCAGGATACTGTGCCCAGGATACTCTGTCCATGGTCCTCTGTCCAGGATACTGTGCCCAGGATACTCTGTCCATGGTCCTCTGTCCAGGATACTGTGCCCAGGATACTCTGTCCATGGTCCTCTGTCCAGGATACTGTGCCCAGGATACTCTGTCCATGGTCCTCTCTCCAGGATACTGTGCCCAGGATACTCTGTCCATGGTCCTCTGTCCAGGATACTGTGCCCAGGATACTCTGTCCATGGTCCTCTCTCCAGGATACTGTGCCCAGGATACTCTGTCCATGGTCCTCTGTCCAGGATACTGTGCCCAGGATACTCTGTCCATGGTCCTCTGTCCATGATACTCTGCCCATGGTGCTCTGTCCATGATACTCTGCCCATGATACTTTGCCCATGGTGATCTGCCCATGATACTCTGTCCATGGTGATCTGCCCATGATACTCTGCCTATGGTGCTCTGCCCATGGTTCCCCTAGATTACCGACTAGACTGACTAGACTCACAGCCCTCTGACTTGGCTCTTATGGCCCAACATTAGTAGCGTACACTGGGGCCTCACCACAAAGGCTTCTTTGACAGTGCCTTGATCCTGGACGATCCTACCATATCTGGAGTGTTTGATTGGTTGTAGTATTAGTGGAGTATCAGAGGCAGACATGAAAAACAGAGGGCCCCAGTGCAGGAACATTATAAGGGGCCCTGTATAGTAACATTAGCATGTGGAGTTTATTGCATGCGTTCACTTAATTGCTTCTTTATATAGTTGTGATTTATACAGTAGCTGTGCCCATTAGTCATGTGCCATAGTCACATGACCGCATTGGCCAATCACTTAGGTGCTGATAGAACCTTGTCACATGACTGAGAGAAGTGTCGCCACTCAGAATGATACATCACTGCGTATTGTTTTCGGATTTACAGTACAGTAATAGTTTTATCAACCTATAGATAAGTGTTTTCTTTTAAATACATTGAGCACTCATGTTAATCATAGAAAATCCCTTTAATTTTGAATACTTGATGGTTGAGGCCAACAAACCTATCATGACTTCATAAATGCCAACTGACCTGGCTTTGGAAACAGTTCTGGAAAATTTGCACCAAAAAGGCAGATTGTACATACACCCTAGCCCCAATTGGTCTTTCAAGGTAGGATTTGTCTTGCTCCTGTTAGGGACCGTGGTCAGGACAATATCTCCTTGAAATTGCCAGTGTTGATGCTGGACTTATTATGGGCGCTCTGCACCATCGGGCTATTTACACTCATTATAATATCTGCGGATGATAATTGTCAGACAGAAATAAAACCATTTAGGAAACAAGTCATGGATGTGTGTTATGGAGCCGTTTCCTCCTCGGCTGCACATCAAGCGCAGATGTCCAGGGATCAAAGCTGGTTGGGTCTTAGTGACGGTTCCCGCGCTAACATTTGTCCTTGAAAACCCTAGAAAATGGGGGTGAGTAACACTAGGTATAATAGATATTAACATGCAGCCCCCTGGGCTATAGAGAGGCACACAGTGAAGCATGTGGGAAGTTCAAGCTAGGAGTGCTGTTGGTGCACATAGGAATCGGTGAGAAAAGATGAGTACAAAGTTCTATTTTTTTTAGCTTAACCCTTTCCCATCCCAAAAGAATTAAAAAAGGCCACCATTGGAAGCCCAAAAAATCAGCAATTTGGTGGAATTTGAATTTTGGTGGTAATCTGTAGCGAAATTGAGTCACTATGACCCGTGCCAGTACATGAAGGGGATTGCCACAACAAAAGGTGACTGGTGTCTGAGTGTGAGAGACTGTCAAGGGTGTTCTACAAGAATGTCCAAAGTTGAAGACACAAAAGAGCACAGTGAGGTCAAAAATAATCTGTTGTAAAAAAAATCATAGTAATAAGCAAATGCTAGTCAAAAGATGTAAAAAAAAACCAGGGTATTTAGTTGATACGTTTTTTTGCAAAAAAAAAATGTATACTAAGCTGCTCCACCAATCGTCAAGGTATACCCTTATAGAGCAGTCCTATCTGATGTATATACAGCTTAAATGCAAATGACCCACAGAGGAGTGATGGATTCCCCAGTCTTGTAGAAACAAGAGAACAATTATAGGCCCTTTTGACTAGCACTTGCTTATTACTGTGATTTTTTTTACAACAGAGTATTTTTGACCTCACTGTGCTCTTTTGTATCTTCAAGTTCTTTGGTGGTGTGAACGTGTTCCTACAGACTTGTTCGATGTGCAAGTAGCCCATGTGTTTTTGGTTCTAAGAATGTCCAAAGTGCAGACCAACTATTGCAGGGCATTGCTTCCATAAAGAGGTACTCCAGACATTTACATCCAGCAGTGTTGGTGTGTACTGCAAAGAAATTGACACAAAGACTGACAGAAGGATGGAAGTGCTGATGAGGAAATTGCCAGCAGATGATTGCAAGTGTTTACCTCTGATCATCTACACCTGTTGTTGCCTCATGTGAAACTGTAACCATAAAGCTTATTGCCTCCATGTGAATTAAAGGGAACCCAAATCATGATCCTCATGAATCAGAAGCTGGCTGCATGGTTGCAGAGAGGAGTATTCGTCTCTGAAATTGTCTGGCCTTTTACAGAACATATAGTTTGGGGGATTCAGCTGGGGGCCATAGACAGAGGGAAGACTAGTCTGGCGCCACCCACAGCCGTCTCGCTTGTCGAAGACCTGACAATTGCCACGACTCCTCCACTCAGTGAATAATTGCTCTGCTGTTCTATGGAAACTTGCCTTGCTGAGTTGTCTGTGTCTTGATTGACAGCTTGTCCAATCCTGTGATGGGCTTGCTGGGCTGTCGGTGCTTTGATTGACAGCTCAGGTGTTCAATCTGAGACAGGGAGGTAAGGGACTTTCTCCAGGTGTTCTGTGTTCTGGTGATCACATAGCTTTACCTGAGCTGTCTGCCCCTGATCCCTGTCAGATGTAGTTTGTGCTTCTTGGTGGGTGTTAGCCTGATTCTGTTGCTCTGAGTTCTGATCTTCTGCTGCCAGACCATTTGGACCGTGTTCTGACCACCCCTTTGTCTAGTCCTTCGGTTTTTGATCCACTAAGTCTTGTTATTGACCCTGGACTGTGACCTGACATACGATTTCGTCTTTTACCTTGGCTATCTACGTACTCTCTTGGTATTGACCCGGAAAGTCTGACTCTTCTGCCTCACAGTGTGTCCGTGATTAGTGACTAGTGTCACATCAATCACCTGGAGCGACGCTGGCAAAAAAACCTGAGCAGGGATGCCGCCGGACTAGTCTTGTGTCTGACTATGGTCCCAGCTGGATCTTGCAGGTAATGATTTGGGCAGTATGAATCAGCTGACAGGTTCCTTTTAAGTTGTTGGACTGTCTACCTTGTACAGTTCTATACTTCTGCCTGAGTAAGGAACTATTCTGCCACCATGGACCACACCATGTGTGTGATATATAAAAGGTGACATGGGTAAGCACGGGGTCAATGCCAGTAGCTCACATTCCCTGGTAAGGTGCATGAGAGCATAAAAGGAAGTGTTCATAGGGGAATGCCAACCTTTATCACTTATATAATGGTGCTCGGAGCCACACACATCAAAACGAACCAACGCCCTTACAAGTTGATGAAACTTTAACTAATAATAGTGCTATAATTAGCTATTAAGTAGAACGTTGCCCGAACCTCAAACAAATATTTATTTTTGCTTATTTCTCACGATTGCTTTGTCCCACTTTTTCTCTTTATTTGCAGATACAACTTCCGTGGTTTCCGCTGGTTACAAGCCATGATATTCGCGATTGAAGAAATTAACAACTCCACCACCCTGCTACCTAATATCACATTGGGATACAGGATCTTTGACACTTGTAATACCGTATCCAAGGCACTGGAGGCTACACTTAGTTTCGTGGCTCAAAACAAGATCGACTCTCTGAATCTGGATGACTTCTGTAATTGTTCAGAACATATGCCGTCCACGATCGCCGTAGTGGGAGCCACCGGTTCTGGAATATCTACTGCAGTAGCCAATCTGCTAGGACTTTTCCATATACCTCAGGTAAGAACAGAAAGGGGGATTCGATGCATTAAGTCAATGATCAAAGAAGATGTGAAAGTTCAGACAAAAAGTTGGAAAATACAAATAGTTCACAACCAACAAATTTACATACAGTGGTGGGAAAAGTGTTTGCCCCTTCCTGATTTCCTATTCTTTTGCGTGTTTGTCACACTTTGTTTCACATCACCAAACAAATGTAAATATCAGTCAAAGATAACACAAGTAATGACAAAATGCAGTTTATAAATGAAAGTCATTATGATTAAGGGAGAAAGAAGTCCAAACCTGCATGACCAAATGTGAATAAGTGAATGCCCTCCTTAAAACATAAATTGTGGTTTATCACACCTTTGGGAAGCTGAGTTCATATTCCCTAGCCACACCGAGGCCTGATTACTGCTACACCTTTTCTCAATCAAGAAATCAAGCAAATAGGACATGCCTGACAAAGTGACGTAGACCAAAAGCTAGACATCATGCCGCGATTCAAAGAAATTCTGGAACAAAAGAGAAACAAAGTAATTTAGATCCATCAGGAAAAGGTTCTAAAGCCATTTCTCGAGCTTTGGGACTCCAGCGAACCACAGTGAGAGCCATTATTCACAAATGGCGAAAACATGGAACATTGGTCAACCTTCTCAGGAGTGGCCAGCCGACCAAATCACCCCAAGAGTGCAGCAATGACTCAACTAAGAGGTCACAAAAGACTCCACAACAATATCCAAAGAACCCCAGACCTCACTTGCCTCAGATAAGGTCAGTGTTCATGACTCCATCATAAGAAAGAGACTGGGCAAAAAAAGTCCTGCATGGCAGAGTTCCAAGATGAAAACCACTACTGAGCAATAAGAGCATAATTCTCATCTCCGTTTTGCCTAAAAACATCTTGATGATCCCCAAGACTTTTGGGCGAATACTCTGTCAGCTGATGAGATAAAAGTTCAAATTTTTGGATGGTGTATGTCCCATTATATCTGGCGTACAAGTTTCACAGCTTTTGAGAAAAGGAACATCATACCAACAATTAAATATGGTGGTGGTAGTGTGATGGTCTGGAGCTGTTTATCTGCTTCAGGACCAGGAACACTTGGAGTAGAACCATCTCATGGCGGATCACAAGGAAATGGACAGCATGTGACTTAAATATGAGGGTCTGAGCAAAGGGTCTGAAGACTTATGACCATGTGATATTTCAGTTTGACTTTTTTACTAAATTTGCAAAAATTACTACATTTCTGTTTTTTTTTCAGTCAAGATGGGGTGCAGAGTGCACAGTAACGTTAAATATAAATACCTTTTGTAATTTACCAAATTGCTGCAATTAAACAAACAGTGAAAAATTTAAAGGGGTCTGAATACTTTCTGTACCCACTGTATTTCTATCCAGCTGTCATTCTCGTGTTAGGAGAGCTTCCCGCCAGTCCGTGCATTGTGGTCCAAATTATATGGCTGTCTGATTGCGCCCTTAGTCCAACTGTCACTAACAATTTTCAGATCAGCAGTGGTCTGACTCTCTGGACTCTCAGAGTTAAATATCTTTAGGCTGGACCATAAATATTCGTAGAGTGCTGATCAGACTTTCGACACTATTGGACTTCAAAACTAATAGCCTATTGTTATGACAAATCGTAAATCTTAGATTGGCGGTGAGTTGAGTGTCTGCACCCTCAGATTTTAAAACTAAAAAACTAGGATTGACAGTCAGTATTTTGGTATTGATCGGACTCTCTGCACTCTTAGAATTTAAAATTGATGGTTTGCCATTAGATAGATCGCCAATATCAGATCGGTGTTGATTTGACTCTTTGCACTCTCGGACTTTAAAAATTGATGGCATATCATTAGGTTAATTTATTCATTATGTTATTGATTGCAGATTATTAGGGTTCTGACTCTCTGGACTCATGATGAATTGTTAGACTACCATAGATCACCAATGTTAAATCAATGGCATAGTTATCAACATTGGTTTCAATAGAATAGGTATGTTTAAGTCCCACCACCAGATGGAAATGGTATATGGACGTCACCATTCATTGTCAGAGTTTGCATAAACCTTGCCCATTTTCAGCCCAGCACAGCCACAACTTGGTCTCGGAAAATCATTACCGAGAAACGTCTGTACTGTTGGCAACTATGTGACAAAGTTCTGACTTGCGCATCAATTTTGATGATCGATGGTCCTGTATCATTAGGAGAGACCATTATTTTCAGGTAGGTCATTGATTTCAGAATAGTGGGGGTCCCCTTCTTCGCCACATCCCCTTCATTGTGTTCCAGGCACAACTCTGCCCGGGTGGAAGAGCCTGTACCTTGTATTGCAGCTCACTAGGACTTATTTCTTGAGCTTTAACACTCGGCACAGTGCCTGATCGGTACAAATGATGTGCAGCAACCTGTGGCCCCTTTGATCATCTGACCAATTCTTGGATTACTACCATTCTAATACTGAAAATATAGGCCTTCAGCTCCAAGGATGCCAGGAGTTTGATTTCCACCAGTCTGCCTTTATTATGAGTCTTCCTGATCATAAGACTTGGAATTACTATATTGGCTCACAGATACAAATGCAGAACACCGGGAGAGAAAAGTCTTCATAAAGCTATGCTATACCTTTGCCACAAACCGAAGGTTTAAGCTCCTACGGCCGACGGCAGCCATTATTGTCTGCCGGCTTTCGGACACGATCTCATAAATCGGCTTTTGCAGACTTTGCAAACAGTAATATCGTTAACCACAAACCACAATGTAATCAGGATTTTGGGGTCCCAATGGTCACCGTGACAGCCAGGAGCCTAACAAAACCCCCAAGGTCTGCCATTTTATAACTGCTTTTAGTCCCTAGACACAGATCTTAGTACCTACTGTAGTCCACTACCAGTGTATTAAACAGGTGATGGCACGTTAATTCTACCCCTCAGTCACTCCAGTATATATATATATATATATATATATATATATATACACACACACACACTAGATGGTGGCCCGATTCTAACGCATCGAGTATTCTAGAATATCTATGTATGTATGTATATAGCAGCCACATAGTATATAACACTGCCCACGTAGTATACAGCAGCCACGCAGTATATAACACAGCCCACATAGTATATAACACAGGCCACGCAGTATATAACACAGCCCATGCAGTATATAACTGCCCACATAGTATATAACACAGGCCACGCAGTATATAACACAGCCCACGCTGTTGTGCATTCTGTGGCCAAGCTCCCTCCTGTGGTCATGAGTGGTAGTGCGGCTGGTTCTGTTTATGAGCTTCCTTTGGTGGATGAGAGTGGTACTGCGGCTTCTGAGTTTCCTTCCTCAGGGGATGAGGTTAAGTCGTTAGGTGCTGCTCTATTTAACTCCACCTGGTGCTTTGATCCTGGCCTCCAGTCAATGTTCTAGTATTGGTCTTGCTTCCTCCTGGATCGTTCCTGTGGCCTCTTAATCCTGCATAAGCTAAGTTCTGCGTGTGTTATTTTTTGCTATATTTTCTGTCCAGCTTGCTATATTGGTTTTTCTTGCTTGCTGGAAGCCCTGAGACGCAGAGGGAGCACCTCCGTACCGTTAGTCGGTGCGGAGGGTCTTTTTGCCCCTCTGCGTGGTTGTTTGTAGGTTTTTGTGTTGACCGCAAAGCTATCTTTCCTATCCTATTCACTAAGTCGGGCCTCACTTTGCTAAATCTATTTCATCTCTGTGTTTGTATTTCATCTTTACTCACAGTCATTATATGTGGGGGGCTGCCTTTTCCTTTGGGGAATTTCTCTGAGGCAAGGTAGGCTTATTTTTCTATCTCAGGGCTAGTTAGTTTCTCAGGCTGTGCCGAGTTGCATAGGGAGCGTTAGGCGCAATCCACGGCTACCTCTAGTGTGGTGTGTTAGGATTAGGGATTGCGGTCAGCAGAGTTCCCACGTCTCAGAGCTCGTCTTTTGTTTTTGGTAATTGTCAGGTCACTTTGTGTGCTCTGTACCTCTATGTCCATTGTGGTTCTGAATTACCTGATCATAACAGTACTGGAGGCCCAAAGTACTAATGCTTCTCAATAGAGGGAAAAGAGAAGTTCTGAGACCATTTTTTTTTCTTTGCACTGTGTTCTGTCTCTCTTTTCCCCTTTACATCAGGGTGGTTCAGAACACAGGTATGGACATGGACATTCAAGGTCTGTTCTCTTTGATGGATAATCTCGCTATAAATGTACAGAATATTCAAGATTTAGTGGTTCAGAATCCTATTTTGGAACCTAAGATTCCTATTCCTGAGTTATTTTCTGGCGATAGAGCAAAGTTTTTGAATTTTAAAAATAATTGTAAACTATTTCTGGCTCTGAAACCCCGCTCCTCTGGTGATCCAGTTCAACAAGTTAAGATCATTATTTCTTTATTACGTGGCGACCCTCAAGACTGGGCATTTTCCCTTGCGCCAGGAGATCCTGCATTATGTAATATTGATGCGTTTTTTCTGGCGCTCGGATTGCTGTACGACGAACCCAATTCAGTGGATCAGGCAGAGAAAAATTTACTGGCTCTGTGTCAGGGTCAGGATGAGATAGAGATTTATTGTCAGAAGTTTAGAAAGTGGTCCGTGCTCACTCAATGGAATAACTGTGCGCTGGCAGCTATTTTCAGAAAGGGTCTCTCTGAAGACCTTAAAGATGTCATGGTGGGATTTCCTATGCCTGCTGGTCTGAATGAGTCTATGTCTTTGGCCATTCAGATCGGTCGACGCTTGCGCGAGCGTAAATCTTTGCACCATTTTATCTGAGCATGAACCTGAGCCTATGCAGTGCGATAGGACTTTGACCAGAGCTGAAAGGCAGGAACACAGACGTCAGAATGGGCTGTGTTTCTACTGTGGTGATTCCACTCATGCTATCTCTGATTGTCCTAAGCGCACTAAGCGGTTCGCTAGGTCTGCCACCATTGGTACGGTACAGTCGAAATTTCTTTTGTCCGTTACTTTGATCTGCTCTTTGTCTTCCTATTCTGTCATGGCATTTGTGGATTCAGGCGCTGCCCAGAATTTGATGGACTTGGAGTATGCTAGGCGCTGTGGGTTTGTCTTGGAGCCCTTGCAGTGTCCTATTCCATTGAGAGGAATTGATGCTACGCCTTTGGCCAAGAATAAGCCTCAGTATTGGACCCAGCTGACCATGTGCATGGCTCCTGCGCACCGGGAGGATATTCGCTTTCTGGTGTTGCATAATCTGCATGATGTGGTCGTGTTGGGGTTGCCATGGCTACAAGTCCATAACCCAGTATTAGATTGGAAATCAATGTCTGTGTCCACCTGGGGTTGTCAGGGGGTACATGGTGATGTTCCATTTCTGTCTATCTCATCATCCACCCCTTCTGAGGTCCCAGAGTTCTTGTCTGATTACCGGGATGTATTCGATGAGCCCAAGTCCGATACCCTACCTCCGCATAGGGATTGTGATTGTGCTATCGATTTGATTCCTGGTAGTAAGTTTCCTAAGGGTCGACTGTTTAATTTGTCTGTACCTGAGCACGCCGCTATGCGGAGTTACGTGAAGGAGTCTTTGGAGAAGGGTCATATTCGCCCGTCATCGTCGCCATTGGGAGCGGGTTTCTTTTTTGTGGCCAAGAAAGATGGTTCGCTGAGACCTTGTATTGATTACCGCCTTCTAAATAAAATTACGGTCAAATTTCAGTACCCCTTGCCGCTGCTGTCTGATTTGTTTGCTCGGATTAAGGGGGCTAGTTGGTTCACCAAGATAGATCTTCGTGGTGCGTATAATCTTGTGCGTATCAAACGGGGCGATGAATGGAAAACAGCATTTAATACGCCCGAAGGCCATTTTGAGTACCTGGTTATGCCATTCGGACTTTCTAATGCTCCATCAGTGTTTCAGTCCTTTATGCATGACATCTTCCGAGAGTACCTGGATAAATTCCTGATTGTATACTTGGATGATATTTTGGTCTTCTCGGATGATTGGGAGTCTCATGTGAAGCAGGTCAGAATGGTGTTCCAGGTCCTGCGTGCTAATTCTTTGTTTGTGAAGGGGTCAAAGTGTCTCTTTGGTGTTCAGAAGATTTCATTTTTGGGGTTCATTTTTTCTCCTTCTACTATCGAGATGGACCCTGTAAAAGTTCAGGCCATTTATGATTGGACTCAGCCAACATCTCTGAAGAGTCTGCAGAAGTTCCTGGGCTTTGCTAATTTTTATCGTCGCTTCATCGCTAATTTTTCTAGCATTGCTAAACCGTTGACTGATTTAACCAAGAAGGGTGCTGATGTGGTCAATTGGTCTTCTGCTGCTGTGGAGGCTTTTCAGGAGTTGAAGCGACGTTTTTCTTCCGCCCCTGTGTTGTGCCAACCAGATGTTTCGCTTCCGTTCCAGGTCGAGGTTGATGCTTCCGAAATTGGAGCAGGGGCTGTTTTGTCGCAGAGAGGTTCTGATTGCTCGGTGATGAAACCATGTGCCTTCTTTTCCAGGAAGTTTTCGCCTGCTGAGCGAAATTATGATGTTGGCAATCGAGAGTTGCTAGCCATGAAGTGGGCATTCGAGGAGTGGCGTCATTGGCTTGAAGGAGCTAAGCATCGCGTGGTGGTCTTGACTGATCACAAAAACTTGACTTATCTCGAGTCTGCCAAACGGTTGAATCCTAGACAGGCTCGTTGGTCGCTGTTTTTCTCCCGTTTTGACTTTGTGGTTTCGTACCTTCCGGGCTCTAAAAATGTGAAGGCGGATGCCCTGTCTAGGAGTTTTGTGCCCGATTCTCCGGGTTTGTCTGAGCCGGCGGGTATTCTCAAAGAGGGGGTAATTTTGTCTGCCATCTCCCCTGATTTGCAGCGGGTGCTACAAAAATTTCAGGCTAATAGACCTGACCGTTGCCCAGCGGAGAAACTGTTTGTCCCTGATAGGTGGACGAATAAAGTTATCTCTGAGGTTCATTGTTCGGTGTTGGCTGGTCATCCTGGAATCTTTGGTACCAGAGAGTTGGTGGCTAGATCCTTTTGGTGGCCGTCTCTGTCGCGGGATGTGCGTTCTTTTGTGCAGTCCTGTGGGATTTGTGCTCGGGCTAAGCCCTGCTGTTCTCGTGCCAGTGGGTTGCTTTTGCCCTTGCCGGTCCCGAAGAGGCCTTGGACGCATATCTCTATGGATTTTATTTCGGATCTCCCCGTCTCTCAAAGAATGTCGGTCATTTGGGTGGTTTGTGATCGCTTCTCTAAGATGGTCCATTTGGTGCCCTTGTCTAAATTGCCTTCCTCCTCTGATTTGGTGCCGTTGTTCTTCCAGCATGTTGTTCGTTTACATGGCATTCCAGAGAACATCGTTTCTGACAGAGGTTCCCAGTTTGTTTCGAGGTTTTGGCGAGCCTTTTGTGCCAGGATGGGCATTGATTTGTCTTTTTCCTCGGCTTTCCATCCTCAGACAAATGGCCAGACTGAACGAACCAATCAGACCTTGGAAACATATCTGAGATGTTTTGTTTCTGCTGATCAGGATGATTGGGTGTCCTTTTTGCCTTTGGCTGAGTTCGCCCTTAATAATCGGGCCAGCTCGGCTACTTTGGTTTCACCGTTTTTCTGCAATTCTGGGTTCCACCCTCGTTTCTCTTCAGGGCAGGTTGAGTGTTCGGACTGTCCTGGTGTGGATACTGTGGTGGATAGGTTGCAGCAGATTTGGACTCATGTAGTGGACAATCTGACTTTGTCCCAGGAGAAAGCTCAACGTTTCACTAACCGCAGGCGCTGTGTGGGTCCCCGACTTCGTGTTGGGGATTTGGTTTGGTTGTCATCTCGTTATATTCCTATGAAGGTTTCCTCTCCTAAATTTAAGCCTCGTTTCATTGGTCCATATAGGATTTCTGAGGTTCTTAATCCTGTGTCTTTTCGTTTGACTCTTCCGGCTTCCTTTTCCATCCATAACGTGTTCCATAGGTCATTGTTGCGGAGATACGTGGCACCTGTGGTTCCATCTATTGATCCTCCTGCTCCGGTTTTGGTTGAAGGGGAATTGGAGTATATTGTGGAGAAGATTTTGGATTCTCGTGTTTCGAGACGGAAACTCCAGTATCTGGTTAAGTGGAAAGGTTATGGTCAGGAAGATAATTCCTGGGTCTTTGCCTCTGATGTCCATGCTGCCGATCTGGTTCGTGCCTTTCATGTGGCTCATCCTGGTCGGCCTGGGGGCTCTGGTGAGGGTTCGGTGACCCCTCCTCAAGGGGGGGGGGTACTGTTGTGAATTCTGTGGCCAAGCTCCCTCCTGTGGTCATGAGTGGTACTGCGGCTGGTTCTGTCTATGAGCTTCCTTTGGTGGATGAGAGTGGTACTGCGGCTTCTGAGTTTCCTTCCTCAGGGGATGAGGTTAAGTCGTTAGGTGCTGCTCTATTTAACTCCACCTGGTGCTTTGATCCTGGCCTCCAGTCAATGTTCTAGTATTGGTCTTGCTTCCTCCTGGATCGTTCTTGTGGCCTCTTAATCCTGCATAAGCTAAGTTCTGCGTGTGTTATTTTTTGCTATATTTTCTGTCCAGCTTGCTATATTGGTTTTTCTTGCTTGCTGGAAGCTCTGAGACGCAGAGGGAGCACCTCCGTACCGTTAGTCGGTGCGGAGGGTCTTTTTGCCCCTCTGCGTGGTTGTTTGTAGGTTTTTGTGTTGACCGCAAAGCTATCTTTCCTATCCTCGGTCTACTCAGTAAGTCGGGCCTCACTTTGCTAAATCTATTTCATCTCTGTGTTTGTATTTCATCTTTACTCACAGTCATTATATGTGGGGGGCTGCCTTTTCCTTTGGGGAATTTCTCTGAGGCAAGGTAGGCTATTTTTCTATCTTCAGGACTAGTTAGTTTCTCAGGCTGTGCCGAGTTGCATAGGGAGCGTTAGGCGCAATCCACGGCTACCTCTAGTGTGGTGTGTTAGGATTAGGGATTGCGGTCAGCAGAGTTCCCACGTCTCAGAGCTCGTCTTTTGTTTTTGGTAATTGTCAGGTCACTTTGTGTGCTCTGTACCTCTATGTCCATTGTGGTTCTGTATTACCTGATCATAACACCACGCAGTATATAACACAGCCCATGCAGTATATAGCACAGCCCCCGCAGTATATAACACTGCCCACATAGTATATAACACTGCCCACGTAGTATACAGCAGCCACGCAGTATATAACACAGCCCACGCAGTATATAACGCAGCCCATGCAGTATATAACGCAGCCCACATAGTATATAACACAGCCCACGCAGTATATAACACAGCCCATGCAGTATATAACACTGGCCACGTAGTATATAGTAGCCACGCAGTATATAACACAGCCCACATAGTATATAGCAGTGTGGGCACCATATCCCTGTTAAAAAAAATAGTTAAAATAAAAAATTGTTATATACTCACCCGCCGGCATCCAGCGAAGCTGTCTTGATGCGCACGCTGCTGCCACCAGCTTCCGTTCCCAGAGATGCATTGCGAAATTACCCAGATGACTTAGCGGTCTCGCGAGACCGCTAAGTCTTCTGGGTAATTTCACAAAGCATCTCTGGGAACGGAAGCTGGCGGCAGCCGCGCGCGCATCGGCGGACGACGGAAGGTGAGAATAGCAGGTTTTTTTTTTTTTTAATTATTATTTTTAACATTAGATCTTTTTACTATTGATGCTGCATAGGCCGTATCTATAGTAAAAAGTTGGTCACACAGGGTTAATAGCAGCGTTAACGGAGTGCGTTACCCGCGGCATAACGCGGTCCATTAACGCTGCCATTAATCTGTGTCAGCGCTGACTGGAGGGGAGTATGGAGAGGGCACCGGGCACTGACTGTACGGAAGTAGGGAGGGACTAATTCTCGGCCGGACTGTGCCCGTCACTGATTGGCCGCGGCGTGGCAGCCGCGACCAATCAGCGACGCAGGATCTCTGTTACAGAGACGGAAGTACCCCTTAGACAATTATATATATATACACACACATATGTATATATATATATATATATATATATATATATGTGTGTGTATTATCCCACATCCCAGATATCACTGAAGTATTCCAGATACAAATATTTATTTATTCATTACATAGTGGAATGTTTTGAGAACAATAAAACAAAAATGATCAATGTAAATCAAAATTAATATCCCAAGGAGGTCTGGATTTGGAATGATGCTCAAAATTAAAGTGGTAAATCAAATTAGAGGCTGATCCAACGTCAGTGGAAATGCCTCAAGACAAGGAAATGATGCTCAGTAGTGTGTGTGGCCTCCAAGTGCCTGTATGACCTCCCTACAACGCCTGGGCATGCTCTTGATGAGGCGGTGGATGTTCTCCTGAGGGATCTTCTTCCAGACTTGGATTAAAGCATCTTACAACTCCTGGACAATGTGGTGTGGTTGGAATGGATGAGACATGATGTCACAGATGTGCTTGACTGGATTCAGGTCTGGGAAACGGGCGGGCCAGTCCATAGCTTCAATGCCTTCATCATGCAGGAACTGCTGACACACTCCAGCCACATGAGGTCTGGCATTGTCCTGCATTAGGAGGAACCCAGGGCCAACCGCACCAGCATATGGTCTCACAATGGATCTGAGGATCTCATTCCAGTAGCTAATGGCAGTCAGGGTACCTCTGGCGAGCACAAGGAGGGCTGTGCGGCCCTCCAAAGAAATGACTCCCCACACCATTACTGACCCACTGCCAAATTGGTCGTGCTGGAGGATGTTGCAGGCAGCAGAACATTTTCCACAGATTCTCCAGATTCTGTCACTCCTGTCACAGGTCCTCCTGTGTGGGTTGTAGAGACCGTCTCGTGCTACCGTACAGTACCTCTAGGGGCAAGATCAATGACAAAATGCAAAAGTGACCAAAACAACAGCCAAAAAGGATGAGAACAGAGAAATGGTCTGTGGTAACCCCCTGCAGAACCACTCCTTTATAGGGGTTGTCTAGTGAGGCCGTACTGGGCCACCGACCCTTCAAGGGGAGGCCGGCATGACAAGGAGACGTGGGATAATAAAGAGCGTTTTGTGCAAAGTGTAAATAGGGGGTTAATGTGAATGGTGGGATGATGAGGTCACTGATGGGGAGGGGACAGAGGGATTTGAAAAAGGCGGGCTTATAAAGGGGGGTAGCCATATCGGTGAGTCATCCAGTCAGGTACCCACCAGTTGAAAATCAGCTCACACCCACCCTCCCTTGTCTTTTCTAGTTAAAGTTTAGATCATGCCTGTTTGGGGGTCGAGATGGCTAGAGTCGATTTGGTTGGGTATGTACACTTTGCTAGCAAACTTTGTTATCATGTCATGGCAGCGTGGCGTGGGGGGAAGGTCCTCGAAGTTGGTGGAAATGGAAATGGTGGATTGGTAGGGGGGAGGATCTCACGAGGTCCTGGACTCCCCTAAGGAATTTCGGTTGGACGGGGTCTGTTCAATCCTATGGAAGGGTTAATCAAGGGACCCGTCAATTGTTTAGTGGTTCGGACAGGTTGGTTATCATCTGCCCCCGAGCTGGTGCTTAGCGACTTGACCTGGGGCCACGGTGGGCTGTTGGATACTTACGATTAGACGTTTGGGGCTTCGAGGACCACACCCCCTTTTGGACTTTATTGTTAAATCGTTTTGCTAAATGTTAATAAAAGGCTGCTGTGGCCATTTAATCCAATCTCAGTGTAAAGTTTTTTTATTCAACAATGGTCACCGCAACAGGTACTTGGAAAAAGAGTTTGGAGAAAGGGGGTTGGCTGGCGAGAAGGTTAAATTAACATCTAAGCTACTTTGACTCACGGATACCCTAATGTCATGCTAATTAGCAATCATTTCTACCTGTTGTCTGTCCCATTTGCACAACAGCAGAGAAATCGATTCACAATCAGTGTTGTTTCATAACTGGAAAGGTTGATTTCACAGAAGTGATTGACTTGGAGTTTACATTGTGCTGTCTAAGTGTTCCCTTTATTTTTTTTTAGAGCAGAGCATAACAGCTGTATTAACTATTTTGCAGCAGGGGATGAGGTTGCTGATCTCTTATTGGGCTGTTTAAATGGAACCTCTTACCTGAATTTGGCGGGACAGGTTTGCGGTCATATGGGCGGGGTTTTCGGGTGTTTGATTCACCCTTTCCTTACCCGCTGGCTGCATGCTGGGGTTGAAGGTCATGCTGTGTCCTCCGAAAGTACACGCCTGCGCAAGGCAATCTTGCAAACCTGTCCCGCCAAATTCAGGTGACAGGTTCCCTTTAACACCGCAGTGGTCACAAAGCAGTGCCTGCAGTGCTACTGAACAACTGACACATCATTGTACCGCCTGGATGCTGTGATCAGTAGTGTATACAGCATCTAAGGTGTTAGAATGTTTTACCATAAATGCAAAAATGAAAAACAGGGCAGTGCCTGTAGCGCTACTGAACTGATAATATGTTGTTAACCTCTTCAGATGCTGTGGTCAGTAGCAATTGCTTCATCTACGTCGTTAGAAATCCATTTTTGTCATAACTGCAATGATAAAATAAAAATTATCCACATTATAAAAGCCAAACCTGGCTGTGGTAGTAAGGGCCTGACTGCCCAATAGTGACCAGAGGGAAAATCTCTCATGTACGGCCACGATCACACAGTCAGTATTTTATGTCAGTATTTGTAGCCAAAACCAGGAGTGGGTGATAAATACAGAAGTGGTGCATATGTTTCTATTAGACTTTTCCTCTGATTGTTCCTCTCCTGGTTCTGGCTACAAATACTGATGTAAAATACTGACCAAATACTGATCATGTGAATGTGGCCTAAAACTAATCTTCAGCTTCCTTCTAAAAGTCCTCAGAGGTTGCTGGTTCTCTTCTGTGCTCATTGTATGCCCTCTGCACATACTCACTCGTGTCTCCTTTCACAGGTTAGTTATGCCTCTTCTAGTCGTCTTCTGAGCAACAAAAATCAGTTCAAATCTTTTTTGAGGACCATGCCCAATGACGAGCAACAAGCCACCGCCATGGCAGACATCATCGAATATTTCCAGTGGAATTGGGTGGGGACCATTGCCGCAGACGATGACTATGGCCGCCCGGGGATTGAGAAGTTTCGGGAAGAAGCAGAAGAGCGAGATATCTGCATAGATTTCAGTGAGCTCATCTCGCAGTATTCACCGATCGAGGAGATTGAAATACTGGTTGACCGCATCCAAAACTCAACCGCTAAAGTCATTGTGGTCTTCTCCAGCGGCCCTGACCTCGAACCCCTCATTAAGGAGATTGTTAGACGCAATGTCACTGGTCGCATCTGGTTGGCAAGCGAGGCCTGGGCCAGCTCGTCACTGATGGCCATCCCGGAATACTTCCATGTCATTGGCGGCACAATCGGCTTTGCGTTGCGGGCAGGACAGATTCCTGGGTTTCGCGAATTCCTACAAAAAGTGCACCCCAAAATGTCCAACAGCAATGGTTTTCTCAAAGAATTCTGGGAGGAAACTTTTAATTGTTACATGCCCGAGGGCTCAAAGAAGAATGTGGACAACGGTAACATTACGGCCTGTACGGGACAGGAGAACATCACCAGCGTGGAGACCCCGTACCTGGATTTTATCCATCTGCGGATATCTTACAATGTGTATTTAGCTGTATACTCCATCGCTCATGCACTGCAGGACATGTACACTTGTACACCCGGAAAAGGGCTCTTTGCCAATGGATCATGTGTAGATATGAAGAAGGTGGAAGCCTGGCAGGTAGGTGCTGAAGCTCTTCTAGCTGTTATGTCATGTTGGTAAGTACACCCATATGTGCACTGTGGTAATCCTCATCAGAAAGGATTTACAGGAGATTTCATTAAAAAAATTATCTATAACCTTATAATAGGCGTTGGGCCTTGGTCACACTATGGTCACACGATCAGGATTTGGGAGCCAAAACCAGGAGTGGGTCAAAAATGCAGAATGGGTGTACGTGTTTCTATTCTACTTTTCCTCTGATTTTAATTTACAAATAGTGATGTAAAATACTGACCAAATACTGATCGTGTGAGTGTAACCTTACAGTGACAAGGTTATTAAAAAAAATTTTTGTTTTTTTTCGTGATATGCGGGGCATACCTTTTATGGTATTTTTATATTCTTTTTTTTTTTGTTTGCCAATATTTAGTTAAGGTGGAGAACAAGGAAATACATGTCTGTTTTGCATATTTTTTTTTAGATTTTGTTCCTCTTTATATTTATATAATATATATATTATATATTTATACAGTATAATATATTTATATTTTGTTCCTTTTTTTTTATCATTTAGCTGTATATATCGGATATGTTATTTTTTATGTTTGTGATGTTTTAGGAGGAATTGCACGATATATGCCATTGTTTCCTCTGTGTCCGGGCTGCGGGTGGACTTGGACTGTGCAGGATGTTTCTAATCACTGTAAAATACAAATCATAACAACGTGAACTCGACAAATCTCATATTACTGGAGGTCAGGGAACGCCAGACACAAAGGGTCCATTTAAGACCCTCTTAGATTATCTAAACATCCACTGATTGGCTCTACACAGGCTGATCGGCCGCCGTGTATTGTTCTGTGTTCTTCTGGTTAATACAATTGTTCTGTACGCAAAGAATATCCTCGTTCTCGGCAGCACATATCCTGATCACAGGGGTCGATGTGCTGCCGAGAACAATGATTTCGATGTCGTCACAAACTACTCAGTCACTCGACAAATGTTTGTCAGGTGATCGCCCCCTGATAATCCGCACATCGCCCCCTGATAATCCGCACATCGTCCCCTGATAATCCGCACATCGCCCTCTGATAATCCGCACATCGTCTCCTGATAATTTGCACATCGTCTCCTGATAATCCGCACATCGCCCCCTGATAATCTGTACATCGCCCCCCGATAATCTGCACATCGCCCCCTGATAATCTGCACATCGCCCCCTGATAATCCGCACATCGTCCCCTGATAATCCGCACATCGTCTCCTGATAATTTGCACATCGTCTCCTGATAATCCGCACATCGCCCCCTGATAATCTGCACATCGTCCCCTGATAATCCGCACATCGTCCCCTGATAATCTGCACATTGTCCCCTGATAATCCGCACATCGTCCCCTGATAATCTGCACATCGTCCCCTGATAATCCGCACATCGTCCCCTGATAATCTGCACATCGTCTCCTGATAATCTGCACATCGCCCCCTGATAATTTGCACATCGTCTCCTGATAATTTGCACATCGTCCCCTGATAATCCGCACATCGTCCCCTGATAATCTGCACATCGTCCCCTGATAATCTGCACATCGTCTCCTGATAATCTGCACATCGCCCCCTGATAATCTGCACATCGTCCCCTGATAATCTGCACATCGTCCCCTGATAATCTGCACATCGTCCCCTGATAATCTGCACATCGCCCCCTGATAATCTGCACATCGTCCCCTGATAATCCGCACATCGTCCCCTGATAATCTGCACATCGCCCCCTGATAATCCGCACATCGTCCCCTGATAATCCGCACATCACCCCCTGATAATCTGCACATCGCCCCCTATAATCTGCACATCGTCCCCTGATAATCTGCACATCGCCCCCTATAATCCGCACATCCGCGCTTCTGACCACCTGGTTACCATGGATACATCCTGTAGAATATCTCACGACGGGTCGCACATGCTCATTAGATCCCGGCTGTTCTTCTATAGGGGGCTCCTCACTGCAGAGGATGGACATGGCCGCTGTGCGCCGCTCCTGTCACCTGAGGAACAGGCGGCCTCCCCTCCGACTGCCCATAACTACAAAAATGCAACTGGGCCTCATTTATATACTGTCTGACAGAGAATCAGCAACCAATCAGGCTCAAGATTCATTTTACCACAGCAACCAATCACAGCTCAGCTTTCATTTTACCTCAGCAACCTATCAGATCTTAGCCTCATATAGATTTCAGTGGTCACGTGGCCAGTACTGAAGGACCGCCCACTTCACACCGAGGAGAGACAGTGAAAGAGGAGTCAGAAAAAAGATGGAGGAAATTAGGGTGGATAATAAAGGAAGAAAATAAAAAACATCTATAAAAAACCTAATTAAGGGGATTTTTCACTATTTAGAACAGTGGTCTCCAAGAGTTTGCAGCCGTGTAAGTGAGTGTGATGCACCTCACACCCTACAGCACAATGGGACTGGGACAACCATTGTCTGTAAAGTGCCAGAGCGCAACCGGACAACAGCTCGGTCATGACTACTGCTCTACAGCACTTTACTGGTATATGAGGCTGCGGTTATCCCGGTTGCTTGTGCACCTTTTTCTACCACACTTTTTCCTTCCACTCCACTTTCCATTAATATACTTGGATACAGCACTCTGTGAACAGCCGGCTTCTTTAGCAATGACCTTTTGTGGCTTCCCCTCCTTGTGGAGTGTGTCAATGACTTCCTTCTGGACATCTGTCAGGTCAGCAGTCTTCCCCATGATTGTGGAGCTACTGAAACAGACCTCATATATGAGGCTGCGGTTCTCCTGGTTGCTTGTGCACCTTTTTCTACCACACTTTTTCCTTCCACTCCACTTTCCATTAATATCCTTGGATACAGCACTCTGTGAACAGCCGGCTTCTTTACCAATAACCTTTTGTGACTTCCCCTCCTTGTGGAGTGTGTCAGTGACTGACTTCTGGACATCTGTCAGGTCAGCAGTCTTCCCCATGATTGTGGAGCTACTGAAACAGACTACGGGACCTTTATAAACACTTAGGAGCCTTTACAGGTGTTTTTCCTAATTATTCTAATTTATTGAGATAATGACTTTTGGGTTTTCATTGGCTGTAAGCCATAATCATCAACATTAACAGAAATAAACATGTGAAATAGATCACCCTGTGTGTAATGACTCTATAGAATATAGGAGATTCACTTTTTGTATTGAAGAACTGAAATAAATTAATTTTTGATGATATTCTAATTTTGTGAGAAGCACCTGTACATTACATTACTTGACTTGCAGGACCGGAACTGAAAGCTTTTACTGTTGCTCGCTCTCACTTCCTGTGGACACACAAATTCCCAACGGTACTAAATGTAGAGGCAAATACCAGTAAAGTGCTGCAGAGCAGTAGTCATGGCCGAGCTGTTGTCCGGTTGCGCTCTGGCACTTTACAGACAATGGTTGTCCCAGTCCCATTGTGCCATAGGGTGTGAGGTGCATCACACTCACTTGTAGACCCCAGACCTCCGCTGCCTCCAGACCTCCGTCATCAGGAGCCGCCGTACACAATGCATGGGACATCAGGTTCTTTGTAACAGTCCAACCTTTACTAAACAGTCCAAGTTCATCAGGTGGGCACAGGTGGGATAGGGCACAGCAATTCGCACTTCCTTCCTCCCTAGTAGAACTCCTCTTCTGTCCTGCCAACCGTTCATTCTGGACTACCCCCAAGCCCGCAGACTCCATCAGCCTCACGGATTCGCAGGACACCTGAGACTGACCACATGCCCCCACATAATTCCCCTTCACCGACCTCGAGATGTTATAAGGCCAGGCCTGCTCCTTTGTACCTGGCCTGCCTCCACTTCCTATGGAGAGAGAAGCCACACCTCCACTTCCTATAAAAAGACAAGACCTGCCTCCACTTCCTATGGAGAGAGAAGCCACACCTCCACTTCCTATAAAAAGACAAGACCCGCCTCCACTTCCTATGGAGAGAGAAGCCACGCCTCCACTTCATATGGAGAGACAAGCTCAGCCCACACTTCCTATGGAGACAAGACCCGGCTCCACTTCCTGTGGAGAGACAAGCCCCGCCTCCACTTCCTATAAAAAGATAAGCCACGCCTCCAATTCCTATGGAAAGACAAGCCCTGCCAACACTTCTTATGGAGAGACAAGCTCAGCCCACACTCCCTATTGAGAGACAAGCCTTGCCCACACTTCCTATGGAGAGACAAGCCCCGCCCATACTTCCTATGGAGAAACAAGCCCCGCCCACACTTCCTATTGAGACACAAGCCTCACCCATACTTCCTATGGAGAAACAAGCCCCGCCCACACTTCCTATTGAGAGACAAGCCTTGCCCACACTTCCTATGGAGAGACAAGCCTTGCCCACACTTCCTATGGATAAACAAGCCCCGCCCATACTTCCTATGGAGAAACAAGCCCCGCCCACACTTCCTATTGAGAAGCAAGCCTCGCCCATACTTCCTATGGAGAAACAAGCCCCGCCCACATTTCCTATGGAGAAACAAGCCCCGCCCACACTTCCTATGGAGAAACAAGCCCCGCCCACACTTCCTATTGAGAGGCAAGCCCCGCCCACACTTCCTATGGATGTACTAATCCTCTGTGGATTGTACCTCACACCTCACATTGAGAGCAGTACACAGGAGCGAGACACCTAGCGGTTACATAGTTTTGGATAATAATATTTTTTATTTGTAAAGCGACAACATATTCCGCAGCATTTCCAATTTTGTTTATTAGAAAGTCAGTGACCGTCTTACATAGATCCTATTTATTTTATGACTATTGAAAGCCCTGGACCAAACATCCAGAAATCACACATTGATCGAATGCCGCCAAGAGAAAATGTACAAATGAGAATCTTCGTGTAACATCCTGACCACAGTCCTGGCCGGTCACATCTATACACTGCCCCATGGTTGCCCATCACAGATCCTGGTGGCCACATAGGGGTAAAGCCAGGAATCCTGGGTAATGGAGGGCACTGGTCACATCTGGGTGATGTCAGCCCTCGTCCCATTATTGTTCTGGCGGACGTTCCTGAAACCTTCAGATTCTGCCTAACATAATTATCTTGTGCATCAATTATCGGTGATGCGTTTCTTCCTGTCTTCAGAACACTTCATGTTGTTAATCCTCCATCTCTGTCCTGATTATTCCCCAAGATGCCGGATGGAGCATTATAATGAGCACGTGCAGAACACCCAATGTACAGGAGGACAGTATACAGGAGGACATTATACAGGAGGACAGTATACAAGACAGTATACAAGACAGTATACAGGAGCACAGTATACAGCACAGTATACAGGAGCACAGTATACAGGAGGACAGTATACAGGAGGACAGTATGCAGGAGGACATTATACAGGAGGACAGTATACATGAGCATAGTATACAGGAGGAAAGTATACAGGAGGACAGTATACAGGAGCACAGTATACAAGACAGTATACAAGACAGTATACAGGAGCACAGTATACAGCACAGTATACAGGAGCACAGTATACAGGAGGACAGTATACAGGAGGACAGTATGCAGGAGGACATTATACAGGAGCACAGTATGCAGGAGCACAGTCAGAATACAGGAGGACAGTACACAGGAAATAATAATTTTTATTTATATAGCGCCAACATATTCCGCAGCGCTTTACAAATTATAGAGGGGACTTGTACAGACAATATACATTACAGCATAACAGAAATACAGTTCAAGACAGATACCAGGAGGAGTGAGGGCCCTGCTGCTCGCAAGCTACAAACTATGAGGAAAAGGGGAGACACGAGAGGTGGATGGTAACAATTGCTTTAGTTATTCGGACCGGCCATAGTGTAAGGCTCAGGTGTTCATGTAAAGCTGCATGAACCAGTTACCTACCTAAGTATGTAGCAGTACAGACACCGAGGGCTATTAACTGCATAAAGTGTATGAGAACATGATACGAGGAACCTGATTATGGTAAAAAGTTTGAATTGGCCACATAGGGATAGTTAGGTTAATGCGTTGAGGCGGTGGCCAGTCTGAACAAATGCATTTTTAGGGCAGGACAGTATGCAGGAGGATGGTATACAGAAGGACAGTATGCAGGAACACAGTATACAGAAGGACGTTGTTCAGGACAGTACGCATTATCACAGTACGCAGGAGCACAATACACAGGAGGACAGTACACAATAGCACAGCACACAGGAGCACAGTACGCAGGAGCACAGTACGCAGGAGGACAGTACACAGGAGAACAGCACACAGGAGCACAGTACACAGGAGGACAGTACACAGGAGCACAGTACATAGGAGGACAGTACACAGGAGGACAGTACACAGGAGGACAGTACACAGGAGAACAGCACACAGGAGCACAGTACACAGGAGGACAGCACACAGGAGAACAGCACACAGGAGCACAGTACACAGGAGGACAGCACACAGGAGGACAGTACACAGGAGGTCAGTACACAGGAGCACAGTACGCAGGAGGACAGTACGCAGGAGAACAGCACACAGGAGCACAGTACATAGGAGGACAGTACACAGGAGGACAGTACACAGGAGGTCAGTACACAGGAGCACAGTACGCAGGAGGACAGTACACAGGAGAACAGCACACAGCAGCACAGTACATAGGAGGACAGTACACAGGAGGACAGTACACAGGAGGACAGTACACAGGAGAACAGCACACAGGAGCACAGTACATAGGAGGACAGTATACAGGAGGACAGCACACAGGAGGACAGCACACAATAGCACAGCACACAGGAGCACAGTACACAGGAGGACAGCACACAGGAGGACAGTACACAGGAGGACAGCACACAATAGCACAGCACACAGGAGCACAGTACACAGGAGGACAGCACACAGGAGGACAGTACACAGGAGGACAGCACACAATAGCACAGCACACAGGAGCACAGTACACAGGAGGACAGCACACAATAGCACAGCACACAGGAGCACAGTACACAGGAAGACAGTACACAGGAGAACAGTACGCAGGAGGACAGTACACAGGACAGCACACAGGAGAACAGTACACAGGAGGTCAGTACACAGGAGCACAGTACACAGGAGGACAGCACACAATAGCACAGCACACAGGAGGACAGTACACAGGAGGACAGCACACAGGAGGACAGTACACAGGAGAACAGCACACAATAGCACAGCACACAGGAGCACAGTACATAGGAAGACAGTACACAGGAGAACAGTACACAGGAGGACAGTACGCAGGAGGACAGTACACAGGGGCACAGTATACAGGAGGACAGTACGCAGGAGCACAGTACGCAGGAGGACAGTACACAGGAGAACAGTACACAGGAGAACAGTATACAGGAGCACAGTACACAGGAGCACAGTACACAGGAGCACAGTACACATGAGGACAGTATATAGGATTACAATATACAGGACAGTATACAGAAAGACAGTATATAGGATTACAGTATACAGGAGGCCTGCCTCCACTTTCTATGCAGACAAAAGCCCCACCCACATTTCCTATGGATGGACAAATCCGTTGTGGGCTCCCTCTAGTGGCGTCTGCACTTCTCCATCTTTTGGTGCCTGCAGTGCTCCCTTCTAGTGTTGTCGGCAGTGCTCCCTCTAGTGGTGTCTGAAGTGCTCCCTCCAGTGTTTCTGCAGTACTCCCTCTAGTGGTGTTTGCAGTGCTCCTTCTAGTGTTTTCTACAGTGCTCCCTCTAGTGGTGTCTGCAGTGCTCCCTCTAGTGGTGTCTGCAGTGCTCCCTCTAGTGGTGTCTGCAGTGCTCCCTCTAGTGGTGTCTGCAGTGCTCCCTCTAGTGGTGTCTGCAGTGCTTCCTCTAGTGGTGTCTGCAGTGCTCCCTCTAGTGTTTTCCGCAGTTCTCCCTCTAATGGTGTCTGCATTGCTCCCTCTAATGGTGTCTGCAGTGCTCCCTCTAGTGGTGTCTGCAGTGCTCCCTCTAGTGGTGTCTGCAGTACTCCTTCTAGTGGTGTCTGCAGTGCTCCCTCTAGTGTTTTCCGCAGTTCTCCCTCTAATGGTGTCTGCAGTGCTCCCTCTAGTGGTGTCTGCATTGCTTCCTATAATGGTGTCTGCAGTGCTCCCTCTAGTGGTGTCTGCAGTGCTCCCTCTAGTGGTGTCTGCAGTGCTCCCTCTAGTGGTGTCTGCAGTGCTCCCTCTAATGGTGTATGCAGTGCTCCCTCTAGTGTTTTCCGCAGTTCTCCCTCTAATGGTGTCTGCAGTGCTCCCTCTAGTGGTGTCTGCAGTGCTCCCTCTAGTGGTATCTGCAGTGCTCCCTCCAGTGGTGTCTGCAGTGCTCCCTCTAGTGGTGTCTGCAGTGCTCCCTCTAGTGGTGTCTGCAGTGCTCCCTCTAGTGGTGTCTGCAGTACTCCTTCTAGTGGTGTCTGCAGTGCTCCCTCTAGTGTTTTTTGTAGTGCTCCCTCTAGTGGTGTCTGCAGTGCTCCCTCTAGTGGTGTCTGCAGTGCTCCCTCCAGTGGTGTCTGCAGTGCTCCCTCTAGTGGTGTCTGCAGTGCTCCCTCTAGTGGTGTCTGCAGTACTCCTTCTAGTGGTGTCTGCAGTGCTCCCTCTAGTGTTTTTTGTAGTGCTCCCTCTAGTGGTGTCTGCAGTGCTCCCTCTAGTGGTGTCTGCAGTGCTCCCTCCAGTGGTGTCTGCAGTGCTCCCTCTAGTGGTGTCTGCAGTGTTCCCTCTAGTGGTGTCTGCAGTACTCCTTCTAGTGGTGTCTGCAGTGCTCCCTCTAGTGGTGTCTGCAGTGCTCCCTCCAGTGGTGTCTGCAGTGCTCCCTCTAGTGGTGTCTGCAGTGCTCCCTCTAGTGGTGTCTGCAGTACTCCTTCTAGTGGTGTCTGCAGTGCTCCCTCTAGTGTTTTTTGTAGTGCTCCCTCTAGTGGTGTCTGCAGTGCTCCCTCTAGTGGTGTCTGCAGTGCTCCCTCTAGTGGTGTCTGCAGTGTTCCCTCTAGTGGTGTCTGCAGTACTCCTTCTAGTGGTGTCTGCAGTGCTCCCTCTAGTGTTTCCTGTAGTGCTCCCTCTAGTGGTGTCTGCAGTGCTACCTCTAGTGGTGTCTGCAGTACTCCTTCTAGTGGTGTCTGCAGTGCTCCCTCTAGTGTTTTCTGTAGTGCTCCCTCTAGTGGTGTCTGCAGTGCTCCCTCTAGTGGTGTCTGCAGTGCTCCCTCTAGTGGTGTCCGCAGTTCTCCCTCTAATGGTGTCTACATTGCTCCCTCTAATGGTGTCTGCAGTGGTCCCTCTAGTGGTGTCTGCAGTGCTCCCTCCAGTGGTGTCTGCAGTGCTCCCTCTAGTGGTGTCTGCAGTGCTCCCTCTAGTGGTGTCTGCAGTACTCCTTCTAGTGGTGTCTGCAGTGCTCCCTCTAGTGTTTTCTGTAGTGCTCCCTCTAGTGGTGTCTGCAGTGCTCCCTCTAGTGGTGTCTGCAGTACTCCTTCTAGTGGTGTCTGCAGTGCTCCCTCTAGTGTTTTCTGTAGTGCTCCCTCTAGTGGTGTCTGCAGTGCTCCCTCTAGTGGTGTCTGCAGTGCTCCCTCTAGTGGTGTCTGCAGTGCTCCCTCTAGTGGTGTCTGCAGTTCTCCCTCTAATGGTGTCTGCATTGCTCCCTCTAATGGTGTCTGCAGTGGTCCCTCTAGTGGTGTCTGCAATGCTCCCTCTAGTGGTGTCTGCAGTGCTCCCTCTAGTGGTGTCTGCAGTACTCCTTCTAGTGTTGTCTGCAGTGCTCCCTCTAGTGGTGTCTGCAGTGCTCCCTCTAGTGGTGTCTGCAGTGCTCCCTCTAGTGGTGTCTGCAGTACTCCTTCTAGTGATGTCTGCAGTGCTCCCTCTAGTGTTTTCTGTAGTGCTCCCTCTAGTGGTGTCTGCAGTGCTCCCTCTAGTGGTGTCTGCAGTACTCCTTCTAGTGGTGTCTGCAGTGCTCCCTCTAGTGTTTTCTGTAGTGTTCCCTCTAGTGGTGTCTGCAGTGCTCCCTCTAGTGGTGTCTGCAGTGCTCCCTCTAGTGGTGTCTGCAGTGCTCCCTCTAGTGGTGTCTGCAGTTCTCCCTCTAATGGTGTCTGCATTGCTCCCTCTAATGGTGTCTGCAGTGGTCCCTCTAGTGGTGTCTGCAGTGCTCCCTCTAGTGGTGTCTGCAGTGCTCCCTCTAGTGGTGTCTGCAGTACTCCTTCTAGTGGTGTCTGCAGTGCTCCCTCTAGTGGTGTCTGCAGTGCTCCCTCTAGTGGTGTCTGCAGTGCTCCCTCTAGTGGTGTCTGCAGTACTCCTTCTAGTGGTGTCTGCAGTGCTCCCTCTAGTGTTTTCTGTAGTGCTCCCTCTAGTGGTGTCTGCAGTGCTCCCTCTAGTGGTGTCTGCAGTACGCCTTCTAGTGGTGTCTGCAGTGCTCCCTCTAGTGTTTTCTGTAGTGCTCCCTCTAGTGGTGTCTGCAGTGCTCCCTCTAGTGGTGTCTGCAGTGCTCCCTCTAGTGGTGTCTGCAGTGCTCCCTCTAGTGGTGTCTGCAGTTCTCCCTCTAATGGTGTCTGCATTGCTCCCTCTAATGGTGTCTGCAGTGGTCCCTCTAGTGGTGTCTGCAGTGCTCCCTCTAGTGGTGTCTGCAGTGCTCCCTCTAGTGGTGTCTGCAGTACTCCTTCTAGTGGTGTCTGCAGTGCTCCCTCTAGTGGTGTCTGCAGTGCTCCCTCTAGTGGTGTCTGCAGTGCTCCCTCTAGTGGTGTCTGCAGTACTCCTTCTAGTGGTGTCTGCAGTGCTCCCTCTAGTGATGTCTGCAGTGCTCCCTCTAGTGGTGTCTGCAGTGCTCCCTCTAGTGGTGTCTGCAGTGCTCCCTCTAGTGGTGTCTGCAGTGCTCCCTCTAGTGTTTTCTGCAGTGCTCCCTCTAGTGGTGTCTGCAGTGCTCCCTCTAGTGGTGTCTGCAGTGCTCTCTCTAGTGGTGTTTGCAGTGCTCCCTCTAGTGTTTTCTACAGTGCTCCCTCTAGTGGTGTCTGCAGTGCTCCCTCTAGTGGTGTCTGCAGTGCTCCCTCTAGTGGTGTCTGCAGTGCTCCCTCTAGTGGTGTCTGCAGTGCTCCCTCTAGTGGTGTCTGCAGTGCTCTCTAGTGTATTCCGCAGTTCTCCCTGTAGTGGTGTCTGCAGTGCTCCCTCTAGTGGTGTCTGCAGTGCTCCCTCTAGTGGTGTCTGCAGTGCTCCCTCTAGTGGTGTCTGCAGTGCTCCCTCTAGTGGTGTCTGCAGTGCTCCCTCTAGTGGGGTCTGCAGTGCTCCCTCTAGTGGTGTCTGCAGTGCTCCCTCTAGTGGTGTCTGCAGTGCTCCCTCTAGTGGTGTCTGCAGTGCTCCCTCTAGTGGTGTCCGCAGTACTCCTTCTAGTGGTGTCTGCAGTGCTCCCTCTAGTGTTGTGCTCCCTCTAGTGGTGTCTGCAGTGCTCCCTCTAGTGGTGTCTGCAGTGCTCCCTCTAGTGGTGTCTGCAGTGCTCCCTCTAGTGGTGTCTGCAGTACTGCTTCTAGTGGTGTCTGCAGTGCTCCCTCTAGTGGTGTCAGCAGTGCTCCCTCTAGTGGTGTCTGCATTGCTTCCTATAATGGTGTCTGCAGTGCTCCCTCTAGTGGTGTCTGCAGTGCTCCCTCTAGTGGTGTCTGCAGTGCTCCCTCTAGTGGTGTCTGCAGTGCTCCCTCTAATGGTGTATGCAGTGCTCCCTCTAGTGTTTTCCGCAGTTCTCCCTCTAATGGTGTCTGCAGTGCTCCCTCTAGTGGTGTCTGCAGTGCTCCCTCTAGTGGTATCTGCAGTGCTCCCTCCAGTGGTGTCTGCAGTGCTCCCTCTAGTGGTGTCTGCAGTGCTCCCTCTAGTGGTGTCTGCAGTGCTCCCTCTAGTGGTGTCTGCAGTACTCCTTCTAGTGGTGTCTGCAGTGCTCCCTCTAGTGTTTTTTGTAGTGCTCCCTCTAGTGGTGTCTGCAGTGCTCCCTCTAGTGGTGTCTGCAGTGCTCCCTCCAGTGGTGTCTGCAGTGCTCCCTCTAGTGGTGTCTGCAGTGCTCCCTCTAGTGGTGTCTGCAGTACTCCTTCTAGTGGTGTCTGCAGTGCTCCCTCTAGTGTTTTTTGTAGTGCTCCCTCTAGTGGTGTCTGCAGTGCTCCCTCTAGTGGTGTCTGCAGTGCTCCCTCCAGTGGTGTCTGCGGTGCTCCCTCTAGTGGTGTCTGCAGTGTTCCCTCTAGTGGTGTCTGCAGTACTCCTTCTAGTGGTGTCTGCAGTGCTCCCTCTAGTGGTGTCTGCAGTGCTCCCTCCAGTGGTGTCTGCAGTGCTCCCTCTAGTGGTGTCTGCAGTGCTCCCTCTAGTGGTGTCTGCAGTACTCCTTCTAGTGGTGTCTGCAGTGCTCCCTCTAGTGTTTTTTGTAGTGCTCCCTCTAGTGGTGTCTGCAGTGCTCCCTCTAGTGGTGTCTGCAGTGCTCCCTCTAGTGGTGTCTGCAGTGTTCCCTCTAGTGGTGTCTGCAGTACTCCTTCTAGTGGTGTCTGCAGTGCTCCCTCTAGTGTTTCCTGTAGTGCTCCCTCTAGTGGTGTCTGCAGTGCTACCTCTAGTGGTGTCTGCAGTACTCCTTCTAGTGGTGTCTGCAGTGCTCCCTCTAGTGTTTTCTGTAGTGCTCCCTCTAGTGGTGTCTGCAGTGCTCCCTCTAGTGGTGTCTGCAGTGCTCCCTCTAGTGGTGTCCGCAGTTCTCCCTCTAATGGTGTCTACATTGCTCCCTCTAATGGTGTCTGCAGTGGTCCCTCTAGTGGTGTCTGCAGTGCTCCCTCCAGTGGTGTCTGCAGTGCTCCCTCTAGTGGTGTCTGCAGTACTCCTTCTAGTGGTGTCTGCAGTGCTCCCTCTAGTGTTTTCTGTAGTGCTCCCTCTAGTGGTGTCTGCAGTGCTCCCTCTAGTGGTGTCTGCAGTACTCCTTCTAGTGGTGTCTGCAGTGCTCCCTCTAGTGTTTTCTGTAGTGCTCCCTCTAGTGGTGTCTGCAGTGCTCCCTCTAGTGGTGTCTGCAGTGCTCCCTCTAGTGGTGTCTGCAGTGCTCCCTCTAGTGGTGTCTGCAGTTCTCCCTCTAATGGTGTCTGCATTGCTCCCTCTAATGGTGTCTGCAGTGGTCCCTCTAGTGGTGTCTGCAGTGCTCCCTCTAGTGGTGTCTGCAGTGCTCCCTCTAGTGGTGTCTGCAGTACTCCTTCTAGTGTTGTCTGCAGTGCTCCCTCTAGTGGTGTCTGCAGTGCTCCCTCTAGTGGTGTCTGCAGTGCTCCCTCTAGTGGTGTCTGCAGTACTCCTTCTAGTGATGTCTGCAGTGCTCCCTCTAGTGTTTTCTGTAGTGCTCCCTCTAGTGGTGTCTGCAGTGCTCCCTCTAGTGGTGTCTGCAGTACTCCTTCTAGTGGTGTCTGCAGTGCTCCCTCTAGTGTTTTCTGTAGTGTTCCCTCTAGTGGTGTCTGCAGTGCTCCCTCTAGTGGTGTCTGCAGTGCTCCCTCTAGTGGTGTCTGCAGTGCTCCCTCTAGTGGTGTCTGCAGTTCTCCCTCTAATGGTGTCTGCATTGCTCCCTCTAATGGTGTCTGCAGTGGTCCCTCTAGTGGTGTCTGCAGTGCTCCCTCTAGTGGTGTCTGCAGTGCTCCCTCTAGTGGTGTCTGCAGTACTCCTTCTAGTGGTGTCTGCAGTGCTCCCTCTAGTGGTGTCTGCAGTGCTCCCTCTAGTGGTGTCTGCAGTGCTCCCTCTAGTGGTGTCGGCAGTACTCCTTCTAGTGGTGTCTGCAGTGCTCCCTCTAGTGTTTTCTGTAGTGCTCCCTCTAGTGGTGTCTGCAGTGCTCCCTCTAGTGGTGTCTGCAGTACGCCTTCTAGTGGTGTCTGCAGTGCTCCCTCTAGTGTTTTCTGTAGTGCTCCCTCTAGTGGTGTCTGCAGTGCTCCCTCTAGTGGTGTCTGCAGTGCTCCCTCTAGTGGTGTCTGCAGTGCTCCCTCTAGTGGTGTCTGCAGTTCTCCCTCTAATGGTGTCTGCATTGCTCCCTCTAATGGTGTCTGCAGTGGTCCCTCTAGTGGTGTCTGCAGTGCTCCCTCTAGTGGTGTCTGCAGTGCTCCCTCTAGTGGTGTCTGCAGTACTCCTTCTAGTGGTGTCTGCAGTGCTCCCTCTAGTGGTGTCTGCAGTGCTCCCTCTAGTGGTGTCTGCAGTGCTCCCTCTAGTGGTGTCTGCAGTACTCCTTCTAGTGGTGTCTGCAGTGCTCCCTCTAGTGATGTCTGCAGTGCTCCCTCTAGTGGTGTCTGCAGTGCTCCCTTTAGTGGTGTCTGCAGTGCTCCCTCTAGTGGTGTCTGCAGTGCTCCCTCTAGTGTTTTCTGCAGTGCTCCCTCTAGTGGTGTCTGCAGTGCTCCCTCTAGTGGTGTCTGCAGTGCTCTCTCTAGTGGTGTTTGCAGTGCTCCCTCTAGTGTTTTCTACAGTGCTCCCTCTAGTGGTGTCTGCAGTGCTCCCTCTAGTGGTGTCTGCAGTGCTCCCTCTAGTGGTGTCTGCAGTGCTCCCTCTAGTGGTGTCTGCAGTGCTCCCTCTAGTGGTGTCTGCAGTGCTCTCTAGTGTATTCCGCCGTTCTCCCTGTAGTGGTGTCTGCAGTGCTCCCTCTAGTGGTGTCTGCAGTGCTCCCTCTAGTGGTGTCTGCAGTGCTCCCTCTAGTGGTGTCTGCAGTGCTCCCTCTAGTGGTGTCTGCAGTGCTCCCTCTAGTGGGGTCTGCAGTGCTCCCTCTAGTGGTGTCTGCAGTGCTCCCTCTAGTGGTGTCTGCAGTGCTCCCTCTAGTGGTGTCTGCAGTGCTCCCTCTAGTGGTGTCCGCAGTACTCCTTCTAGTGGTGTCTGCAGTGCTCCCTCTAGTGTTGTGCTCCCTCTAGTGGTGTCTGCAGTGCTCCCTCTAGTGGTGTCTGCAGTGCTCCCTCTAGTGGTGTCTGCAGTGCTCCCTCTAGTGGTGTCTGCAGTACTGCTTCTAGTGGTGTCTGCAGTGCTCCCTCTAGTGGTGTCAGCAGTGCTCCCTCTAGTGGTGTCTGCAGTGCTCCCTCTAGTGGTGTCTGCAGTGCTCCCTCTAGTGGTGTCTGCAGTGCTCCCTCTAGTGGTGTCTGCAGTACTCCTTCTAGTGGTGTCTGCTGTTGTGAGTTCTGTTTTTGGGCTCCCTCTGGTGGTTATTGAT
The DNA here is from genome assembly GCF_032444005.1 of Ranitomeya imitator. Classification (NCBI taxonomy): domain Eukaryota; kingdom Metazoa; phylum Chordata; class Amphibia; order Anura; family Dendrobatidae; genus Ranitomeya; species Ranitomeya imitator. The sequence continues at coordinate 14,426,323 of NC_091284.1, read as the reverse complement.
GGTACTGGGTGACTTGTGTTCTCTGCGGTCTCTGGTGTCCACCTGTTCCATCAGGTTATGTGAGTTTCCTATTTAACCTGGCTTTTTTGTCATTTCCTCGCCGGCTATCAATGTAATCAGCGTGTCTTTTTACCTCGGCTCCCTGCGTCTGTTATCTTCAGGACAAGCTAAGTTTTGATTTTCCTGTTCCACGTTTTGCTTAATTTTTGTCTTAGTCCAGCTTGCAGATATGTGATTCCTTGCTGCTGGTTGCTCTAGTGGGCTGAAATTACTCCTCATGTTCCATGAGTTGGCACATGAGTTCAAGTAATTTCAGGATGGTTTTTCGAAGGGTTTTTCGCTGACCGCGCAGTTCACTTTTGTATCCTCTGCTATCTAGCTTTAGCGGGCCTCATTTTTGCTGATTCTATTTTCATAACTACGTATGTGCTTTCCTCTCATTTCACCGTTATTACATGTGGGGGGCTGCTATTTCTGTGGGGTGTTTCTCTGGAGGCAAGTGAGGTCTGTGTTTCTTCTGATAGGGGAAGTTAATCCTTCGGCTGGCGCGAGACGTCTAGGAATCATCGTAGGCACGTTCCCCGGCTACTGCTAGTTGTGTGTTTAGGTTCAGGATCGCGGTCAGCTCAGGTTCCATCACCCTAGAGCTTGTTTTGTTTTTGTGCTTGTCCTTTTGTGATCCCCTGCCATTGGGATCATGACAGTCTGCAGTACTCCTTCTAGTGGTGTCTGCAGTGCTCCCTCTAGTGTTTTCCGCAGTTCTCCCTCTAATGGTGTCTACATTGCTCGCTCTAATGGTGTCTGCAGTGCTCCCTCTAGTGGTGTCTGCAGTGCTCCCTCTAATGGTGTCTGCAGTGCTCCCTCTAGTGGTGTCTGCAGTGCTCCCTCTAGTGGTGTCTGCAGTGCTCCCTCTACTGGTGTCTGCAGTGCTCCCTCTAGTGGTGTCTGCAGTGCTCCCTCTAGTGTTTTCCGCAGTTCTCCCTCTAATGGTGTCTGCATTGCTCCCTCTAATGGTGTCTGCATTGCTCCCTCTAGTGGTGTCTGCAGTGCTCCCTCTAGTGGTGTCTGCAGTGCTCCCTCTAGTGGTGTCTGCAGTGCTCCCTCTAGTGTTTTCCGCAGTTCTCCCTCTAATGGTGTCTGCATTGCTCCCTATAATGGTGTCTGCAGTGCTCCCTCTAGTGGTGTCTGCAGTGCTCCCTCTAGTGGTGTCTGCAGTACTCCTTCTAGTGGTGTCTGCAGTGCTCTCTAGTGTTTTCCGGAGTTCTCCCTGTAGTGGTGTCTGCATTGCTCCCTCTAGTGGTGTCTGCAGTGCTCCCTCTAGTGGTGTCTGCAGTGCTCCCTCTAGTGGTGTCTGCAGTGCTCCCTCTAGTGGTGTCTGCAGTGCTCCCTCTAGTGGTGTCTGCAGTGCTCCCTCTAGTGGTGTCTGCAGTGCTCCCTCTAGTGGTGTCTGCAGTACTCCCTCTAGTGGTGTCTGCAGTGCTCCCTCTAGTGGTGTCTGCAGTGCTCTCTCTAGTGGTGTCTGCAGTGCTCCCTCTAGTGGTGTCTGCAGTGCTCCCTCTAGTGGTGTCTGCAGTGCTCCCTCTAGTGGTGTCTGCAGTGCTCCCTCTAGTGGTGTCTGCAGTGCTCCCTCTAGTGGTGTCTGCAGTGCTCCCTCTAGTGGTGTCTGCAGTACTCCCTCTAGTGGTGTCTGCAGTGCTCCCTCTAGTGGTGCCCGCAGTACTCCTTCTAGTGGTGTCTGCAGTGCTCCCTATAGAGTTGTGCTCCCTCTAGTGGTGTCTGCAGTGCTCCCTCTAGTGGTGTCTGCAGTGCTCCCTCTAGTGGTGTCTGCAGTGCTCCCTCTAGTGGTGTCTGCAGTGCTCCCTCTAGTGTTTTCTGCAGTGCTCCCTCTAGTGGTGTCTGCAGTGCTCCCTCTAGTGGTGTCTGCAGTGCTCTCTCTAGTGGTGTTTGCAGTGCTCCCTCTAGTGTTTTCTACAGTGCTCCCTCTCGTGGTGTCTGCAGTGCTCCCTCTAGTGGTGTCTGCAGTGCTCCCTCTAGTGGTGTCTGCAGTGCTCCCTCTAGTGGTGTCTGCAGTGCTCCCTCTAGTGGTGTCTGCAGTGCTCTCTAGTGTATTCCGCAGTTCTCCCTGTAGTGGTGTCTGCAGTGCTCCCTCTAGTGGTGTCTGCAGTGCTCCCTCTAGTGGTGTCTGCAGTGCTCCCTCTAGTGGTGTCTGCAGTGCTCCCTCTAGTGGTGTCTGCAGTGCTCCCTCTAGTGGGGTCTGCAGTGCTCCCTCTAGTGGTGTCTGCAGTGCTCCCTCTAGTGGTGTCTGCAGTGCTCCCTCTAGTGGTGTCTGCAGTGCTCCCTCTAGTGGTGTCCGCAGTACTCCTTCTAGTGGTGTCTGCAGTGCTCCCTCTAGTGTTGTGCTCCCTCTAGTGGTGTCTGCAGTGCTCCCTCTAGTGGTGTCTGCAGTGCTCCCTCTAGTGGTGTCTGCAGTGCTCCCTCTAGTGGTGTCTGCAGTACTGCTTCTAGTGGTGTCTGCAGTGCTCCCTCTAGTGGTGTCAGCAGTGCTCCCTCTAGTGGTGTCTGCATTGCTTCCTATAATGGTGTCTGCAGTGCTCCCTCTAGTGGTGTCTGCAGTGCTCCCTCTAGTGGTGTCTGCAGTGCTCCCTCTAGTGGTGTCTGCAGTGCTCCCTCTAATGGTGTATGCAGTGCTCCCTCTAGTGTTTTCCGCAGTTCTCCCTCTAATGGTGTCTGCAGTGCTCCCTCTAGTGGTGTCTGCAGTGCTCCCTCTAGTGGTATCTGCAGTGCTCCCTCCAGTGGTGTCTGCAGTGCTCCCTCTAGTGGTGTCTGCAGTGCTCCCTCTAGTGGTGTCTGCAGTGCTCCCTCTAGTGGTGTCTGCAGTACTCCTTCTAGTGGTGTCTGCAGTGCTCCCTCTAGTGTTTTTTGTAGTGCTCCCTCTAGTGGTGTCTGCAGTGCTCCCTCTAGTGGTGTCTGCAGTGCTCCCTCCAGTGGTGTCTGCAGTGCTCCCTCTAGTGGTGTCTGCAGTGCTCCCTCTAGTGGTGTCTGCAGTACTCCTTCTAGTGGTGTCTGCAGTGCTCCCTCTAGTGTTTTTTGTAGTGCTCCCTCTAGTGGTGTCTGCAGTGCTCCCTCTAGTGGTGTCTGCAGTGCTCCCTCCAGTGGTGTCTGCGGTGCTCCCTCTAGTGGTGTCTGCAGTGTTCCCTCTAGTGGTGTCTGCAGTACTCCTTCTAGTGGTGTCTGCAGTGCTCCCTCTAGTGGTGTCTGCAGTGCTCCCTCCAGTGGTGTCTGCAGTGCTCCCTCTAGTGGTGTCTGCAGTGCTCCCTCTAGTGGTGTCTGCAGTACTCCTTCTAGTGGTGTCTGCAGTGCTCCCTCTAGTGTTTTTTGTAGTGCTCCCTCTAGTGGTGTCTGCAGTGCTCCCTCTAGTGGTGTCTGCAGTGCTCCCTCTAGTGGTGTCTGCAGTGTTCCCTCTAGTGGTGTCTGCAGTACTCCTTCTAGTGGTGTCTGCAGTGCTCCCTCTAGTGTTTCCTGTAGTGCTCCCTCTAGTGGTGTCTGCAGTGCTACCTCTAGTGGTGTCTGCAGTACTCCTTCTAGTGGTGTCTGCAGTGCTCCCTCTAGTGTTTTCTGTAGTGCTCCCTCTAGTGGTGTCTGCAGTGCTCCCTCTAGTGGTGTCTGCAGTGCTCCCTCTAGTGGTGTCCGCAGTTCTCCCTCTAATGGTGTCTACATTGCTCCCTCTAATGGTGTCTGCAGTGGTCCCTCTAGTGGTGTCTGCAGTGCTCCCTCCAGTGGTGTCTGCAGTGCTCCCTCTAGTGGTGTCTGCAGTGCTCCCTCTAGTGGTGTCTGCAGTACTCCTTCTAGTGGTGTCTGCAGTGCTCCCTCTAGTGTTTTCTGTAGTGCTCCCTCTAGTGGTGTCTGCAGTGCTCCCTCTAGTGGTGTCTGCAGTACTCCTTCTAGTGGTGTCTGCAGTGCTCCCTCTAGTGTTTTCTGTAGTGCTCCCTCTAGTGGTGTCTGCAGTGCTCCCTCTAGTGGTGTCTGCAGTGCTCCCTCTAGTGGTGTCTGCAGTGCTCCCTCTAGTGGTGTCTGCAGTTCTCCCTCTAATGGTGTCTGCATTGCTCCCTCTAATGGTGTCTGCAGTGGTCCCTCTAGTGGTGTCTGCAGTGCTCCCTCTAGTGGTGTCTGCAGTGCTCCCTCTAGTGGTGTCTGCAGTACTCCTTCTAGTGTTGTCTGCAGTGCTCCCTCTAGTGGTGTCTGCAGTGCTCCCTCTAGTGGTGTCTGCAGTGCTCCCTCTAGTGGTGTCTGCAGTACTCCTTCTAGTGATGTCTGCAGTGCTCCCTCTAGTGTTTTCTGTAGTGCTCCCTCTAGTGGTGTCTGCAGTGCTCCCTCTAGTGGTGTCTGCAGTACTCCTTCTAGTGGTGTCTGCAGTGCTCCCTCTAGTGTTTTCTGTAGTGTTCCCTCTAGTGGTGTCTGCAGTGCTCCCTCTAGTGGTGTCTGCAGTGCTCCCTCTAGTGGTGTCTGCAGTGCTCCCTCTAGTGGTGTCTGCAGTTCTCCCTCTAATGGTGTCTGCATTGCTCCCTCTAATGGTGTCTGCAGTGGTCCCTCTAGTGGTGTCTGCAGTGCTCCCTCTAGTGGTGTCTGCAGTGCTCCCTCTAGTGGTGTCTGCAGTACTCCTTCTAGTGGTGTCTGCAGTGCTCCCTCTAGTGGTGTCTGCAGTGCTCCCTCTAGTGGTGTCTGCAGTGCTCCCTCTAGTGGTGTCGGCAGTACTCCTTCTAGTGGTGTCTGCAGTGCTCCCTCTAGTGTTTTCTGTAGTGCTCCCTCTAGTGGTGTCTGCAGTGCTCCCTCTAGTGGTGTCTGCAGTACGCCTTCTAGTGGTGTCTGCAGTGCTCCCTCTAGTGTTTTCTGTAGTGCTCCCTCTAGTGGTGTCTGCAGTGCTCCCTCTAGTGGTGTCTGCAGTGCTCCCTCTAGTGGTGTCTGCAGTGCTCCCTCTAGTGGTGTCTGCAGTTCTCCCTCTAATGGTGTCTGCATTGCTCCCTCTAATGGTGTCTGCAGTGGTCCCTCTAGTGGTGTCTGCAGTGCTCCCTCTAGTGGTGTCTGCAGTGCTCCCTCTAGTGGTGTCTGCAGTACTCCTTCTAGTGGTGTCTGCAGTGCTCCCTCTAGTGGTGTCTGCAGTGCTCCCTCTAGTGGTGTCTGCAGTGCTCCCTCTAGTGGTGTCTGCAGTACTCCTTCTAGTGGTGTCTGCAGTGCTCCCTCTAGTGATGTCTGCAGTGCTCCCTCTAGTGGTGTCTGCAGTGCTCCCTTTAGTGGTGTCTGCAGTGCTCCCTCTAGTGGTGTCTGCAGTGCTCCCTCTAGTGTTTTCTGCAGTGCTCCCTCTAGTGGTGTCTGCAGTGCTCCCTCTAGTGGTGTCTGCAGTGCTCTCTCTAGTGGTGTTTGCAGTGCTCCCTCTAGTGTTTTCTACAGTGCTCCCTCTAGTGGTGTCTGCAGTGCTCCCTCTAGTGGTGTCTGCAGTGCTCCCTCTAGTGGTGTCTGCAGTGCTCCCTCTAGTGGTGTCTGCAGTGCTCCCTCTAGTGGTGTCTGCAGTGCTCTCTAGTGTATTCCGCAGTTCTCCCTGTAGTGGTGTCTGCAGTGCTCCCTCTAGTGGTGTCTGCAGTGCTCCCTCTAGTGGTGTCTGCAGTGCTCCCTCTAGTGGTGTCTGCAGTGCTCCCTCTAGTGGTGTCTGCAGTGCTCCCTCTAGTGGGGTCTGCAGTGCTCCCTCTAGTGGTGTCTGCAGTGCTCCCTCTAGTGGTGTCTGCAGTGCTCCCTCTAGTGGTGTCTGCAGTGCTCCCTCTAGTGGTGTCCGCAGTACTCCTTCTAGTGGTGTCTGCAGTGCTCCCTCTAGTGTTGTGCTCCCTCTAGTGGTGTCTGCAGTGCTCCCTCTAGTGGTGTCTGCAGTGCTCCCTCTAGTGGTGTCTGCAGTGCTCCCTCTAGTGGTGTCTGCAGTACTGCTTCTAGTGGTGTCTGCAGTGCTCCCTCTAGTGGTGTCAGCAGTGCTCCCTCTAGTGGTGTCTGCAGTGCTCCCTCTAGTGGTGTCTGCAGTGCTCCCTCTAGTGGTGTCTGCAGTGCTCCCTCTAGTGGTGTCTGCAGTACTCCTTCTAGTGGTGTCTGCTGTTGTGAGTTCTGTTTTTGGGCTCCCTCTGGTGGTTATTGATGGTACTGGGTGACTTGTGTTCTCTGCGGTTTCTGGTGTCCACCTGTTCCATCAGGTTATGTGAGTTTCCTATTTAACCTGGCTTTTTTGTCATTTCCTCGCCGGCTATCAATGTAATCAGCGTGTCTTTTTACCTCGGCTCCCTGCGTCTGTTATCTTCAGGACAAGCTAAGTTTTGATTTTCCTGTTCCACGTTTTGCTTAATTTTTGTCTTAGTCCAGCTTGCAGATATGTGATTCCTTGCTGCTGGTTGCTCTAGTGGGCTGGAATTACTCCTCATGTTCCATGAGTTGGCACATGAGTTCAAGTAATTTCAGGATGGTTTTTCGAAGGGTTTTTCGCTGACCGCGCAGTTCACTTTTGTATCCTCTGCTATCTAGCTTTAGCGGGCCTCATTTTTGCTGATTCTATTTTCATAACTACGTATGTGCTTTCCTCTCATTTCACCGTTATTACATGTGGGGGGCTGCTATTTCTGTGGGGTGTTTCTCTGGAGGCAAGTGAGGTCTGTGTTTCTTCTGATAGGGGAAGTTAATCCTTCGGCTGGCGCGAGACGTCTAGGAATCATCGTAGGCACGTTCCCCGGCTACTGCTAGTTGTGTGTTTAGGTTCAGGATCGCGGTCAGCTCAGGTTCCATCACCCTAGAGCTTGTTTTGTTTTTGTGCTTGTCCTTTTGTGATCCCCTGCCATTGGGATCATGACAGTCTGCAGTACTCCTTCTAGTGGTGTCTGCAGTGCTCCCTCTAGTGTTTTCCGCAGTTCTCCCTCTAATGGTGTCTACATTGCTCGCTCTAATGGTGTCTGCAGTGCTCCCTCTAGTGGTGTCTGCAGTGCTCCCTCTAATGGTGTCTGCAGTGCTCCCTCTAGTGGTGTCTGCAGTGCTCCCTCTAGTGGTGTCTGCAGTGCTCCCTCTACTGGTGTCTGCAGTGCTCCCTCTAGTGGTGTCTGCAGTGCTCCCTCTAGTGTTTTCCGCAGTTCTCCCTCTAATGGTGTCTGCATTGCTCCCTCTAATGGTGTCTGCATTGCTCCCTCTAGTGGTGTCTGCAGTGCTCCCTCTAGTGGTGTCTGCAGTGCTCCCTCTAGTGGTGTCTGCAGTGCTCCCTCTAGTGTTTTCCGCAGTTCTCCCTCTAATGGTGTCTGCATTGCTCCCTATAATGGTGTCTGCAGTGCTCCCTCTAGTGGTGTCTGCAGTGCTCCCTCTAGTGGTGTCTGCAGTACTCCTTCTAGTGGTGTCTGCAGTGCTCTCTAATGTTTTCCGGAGTTCTCCCTGTAGTGGTGTCTGCATTGCTCCCTCTAGTGGTGTCTGCAGTGCTCCCTCTAGTGGTGTCTGCAGTGCTCCCTCTAGTGGTGTCTGCAGTGCTCCCTCTAGTGGTGTCTGCAGTGCTCCCTCTAGTGGTGTCTGCAGTGCTCCCTCTAGTGGTGTCTGCAGTGCTCCCTCTAGTGGTGTCTGCAGTACTCCCTCTAGTGGTGTCTGCAGTGCTCCCTCTAGTGGTGTCTGCAGTGCTCTCTCTAGTGGTGTCTGCAGTGCTCCCTCTAGTGGTGTCTGCAGTGCTCCCTCTAGTGGTGTCTGCAGTGCTCCCTCTAGTGGTGTCTGCAGTGCTCCCTCTAGTGGTGTCTGCAGTGCTCCCTCTAGTGGTGTCTGCAGTGCTCCCTCTAGTGGTGTCTGCAGTACTCCCTCTAGTGGTGTCTGCAGTGCTCCCTCTAGTGGTGCCCGCAGTACTCCTTCTAGTGGTGTCTGCAGTGCTCCCTATAGAGTTGTGCTCCCTCTAGTGGTGTCTGCAGTGCTCCCTCTAGTGGTGTCTGCAGTGCTCCCTCTAGTGGTGTCTGCAGTGCTCCCTCTAGTGGTGTCTGCAGTACTGCTTCTAGTGGTGTCTGCAGTGCTCCCTCTAGTGGTGTCTGCAGTGCTCCCTCTAGTGGTGTCTGCAGTGCTCCCTCTAGTGGTGTCTGCAGTGCTCCCTCTAGTGGTGTCTGCAGTGCTCCCTCTAGTGGTGTCTGCAGTACTCCTTCTAGTGGTGTCTGCAGTACTCCTTCTAGTGGTGTCTGCAGTGCTCCCTCTAGTGTTTTCCGCAGTTCTCCCTCTAATGGTGTCTACATTGCTCCCTCTAGTGGTGTCTGCAGTGCTCCCTCTAGTGGTGTCTGCAGTGCTCCCTCTAATGGTGTCTGCAGTGCTCTCTCTAGTGGTGTCTGCAGTGCTCCCTCTAGTGGTGTCTGCAGTGCTCCCTCTAGTGGTGTCTGCAGTGCTTTCTCTAGTGGTGTCTGCAGTGCTCCCTCTAGTGGTGTCTGCAGTGCTCCCTCTAGTGTTTTCCGCAGTTCTCCCTCTAATGGTGTCTGCATTGCTCCCTCTAATGGTGTCTGCAGTGCTCCCTCTAGTGGTGTCTGCAGTGCTCCCTCTAGTGGTGTCTGCAGTGCTCCCTCTAGTGGTGTCTGCAGTACTCCTTCTAGTGGTGTCTGCAGTGCTCCCTCTAGTGTTTTCTGTAGTGCTCCCTCTAGTGGTGTCTGCAGTGCTCCCTATAGTGGTGTCGGCAGTGCTCCCTCTAGTGGTGTCTGCAGTGCTCCCTCTAGTGGTGTCTGCAGTTCTCCCTCTAATGGTGTCTGCATTGCTCCCTCTAATGGTGTCTGCAGTGGTCCCTCTAGTGGTGTCTGCAGTGCTCCCTCTAGTGGTGTCTGCAGTGCTCCCTCTAGTGGTGTCTGTAGTACTCCTTCTAGTGGTGTCTGCAGTGCTCCCTCTAGTGGTGTCTGCAGTGCTCCCTCTAGTGGTGTCTGCAGTGCTCCCTCTAGTGGTGTCTGCAGTACTACTTCTAGTGGTGTCTGCAGTGCTCCCTCTAGTGATGTCTGCAGTGCTCCCTCTAGTGGTGTCTGCAGTGCTCCCTCTAGTGGTGTCTGCAGTGCTCCCTCTAGTGGTGTCTGCAGTGCTCCCTCTAGTGTTTTCTGCAGTGCTCCCTCTAGTGGTGTCTGCAGTGCTCCCTCTAGTGGTGTCTGCAGTGCTCTCTCTAGTGGTGTTTGCAGTGCTCCTTCTAGTGTTTTCCACAGTGCTCCCTCTAGTGGTGTCTGCAGTGCTCCCTCTAGTGGTGTCTGCAGTGCTCCCTCTAGTGGTGTCTGCAGTGCTCCCTCTAGTGGTGTCTGCAGTGCTCCCTCTAGTGGTGTCTGCAGTGCTCTCTAGTGTATTCCGCAGTTCTCCCTGTAGTGGTGTCTGCAGTGCTCCCTGTAGTGGTGTCTGCAGTGCTCCCTCTAGTGGTGTCTGCAGTGCTCCCTCTAGTGGTGTCTGCAGTGCTCCCTCTAGTGGTGTCTGCAGTGCTCCCTCTAGTGGTGTCTGCAGTGCTCCCTCTAGTGGTGTCTGCAGTGCTCCCTCTAGTGGTGTCTGCAGTACTCCCTCTAGTGGTGTCTGCAGTGCTCCCTCTAGTGGTGTCCGCAGTACTCCTTCTAGTGGTGTCTGCAGTGCTCCCTCTAGTGTTGTGCTCCCTCTAGTGGTGTCTGCAGTGCTCCCTCTAGTGGTGTCTGCAGTGCTCCCTCTAGTGGTGTCTGCAGTGCTCCCTCTAGTGGTGTCTGCAGTACTGCTTCTAGTGGTGTCTGCAGTGCTCCCTCTAGTGGTGTCAGCAGTGCTCCCTCTAGTGGTGTCTGCAGTGCTCCCTCTAGTGGTGTCTGCAGTGCTCCCTCTAGTGGTGTCTGCAGTGCTCCCTCTAGTGGTGTCTGCAGTACTCCTTCTAGTGGTGTCTGCTGTTGTGAGTTCTGTTTTTGGGCTCCCTCTGGTGGTTACTGATGGTACTGGGTGACTTGTGTTCTCTGCGGTCTCTGGTGTCCACCTGTTCCATCAGGTTATGGGAGTTTCCTATTTAACCTGGCTTTTTTGTCATTTCCTCGCCGGCTATCAATGTAATCAGCGTGTCTTTTTACCTCGGCTCCCTGCGTCTGTTATCTTCAGGACAAGCTAAGTTTTGATTTTCCTGTTCCACGTTTTGCTTAATTTTTGTCTTAGTCCAGCTTGCAGATATGTGATTCCTTGCTGCTGGTTGCTCTAGTGGGCTGAAATTACTCCTCATGTTCCATGAGTTGGCACATGAGTTCAAGTAATTTCAGGATGGTTTTTCGAAGGGTTTTTCGCTGACCGCGCAGTTCACTTTTGTATCCTCTGCTATCTAGCTTTAGCGGGCCTCATTTTTGCTGATTCTATTTTCATAACTACGTATGTGCTTTCCTCTCATTTCACCGTTATTACATGTGGGGGGCTGCTATTTCTGTGGGGTGTTTCTCTGGAGGCAAGTGAGGTCTGTGTTTCTTCTGATAGGGGAAGTTAATCCTTCGGCTGGCGCGAGACGTCTAGGAATCATCGTAGGCACGTTCCCCGGCTACTGCTAGTTGTGTGTTTAGGTTCAGGATCGCGGTCAGCTCAGGTTCCATCACCCTAGAGCTTGTTTTGTTTTTGTGCTTGTCCTTTTGTGATCCCCTGCCATTGGGATCATGACAGTCTGCAGTACTCCTTCTAGTGGTGTCTGCAGTGCTCCCTCTAGTGTTTTCCGCAGTTCTCCCTCTAATGGTGTCTACATTGCTCGCTCTAATGGTGTCTGCAGTGCTCCCTCTAGTGGTGTCTGCAGTGGTCCCTCTAATGGTGTCTGCAGTGCTCTCTCTAGTGGTGTCTGCAGTGCTCCCTCTAGTGGTGTCTGCAGTGCTCCCTCTAGTGGTGTCTGCAGTGCTCCCTCTAGTGGTGTCTGCAGTGCTCCCTCTAGTGGTGTCTGCAGTGCTCCCTCTAGTGGTGTCTGCAGTGCTCCCTCTAGTGTTTTCCGCAGTTCTCCCTCTAATGGTGTCTGCATTGCTCCCTCTAATGGTGTCTGCAGTGCTCACTCTAGTGGTGTCTGCAGTGCTCCCTCTAGTGGTGTCTGCAGTGCTCCCTCTAGTGGTGTCTGCAGTGCTCCCTCTAGTGTTTTCCGCAGTTCTCCCTCTAATGGTGTCTGCATTGCTCCCTCTAATGGTGTCTGCAGTGCTCCCTCTAGTGGTGTCTGCAGTGCTCCCTCTAGTGGTGTCTGCAATACTCCTTCTAGTGGTGTCTGCAGTGCTCTCTAGTGTTTTCCGGAGTTCTCCCTGTAGTGGTGTCTGCATTGCTCCCTCTAGTGGTGTCTGCAGTGCTCCCTCTAGTGGTGTCTGCAGTGCTCCCTCTAGTGGTGTCTGCAGTGCTCCCTCTAGTGGTGTCTGCAGTGCTCCCTCTAGTGGTGTCTGCAGTGCTCCCTCTAGTGGTGTCTGCAGTGCTCCCTCTAGTGGTGTCTTCAGTGCTCCCTCTAGTGGTGTCTGCAGTGCTCCCTCTAGTGGTGTCTGCAGTGCTCCCTCTAGTGGTGTCTGCAGTACTCCCTCTAGTGGTGTCTGCAGTGCTCCCTCTAGTGGTGCCCGCAGTACTCCTTCTAGTGGTGTCTGCAGTGCTCCCTCTAGTGTTGTGCTCCCTCTAGTGGTGTCTGCAGTGCTCCCTCTAGTGGTGTCTGCAGTGCTCCCTCTAGTGGTGTCTGCAGTGCTCCCTCTAGTGGTGTCTGCAGTACTGCTTCTAGTGGTGTCTGCAGTGCTCCCTCTAGTGGTGTCTGCAGTGCTCCCTCTAGTGGTGTCTGCAGTGCTTCCTCTAGTGGTGTCTGCAGTGCTCCCTCTAGTGGTGTCTGCAGTGCTCCCTCTAGTGGTGTCTGCAGTGCTCCCTCTAGTGGTGTCTGCAGTACTCCTTCTAGTGGTGTCTGCAGTACTCCTTCTAGTGGTGTCTGCAGTGCTCCCTCTAGTGTTTTCCGCAGTTCTCCCTCTAATGGTGTCTACATTGCTCCCTCTAGTGGTGTCTGCAGTGCTCCCTCTAGTGGTGTCTGCAGTGCTCCCTCTAATGGTGTCTGCAGTGCTCTCTCTAGTGGTGTCTGCAGTGCTCCCTCTAGTGGTGTCTGCAGTGCTCCCTCTAGTGGTGTCTGCAGTGCTTTCTCTAGTGGTGTCTGCAGTGCTCCCTCTAGTGGTGTCTGCAGTGCTCCCTCTAGTGTTTTCCGCAGTTCTCCCTCTAATGGTATCTGCATTGCTCCCTCTAATGGTGTCTGCAGTGCTCCCTCTAGTGGTGTCTGCAGTGCTCCCTCTAGTGGTGTCTGCAGTGCTCCCTCTAGTGGTGTCTGCAGTGCTCCCTCTAGTGGTGTCTGCAGTGCTCCCTCTAGTGTTTTCCGCAGTTCTCCCTCTAATGGTGTCTGCATTGCTCCCTCTAATGGTGTCTGCAGTGCTCCCTCTAGTGGTGTCTGCAGTGCTCCCTCTAGTGGTGTCTGCAATACTCCTTCTAGTGGTGTCTGCAGTGCTCTCTAGTGTTTTCCGGAGTTCTCCCTGTAGTGGTGTCTGCATTGCTCCCTCTAGTGGTGTCTGCAGTGCTCCCTCTAGTGGTGTCTGCAGTGCTCCCTCTAGTGGTGTCTGCAGTGCTCCCTCTAGTGGTGTCTGCAGTGCTCCCTCTAGTGGTGTCTGCAGTGCTCCCTCTAGTGGTGTCTGCAGTGCTCCCTCTAGTGGTGTCTTCAGTGCTCCCTCTAGTGGTGTCTGCAGTGCTCCCTCTAGTGGTGTCTGCAGTGCTCCCTCTAGTGGTGTCTGCAGTACTCCCTCTAGTGGTGTCTGCAGTGCTCCCTCTAGTGGTGCCCGCAGTACTCCTTCTAGTGGTGTCTGCAGTGCTCCCTCTAGTGTTGTGCTCCCTCTAGTGGTGTCTGCAGTGCTCCCTCTAGTGGTGTCTGCAGTGCTCCCTCTAGTGGTGTCTGCAGTGCTCCCTCTAGTGGTGTCTGCAGTACTGCTTCTAGTGGTGTCTGCAGTGCTCCCTCTAGTGGTGTCTGCAGTGCTCCCTCTAGTGGTGTCTGCAGTGCTCCCTCTAGTGGTGTCTGCAGTGCTCCCTCTAGTGGTGTCTGCAGTGCTCCCTCTAGTGGTGTCTGCAGTGCTCCCTCTAGTGGTGTCTGCAGTACTCCTTCTAGTGGTGTCTGCAGTACTCCTTCTAGTGGTGTCTGCAGTGCTCCCTCTAGTGTTTTCCGCAGTTCTCCCTCTAATGGTGTCTACATTGCTCCCTCTAGTGGTGTCTGCAGTGCTCCCTCTAGTGGTGTCTGCAGTGCTCCCTTTAATGGTGTCTGCAGTGCTCTCTCTAGTGGTGTCTGCAGTGCTCCCTCTAGTGGTGTCTGCAGTGCTCCCTCTAGTGGTGTCTGCAGTGCTTTCTCTAGTGGTGTCTGCAGTGCTCCCTCTAGTGGTGTCTGCAGTGCTCCCTCTAGTGTTTTCCGCAGTTCTCCCTCTAATGGTATCTGCATTGCTCCCTCTAATGGTGTCTGCAGTGCTCCCTCTAGTGGTGTCTGCAGTGCTCCCTCTAGTGGTGTCTGCAGTGCTCCCTCTAGTGGTGTCTGCAGTGCTCCCTCTAGTGGTGTCTGCAGTGCTCCCTCTAGTGTTTTCCGCAGTTCTCCCTCTAATGGTGTCTGCATTGCTCCCTCTAATGGTGTCTGCAGTGCTCCCTCTAGTGGTGTCTGCAGTGCTCCCTCTTGTGGTGTCTGCAGTGCTCCCTCTAGTGGTGTCTGCAGTGCTCCCTCTAGTGTTTTCCGCAGTTCTCCCTCTAATGGTGTCTGCATTGCTCCCTCTAATGGTGTCTGCAGTGCTCCCTCTAGTGGTGTCTGCAGTGCTCCCTCTAGTGGTGTCTGCAATACTCCTTCTAGTGGTGTCTGCAGTGCTCTCTAGTGTTTTCCGGAGTTCTCCCTGTAGTGGTGTCTGCATTGCTCCCTCTAGTGGTGTCTGCAGTGCTCCCTCTAGTGGTGTCTGCAGTGCTCCCTCTAGTGGTGTCTGCAGTGCTCCCTCTAGTGGTGTCTGCAGTGCTCCCTCTAGTGGTGTCTGCAGTGCTCCCTCTAGTGGTGTCTGCAGTGCTCCCTCTAGTGGTGTCTGCAGTGCTCCCTCTAGTGGTGTCTGCAGTGCTCCCTCTAGTGGTGTCTGCAGTGCTCCCTCTAGTGGTGTCTGCAGTACTCCCTCTAGTGGTGTCTGCAGTGCTCCCTCTAGTGGTGCCCGCAGTACTCCTTCTAGTGGTGTCTGCAGTGCTCCCTCTATTGTTGTGCTCCCTCTAGTGGTGTCTGCAGTGCTCCCTCTAGTGGTGTCTGCAGTGCTCCCTCTAGTGGTGTCTGCAGTGCTCCCTCTAGTGGTGTCTGCCGTACTGCTTCTAGTGGTGTCTGCAGTGCTCCCTCTAGTGGTGTCTGCAGTGCTCCCTCTAGTGGTGTCTGCAGTGCTCCCTCTAGTGGTGTCTGCAGTGCTCCCTCTAGTGGTATCTGCAGTGCTCCCTCTAGTGGTGTCTGCAGTGCTCCCTCTAGTGGTGTCTGCAGTACTCCTTCTAGTGGTGTCTGCAGTACTCCTTCTAGTGGTGTCTGCAGTGCTCCCTCTAGTGTTTTCCGCAGTTCTCCCTCTAATGGTGTCTACATTGCTCCCTCTAGTGGTGTCTGCAGTGCTCCCTCTAGTGGTGTCTGCAGTGCTCCCTCTAATGGTGTCTGCAGTGCTCTCTCTAGTGGTGTCTGCAGTGCTCCCTCTAGTGGTGTCTGCAGTGCTCCCTCTAGTGGTGTCTGCAGTGCTTTCTCTAGTGGTGTCTGCAGTGCTCCCTCTAGTGGTGTCTGCAGTGCTCCCTCTAGTGTTTTCCGCAGTTCTCCCTCTAATGGTGTCTGCATTGCTCCCTCTAATGGTGTCTGCAGTGCTCCCTCTAGTGGTGTCTGCAGTGCTCCCTCTAGTGGTGTCTGCAGTGCTCCCTCTAGTGGTGTCTACAGTACTCCTTCTAGTGGTGTCTGCAGTGCTCCCTCTAGTGTTTTCTGTAGTGCTCCCTCTAGTGGTGTCTGCAGTGCTCCCTCTAGTGGTGTCGGCAGTGCTCCCTCTAGTGGTGTCTGCAGTGCTCCCTCTAGTGGTGTCTGCAGTTCTCCCTCTAATGGTGTCTGCATTGCTCCCTCTAATGGTGTCTGCAGTGGTCCCTCTAGTGGTGTCTGCAGTGCTACCTCTAGTGGTGTCTGCAGTGCTCCCTCTAGTGGTGTCTGTAGTACTCCTTCTAGTGGTGTCTGCAGTGCTCCCTCTAGTGGTGTCTGCAGTGCTCCCTCTAGTGGTGTCTGCAGTGCTCCCTCTAGTGGTGTCTGCAGTACTCCTTCTAGTGGTGTCTGCAGTGCTCCCTCTAGTGATGTCTGCAGTGCTCCCTCTAGTGGTGTCTGCAGTGCTCCCTCTAGTGGTGTCTGCAGTGCTCCCTCTAGTGGTGTCTGCAGTGCTCCCTCTAGTGTTTTCTGCAGTGCTCCCTCTAGTGGTGTCTGCAGTGCTCCCTCTAGTGGTGTCTGCAGTGCTCTCTCTAGTGGTGTTTGCAGTGCTCCTTCTGGTGTTTTCCACAGTGCTCCCTCTAGTGGTGTCTGCAGTGCTCCCTCTAGTGGTGTCTGCAGTGCTTCCTCTAGTGGTGTCTGCAGTGCTCCCTCTAGTGGTGTCTGCAGTGCTCCCTCTAGTGGTGTCTGCAGTGCTCTCTAGTGTATTCCGCAGTTCTCCCTGTAGTGGTGTCTGCAGTGCTCCCTCTAGTGGTGTCTGCAGTGCTCCCTCTAGTGGTGTCTGCAGTGCTCCCTCTAGTGGTGTCTGCAGTGCTCCCTCTAGTGGTGTCTGCAGTGCTCCCTCTAGTGGTGTCTGCAGTACTCCCTGTAGTGGTGTCTGCAGTGCTCCCTCTAGTGGTGTCCGCAGTACTCCTTCTAGTGGTGTCTGCAGTGCTCCCTCTAGTGTTGTGCTCCCTCTAGTGGTGTCTGCAGTGCTCCCTCTAGTGGTGTCTGCAGTGCTCCCTCTAGTGGTGTCTGCAGTACTGCTTCTAGTGGTGTCTGCAGTGCTCCCTCTAGTGGTGTCAGCAGTGCTCCCTCTAGTGGTGTCTGCAGTGCTCCCTCTAGTGGTGTCTGCAGTGCTCCCTCTAGTGGTGTCTGCAGTGCTCCCTCTAGTGGTGTCTGCAGTACTCCTTCTAGTGGTGTCTGCTGTTGTGAGTTCTGTTTTTGGGCTCCCTCTGGTGGTTACTGATGGTACTGGGTGACTTGTGTTCTCTGCGGTCTCTGGTGTCCACCTGTTCCATCAGGTTATGGGAGTTTCCTATTTAACCTGGCTTTTTTGTCATTTCCTCGCCGGCTATCAATGTAATCAGCGTGTCTTTTTACCTCAGCTCCCTGCGTCTGTTATCTTCAGGACAAGCTAAGTTTTGATTTTCCTGTTCCACGTTTTGCTTAATTTTTGTCTTAGTCCAGCTTGCAGATATGTGATTCCTTGCTGCTGGTTGCTCTAGTGGGCTGAAATTACTCCTCATGTTCCATGAGTTGGCACATGAGTTCAAGTAATTTCAGGATGGTTTTTCGAAGGGTTTTTCGCTGACCGCGCAGTTCACTTTTGTATCCTCTGCTATCTAGCTTTAGCGGGCCTCATTTTTGCTGATTCTATTTTCATAACTACGTATGTGCTTTCCTCTCATTTCACCGTTATTACATGTGGGGGGCTGCTATTTCTGTGGGGTGTGTCTCTGGAGGCAAGTGAGGTCTGTGTTTCTTCTGATAGGGGAAGTTAATCCTTCGGCTGGCGCGAGACGTCTAGGAATCATCGTAGGCACGTTCCCCGGCTACTGCTAGTTGTGTGTTTAGGTTCAGGATCGCGGTCAGCTCAGGTTCCATCACCCTAGAGCTTGTTTTGTTTTTGTGCTTGTCCTTTTGTGATCCCCTGCCATTGGGATCATGACAGTCTGCAGTACTCCTTCTAGTGGTGTCTGCAGTGCTCCCTCTAGTGTTTTCCGCAGTTCTCCCTCTAATGGTGTCTACATTGCTCGCTCTAATGGTGTCTGCAGTGCTCCCTCTAGTGGTGTCTGCAGTGCTCCCTCTAATGGTGTCTGCAGTGCTCTCTCTAGTGGTGTCTGCAGTGCTCCCTCTAGTGGTGTCTGCAGTGCTCCCTCTAGTGGTGTCTGCAGTGCTCCCTCTAGTGGTGTCTGCAGTGCTCCCTCTAGTGGTGTGTGCAGTGCTCCCTCTAGTGGTGTCTGCAGTGCTCCCTCTAGTGGTGTCTGCAGTGCTCCCTCTAGTGGTCTCTGCAGTGCTCCCTCTAGTGGTGTCTGCAGTGCTCCCTCTAGTGGTGTCCGCAGTGCTCCCTCTAGTGGTGTCCGCAGTACTCCTTCTAGTGGTGTCTGCAGTGCTCCCTCTAGTGTTGTGCTCCCTCTAGTGGTGTCTGCAGTGCTCCCTCTAGTGGTGTCTGCAGTGCTCCCTCTAGTGGTGTCCGCAGTACTCCTTCTAGTGGTGTCTGCAGTGCTCCCTCTAGTGTTGTGCTCCCTCTAGTGGTGTCAGCAGTGCTCCCTCTAGTGGTGTCTGCAGTGCTCCCTCTAGTGGTGTCTGCAGTGCTCCCTCTAGTGGTGTCTGCAGTGCTCCCTCTAGTGGTGTCTGCAGTACTCCTTCTAGTGGTGTCTGCTGTTGTGAGTTCTGTTTTTGGGCTCCCTCTGGTGGTTACTGATGGTACTGGGTGACTTGTGTTCTCTGCGGTCTCTGGTGTCCACCTGTTCCATCAGGTTATGGGAGTTTTCTATTTAACCTGGCTTTTTTGTAATTTCCTCGCCGGCTATCAATGTAATCAGCGTGTCTTTTTACCTCGGCTCCCTGCGTCTGTTATCTTCAGGACAAGCTAAGTTTTGATTTTCCTGTTCCACGTTTTGCTTAATTTTTGTCTTAGTCCAGCTTGCAGATATGTGATTCCTTGCTGCTGGTTGCTCTAGTGGGCTGAAATTACTCCTCATGTTCCATGAGTTGGCACATGAGTTCAAGTAATTTCAGGATGGTTTTTCGAAGGGTTTTTCGCTGACCGCGCAGTTCACTTTTGTATCCTCTGCTATCTAGCTTTAGCGGGCCTCATTTTTGCTGATTCTATTTTCATAACTACGTATGTGCTTTCCTCTCATTTCACCGTTATTACATGTGGGGGGCTGCTATTTCTGTGGGGTGTTTCTCTGGAGGCAAGTGAGGTCTGTGTTTCTTCTGATAGGGGAAGTTAATCCTTCGGCTGGCGCGAGACGTCTAGGAATCATCGTAGGCACGTTCCCTGGCTACTGCTAGTTGTGTGTTTAGGTTCAGGATCGCGGTCAGCTCAGGTTCCATCACCCTAGAGCTTGTTTTGTTTTTGTGCTTGTCCTTTTGTGATCCCCTGCCATTGGGATCATGACAGTCTGCAGTACTCCTTCTAGTGGTGTCTGCAGTGCTCCCTCTAGTGTTTTCCGCAGTTCTCCCTCTAATGGTGTCTACATTGCTCGCTCTAATGGTGTCTGCAGTGCTCCCTCTAGTGGTGTCTGCAGTGCTCCCTCTAATGGTGTCTGCAGTGCTCTCTCTAGTGGTGTCTGCAGTGCTCCCTCTAGTGGTGTCTGCAGTGCTCCCTCTAGTGGTGTCTGCAGTGCTCCCTCTAGTGGTGTCTGCAGTGCTCCCTCTAGTGGTGTCTGCAGTGCTCCCTCTAGTGGTGTCTGCAGTGCTCCCTCTAGTGTTTTCCGCAGTTCTCCCTCTAATGGTGTCTGCATTGCTCCCTCTAATGGTGTCTGCAGTGCTCCCTCTAGTGGTGTCTGCAGTGCTCCCTCTAGAGGTGTCTGCAGTGCTCCCTCTAGTGGTGTCTGCAGTGCTCCCTCTAGTGTTTTCCGCAGTTCTCCCTCTAATGGTGTCTGCAGTGCTCCCTCTAGTGGTGTCTGCAGTGCTCCCTCTAGTGGTGTCTGCAGTACTCCTTCTAGTGGTGTCTGCAGTGCTCTCTAGTGTTTTCCGGAGTTCTCCCTGTAGTGGTGTCTGCATTGCTCCCTCTAGTGGTGTCTGCAGTGCTCCCTCTAGTGGTGTCTGCAGTGCTCCCTCTAGTGGTGTCTGCAGTGCTCCCTCTAGTGGTGTCTGCAGTACTCCTTCTAGTGGTGTCTGCAGTGCTCTCTAGTGTTTTCCGGAGTTCTCCCTGTAGTGGTGTCTGCATTGCTCCCTCTAGTGGTGTCTGCAGTGCTCCCTCTAGTGGTGTCTGCAGTGCTCCCTCTAGTGGTGTCTGCAGTGCTCCCTCTAGTGGTGTCTGCAGTGCTCCCTCTAGTGGTGTCTGCAGTGCTCCCTCTAGTGGTGTCTGCAGTGCTCCCTCTAGTGGTGTCTGCAGTGCTCCCTCTAGTGGTGTCTGCAGTGCTCCCTCTAGTGGTGTCTGCAGTGCTCCCTCTAGTGGTGTCTGCAGTGCTCCCTCTAGTGCTGTCTGCAGTGCTCCTTCTAGTGGTGTCCGCAGTACTCCCTCTAGTGGTGTCTGCATTGCTCCCTCTAGTGGTGTCCGCAGTACTCCTTCTAGTGGTGTCTGCAGTGCTCCCTCTAGTGTTGTGCTCCCTCTAGTGGTGTCTGCAGTGCTCCCTCTAGTGGTGTCTGCAGTGCTCCCTCTAGTGGTGTCTGCAGTACTGCTTCTAGTGGTGTCTGCAGTGCTCCCTCTAGTGGTGTCTGCAGTGCTCCCTCTAGTGGTGTCTGCAGTGCTCCCTCTGGTGGTGTCTGCAGTGCTCCCTCTAGTGGTGTCTGCAGTGCTCCCTCTAGTGGTGTCTGCAGTGCTCCCTCTAGTGGTGTCTGCAGTACTCCTTCTAGTGGTGTCTGCAGTACTCCTTCTAGTGGTGTCTGCAGTGCTCTCTCTAGTGTTTTCCGCAGTTCTCCCTCTAATGGTGTCTACATTGCTCCCTCTAGTGGTGTCTGCAGTGCTCCCTCTAGTGGTGTCTGCAGTGCTCCCTCTAATGGTGTCTGCAGTGCTCTCTCTAGTGGTGTCCGCAGTGCTCCCTCTAGTGGTGTCTACAGTGCTCCCTCTAGTGGTGTCTGCAGTGCTCCCTCTAGTGGTGTCTGCAGTGCTCCCTCTAGTGTTTTCCGCAGTTCTCCCTCTAATGGTGTCTGCATTGCTCCCTCTAATGGTGTCTGCAGTGCTCCCTCTAGTGGTGTCTGCAGTGCTCCCTCTAGTGGTGTCTGCAGTGCTCCCTCTAGTGGTGTCTGCAGTGCTCCCTCTAGTGTTTTCCGCAGTTCTCCCTCTAATGGTGTCTGCAGTGCTCCCTCTAGTGGTGTCTGCAGTGCTCCCTCTAGTGGTGTCTGCAGTACTCCTTCTAGTGGTGTCTGCAGTGCTCTCTAGTGTTTTCCGGAGTTCTCCCTGTAGTGGTGTCTGCATTGCTCCCTCTAGTGGTGTTTGCAGTGCTCCCTCTAGTGGTGTCTGCAGTGCTCCCTCTAGTGGTGTCTGCAGTGCTCCCTCTAGTGGTGTCTGCAGTGCTCCCTCTAGTGGTGTCTGCAGTGCTCCCTCTAGTGGTGTCTGCAGTGCTCCCTCTAGTGGTGTCTGCAGTGCTCCCTCTAGTGGTGTCTGCAGTGCTCCCTCTAGTGGTGTCCGCAGTACTCCCTCTAGTGGTGTCTGCATTGCTCCCTCTAGTGGTGTCCGCAGTACTCCTTCTAGTGGTGTCTGCAGTGCTCCCTCTAGTGTTGTGCTCCCTCTAGTGGTGTCTGCAGTGCTCCCTCTAGTGGTGTCTGCAGTGCTCCCTCTAGTGGTGTCTGCAGTACTGCTTCTAGTGGTGTCTGCAGTGCTCCCTCTAGTGGTGTCTGCAGTGCTCCCTCTAGTGGTGTCTGCAGTGCTCCCTCTAGTGGTGTCTGCAGTGCTCCCTCTAGTGGTGTCTGCAGTGCTCCCTCTAGTGGTGTCTGCAGTGCTCCCTCTAGTGGTGTCTGCAGTACTCCTTCTAGTGGTGTCTGCAGTACTCCTTCTAGTGGTGTCTGCAGTGCTCTCTCTAGTGTTTTCCGCAGTTCTCCCTCTAATGGTGTCTACATTGCTCCCTCTAGTGGTGTCTGCAGTGCTCCCTCTAGTGGTGTCTGCAGTGCTCCCTCTAATGGTGTCTGCAGTGCTCTCTCTAGTGGTGTCTGCAGTGCTCCCTCTAGTGGTGTCTACAGTGCTCCCTCTAGTGGTGTCTGCAGTGCTCCCTCTAGTGGTGTCTGCAGTGCTCCCTCTAGTGGTGTCTGCAGTGCTCCCTCTAGTGTTTTCCGCAGTTCTCCCTCTAATGGTGTCTGCATTGCTCCCTCTAATGGTGTCTGCAGTGCTCCCTCTAGTGGTGTCTGCAGTGCTCCCTCTAGTGGTGTCTGCAGTGCTCCCTCTAGTGGTGTCTGCAGTGCTCCCTCTAGTGTTTTCCGCAGTTCTCCCTCTAATGGTGTCTGCATTGCTCCCTCTAATGGTGTCTGCAGTGCTCCCTCTAGTGGTGTCTGCAGTGCTCCCTCTAGTGGTGTCTGTAGTACTCCTTCTAGTGGTGTCTGCAGTGCTCCCTCTAGTGTTTTCCGCAATTCTCCCTCTAATGGTGTCTGCAGTGCTCCCTCTAGTGGTGTCTGCAGTGCTCCCTCTAGTGGTGTCTGCATTGCTCTCTCTAGTGGTGTCTGCAGTGCTCCCTCTAGTGGTGTCTGCAGTGCTCCCTCTAGTGGTGTCTGCAGTGCTCCCTCTAGTGGTGTCTGCAGTGCTCCCTCTAGTGGTGTCTGCAGTGCTCCCTCTAGTGGTGTCTGCAGTGCTCCCTCTAGTGGTGTCTGTAGTACTCCTTCTAGTGGTGTCTGCAGTGCTCCCTCTAGTGTTTTCCGCAATTCTCCCTCTAATGGTGTCTGCAGTGCTCCCTCTATTGGTGTCTGCAGTGCTCCCTCTAGTGGTGTCTGCAGTGCTCTCTCTAGTGGTGTCTGCAGTGCTCCCTCTAGTGGTGTCTGCAGTGCTCCCTCTAGTGGTGTCTGCAGTGCTCCCTCTAGTGGTGTCTGCAGTACTGCTTCTAGTGGTGTCTGCAGTGCTCCCTCTAGTGGTGTCTGCAGTGCTCCCTCTAGTGGTGTCTGCAGTGCTCCCTCTAGTGGTGTCTGCAGTGCTCCCTCTAGTGGTGTCTGCAGTGCTCCCTCTAGTGGTGTCTGCAGTGCTCCCTCTAGTGGTGTCTGCAGTACTCCTTCTAGTGGTGTCTGCAGTACTCCTTCTAGTGGTGTCTGCAGTGCTCTCTCTAGTGTTTTCCGCAGTTCTCCCTCTAATGGTGTCTACATTGCTCCCTCTAGTGGTGTCTGCAGTGCTCCCTCTAGTGGTGTCTGCAGTGCTCCCTCTAATGGTGTCTGCAGTGCTCTCTCTAGTGGTGTCCGCAGTGCTCCCTCTAGTGGTGTCTACAGTGCTCCCTCTAGTGGTGTCTGCAGTGCTCCCTCTAGTGGTGTCTGCAGTACTCCCTCTAGTGTTTTCCGCAGTTCTCCCTCTAATGGTGTCTGCATTGCTCCCTCTAATGGTGTCTGCAGTGCTCCCTCTAGTGGTGTCTGCAGTGCTCCCTCTAGTGGTGTCTGCAGTGCTCCCTCTAGTGGTGTCTGCAGTGCTCCCTCTAGTGTTTTCCGCAGTTCTCCCTCTAATGGTGTCTGCAGTGCTCCCTCTAGTGGTGTCTGCAGTGCTCCCTCTAGTGGTGTCTGCAGTACTCCTTCTAGTGGTGTCTGCAGTGCTCTCTAGTGTTTTCCGGAGTTCTCCCTGTAGTGGTGTCTGCATTGCTCCCTCTAGTGGTGTCTGCATTGCTCCCTCTAGTGGTGTCTGCAGTGCTCCCTCTAGTGGTGTCTGCAGTGCTCCCTCTAGTGGTGTCTGCAGTGCTCCCTCTAGTGGTGTCTGCAGTGCTCCCTCTAGTGGTGTCTGCAGTGCTCCCTCTAGTGGTGTCTGCAGTGCTCCCTCTAGTGGTGTCTGCAGTGCTCCCTCTAGTGGTGTCTGCAGTGCTCCCTCTAGTGGTGTCTGCAGTGCTCCCTCTAGTGGTGTCTGCAGTGCTCCCTCTAGTGGTGTCCGCAGTACTCCCTCTAGTGGTGTCTGCATTGCTCCCTCTAGTGGTGTCCGCAGTACTCCTTCTAGTGGTGTCTGCAGTGCTCCCTCTAGTGTTGTGCTCCCTCTAGTGGTGTCTGCAGTGCTCCCTCTAGTGGTGTCTGCAGTGCTCCCTCTAGTGGTGTCTGCAGTACTGCTTCTAGTGGTGTCTGCAGTGCTCCCTCTAGTGGTGTCTGCAGTGCTCCCTCTAGTGGTGTCTGCAGTGCTCCCTCTAGTGGTGTCTGCAGTGCTCCCTCTAGTGGTGTCTGCAGTGCTCCCTCTAGTGGTGTCTGCAGTGCTCCCTCTAGTGGTGTCTGCAGTACTCCTTCTAGTGGTGTCTGCAGTACTCCTTCTAGTGGTGTCTGCAGTGCTCTCTCTAGTGTTTTCCGCAGTTCTCCCTCTAATGGTGTCTACATTGCTCCCTCTAGTGGTGTCTGCAGTGCTCCCTCTAGTGGTGTCTGCAGTGCTCCCTCTAATGGTGTCTGCAGTGCTCTCTCTAGTGGTGTCTGCAGTGCTCCCTCTAGTGGTGTCTACAGTGCTCCCTCTAGTGGTGTCTGCAGTGCTCCCTCTAGTGGTGTCTGCAGTGCTCCCTCTAGTGGTGTCTGCAGTGCTCCCTCTAGTGTTTTCCGCAGTTCTCCCTCTAATGGTGTCTGCATTGCTCCCTCTAATGGTGTCTGCAGTGCTCCCTCTAGTGGTGTCTGCAGTGCTCCCTCTAGTGGTGTCTGCAGTGCTCCCTCTAGTGGTGTCTGCAGTGCTCCCTCTAGTGTTTTCCGCAGTTCTCCCTCTAATGGTGTCTGCATTGCTCCCTCTAATGGTGTCTGCAGTGCTCCCTCTAGTGGTGTCTGCAGTGCTCCCTCTAGTGGTGTCTGTAGTACTCCTTCTAGTGGTGTCTGCAGTGCTCCCTCTAGTGTTTTCCGCAATTCTCCCTCTAATGGTGTCTGCAGTGCTCCCTCTAGTGGTGTCTGCAGTGCTCCCTCTAGTGGTGTCTGCATTGCTCTCTCTAGTGGTGTCTGCAGTGCTCCCTCTAGTGGTGTCTGCAGTGCTCCCTCTAGTGGTGTCTGCAGTGCTCCCTCTAGTGGTGTCTGCAGTGCTCCCTCTAGTGGTGTCTGCAGTGCTCCCTCTAGTGGTGTCTGCAGTGCTCCCTCTAGTGGTGTCTGTAGTACTCCTTCTAGTGGTGTCTGCAGTGCTCCCTCTAGTGTTTTCCGCAATTCTCCCTCTAATGGTGTCTGCAGTGCTCCCTCTAGTGGTGTCTGCAGTGCTCCCTCTAGTGGTGTCTGCAGTGCTCTCTCTAGTGGTGTCTGCAGTGCTCCCTCTAGTGGTGTCTGCAGTGCTCCCTCTAGTGGTGTCTGCAGTGCTCCCTCTAGTGGTGTCTGCAGTGCTCCCTCTAGTGGTGTCTGCAGTGCTCCCTCTAGTGTTTTCCGCAGTTCTCCCTCTAATGGTGTCTGCATTGCTCCCTATAATGGTGTCTGCAGTGCTCCCTCTAGTGGTGTCTGCAGTGCTCCCTCTAGTGGTGTCTGCAGTGCTCCCTCTAGTGGTGTCTGCAGTGCTCCCTCTAGTGGTGTCTGCAGTTCTCCCTCTAGTGTTTTCCGCAGTTCTCACTCTAATGGTGTCTGCATTGCTCCCTCTAATGGTGTCTGCAGTGCTCCCTCTAATGGTGTGTGCAGTGCTCCCTCTAGTGGTGTCTGCAGTGCTCCCTCTAGTGGTGTCTGCAGTGCTCCCTCTAGTGGTGTCTGCAGTGCTCCCTCTAGTGTTTTCCGCATTTCTCCCTCTAATGGTGTCTGCATTGCTCCCTCTAATGTTGTCTGCAGTGCTCCCTCTAGTGGTGTCTGCAGTGCTCCCTCTAGTGGTGTTTGCAGTGCTCCCTCCTGTGGTGTCTGCAGTGCTCCCTCTAGTGGTGTCTGCAGTGCTCCCTCTAGTGGTGTCTGCAGTGCTCCCTCTAGTGGTGTCTGCAGTACTCCTTGTAGTGGTGTCTGCAGTGCTCCCTCTAGTATTTTTTGTAGTGCTCCCTCTAGTGGTGTCTGCAGTGCTCCCTCTAGTGGTGTCTGCAGTGCTCCCTCCAGTGGTGTCTGCAGTGCTCCCTCTAGTGGTGTCTGCAGTGCTCCCTCTAGTGGTGTCTGCAGTACTCCTTCTAGTGGTGTCTGCAGTGCTCCCTCTAGTGTTTTTTGTAGTGCTCCCTCTAGTGGTGTCTGCAGTGCTCCCTCTAGTGGTGTCTGCAGTGCTCCCTCTAGTGGTGTCTGCAGTGCTCCCTCTAGTGGTGTCTGCAGTGCTCCCTCTAGTGGTGTCTGCAGTGCTCCCTCTAGTGGTGTCTGCAGTGCTCCCTCTAGTGGTGTCTGCAGTGCTCCCTCTAGTGGTGTTTGCAGTGCTCCCTCTAGTGGTGTGTGCAGTGCTCCCTCTAGTGGTGTGTGCAGTGCTCCCTCTAGTGGTGTCTGCAGTGCTCCCTCTAGTGGTGTCTGCAGTGCTCCCTCTAGTGGTGTCTGCAGTGCTCCCTCTAGTGGTGTCTGCAGTGCTCCCTCTAGTGGTGTCTGCAGTGCTCCCTCTAGTGGTGTCTGCAGTGCTCCCTCTAGTGGTGTCTGCAGTGCTCCCTCTAGTGGTGTCTGCAGTGCTCCCTCTAGTGGTGTCCGCAGTACTCCTTCTAGTGGTGTCTGCAGTGCTCCCTCTAGTGTTGTGCTCCCTATAGTGGTGTCTGCAGTGCTCCCTCTAGTGGTGTCTGCAGTGCTCCCTCTAGTGGTGTCTGCAGTGCTCCCTCTAGTGGTGTCTGCAGTACTGCTTCTAGTGGTGTCTGCAGTGCTCCCTCTAGTGGTGTCTGCAGTGCTCCCTCTAGTGGTGTCTGCAGTGCTCCCTCTAGTGGTGTCTGCAGTACTCCTTCTAGTGGTGTCTGCAGTGCTCCCTCTAGTGGTGTCTGCAGTGCTCCCTCTAGTGGTGTCTGCAGTGCTCCCTCTAGTGGTGTCTGCAGTACTCCTTCTAGTGGTGTCTGCAGTGCTCCCTCTAGTGGTGTCTGCAGTGCTCCCTGTAGTGTTTTCTGTACTGCTCCCTCTAGTGGTGTCTGCAGTACTCCTTCTAGTGGTGTCTGCAGTGCTCCCTCTAGTGTTTTCTGCAGTGCTCCCTCTAGTGGTGTCTGCAGTGCTCCCTCTAGTGGTGTCCGCAGTTCTCCCTCTAATGGTGTCTGCATTGCTCCCTCTAGTGGTGTCTGCAGTGCTCCCTCTAGTGGTGTCTGCAGTACTCCTTCTAGTGTTTTCTGCAGTGCTCCCTCTAGTGTTTTCTGCAGTGCTCCCTCTAGTGGTGTCTGCAGTGCTCCCTCTAGTGGTGTCTGCAGTGCTCCCTCTAGTGGTGTCTGCAGTGCTCCCTCTAGTGGTGTCCGCAGTTCTCCCTCTAATGGTGTCTGCATTGCTCCCTCTAATGGTGTCTGCAGTGCTCCCTCTAATGGTGTCTGCAGTGCTCCCTCTAGTGGTGTCTGCAGTGCTCCCTCTAGTGGTGTCTGCAGTGCTCCCTCTAGTGGTGTCTGCAGTGCTCCCTCTAGTGGTGTCTGCAGTGCTCCCTCTAGTGGTGTCTGCAGTGCTCACTCTAATGGTGTCTGCATTGCTCCCTCTAATGGTGTCTGCAGTGCTCCCTCTAGTGGTGTCTGCAGTGCTCCCTCTAGTGGTGTCTGCAGTGCTCCCTCTAGTGGTGTCTGCGGTACTCCTTCTAGTGTTTTCTGCAGTGCTCCCTCTAGTGTTTTCTGCAGTGCTCCCTCTAGTGGTGTCTGCAGTGCTCCCTCTAGTGGTGTCTGCAGTGCTCCCTCTAGTGGTGTCCGCAGTTCTCCCTCTAATGGTGTCTGCATTGCTCCCTCTAATGGTGTCTGCATTGCTCCCTCTAGTGGTGTCTGCAGTGCTCCCTCTAGTGGTGTTTGCAGTGCTCCCTCCTGTGGTGTCTGCAGTGCTCCCTCTAGTGGTGTCTGCAGTGCTCCCTCTAGTGGTGTCTGCAGTGTTCCCTCTAGTGGTGTCTGCAGTACTCCTTCTAGTGGTGTCTGCAGTGCTCCCTCTAGTGTTTTTTGTAGTGCTCCCTCTAGTGGTGTCTGCAGTGCTCCCTCTAGTGGTGTCTGCAGTGCTCCCTCCAGTGGTGTCTGCAGTGCTCCCTCTAGTGGTGTCTGCAGTGCTCCCTCTAGTGGTGTCTGCAGTACTCCTTCTAGTGGTGTCTGCAGTGCTCCCTCTAGTGTTTTTTGTAGTGCTCCCTCTAGTGGTGTCTGCAGTGCTCCCTCTAGTGGTGTCTGCAGTGCTCCCTCTAGTGGTGTCTGCAGTGCTCCCTCTAGTGGTGTCTGCAGTGCTCCCTCTAGTGGTGTCTGCAGTGCTCCCTCTAGTGGTGTCTGCAGTGCTCCCTCTAGTGGTGTCTGCAGTGCTCCCTCTAGTGGTGTCTGCAGTGCTCCCTCTAGTGGTGTCTGCAGTGCTCCCTCTAGTGGTGTCTGCAGTGCTCCCCCTCGTGGTGTCTGCAGTGCTCCCCCTCGTGGTGTCTGCAGTGCTCCCCCTCGTGGTGTCTGCAGTGCTCCCTCTCGTGGTGTCTGCAGTGCTCCCTCTCGTGGTGTCTGCAGTGCTCCCTCTCGTGGTGTCTGCAGTGCTCCCTCTCGTGGTGTCTGCAGTGCTCCCTCTAGTGGTGTCTGCAGTGCTCCCTCTAGTGGTGTCTGCAGTGCTCCCTCTCGTGGTGTCTGCAGTGCTCCCTCTCGTGGTGTCTGCAGTGCTCCCTCTCGTGGTGTCTGCAGTGCTCCCTCTCGTGGTGTCTGCAGTGCTCCCTCTCGTGGTGTCTGCAGTGCTCCCTCTCGTGGTGTCTGCAGTGCTCCCTCTAGTGGTGTCTGCAGTGCTCCCTCTAGTGGTGTCTGCAGTGATCCCTCTAGTGGTGTCTGCAGTGCTCCCTCTAGTGGTGTCTGCAGTGATCCCTCTAGTGGTGTCTGCAGTGCTCCCTCTCGTGCTGTCTGCAGTGCTCCCTCTCGTGGTGTCTGCAGTGCTCCCTCTCGTGGTGTCTGCAGTGCTCCCTCTCGTGGTGTCTGCAGTGCTCCCTCTAGTGGTGTCTGCAGTGCTCCCTCTCGTGGTGTCTGCAGTGCTCCCTCTAGTGGTGTCTGTAGTGCTCCCTCTAGTGGTGTCTGCAGTGCTCCCTCTAGTGGTGTCTGCAGTGCTCCCTCTAGTGGTGTCTGCAGTGCTCCCTCTCGTGGTGTCTGCAGTGCTCCCTCTAGTGGTGTCTGCAGTGCTCCCTCTCGTGGTGTCTGTAGTGCTCCCTCTAGTGGTGTCTGCAGTGCTCCCTCTAGTGGTGTCTGCAGTGCTCCCTCTCGTGGTGTCTGCAGTGCTCTCTCTCGTGGTGTCTGCAGTGCTCCCTCTAGTGGTGTCTGCAGTGCTCCCTCTAGTGGTGTCTGCAGTGCTCCCTCTAGTGGTGTCTGCAGTGCTCCCTCTAGTGGTGTCTGCAGTGCTCCCTCTCGTGGTGTCTGCAGTGCTCCCTTTAGTGGTGTCTGCAGTGCTCCCTCTCGTGGTGTCTGTAGTGCTCCCTCTAGTGGTGTCTGCAGTGCTCCCTCTAGTGGTGTCTGCAGTGCTCCCTCTAATGGTGTCTGCAGTGCTCCCTCTAGTGGTGTCTGCAGTGCTCCCTCTAGTGGTGTCTGCAGTGCTCCCTCTAGTGGTGTCTGCAGTGCTCCCTCTAGTGGTGTCTGCAGTGCTCCCTCTAGTGGTGTCTGCAGTGCTCCCTCTAGTGGTGTCTGCAGTGCTCCCTCTAGTGGTGTCTGCAGTACTCCTTCTAGTGGTGTCTGCAGTGCTCCCTCTAGTGTTTTTTGTAGTGCTCCCTCTAGTGGTGTCTGCAGTGCTCCCTCTAGTGGTGTCTGCAGTGCTCCCTCCAGTGGTGTCTGCAGTGCTCCCTCTAGTGGTGTCTGCAGTGCTCCCTCTAGTGGTGTCTGCAGTACTTCTTCTAGTGTTGTCTGCAGTACTCCCTCTAGTGGTGTCTGCAGTGCTCCCTCTAGTGGTATCTGCAGTGCTCCCTCCAGTGGTGTCTGCAGTGCTCCCTCTAGTGGTGTCTGCAGTGCTCCCTCTAGTGGTGTCTGCAGTGCTCCCTCTAGTGGTGTCTGCAGTACTTCTTCTAGTGGTGTCTGCAGTGCTCCCTCTAGTGTTTTTTGTAGTGCTCCCTCTAGTGGTGTCTGCAGTGCTCCCTCTAGTGGTGTCTGCAGTGCTCTCTCTAGTGGTGTCTGCAGTGCTCCCTCTAGTGGTGTCTGCAGTGCTCCCTCTAGTGGTGTCTGCAGTGCTCCCTCTAGTGGTGTCTGCAGTGCTCCCTCTAGTGGTGTCTGCAGTGCTCCCTCTAGTGGTGTTTGCAGTGCTCCCTCTAGTGGTGTGTGCAGTGCTCCCTCTAGTGGTGTCTGCAGTGCTCCCTCTAGTGGTGTCTGCAGTGCTCCCTCTAGTGGTGTCTGCAGTGCTCCCTCTTGTGGTGTCTGCAGTGCTCCCTCTAGTGGTGTCTGCAGTGCTCCCTCTAGTGGTGTCTGCAGTGCTCCCTCTAGTGGTGTCTGCAGTGCTCACTCTAATGGTGTCTGCAGTGCTCCCTCTAGTGGTGTCTGCAGTGCTCCCTCTAGTGGTGTCTGCAGTGCTCCCTCTAGTGGTGTCTGCAGTGCTCCCTCTAGTGGTGTTTGCAGTGCTCCCTCTAGTGGTGTCTGCAGTGCTCCCTCTAGTGGTGTCTGCAGTGCTCCCTCTAGTGGTGTCTGCCGTGCTCCCTCTAGTGGTGTCTGCAGTGCTCCCTCTAGTGGTGTCTGCAGTGCTCCCTCTAGTGGTGTCTGCAGTGCTCACTCTAATGGTGTCTGCATTGCTCCCTCTAATGGTGTCTGCAGTGCTCCCTCTAGTGGTGTCTGCAGTGCTCCCTCTAGTGGTGTCTGCAGTGCTCCCTCTAGTGGTGTCTGCGGTACTCCTTCTAGTGTTTTCTGCAGTGCTCCCTCTAGTGTTTTCTGCAGTGCTCCCTCTAGTGGTGTCTGCAGTGCTCCCTCTAGTGGTGTCTGCAGTGCTCCCTCTAGTGGTGTCCGCAGTTCTCCCTCTAATGGTGTCTGCATTGCTCCCTCTAATGGTGTCTGCATTGCTCCCTCTAGTGGTGTCTGCAGTGCTCCCTCTAGTGGTGTTTGCAGTGCTCCCTCCTGTGGTGTCTGCAGTGCTCCCTCTAGTGGTGTCTGCAGTGCTCCCTCTAGTGGTGTCTGCAGTGCTCCCTCTAGTGGTGTCTGCAGTACTCCTTCTAGTGGTGTCTGCAGTGCTCCCTCTAGTGTTTTTTGTAGTGCTCCCTCTAGTGGTGTCTGCAGTGCTCCCTCTAGTGGTGTCTGCAGTGCTCCCTCCAGTGGTGTCTGCAGTGCTCCCTCTAGTGGTGTCTGCAGTGCTCCCTCTAGTGGTGTCTGCAGTACTCCTTCTAGTGGTGTCTGCAGTGCTCCCTCTAGTGTTTTTTGTAGTGCTCCCTCTAGTGGTGTCTGCAGTGCTCCCTCTAGTGGTGTCTGCAGTGCTCCCTCTAGTGGTGTCTGCAGTGCTCCCTCTAGTGGTGTCTGCAGTGCTCCCTCTAGTGGTGTCTGCAGTGCTCCCTCTAGTGGTGTCTGCAGTGCTCCCTCTAGTGGTGTGTGCAGTGCTCCCTCTAGTGGTGTCTGCAGTGCTCCCTCTAGTGGTGTCTGCAGTGCTCCCTCTAGTGGTGTCTGCAGTGCTCCCTCTAGTGGTGTCTGCAGTGCTCCCCCTCGTGGTGTCTGCAGTGCTCCCCCTCGTGGTGTCTGCAGTGCTCCCCCTCGTGGTGTCTGCAGTGCTCCCTCTCGTGGTGTCTGCAGTGCTCCCTCTCGTGGTGTCTGCAGTGCTCCCTCTCGTGGTGTCTGCAGTGCTCCCTCTTGTGGTGTCTGCAGTGCTCCCTCTAGTGGTGTCTGCAGTGCTCCCTCTAGTGGTGTCTGCAGTGCTCCCTCTCGTGGTGTCTGCAGTGCTCCCTCTCGTGGTGTCTGCAGTGCTCCCTCTCGTGGTGTCTGCAGTGCTCCCTCTCGTGGTGTCTGCAGTGCTCCCTCTCGTGGTGTCTGCAGTGCTCCCTCTCGTGGTGTCTGCAGTGCTCCCTCTAGTGGTGTCTGCAGTGCTCCCTCTAGTGGTGTCTGCAGTGATCCCTCTAGTGGTGTCTGCAGTGCTCCCTCTAGTGGTGTCTGCAGTGATCCCTCTAGTGGTGTCTGCAGTGCTCCCTCTCGTGCTGTCTGCAGTGCTCCCTCTCGTGGTGTCTGCAGTGCTCCCTCTCGTGGTGTCTGCAGTGCTCCCTCTCGTGGTGTCTGCAGTGCTCCCTCTAGTGGTGTCTGCAGTGCTCCCTCTCGTGTCTGCAGTGCTCCCTCTAGTGGTGTCTGTAGTGCTCCCTCTAGTGGTGTCTGCAGTGCTCCCTCTAGTGGTGTCTGCAGTGCTCCCTCTAGTGGTGTCTGCAGTGCTCCCTCTCGTGGTGTCTGCAGTGCTCCCTCTAGTGGTGTCTGCAGTGCTCCCTCTCGTGGTGTCTGTAGTGCTCCCTCTAGTGGTGTCTGCAGTGCTCCCTCTAGTGGTGTCTGCAGTGCTCCCTCTCGTGGTGTCTGCAGTGCTCTCTCTCGTGGTGTCTGCAGTGCTCCCTCTAGTGGTGTCTGCAGTGCTCCCTCTAGTGGTGTCTGCAGTGCTCCCTCTAGTGGTGTCTGCAGTGCTCCCTCTAGTGGTGTCTGCAGTGCTCCCTCTCGTGGTGTCTGCAGTGCTCCCTTTAGTGGTGTCTGCAGTGCTCCCTCTCGTGGTGTCTGTAGTGCTCCCTCTAGTGGTGTCTGCAGTGCTCCCTCTAGTGGTGTCCGCAGTGCTCCCTCTAGTGGTGTCTGCAGTGCTCCCTCTAATGGTGTCTGCAGTGCTCCCTCTAGTGGTGTCTGCAGTGCTCCCTCTAGTGGTGTCTGCAGTGCTCCCTCTAGTGGTGTCTGCAGTGCTCCCTCTAGTGGTGTCTGCAGTGCTCCCTCTAGTGGTGTCTGCAGTGCTCCCTCTAGTGGTGTCTGCAGTGCTCCCTCTAGTGGTGTCTGCAGTACTCCTTCTAGTGGTGTCTGCAGTGCTCCCTCTAGTGTTTTTTGTAGTGCTCCCTCTAGTGGTGTCTGCAGTGCTCCCTCTAGTGGTGTCTGCAGTGCTCCCTCCAGTGGTGTCTGCAGTGCTCCCTCTAGTGGTGTCTGCAGTGCTCCCTCTAGTGGTGTCTGCAGTACTTCTTCTAGTGGTGTCTGCAGTACTCCCTCTAGTGGTGTCTGCAGTGCTCCCTCTAGTGGTATCTGCAGTGCTCCCTCCAGTGGTGTCTGCAGTGCTCCCTCTAGTGGTGTCTGCAGTGCTCCCTCTAGTGGTGTCTGCAGTGCTCCCTCTAGTGGTGTCTGCAGTACTTCTTCTAGTGGTGTCTGCAGTGCTCCCTCTAGTGTTTTTTTGTAGTGCTCCCTCTAGTGGTGTCTGCAGTGCTCCCTCTAGTGGTGTCTGCAGTGCTCTCTCTAGTGGTGTCTGCAGTGCTCCCTCTAGTGGTGTCTGCAGTGCTCCCTCTAGTGGTGTCTGCAGTGCTCCCTCTAGTGGTGTCTGCAGTGCTCCCTCTAGTGGTGTCTGCAGTGCTCCCTCTAGTGGTGTTTGCAGTGCTCCCTCTAGTGGTGTGTGCAGTGCTCCCTCTAGTGGTGTCTGCAGTGCTCCCTCTAGTGGTGTCTGCAGTGCTCCCTCTAGTGGTGTCTGCAGTGCTCCCTCTTGTGGTGTCTGCAGTGCTCCCTCTAGTGGTGTCTGCAGTGCTCCCTCTAGTGGTGTCTGCAGTGCTCCCTCTAGTGGTGTCTGCAGTGCTCCCTCTAGTGGTGTCTGCAGTGCTCCCTCTAGTGGTGTCTGCAGATAAGCAGAGTTTTATCATCCTCCCTGATATCAGTGTAAAGTCATTATGTTAACACTTTTCAGTGCGGAACACTGGACCTACAGCAATGTGACAGTGTGAATAAAGGACAAGGACCGGGCTGAACTCATTCCCTCATCGCACTGTACATAAAGCAGCAGGAAATTCTGTATATTTATATCTCCAGGTCATCCTGGTATACAAAGTAACACAAGAAGTGTGAAGTGTGCGTGTATCGCAGTGTACACCGTATCCTGCGCTGTGAGGGCGGACGCTTCCCTTACACTTTTGTTTTTATATTTTACCGGATCTGATACTTAGAGCCGTGTTTACAGAATGGAAGTGAAGGCAGATACTGAGAAAACAAGAAACCTGCCAACACTCCAAGCCATACTGTCTGCACAACAAAGCCCTGCCTAACCTATAGTCCTGTATGTGACCTGACCGCAGCTAGAGTGCAGCTCTGAGGCCCACGAGTAACAGAAACTGATTATCAAATCCTGCACAGAACATTGCATACACAGTGACTGCACCAGCAGAATAGTGAGTGCAGCTCTGGAGCAAAATACAAAATATATCTCAGGATCAGTAATGTAATGTATGTACACAGTGACCGCACAAGCAGAATAGTGAGTGCAGCTCTGGAGCAAAATACAAAATATATCTCAGGATCAGTAATGTAATGTATGTACACAGTGACTGCACCAGCAGAATAGTGAGTGCAGCTCTGAAATATAATACAGGAGGTAACTCACGGTCAGTAATGTAATGTATGTACACAGTGACTGCACCAGCAGAATAGTGAGTGCAGCTCTGGAGTACAATACAGGATGTAACTCAGGATCAGTAATGTAATGTATGTACACAGTGACTGCACCAGCAGAATAGTGAGTGCAGCTCTGGAGTATAATACAGGATGTAACTGAGGATCAGTAATGTATGTACACAGTGACTGCACCAGCAGAATAGTGAGTGCAGCTCTGGAGTATAATACAGGAGGTAACTCAGGATCAGTAATGTAATGTATGCACACAGTGACTGCACCAGCAGAATAGTGAGTGCAGCTCTGGAGAATAACACAGGATGTAACTCAGGATCAGTAATGTAATATATGTACACAGTGACTGCACCAGCAGAATAGTGAGTGCAGCTCTGGAGTATAATACAGGATGTAACTCAGGATCAGTAATGTAATGTATGCACACAGTGACTGCAGCAGCAGAATAGTGAGTGCAGCTCTGGAGTCTAATCTTTCAATTATCTTTCTATTATTACAGATTACCAGAGCAGATAAGTCTTTTCCATTACTGACGTTCACTTCTCTTTTTCTTTTAGGTCCTGAAACACCTTCGGCACCTTAATTTCACTAATAACATTGGGGAGCAGGTAGACTTCAATGATTTTGGGGACTTGGTGGGGAATTACACTATCATTAATTGGCACCTGACGAAGGAGGACGGCTCAGATGAAGTCGTGTTTGAAGACATCGGCCACTATAATGTCTACGCCAAAAAAGGCGAGCGCCTGTTCATCAATGAGAGCAAAATATTATGGAGCGGATTCTCCCGAGAGGTAAGCAGCCATGATGTGTGTACATAGGGGCCGCTTCATGATTACAGCCTATAGCATTATCCCCTCCACCATCTGTACAGGGGGCACAATGCAGTCAGGGGGTAACGTCCTCCTGGAATCACCAAACCCAGACTCCTCCATCAGAGAAGTGCGATCCGTCACTGCACAGAACCCGTTTCCTCCAGAGTCCAGTGGTGGCGGATTTACAGCGCTCCATCCGACGCTCGGCATTGTGCTTGGTGATGTACGGCTGCATGCAGCTGCTCGCCCATGAAGCTCCCGGTGGGGCACAGTGTTTGTGCTGATACCAGAAGTGGTCTAGACACTGCAGTTATGGGGTCAGCAGAGCGGTGGAGACTTTTCTGCCCTCTGCTCCTTAGCATTTGCCCCCACCCCACTCTGTAATGTTGTGAGTAGAGATGGGCAGACCGATCAGTTAAGAGACCAGAACAGGTCCCAAACATCCAGTGTTTGCCACGCTGTCTTGTGCAGGACAGAGTGGCAAAGCACCGCTTCTAATCAGCGGTGAAATCATCAGAGAGCCGCGGTTCCCATGCTTTCAAATGACAGCGTGAGTGCACAGCTGTGATCGGAGGTATAGAGTTCACCTCCAGTCTTCGGCGTGGGCTGATCGGACTACTGCTCTCATCAGCCGACACCAGCTGCCACTGATAACAGTGAGAGCAGGAGCAGCTGATGGGAGTATTCATCAGCCGTTGCTGCGCTGTAAAGAAATACATTTAAAAAAAGGCGTGGGTTCCCCTGTATTTTCTATATTATCTATAACCAGCCAAGCAAAACTCACAGCTGGGGGCTGCAATCCTCATCTGTCAGCACTAGCAAGACTAGTTATCAAGAAGAGAGGGGTCCCCACGCCATATTTTTAATTATTTAAATAAATAATTTTTGACAACCAGCTAAGCTAAAACAGATAGCTGGGGGCTGGTATTCTCATGCTGGTAAGGGGCCATGGATATTCCCCCACCCCCCCCCCCCCCCCGCCTAATAATAGCAGTCCGCAGCCGCCAAGAAAAGGAAAATCGATACACCAATTCTGGTGCTTTGCCAAGCTCTTCCCACTTGCCCTGTAACCGTGGCAAGTGGGGTTTATATTTTTGTGGTTGATGTCAACTTTGTATTGTCAGGTGACATCAAGCCCACGGCTTAGTAGTGGAGAGACGTCTATAAGACACCTATCAATTACTAATCCTATAGTTACACGGTAAATAAAGAAACAGCCAGAATAAAGTTCTTTATTAGAAATAAAACAAAACACAGTTTTCCATTTTTTTTTTAAATCACAAACAGTTATACTCATCAAACGCCTATTCCACCGAAGCCCTCGTCTCCTGTAATAAACCAAAAATAAAAATCAACAATATCCCGCACCTGCCCGTCATTCTGTCCCACACCATTGATTGGAGGTAAACTTTATAAACTGTGACCAGCGGTGATGAATTTACCACCGTTTGGCCAATAACCGATTTTCGGGGAGGCCGAACCCGAACAGTAACACGGACTTCCTGGTGAAGTCGGTGTTCGGTGTCCGTACTCGGACAGTGGGTGTTTGGTACGGACAACGTACCGGGTTTCGCCCATCTCTAGTTATTATTATTATTGTTATAGCGCCATTTATTCCATGGCGCTTTACAAGTTACGGGGTCTTCACTTCTATGTTATCACTCACAGGTGATTCATGGGGAAGAGGTGTCATGGTCGGACTTGTTACCTAGTAGCTGCTATTACTGCACCGCGTTGGTATCAGTGAGCCGTGAAGGCAGTTGGCATGGCGGGGGGCCCAGGGGGGATCGAGGGGTTAGATGTGATGCACCTGGGGCGAGGGGCTGCAGGTTATATACTGAGAGCAATGATATTGAAGGAAAATCTGAATTCAGTGAGTAAGACGTGCAGCCACGAACATCTCTCTATACAGAGCACCTTGTGCTGTTACCTTTGCTGCTCACTTTCAGCCATTCTCAGGGTAACATTTCATGTGTATGTATCGCCACCTGCTGGACGTTATCAATATAACAACTCATATTCATATATCGCCACCTGCTGGACATTATCAATGTAACAACTCATATTCATATATCGCCACCTGCTGGACATAATCAGTGTGACAGCTCATGTTCTTATATCGCCATCTTCTGGACATTTTCACTTATTACAGCTGTCAGATACTAAATCATTTTATTCTCTCCAGGTTCCTTTTTCCAACTGCAGCAGAATCTGCCAGGAAGGCACCAGGAAGGGCATCATCGAAGGAGAACCCACCTGCTGTTTTAGCTGTGAGGACTGTCCAGACGGGGAGTACGCAGATGAGACAGGTAATAGGATAAGTGAAGGTTCCTCGTTGTGGTGCTGGAGGTCACGTCTACCTTCCCCTGAGCGATACATGGGGGAATAAAAATATCAAAGAAGCTGGAAATCCAGAGTAGTTACGGCTGAATGCTGGGAAATGGCTCTAACTTATTCATTGGATGCACAGAAATAGTGAAAAAAAAATTGACAAGCAATTTTGATTATGAATTTAATTTCTTATTTTTATTTACATTTATTTTTTATTTCATTTTTATATCCACTCAGCACTGGAATTTTTGATAAAATACTTTTTTATTAGCAAAATTCCATAAAATAACCACCATGAGAAAGCACATTACAAATGCATGGCGCCTGGAGAACGCTCTAATATGGAAGTCACAATAGAGGCGGAACAGCAGCGAGATAATAACTGAGGTTAATCAGGAACGTGAGAACATATTAATTGTGACTTAGGATGTAGTGAGACACAAAGTGAATAAATACCGTCCCCATGTCACAGACCTCTCCACTCACAGCGTGTGAACCAGCAGCTCTAATCCGTGGAGATAAGATTGTCATCTGATGACTACTACTCTCAGTGTACGCCTGGTATCGATAATAGCAGCGAGAGCAGGAAACGCTGAGGAGAGTGTTCACCAGACGGCTCCAGAGCATAGTGAGAAATATGTACTAACCAGCTGAGGGAAAACAAACAGCGGGGCGCTGGCGTTATTATTCTGGGAAGGGGCCAACATCCATGATGCTTCCCAGGCTATTAATATTAATCCACAGCTGTCTGTGTAGCCTTTGCGGGTAATTAAAATGGAGGACGCCCTGAAAAATGATATGGGGTTCCCCTATATTTAATAACCAGCAAAACATAAAAAACTGAGTACGCAGATACCCCATAGGTGGGGGTAAACCACTGTTTGGGCGCATGGCAGAGCTCGGAAGGGAAGGAGCGCCATTTGACTTTTCAATGCAAAATTGACTGGAATCGAGATGGGACGCCATGTCGCATATGGAGAACCCCTGATGTGCCTAAACATTGAAACCCCCAAAAGTGACACCATTTTGGAAAGTAGACCCCCTAAGGAACTTATCTAGATGTGTGGTGAGCACTTTGACCCACCAAGTGCTTCACAGAAGTTTATAATGTAGAGCCGTAAAAATAAAAAATCATATTTTTTCACAAAAATTATATTTTTGCCCCCAATTTTTTATTTTCCCAAGGGTAACAGAAGAAATTTTACCCCAAAAGTTGTTGTCCTATTTGTCCTGAGTACGTTGATACCCCATATGTTGGGGTAAACCCCTGTTTGGGCGCATGGGAGCGCTCAGAACGGAAGGAGCACTGTTTTACTTTTTCAACACAGAATTGGCTGGAATTGAGATCGGACGCCATGTCCCGTTTGGAGAGCCCCTGATGTGCCTAAACAGTGGAAACCCCCCAATTATAACTGAAAACCTAATCCAAACACTCCCCTAACCCTAATCCCAACAGTAACCCTAACCACACCCCTAACCCTGACACACCCCTAACCCTAATCCCAACCCTAACCACACCCCTAACTCGAACACGACCCTAACCCTAACCCCAACACACCCCTAATCCCAACCCTAATCACATCCCTAACCCTAATCTAACCTTAACCCTTTAGCCCTAAACCTAACCCTAATGGGAAAATGGAAATAAATACATTTTTTTATTTTATTATTTTTCCCTAACTAAGGGGGTGATGAAGGGGGGTTTGATTTACTTTTATAGCGAGTTTTTTGTTAGCGGATTTTTATGATTGGCAGCTGTCACACACTGAAAGACGCTTTTTATTGCAAAAAAAAATATTTTTTGTGTCTCAATATTTTGAGAGCTATAATTTTCCATATTTTGGTCAGAGTCATGTGAGGTCTTGTTTTTTGCGGGACGAGTTTACATTTTTATTGGTAACATTTTCGGGCACGTGACATTTTTTGATCGCCTTTTATTCCGATTTTTGTGAGGCAGAATTACCAAAAACCAGCTATTCATGAATTTCTTTTGAGGGAGGCGTTTATACCGTTCTGCGTTTGGTAAAATTGATAAAGCAGTTTTATTCTTCGGGTCAGTACGATTACAGCGATACCTCATTTATATCATTTTTATGTTTTGGCGCTTTTATACGATAAAAACTATTTTATGGAAAAAATAATTATTTTTGCATCGGTTTATTCTGAGGACTATATATTTTTTATTTTTTCAATAATGATGCTGTATGGCGGCTTGTTTTTTGCGGGACAAGATGACGTTTTCAGCGGTACCATGGTTATTTATATCCATCTTTTTGATCACATATTATTCCACTTTTTGTTCGGCGGTATGATAATAAAGCGTTGTTTTTTGCCTCTTTTTTTTTTACGGTGTTCACTGAAGGGCTTAACTAGTGGGACAGTTTTATAGGTCGGGTCGTTACGGACGCTGCAATACTAAATATGTGCACTTTTATTGTTTGTTTTTTTTTATTTAGATAAAGAAATATATTTATTGGAACAATATATATTTTTTATTTAGGAATTTCTTTTTACACATGTACCGTACTTTTCGGATGATAAGATGCACCGGCCTATAAGACGCACCCAGGTTTTAAAGGTGGAAAATAGGGAAAAATATATTTGAAGCAAAAAAGGTGGTAAAATATTTAATAACATAAACATACTATTATATGTGTTGTTATTATATATAATAGTATGTTATTATGTTGGAAGCTGCGGGACCAGTGTGGTGGCTGTAAAGTACTATGTGAGACGCTGGATGGTGAGTATAAGAATGGGGGCACAGGGCTTATATTTAAAGCACCACTCCAGCACTGAAAAATAACACTGGAGTGCTGCTTTGAGATCCCATTGGGAGAACTATATCTCCCAGCATGTCCTGCAGAACCTATGGCATGCTGGGAATTATAGTTCACCACAGAAGTGGCAGAGTGCTTTATTGTGTGTTGTAGTGACTAAACTTTTAATTGTGGCAGCCAGTCACACTGTGGTGAGGTAAAATGCTGGAGCATCCCATCCCATGATACCACAGAGCGCTCCCTCTTGTAGCCTCTCCACAGCACAGGAGTAAGCTTGCAGATTGCAGTGTGGTGTCTGCAGGACCTGTGATGACATCAGAAGAGGGAGGGCTCTGTGCTGCCATGTGATGCTCCAGCCCGCCCACTCCTGACATCACACATCTCCTTGTGCTGGAGCACTCAGCACCCAGCACAGCCCCGGCAGGCAGGTATGAAGCGATCTTGTCTCCCCTGCCACCCTGCTGCTGCCCCCTCCTCCAGACTCACAGATCTCCTCAGCTGCTGCAGGAATCCAGCGCTGGGGAAACCATGTGTGTCCCTGTGAAGGAGTATTCATTTGCTGCTTTGGACTCACTGCTCAGCTGACAGGTGGGCGGGGAAGCAGCCAATGAATATTCACCGCACTTTAATGATCGGGTCCATGTGGTTTCCCCAGCCAGATTCCTGAAGCCCAGCAGGGACATTTTTCTGCCTCCTGCCTCCCAGTGCAATCCCACTTGCTGCTGCCCCCTCCCCACGTTACATCCCTACCATAAGACGCACACACACTTTCCTCTCAAATTTGGAGGAAAAAAAGTGTGTCTTATGGTCAGAAAAATACGGTAAATCTTTTTTTTTTTTAACTTTTTTACTTTGTCTCAGGGGGGACATGACTATATAGTGTCAGATCGCTGATCTGACACTTTGCAAAGCACTGTGTCAGATCAGCGATCTGACGTGCACTGCAGGAGGCTTGCCGGCACCTGCTCTCAGCTGGCGCTTGCAAGCCACCTCCCTGCAGGACCCGAAAGGAGCCCCATGGCCATTTTGGATCCGGGGCCTGCAGGGTGGAGATGCTCGGGACAGCGCGATCGCATCGCGTTGTTCCGAGGGTCTCAGGGAAGCACGCAGGGAGCCCCCTCCCTGCGCGATGCTTCCATATGCCGTTGGAACGCTGCAATCATGTTTGGGGGGTTAAAGTGCCGGGGGCATCAAGGGAGACTTAAGTTACAAACAGAATTCCAGTTATCACATTTAAATTTATATCATTATAAAAGAATTCAGCATGCGTATCAGTCACTATGTTGGAGAAAACTTATTGAGATCCAGATTGATATCACGCTGGCTTCCATTTTGGAAAACAGCGGGACAAGGGGGGCAATTTCAGAAGTGTATAGAGATTTATTAGATTAGATATTGGCTCCCTTCCAGACTAAAAACATCAGCTGTCAGCAGCCCCAGAAATGGTGTATCTATTAGATGCGCCAATTCTGGCGCTTAGCCTTTGCTATTTAAACTTGCCGTGGTGCATTGGCAAGTGGGGTAATGGTTTTGGGGTTGATGTCAGCTGTTTTATGGCCGCTGACATCAAGTTCAGGGATTAGTAATGGAAAAGTGTCTATAAGTCGCCCCGATTACTAACCCTGTAGTGAAAAGTAATAAAGACACAGAAAAAAGTCCTTTAATTCAACAAAACACAAATCCTGACAAATCCCCTCTTATTTACATAGAAATAAAAAATCTAAGTAATCCTCCCCTGTACACCAATAATCAATAAAATGATCCATAATGCTGATGTCCTATGACGAGCCCCAACTCTGCTACATCTGGCAGCATTGCTGAGCAGTGACAAATGTTACCGCCCAGCAACCAGATCACACTGAGCTGAGCATGAGAACGCGGCTGCGCATGACTGGCGGTGAAGTCATTAAGGTCACACGCACGCGCGTTTTCACCCTCATTTCAGTGTGGTCTGGTTTAAATAATTTTTTAAAAACAGCGTAGAGACCCCTTTATTTTTGATAACCAGCCAAGATTAAGCTGACAGCTGAGGGTTGCAGCTGTCTGCTTTACCTGTGCTTGTTATCAAGAATAGAGGGGAACACATGTTTTTATGTTGTTTTAAAGAGTCACCGACATTTCAATTGTTATTTCATAAATCAATAATACACATGGAAATAAGAAACTTTGTAATAAATGGTATCGGAGAAATCTGCTTCTATCTCCTCCTGGACTGGTCATTGACTCTCAATTCATGGGTAAAATCTGCATTCAGCGAAGATAAATGTTCCGATCACTGAGGGAGGAGATGACCGTTGGTGATCTTACAATCCTATGGAGGATGAAGAGCTAGAAGCTGTCCTGAAGCGTCAGTTACAAATTTCCATAGAACTTTATGAGCACCAACTGTCATCTCCTACCTCAGTAATGGGAACGTTTGTCTTCACTGAATGTAGATTTAACTTATGAACTGAAAGTGAATGATCAGTCTGGGAGGAGAAAAAAGCAGATTTCTCTAATAACATATATGACAAGTTTGCTTATTTTCATGTGTATTATTGATTAAAAAAATAATAAAGCAACAGTTCGTACGGGAGCCCTGATCCGCGACACTAGGAGACACATTGACTTCCTGCATTTAGGTTATCACTGAAGGAAAGTTCTTCTCTTTTTCTCTCCTCACAGTTCCGTAAGTCGAAACACAAAATTCTTGTTGGAGAAATGGAAGTTGCATATAAAACTCAGCGGGAGTGTCGCATTGGCGAGATTTATTACTGTGGTTTCTGATGTGTTTTTTTTTCGTGTCACAGTTTTTGACATTATGACTAATTTGTGTCTCCTCTTTTGTGCCAGATGCGAGCGCCTGTGAGAAATGCGCCATGGATTACTGGTCCAACGAAAACCACACGTCCTGCATCGCCAAAGAGATCGAGTTCCTGTCATGGACCGAACCCTTTGGGATCGCGCTCACCATGTTTGCCATCCTGGGGATATGTCTCACCTCCTTTGTCTCCAGTGTCTTCATCAAGTTCCGCAATACTCCCATCGTGAAGGCCACCAACCGGGAGCTCTCGTACCTCCTGCTCTTCTCCCTGTTATGCTGCTTCTCCAGCTCCTTGTTCTTTATCGGGGAGCCCGAGGACTGGACATGTCAGTTACGGCAGCCCGCATTCGGGATCAGCTTCGTCTTGTGCATCTCCTGCATCTTAGTGAAGACCAACCGAATCTTGCTGGTCTTTGAGGCCAAAATACCCACCAGCTTTCAGAGGAAATGGTGGGGCCTCAACCTCCAGTTCCTTCTGGTGTTCCTGTGCACCTTCGTCCAGATTGTGACCTGTATTATCTGGCTTTATTCCGCACCCCCAAAGAGCGCCAAAAATCATGAAGATGAGATCATTTTTGTCATCTGTAACGAGGGATCGTTGATGGCTCTCGGCTTTCTCATCGGCTACACTTGCCTCCTTGCGGCCATTTGCTTTTTCTTCGCCTTCAAAGCCAGAAAATTGCCAGAAAATTTCAACGAAGCCAAGTTCATTACATTCAGCATGCTCATCTTCTTCATCGTTTGGATCTCCTTCATCCCAGCTTACGTTAGCACCTATGGGAAATATGTGTCGGCCGTTGAGGTCATTGCCATCCTGGCTTCCAGTTTTGGCTTGCTGACTTGCATTTTCTTTAATAAAGTGTACATCATTTTGTTCAAACCCTCCAGGAACACCATTGAGGAGGTCCGCTGCAGCACGGTGGCTCACGCTTTCAAAGTGGCAGCAAGAGCCACTCTGAGACGTAGCAACGTCTCACACAAAAGGTCTAACAGCTTAGGGGGGTCGTCAGGTTCTACTCCGTCATCTTCTGTAAGCAGCAAAAGCAACCACGATGAACACTCCTCGGCAGCGGAGCGAGCCAGGAGCTGCAAGCAGAAGGTGAGCTTCGGCAGTGGAACGGTCACTTTGTCTCTGAGCTTTGACGAACCTTCCAAAAATTCTGTGCCTAACAAGAGTATGAAGCCCAAAAACTCGCTGGAGGCAAAGAACAGCGACGACAGCCTGATGAGACACAAAGCCTTGCTCCCCTTGCAGAACAGCGATGTAGGCAGTGAATCCAGCTTCAGAACAGCCTCAAATATCGACGAGTCTGAATCCCAGGACTATACCGGGCAGGCCAACATGGACAAACCGAGCATGGCGGCTTCTTCCACCCGTGAAGAGAAGAGTGAAGCTGATGGAGCAATCACAGACAACAAGATAAACTCCTAATAACGCCCTGTAGGATCGATCAGTTCAGACCTTGAGGACAGTCCGTGGTGGTCAAAGACTTTCTTCGGGAAGATGAAGGACGGTGCTTCAAAGCATTGTAGGATCCTCAAAAGGAACATTCACCACATGTGGGGGAGACTTTGCTGTCTTTCTGTGTATTGATGTGTAAAGGACATGTAGGATGACGTACTTGTAATGTTTCGGTAAACTCGCATATCCCTTCTGCTGCCAACGTGATGGTCTGTAAGTTGTGGCTTCATTGTCGGGGGCAGCATCTTCCCGTGACAATATCTTATCCCTTTACTGGTGAGAACTTGTTCCTGTTACGTCCTACGTGCATCCGACCTCCTCAGCAGGATGTACGTGTAGCCCTCTGCAGTCTTCTCTCCCCTATTATATATGATAATCTAGTGGTCACTTTCTGTGCTAATTTATTGGTTTGCACATTTCGCGGTGGCTCAGTGGTCAGAGTTCTCACAGCGTAATGCTGGGCTCATGGGGATGATTCCAGGACCCCATTTCCAAGGAGTGGGCATAGTATATCCCAAAATCCAAACATACTCTCTGAATCACGTCCCCGGTACCACAGATCCGAATGTCTTCTCATTGTTTTAGTGCAGCAACATGATGACATTTAATAAAAAACATTACATTATCTTCTGCTTCTCGTTCTTCACAAAGTCTCCATCTGTAACAAGAACCAGACCAAATCCGTCACCTGCGCGCCCCTCATTCCAGAAAGCATCGATATATGGACCCCGAACCAAAAATTATGGGGTGATGAGAGAGTGGCAGTGAGTGGACATCCACAGTGCCCCCATAATAATAGTGATATCCACAGTGTCCCCATAATAACAGTGATATCCACAGTGCCCCCATAATAACAGTGATATCCACAGTGCCCCCATAATAACAGTGATATCCACAGTGTCCCATAATACTGGCTATTGGGCACGC
The DNA here is from genome assembly GCF_032444005.1 of Ranitomeya imitator. NCBI lineage: Eukaryota > Metazoa > Chordata > Amphibia > Anura > Dendrobatidae > Ranitomeya > Ranitomeya imitator. Next base: position 14,381,683 of record NC_091284.1, on the reverse strand, counting down.
TGCAGCGACGCAATTAACTACTCCCACTCAGGCAGGAACAATAATTATCAATGCCACCGTCACTACAACGACTCCCAAATACCCAGAACAAGGTATGCCGCCACCAGCTTCGATTAAACAGGTCCGAAGCTAACCCAAAACAGTAGCGTAATTCCCTTCAGAAGACTTAGGGTACGTTTTAGAGCAGGAAGAACGAAAACTAGTAATTTGAATATTTTACTCCGAAAATTTGTACAAGGTAATTATAAAAATAACAGGGGTTAAATGAGAAATTAATACTTACATGTGTTCAGGACATTGCAGGCAACCAGGCTAGTGGGCAGAGTTCCCAAATATCCCAGTTCATCAGGGCTGGCAGTAAGGGCTCCTCAGGTAAGACTGACTGCTGGGTGCCTTGCCTAAAACTTATAGCTCAGCCTGGTGACATCACTAAAAGGGTTGGTTTCCTCGGACCCTCCCCTTTCCTCAAACTTACCAAATTTAACACAAAGTTTTATAATGCTCGTATCTCTGCTCCAGAACATGTCAGAATCCCAGCACACCCCTCATTCTTTTTATTTTACAATTGGCTTTCTATTGGTAGCAAGTTTGGACTAGTTGAGACACACAGTTCCGGAGAAATCCGTACTTTTTTACCTGTTGGAATTAGAGGCTCGCGCTTACAGTGGCTGATAGATCCGCCGATGGAGATTCGCAAAATGGACTTATTATTTTCCTAGCCTAAATTGTTGGCCCAATATCTTACAATAACAGGACAAAGAACCGCATGTCTTGAGAGGGATATCAGACCAGTTCTAGCTGGCACAACTGTCCTTTGCAACTACAGCGGTCGTATAAATTCTTTAGGTGGCAGGGAATTAGTAAGTTGCCCAGAATCAGGAATTTGCAGCTAGAAGAAATAAAAACCTCTTCTACACACACATTCCAGAAAGCAAAACACAGAGCGAAGGGGGGTCAACTCCCACCCTATATCTGCTGGCATGAGAAACTAAAACTTATATTATAAAAACTTATATTATACATTATCCACACAGTCTCCATAACAGTGATATCCACAGTGCCCCCATAATAACAGTGATATCCACAGTGCCCCATAATAACAGTGATATCCACAGTGCCCCCATAATAACAGTGATATTGACAGTGTCCCTGTCACGATTCACACCGTGACCGTCACCCCTACGTCACGGATCAGGGTGACTTTAGGCCAACAGATGGCTATCACATGTACAGGGGGGCTTATCTTAGTTATCCCTCCACTGCTACAATGTGATAAAAACACACACAAGGCTATTGACCTCTTAGTTTACAGCAGGGGCTTATTTTAGTTATCCTACTGCTCTGCAATATAACACGAACTGCAGGGATTTATGTATATCCCGCTTTACAGTTCCGCTTGAAAACTTGCAACTCTCTGGCGCCCCCCCTTACCCTCTGGTCAGATTAAGTACCGCACCAAGGGTAATGAGTCGCCAGAAAGGCTGCCTGCTTTGTACTGGCTATTGGGCACGCTGCAGCGAGGTGATATAACTACTCCCACTCAGGCAGGAACAACAATTATCAACGCCACCGTCGCTACAGCGACTCCCAAATACCCAGAACAAGGTATGCCGCTACCAGCTTCGATTAAACGGATCCAAAGCTAACCCAAAACAGTAGCGTAATTCCCTTCAGAAGACTTAGGGTACGTTTTAGAGCAGGAATAACGAAAACTAGTAATTTGAATATTTTACTCCGAAAGATTAGGCAGTGTTTTATCAAAATATTACAAGGATGTTACAAAAGAGACAATTGAAAATATGTACAAGGTAATTATAAAAAATAACAGGGGTTAAATAAGAAATTAACTCTTACATGTGTTCAGGACATTGCAGGCAACCAGGCTAGTGGGCGGAGTTCCCAAATATCCCAGTTCATCAGGGCTGGCAGTAAGGGCTCCTCAGGTAAGACTGACTGCTGGGTGCCTTGCCTAAAACTTATAGCTCAGCCTGGTGACATCACTAAAAGGGTTGGTTTCCTCGGACCCTCCCCTTTCCTCAAACTTACCAAATTTAACACAAAGTTTTATAATGCTCATATCTCTGCTCCATTACATGTCAGAATCCCAGCACACCCCTCATTCTTCTTATTTTACAATTGGCTATCTATTGGTACCAAGTTCGGGCTAGTTGGGGCACACAGTTCCGGAGAAATCCATACTTTTTTACCTGTTGGAATTAGAGGCTCGCGCTTACAGTGGCTGATGGAGATTCGCAAAATGGACTTATTATTTTCCTAGCATAAATCGTTGGCCCAACATCTTACAATAACAGGACAAAGAACCGCATGTCTTGAGAGGGATATCAGACCAGTTCTAGCTGGCACATCTGTCCATTGCAACTACAGCGGTAGTATAAATTCTTTAGGTGGCAGGGAATGAGTAAGTTGCCCAGAATCAGGAATTTGCAGCTAGAAGCAATAAAAACCTCTTCTACACAAACACATTCCAGAAAGCAAAACACAGAGCGAAGGGGGGTCAACTCCCACCCTATATCTGCTGGCATGAGAAACTAAAACTTATATTATAAAAACTTAGATCATACATTATCCTCACAGTCTCCATAACAACAGTGATATCCACAGTGTCCCCATAATAACAGTGATATCCACAGTGCCCCATAATAACAGTGATATCCACAGTGCCCCCATAATAACAGTGATATCCACAGTGCCCCATAATAACAGTGATATCCACAGTGTCCCCATAATAACAGTGATATCCACAGTTCCCCCATAATAACGGTGATATCAACAGTGCCCCCATAATAACAGTGATATCCACAGTGCCCCATAATAACAGTGATATCCACAGTGTCCCCATAATAACAGTGATATCCACAGTTCCCCCATAATAACAGTGATATCCACAGTGCTCCCCATAATAACTGTGATATCCACAGTGTCCCCATAATAACAGTGATATAGCCAGTGTCCCCATAACAGTGCATTAATGAGAACAAAAGCTTTAAAGGGAACCTGTCACCAGGTTGGCTGATACAAGTTACGGCCACCACCTTTCAGGGCTGATATTCAGTATATTCCACAATGCTGTATATCAACCTCCATCCCGACCTGGATGAACTGAAAAATATCTTTTATTATACTGACCTGCGGGGCGGGGCGGTCCGGTCTGATGGGTGTCACTTTTCTGGATCCAACGCCTCCCATCTTCTTGCGATGCCGTCCTCCTTCTTGATTTGTGTTGATGATGCATCCCTGCATTATCCTCACAGTCTCCCCGGCATTACGCTCCGGCGCAGGCGGACTTCTCTATCCTGTTGAGGGCAGAGGAAAGTCCTGCAGTGCACAGGCGCTGGGTCTCTCTGACCTCTCCCGACCCCTGCGCATCGCAGGATTTTGCTCTGCCCTCAACAGTGCAGAGAAGTACGCCTGTGCAGGAATGCGATGCCAGCGATGATGCAGGGATGCGTCAGCCACACAGATCAAGAAGGAGGGCGGCATCGCAAGAAGATGGGAGGCGCCAGACCAAGAAGAGCGACACCACTCGGACCGCCCCGCAGGTGAGTATAATGAAAGTTATTTTTCAGTTCTTGCAGGTCGGGATGGAAGTCGATATACTGCATTATAGAATATACTGTACATCAGCCCTGAAAGGCGGTGGCCGTAATTCGTATCAGGTTCCCTTTAATCTTCTTGCTGAGATTTGATGGTAAATTGTTACATTACATTTGTTTTGTTGAATTGCAGAAGATCCAGTTTCTCTGGTCCTTCTTCTCTCCTCTCTTCGCCCTCTTCTCTCTTCTTTCTTCTCTTCACCCTCTTCTCTTCTCCCTCTTCTCTTTTCTCTCCCTCCCTTCCCTCCTCTCTCTCTTCTTTCTTCTCTCTTCACTCTTCCCTTCTCTCTCCCCTCTCTCTTCTTACTTTTCTTGTCCCCCTGGGGCGCAATATCTCTATATATTTATTGGTTCCTGTATCTGCTGACTCATCTCTTCTTACATCGGTGACCTAAATATTTCTCACGTCCTCCAGGATATTATCTGTATTTGTTACATGTGACAGCAGAACATGGGTTGGGCATTGTTGACGTCTCAAGAAACGGTGGGTCCTGAGGAGATGTAGCCAACCCCAGATGCTGATGTCTTCACGGTCACTTTAGTTCAGCATTTTACAATGCTTCAGCACAAGTATACGTATAGTTCTTTCTTTGCAGAAAACTGGAAACAAGTGAAAAAGAACTGTGTAGAAACCATCTGTAGTGTGAACCCCTGACCTCTCCACTGACTCCAGAACCTTCTCATTCATTAACCCATTAGTGTGATGTAAGTGGAAGGAACGGACGCTGTGTGCAGGGGCGTAACGAGAAAAAGCCAGAGCCACTGCAATCTTCTAAATGACTGTAGCTGTAGGTCGGCTTGCTCCTTGGAGGATGGGTCATTTTTATTGGTACTATTTGGAGTGCATATACATGTTGTATTACCGTTTATTTTATTTTGGGAGGGGGGCCATGTTTTGTAAGTTGCCTAGAACATGGTCATACTCTCTAACTCAAGAATATTACAACTGAGAACATCCCCACAACTGAGAGCATCTTCCAACTAAGAGCATCCACCCAACTGAGAGCATCCCGCCAACTTACAGCATTCTCCAACAAAGAGCATCCCGCCAACTGAGGGCATCCCCACAACTGAGAGCATCCTCCAACTAAGAGCATCCACCCAACTGAGAGCATCCCGCCAACTTACAGCATTCTCCAACAAAGAGCATCCCGCCAACTGAGGGCATCCCCACAACTGAGAGCATCCTCCAACTAAGAGCATCCACCCAACTGAGAGCATCCCGCCAACTTACAGCATTCTCCAACAAAGAGCATCCCGCCAACTGAGGACATCCCCACAACTGAGAGCATCCTCCAACTAAGAGCATCCACCCAACTGAGAGCATCCCGCCAACTTACAGCATTCTCCAACAAAGAGCATCCCCCCAACTGAGGGCATCCACATCACTGAAGGGGGGCTTAATTGTCTCATCTCCAAATCCCACCTCACCACCTGTACGCTCGACCCCATCCCATCCCACCTCCTCCCCAACCTCACCGCCACTCTTATCCCATCCCTAACCCACCTCTTCAACCTATCACTAACTTCTGGCACCTTCAATTCTGCTTTCAAACATGCCACAATCACACCTATCCTTAAAAAGCCAACCCTCGATCCAACCGCTATGCCCAGCTATCTCTGCTCCCATTCGCTTCCAAACTCCTGGAGCAGCACGTCCACAAGGAACTTTCTTCCCACCTCTCATCTAACTTGCTCTTTGACAATTTACAATCTGATTTCCGCCCCCATCACTCAACTGAGACAGCCCTGACCAAAATCACTAACATTTTCTTCTGATGACTCTTCCATGAAGTCCATGTTTGTACAGGTGTCTCTGAACAGTAGAACAATGTACCACAACTCCAGACTCTGCTAAATATTTCTGAAGATCTTTTGTAGTCAAGCGGGGGTTCTGATTTACCTCTCTAGCAATCATACGAGCAGCTCTCACTGACTTTTTGATTGGTCTTCCAGACCTTATCTTGACCTCCATTGTTCCTGGTAACGGCTATTTCTTAATTACATCTCGAACTCAGGAAAGGGCAACGTGAAAACACTTTGCTATCTTCTTATAGCCTTCTCCTGCTTTGTGGACCTCCACCATTTTCATTTTGAGAGTGCTCAGCAGCTGTTTAGAAGGATCATATGGATTATAGCTGCTGGTTTTGGGCACAAGGTTAGAGGAGGCTGGGTTTTTATAAAGCTGGAAGTCTGCATCACCTGGCCTTTCCTAAAGATGATAGCGAAGAAGCCACAACCCTAACAGGCGAATTAAGGTCTGAAACCTGGCAGACGCGGTACTGATTAAGGTGCGCGTCTCTGACTGGGGAGCACATAGAGAGCAGCACGAAAAGGTGGTCTGTGCCAGATCCCCCCTAGCATCACTCCCCCTTAGTGATGCATTAATTGGAAGACCCCCAGCCGGCCAGTGGGCACTAGAGGGGAGGGGTCCTACGGCCACTCCTACAGGGGTTAAATCCAGGTGTCCGGCCGAGAACTTTCTCTTTCACTCTCGGCAGGACACCTGGAAGCTTTTGTCTGTCCCTGCTGTGATGTCGGACCCCCTTCTTGTTGAGGCCCTGCTGAAGAGAGCGGTGCAGGAAGGTGAGTTCTGGCTTCAGGCCGTTTTCATAGGCAGCAGGGCTCACCTCCCTGGGCCCTCTCCTGACCCCCTGCTCACTGTTCCCTTATCCGGTCCAGAAAATTTGTCCTCCCTCACGCCTGCGTCTCCGGGTCCCCCCCCCCCCAGGCCTAGGTCACCCCCGCTGCGTGCCAGCACGCCGGCTCCCGACGGGTTGGAGGTCGGAGCTGTACAGAGCCATGTGCGAAGGCTCTCTGCTGCCGGCTGTTCTCCCTTACCCCTCCGCCATCGGGCCCAGCTCACCTCCAATACCTTCGGGAGCACCAGCACCCTGCGGTCCGTCGTTTGGCCCGGCCCCAATCGCTGGGCAGGGGCCCCTCTCTGCGCCGCTGTCGGTGCCGGGCCCCTCGGCTGTAGATGGTCTGGGGGCCTCTCGAGGGCGGCGGGGTAGAGCCGGGCGTCGCACCCGTCGGAGGGTGGCCGGCATCTCCTCGCCGGCTCTGGTCCGGACTCCGGTGGGGGCAGAGGGCGGCGATGGGCAGCCGGCGCCGGTGGCTCCGTCCCGGCTGTGCAGGGCTACATCCGGCGGCGCCCGGCGGCGTGCGGTGTCGCCCCCTTCCCCGGCCGCTCCGGAGAGGCCGGTGGTGGCGCCGGGTGGCAGGCGATCCGCCCGCTTACCCCGCGCCCCGGAGCGGCTCCAGGTCGGGGAGGGGAGGGCCTCGCAGCTGCGGGCGTCTTCCGGAGGCCTCGGACACCGCTCGGAGTGCTGGGAGGCTCCGCCCAGCCACTTCCGGTCCCCGCCCACCCACTTCCGGTGGCGGCAGATCAGCGCTGACCACAGCGCTGGCCAGTCCTCGGTTGCCTTCCCTGCGGGCACATATACGCCGCCCGCAGGGGGTAACCTGGGGGCTGGTTTTAATCCCTCACTTTCCCCACAGTGCGCTGATCGGTCGAAATCGACCGATCAGCGTGCTGATTTGTCACCTGGTCTGACCTCCAGCCTACCCCAGGCAGACGCCGCACTGATGCCTGTACGGGGGTATCAGGGGTCAGGCCAGAGAGGTCACAGGGCGGCTGAAGAGCGCGTTGTTCGGTCCCATGGGACCGAGCAAGGCGCTCAACAGCCGCGCAGCGGGAATCACGGCGACATCGCAGTAAACGCACCAACCACAGACACATCCACACCTCCCCCCACTGCCCAAAACCTAAATAAAAATTATCCGGTAACCGCCGCCCCGTCAAATCCCAGCAATGGGGAGGAATATGGTTACCTACTGACGCCCCCCCCTTCCGATTAGCGTTACAGGACCAGCTACGGCCAATTATCCCCCTCTGTCTACTGATAGAATCCCCCCCATTGCACCGCATAATAACGGCGGATAACTCCCGTCGCCGTTCCCGCCACTCCTCTAAACGCCCCTCCCGTCACCGTCGCAGACGCAGCTCCCATAGGAGCCGCCGCAGATCCCGGGCCACAGGATGGCTGTCATCAGCAACATCCGAGGGGTCCGAGGTGTCGCTAAGTCCGGATAAGAGTCATCGTGCACGTGGCAAGTACTCTAAATCGCGGGCACCCTCTAGGGCTTTCAGCCGGGGAGAACAATCCCCCGCGGCTTCCAGCCACAACAACCACCACGCAGCGGGAGCCAGAGTTTCCCCGTCCTGCGACATCACCCTGTCAACATCTGCGGGGGTTCCTCCAGGATCGGTGTACACTCGTCCAGAATCACGCAGCGGTGAGTGTTAGCCAGGGAAGAACAATCCCCCGCGGCTTCCAGCCACGACAACTGCAATGCAGTCGCTGAAGACAGAGCCATTAATCCGCCACTATGTGGTAGTAATCGGGTTCCAACGCACGATATTCAGTGCATCGGCCAGCACATCGGCCAATCCCTCGCTGTAGCGGGAGCCAGAGTTTCCCCGTCCTGCGACATCCCCCCGTCAACATCTGCGGGGGTTCCTCCAAGATCGGAGCACACTCGTCCAGAGTCACACAGCGCACAGCGCAAGGGTAACGAGGAAATCTTATGTTACAGGGTTAACATAAAGGAAATGGAGCTAACTTCAGCGGTAAAGGAGTTACGCCTACAACTATCACATCCAAACGGATAAGTGGTGAACAAAGATCTGGATCAAAAATAGCTTTAACTATAGATCAGGAAACTAGACAGAAAATCAGGAGCAACGATTATATTGACATATGGTCGCTGTTATCAGCGGACCAACAAACGGTGGATAAAGCTAACGATAGGGTTTTCGATAGGGGGAGATCAAAAATCGGATTAACCATGAATAATTGGCTCCAGGCCTTCGCAGTATTGGGCTGTATTATGGGTGGCCCCCTGGCTAAAGCTTTACCCCAATAAGGAAGCGGCTCAGCAACTGCAATCAGGCTTCTCCGACGGGTTCTTTATTCCCTTTAGGCTAACAAGAACGCCAACCCTATCCGATAACCTAAAATCGGCTCGCGAATTCCCAAAATTCTTAGACAAAAATTAGGAAGGAGGTAGAATTGGGTAGAATAGCAGGCCCCTTTAAGTCGCTCCCCTTCAAAAACATTACAATTTCTCCGTTAGGCATCATACCAAAAAAGGAACCCGGTAAATACCGTTTAATCCATCATTTTCACCCAAAGGGCGATTCGGTTAACGATGCTATTTCCCCAGAAAAAGCTTCTGTCTCGTATGTGTCTTTCGATACAGCGGTAGAACTAGTCCGGGCAGCCGGACCAGGCGCCCTGCTAGCCAAATACGACATTGAATCGGCATTCCGTTTGCTACCCATGCACCCCGAATGTTTCCACCTTCTGGGCTGCAAAGTGGACCAACACTATTACTTCGACATGTGCCTCCCGATGGGATGTTCCATCTCATGTCACTATTTCGAGCTGTTCAGCACCTTCCTAGATTGGGTAGTTCAGTACGAAACGGGCAGTAAATCCCTAATTCACTACCTCGACGATTTCCTGTTCGTCGGCCCCAGTGATTTTAATCTCTGCTCCGATTTACAAGAAAAATTCAAATCTATCTCACTCAAATTCGCCGTGCCATTGTCACAAAAAAAAACAAAAAAAAAACCATGTAATGTATTGCCCTTCTTGGGCATCGAAATAGATACCAACATGATGGTGTTCCGCTTACCAGAGGATAGAATACAAAAAACCCAACAAATGTTGAAAGGCTTCCGCGAAGTTAAGAAGGTAACCCTACAGCAAATGCAGGCGTTATCGGGTTTACTGACGTTCGCCTGCCGCGTAATGCCGGCCGGCAGAGCATTCTCACGCAGACTATCTTTGGCAACAAAAGGCGCTTCTCAGCACGGCCATAGAATTAGGCTCACTCGTTCGCTAAAAGCAGATCTGCTGGTATGGCAGACGTTCCTACATTCGTATAACGGTCACACGTGCGTCATGGTTAGAGAGATCACAAGCAAAGAATTAGGGCTGACATTAGGGTGGAACAAAACAGAGGGTTTTGCAACAATCTATAAAAAACAATGGTGCCAATCTGGTTGGCCAGAGAATTGGACGACAACAAAGTGGGGGCAAGACCCGGCCCTATGGGAATTGTTTGCGGTAGTAGCAGCATTGGAGATATGGGCCGATCAGTTGAGAAACATGAACATTCGTTTCCAAACTAAAAATACAAAAACAGCGAAGAGTTTAAATCACATGTCTTCTTCATCCTTGCCCATACTCGCTCTCTTGCGCCGGCTAGCGATGATATGCCTTGAAAACAATATCTGGTGTAGAGCCACCGTGGTGGCGGAAGTAGATGATAATATCATTAACCCATTGTTGTTTTCCAATTGGCAGGCTTTCAGAATCCAGCTGCCCAACGCGCAACCCCTGGGTATCCTGTGTCCACTGTCCCTGTGGGATACAGTGGACAATCATTGATGCCCTTAATCCGGGCCTAGCAGGTGTATGGTAAGGCTTGGGAGGAGTGGCGCTCACTAATTCAGCCAGTTCAGCTGATGGCTGAGTGGTTAAGCTCTTTCACTGAAGAGTGGGAAACATGGGTTCTATCCCCAGTAAAAGTAAATTTCTTCTTTATTTATTGGTAGGCCAGTCGACGAATGCGACGGAGCACGAAGCGCGGTTACAAGCGAATTTTTATTACGGATGAGGGAAGGCTCGGCGTCGGGTACCTCGGCACAACGGAAATTATCGGGGCTAGCATTTTTCTTTCAACTATTGGGATGGGTAGACGTAACTAAGTCCTTCTGCATAAGACAAGCCATAAAAGGTGGGAAAAGGCTTCAGCCAAGCCAGGAATGTCGCCGCCCCATTTCACTGAGACTATTGCAGGAACTGATTGCTGCGTCGGAAGGAGGCCTAATTAATGAGGGCATAGTTATATGCAGCGACGCCCTGCGCATATATGCAGCGACGCCCTGCGCATCAGGGTTCGAAAGTCCAAATGCGATCCCACCGGGAGGGGCACATGGGTCCTAGTTGACTCTACAGATGGCCCAGCTTGTCCGCTAAAAATGGTTAGAAGATACGCCGGGATAAGACACGCTGGTAGATTTTTTCTTCACTCATACAGACGGGTCCCCTCTGACCAAGTACCAATTCCAGGCAATGTTCAAGCTATGCTTGGGAAAAACCGGTGCTAATCCAAAGGAGTACGGAACACATTCGTTCCGCATAGGGGCGGCCACAGCGGCAGCTAAGGCAGGAGTGTCAGAGGCCAAGGCGCAGAGAATGGGTCGCTGGAAGTCCGCATACTTCGCCAGATACATAAGACCCGACTTGCTTAATTAACATGTGTTGTCTCTTACAGGGGTTGAAGTTTGGGTTGTAGGAGATTCCTACGTTTACTGGGCCAAGGAGAGGGCCAAACTGCGGCCAGGAGGAACAAATCTTTACCTCCCGGGCATAAAAGTTAACTGGAGGGGTATCAGAGGCCTCCAGTGGAAACAGGTGTTCAAAGAGATGGTTGGCATAGCAAGGAGGGCGGAAAGCCCTGTGGTAATGGTGGTACACACGGGTGGCAATGACCTTGGCAAACAAAAGGTGGCCGAATTGTACAAATGGGTGACAACGGATATGGATTGGTTCAGCTGTCTTTACAGGAACATGATCCTGGTGTGGTCGGATATAACACCACGGGCCGTCTGGCGAAGAGCAAGAGATAAAAGAGCCATAGAACGGACAAGGGGTAAATTCAATGCTCGGATTGGAAAATATGTGAGAGGAAGAGGCGGTATCGTGATCCGTCACCTCCCGTTACAAGGGGATAACACGCCACAACTAAGACCGGACGGAGTTCACCTAACGGACATTGGCCTCGATATTTTTCTGTCTGGTTTACAGGATGGGGTTGAACAGGCCCTAACATCGAGGGGTGGGGTCGGAGTCCCGCGTAGATAATACACGGGATCCTCCGTGGCGGAAAAAGCGGAGGAGGGCAAAGGTCGTAACCGCTCGTTGGGCCAATTCCCCTGTCGATCACGGACAGGAGCTCGGCGCGAGCCGCTCGTTACGATATGTAATTGCCCTTTCTCCGATTATTTAATTAATAAACTGTGACCGACCTGTTCAACCCACCTAGGACTGTGTGTGTTTCATTACGGGACTGATGGGAGGGGGGAAGGCACTGGTTACGACACCCAGGTCTCCACAGTCTGGCAGACGCGGTACTGATTAAGGAACGCGTCTCTGACTGGGGAGCACATAGAGAGCTGCACGTAAAGGTGGTCTGTGCCAGATCCCCCCTAGCATCACTCCCCCTTAGTGATGCATTAATTGGAAGACCCCCAGCCGGCCAGTGGGCACTAGAGGGGAGGGGTCCTACGGCCACTCCTACAGGGGTTAAATCCAGGTGTCCGGCCGGGAACTTTCTCTTTCACTCTCGGCAGGACACCTGGAAGCTTTTGTCCCACCCACCCTCCCTTTTAAAGGCTAATTATGATACTAACCCGCAGGAGAATGTAAATGTGTGAATTATGTTGTAAGTTTAAAAAAAAAAAAAAAAAATTATTACGTATGTTGATAGAACTAACCCCTGGTAACCTTTATTAAGTCACAGCGGAAAAAGCGGAGGAGGGCAAAGGTCGTAACCGCTCGTTGGGCCAATTCCCCTGTCGATCACGGACAGGAGCTCGGCGCGAGCCGCTCGTTACGATATGTAATTGCCCTTTCTCCGATTATTTAATTAATAAACTGTGACCGACCTGTTCAACCCACCTAGGACTGTGTGTGTTTCATTACGGGACTGATGGGAGGGGGGAAGGCACTGGTTACGACACCCAGGTCTCCACAGTCTTGGTGAAAGTTATCTGAGTACACAAATCTCCAAGGGTGCCCAAACTTCTGCATCGACCCATTTTCCTTTTTTCAATTTGTAAAATATAAAAGATGACAATATATTTTTTGTTGCCTAAAATATAAAGAAAATGTGTCATCTTTACCTTTAAGCCTTTTAGATCATTTCAACTTCAACTGTTCGCGATAACTTAAGCAATTTGTCTATGGGTGCACAAACTTTTACATGCCACTGTATGTGCACTTATTATTGCACCTACTGTGTGTTACAATAACAATGCTCCTCTTACTGCTCCACATGATAATGGCCACCACTGTGCCCCTTGCATAGTAATAATACCACCACTGTGCCCCACATAATAATGCCACCACTGTGCCCGTTACATAGTAATAATACTACCACTGTGCCCCACATAATAATAATGCTACCACTGTGCCCCTTACATAGTAATAATACTACCACTGTGCCCCTTACATATTAATATTATCACTGTGCCCCACATAATAATGCCACCACTGTGCCCCTTACATAGTAAAAATACCACCATTGTGCCCCCAAATAATAATGCCCCACTGTGCCCCTTACATAGTAATAATACTACCACTGTGCCCCTTACATATTAATAATATTACCACTGTGCCCCACATAATAATGCCACCACTGTGCCCCTTACATAGTAATAATACCACCATTGTGCCCCCAAATAATAATGACACCACTGTGCCCCTTACATAGTAATAATACTACCACTGTGCCCCTTACATATTAATAATATTACCACTGTGCCCCACATAATAATGCCACCACTGTGTCCCTTACATAGTAATACCACCATTGTGCCCCCAAATAATAATGCCACCACTGTGCCCCTTGCATAGTAATAATACCACCATTGTGCCCCAAATAATAATGCTACCACTGTGCCCCTTACATAGTAATAATACTACCACTGTGCCCCACATAATAATGCTACCACTGTGACCCTTACATACAGTTAGGGCCAGAAATATTTGGACAGTGACACAATTTTCGCGAGTTGGGCTCTGCATGCCACCACATTGGATTTGAAATGAAACCTCTACAACAGAATTCAAGTGCAGATTGTAACGTTTAATTTGAAGGGTTGAACAATAATATCTGAAAGAAAATGTAGGAATTGTACACATTTCTTTACAAACACTCCACATTTTAGGAGGTCAAAAGTAATTGGACAAATAAACATAACCCAAACAAAATATTTTTATTTTCAATATTTTGTTGCAAATCCTTTGGAGGCAATCACTGCCTTAAGTCTGGAACCCATGGACATCACCAAACGCTGGGTTTCCTCCTTCTTAATGCTTTGCCAGGCCTTTACAGCCGCAGCCTTCAGGTCTTGCTTGTTTGTGGGTCTTTCCGTCTTAAGTCTGGATTTGAGCAAGTGAAATGCATGCTCAATTGGGTTTAGATCTGGAGATTGACTTGGCCATTGCAGAATGTTCCACTTTTTGGCACTCATGAACTCCTGGGTAGCTTTGGCTGTATGCTTGGGGTCATTGTCCATCTGTACTATGAAGCGCCGTCCAATCAACTTTGCAGCATTTGGCTGAATCTGGGCTGAAAGTATATCCCGATACACTTCAGAATTCATCCGGCTACTCTTGTCTGCTCTTATGTCATCAATAAACACAAGTGACCCAGTGCCATTGAAAGCCATGCATGCCCATGCCATCACGTTGCCTCCACCATGTTTTACAGAGGATGTGGTGTGCCTTGGATCATGTGCCGTTCCCTTTCTTCTCCCCATCATTCTGGTACAGGTTGATCTTTGTCTCATCTGTCCATAGAATACTTTTCCAGAACTGAGCTGGCTTCTTGAGGTGTTTTTCTGTCTATTTTTGGTATTGATGAATGGTTTGCATCTAGATGTGAACCCTTTGTATTTACTGTCATGGAGTCTTCTCTTTACTGTTGACTTAGAGACAGATACACCTACTTCACTGAGAGTGTTCTGGACTTCAGTTCATGTTGTGAACGGGTTCTTCTTCACCAAATTAAGTATGCGGCGATCATCCACCACTGTTGTCATCCGTGGACGCCCAGGCCTTTTTGAGTTCCCAAGCTCACCAGTCAATTCCTTTTTTCTCAGAATGTACCCAACTGTTGATTTTGCTACTCCAAGCATGTCTGCTATCTCTCTGATGGATTTTTTCTTTTTTTTCAGCCTCAGGATGTTCTGCTTCACCTCAATTGAGAGTTCCTTTGACCGCATGTTGTCTGCTCACAGCAACAGCTTCCAAATGCAAAACCACACACCTGGAATCCACCCCTGACCTTTTAACTACTTCATTGATTACAGGTTAACGAGGGAGACGCCTTCAGAGTTAGTTGCAGCCCTTAGAGTCCATTGTCCAATTACTTTTGGTCCCTTGAAAAAGAGGACGCTATGCATTACAGAGCTATGATTCCTAAACCCTTTCTCCGATTTGGATGTGGAAACTATCATATTGCAGCTGGGAGTGTGCACTTTCAGCCCATATTACATATATAATTGTATTTCTGAACATGTTTTTGTAAACAGCTAAAATAACAAAACTTGTGTCACTGTCCAAATATTTCTGGCCCTAACTGTAGTAATAATACTACCACTGTGCCCCTTACATATTAACCCCTTCATGACCCAGCCTATTTTGACCTTAATGACCTTGCCTTTTTTTGTAATTCTGACCAGTGTCCCTTTATGAGGTAATAACTCAGGAACGGTTCAACGAATCCTAGCGGTTCTGAGATTATTTTTTTTCGTGACATTTTGGGCTTCATGTTAGTGGTAAATTTAAGTCAATAATTTTTGCGTTTATTTGTGAAAAAAAAGGAAATTTGGCTAAAATTTAGAAAATTTAGCAATTTTCAAATTTTGAATTTTTATTCTGTTAAACGAGAGAGTTATGTGACACAAAATAGTTAATAAATAACATTTTCCACATGTCTACTTTACATCAGCACAATTTTGGAACCAAATTTTTTTTTTGCTAGGAAGTTATAAGGGTTAAAATTTGACCAGCGATTTCTCATTTTTACAGCAAAATTTACAAAACCATTTTTTTAGGCACCACCTCACATTTATAGTCAGTTTGAGGGGTCTATATGGCTGAAAATACCCAAAAGTGACACCATTCTAAAAACTGCACCCCTCAAGGTGCTCAAAACCACATTCAAGAAGTTTATTAACCCTTCAGGTGCTTCACAGCAGCAGAAGCAACATGGAAGGAAAAAATGAACATTTAACTTTTTAGTCACAAAAATGATGTTTTAGCAACAATTTTTTTATTTTCCCAATGGTAAAAAGAGAAACTGGACAACAAAAGTTATTGTACAAT
Organism: Ranitomeya imitator; assembly: GCF_032444005.1. Lineage (NCBI taxonomy): Eukaryota > Metazoa > Chordata > Amphibia > Anura > Dendrobatidae > Ranitomeya > Ranitomeya imitator. The sequence continues at coordinate 14,365,878 of NC_091284.1, read as the reverse complement.
TTGTCCTGAATACGCCGATACCCCATATGTAGGGGGAACCACTGTTTGGGCGCACGACAGGGCTCGGAAGGGAAGGAGCGCCATTTGACTTTTTCAATGAAAATATTGGCTTCAATCACCCCCAGGTGCTTCACAAATTGATTCGTAAAAATGAAAAACTACTTTTTTTTTCACAAAAAATTTATTTTAGCCTCAATTTTTTCATTTTCACATGGGTAACAGGATAAAATGGATCCTAAAATGTGTTGGGCAATTTCTTCTGAGTACATCGATACCTCATATGTGGTCACAAACCACATGAAAAATTATCTCCATCGTTAGCGGACACCATGTCGCGTTTGGAGAGCCCCTGATGTGCCTAAACATTGGAGCTTCCCCACATGTGACCCCATTTTGGAAACTAGACCCCCAAAGGAACTAATCTAGATGTGTGGTGAGCACTTTGAACCCCCAAGTGCTTCACAGAAGTTTATAACGCAGAGCCGTGAAAATGAAAAATCATTTTTCTTTCCTCAAAAATTATTTTTTAGCCCACAATTTTTTATTTTCACAAGAGTAACAGGAGAAATTGGACCCCAATAGTTGTTGCCAAGTTTGTCCTGAGTACATTGATACCCCATATGTGGGGGTAAACCACTGTTTGGGCGCACGTCGGGGCTCAGAAGGGAAGTCGTGACTTTTGAAATGCAGACTTTGATGGAATGGTCTGCGGGCGTCACGTTGCGTTTGCAGAGCCCCTGATGTGCCTAAACAGTAGAAACCCCCCACAAGTGACCTCACTTTGGAAACTAGACCCCCAAGGAACTTATCTAGACATGTGTTGAGCACTTTGAACCCCCAAGTGCTTCACAGAAGTTTACAACGCAGAGCCGTGAAAATAAAAAATCAATTTTCTTTCCTCAAAAATTATGTTTTAGCCCGCAATTTTTTTTTTTCACAAGGGTAACAGGAGAAATTGGACCCCAATAATTGTTGCCCAGTTTGTCCTGAGTATGCTGGTACCCCATATGTGGGGGTAAACCACTGTTTGGGCACACGTCGGGGCTCGGAAGGGAGGGAGCACCATTTGACTTTTTTAATGCAAGATTGACTGGAATCAATGGTGGCGCCATGATGCGTTTGGAGACCCCTGATGTGCCTAAACAGTGGAAACCCCTCAATTCTACCTCCAACACTAACCCCAACACACCCCTAACCCTAATCCCAACTCTAGCCATAACCCTAATCACAACTCTAACCCCAACACACCCCTAACCACAGCCCTAACCCCAACACACCCCTAACCCTAATCCCAACCCTAACCCTAATCCTAACCCTAATCTCAACACACCCCTATCCCTAATCCCAACCCTAACCCTAATCCTAACTGTGACGCCCAGGAGACCGGGATACCCAGCACCGGACCAATGGGGTCTGTCTCTTGAGGGGGATGTCACGGGTGGCTTGACCCGGTGCTGTGGCCTCAGGCAATGCACAGTGTGAGGGGTATCGTGAGGGAACAGGCACTTACTTGATCAGCAGCAGGTTCTCCCAGCGGTGACGATCCCGATCCTGGATATTGGCTATTATCCAAATGAAAGACTGAGGCACTGAAACGTTTAACCAGTTTACTTCAACATAAAGGGATTTACAACCAGTCCTGTCACCGGAGTCTGTATGGGAACTCTGAGTTACTTTGACCCTGCCGGGGTCTTCGCCTCTTATTGTACGCAATTTCTGTGTGGCCCTGCTGCTGTATGTGAACTGGCTGCCGGCCCAATCTGTCCCCTCCGGGTCCTGGTTCGACGGGCAACCCGAGTCCTTTTATCGGCTTACCCCCTCCGGGAGTACCGCTGAACTCTGTGTCTGTTGCTGCGTCCGGCCCTAGTGAAGCTGATATCACCTCACGATTTTCCGGTTGCTGTATTATATATAATGAATACAGCCACGGATCCGGTATCCGTCTTTGCGCCTGTTCTGGGTAGTGATTAATGCTACCCGGTTCTCACAATGTCCTTTTTCTCTATCCCTCTTCTCCTCAGGCCGGTGATTTAGGCCTGGAAACAGTCACAGGGCTGTTAGAGATTCAACTGTATGACCTCTCACTATCAGCTCCTTAGCCCAACTGCCATTTCTTCTCTCAGACCAGAATGGATCAAGGGGAGTCTCTGGAGCTCCCCCTTCTGGCCGGAAGTGGTAGTGCAGTTTTGCTATCTTAGTATTTGTATTTATTGTCAGTAATTATTTTTGTGGCAAATACCCCTAGGGGTGCCACATTCCCCCTTAGTTAAGAACAGTACTCCGGGACTGTGGGACGATAACATTTTGAAATAACAATTAATATGTACAGAGTCTTAAAAATGAAAAGTTACAAAAATCACTCAAGGAAACAAAAATAGAGTTCTGTAAAAAGTCACTTCAAATAGCGTCCATTAATACAGTCCTATCCTTGAAGGTACTAGGAAAGGCACTGCACTTTGTGTCCAGGAATTTCGTTCCATTTTTCCAACGGAGTTGTCAATATAAAGTCTAAAGAAAGTTCAAAAAGAGCAAAAAGCAAAGTTCAAAAAGCAGTCTTTCCGGAGCTTTGATTTAGTGCCTCCGGGCTGATAACAAGTTCAAGAATATGCAAGAAGTTCATACAGACAAGTCTCTGTAGGCACTGGGCTTAAACGTTGCAGACTGATAACAATGACTATACTACATTTTCTGTTTAACTATATACGGCATAACATATATACAATTCACATTATGAGCTTTATAGTTGGTAATCTGCATACCTGGCCGGTAATTGACCCTGGGTACTACGCTGTGATCTACGTAATAGCGGTGTCTCTTCATGTGGTGTACTACTGTCTACTGCGGATGTAGTATCTGCCCGCTCTGCTAAAGATAATTCCATGACTATGGAGTTGGCAAGTCCACCGTGAATGGGATCACTCTGATCAGGAATCTGTTCTTCCTGGCCTGGAATCTCCTGTAGTACGGGGTCAGCCTCTTCCTGTCTTGGGACTTCTGGTGTTGGGTAAAAGGCCACCATGGGAACCACTACTGCACCATGGTATGTTAGTAGGGTTCTGGGAAAGTCTCCTATACAGGTGTGATACATTTCCTCTTCTTTTTCCTTTACTAGTTGAACCTGTATGGGTTGAATAACTTCTGGTTCTGGCTGGACAACTTCTGGCTCTTTCAATGCTTCTGGACATAATTTAAGATTGTCTCTTGACACTAGTACAGATGTTAAGCCTCCGTTTTTGCTAATGAGACACATTTTAGGATTATCCATTCTTGTTGGTAAAACTGTGTAGGGTACGGCTTCCCACTGATTGTCTAGTTTATTGGTTCGACGGTTTCTCTTGAGCACTTGGTCACCCGGTCTTAAAGGGGTCGCTAGAGCATTTTGGTTGAAAGTTCGCTCTTGTCTTTCTCTAGTTTGCTGAAGGCTTCTTTCCACACTCTCTTGCACTTGGCGATACTGCTTTTGCCGTATGATATCCCAATTGGAGTCTTGAACTTCTGCGTCTGGTTTCAGAATTCCCATTTCTAGATCGATTGGTAGTTGGCCGGGTCTTGCACGCATAAGGTAAGCTGGGGTGCAGTTGGTGGAGCTCACCGGGACATGATTATACAGATCCACCAAGTCAGGCAATTTCTCTGGCCATTGATTCCTTTCTGTCTCAGGTAAAGTCTTTAGTAGGTCTATTACAATATGGTTCATCTTCTCGCATAAGCCGTTTGTTTGTGGATGATAGGCCGTCGTCCGGATCTTTTTGCAACCATACATATTACAGAATTCTCTGAAGATCTCTGATTCAAAGGCTGTACCTTGGTCGGTGAGAACCTGTTCCGGATATCCATGGGGTCTACAAAAGTACGTTTGGAACGCTTTGGCTGCTGTTTTTGCTGTCAGATCTTTTACGGGTACTACTACCAAGAAGCGTGAATAATGGTCCACGATGGTCAAGGCATAGACATAGCCGGACCGGCTTGGTATTAACTTCACGTGGTCTATGGCTACAAGTTCAAGTGGTTGTTTGGTGATTATGGGCTGCAGTGGTGCTCTTTGGTTCTTTTGATCGTTTCTTCTGCGGTTGCACGGGCCACAATTTCTGCACCACTGTTCGATTGATTTTCTCATCCCGACCCAATAAAATCTTTCTCTTAGAAGTACTTCTAACTTTTTCCAACCGAAGTGACCAGCACCATTATGGTAAGCTTCGAAGACCATCTTCACATCTTGTTTAGGCACGATAATCTGCCAAACCAATTCATGTGTTTTCGGATTGGTGTACCTTCTACAGAGCTTCCCTTGATACAGGAACATTTTGCCTCTCTCTTTCCAGAGTTGATGCGTCTCTTCTGGGGCATCCTCATCGGGATATGCACTTTGCTCAGTTAACAGTTCCTTCACCAACTTCACAGCCGGATTGCTGTCTTGGGTGTCAGCCCATCTATGGTGTGCTAACGGATTAAAATTCACCTCTTGTTGTTTCTGATAGGTACTTGACTGATGATATTTTGCCTTGGGATGATGGAAGGCTGGTAGTTCAATTTCTTCAAGCTCCCCCATTTCTTCTTCTACATCTCTCAAGTGTGGCATCCGGGATAGGGCATCGGCATTTCCATTCTTGCGACCTGCTCGATACTTGATCTTGAAGTTGTAATTAGATAACCGGGCTATCCATCGCTGTTCTAACGCACCTAATTTGGCTGTGTCCAGGTGGGTCAACGGATTGTTGTCAGTATAGACAATAAATTCTGCAGCGGCCAGATAGTGTTTGAAACGTTCAGTCACAGCCCAAACTACTGCCAGTAGTTCCAATTTGAAGGAGCTATAATTTTCTGGATTTCTTTCAGTAGGCCGGAGCTTTCTACTTGCAAAGGCGATGACTTTCTCCCGACCTCCTTGCTTTTGTGACAGCACCGCTCCTAGTCCCACATTACTGGCATCGGTGTAGAGGATGAAAGGCTGATGGTAATCTGGGTATGCCAGAACCTCTTCTCCGGTTAGTGCCTTCTTTAGTTGTTCAAAGGAGTCTTCCCTTTCGTCGTTCCACTGGAAAGGAGGGTTTTGGTTTGAAGGTCTCTTCGTCTGCCCTACCAAGGCGTCTTGCAAGGGTGCTGCCAACTTGGTAAATCCTTTTATAAATCTGCGATAGTAACCCACCAATCCCAGGAATTTCCTCACTTCTTTTGTGCTGGTAGGTCTCGGCCAATCCCTTATGGCGGTTATTTTCTCGGGATCCGGTGCTACTCCCTTCGAACTCACGATGTGTCCCAGGTACTGTACCTTTGGCTTGAGAAGGTGACATTTGGATGGCTTGACTTTCATGCCATACCTGGATAAGGCTTCGAACACTTCTGCCAGATCTATTAAGTGTTGTTCGTAAGTCTTTGAGTAGACGATCACATCATCTAGGTACAGGAGGACGGTCTCGAAGTTCTTGTGTCCGAGGCAGCATTCCATCAGCCGCTGGAAGGTACCGGATGCGTTGCAGAGTCCGAACGGCATGCGATTAAATTCACTTAGACCCATTGGTGTGGTGAATGCCGTCTTTTCCTTATCTCTCTCAGCCACAGGGACTTGCCAATACCCGCTTGTTAAGTCTAAGGTGGAAAAATAATTAGCAGATTTCAAAGCAGTCAAGGACTCTTCTATCCTAGGCAAGGGGTAGGCGTCTTTATGGGTGATGTTATTAATCTGCCGGTAGTCTACGCACATTCTCATGGTTCCGTCCTTTTTTTTGACAATCACTAGAGGGGCCGCCCAGGGGCTACAGCTGTCTCTTATTACCCCGGCCTGTTTCATCTCCCTCAGCATATCTTTTTCACATTGATAGTGAGCGGGCGGTATGGGTCTATATCTTTCTTTTATTGGGGGATGGTCACCGGTGGGGATTGTGTGTTCTACCCCTTCTATCCGTCCGAAGTCCAATGGGTGTTTACTGAAGACTTGTTCATATTCCGTCACTAGCCTATACACCCCTTGTTTTTGATGGGTAGGTGTTGAATTTATGCCTACGTGTAGCTGTTGTCACCAATCCTCCAATTCTCCATCTGAGCCGTTGCCTTCCACCTGACAGGTTGGTTCTAAGGGCTCAATGGTTGTGATGGCATTGTTGTCAACAGTATATAGCTTTGCCACTGTAGCATACCTTGGCAAAGTGACCTCTTCCTCTCCACAGTTCAAAAGTCGTACCGGCACTCGTCCCCGGTGTACCTTGACTATCCCTCGTGCTGTGAGTATAGTGGGCCTGCTGTCGGTGTACACTGGTTCTATTAAGGCTTGATAATCACGTCCCTTAGTACCAATGGCTGCTCTACACCATACCAGCATTTCTGTTTTTGGTGGGATTACAATAGACGTTGGATCACTTACCCTCACACTGCCGATTTCTCCACCTGCAACTTCTACCTGTTGCCTTAACATCAATACTTTTATTTCCCTCCGGAGAACTCTCTGCCGGCAGGATTGGGCAGTTTCAGCAATTTGCTGTAAGACAGAAATGACTTCGGAAAAGCAGTTCTCTAACACATTCATTCCTATCAATACAGTGGGTTCACAGTTCCGCCGGTCAACATCAACAACAATTATACCCTGTTTCTTCAATTCTACTTTACCAATCTTTATGGTCATCTCCCTGAATCCTAGTTTCGGTACCAACTTACCATTACTGGCCCATATATCTAGTTCAACATCAGAGGGCCCTTTATCAATATCTGCATCAGCCCAGTACCTCTTATAAAGGATATACGGTATAGATGAAATCTGGGAACCTGTGTCCAGCAAAGCGTTGAGGGGAATTCCGTCCAGCACGATAGGGATAATGGGTCGTCCTCCGATGTACCTGTCGTGCCAGGGTGTTGGGCCTTGAAAGTTCATTCCTGCGAAGCGGCCCGCATTCCCAGGGGATTCCCGTTTAAATCACAATCTCGTGCAAAGTGGCCTGTCTGCTGGCAACGGCGGCAAATGGGCTGTCCATCCTGTTGGTAGCGGTCGCGGGGTCGTCCTCTCCATGTCGGGTATCTCCGGGGTCTCATCCATGGAACATCCTCTCTACAGTTTGCCAACTCCATCTTGGGTCCTCTCATCTCCTGCATGGTTTTAGCCATTGAAGCAACAACATCAGTTAAAGAGTCAAGCTTTTGTTGAAGAGCCTCATTAGTACTGGGCCCCAGGGGCTTAGCAATGGCCCCAGACATAGCTGATGTCACTGGCACTCCCTGTTGTTGAGGTGCCTCTGCCATGGGTTGCGCAGGATCCTGATCCCGAGGTGCCTCTGCCAGCTGGAGACGTATAGCGCTCTCCTTTAATTGGGCAAATGTCAATTCAGGGTTCTTAAAAACAAGCATGCTCACATGCCCCCGGTGAGAAGGGGTGTAGAGTCCCTCAATAAATTGATCTCTTAGCAGTTTATCCGCTCCGGTGTTAAAAATGGGTTCAGCCAGTGTAAGTGATTTAAGGGCTTCCTGCAGGTTTAAGGCAAAGTCTCTCACGCCCTCATTAACTTTTTGTTTGCAATTAAAGAATCGTATTTTAGCTTTGCTGCTGGCCGTGGTTTCAAATGTAGCTTTTAATCCAGCAAATATGCGTTCAACAGTGCCTTTTAGATCAGCTGCCCATGCTGTGACTTCTCGCTTAGCATGGCCACTTAACTGCATCATCAGGAGACTAACACGCTGAACTTCACCCACAGGGAACATGTCAAAATGGGCCAGCATCTTTTCTCTGAAATCGTCAAGGGTATTAGGCTCACCTTCATACATTGGAAGCCATGGGCCACCCGGGGTATATGGCATCAGCACCGGCATGATGGGCGCCACTCCTTGCACCGCTGCGCTACCAGACGCTCTATTGACACTCTGTCTTTCAGCTGCATTAGCGCCGCCGGGTGCTGCGGCGTCTCCGTGCTGCGACATACTGTGCCCCCTTAGTTAATCCGGACCCTTCCGGTCCTCCGCTTCCGTCGGGATAGTGTAGATTCGTTCCGCTGTGAAGCAGGATTGGTTTTCCCCTTGCTCTGACGTCAGAGCGCTCAGCTTGGTGCCGCCCACAATGACACGCCCCCTGCTGCTCCCGCCCGCCGCGCGCTCTGTAATGGCGGATTCTGAAGTTTTTCAGTTAGACTGGGGCTCAGGTAATGGCGTAGCTCAATTAACAGTCTCGTGCCTAACGGTTATGAAGTGATTACCTCAGGGGATGGCGGCCATCTTTACTCCATTATAACCAATGGGGAAAAGTCACTTTCAATAGTTTTCAATGGGGAATGGAATTTTCTTTAATAAAGTAAATTTTCAAGATTTTTCATCCAAGTTTTCACAGTTTTGGGCTCCAATCACGGCACACAATACCCGGTATACGGGCTGGCTAGATCCTGTTCGTAACGCCAATTGTGACGCCCAGGAGACCGGGATACCCAGCACCGGACCAATGGGGTCTGTCTCTTGAGGGGGATGTCACGGGTGGCTTGACCCGGTGCTGTGGCCTCAGGCAATGCACAGTGTGAGGGGACAGGCACTTACTTGATCAGCAGCAGGTTCTCCCAGCGGTGACGATCCCGATCCTGGATATTGGCTATTGTCCAAATGAAAGACTGAGGCACTGAAACGTTTAACCAGTTTACTTCAACATAAAAGGATTTACAACCAGTCCTGTCACCGGAGTCTGTATGGGAACTCTTAGTTACTTTGACCCTGCCGGGGTCTTCGCCTCTTATTGTGCGCAATTTCTGTGTGGCCCTGCTGCTGTATGTGAACTGGCTGCCGGCCCAATCTGTCCCCTCCGGGCCCTGGTTCAACGGGCAACCCGAGTCCTTTTATCGGCTTACCCCCTCCGGGAGTACCGCTGAACTCTGTGTCTGTTGCTGCGTCCGGCCCTAGTAAAGCTGATATCACCTCATGTTTTTCCGGTTGCTGTATTATATATAATGAATACAGCCACGGATCCGGTATCCGTCTTTGCGCCTGTTCTGGGTAGTGATTAATGCTACCCGGTTCTCACAATGTCCTTTTTCTCTGTCCCTCTTCTCCTCAGGCCGGTAATTTAGGCCTGGAAACAATCACAGGGCTGTTAGAGATTCAACTGTATGACCTCTCACTTTCAGCTCCTTGGCCCAACTGCCATTTCTTCTCTCAGACCAGAATGGATCAAGGGGAGTATCTGGAGCTCCCCCTTCTGGCCGGAGGTGGTAGTGCAGTTTTGCTATCTTAATATTTGTATTTATTGTCAGTAATTATTTTTGTGGCAAATACCCCTAGGGGTGCCACATAACCCTAATCCCAACACACCCCTAATCCTAACCATAACCCTAACCACAGCCTAATCTTAACCCTATTTCCAGTCCTAGCCCTAATTCCAACCCTAACCCTAATGCTATGTGCCCACGTTGCGGATTCGTGTGAGATTTTTCCACACCATTTTTGAAAAATCCGCAGGTAAAAGGCACTGCGTTTTAGCTGCGGATTTACCGCGGATTTCCAGTGTTTTTTGTGCGGATTTCACCTGTGGATTTCTATTGAGGAACAGGTGTAAAACGCTGCGGAATCCGCACAAAGAATTGACATGCTGCGGAAAACAGCGTTTCCGCGCGGTATTTTCCGCACCATGGGCACAGCGGATTTGGTTTTCCATAGGTTTACATGGTACTGTAAACCTGATGGAAAAATGCTACGAATCCGCAGCGGCCAATCCGCTGCGGATCCGCAGCCAAATCCGCTGTAGATCCGCAGCCAAATCCGCACCGTGTGCACATAGCCTAATTCTAACCCTAACCCTAGTTCTAACCCTAATTCTAGCCGTAACCCAAACCCTAACCCTAAGGCTAGGTTCACACTGCACTAGCAGCAGCCCATTCATCACATACGCTAACGGGCTGCTGCTAGCGCAAGTGCCGACGTTTGCATCGCGCTAGCACAGATAGAGCATCTGCTAGCTCTATCTGCGCTAGCAGTGACGGACCCGGAAATGCTGCAGCCCGCGTCTCCGGGTCCGTCACTCAATGACGGCACATCCCTAGCATACACCCATTGTGGGCGTGCGCTAGTGATGCGTCCGACATTGCTGTCAATGGCAGCCGTAACGGACTACGATACACCGCGTTTATGCCGCGGTGTAACGTAGTCCGTCTAACGGACTGCTTAGACACAGTGTGAACCAACCCTAACCCTAACCCTAGTGGGACAAAGAAAAAACAATTCTTTATTTTATTATTGTCCCTACCTATGGGGGTGATAAAGGGGGGGTTATTTTTTTTTTTGATCGCTGTGATAGAACCTATCACAGCGACCAAAATGTACCTGTAACGAATCTGCCGGCTGGCAGATGGCGGCGCCCATCGAACAGACAGATGGACACCGGGAGGGACACAGGTCGGTAAGTATGAGTAGGGGGGGTGATCGGACAGCGGGGGAAGGAGGAGCGGACAGCGGGGGGAGCGGACAGGAGGACGGAGGGGAGCGGAGGACAGCATTTGACAGGACGGAGGGGAGGAGATCGGTGGTGGTGGGGGGGTCAGATCACAATCTCCAGCAATGGCTGATGCTATTGCAGCATCGGCCATGATTGGATTGTAATATTTCACCAATATTCATTGGTGAAATATTACTATCGCTCTGATTGAAAGTGAAAGTGAAACGTCACTTTCAACAGCCAATCAGAGCGATCGCAGCCAGGGGGGGGGGAGGGCTCCCCTGGGCTAAAGTACAACTCCCCATCCCTGCAGGCCGGATGAAATTACAGTTAACCCTGTATTACATAGTAATAATACCACCACAGTGCCCCCACATAATAATGCCACCTTGGTGCCCCTTACATATTAGTAATACTACCACTGTGCCCCACATAATAATGTCACCACTAGTAATAAGGCCTCCTTTGTTCCCTCCAGATGGTGAAACTGAGCCCTTGAAACTATTAATGCCGAGTGCAAATGCCCTAGAAAATAGCCCCAACAAAGTAATAATGCCTCCATCCTCCTTTGATGGTCACACTACTCTGAGTGCCCCAATAATGCTTCTAAAGTGCCCAGCTAACACTTAATAATGTTCCCCGAGTCTCCACATGTTCCCTTAGTTCCCAGCATCGGTTATGTGAGCAGGCGGTCATGTATCCGCAGGTAGTGTCCTCATTGGCGCTCCTGCACAGGCGCACTTCTCTCTTCCCTGCCGAGGGCAGAGCACGGTACTGTGGTGCACATGTGCTGGAAACGGCTAAAGAGCGTGGATAACCTGTAGATGAAGCCGGCGCATGCTCACTACAGTGCTGTGCAGAGAGAAATGAGACTGCGCAGGAGTGCGATGGAGGACACAATCATCCACAAGAAGCAGGGAAGAAGGACGGCGATCGCAATAAGAAAGAGGCTGAGGACCAAGACCAGAGATGTCCACTGGACCGGATGGGGGTATAATAAGAGCTCTATTTTGTGCCTGGCGTAGAGGATTGGAGACTTGCATATAACATACTAGAATGCTGTAACAGAGGCTTACAGGTGTTGGCTGCTCCTCATAGGGGAAAACCTGGTGACATTTTCCCATAAGTCAGTAGGAATATGGCCCTCCTGGATAAGTCGGTGCCCAGACAGGGTCCTAACCCAAATCCACAAATAGAAAGAATCTGGCGTTCGAATGGGGGTTGTGGTGAAATCAGATGGAAAATGTATTACGGGGTCCAAACTGTGTGTAAAATACGCGACGTGTCAGTCTCACATACGCCTTTATCAAACATACAGTCCACACTGATGATCCTGAGAGATCCTGCTCAGGGTAAATAGTATAGCATCCTTCAGATGGCGTGCTGAAGAGGATTCACCAGGGTCCGACCATCGAGGCATAATGCAAGATTAGCCACTTGTGGTGCAGCGCGCTGCCAGCCCGGAGGAGGAAACGTGTCAGGTGAGCGCACGCCCGCACCGCACACTGCACTGAGAATCTGTGATCGGCCATTGCGCAGTGTGCAGAGTCTCACTCACACAAGGGAGCGGGCATTTTGCCACAGTCTCTGCAACTTCACAGTGTCACTTTCTGCCTAATAAAAGAAGCGGCCATGAGTCTGTAAGGGAGTTGCAGGATGCCTTTAATACGTCCTGGTTTTGTCTGTTTGTAATGTTATTTACCTAGGCTGATATATATATATATATATATATATATATATATATGTGCAACAGTATTATAGGGTAAGTGCAGTATTAAAATTAGCCCACTAAAGGGGGTATGTTAGGACCATATAGTGATAGTACGGTACATAGTTAATTTAGGAGAGGCCAGCTGTGGGCAAGATAGGAGCATTTTCTGAATGTAGTCAGTAGGGCCAGGGAGCCCAGATAGCTCAGCAGGGCCTTAGAGCCCGAGCCACACAGTGGGCCCGTAACGTTGAAAGCTAGAAACCCAGTTGTCCAAGGCCAGGGAACCAGAACTTGCAGCAGCACAGGAACGCAGGTGGCTCTATCATGTGGCAGCTTACTACGTGGGCACATGCCCTTATATCTGGGGCGAAGCAAAGTGGGGAACTCCTAAGAGTAGTAAAGCTGGGTAGGGAGGATGCTGCAGTAGCGGTCAAGACAGTACGATCCGGGAATGTGCTGACGGACATGAGGGAGAGCACAGGGAAAGTGAAGGATGTAAACCGAGTGGAACCCTATGTCGATGCTGTAACGGATTTGGATGTGCTGAAAAAAGAAACCAGTAAAGTTACCCGTTTAAAGTTGGGCAGGGGGATGATATATTATGTTTATACCTTTGCCTTTCTCTTTCGTCCCGGTGCTATATATTATCAGTGTTTGTATATTTGTTAACATATGACGGTACTGCTACACGATTTAGTGTATTACCACTCCTATACAATGGTACTGCTACACTGTCATGTGTGTTACCGTGTCTGGCTAAATGTATAAATGTGTAATGTTATACTATTGTAATGCTGTTATGTATAGTGTATAGGATAAGTGCAGTTATTGAATTGGCCACTAGATGGGGGCATTATAGTGTAAAGAGCTTCCAGCTAGGGTGTAGTGTAGGAAATGGTTAACATAGGAGGGGCTGCTGTGTGATAAGGATAGGAATGTTTCCTGGTACAAGGAGAAGGGCGCCCGAATAGTCCACATGGGATCTAGGTCTAGGACACCACAGCAGTCACGTAATGTTTAAGAAGAGGAGTATAGCCATTCAGAGTCTATAGGACCATACTTCTGTGGTGTCAAGCAGCACGATTGCAGCAGTTCATAGCTGGAGGAGGGAAGCGGTCTGGAATAGTACAGGGCGCAGATTGTTCAGCATGTGGCAGATTATTGCCTGGTTCGATGCTCTCAGAACTGGGACGAAACGGACTAGAGATTCCCCAGAGACAGTGAGTCTGAACAGGGAGAACACTGCGGTACTGCCTAAGGCGCTATTACCCAGTAATGTACTGGAGGACGTGGAACTGAGTGCAGGGAAAGAGCAAAATGAGAACTGCATGGGACTTGTTGATGTTACTGACAAGAATGTGCTGCCATGTTGTTCCAGTAAAGTTTCACATGTTGCATTTGAACCGGACTGTGTCTCAGTTCTTGTGAAGTCAGTTGCAGAAAGGCCTCAGCACCTCAGTGGTATCCAAGATGGCGCAGCGGGAGAAGACACAGGTATGCGGGTGAGAGAATGCTGTTTTCATGTAAGCGGAGGCCAGGGCAAAGATACACCGGAGTGTTCGGCCATGACTACGGCCCTGGAAAAGATACACCGGAGTGTTCAGCCATGACTGCAGCCCTGGCAAAGATACACCGGAGTGTTCAGCCATGACTACGGCCCTGGAAAAGATACACCGGAGTGTTCAGCCATGACTGTGGCCCTGGCAAAGATACACCGGAGTGTTCAGCCATGACTGCGGCCAGGGGAAAGATACACCGGAGTGTTCGGCCATGACTACGTCCCTGGCAAAGATACACCGGAGTGTTTGGCCATGACTGCGGCCCTGGCAAAGATACACCGGAGTGTTCGGCCATGACTACGGCCCTGGAAAAGATACACCGGAGTGTTCAGCCATGACTGCGGCCCTGGCAAAGATACACCGGAGTGTTCGGCCATGACTGTGGCCCTGGAAAAGATACACCGGAGTGTTCAGCCATGACTGCGGCCAGGGGAAAGATACACTGGAGTGTTCAGCCATGACTACGGCCCTGGAAAAGATACACCGGAGTGTTCGGCCATGACTGCGACCCTGGCAAAGATACACCGGAGTGTTCAGCCATGACTGCGGCCCTGGCAAAGATACACCGGAGTGTTCAGCCATGACTACGGCCCTGGAAAAGATACACCGGAGTGTTCAGCCATGACTACGGCCCTGGAAAAGATACACTGGAGTGTTCAGCCATGACTGCGGCCCTGGCAAAGATACACCGGAGTGTTCAGCCATGACTACGGCCCTGGCAAAGATACACCGGAGTGTTCAGCCATGACTACGGACCTGGCAAAGATACACCGGAGTGTTCAGCCATGACTGCGGCCCTGGCAAAGATACACTGGAGTGTTCGGCCATGACTGCGGCCCTGGCAAAGATACACCAGAGTGTTCAGCCATGACTGCGGCCCTGGCAAAGATACACCGGAGTGTTCGGCCATGACTACGGCCCTGGCAAAGATACACTGGAGTGTTCAGCCATGACTACGGCCCTGGCAAAGATACACCGGAGTGTTCAGCCATGACTGCGGTCCTGGCAAAGATACACCGGAGTGTTCGGCCATGACTACGGCCCTGGCAAAGATACACCGGAGTGTTCGGCCATGACTACAGCCCTGGCAAAGATACACCGGAGTGTTCGGCCATGACTACAGCCCTGACAAAGATACACCGGAGTGTTCAGCCATGACTGCGGCCCTGGCAAAGATACACCGGAGTGTTCGGCCATGACTACAGCCCTGGCAAAGATACACCGGAGTGTTCAGCCATGACTACGGCCCTGGCAAAGATACACCGGAGTGTTCGGCCATGACTACAGCCCTGGCAAAGATACACTGGAGTGTTCAGCCATGACTGAGGCCCTGGCAAAGATACACCGGAGTGTTCGGCCATGACTACAGCCCTGGCAAAGATACACTGGAGTGTTCGGCCATGGCTAGAGCCCTGGCAAAGATACACCGGAGTGTTCGGCCATGACTACAGCCCTGGCAAAGATACACTGGAGTGTTAGAGATTCAACTGTATGACCTCTCACTATCAGCTCCTTAGCCCAACTGCCATTTCTTCTCTCAGACCAGAATGGATCAAGGGGAGTCTCTGGAGCTCCCCCTTCTGGCCGGAAGTGGTAGTGCAGTTTTGCTATCTTAGTATTTGTATTTATTGTCAGTAATTATTTTTGTGGCAAATACCCCTAGGGGTGCCACATTCCCCCTTAGTTAAGAACAGTACTCCGGGACTGTGGGACGATAACATTTTGAAATAACAATTAATATGTACAGAGTCTTAAAAATGAAAAGTTACAAAAATCACTCAAGGAAACAAAAATAGAGTTCTGTAAAAAGTCACTTCAAATAGCGTCCATTAATACAGTCCTATCCTTGAAGGTACTAGGAAAGGCACTGCACTTTGTGTCCAGGAATTTCGTTCCATTTTTCCAACGGAGTTGTCAATATAAAGTCTAAAGAAAGTTCAAAAAGAGCAAAAAGCAAAGTTCAAAAAGCAGTCTTTCCGGAGCTTTGATTTAGTGCCTCCGGGCTGATAACAAGTTCAAGAATATGCAAGAAGTTCATACAGACAAGTCTCTGTAGGCACTGGGCTTAAACGTTGCAGACTGATAACAATGACTATACTACATTTTCTGTTTAACTATATACGGCATAACATATATACAATTCACATTATGAGCTTTATAGTTGGTAATCTGCATACCTGGCCGGTAATTGACCCTGGGTACTACGCTGTGATCTACGTAATAGCGGTGTCTCTTCATGTGGTGTACTACTGTCTACTGCGGATGTAGTATCTGCCCGCTCTGCTAAAGATAATTCCATGACTATGGAGTTGGCAAGTCCACCGTGAATGGGATCACTCTGATCAGGAATCTGTTCTTCCTGGCCTGGAATCTCCTGTAGTACGGGGTCAGCCTCTTCCTGTCTTGGGACTTCTGGTGTTGGGTAAAAGGCCACCATGGGAACCACTACTGCACCATGGTATGTTAGTAGGGTTCTGGGAAAGTCTCCTATACAGGTGTGATACATTTCCTCTTCTTTTTCCTTTACTAGTTGAACCTGTATGGGTTGAATAACTTCTGGTTCTGGCTGGACAACTTCTGGCTCTTTCAATGCTTCTGGACATAATTTAAGATTGTCTCTTGACACTAGTACAGATGTTAAGCCTCCGTTTTTGCTAATGAGACACATTTTAGGATTATCCATTCTTGTTGGTAAAACTGTGTAGGGTACGGCTTCCCACTGATTGTCTAGTTTATTGGTTCGACGGTTTCTCTTGAGCACTTGGTCACCCGGTCTTAAAGGGGTCGCTAGAGCATTTTGGTTGAAAGTTCGCTCTTGTCTTTCTCTAGTTTGCTGAAGGCTTCTTTCCACACTCTCTTGCACTTGGCGATACTGCTTTTGCCGTATGATATCCCAATTGGAGTCTTGAACTTCTGCGTCTGGTTTCAGAATTCCCATTTCTAGATCGATTGGTAGTTGGCCGGGTCTTGCACGCATAAGGTAAGCTGGGGTGCAGTTGGTGGAGCTCACCGGGACATGATTATACAGATCCACCAAGTCAGGCAATTTCTCTGGCCATTGATTCCTTTCTGTCTCAGGTAAAGTCTTTAGTAGGTCTATTACAATATGGTTCATCTTCTCGCATAAGCCGTTTGTTTGTGGATGATAGGCCGTCGTCCGGATCTTTTTGCAACCATACATATTACAGAATTCTCTGAAGATCTCTGATTCAAAGGCTGTACCTTGGTCGGTGAGAACCTGTTCCGGATATCCATGGGGTCTACAAAAGTACGTTTGGAACGCTTTGGCTGCTGTTTTTGCTGTCAGATCTTTTACGGGTACTACTACCAAGAAGCGTGAATAATGGTCCACGATGGTCAAGGCATAGACATAGCCGGACCGGCTTGGTATTAACTTCACGTGGTCTATGGCTACAAGTTCAAGTGGTTGTTTGGTGATTATGGGCTGCAGTGGTGCTCTTTGGTTCTTTTGATCGTTTCTTCTGCGGTTGCACGGGCCACAATTTCTGCACCACTGTTCGATTGATTTTCTCATCCCGACCCAATAAAATCTTTCTCTTAGAAGTACTTCTAACTTTTTCCAACCGAAGTGACCAGCACCATTATGGTAAGCTTCGAAGACCATCTTCACATCTTGTTTAGGCACGATAATCTGCCAAACCAATTCATGTGTTTTCGGATTGGTGTACCTTCTACAGAGCTTCCCTTGATACAGGAACATTTTGCCTCTCTCTTTCCAGAGTTGATGCGTCTCTTCTGGGGCATCCTCATCGGGATATGCACTTTGCTCAGTTAACAGTTCCTTCACCAACTTCACAGCCGGATTGCTGTCTTGGGTGTCAGCCCATCTATGGTGTGCTAACGGATTAAAATTCACCTCTTGTTGTTTCTGATAGGTACTTGACTGATGATATTTTGCCTTGGGATGATGGAAGGCTGGTAGTTCAATTTCTTCAAGCTCCCCCATTTCTTCTTCTACATCTCTCAAGTGTGGCATCCGGGATAGGGCATCGGCATTTCCATTCTTGCGACCTGCTCGATACTTGATCTTGAAGTTGTAATTAGATAACCGGGCTATCCATCGCTGTTCTAACGCACCTAATTTGGCTGTGTCCAGGTGGGTCAACGGATTGTTGTCAGTATAGACAATAAATTCTGCAGCGGCCAGATAGTGTTTGAAACGTTCAGTCACAGCCCAAACTACTGCCAGTAGTTCCAATTTGAAGGAGCTATAATTTTCTGGATTTCTTTCAGTAGGCCGGAGCTTTCTACTTGCAAAGGCGATGACTTTCTCCCGACCTCCTTGCTTTTGTGACAGCACCGCTCCTAGTCCCACATTACTGGCATCGGTGTAGAGGATGAAAGGCTGATGGTAATCTGGGTATGCCAGAACCTCTTCTCCGGTTAGTGCCTTCTTTAGTTGTTCAAAGGAGTCTTCCCTTTCGTCGTTCCACTGGAAAGGAGGGTTTTGGTTTGAAGGTCTCTTCGTCTGCCCTACCAAGGCGTCTTGCAAGGGTGCTGCCAACTTGGTAAATCCTTTTATAAATCTGCGATAGTAACCCACCAATCCCAGGAATTTCCTCACTTCTTTTGTGCTGGTAGGTCTCGGCCAATCCCTTATGGCGGTTATTTTCTCGGGATCCGGTGCTACTCCCTTCGAACTCACGATGTGTCCCAGGTACTGTACCTTTGGCTTGAGAAGGTGACATTTGGATGGCTTGACTTTCATGCCATACCTGGATAAGGCTTCGAACACTTCTGCCAGATCTATTAAGTGTTGTTCGTAAGTCTTTGAGTAGACGATCACATCATCTAGGTACAGGAGGACGGTCTCGAAGTTCTTGTGTCCGAGGCAGCATTCCATCAGCCGCTGGAAGGTACCGGATGCGTTGCAGAGTCCGAACGGCATGCGATTAAATTCACTTAGACCCATTGGTGTGGTGAATGCCGTCTTTTCCTTATCTCTCTCAGCCACAGGGACTTGCCAATACCCGCTTGTTAAGTCTAAGGTGGAAAAATAATTAGCAGATTTCAAAGCAGTCAAGGACTCTTCTATCCTAGGCAAGGGGTAGGCGTCTTTATGGGTGATGTTATTAATCTGCCGGTAGTCTACGCACATTCTCATGGTTCCGTCCTTTTTTTTGACAATCACTAGAGGGGCCGCCCAGGGGCTACAGCTGTCTCTTATTACCCCGGCCTGTTTCATCTCCCTCAGCATATCTTTTTCACATTGATAGTGAGCGGGCGGTATGGGTCTATATCTTTCTTTTATTGGGGGATGGTCACCGGTGGGGATTGTGTGTTCTACCCCTTCTATCCGTCCGAAGTCCAATGGGTGTTTACTGAAGACTTGTTCATATTCCGTCACTAGCCTATACACCCCTTGTTTTTGATGGGTAGGTGTTGAATTTATGCCTACGTGTAGCTGTTGTCACCAATCCTCCAATTCTCCATCTGAGCCGTTGCCTTCCACCTGACAGGTTGGTTCTAAGGGCTCAATGGTTGTGATGGCATTGTTGTCAACAGTATATAGCTTTGCCACTGTAGCATACCTTGGCAAAGTGACCTCTTCCTCTCCACAGTTCAAAAGTCGTACCGGCACTCGTCCCCGGTGTACCTTGACTATCCCTCGTGCTGTGAGTATAGTGGGCCTGCTGTCGGTGTACACTGGTTCTATTAAGGCTTGATAATCACGTCCCTTAGTACCAATGGCTGCTCTACACCATACCAGCATTTCTGTTTTTGGTGGGATTACAATAGACGTTGGATCACTTACCCTCACACTGCCGATTTCTCCACCTGCAACTTCTACCTGTTGCCTTAACATCAATACTTTTATTTCCCTCCGGAGAACTCTCTGCCGGCAGGATTGGGCAGTTTCAGCAATTTGCTGTAAGACAGAAATGACTTCGGAAAAGCAGTTCTCTAACACATTCATTCCTATCAATACAGTGGGTTCACAGTTCCGCCGGTCAACATCAACAACAATTATACCCTGTTTCTTCAATTCTACTTTACCAATCTTTATGGTCATCTCCCTGAATCCTAGTTTCGGTACCAACTTACCATTACTGGCCCATATATCTAGTTCAACATCAGAGGGCCCTTTATCAATATCTGCATCAGCCCAGTACCTCTTATAAAGGATATACGGTATAGATGAAATCTGGGAACCTGTGTCCAGCAAAGCGTTGAGGGGAATTCCGTCCAGCACGATAGGGATAATGGGTCGTCCTCCGATGTACCTGTCGTGCCAGGGTGTTGGGCCTTGAAAGTTCATTCCTGCGAAGCGGCCCGCATTCCCAGGGGATTCCCGTTTAAATCACAATCTCGTGCAAAGTGGCCTGTCTGCTGGCAACGGCGGCAAATGGGCTGTCCATCCTGTTGGTAGCGGTCGCGGGGTCGTCCTCTCCATGTCGGGTATCTCCGGGGTCTCATCCATGGAACATCCTCTCTACAGTTTGCCAACTCCATCTTGGGTCCTCTCATCTCCTGCATGGTTTTAGCCATTGAAGCAACAACATCAGTTAAAGAGTCAAGCTTTTGTTGAAGAGCCTCATTAGTACTGGGCCCCAGGGGCTTAGCAATGGCCCCAGACATAGCTGATGTCACTGGCACTCCCTGTTGTTGAGGTGCCTCTGCCATGGGTTGCGCAGGATCCTGATCCCGAGGTGCCTCTGCCAGCTGGAGACGTATAGCGCTCTCCTTTAATTGGGCAAATGTCAATTCAGGGTTCTTAAAAACAAGCATGCTCACATGCCCCCGGTGAGAAGGGGTGTAGAGTCCCTCAATAAATTGATCTCTTAGCAGTTTATCCGCTCCGGTGTTAAAAATGGGTTCAGCCAGTGTAAGTGATTTAAGGGCTTCCTGCAGGTTTAAGGCAAAGTCTCTCACGCCCTCATTAACTTTTTGTTTGCAATTAAAGAATCGTATTTTAGCTTTGCTGCTGGCCGTGGTTTCAAATGTAGCTTTTAATCCAGCAAATATGCGTTCAACAGTGCCTTTTAGATCAGCTGCCCATGCTGTGACTTCTCGCTTAGCATGGCCACTTAACTGCATCATCAGGAGACTAACACGCTGAACTTCACCCACAGGGAACATGTCAAAATGGGCCAGCATCTTTTCTCTGAAATCGTCAAGGGTATTAGGCTCACCTTCATACATTGGAAGCCATGGGCCACCCGGGGTATATGGCATCAGCACCGGCATGATGGGCGCCACTCCTTGCACCGCTGCGCTACCAGACGCTCTATTGACACTCTGTCTTTCAGCTGCATTAGCGCCGCCGGGTGCTGCGGCGTCTCCGTGCTGCGACATACTGTGCCCCCTTAGTTAATCCGGACCCTTCCGGTCCTCCGCTTCCGTCGGGATAGTGTAGATTCGTTCCGCTGTGAAGCAGGATTGGTTTTCCCCTTGCTCTGACGTCAGAGCGCTCAGCTTGGTGCCGCCCACAATGACACGCCCCCTGCTGCTCCCGCCCGCCGCGCGCTCTGTAATGGCGGATTCTGAAGTTTTTCAGTTAGACTGGGGCTCAGGTAATGGCGTAGCTCAATTAACAGTCTCGTGCCTAACGGTTATGAAGTGATTACCTCAGGGGATGGCGGCCATCTTTACTCCATTATAACCAATGGGGAAAAGTCACTTTCAATAGTTTTCAATGGGGAATGGAATTTTCTTTAATAAAGTAAATTTTCAAGATTTTTCATCCAAGTTTTCACAGTTTTGGGCTCCAATCACGGCACACAATACCCGGTATACGGGCTGGCTAGATCCTGTTCGTAACGCCAATTGTGACGCCCAGGAGACCGGGATACCCAGCACCGGACCAATGGGGTCTGTCTCTTGAGGGGGATGTCACGGGTGGCTTGACCCGGTGCTGTGGCCTCAGGCAATGCACAGTGTGAGGGGACAGGCACTTACTTGATCAGCAGCAGGTTCTCCCAGCGGTGACGATCCCGATCCTGGATATTGGCTATTGTCCAAATGAAAGACTGAGGCACTGAAACGTTTAACCAGTTTACTTCAACATAAAAGGATTTACAACCAGTCCTGTCACCGGAGTCTGTATGGGAACTCTTAGTTACTTTGACCCTGCCGGGGTCTTCGCCTCTTATTGTGCGCAATTTCTGTGTGGCCCTGCTGCTGTATGTGAACTGGCTGCCGGCCCAATCTGTCCCCTCCGGGCCCTGGTTCAACGGGCAACCCGAGTCCTTTTATCGGCTTACCCCCTCCGGGAGTACCGCTGAACTCTGTGTCTGTTGCTGCGTCCGGCCCTAGTAAAGCTGATATCACCTCATGTTTTTCCGGTTGCTGTATTATATATAATGAATACAGCCACGGATCCGGTATCCGTCTTTGCGCCTGTTCTGGGTAGTGATTAATGCTACCCGGTTCTCACAATGTCCTTTTTCTCTGTCCCTCTTCTCCTCAGGCCGGTAATTTAGGCCTGGAAACAATCACAGGGCTGTTAGAGATTCAACTGTATGACCTCTCACTTTCAGCTCCTTGGCCCAACTGCCATTTCTTCTCTCAGACCAGAATGGATCAAGGGGAGTATCTGGAGCTCCCCCTTCTGGCCGGAGGTGGTAGTGCAGTTTTGCTATCTTAATATTTGTATTTATTGTCAGTAATTATTTTTGTGGCAAATACCCCTAGGGGTGCCACATAACCCTAATCCCAACACACCCCTAATCCTAACCATAACCCTAACCACAGCCTAATCTTAACCCTATTTCCAATCCTAGCCCTAATTCCAACCCTAACCCTAATGCTATGTGCCCACGTTGCGGATTCGTGTGAGATTTTTCCACACCATTTTTGAAAAATCCGCAGGTAAAAGGCACTGCGTTTTAGCTGCGGATTTACCGCGGATTTCCAGTGTTTTTTGTGCGGATTTCACCTGTGGATTTCTATTGAGGAACAGGTGTAAAACGCTGCGGAATCCGCACAAAGAATTGACATGCTGCGGAAAACAGCGTTTCCGCGCGGTATTTTCCGCACCATGGGCACAGCGGATTTGGTTTTCCATAGGTTTACATGGTACTGTAAACCTGATGGAAAAATGCTACGAATCCGCAGCGGCCAATCCGCTGCGGATCCGCAGCCAAATCCGCTGTAGATCCGCAGCCAAATCCGCACCGTGTGCACATAGCCTAATTCTAACCCTAACCCTAGTTCTAACCCTAATTCTAGCCGTAACCCAAACCCTAACCCTAAGGCTAGGTTCACACTGCACTAGCAGCAGCCCATTCATCACATACGCTAACGGGCTGCTGCTAGCGCAAGTGCCGACGTTTGCATCGCGCTAGCACAGATAGAGCATCTGCTAGCTCTATCTGCGCTAGCAGTGACGGACCCGGAAATGCTGCAGCCCGCGTCTCCGGGTCCGTCACTCAATGACGGCACATCCCTAGCATACACCCATTGTGGGCGTGCGCTAGTGATGCGTCCGACATTGCTGTCAATGGCAGCCGTAACGGACTACGATACACCGCGTTTATGCCGCGGTGTAACGTAGTCCGTCTAACGGACTGCTTAGACACAGTGTGAACCAACCCTAACCCTAACCCTAGTGGGACAAAGAAAAAACAATTCTTTATTTTATTATTGTCCCTACCTATGGGGGTGATAAAGGGGGGGTTATTTTTTTTTTTGATCGCTGTGATAGAACCTATCACAGCGACCAAAATGTACCTGTAACGAATCTGCCGGCTGGCAGATGGCGGCGCCCATCGAACAGACAG
Source organism: Ranitomeya imitator (assembly GCF_032444005.1). NCBI lineage: Eukaryota > Metazoa > Chordata > Amphibia > Anura > Dendrobatidae > Ranitomeya > Ranitomeya imitator. Next base: position 14,342,478 of record NC_091284.1, on the reverse strand, counting down.
ATGGACACCGGGAGGGACACAGGTCGGTAAGTATGAGTAGGGGGGGTGATCGGACAGCGGGGGAAGGAGGAGCGGACAGCGGGGGGAGCGGACAGGAGGACGGAGGGGAGCGGAGGACAGCATTTGACAGGACGGAGGGGAGGAGATCGGTGGTGGTGGGGGGGTCAGATCACAATCTCCAGCAATGGCTGATGCTATTGCAGCATCGGCCATGATTGGATTGTAATATTTCACCAATATTCATTGGTGAAATATTACTATCGCTCTGATTGAAAGTGAAAGTGAAACGTCACTTTCAACAGCCAATCAGAGCGATCGCAGCCAGGGGGGGGGGAGGGCTCCCCTGGGCTAAAGTACAACTCCCCATCCCTGCAGGCCGGATGAAATTACAGTTAACCCTGTATTACATAGTAATAATACCACCACAGTGCCCCCACATAATAATGCCACCTTGGTGCCCCTTACATATTAGTAATACTACCACTGTGCCCCACATAATAATGTCACCACTAGTAATAAGGCCTCCTTTGTTCCCTCCAGATGGTGAAACTGAGCCCTTGAAACTATTAATGCCGAGTGCAAATGCCCTAGAAAATAGCCCCAACAAAGTAATAATGCCTCCATCCTCCTTTGATGGTCACACTACTCTGAGTGCCCCAATAATGCTTCTAAAGTGCCCAGCTAACACTTAATAATGTTCCCCGAGTCTCCACATGTTCCCTTAGTTCCCAGCATCGGTTATGTGAGCAGGCGGTCATGTATCCGCAGGTAGTGTCCTCATTGGCGCTCCTGCACAGGCGCACTTCTCTCTTCCCTGCCGAGGGCAGAGCACGGTACTGTGGTGCACATGTGCTGGAAACGGCTAAAGAGCGTGGATAACCTGTAGATGAAGCCGGCGCATGCTCACTACAGTGCTGTGCAGAGAGAAATGAGACTGCGCAGGAGTGCGATGGAGGACACAATCATCCACAAGAAGCAGGGAAGAAGGACGGCGATCGCAATAAGAAAGAGGCTGAGGACCAAGACCAGAGATGTCCACTGGACCGGATGGGGGTATAATAAGAGCTCTATTTTGTGCCTGGCGTAGAGGATTGGAGACTTGCATATAACATACTAGAATGCTGTAACAGAGGCTTACAGGTGTTGGCTGCTCCTCATAGGGGAAAACCTGGTGACATTTTCCCATAAGTCAGTAGGAATATGGCCCTCCTGGATAAGTCGGTGCCCAGACAGGGTCCTAACCCAAATCCACAAATAGAAAGAATCTGGCGTTCGAATGGGGGTTGTGGTGAAATCAGATGGAAAATGTATTACGGGGTCCAAACTGTGTGTAAAATACGCGACGTGTCAGTCTCACATACGCCTTTATCAAACATACAGTCCACACTGATGATCCTGAGAGATCCTGCTCAGGGTAAATAGTATAGCATCCTTCAGATGGCGTGCTGAAGAGGATTCACCAGGGTCCGACCATCGAGGCATAATGCAAGATTAGCCACTTGTGGTGCAGCGCGCTGCCAGCCCGGAGGAGGAAACGTGTCAGGTGAGCGCACGCCCGCACCGCACACTGCACTGAGAATCTGTGATCGGCCATTGCGCAGTGTGCAGAGTCTCACTCACACAAGGGAGCGGGCATTTTGCCACAGTCTCTGCAACTTCACAGTGTCACTTTCTGCCTAATAAAAGAAGCGGCCATGAGTCTGTAAGGGAGTTGCAGGATGCCTTTAATACGTCCTGGTTTTGTCTGTTTGTAATGTTATTTACCTAGGCTGATATATATATATATATATATATATATATATATATGTGCAACAGTATTATAGGGTAAGTGCAGTATTAAAATTAGCCCACTAAAGGGGGTATGTTAGGACCATATAGTGATAGTACGGTACATAGTTAATTTAGGAGAGGCCAGCTGTGGGCAAGATAGGAGCATTTTCTGAATGTAGTCAGTAGGGCCAGGGAGCCCAGATAGCTCAGCAGGGCCTTAGAGCCCGAGCCACACAGTGGGCCCGTAACGTTGAAAGCTAGAAACCCAGTTGTCCAAGGCCAGGGAACCAGAACTTGCAGCAGCACAGGAACGCAGGTGGCTCTATCATGTGGCAGCTTACTACGTGGGCACATGCCCTTATATCTGGGGCGAAGCAAAGTGGGGAACTCCTAAGAGTAGTAAAGCTGGGTAGGGAGGATGCTGCAGTAGCGGTCAAGACAGTACGATCCGGGAATGTGCTGACGGACATGAGGGAGAGCACAGGGAAAGTGAAGGATGTAAACCGAGTGGAACCCTATGTCGATGCTGTAACGGATTTGGATGTGCTGAAAAAAGAAACCAGTAAAGTTACCCGTTTAAAGTTGGGCAGGGGGATGATATATTATGTTTATACCTTTGCCTTTCTCTTTCGTCCCGGTGCTATATATTATCAGTGTTTGTATATTTGTTAACATATGACGGTACTGCTACACGATTTAGTGTATTACCACTCCTATACAATGGTACTGCTACACTGTCATGTGTGTTACCGTGTCTGGCTAAATGTATAAATGTGTAATGTTATACTATTGTAATGCTGTTATGTATAGTGTATAGGATAAGTGCAGTTATTGAATTGGCCACTAGATGGGGGCATTATAGTGTAAAGAGCTTCCAGCTAGGGTGTAGTGTAGGAAATGGTTAACATAGGAGGGGCTGCTGTGTGATAAGGATAGGAATGTTTCCTGGTACAAGGAGAAGGGCGCCCGAATAGTCCACATGGGATCTAGGTCTAGGACACCACAGCAGTCACGTAATGTTTAAGAAGAGGAGTATAGCCATTCAGAGTCTATAGGACCATACTTCTGTGGTGTCAAGCAGCACGATTGCAGCAGTTCATAGCTGGAGGAGGGAAGCGGTCTGGAATAGTACAGGGCGCAGATTGTTCAGCATGTGGCAGATTATTGCCTGGTTCGATGCTCTCAGAACTGGGACGAAACGGACTAGAGATTCCCCAGAGACAGTGAGTCTGAACAGGGAGAACACTGCGGTACTGCCTAAGGCGCTATTACCCAGTAATGTACTGGAGGACGTGGAACTGAGTGCAGGGAAAGAGCAAAATGAGAACTGCATGGGACTTGTTGATGTTACTGACAAGAATGTGCTGCCATGTTGTTCCAGTAAAGTTTCACATGTTGCATTTGAACCGGACTGTGTCTCAGTTCTTGTGAAGTCAGTTGCAGAAAGGCCTCAGCACCTCAGTGGTATCCAAGATGGCGCAGCGGGAGAAGACACAGGTATGCGGGTGAGAGAATGCTGTTTTCATGTAAGCGGAGGCCAGGGCAAAGATACACCGGAGTGTTCGGCCATGACTACGGCCCTGGAAAAGATACACCGGAGTGTTCAGCCATGACTGCAGCCCTGGCAAAGATACACCGGAGTGTTCAGCCATGACTACGGCCCTGGAAAAGATACACCGGAGTGTTCAGCCATGACTGTGGCCCTGGCAAAGATACACCGGAGTGTTCAGCCATGACTGCGGCCAGGGGAAAGATACACCGGAGTGTTCGGCCATGACTACGTCCCTGGCAAAGATACACCGGAGTGTTTGGCCATGACTGCGGCCCTGGCAAAGATACACCGGAGTGTTCGGCCATGACTACGGCCCTGGAAAAGATACACCGGAGTGTTCAGCCATGACTGCGGCCCTGGCAAAGATACACCGGAGTGTTCGGCCATGACTGTGGCCCTGGAAAAGATACACCGGAGTGTTCAGCCATGACTGCGGCCAGGGGAAAGATACACTGGAGTGTTCAGCCATGACTACGGCCCTGGAAAAGATACACCGGAGTGTTCGGCCATGACTGCGACCCTGGCAAAGATACACCGGAGTGTTCAGCCATGACTGCGGCCCTGGCAAAGATACACCGGAGTGTTCAGCCATGACTACGGCCCTGGAAAAGATACACCGGAGTGTTCAGCCATGACTACGGCCCTGGAAAAGATACACTGGAGTGTTCAGCCATGACTGCGGCCCTGGCAAAGATACACCGGAGTGTTCAGCCATGACTACGGCCCTGGCAAAGATACACCGGAGTGTTCAGCCATGACTACGGACCTGGCAAAGATACACCGGAGTGTTCAGCCATGACTGCGGCCCTGGCAAAGATACACTGGAGTGTTCGGCCATGACTGCGGCCCTGGCAAAGATACACCAGAGTGTTCAGCCATGACTGCGGCCCTGGCAAAGATACACCGGAGTGTTCGGCCATGACTACGGCCCTGGCAAAGATACACTGGAGTGTTCAGCCATGACTACGGCCCTGGCAAAGATACACCGGAGTGTTCAGCCATGACTGCGGTCCTGGCAAAGATACACCGGAGTGTTCGGCCATGACTACGGCCCTGGCAAAGATACACCGGAGTGTTCGGCCATGACTACAGCCCTGGCAAAGATACACCGGAGTGTTCGGCCATGACTACAGCCCTGACAAAGATACACCGGAGTGTTCAGCCATGACTGCGGCCCTGGCAAAGATACACCGGAGTGTTCGGCCATGACTACAGCCCTGGCAAAGATACACCGGAGTGTTCAGCCATGACTACGGCCCTGGCAAAGATACACCGGAGTGTTCGGCCATGACTACAGCCCTGGCAAAGATACACTGGAGTGTTCAGCCATGACTGAGGCCCTGGCAAAGATACACCGGAGTGTTCGGCCATGACTACAGCCCTGGCAAAGATACACTGGAGTGTTCGGCCATGACTAGAGCCCTGGCAAAGATACACCGGAGTGTTCGGCCATGACTACAGCCCTGGCAAAGATACACTGGAGTGTTCAGCCATGACTAGAGCCCTGGCAAAGATACACCAGAGTGTTCGGCCATGACTGCGGCCCTGGCAAAGATACACTAAAGTGTTCGGCCATGACTAGAGCCCTGGCAAAGATACACCGGAGTGTTCGGCCATGACTGCAGCCCTGGCAAAGATACACCGGAGTGTTCGGCCATGACTGCAGCCCTGGCAAAGATACACCGAAGTGTTCGGCCATGACTGCGGCCCTGACAAAGATACACCGGAGTGTTCGGCCATGACTGCGGCCCTGGCAAAGATACACCGGAGTGTTCGGCCATGACTGGGGCCCTGGCAAAGATACACCGGAGTGTTCAGCCATGACTACAGCCCTGGCAAAGATACACCGGAGTGTTCGGCCATGACTGGGGCCCTGGCAAAGATACACCGGAGTGTTCGGCCATGACTGCGGCCCTGGCAAAGATACACCGGAGTGTTCAGCCATGACTACAGCCCTGGCAAAGATACACCGGAGTGTTCGGCCATGACTGCAGCCAGGGCAAAGATACACCGGAGTGTTCGGCCATGACTGCGGCCCTGGCAAAGATACACCGGAGTGTTCAGCCATGACTACGGCCCTGGCAAAGATACACCGGAGTGTTCGGCCATGACTGCAGCCCTGGCAAAGATACACCGGAGTGTTCGGCCATGACTGTGGCCCTGGCAAAGATACACCGGAGTGTTCAGCCATGACTACGGCCCTGGCAAAGATACACCGGAGTGTTCGGCCATGACTACAGCCCTGGCAAAGATACACTGGAGTGTTCAGCCATGACTGAGGCCCTGGCAAAGATACACCGGAGTGTTCAGCCATGACTACGGCCCTGGCAAAGATACACCGGAGTGTTCAGCCATGACTGCGGCCCTGGCAAAGATACACTGGAGTGTTCGGCCATGACTGCGGCCCTGGCAAAGACACACCGGAGTGTTCGGCCATGACTACGGCCCTGGCAAAGATACACCGGAGTGTTCAGCCATGACTGCGGCCCTGGCAAAGATACACCGGAGTGTTCGGCCATGACTACAGCCCTGACAAAGATACACCGGAGTGTTCAGCCATGACTGCGGCCCTGGCAAAGATACACCGGAGTGTTCAGCCATGACTGCGGCCCTGGCAAAGATACACCGGAGTGTTCAGCCATGTCTACGGCCCTGGCAAAGATACACCGGAGTGTTCAGCCATGACTGCGGCCCTGGCAAAGATACACCGGAGTGTTCAGCCATGACTTCGGCCCTGGCAAAGATACACCAGAGTGTTCAGCCATGACTGCGGCCCTGGCAAAGATACACCGGAGTGTTCAGCCATGACTACGGCCCTGGCAAAGATACACCGGAGTGTTCAGCCATGACTACGGCCCTGGCAAAGATACACCGGAGTGTTCGGCCATGACTACAGCCCTGACAAAGATACACCGGAGTGTTCAGCCATGACTGCGGCCCTGGCAAAGATACACCGGAGTGTTCAGCCATGACTGCGGCCCTGGCAAAGATACACCGGAGTGTTCAGCCATGTCTACGGCCCTGGCAAAGATACACCGGAGTGTTCAGCCATGACTGCGGCCCTGGCAAAGATACACCGGAGTGTTCAGCCATGACTTCGGCCCTGGCAAAGATACACCAGAGTGTTCAGCCATGACTGCGGCCCTGGCAAAGATACACCGGAGTGTTCAGCCATGACTGCGGCCCTGGCAAAGATACACCGGAGTGTTCAGCCATGACTTCGGCCCTGGCAAAGATACACCAGAGTGTTCAGCCATGACTGCGGCCCTGGCAAAGATACACCGGAGTGTTCAGCCATGACTACGGCCCTGGCAAAGATACACCGGAGTGTTCAGCCATGACTACGGCCCTGGCAAAGATACACCGGAGTGTTCGGCCATGACTACAGCCCTGGCAAAGATACACCGGAGTGTTCGGCCATGACTACGGCCCTGGCAAAGATACACCGGAGTGTTCGGCCATGACTACGGCCCTGGCAAAGATACACCGGAGTGTTCGGCCATGACTGCAGCCCTGGCAAAGATACACCGGAGTGTTCGGCCATGACTGCGGCCCTGGCAAAGAAACACCGGAGTGTTCAGCCATGACTACAGCCCTGGCAAAGATACACCGGAGTGTTCGGCCATGAACGCAGCCTTGGCAAAGATACACCGGAGTGTTCGGCCATGACTGCAGCCCTGACAAAGATACACCGGAGTGTTCGGCCATGACTACAGCCCTGGCAAAGATACACCGGAGTGTTCGGCCATGACTGCAACCCTGGCAAAGATACACTGGAGTGTTCGGCCATGACTGCGGCCCTGGCAAAGATACACCGGAGTGTTCGGCCATGACTACAGCCCTGGCAAAGATACACCGGAGTGTTCGGCCATGACTGCGGCCCTGACAAAGATACACCGGAGTGTTCGGCCATGACTGCGGCCCTGGCAAAGATACACCGGAGTGTTCGGCCATGACTGGGGCCCTGGCAAAGATACACCGGAGTGTTCAGCCATGACTACGGCCCTGGCAAAGATACACCGGAGTGTTCGGCCATGACTGGGGCCCTGGCAAAGATACACCGGAGTGTTCGGCCATGACTGCGGCCCTGGCAAAGATACACCGGAGTGTTCAGCCATGACTACAGCCCTGGCAAAGATACACCGGAGTGTTCGGCCATGACTGCAGCCAGGGCAAAGATACACCGGAGTGTTCGGCCATGACTGCGGCCCTGGCAAAGATACACCGGAGTGTTCAGCCATGACTACGGCCCTGGCAAAGATACACCGGAGTGTTCGGCCATGACTGCGGCCCTGGCAAAGATACACCGGAGTGTTCGGCCATGACTACGGCCCTGGCAAAGATACACTGGAGTGTTCAGCCATGACTACGGCCCTGGCAAAGATACACTGGAGTGTTCAGCCATGACTACGGCCCTGGCAAAGATACACCGGAGTGTTCAGCCATGACTGCGGTCCTGGCAAAGATACACCGGAGTGTTCGGCCATGACTACGGCCCTGGCAAAGATACACCGGAGTGTTCGGCCATGACTGCGGCCCTGGCAAAGATACACCGGAGTGTTCAGCCATGACTACGGCCCTGGCAAAGATACACTGGAGTGTTCAGCCATGACTACAGCCCTGGCAAAGATACACCGGAGTGTTCGGCCATGACTAGAGCCCTGGCAAAGATACACCGGAGTGTTCGGCCATGACTAGAGCCCTGGCAAAGATACACCGGAGTGTTCGGCCATGACTACAGCCCTGGCAAAGATACACCGGAGTGTTCAGCCATGACTACGGCCCTGGCAAAGATACACCGGAGTGTTCGGCCATGACTACAGCCCTGGCAAAGATACACTGGAGTGTTCAGCCATGATTGAGGCCCTGGCAAAGATACACCGGAGTGTTCAGCCATGACTACGGCCCTGGCAAAGATACACCGGAGTGTTCAGCCATGACTACCGCCCTGGCAAAGATACACCGGAGTGTTCAGCCATGACTGCGGCCCTGGCAAAGATACACCGGAGTGTTCGGCCATGACTGCGGCCCTGGCAAAGATACACCGGAGTGTTCAGCCATGACTACCGCCCTGGCAAAGATACACCGGAGTGTTCGGCCATGACTGCGGCCCTGGCAAAGATACACCAGAGTGTTCAGCCATGACTGCGGCCCTGGCAAAGATACACCGGAGTGTTCGGCCATGACTACGGCCCTGGCAAAGATACACTGGAGTGTTCAGCCATGACTACGGCCCTGGCAAAGATACACCGGAGTGTTCAGCCATGACTACGGCGCTGGCAAAGATACACCAGAGTGTTCGGCCATGACTACAGCCCTGGCAAAGATACACTGGAGTGTTCGGCCATGACTAGAGCCCTGACAAAGATACACCGGAGTGTTCGGCCATGACTACGGCCCTGGCAAAGATACACCGGAGTGTTCGGCCATGACTAGAGCCCTGGCAAAGATACACCGGAGTGTTCAGCCATGACTACAGCCCTGGCAAAGATACACTGGAGTGTTCGGCCATGACTAGAGCCCTGGCAAAGATACACCGGAGTGTTCGGCCATGACTGCGGCCCTGGCAAAGATACACCGGAGTGTTCGGCCATGACTACACCCCTGACAAACATACACCGGAGTGTTCAGCCATGACTACGGCCCTGGCAAAGATACACCGGAGTGTTCGGCCATGACTACAGCCCTGGCAAAGATACACTGGAGTGTTCAGCCATGACTGAGGCCCTAGCAAAGATACACCGGAGTGTTCAGCCATGACTACGGCCCTGGCAAAGATACACCGGAGTGTTCGGCCATGACTACAGCCCTGGCAAAGATACACTGGAGTGTTCGGCCATGACTAGAGCCCTGGCAAAGATACACCGGAGTGTTCGGCCATGACTGTGGCCCTGGCAAAGATACACTGGAGTGTTCGGCCATGACTACGGCCCTGGCAAAGATACACCGGAGTGTTCGGCCATGACTACAGCCCTGGCAAAGATACACTGGAGTGTTCGGCCATGACTGAGGCCCTGGCAAAGATACACCGGAGTGTTCGGCCATGACTACAGCCCTGGCAAAGATACACTGGAGTGTTCTGCCATGACTAGAGCCCTGGCAAAGATACACTGGAGTGTTCGGCCATGACTAGAGCCCTGGCAAAGATACACCGTAGTGTTCGGCCATGACTGCAGCCCTGGCAAAGATACACCGGAGTGTTCGGCCATGACTGCAGCCCTGGCAAAGATACACCGGAGTGTTCGGCCATGACTGCGGCCCTGGCAAAGAAACACCGGAGTGTTCAGCCATAACTACAGCCCTTGCAAAGATACACCGGAGTGTTCAGCCATGACTGCGGCCCTGGCAATGATACACCGGAGTGTTCGGCCATGACTGCGGCCCTGACAAAGATACACTGGACTGTTCGGCCATGACTGCGGCCCTGGCAAAGATACACCGGAGTGTTCGGCCATGACTACAGCCCTGGCAAAGATACACCGGAGTGTTCGGCCATGACTGCAGCCCTGGCAAAGATACACCGGAGTGTTCGGCCATGACTGCGGCCCTGACAAAGATACACCGGAGTGTTCGGCCATGACTGCGGCCCTGGCAAAGATACACCGGAGTGTTCGGCCATGACTGGGGCCCTGGCAAAGATACACCGGAGTGTTCGGCCATGACTACGGCCCTGGCAAAGATACACCGGAGTGTTCAGCCATGACTACGGCCCTGGCAAAGATACACCGGAGTGTTCGGCCATGACTGGGGCCCTGGCAAAGATACACCGGAGTGTTCGGCCATGACTACGGCCCTGGCAAAGATACACCGGAGTGTTCGGCCATGACTGGGGCCCTGGCAAAGATACACCGGAGTGTTCGGCCATGACTGGGGCCCTGGCAAAGATACACCGGAGTGTTCGGCCATGACTGCGGCCCTGGCAAAGATACACCGGAGTGTTCAGCCATGACTACAGCCCTGGCAAAGATACACCGGAGTGTTCGGCCATGACTGCAGCCAGGGCAAAGATACACCGGAGTGTTCGGCCATGACTGCGGCCCTGGCAAAGATACACCGGAGTGTTCAGCCATGACTACGGCCCTGGCAAAGATACACCGGAGTGTTCGGCCATGACTGCGGCCCTGGCAAAGATAAACTGGAGTGTTCGGCCATGACTGCAGCCCTGGCAAAGATACACCGGAGTGTTCGGCCATGACTGCGGCCCTGGCAAAGATACAACGGAGTGTTCGGCCATGACTCCAGCCCTGGCAAAGATACACCGGAGTGTTCGGCCATGACTGCGGCCCTGGCAAAGATACACCGGAGTGTTCGGCCATGACTACAGCCCTGGCAAAGACACACCGGAGTGTTCAGCCATGACTACGGCCCTGGCAAAGATACACCGGAGTGTTCGGCCATGACTACAGCCCTGGCAAAGATAAACTGGAGTGTTCAGCCATGACTGAGGCCCTGGCAAAGATACACCGGAGTGTTCAGCCATGACTACGGCCCTGGCAAAGATACACCGGAGTGTTCGGCCATGACTACAGCCCTGGCAAAGATACACTGGAGTGTTCGGCCATGACTGCGGCCCTGGCAAAGATACACCGGAGTGTTCGGCCATGACTGTGGCCCTAGCAAAGATACACTGGAGTGTTCGGCCATGACTAGAGCCCTGGCAAAGATACACCGGAGTGTTCGGCCATGACTGCAGCCCTGACAAAGATACACCGGAGTGTTCGGCCATGACTGTGGCCCTGGCAAAGATACACTGGAGTGTTCGGCCATGACTAGAGCCCTGGCAAAGATACACCGGAGTGTTCGGCCATGACTACGGCCCTGGCAAAGATACACCGGAGTGTTCGGCCATGACTGCGGCCCTGGCAAAGATACACTGGAGTGTTCGGCCATGACTGAGGCCCTGGCAAAGATACACTGGAGTGTTCGGCCATGACTACAGCCCTGGCAAAGATACACTGGAGTGTTCGGCCATGACTGAGGCCCTGGCAAAGATACACCGGAGTGTTCGGCCATGACTACGGCCCTGGCAAAGATACACCGGAGTGTTCAGCCATGACTACAGCACTGGCAAAGATACACTGGAGTGTTCGGCCATGACTAGAGCACTGGCAAAGATACACCGGAGTGTTCGGCCATGACTGCGGCCCTGGCAAAGATACACCGGAGTGTTCGGCCATGACTGCGGCCCTGGCAAGGATACACTGGAGTGTTCGGCCATGACTGCGGCCCTGGCAAAGATACACCGGAGTGTTCGGCCATGACTACAGCCCTGGCAAAGATACACTGGAGTGTTCGGCCATGACTAAAGCCCTGGCAAAGATACACCGGAGTGTTCGGCCATGACTGCGGCCCTGGCAAAGATACACTGGAGTGTTCGGCCATGACTAGAGCCCTGGCAAAGATACACCGGAGTGTTCGGCCATGACTGCAGCCCTGGCAAAGATACACCGGAGTGTTCGGCCATGACTGCAGCCCTGGCAAAGATACACCGGAGTGTTCGGCCATGACTGCGGCCCTGGCAAAGAAACACCGGAGTGTTCAGCCATGACTACGGCCCTGGCAAAGATACACCGGAGTGTTCAGCCATGACTACAGCACTGGCAAAGATACACTGGAGTGTTCGGCCATGACTGAGGCCCTGGCAAAGATACACCGGAGTGTTCGGCCATGACTACGGCCCTGGCAAAGATACACCGGAGTGTTCAGCCATGACTACAGCACTGGCAAAGATACACTGGAGTGTTCGGCCATGACTAGAGCACTGGCAAAGATACACCGGAGTGTTCGGCCATGACTGCGGCCCTGGCAAAGATACACCGGAGTGTTCGGCCATGACTGCGGCCCTGGCAAGGATACACTGGAGTGTTCGGCCATGACTGCGGCCCTGGCAAAGATACACCGGAGTGTTCGGCCATGACTACAGCCCTGGCAAAGATACACTGGAGTGTTCGGCCATGACTAGAGCCCTGGCAAAGATACACCGGAGTGTTCGGCCATGACTGCGGCCCTGGCAAAGATACACTGGAGTGTTCGGCCATGACTAGAGCCCTGGCAAAGATACACCGGAGTGTTCGGCCATGACTGCAGCCCTGGCAAAGATACACCGGAGTGTTCGGCCATGACTGCAGCCCTGGCAAAGATACACCGGAGTGTTCGGCCATGACTGCGGCCCTGGCAAATAAACACCGGAGTGTTCAGCCATGACTACGGCCCTGGCAAAGATACACCGGAGTGTTCGGCCATGAACGCAGCCCTGGCAAAGATACACCGGAGTGTTCGGCCATGAACGCAGCCCTGGCAAAGATACACCGGAGTGTTCGGCCATGAACGCAGCCCTGGCAAAGATACACCGGAGTGTTCGGCCATGACTGCAGCCCTGGCAAAGATACACCGGAGTGTTCAGCCATGACTACGGCCCTGGCAAAGATACACCGGAGTGTTCGGCCATGAACGCAGCCCTGGCAAAGATACACCGGAGTGTTCGGCCATGAACGCAGCCCTGGCAAAGATACACCGGAGTGTTCGGCCATGACTGCGGCCCTGACAAAGATACACCGGAGTGTTCGGCCATGACTACAGCCCTGTCAAAGATACACCGGAGTGTTCGGCCATGACTGCAACCCTGGAAAAGATACACCGGAGTGTTCGGCCATGACTGCGGCCCTGGCAAAGATACACCGGAGTGTTCAGCCATGACTACGGCCCTGGCAAAGATACACCGGAGTGTTCAGCCATGACTACGGCCCTGGCAAAGATACACCGGAGTGTTCGGCCATGACTGGGGCCCTGGCAAAGATACACCGGAGTGTTCGGCCATGACTGGGGCCCTGGCAAAGATACACCGGAGTGTTCGGCCATGACTACGGCCCTGGCAAAGATACACCGGAGTGTTCGGCCATGACTGGGGCCCTGGCAAAGATACACCGGAGTGTTCGGCCATGACTGGGGCCCTGGCAAAGATACACCGGAGTGTTCGGCCATGACTACGGCCCTGGCAAAGATACACCGGAGTGTTCGGCAATGACTACCGCCCTGGCAAAGATACACTGGAGTCTTCGGCCATGACTAGAGCCCTGGCAAAGATACACCGGAGTGTTCGGCCATGACTGCGGCCCTGGCAAAGATACACTGGAGTGTTCGGCCATGACTAGAGCCCTGGCAAAGATACACCGGAGTGTTCGGCCATGACTGCAGCCCTGGCAAAGATACACTGGAGTGTTCGGCCATGACTGCGGCCCTGGCAAAGATACACCGGAGTGTTCGGCCATGACTGTGGCCCTGGCAAAGATACACTGGAGTGTTCGGCCATGACTAGAGCCCTGGCAAAGATACACCGGAGTGTTCGGCCATGACTGTGGCCCTGGCAAAGATACACTGGAGTGTTCGGCCATGACTAGAGCCCTGGCAAAGATACACCGGAGTGTTCGGCCATGACTACGGCCCTGGCAAAGATACACCGGAGTGTTCGGCCATGACTACAGCCCTGGCAAAGATACACCGGAGTGTTCGGCCATGACTGCAGCCCTGGCAAAGATACACCGGAGTGTTCGGCCATGACTGCAGCCCTGGCAAAGATACACCGGAGTGTTCGGCCATGACTGCGGCCCTGACAAAGATACACCGGAGTGTTCGGCCATGACTGCGGCCCTGGCAAAGATACACCGGAGTGTTCGGCCATGACTGGGGCCCTGGCAAAGATACACCGGAGTGTTCGGCCATGACTACGGCCCTGGCAAAGATACACCGGAGTGTTCAGCCATGACTACGGCCCTGACAAAGATACACCGGAGTGTTCGGCCATGACTGGGGCCCTGGCAAAGATACACCGGAGTGTTCGGCCATGACTACGGCCCTGGCAAAGATACACCGGAGTGTTCGGCCATGACTGGGGCCCTGGCAAAGATACACCGGAGTGTTCAGCCATGACTACGGCCCTGGCAAAGATACACCGGAGTGTTCAGCCATGACTGCGGCCCTGGCAAAGATACACCAGAGTGTTCAGCCATGACTACGGCCCTGGCAAAGATACACCGGAGTGTTCAGCCATGACTATGGCCCTGGCAAAGATACACCGGAGTGTTCGGCCATGACTACAGCCCTGGCAAAGATAAACTGGAGTGTTCGGCCATGACTAGAGCCCTGGCAAAGATACACCGGAGTGTTCGGCCATGTCTACGGCCCTGGCAAAGATACACCGGAGTGTTCGGCCATGACTACGGCCCTGGCAAAGATACACCGGAGTGTTCGGCCATGACTGCAGCCCTGGCAAAGATACACCGGAGTGTTCGGCCATGACTACGGCCCTGGCAAAGATACACCGGAGTGTTCGGCCATGACTGCATCCCTGGCAAAGATACACCGGAGTGTTCGGCCATGACTGCAGCCCTGGCAAAGATACACCGGAGTGTTCGGCCATGACTACGGCCCTGGCAAAGATACACCGGAGTGTTCGGCCATGACTACGGCCCTGGCAAAGATACACCGGAGTGTTCGGCCATGACTGCAGCCCTGGCAAAGATACACCGGAGTGTTCGGCCATGACTGCGGCCCTGGCAAAGATACACCAGAGTGTTCGGCCATGACTACAGCCCTGGCAAAGATACACCGGAGTGTTCAGCCATGACTACGGCCCTGGCAAAGATACACCGGAGTGTTCGGCCATGACTACAGCCCTGGCAAAGATACACTGGAGTGTTCAGCCATGACTGAGGCCCTGGCAAAGATACACCGGAGTGTTCAGCCATGACTACGGCCCTGGCAAAGATACACCGGAGTGTTCGGCCATGACTACAGCCCTGGCAAAGATACACTGGAGTGTTCGGCCATGACTAGAGCCCTGGCAAAGATACACCGGAGTGTTCGGCCATGACTACGGCCCTGGCAAAGATACACCGGAGTGTTCGGCCATGACTACAGCCCTGGCAAAGATACACTGGAGTGTTCGGCCATGACTGAGGCCCTGGCAAAGATACACCGGAGTGTTCGGCCATGACTACGGCCCTGGCAAAGATACACCGGAGTGTTCAGCCATGACTACAGCCCTGGCAAAGATACACTGGAGTGTTCGGCCATGACTAGAGCCCTGGCAAAGATACACCGGAGTGTTCGGCCATGACTGCGGCCCTGGCAAGGATACACTGGAGTGTTCGGCCATGACTAGAGCCCTGGCAAAGATACACCGGAGTGTTCGGCCATGACTGCAGCCCTGGCAAAGATACACCGGAGTGTTCGGCCATGACTGCAGCCCTGGCAAAGATACACCGGAGTGTTCGGCCATGACTGCGGCCCTGGCAAAGAAACACCGGAGTGTTCAGCCATGACTACAGCCCTGGCAAAGATACACCTGAGTGTTCGGCCATGAACGCAGCCCTGGCAAAGATACACCGGAGTGTTCAGTCATGACTGCGGCCCTGACAAAGATACACCGGAGTGTTCAGCCATGACTGCGGCCCTGACAAAGATACACCGGAGTGTTCGGCCATGACTACAGCCCTGGCAAAGTTACACCGGAGTGTTCGGCCATGACTGCAACCCTGGCAAAGATACACCGGAGTGTTCGGCCATGACTGCGGCCCTGGCAAATATACACCGGAGTGTTCGGCCATGACTACAGCCCTGGCAAAGATACACCGGAGTGTTCGGCCATGACTGCAGCCCTGGCAAAGATACACCGGAGTGTTCGGCCATGACTGCGGCCCTGACAAAGATACACCGGAGTGTTCGGCCATGACTGCGGCCCTGGCAAAGATACACCGGAGTGTTCGGCCATGACTAAACCAGGGATTCAAGCTTCAGGAGGCTAATTTGCATATTCCAGGTGCCTTCTGGGAGAAGCGAAGTCTCCCTAAGCTAGAAGATCGTTGGGTACAGCCGGGACCAGCTGCTTCGAAAGCATCACCAAACCGCGCGCCGAATTTTTGCCTGTAGGACATTATTGCAAGAGAGCTTGGCTGAGTAGATTACACAAGAAGGAAAACACACAGCAAGTCAGCAGGATCTAGGAGCAACATGGCAGATGTGACAACCTACATGGTGAGCTGCAGCATGTGCTACATGTTCACAGATCGACCAGAAGAAGAATCCAATTTCACCTGTCAGAAGTGTAGACTAGTGGCCCTTTTAGAAGAAAAGGTGCGGGGTCTGGAAGAAAGAATAGCAACTTTGAAACTCATCAAAGAGAATGAAGACTTTCTAGACAGAACAGAAGCATCTCTACTGGTCACAGAAGGTGCAAAAAGTGTCAGAGAACCTCCAAAAGCAGATGAGTGGAAGCATGTGACCAAAAGAAGCAAGAAGACCATGGAGAAATCACCAACCACACAACTGAAGAACCGATATCAAATCTTTGTAGAGGATGAAGATGGCACACCTAAGGATGAAGCAATACCAGCAAGCAAAAAAGAAAAGGGCACACAGCAACAAGTGACAGCAAAAAGTACAGCCAAGAAGCAACGAAGAGTGGTGGTGGTGGGAGACTCACTACTGAGAGGCACCGAAGCAGCCATCTGCAGACCGGACATAACTGCAAGAGAAGTATGCTGCCTTCCAGGTGCGATGATCAAGGATGTGACCGATAGGATACCAAAGCTCTTCAGCTCCAAGGACGTCCACCCATTTCTTCTGATACATGTTGGCACCAATGACACGGCAAGGAAGGACCTACTGACAATCTGCAAGGACTTTGAAGAGTTGGGGAAGAAAGTAAAGGAACTGGATGCACAGGTAGTTTTTTCTTCTATCCTTCCAGTAGACGGGCATGGCACCAGGAGATGGAACAGGATCCTTGATGCTAACAACTGGCTAAGACGATGGTGCAGACAACAAGGATTTGGATTCCTGGACCACGGTGTGAATTACTGGTATGATGGACTCCTCGCCAGAGATGGACTACACCTCAACAAACCTGGGAAACACACATTCGCCAGAAGACTCGCTACACTCATCAGGAGGGCGTTAAACTAGAAGAAGAGGGGACGGGAAGAAAAACATTAGACTCGAACAAAGACGACCCAGGAAAACATACTCAGAAGGGAGGTAAGAACATTTCTAAAACAATCCACAGTGAGGAGATTGGAACAAAACAAAATCCTCTAAACTGCATGCTCGCAAACGCCAGAAGCCTGACAAACAAGATGGAAGAACTAGAAGCAGAAATATCTACAGGTAACTTTGACATAGTGGGAATAACCGAGACATGGTTAGATGAAAGCTATGACTGGGCAGTTAACTTACAGGGTTACAGTCTGTTTAGAAAGGATCGTAAAAATCGGAGAGGAGGAGGGGTTTGTCTCTATGTAAAGTCTTGTCTAAAGTCCACTTTAAGGGAGGATATTAGCGAAGGGAATGAGGATGTCGAGTCCATATGGGTTGAAATTCATGGAGGGAAAAATGGTAACAAAATTCTCATTGGGGTCTGTTACAAACCCCCAAATATAACAGAAAGCATGGAAAGTCTACTTCTAAAGCAGATAGATGAAGCTGCAACCCATAATGAGGTCCTGGTTATGGGGGACTTTAACTACCCGGATATTAACTGGGAAACAGAAACCTGTGAAACCCATAAAGGCAACAGGTTTCTGCTAATAACCAAGAAAAATTATCTTTCACAATTGGTGCAGAATCCAACCAGAGGAGCAGCACTTTTAGACCTAATACTATCTAATAGACCTGACAGAATAACAAATCTGCAGGTGGTTGGGCATTTAGGAAATAGCGACCACAATATTGTGCAGTTTCACCTGTCTTTCACTAGGGGGACTTGTCAGGGAGTCACAAAAACATTGAACTTTAGGAAGGCAAAGTTTGAACAGCTTAGAGATGCCCTTAATCTGGTAGACTGGGACAATATCCTCAGAAATAAGAATACAGATAATAAATGGGAAATGTTTAAGAACATCCTAAATAGGCAGTGTAAGCGGTTTATACCTTGTGGGAATAAAAGGACTAGAAATAGGAAAAACCCAATGTGGCTAAACAAAGAAGTAAGACAGGCAATTAACAGTAAAAAGAAAGCATTTGCACTACTAAAGCAGGATGGCACCATTGAAGCTCTAAAAAACTATAGGGAGAAAAATACTTTATCTAAAAAACTAATTAAAGCTGCCAAAAAGGAAACAGAGAAGCACATTGCTAAGGAGAGTAAAACTAATCCCAAACTGTTCTTCAACTATATCAATAGTAAAAGAATAAAAACTGAAAATGTAGGCCCCTTAAAAAATAGTGAGGAAAGAATGGTTGTAGATGACGAGGAAAAAGCTAACATATTAAACACCTTCTTCTCCACGGTATTCACGGTGGAAAATGAAATGCTAGGTGAAATCCCAAGAAACAATGAAAACCCTATATTAAGGGTCACCAATCTAACCCAAGAAGAGGTGCGAAACCGGCTAAATAAGATTAAAATAGATAAATCTCCGGGTCCGGATGGCATACACCCACGAGTACTAAGAGAACTAAGTAATGTAATAGATAAACCA
Source organism: Ranitomeya imitator (assembly GCF_032444005.1). Lineage (NCBI taxonomy): Eukaryota > Metazoa > Chordata > Amphibia > Anura > Dendrobatidae > Ranitomeya > Ranitomeya imitator. Next base: position 14,323,680 of record NC_091284.1, on the reverse strand, counting down.
TTATTTCTTATTTTTAGTGACTCTATAGCGACAGGGTCTGTTCCGCAGGACTGGCGCATAGCAAATGTGGTGCCAATATTCAAAAAGGGCTCTAAAAGTGAACCTGGAAATTATAGGCCAGTAAGTCTAACCTCTATTGTTGGTAAAATATTTGAAGGGTTTCTGAGGGATGTTATTCTGGATTATCTCAATGAGAATAACTGTTTAACTCCATATCAGCATGGGTTTATGAGAAATCGCTCCTGTCAAACCAATCTAATCAGTTTTTATGAAGAGGTAAGCTATAGGCTGGACCACGGTGAGTCATTGGACGTGGTATATCTCGATTTTTCCAAAGCGTTTGATACCGTGCCGCACAAGAGGTTGGTACACAAAATGAGAATGCTTGGTCTGGGGGAAAATGTGTGTAAATGGGTTAGTAACTTGCTTAGTGATAGAAAGCAGAGGGTGGTTATAAATGGTATAGTCTCTAACTGGGTCGCTGTGACCAGTGGGGTACCGCAGGGGTCAGTATTGGGACCTGTTCTCTTCAACATATTCATTAATGATCTGGTAGAAGGTTTACACAGTAAAATATCGATATTTGCAGATGATACAAAACTATGTAAAGCAGTTAATACAAGAGAAGATAGTATTCTGCTACAGATGGATCTGGATAAGTTGGAAACTTGGGCTGAAAGGTGGCAGATGAGGTTTAACAATAATAAATGTAAGGTTATACACATGGGAAGAGGGAATCAATATCACCATTACACACTGAACGGGAAACCACTGGGTAAATCTGACAGGGAGAAGGACTTGGGGATCCTAGTTAATGATAAACTTACCTGGAGCAGCCAGTGCCAGGCAGCAGCTGCCAAGGCAAACAGGATCATGGGGTGCATTAAAAGAGGTCTGGATACACATGATGAGAGCATTATACTGCCTCTGTACAAATCCCTAGTTAGACCGCACATGGAGTACTGTGTCCAGTTTTGGGCACCGGTGCTCAGGAAGGATATAATGGAACTAGAGAGAGTACAAAGGAGGGCAACAAAATTAATAAAGGGGATGGGAGAACTACAATACCCAGATAGATTAGCGAAATTAGGATTATTTAGTCTAGAAAAAAGACGACTGAGGGGCGATCTAATAACCATGTATAAGTATATAAGGGGACAATACAAATATCTCGCTGAGGATCTGTTTATACCAAGGAAGGTGACGGGCACAAGGGGGCATTCTTTGCGTCTGGAGGAGAGAAGGTTTTTCCACCAACATAGAAGAGGATTCTTTACTGTTAGGGTAGTGAGAATCTGGAATTGCTTGCCTGAGGAGGTGGTGATGGCGAACTCAGTCGAGGGGTTCAAGAGAGGCCTGGATGTCTTCCTGGAGCAGAACAATATTGTATCATACAATTATTAGGTTCTGTAGAAGGACGTAGATCTGGGTATTTATTATGATGGAATATAGGCTGAACTGGATGGACAAATGTCTTTTTTCGGCCTTACTAACTATGTTACTATGTTACTATGTTACTATGACTGGGGCCCTGGCAAAGATACACCGGAGTGTTCGGCCATGACTACGGCCCTGGCAAAGATACACCGGAGTGTTCAGCCATGACTACGGCCCTGACAAAGATACACCGGAGTGTTCGGCCATGACTGGGGCCCTGGCAAAGATACACCGGAGTGTTCGGCCATGACTACGGCCCTGGCAAAGATACACCGGAGTGTTCGGCCATGACTGGGGCCCTGGCAAAGATACACCGGAGTGTTCGGCCATGACTGGGGCCCTGGCAAAGATATAGCGGAGTGTTCGGCCATGACTGCGGCCCTGGCAAAGATACACCGGAGTGTTCAGCCATGACTACGGCCCTGGCAAAGATACACCGGAGTGTTCGACCATGACTGGGGCCCTGGCAAAGATACACCGGAGTGTTCGGCCATGACTGCGGCCCTGGCAAAGATACACCGGAGTGTTCGGCCATGACTACAGCCCTGGCAAAGATACACTGGAGTGTACGGCCATGACTAGAGCCCTGGCAAAGATACACCGGAGTGTTCGGCCATGACTGCGGCCCTGGCAAAGATACACTGGAGTGTTCGGCCATGACTAGAGCCCTGGCAAAGATACACCGGAGTGTTCGGCCATGACTGCAGCCCTGGCAAAGATACACCGGAGTGTTCGGCAATGACTGCAGCCCTGGCAAAGATACACCGGAGTGTTCGGCCATGACTGCGACCCTGGCAAAGAAACACCGGAGTGTTCAGCCATGACTACGGCCCTGGCAAAGATACACCGGAGTGTTCGGCCATGAACGCAGCCGTGGCAAAGATACACCGGAGTGTTCGGCCATGACTGCGGCCCTGGCAAAGATACATCGGAGTGTTCGGCCATGACTACAGCCCTGGCAAAGATACACCGGAGTGTTCGGCCATGACTGCAACCCTGGCAAAGATACACCGGAGTGTTCGGCCATGACTGCGGCCCTGACAAAGATACACCAGAGTGTTCGGCCATGACTGCGGCCCTGACAAAGATACACCGGAGTGTTCGGCCATGACTGGGGCCCTGGCAAAGATACACCGGAGTGTTCGGCCATGACTACGGCCCTGGCAAAGATACACCGGAGTGTTCAGCCATGACTACGGCCCTGGCAAAGATACACCGGAGTGTTCGGCCATGACTACGGCCCTGGCAAAGATACACCGGAGTGTTCGGCCATGACTGGGGCCCTGGCAAAGATACACCGGAGTGTTCGGCCATGACTGTGGCCCTGGCAAAGATATAGCGGAGTGTTCGGCCATGACTGCGGCCCTGGCAAAGATACACCGGAGTGTTCAGCCATGACTACGGCCCTGGCAAAGATACACCGGAGTGTTCGACCATGACTGGGGCCCTGGCAAAGATACACCGGAGTGTTCGGCCATGACTGCGGCCCTGGCAAAGATACACCGGAGTGTTCGGCCATGACTACAGCCCTGGCAAAGATACACTGGAGTGTACGGCCATGACTAGAGCCCTGGCAAAGATACACCGGAGTGTTCGGCCATGAACGCAGCCCTGGCAAAGATACATCGGAGTGTTCGGCCATGACTGCGGCCCTGGCAAAGATACACCGGAGTGTTCGGCCATGACTACAGCCCTGGCAAAGATACACCGGAGTGTTCGGCCATGACTGCAACCCTGGCAAAGATACACCGGAGTGTTCGGACATGACTGCGGCCCTGACAAAGATACACCAGAGTGTTCGGCCATGACTGCGGCCCTGACAAAGATACACCGGAGTGTTCGGCCATGACTGGGGCCCTGGCAAAGATACACCGGAGTGTTCGGCCATGACTACGGCCCTGGCAAAGATACACCGGAGTGTTCGGCCATGACTACGGCCCTGGCAAAGATACACCGGAGTGTTCGGCCATGACTGGGGCCCTGGCAAAGATACACCGGAGTGTTCGGCCATGACTGGGGCCCTGGCAAAGATATAGCGGAGTGTTCGGCCATGACTGCGGCCCTGGCAAAGATACACCGGAGTGTTCAGCCATGACTACGGCCCTGGCAAAGATACACCGGAGTGTTCGACCATGACTGGGGCCCTGGCAAAGATACACCGGAGTGTTCGGCCATGACTGCGGCCCTGGCAAAGATACACCGGAGTGTTCGGCCATGACTACAGCCCTGGCAAAGATACACTGGAGTGTACGGCCATGACTAGAGCCCTGGCAAAGATACACCGGAGTGTTCGGCCATGACTGCGGCCCTGGCAAAGATACACTGGAGTGTTCGGCCATGACTAGAGCCCTGGCAAAGATACACCGGAGTGTTCGGCCATGACTGCAGCCCTGGCAAAGATACACCGGAGTGTTCGGCCATGACTGCAGCCCTGGCAAAGATACACCGGAGTGTTCGGCCATGACTGCGGCCCTGGCAAAGATACACCGGAGTGTTCGGCCATGACTGCAGCCCTGGCAAAGATACACCGGAGTGTTCGGCCATGACTGCGGCCCTGGCAAAGAAACACCGGAGTGTTCAGCCATGACTACGGCCCTGGCAAAGATACACCGGAGTGTTCGGCCATGAACGCAGCCCTGGCAAAGATACACCGGAGTGTTCGGCCATGAACGCAGCCCTGGCAAAGATACACCGGAGTGTTCGGCCATGAACGCAGCCCTGGCAAAGATACACCGGAGTGTTCAGCCATGACTACGGCCCTGGCAAAGATACACCGGAGTGTTCGACCATGACTGGGGCCCTGGCAAAGATACACCGGAGTGTTCGGCCATGACTGCGGCCCTGGCAAAGATACACCGGAGTGTTCGGCCATGACTACAGCCCTGGCAAAGATACACTGGAGTGTACGGCCATGACTAGAGCCCTGGCAAAGATACACCGGAGTGTTCGGCCATGACTGCGGCCCTGGCAAAGATACACTGGAGTGTTCGGCCATGACTAGAGCCCTGGCAAAGATACACCGGAGTGTTCGGCCATGACTGCAGCCCTGGCAAAGATACACCGGAGTATTCGGCAATGACTGCAGCCCTGGCAAAGATACACCGGAGTGTTCGGCCATGACTGCGGCCCTGGCAAAGAAACACCGGAGTGTTCAGCCATGACTACGGCCCTGGCAAAGATACACCGGAGTGTTCGGCCATGAACGCAGCCGTGGCAAAGATACACCGGAGTGTTCGGCCATGACTGCGGCCCTGGCAAAGATACATCGGAGTGTTCGGCCATGACTACAGCCCTGGCAAAGATACACCGGAGTGTTCGGCCATGACTGCAACCCTGGCAAAGATACACCGGAGTGTTCGGCCATGACTGCGGCCCTGACAAAGATACACCAGAGTGTTCGGCCATGACTGCGGCCCTGACAAAGATACACGGAGTGTTCGGCCATGACTGGGGCCCTGGCAAAGATACACCGGAGTGTTCGGCCATGACTACGGCCCTGGCAAAGATACACCGGAGTGTTCAGCCATGACTACGGCCCTGGCACAGATACACCGGAGTGTTCGGCCATGACTACGGCCCTGGCAAAGATACACCGGAGTGTTCGGCCATGACTGGGGCCCTGGCAAAGATACACCGGAGTGTTCGGCCATGACTGTGGCCCTGGCAAAGATATAGCGGAGTGTTCGGCCATGACTGCGGCCCTGGCAAAGATACACCGGAGTGTTCAGCCATGACTACGGCCCTGGCAAAGATACACCGGAGTGTTCGACCATGACTGGGGCCCTGGCAAAGATACACCGGAGTGTTCGGCCATGACTGCGGCCCTGGCAAAGATACACCGGAGTGTTCGGCCATGACTACAGCCCTGGCAAAGATACACTGGAGTGTACGGCCATGACTAGAGCCCTGGCAAAGATACACCGGAGTGTTCGGCCATGAACGCAGCCCTGGCAAAGATACATCGGAGTGTTCGGCCATGACTGCGGCCCTGGCAAAGATACACCGGAGTGTTCGGCCATGACTACAGCCCTGGCAAAGATACACCGGAGTGTTCGGCCATGACTGCAACCCTGGCAAAGATACACCGGAGTGTTCGGCCATGACTGCGGCCCTGACAAAGATACACCAGAGTGTTCGGCCATGACTGCGGCCCTGACAAAGATACACCGGAGTGTTCGGCCATGACTGGGGCCCTGGCAAAGATACACCGGAGTGTTCGGCCATGACTACGGCCCTGGCAAAGATACACCGGAGTGTTCGGCCATGACTACGGCCCTGGCAAAGATACACCGGAGTGTTCGGCCATGACTGGGGCCCTGGCAAAGATACACCGGAGTGTTCGGCCATGACTGGGGCCCTGGCAAAGATATAGCGGAGTGTTCGGCCATGACTGCGGCCCTGGCAAAGATACACCGGAGTGTTCAGCCATGACTACGGCCCTGGCAAAGATACACCGGAGTGTTCGACCATGACTGGGGCCCTGGCAAAGATACACCGGAGTGTTCGGCCATGACTGCGGCCCTGGCAAAGATACACCGGAGTGTTCGGCCATGACTACAGCCCTGGCAAAGATACACTGGAGTGTACGGCCATGACTAGAGCCCTGGCAAAGATACACCGGAGTGTTCGGCCATGACTGCGGCCCTGGCAAAGATACACTGGAGTGTTCGGCCATGACTAGAGCCCTGGCAAAGATACACCGGAGTGTTCGGCCATGACTGCAGCCCTGGCAAAGATACACCGGAGTGTTCGGCCATGACTGCAGCCCTGGCAAAGATACACCGGAGTGTTCGGCCATGACTGCGGCCCTGGCAAAGAAACACCGGAGTCTTCAGCCATGACTACGGCCCTGGCAAAGATACACCGGAGTGTTCGGCCATGAACGCAGCCCTGGCAAAGATACACCGGAGTGTTCGGCCATGACTGCGGCCCTGACAAAGATACACCGGAGTGTTCGGCCATGACTACAGCCCTGGCAAAGATACACCGGAGTGTTCGGCCATGACTGCAACCCTGACAAAGATACACCGGAGTGTTCGGCCATGACTGCGGCCCTGACAAAGATACACCAGAGTGTTCGGCCATGACTGCGGCCCTGACAAAGATACACCGGAGTGTTCGGCCATGACTGGGGCCCTGGCAAAGATACACCGGAGTGTTCGGCCATGACTACGGCCCTGGCAAAGATACACCGGAGTGTTCGGCCATGACTGGGGCCCTGGCAAAGATACACCGGAGTGTTCGGCCATGACTACGGCCCTGGCAAAGATACACCGGAGTGTTCGGCCATGACTGCGGCCCTGGCAAAGATACACCAGAGTGTTCGGCCATGACTGCGGCCCTGGCAAAGATACACCGGAGTGTTCGGCCATGACTACGGCCCTGGCAAAGATACACCGGAGTGTTCAGCCATGAATGCGACCCTGGCAAAGATACACCGGAGTGTTCGGCCATGACTGGGGCCCTGGCAAAGATACACCGGAGTGTTCGGCCATGACTACGGCCCTGGCAAAGATACACCGGAGTGTTCGGCCATGACTGGGGCCCTGGCAAAGATACACCGGAGTGTTCGGCCATGACTGGGGCCCTGGCAAAGATACACTGGAGTGTTCGGCCATGACTGCGGCCCTGGCAAAGATACACCGGAGTGTTCAGCCATGACTACAGCCCTGGCAAAGATACACCGGAGTGTTCGGCCATGACTGCAGCCAAGGCAAAGATACACCGGAGTGTTCGGCCATGACTGCGGCCCTGACAAAGATACACCGGAGTGTTCGGCCATGACTGGGGCCCTGGCAAAGATACACCGGAGTGTTCGGCCATGACTGCGACCCTGGCAAAGATACACCGGAGTGTTCGGCCATGACTGCGGCCCTGGCAAAGATACACCGGAGTGTTCGGCCATGACTGCGGCCCTGGCAAAGATACACCGGAGTGTTCGGCCATGACTGCGGCCCTGGCAAAGATACACCGGAGTGTTCGGCCATGACTGTGGCCCTGGCAAAGATACACCGGAGTGTTCAGCCATGACTACGGCCCTGGCAAAGATACACCGGAGTGTTCGGCAATGACTGCGGCCCTGGCAAAGATACACCGGAGTGTTCGGCCATGACTGCAGCCCTGGCAAAGATACACCGGAGTGTTCAGCCATGACTGCGGCCCTGGCAAAGATACACCGGAGTGTTCAGCCATGACTGCGGCCCTGGCAAAGATACACCGGAGTGTTCGGCCAGACTGTGGAGACCTGGGTGTCGTAACCAGTGCCTTCCCCCCTCCCATCAGTCCCGTAATGAAACACACACAGTCCTAGTTGGGTTGAACAGGTCGGTCACAGTTTATTAATTAAATAATCGGAGAAAGGGCAATTACATATCGTAACGAGCGGCTCGCGCCGAGCTCCTGTCCGTGATCGACAGGGGAATTGGCCCAACGAGCGGTTACGACCTTTGCCCTCCTCCGCTTTTTCCGCTGTGACTTATTAAAGGTTACCAGGGGTTAGTTCTATCAACATGCGTAATAATTTTTTTTTTTTTTTTATAAATCTTACAACATAATTCACACATTTACATTCTCCTGTTGGTTAGTTTAATCATTAGCCTTTAAAAAGGGAGGGTGGGTGGGACAAAAGCTTCCAGGTGTCCTGCCGGGAGTGAAAGAGAAAGTTCTCGACAGGACACCTGGATTTAACCCCTGTAGGAGTGGCCGTAGGACCCCTCCCCTCTAGTGCCCACTGGCCGGCTGGGGGTCTTCCAATCAGTGCATCACTAAGGGGGGAGTGATGCTAGGGGGGAACTGGCACTTACAACCTTTACGTGCAGCTCTCTCTATGTGCTCCCCAGTCAGAGACGCGTTCCTTAATCAGTACCGCGTCTGCCAGACTGTGGAGACCTGGGTGTCGTAACCAGTGCCTTCCCCCCTCCCATCAGTCCCGTAATGAAACACACACAGTCCTAGTTGGGTTGAACAGGTCGGTCACAGTTTATTAATTAAATAATCGGAGAAAGGGCAATTACATATCGTAACGAGCGGCTCGCGCCGAGCTCCTGTCCGTGATCGACAGGGGAATTGGCCCAACGAGCGGTTACGACCTTTGCCCTCCTCCGCTTTTTCCGCCACGGAGGATCCCGTGTATTAACTACGCGGGACTCCGACCCCACCCCTCGATGCTAGGGCCTGTTCAACCCCATCCTGTAAACCAGACAGAAAAATATCGATGCCAATGTCCGTTAGGTGAACTCCGTCCGGCCTTAATTGTGGCGTGTTATCCCCTTGTAGCTGGCGGTGCCGGATCACGATACCGCCTCTTCCTCTCACATATTTTCCAATCCGCGCGTTGAATTTCCTTCTTGTCCACTCTATGGCTTTTTTATCTCTTACACCTCGCCACACGGCCCGTGGTGTTATATCCGACCACACCAGTATTATGTTCCTGAATAGGCAGTTGAACCTTTCCATATCCGTTGTCACCCATTTGTACAATTCAGCCACCTTTTGTTTGCCGAGGTCATTGCCACACGCATGTACCACCATTCTCACCAGGTGTTCCGCCATCCTTGCTATGCCAACCATCTCTTTGAACACCTGTCTCCACTGGAGGCCTCTGACACCCCTCCAGTTAATTTTTTTTTTTTTTTCTTTTTTTTTTTTTTTCGGGAGGTAAAGATTTGTCCCTCCTGGCCGCCGTTCGGCCCTCTTTTCGGCCCAGTAAACGTAGGAATCTCCTACAACACAAACTTCAACCCCTGTAAGAGACAACACATGTTAAGTAAGCAAGTCGGGTCTTATGTATCTGGCGAAGCATGCGGACTTCCAACGACCCATTCTCTGCAACTCGGCCTCTGACACTCCTGCCCTAGCCGCTTCTGTGGCTGCCCCTATCCTGAACGAATGTGTTCCGTACTCCTTTGGATTTGCGCCGGCTTTTTCCAAGCATAGCTTGAACATCGCCTGAAATTGGTACTTGGTCAGAGGGGACCCGTCTGTATGAGTGAAGAAAAATCTACCAGCGTGTCTTATCCCGGCGTATCTTCTAACTATTTTTAGCGGGCAAGCTGGGCCATCTGTGGAGTTAACCAGTACCCATGTGCCCCTACCGGTGGGGTCGCATTTGGATTTTCTAACCCTGATGCGCAGGGCGTCACTGCATATAACTATGTCCTCATTAATTAGGCCTCCTACCGACGCCTTTTTTTTTTTTTTTTGACCGCGGTAGCAATTCGCTGATACGCAGTGCTCCGAAAAAGACGGTCGCAAAAGCTGCTGATATGAGGGCCGCCTCATATTGCGATAAGCAGACCGACGGGGATATCGCAATCAGTTCCTGCAATAATCTCAGTGAAATGGGGCGGCGACATTCTTGGCTCGGCTGAAGCCTCTTCCAACCTTTTATGGCTTGTCTTATGCAGAAGGACTTAGTTACGTCTACCCAATCCAATAATTGAAAGAAAAATGCTAGCCCCGATAATTTCCGTTGAGCCGAGGTGCCCGACGCCCCACCTTCCCTCATCCGTAATAGGAAATCGGTTGTCACCGCGCTTCGTGCTCGGTTGCATTTATCGACTGGCCTACCCTGAATTAATGAGCACCACTCCTCCCAAGCCTTACCATACATCTGCCAGGTAGCTGGCGAAACGGAGGCCCGGATTAAGGGCATCAATGATTGGCCACTGTATCCCACAGGGACAGTGGACACAGGATACCCAGGGGTTGCGCGTTGGGCTGCTGGATTCTGAAAGCTTGCCAATTGGAAAATAACAATGGGTTAAAGATATTATCGTCAACTTCCGCCACCACGGTGGCTCTACACCAAATATTGTTTTCTAGGCATATCAGTGCGAGCCGTCGCCAGAGAGCGAGTATGGGCAAGGATGAAGAGGACATGTGATTTAGACTCTTTGCTGTTTTCACATTTTTAGTTTGGAAACAAATGTTCATGTTCCTCAACTGATCGGCCCATAACTCCATCGCTGCTACTACCGCAAACAATTCCCATAGGGCTGGGTCTTGCCCCCACTTTGTTGTCGTCCCTTTCTCTGGCCAACCAGATTTGCACCATTGGTTTTTATAGATTGCTGCGAAACCCTCTTTTTTGTTCCACCCTATTGTCAGCCCTAAATCCTCGCTTGTGATCTCTCTAGCCATGACGCACGTGTGACCGTTGTACGATTGTAGGAACGTCTGCCATACCAGCAGATCAGCTTTTAGCGAACGAGTGAGCCTAATTCTTTGGCCGGGCTGAGAAGCGCCTTTTGTTGCCAGCGATAGTCTGCGCGAGAATGCTCTGCCGACCGGCATTACGCGGCAGGCGAACGTCAGTAGACCCAATAACGCCTGCATTTGCAGTAGGGTTACCTTGTTAACTTCGCGGAAGCCTTTCAACATTTGCTGGGTTTTTTGTATTTTATCCTCTGGTAAGCGGAACACCATCATGTTGGTATCTATTTCAATGCCCAAGAAGGGCAATACATTACATGGACCCTCCGTATTCTCCGGTGACAAGGGCACGCCGAATTTCAGTGAGATAGATTTGAATTTTTCTAGTAGATTGGAGCAGAGTTTAGAATTTCTGGGGCCGACGAACAGGAAATCGTCGAGGTAGTGAATTAGGGATTTACTGCCCGTCTCGTACCGAACTACCCAATCTAGGAAGGTGCTGAATAGCTTGAAGTAGTGACATGAGATGGAACATCCCATTGGGAGGCACATGTCGAAGTAATAGTATTGGTCCACTTTACAGCCCAGAAGGTGGAAACATTCGGGGTGCACGGGTAGTAACCGGAATGCCGATTCTATGTCGGATTTGGCTAGCAGAGCGCCGGGTCCGGCTGCCCGGACTAATTCTACCGCTTTATCAAACGACGCGTATGAGACGGAAGCTTCTTCTGTGGAAATTGCGTCATTAACCGAATCGCCCTTTGGGTGAGATAAATGGTGGATTAGGCGGTATTTACCGGATTCTTTTCTACCCATTTCTACTTCCTTTTCGATTTTTAGTCTGAGAATTTGGGGGAAATTCGCGGGCTGATTTTAGGTTATCAGATAGGGTTGGCGTTCTTGTTAGCCTAAAGGGGATAAAGAAATCGTCGGAGAATCCTGCCTGCAGCTGCTGAGCCGCTTTCTTATTAGGGTAGAGCTTTAGCTTTAGGGGGGGTGGGGGGGGTGCCCATTGCGGTTACGCTCAGCTCTATCCCCCGTTTGCTGGTCCACTGATAACACCGACCAAATATCAATATAATCGTTGTTCCAGATTTTCTGTCTAGTGTCCAGATCTATATGAGCGCCTAGCGGGCTGATCCCGCAGAAGAAGGCGTCTTTGTGTAGATTAGCTGTTGAATTGTTCACCACTTTACCGCTCGAATGTGAAAGTTGTAGGATTATCTCCTTTAACGCTGAAGTTAGCTCCATTTCCTTTACATTAACCCCGTAGCGTAACGTTTCCTCGCTATCCTTGGTACACTCACCGCTGTGTGACTCTGGACGAGTGTACACCGATCCTGGAGGAACCCCCGCAGATGTTGACGTGGGGATGTCGCAGGACGGGGAAACTCTGGCTCCCGCTACAGCGAGGGATTGATGCTGAGTATCTTGCGATGAAGCCCGATTACAACCACGTAGTGGCGGATTGTTGGCTCTGTCTTCAGCGACTGCGCGGTGGTTGTTGTGGCTGGAAGCCGCGGGAGCCCGATTACTACCACATAGTGGCGGATTGATGGCTCCGTCTTCAGCGACTGCGCGGTGGTTGTTGTGGCTGGAAGCCGCGGGGGATTGTTCTCCCTGGCTGAAAGCCCTAGAGGGTGCCCGCGATTTATATGATTTGCCACGTGCGCGACTTCTGTCCGGGCTCTGCCGGGAGTGAAAGAGAAAGTTCTCGACAGGACACCTGGATTTAACCCCTGTAGGAGTGGCCGTAGGACCCCTCCCCTCTAGTGCCCACTGGCCGGCTGGGGGTCTTCCAATCAGTGCATCACTAAGGGGGGAGTGATGCTAGGGGGGAACTGGCACTTACAACCTTTACGTGCAGCTCTCTCTATGTGCTCCCCAGTCAGAGACGCGTTCCTTAATCAGTACCGCGTCTGCCATTACTGCGGCCCTGGCAAAGATACACCGGAGTGTTCGGCCATGACTGCGGCCCTGGCAAAGATACACCGGAGTGTTCGGCCATGACTGCGGCCCTGGCAAAGATACACCGGAGTGTTCAGCCATGACTACAGCCCTGGCAAAGATACACCGGAGTGTTCGGCCATGACTAGAGCCCTGGCAAAGATACACCGGAGTGTTCGGACATGACTAGAGCCCTGGCAAAGATACACCGGAGTGTTCAGCCATGACTGCGGTCCTGGCGCTCCCTTACAGTTGGAACTGGATTCTGTCTCTATTTGTGTGCAATCATTGGGAGTGAGCCTGCAGCAAACCAGAGGTGACCCTGATGGTTCGGAGATTGGAGAGACAGGTACGCTGACAAAGGGACATTGTTTTCATGTGTCGGGTGGCCAGGGTGCGCTCCAGCAGCTGTCATTGCGGGCCACGACTATGACCCTGGCACCAATAGTCCAAGTGGTCTCCTTCACGTGATGGGCCCGGGCAGCGGCCTTCTTTACTTCCCCAGTAACTATGCTACTGGATCCACTACTTTCATCTTTATCATTAGTTCACCAATTACAGACTCAGCCGAGATAGGAGAAGATTTATTTATTACTCTGCCCATCAGAGCAGGATTTCTGGAAGATCTCCACATATATTCTGTATCACATACTGTTAAAAATCATAGTTAAAAAACTGTGATGGATTCTTCCTTAGTTTTCCCGGACTGAAAGCCCATTAACTCCGGCTGTTTTCCAGTATAAGGGAGAGGGACAAATATTTTCACATGACAGCACTGATCTCCAACAAAAACCTGCAGAGAGACAGACGGACGCATTACATCGGCAGTCCTCAGATCACTGCTCTGTGCGCAAACCTTTATATAAAGTGTCCTGACATCCCATAATGTGATCAGTGTGTGACCCCACGTGTCTGTATGTATCCTGACATCCCATAATGTGATCAGTGTGTGACCCCACGTGTCTGTATGTATCCTGACATCCCATAATGTGATCAGTGTATGACCTCACATGTCTGTATGTATCCTGACATCCCATAATGTGATCAGTAGTGTATGGCCCCACGTGTCTGTGTGTATGCTGACATCCCATAATGTGATCAGTGTGTGACCCCACGTGTCTGTATGTATGCTGACATCCCATAATGTGATCAGTGTGTGACCCCATGTGTCTGTATGTATCCTGACATCCCATAATGTGATCAGTGTGTGACCCCACGTGTCTGTATGTATCCTGACATCCCATAATGTGATCAGTGTGTGACCCCATGTGTCTGTATGTATCCTGACATCCCATAATGTGATCAGTGTGACCCCACGTGTCTGTATGTATTCTGACATCCCATAATGTAATCAGTGTATGGCCCCACGTGTCTGTATGTATCCTGACATCCCATAATGTGGTCAGTGTCTGTATGTATCCTGACATCCCATAATGTGATCAGTGTGTGACCCCATGTGTCTGTATGTATCCTGACATCCCATAATGTGATCAGTGTGTGACCCCACGTGTCTGTATGTATCCTGACATCCCATAATGTGATCAGTGTGACCCCACGTGTCTGTATGTATCCTGACATCCCATAATGTGATCAGTGTGTGACCCCACGTGTCTGTATGTATCCTGACATCCCATAATGTGATCAGTGTCTTTATGTATCCTGACATCCCATAATGTGATCAGTGTGACCCCACGTGTCTGTATGTATCCTGACATCCCATAATGTGATCAGTGTGACCCCACGTGTCTGTATGTATCCTGACATCCCATAATGTGGTCAGTGTCTGTATGTATCCTGACATCCCATAATATGATCAGTGTGTGACCTCACATGTCTGTATGTATCCTGACATCCCATAATATGATCAGTGTGTGACCCCACGTGTCTGTATGTATCCTGACATCCCATAATATGATCAGTGTGTGACCCCACGTGTCTGTATGTATCCTGACATCCCATAATGTGATCAGTGTGTGACCCCACGTGTCTGTATGTATCCTGACATCCCATAATGTGATCAGTGTAACCCCACGTGTCTGTATGTATCCTGACATCCCATAATGTGATCAGTGTGTGACCCCACGTGTCTGTATGTATCCTGACATCCCATAATGTGATCAGTGTGACCCCACCTGTCTGTATGTATCCTGACATCCCATAATGTGATCAGTGTGTGACCCCACGTGTCTGTATGTATCCCGACATCCCATAATGTGATCAGTGTGTGACCCCACGTGCCTGTATGTATCCTGACATCCCATAATGTGATCAGTGTGTGACCCCACATGTCTGTATGTATCCCGACATCCCATAATGTGATCAGTGTGTGACCCCACGTGTCTGTATGTATCCTGACATCCCATAATGTGATCAGTGTGTGATCCCACGTGTCTGTATGTATCCTGACATCCCATAATGTGGTCAGTGTCTGTATGCATCCTGACATCCCATAATGTGGTCAGTGTATGACCCTGTGTCTGTATGTATCCTGACATCCCATAATGTGGTCAGTGTCTGTATGTATCCTGACATCCCATAATGTGGTCAGTGTCTGTATGTATCCTGACATCCCATAATATGATCAGTGTGTGACCTCACATGTCTGTATGTATCCTGACATCCCATAATATGATCAGTGTGTGACCCCACGTGTCTGTATGTATCCTGACATCCCATAATATGATCAGTGTGTGACCCCACGTGTCTGTATGTATCCTGACATCCCATAATGTGATCAGTGTGTGACCCCACGTGTCTGTATGTATCCTGACATCCCATAATGTGATCAGTGTGACCCCACGTGTCTGTATGTATCCTGACATCCCATAATGTGATCAGTGTGTGACCCCACGTGTCTGTATGTATCCTGACATCCCATAATGTGATCAGTGTGACCCCACCTGTCTGTATGTATCCTGACATCCCATAATGTGATCAGTGTGACCCCACCTGTCTGTATGTATCCTGACATCCCATAATGTGATCAGTGTGACCCCACCTGTCTGTATGTATCCTGACATCCCATAATGTGATCAGTGTGTGACCCCCACGTGTCTGTATGTATCCTGACATCCCATAATGTGATCAGTGTGTGACCCCACGTGTCTGTATGTATCCTGACATCCCATAATGTGATCAGTGTGTGATCCCACGTGTCTGTATGTATCCTGACATCCCATAATGTGGTCAGTGTCTGTATGCATCCTGACATCCCATAATGTGGTCAGTGTATGACCCTGTGTCTGTATGTATCCTGACATCCCATAATGTGGTCAGTGTCTGTATGTATCCTGACATCCCATAATGTGGTCAGTGTCTGTATGTATCCTGACATCCCATAATGTGGTCAGTGTCTGTGTGTATCCACTAGCTCAGAGATAACTGGACACTGGTGATAATGGTGGATACATTGTATAAGGGGCGGAGATTCTGTGATTCTTCCTGTGTTCTCAGCAGAGAAGCCTTAGAGGGATCTTCCATCTCACAGATCCTGTCCCAATATGTAGTAGGTGTAATAATAACACACATCTCCAATTACAAATGTAGGATAGTTTTTTAATTCATACGTGCAGGCATTGCTAGAACTTAGGTATCCATGGTTACATCCACTGATGAAGTGAAAGCTAGTTACTAATGGTCGTAACCATGGATACCTAAGTTCTTGCAATGCCTGCACATGAGGAAAGAGATGTTCTTTGACTTGATAAGTTATCGCTCAGAGTGATTGTATGATTCTGAGTTACCAGATTAATTAGATTTCCCTGTTATTACAGAGCGCCCTCTGCTGGATTCTTATCACCCCCCGGCCCACCAGGATCACGTGGACCCCTGTAGATCACTTACCTTCACTATGTAGATGGTTCCAGCCACAACTTGACTTATGTATGACAAAGCTTTAAACTTTCCGGCATTTATCCCGGATTCTTTTACAAACTGAGCTTTTACCTGACGACGACAAAAGAAGAAAAGAATAAAAGGTTGTATGTGAGCACACGACGCCCGACACAAGGACTGGATGTCTACACTGCAGAAGGAGAGAAGATGATGAGTACGGAGGATCGGGTGGGACTGGATGTCTACACTGGAGGACTGAAGATGAGGACTACGGAGGAGCGGATGGGACTGGATGTCTACACTGCAGAAGGACTGAAGATGAGGAGTACGGAGGAGCGGATGGGACTGGATGTCTACACTGCAGAAGGACTGAAGATGAGGAGTACGGAGGAGCGGATGGGACTGGATGTCTACACTGGCGGACTGAAGATGAGGACTACGGAGGAGCGGATGGGACTGGATGTCTACACTGGCGGACTGAAGATGAGGACTACGGAGGAGCGGATGGGACTGGATGTCTACACTGCAGAAGGACTGAAGATGAGGAGTACGGAGGAGCGGATGGGACTGGATGTCTACACTGGAGGACTGAAGATGAGGAGTACAGAGGAGCGGATGGGACTGGATGTCTACACTGCAGAAGGACTGAAGATGAGGAGTACGGAGGAGCGGGTGGGAATGGATGTCTACACTGCAGAAGGACTGAAGATGAGGAGTACGGAGGAGCGGATGGGACTGGATGTCTACACTGCAGAAGGACTGAAGATGAGGAGTACGGAGGAGCGGATGGGACTGGACGTCTACACTGCAGAAGGACTGAAGATGAGGAGTACGGAGGAGCGGGTGGGACTGGATGTCTACACTGCAGAAGGACTGAAGATGAGGAGTACGGAGGAGCAGATGGGACTGGATGTCTACACTGCAGAAGGACTGAAGATGAGGAGTACGGAGGAGCTGGTGGGACTGGATGTCTACACTGCAGAAGGACTGAAGATGAGGAGTACGGAGGAGCGGATGGGACTGGATGTCTACACTGCAGAAGGACTGAAGATGAGGAGTACGGAGGAGCGGGTGGGACTGGATGTCTACACTGCAGAAGGACTGAAGATGAGGAGTACGGAGGAGCGGATGGGACTGGATGTCTACACTGCAGAAGGACTGAAGATGAGGAGTACGGAGGAGCGGGTGGGACTGGATGTCTACACTGCAGAAGGACTGAAGATGAGGAGTACGGAGGAGCGGGTGGGACTGGATGTCTACACTGCAGAAGGACTGAAGATGAGGAGTACGGAGGAGCGGATGGGACTGGATGTCTACACTGCAGAAGGACTGAAGATGAGGAGTACGGAGGAGCGGGTGGGACTGGATGTCTACACTGCAGAAGGACTGAAGATGAGGAGTATGGAGGAGCGGGTGGGACTGGATGTCTACACTGCAGAAGGACTGAAGATGAGGAGTACGGAGGAGCGGATGGGACTGGATGTCTACACTGCAGAAGGACTGAAGATGAGGAGTATGGAGGAGTGGAGTGGATGGGACTGGATGTCTACACTGCAGAAGGACTGAAGATGAGGAGTATGGAGGAGCGGGTGGGACTGGATGTCTACACTGCAGAAGGACTGAAGATGAGGAGTACGGAGGAGCGGATGGGACTGGATGTCTACACTGCAGAAGGACTGAAGATGAGGAGTACGGAGGAGCGGATGGGAATGGATGAACGGACAAGGTGTCGCCCGGACCCTTCCCAAGAAGACCCCGCAATAATGACGAGCTGAGCCAGGGGTCTTGTGGGCACATTTCGGCCACTTGCATTCAGCCACACCTGCTACCTCACGTTAAGGCTGAGCTGCACTCATGGCTCCAGAACCAGAACCCTCCACATCAACATCTGCTGAGGGAGAAGATGTGGAGCCGAGAGTCCAGACAGCTCTGTAGGGAGAGGACACCACAAGAAGAAGACATCATTTTCCCATTCTTACTGCTGCGAGAACAGTGCAGACAACTTTATCAGTCTCCTATCCAGAGACATCACAAGTTGTGCAGGATCCAACCTGTTGACTGTCTCCGTTCAAGGAGCTTCTAGCCCAAATTTAGAAGAAGCTGATAATACGCCATGATGTTACTCACCTTGTCAGAGGCAGCTTGTACATGAGCATCAGCCGGCTCCTCTGGGCCAAATCCACCAGGTAACCCTGCCATCCTGAGTGCGAGCTCTGCGGACCGAGGACGTGCAGACACCTGCTTATATATCCATGGAGCGAACCACTCAGTGATGGGGGTATCTGACGTCGCGGAGAACATACTCCTCCACATTAATCTATGAAGCCGCCCCCTCAGCACAGTGGTTGGAGCCGGTTAGACCTGTCAGGGGTGGCTGACGGGAAAGGTAGGGAAGCTGGAGGGAAGAGACATCCACAATATTCATGAGCTGTAAATGCATCTTTATAATTATTAGTAATCTCTCATTATCAGGGCGGCCAGTGATGAAATCTCTAGAGACGCGACATTCAATCTGGGCCAATGAGAATGCATGGAAATATGGAGGAAACAACTTGGAAAGTTACATTGTATGGAAAGAAATGTTATTTTTTTCAGCTCCGTTGTCCTTGGTGTCCATTGCTCCCATTATATAACATCCGGCCCCATTTCCCCAGTGTATAATATCCACCTGACTACATTGTGCCCGCTGTGCAGTTGGTGGAGGAGGGGTAATGCTCTGGGTCCAGCGATGGGAGAACTTCATCTTCAGGACAAGACATTGTGGACAATCGTAGCTTAGCTCCAGCTTTGTCCTGGCGTATCATGTTCCCCATGACCGTGCCCAGTGCATAAGGTCCATACAGACATGTTGGGGAGTTTGGTGAACATGTCCAGCCGCACAAGAGTCCGGACCCCAACCCATCCAACACCACAGGGATGGAAGAGACTAGAGACAGTGATGTGTATAGAAATGGTGAATTTATCAATTACACATTATGCCAAATTTGGGTTTACGACATTTTCTTTTCAAATCCAATGACTGATTCTTCTGCCGTCTTATGCACTGATTCATTCTTGCACCTTTTCCTTTTCTTCCAAGCTTCTCTTGATACCTCTTCTCTTATAGAAGGCCTGCAGACCTTCTCTGTGCAGCATCTAGCAGTAGTCACCCATCAAGTTCACGTTCCATCTGTTCCATGCACACATCGTGAACACCTCAAGAACCCCTAAAGACCGAGACTCGTACCGTAGAAGTTCAAAATAAGTTTAAGCTACTAAAATCATCTGTGGCATCAACTGAAGGATATTCCCGTCCTTTTACAACTTGTGATATTGAAATTGCCCTTGTTGATACTAAAAGTAGCAAAGCTCCTGGATTTGATGGGCTTCATCCCGAATTTCTCAAAAATTGTGGACCTTTTGCGAAAAAATGGCTGGCAAAGTTCTCAGATATCATGGAGAATGCTCAAGTCCTCAGTAAATTAAAAGACGCCAAGATCATTGCATTGTTAAAACCTGGGAAGCCTGAAGATAATCCATCAAGATATAGACCCATTGCTTTATTGAGCTGCCTTTACAAGCTGTTAGAACGCTTAATCTATAACAAGATCAACTTAAAGATTTTCGACTCAATACCTGTAGAGCAAGACGGCTTTAGACCTGCTCGAAACTGCAGTCACTAAGTCTTAAGGCCCCTTCACATTAAGCGACGCTGCAGCGATACCGACAACGATCCGGATCGCTGCAGCGTCGCTGTTTGGTCGCTGGAGAGCTGTCACACAGACCGCTCTCCAGCGACCAACGATGCCGGTAACCAGGGTAAACATCGGGTAACTAAGCGCAGGGCCGAGCTTAGTAACCCGATGTTTACCCTGGTTACCATCCTAAAAGTAAAAAAAACAAACACTACATACTTACCTACCGCTGTCTGTCCCCGGCGCTGTGCTCTGCACTCCTCCTGTACTGGCTGTGAGCGTCCGTCAGCTGGAAAGCAGAGCGGTGACGTCACCGCTCTGCTTTCCGGCTGACCGATGCTCACAGCCAGTACAGGAGGAGTGCAGAGCACAGCGCCGGGGACAGACAGCGTTAGGTAAGTATGAAGTGTTTGTTTTTTTTACTTTTAGGATGGTAACCAGGGTAAACATCGGGTTACTAAGCGCGGCCCTGCGCTTAGTTACCCGATGTTTACCCTGATTACCAGTGAAGACATCGCTGGATCGGTGTCACACACGCCGATCCAGCGATGTCCACGGGAGATCCAGCGACGAAATAAAGTTCTGGACTTTGTTCAGCGACCAACGATCTCCCAGCAGGGGCCTGATCGTTGGTCGCTGTCACACATAACGATTTAATTAACGATATCGTTGCTACGTCACAAAAAGCAACGATATCGTTAACAATATCGTTATGTGTGAAGGTAGTCTTAGCCTTGAATACTTTAATTGAAGCTGAATTTCAAAAGAACAAGAAGGTTTCAGTGGCGATCATCGATCTTTCTGCCGTATATGACACTGTGCGGAGGGAAGGACCAGTTGTAAGAAAACCTTAAACAATTGTTTGGCCCAGGGATCAGTGCTGGCACCTCTCCTGTTTGCTTTGTACCTAGCTGACATTTCAGACACAATATCACCGAAATTTTGATATGCCGATGACTGGGCACTTGCCACAGTGAGCAAAACAATGGAGGAAGCAAAGGAGGTTCTAACAGAAGATCTTAGTGTAATGGGACTTCAATGACATAGTCCTGAGTGTGATTTTCATGCAGCCTTAAATATCCTTTTTCACTGTGGTTTCATATTTTTGAGTTGGAGATCCCTGGGAGTTGTCTCTAATTTTGAATGTAGAAGATCGATGGCTTATGATTGCCAAGTTTTTTGGGTGCATATTCTCTATCATCTACAACCCAAGAGATTGTTAGGGACACCAGGGAGAGCCGCCGAGGAGCGGGGGCGCCACATTGCGTTCAAGAGGGTGTCAACCTCCGCTGACAGGCAGGGACTTTGAAGCGCCCCCAGACGCAGGGCCGCGTGTTACTCGGCACCGGTCCTCTGCTGGCTCAGTTCTGGGGATGTCACGGTGGCAAAACCCTACAAACAACCACGCAGAGGGCGCAAAAAGACCCTCCGCACCGACTAACGGTACGGAGGTACCCCCTCTGCGTCCCAGAGCTTCCAGCAAGCAAGAAAAACCAATATCGCAAGCTGGACAGAAAATATAGCAAACAAAAGTAACACCAGCAAAACTTAGCTTATGCAGGATAGACAGGCCACAGGAACGATCCAGGAAAGAGTAAGACCAATACTGGAACATTGACTGGAGGCCAGGAGCAAAGCACTAGGTGGAGTTAAATAGAGCAGCACCTAACGACTTAACCTCGTCACCTGAGGAAGGAAACTCAGAAGCCGCAGTACCACTCACATCCACCAAAGGAAGCTCATAGACAGAACCAGCCGAAGTACCACTCATGACCACAGGAGGGAGCTTGACCACAGAATTCACAACAGTACCCCCCCCCCTTGAGGAGGGGTCACCGAACCCTCACCAGAGCCCCCAGGCCGACCAGGATGAGCCATATGAAAGGCACGAACCAGATCGGCAGCATGGACATCAGAGGCAAAGACCCAGGAATTATCTTCCTGACCATAACCTTTCCACTTAACCAGATACTGGAGTTTCCGTCTCGAAACACGAGAATCCAAAATCTTCTCCACTATATACTCCAACTCCCCCTCAACCAAAACCGGGGCAGGAGGATCAACGGATGGAACCATAGGTGCCACGTATCTCCGCAACAATGACCTATGGAATACGTTATGGATGGAAAAAGAAGCTGGAAGGGTCAAACGAAAAGACACAGGATTAAGAACCTCAGAAATCCTATACGGACCAATGAAACGAGGCTTAAACTTAGGAGAGGAAACTTTCATAGGAATATAACGAGATGACAACCAAACCAAATCCCCAACACGAAGTCGGGGACCCACACAGCGCCTGCGGTTAGCGAAACGTTGAGCCTTCTCCTGGGACAAAGTCAAATTGTCCACTACATGAGTCCAAATCTGCTGCAACCTGTCCACCACAGTATCCACACCAGGACAGTCCGAAGACTCAACCTGCCCTGAAGAGAAACGAGGATGGAACCCAGAATTGCAGAAAAACGGCGAAACCAAAGTAGCCGAGCTGGCCCGATTATTAAGGGCGAACTCAGCCAAAGGCAAAAAGG
This sequence comes from Ranitomeya imitator, assembly GCF_032444005.1. Lineage (NCBI taxonomy): Eukaryota > Metazoa > Chordata > Amphibia > Anura > Dendrobatidae > Ranitomeya > Ranitomeya imitator. Next base: position 14,301,107 of record NC_091284.1, on the reverse strand, counting down.
ACACCCAATCATCCTGATCAGCAGAAACAAAACATCTCAGATATGTTTCCAAGGTCTGATTGGTTCGTTCAGTCTGGCCATTTGTCTGAGGATGGAAAGCCGAGGAAAAAGACAAATCAATGCCCATCCTAGCACAAAAGGCTCGCCAAAACCTCGAAACAAACTGGGAACCTCTGTCAGAAACGATGTTCTCTGGAAAGCCATGTAAACGAACCACATGCTGGAAGAACAAAGGCACCAAATCAGAGGAGGAAGGCAATTTAGACAAGGGTACCAAATGGATCATCTTAGAGAAGCGATCACAAACCACCCAAATGACCGACATTTTTTGAGAGACGGGGAGATCTGAAATAAAATCCATAGAGATATGTGTCCAAGGCCTCTTCAGGACCGGCAAGGGCAAAAGCAACCCACTGGCACGAGAACAACAGGGCTTAGCCCGAGCACAAATCCCACAGGACTGCACAAAAGAACGCACATCCCGTGACAGAGACGGCCACCAAAAGGATCTAGCCACTAACTCTCTGGTACCAAAGATTCCAGGATGACCAGCCAACACCGAACCATGAACCTCAGAGATAACTCTAGTCGTCCACCTATCAGGGACAAACAGTTTCTCCGCTGGGCAACGGTCAGGTCTATTAGCCTGAAATTTTTGCAGCACCCGCCGCAAATCAGGGGAGATGGCAGACAAAATTACCCCCTCTTTGAGAATACCCGCCGGCTCAGGCAAACCCGGAGAGTCGGGCACAAAACTCCTAGACAGGGCATCCGCCTTCACATTTTTAGAGCCCGGAAGGTACGAAACCACAAAGTCAAAACGGGAGAAAAACAGAGACCAACGAGCCTGTCTAGGATTCAACCGTTTGGCAGACTCGAGATAAGTCAAGTTCTTGTGATCAGTCAAGACCACCACGCGATGCTTAGCTACTTCAAGCCAATGACGCCACTCCTCGAATGCCCACTTCATGGCCAGCAACTCTCGATTGCCAACATCATAATTTCACTCAGCAGGCGAAAACTTCCTGGAAAAGAAGGCGTATGGTTTCATCACCGAGCAATCAGAACTTCTTTGCGACAAAACAGCCCCTGCTCCAATTTCAGAAGCATCAACCTCGACCTGGAACGGGAGCGAAACATCTGGTTGGCACAACACAGGGGCAGAAGAAAAACGACGCTTTAACTCTTGAAAAGCTTCCACAGCAGCAGAAGACCAATTGACCACATCAGCACCCTTCTTGGTCAAATCAGTCAACGGTTTAGCAATACTAGAAAAATTACTGATGAAGCGACGATAAAAATTAGCAAAGCCCAGGAACTTTTGCAGACTCTTCAGAGATGTCGGCTGAGTCCAATCATAAATGGCCTGAACTTTTACAGGGTCCATCTCGATAGTAGAAGGGGAAAAAATGAACTCCAAAAATGAAACCTTCTGAACACCAAAGAGACACTTTGACCCCTTCACAAACAAAGAATTTGCACGCAGGACCTGGAACACCATTCTGACCTGCTTCACATGAGACTCCCAATCATCCGAGAAGACCAAAATATCATCCAAGTATACAATCAGGAATTTATCCAGGTACTCTCGGAAGATGTCATGCATAAAGGACTGAAATACTGATTGAGCATTGGAAAGCCCGAATGGCATAACCAGGTACTCAAAATGGCCCTCGGGTGTATTAAATGCAGTTTTCCATTCATCGACCCGTTTAATACGCACAAGATTATACGCACCACGAAGATCTATCTTGGTGAACCAACTAGCCCCCTTAATCCGAGCAAACAAATCAGACAGCAGCGGCAAGGGGTACTGAAATTTGACCGTGATTTTATTTAGAAGGCGGTAATCAATACAAGGTCTCAGCGAACCATCCTTCTTGGCCACAAAAAAGAACCCTGCTCCCAATGGCGATGATGACGGGCAAATATGACCCTTCTCCAAGGATTCTTTTACGTAACTCCGCATAGCGGCGTGCTCAGGCACAGATAAATTAAACAGTCGACCTTTAGGAAACTTACTACCAGGAATCAAATCGATAGCACAATCACAATCCCTATGCGGAGGTAGGGCATTGGACTTGGGCTCATCAAATACATCCCGGTAATCTGACAAGAACTCTGGGACCTCAGAAGGGGTGGATGACGAAATAGACAGAAATGGGACATCACCATGTACCCCCTGACAACCCCAGCTGGACACAGACATTGATTTCCAATCCAATACTGGGTTATGGACTTGTAGCCATGGCAACCCCAACACGACCACATCATCCAGATTATGCAACACCAGAAAGCGAATATCCTCCTGATGTGCAGGAGCCATGCACATGGTCAGCTGGGTCCAGTACTGAGGCTTATTCTTGGCCAAAGGCGTAGCATCAATTCCTCTCAATGGGATAGGACACTGCAAGGGCTCCAAGAAAAACCCACAACGCCTAGCATACTCCAAGTCCATCAAATTCAGGGCAGCGCCTGAATCCACAAATGCCATGACAGAATAAGATGACAAAGAGCAGATCAAAGTAACGGACAAAAGAAATTTCGACTGTACCGTACCAATGGTGGCAGACCTAGCGAACCGCTCAGTGCATTTAGGACAATCAGAGATAGCTTGAGTGGAATCACAGTAGAAACACAGCCCATTCTGACGTCTGTGTTCTTGCCGTTCAGCTCTGGTCAAAGTCCTATCGCACTGCAGAAGCTCAGGTTTATACTCAGATAATACCGCCAAATGGTGCACAGTTTTACGCTCACGCAAGCGTCGACCGATCTGAATGGCCAAAGACATAGACTCATTCAAACCAGCAGGCATAGGAAATCCCACCATGACATCTTTAAGGGCTTCAGAGAGACCCTTTCTGAAAATTGCTGCCAGTGCACATTCATTCCACTGAGTGAGCACAGACCACTTCCTAAACTTCTGACAATATACCTCTACCTCATCCTGACCCTGACACAGAGCCAGCAAATTTTTCTCTGCCTGATCCATTGAATTAGGTTCATCATAGAGCAAACCGAGCGCCAGAAAAAACGCATCAATATTACATAATGCAGGATCTCCTGACGCAAGGGAAAATGCCCAGTCCTGAGAGTCGCCACGTAATAAAGAAATAATGATCTTAACTTGTTGAACTGGGTCACCAGAGGAGCGGGGTTTCAAAGCCAGAAATAGTTTACAATTATTTTTAAAACTCAGAAACTTAGCTCTATCTCCAGAAAACAAATCAGGAATAGGAATTCTTGGTTCTAACATAGAATTCTGAACCACAAAGTCTTGAATATTTTGTACTCTTGCAGTGAGATTATCCATACATGAAGACAGACCTTTAATGTCCATCACTACACCTGTGTCCTGAACCACCCAAATGTCTAGGGGAAAAGAAAGACAAAACACAGTGCAAAGAAAAAAAAATGGTCTCAGAACTTCTCTTTTCCCTCTATTGAGAAGCATTAGTACTTTGGGCCTCCAGTACTGTTATGAACTGGTGATTCAGAACCACAATGGACCTAGTGGTTAAGAGCACACAATGTGACCTGACAGTTACCAAAAACATAGGACGAGCTCTGAGACGTGGGAACTCTGCTGACCGCAATCCCTAATCCTATCATACCACACTAGAGGTAGCCGTGGAGCGCTCCTGACCAGTCCTAGGCGCCTCGGGCACAGCCTGAGAAACTAGCTAGCCCTGAAGAGAGGAAAATAAGCCTACCTTGCCTCAGAGAAATTCCCCAAAGGAAAAGGCAGCCCCCCACATATAATGACTGTGAGTTGAGATGAAAATACAAACACAGAGATTAAATAGATTTTAGCAAAGTGAGGCCCGACTGACTGAACAGACCGAAGATAGGAAAGATAGCTTTGCGGTCAACACAAAACCCTACAAACAACCACGCAGAGGGTGCAAAAAGACCCTCCGCACCGACTAACGGTACGGAGGTACCCCCTCTGCGTCCCAGAGCTTCCAGCAAGCAAGAAAAACCAATATCGCAAGCTGGACAGAAAATATAGCAAACAAAAGTAACACCAGCAAAACTTAGCTTATGCAGGATAGACAGGCCACAGGAACGATCCAGGAAAGAGCAAGACCAATACTGGAACATTGACTGGAGGCCAGGAGCAAAGCACTAGGTGGAGTTAAATAGAGCAGCACCTAACGACTTAACCTCGTCACCTGAGGAAGGAAACTCAGAAGCCGCAGTACCACTCACATCCACCAAAGGAAGCTCATAGACAGAACCAGCCGAAGTACCACTCATGACCACAGGAGGGAGCTTGACCACAGAATTCACAACAGATCCCTATGAGTTAACCCTAAACGGGTTTAGGCAAAAGAGCAGGAAACAGTTAACTATTTACATTTGTCGGGGTTTCGAGGTTTAGTCTTGTGAAGGTAGGTTGCAAGGCATCAGTTGGTAGCGAACACTTCCTGGGCTAGGGAGATCTGTGTTTGACTTCTCATCCGATGCGGTATCAATGTCACTAATCGGTTTTTCAGGTATAATCTGGGTTCAAATGTCACTTATGGTAGTAGGTTCAGTAGCGGCAATAATGCCCACTGTGGTAGTAGTATTAGGATTTGTCAGTTCAGAGTTAGTCTTAGTCATGGCAGCAGGTGGCGCTGCTACGGGGCCTACCAGTAGGTCTTCTGTCACTGGGGCAGGGTCGTTCTTCATACCTGCTTCAGATGCGGTCCCTCCGGGGGCCGGCCTGCTCCGTCTCCGCTGGGATCTGGAACGCTGACTTCGGGGCCTTGCGCTGCGACGTTGTCATCTCTGTTTGCAATATCTCGCTTTCCGGCAGGGCCTTGCTTTCTGGCTTCGGAGCGCTGGAACTTCTTTCTTGCTCCGGACCAGACGAGGCTGCCGACAGACGTCGGGTGAGGCCCCCGATGACGGTTTCCTTCCACCCGGCCTCAGTGCTCAGCTGCGTTCGCCGGAGTTGATCGCTGAGCTCATCCACTCCGGCCTACAGGAAGTCAGGGCCCACAGGTGACGCTCGGCCGCGGTATCTCTCTGGGTAGCTGGGGGAGTCCTCTGCTCCGACCCCACGCTCCGATCCCGGTTGGCTGGCCATGGCGTCTCCCACGTGGCTCACTTCTTCCTCCTTGTCCTTTTCCCGCTCTCTCCTTCGTGGGCGGTTCCATTTTCTTTGTCTCTGCCCTCCATTAAGAATCAGGAGGCAGATCTCAGCCGCTGACGGATACGTCCTCAAGGTACAGAAATATTTAGACTGGGCGGTCATTGTCGTTCGCGCTCTGCAGCTTGTTCACGCCCACTTCCACGCCCTTCTTCTTCTCCTGCGCTCCTCGTGGCACTGTAATGGCGGCGGTTTTGGCGGTAATCTTGCGGCAATCAGCAATACACAGTCCTTGCAATAAATCATGGTTCAAGCACAATTCAATCACAGTTCCAAGGCACACATGACCTGATTCTTCAGGCTTAAGTACAATCCTGTTCGTGATGCCAAGTTGAAGCGCCCCGAGATGCAGGGCCGTGGGTTACTCGGCACCGGTCCTCTACTGGCTCAGTTCTGGGGATGTCACGGTGGCTGGACCCGGTCCGTGACCCTGGTAAGGGGCGTCCAATGAAAGGTGAAAGGAGTCTGTCAAGGTTTCGTGACGCCACCTGTGGTGTTCGGTCAGTGTGACCGATGCTGCTTGGGGTCCACTGGGGTGATGTGATGGCAGCTAGATGGTATACCTTCCGACAGGTGAAGTATGTCCCCAGGGCTTCCCGGTAAGGTGAATGGTGATGGTGTGAGGTGCAGGCAATAACGAGGACACAGGGTTGCAGTCTCTTTACCTCTTTACTGAAGACTTCAGGATCCGCAATCCAGAGCACAGTTAACAGGGCTGTCTGAGACCGGCCGGTCCGAAGGCAGATCCAGAGTTCCCTTTGCAGGTGGAAATCGTTGCCTACCAATAGCGCCTGTGTGTTGTAGTGCTACCCTGCTGAGCATTCGGAATAGTCCTCACAACTTCTATTCTCGTTCGTTCTAAATCATTCCAGTTCTTTCTAGTTCTCCGTCCCCCAGGTATGTTATGGCTAGGAAGCACCCGTTTGACGGGTAGGCTCGGAGCTCTTCCGGGACCCTAGAGATGCCCCTCTCCACGCATTGCCCCCTATGTCTGCGTAGGTGATGTAAGGTAGACAGCCAACCTATATGTAACGGGGTCTACTGTGCTGGAGTACCTCTTTCAGCACCCCCCGTGTTTCAGGAGGTCCATTCTGCTTTTGCTAGATTCTGAATGAAGGACGCTGGCAGGAATTTCTTGATTACATGAGAGCATATAAAAGCTGACTGCTTCTCCACGTATTTCCAGTCTAAGAACACCCTTTATTTACAGCACACAGAATATATAACACAGATACACAGGGCAGGCCAATAGGAAAACAGCAGGCCAGACATACATTACAATAGCCGCAGGGGGCCGGAGCCTGCTGATATTTACTGTGGGAATTACAAAGGTGGGGGAGGTCAGAAAGAGAATATCTTGTCCAGGGGCGCAGCCTGTGGACTGATGCATTTCACATGGAAACTATTATACATACAGGCTCGGACTGGCCCACCGGGGAACCGGAGGATCCTCCGGTGGGCCCTGGCACTGACACCTACTGGCAGGGCCCCCACTGCTCCAGGGCCCCCACTGCTCCAGCCTCCAGGGCCCCCCCGCCTTGAATACTCACCCTGCTCCAGCGATGGTCTTGGCGTCTGCACTGCAGCTCGTCCTGAACGAGCGGTCACGTGACACCGCTCATTAAGATCATGAATATGTGCATATTCATGATCTTAATGAACGGTGTCACATGACCGCCCAAGCAGGAAGAAGGTGCTGCGCCGGCGCCGCCGCCTGGAGTCGGGACAGAGCGCAAGGGATGTCGGCACGGCCGTGCAGTGGGACAGGTGAGTATGAGGGATGGAGGGACGGGGGGATGAAGGAGGACATAAGCCGGCGCGCCGAGCAGGAGCGGGTGCTGGTGCAGAGAGATAAGCCGCCATGCAGGGGGGAATATAAGCCATGCAGTGGGGAATATAAGCCATGCAGGGGGGAATATGAGCCATGCAGGGGGGAATATGAGCCATGCAGGGGGGAATATGAGCCATACAGGGGGGAATATAAGCCATGCAGGGGGGAATATAAGCCATGCATACAGGGGGAATATAAGCCATGCATACAGGGGGGAATATAAGCCATGCATACAGGGGGGAATATAAGCCATGCATACAGGGGGGAATATAAGCCATGCATACAGGGGGGAATATAAGCCATACAGGGGGGAATATAAGCCATACAGGGGGGAATATAAGCCATGCATACAGGGGGGAATATAAGCCATACAGGGGGGAATATAAGCCATGCAGGGGGGAATATAAGCCATGCATACAGGGGGCAATATAAACCATACAGGGGGGAATATAAGCCATGCATACAGGGGGGAATATAAGCCATGCAGGGGGGAATATAAGCCATGCATACAGGGGGGAATATAAGCCATGCAGGGGGGAATATAAGCCATGCATACAGGGGGGATATAAGCCATGCAGGAGGGAATATAAGCCATGCATACAGGGGGGAATATAAGCCATGCAGGGGGGAATATAAGCCATGCATACAGGGGGGATATAAGCCATACATACAGGGTGGAATATAAGCCATGCATACAGGGGGGAATATAAGCCATGCATACAGGGGGCAATATAAACCATACAGGGGGGAATATAAGCCATGCATACAGGGGGGAATATAAGCCATGCAGGGGGGAATATAAGCCATGCATACAGGGGGGAATATAAGCCATGCAGGAGGGAATATAAGCCATGCATACAGGGGGGAATATAAGCCATGCAGGGGGGAATATAAGCCATGCATACAGGGGGGATATAAGCCATACATACAGGGGGGAATATAAGCCATGCATACAGGGGGGAATATAAGCCATGCATACAGGGGGGAATATAAGCCATGCAGGAGGGAATATAAGGCATGCAGGGGGGAATATAAGGCATGCATACAGGGAGGAATATGAGCCATGCAGGGGGGAATATAAACCATGCATACAGGGGGGGGGGGGGGGGTAATATGAGCTATGTATATGGGATAGGAGGGAGATGAGCCATGCATACAGGAGGGGGGTCATTATACAGTATGGAGCATCATGTGTGGCCGTTATACAGTATGGAGCATCATGTGTGGCCAATGGACATAATACAGTATGGAGCATCATATGTGGCCGTTATACAGTATTGAGCATTATGTGGGATCATTATACAGTATGGAGAACTGTGTGGCCGTTATACACTATGGAGCACTATGTGTGGGTGGCCATTATACAGTATGGAGCACTGTCTGGCCATTATACAGTATGGAGCATCATGTGTGGCCATTATACAGTATGAAGAACTGTGTGAGGCCATTATACAGTATTGAGCATCATGTGTGGCCATTATACAGTATGGAGCACTGTGTGGCCATTATACAGTATGCAGCATCATGTGTGGCCATTATACAGTATGGAGCATAATGTCTGGTGGACATTATACAGTATTGAGCATCATGTGTGGCCGTTATACAGTATTGAGCATCATGTGTGGCCATTATACAGTATGGAGCATCATGTGTGGCCGTTATACAGTATTGAGCATCATGTGTGGCCATTATACAGTATGGAGCATCATGTGTGGCCGTTATACAGTATTGAGCATCATGTGTGGCCATTATACAGTATGGAGCATCATGTGTGGCCGTTATACAGTATTGAGCATCATGTGCGGTCATTATACAGTATGGAGCACTGTGTGGCCATATTTTTGTTTGCTTATAATTATTGTATATAAAACAGTGTGATCAGCAATGCTAAATGGCTGCGGTTGGGACGTGGATATGGGTGTGACTAGTTGTGAAATGGGTCTGGTCAGAGGCGTGGCCTAAAATTTGCCGCGGCGCACTACGCGCGCCGCAAACTTAATACCTCCTTCCCTTCTTCAAAAGTTGGGAGGTATGGTACCACATTTGCCAGATCACGGCAAGTGCCGCAAATCCCATAGGGAATGAATGAGGCCGAATGCAGTGTTGCCGTAAGTGATCCGTTACGTGGCAGATGCAGAAAAACTGCCGGATCTGCTGCAAAAGGCGACTTTCACATCAGTGATTCTTGCCAAAGTCACTGCGGATAGTGTCATACTCACCAAAGGGGGAGGCCGCACTAAAAGTGCCTAGGGCAGCATAAAATCTAAATACGGCCCTGGGGGGCTACATTATATTCTGTGGGGGGACTGCATTATACTCAAGGTGCTACATTATATTATGGGGGGCTACATCATACTATATGAGGGGTTACAGTATACTCTATGGGGGGCTGCATTATATTCTGTGGTGGGGCTGCATTATTCTCTCAGGGGACTACATAATATTATGGGGGCTACATCATACTATATGAGGGGGCTACAGTATACTCTATGGGGGGCTGCATTATATTCTGTGGTGGAACTGCATTCTCTCGGGACTACATTATATTCTGTGGTGGATGGCATTATACTATATGGGGGGGCTGCGTCATACCTGAGAGGGTTGCATTATATTTTGTGGGGTGCTGCATTATATTCTATGAGAGGGGACTGCATTATATTTTATGAGGGGGCTACATTATATTCTGTGAGGGGGCTACCCCAACCCTTGCTACATTATTAAGACGTGAACTACCTTATATTATACCCTGATATTAGCGCTTTTTACCGCACAATTGGTGGTCTTGTATCTATTTCTATGTAGCTACATAGTGGGCCCCAAGAATGATTTTCTCTGGTAGGCCCAAGGTGCTCCAGTCCTACGCTGCTACATATACTGCATAACATTCTTGGTGCTGGGGGGTTCTGTAACACTATAATTAACTGTCCTGCAGAGTTTGAAGTAAGGCATAGAGTCAGTTACTTCCTCGGTGTTACGGCAACCAGCTACGCACCTCAGTAGGATGTTGCCATTCTCGGGGCACGACTCCTACTGGCTCTCCTTTGTGCTTGATCTCATTTCTCACTGTTCCACAATATCCTTCCCTTCATGTCTCTTTCTTAGGATACCGCTGCGGGGTGTGCAGGCGCGGTTCCGTAACGTTCTGTTCTGTTCGCTAGGCACCTGCCAGGTTCCCACGCCTGACAAGGACCCCCCTGTGTCTTCTCCCTGCAACACCCCCTGCCACGGGATGTTGCCTGAATCCAACCCAGTCAGCTTCTGACTAACTTCCTATCCAGCCCCTAGTTTTACCAGTGTGAGGAGTGGCCCAATAAATAAAGCCTTTTTCTCCCCCTAGTGGCCGGAGTGTGAAGTGTAATGTGTGCTGGTGATACCTGGTCAGAAGAACTCCTTTAGTGCCATCAGACGTAGCATCACTCCCTTTAGTGGCAGAGCAACGTTACTGCAACAACCAGATCTCTGGGGCGCTGCAACTACTCTAGGGATCTGGTAAGTGAGATATCTCCGTATTTATGTTCCCAGAATATCAGACTGGTTTTTTATTCACTGTACTAGTTTTTGGTGGTTTTGGTTTTTTGTCCTACTCCCTTCTTTGGTTATAGTTTAGACAAGTTATTGTGTGTGTTGTATCTGTAAGTACTCGGGAAGAAATCCGAGAGTGGACCCTCTGGGTCGTGACTCTAGAGCCCCCGGGGTCGAGCGGACCAGATGGAATCACCCCCTATACAGGGAGCGTTAGGAGCAGGACCTCGGGGGAATGGAGACACGACAGCTAGAGCCAAAGGGGCGACCCAAGACAAAGAAGGAAACCACAGGGCTACAGGGATGGCAGGGAATAGTAGGAAAACAAGACTTAACTGAAAATGACTGGAACACGGAACGGCAGAACACAGCAGGAACACGGACTGGCAGGACTCAGCAGGAACACGGACTGGAAGGAGTCAGCAGGAACACGGACTGGCAGAACACAGCAGGAACACGGACTAGCAGGATACAGCAGGAACACGGACCGGTAGGACTCAGCAGGAACACGGACTGGCAGAACACAGCAGGAACACGGACTAGCAGGATACAGCAGGAACACGGACTGGCAGGATACAGCAGGAACACGGACAGGCAGGACACAGCAGGAACACGGACAGGCAAGACACAGCAGGAACACGGACACTAAGACAAAGTAAAGACTGGGCTGAGAGAAGACTCTGGAGCAGGGGAGCCTAGGGCATAGGGACACTGACGACAGGCAGTGCACCTACAAAGCAAAGGCGTCTTACCTAGGGAGACGCCGGGAAGAAATACCCAATGGGCGCCGCCATGTTGGGGCGGAGCCACCGGGTCGCGACCTCCCAGAAGGCTCTGCGATGGAGGAGACGCGACCGCGCATGCGCAGAGGGACCGGACGCCGTGAGCAGGAGAAGGAGGAAGCAGAGCGGCGCTGGACAGGATCGTGAGTGCGCCGAGGGATGGGAGAAGCCGGGTAAGTATGCGCAGCGGGCGTGACAGTACCCCCCTCCTTAGTCCCCCTCTTATTAAGACTAGAAAGGAATCTTTTCATGATAAGAGGAGCATTGATGTTCTCTTGGGGCTCCCAGGACCTCTCCTCAGGACCAAATCCCTCCCAATCAATCAAAAAATAGGTTTTACCCCTAACTACCCTTTTGGCAAGAATGTCTTTAACATTAAAGATTCCATCAGAAGTACAGAGCTGAGGAGAGGGAGAGGTAGCGGAGTGAAAACGATTAAAGACTGCAGGCTTGAGAAGAGACACATGGAAGGCATTGGGAATGCGTAAAGAGGCAGGCAACTTCAACTTATAAGAAACATCATTAATGCGACTCAAGATAGGAAAAGGACCAATATAGCGGGGACCCAGTTTGCAAGAGGGAATTTTAAGCTTGATATAGCGAGAGGAAAGCCAAACTTTATCACCCGGGGAATATGGCGGAGCATCCAAACGCCTTTTGTCAGCAAACTTTTTCATATTAAGGCTAGCTCTCTCAAGCGCCACTTTGGTCTCACTCCAAATCGTAGAGAATTCCCGGGACAAGAAATCCGCTGCCGGTACCCCCGAGGAAAGAGAAACAGGAAGAGGAATGTTCGGATGTTGACCATAGACTACAAAAAAGGGAGATTTGGAGGAAGACTCGCTGGGAAGATTGTTGTAAGAGAATTCAGCCCAGGGGAGAAGAGAGACCCAGTCATCTTGGTGTGCATTGGAGAAATGTCGCAGATATGTATTTAGGACTTGATTAACTCGCTCCACTTGTCCGTTGGACTGAGGGTGATAGGCGGAAGAAAAGTCCAGGTTAACCTTTAATAGACTGCAGAGAGCTCTCCAAAAACGTGAGGTAAATTGTACTCCACGGTCTGAGACGATATGATGTGGGAAACCATGAAGACGGAAGACTTGGTGTAGACAGATCTTTGCCAACTCAGGAGCGGAAGGCAGACCAGGCAATGCGATGAAGTGAGCCATCTTGGAGAACCGATCTACAACAACCAAGATGACAGAGCAATTCGAGGAACAAGGTAGATCAGTGATGAAGTCCATAGCTATATGACTCCAAGGGACGGAAGGCACAGGCAGAGGATGCAGGAGACCGGAAGGAAGCTGCCTAGGGACTTTATTTTTTGCACAAGAAGGACAAGAAGCGATGAATTTGGTAACGTCTTGTCGGAGAGATGGCCACCAATAATGCCGAGAGATAAGAGAAAGTGTCTTCTTGACTCCTACGTGACCTGCAATTTTGGAGGAGTGACCCCAACGCAAAACTCTCTCCTTGTCTTGGTTAGCCACAAGAGTCTTGCCAGGAGGAGTTGAAATCACTCTTAGAGGAGCAAGAGTGACGATCTTCGTAGGATCAATGATGTGAGCCGGAGAATCCTCTAGGTCCAGAGGCTGAAAGGATCTTGAAAGAGCATCAGCTTTGACATTCTTATTTCCGGGTCGGAAATGAAGTTCAAATTCAAATCGTCCGAAGAATAAAGACCATCTGGCCTGTCGTGGATTTAGTCTTTGGGCAGACTGGATATAGGCCAGATTCTTGTGGTCTGTGTAAATGGTGAATGGATGAAGAGCCCCCTCAAGGAGATAACGCCATTCCTCCAAGGCTAGCTTGATAGCCAAAAGTTCTTTATCTCCAATAGAGTAGTTACGCTCAGGAGCGGAAAAGGTTTTAGAAAAAAAACCACAGGTCACCAAACGTCCGGACGAGGATCTTTGCAAAAGTACAGCACCAGCTCCAATAGAGGATGCGTCGACCTCAAGGACAAACGGTCTATTGGCATCAGGACGATGAAGCACAGGGGCCGTAGCGAAGCTTTGTTTAAGAGACAGAAAGGACTCTTCAGCCTCAGGGGTCCAAAGACTGGAGTTGACTCCCTTGCGAACTAGAGCAGAGATAGGCTTGGTCATGGAAGAAAAATGAGGAATAAATTGTCTATAGTAGTTGGCAAAGCCAAGAAATCGTTGGATTGCTTTTGTTCCAAGAGGACGAGGCCAATTCAGGACAGCAGAAACCTTCTCTGGATCCATCTCTAAGCCAGACCTTGAGACAATATATCCCAGGAAGGGAAGAGAAGATTGTTCAAAGACGCACTTCTCAATCTTAGCGAACAGATGATTCTCTCTTAGCCTTTGCAGAACACGACGGACATCTCGCCTGTGAGTGGAGAGATCCGGAGAAAAGAGGAGAATGTCGTCAAGGTAAACCACAACCGAGGAGTAGAGAAGATCCCGAAATACGTCATTCACAAATTCCTGGAAAACCGCGGGGGCGTTGCAGAGACCAAACGGCATAACCAAGTACTCGTAGTGACCGTCACGAGTATTGAAGGCAGTCTTCCACTCATCGCCTGCACGAATACGAACCAGATTATATGCGCCACGTAGATCTAATTTGGTAAAAATTTGCACACCCCGAAGACGGTCGAAGAGTTCCGGAATGAGTGGTAGAGGATATTTGTTCTTCACCGTGATGTTGTTTAGGCCTCGATAATCAATGCAGGGACGAAGAGAACCGTCTTTCTTCTTCACGAAAAAGAACCCTGCTCCGGCCGGAGAAGAAGACTTGCGAATGAATCCTTTAGCAAGATTTTCTTGAATGTACTCAGACATAGCTTGAGTCTCGGCAGGAGAGAGAGGATAGATCCTGCCCCTGGGCGGGTTCGTTCCAGGCACGAGATCTATGGGACAATCATAGAGCCGGTGAGGCGGAAGACCCTCAGCCTCCTTCTTGTTGAAGACATCAGAATAAGCGCTGTAGACACAGGGTAAGGCAGGAAAAGAAGAGGAAGGAGAAGAATTAGAAGAAGATCCCACAGGACGCACCGGCAGCAGACAACGTTCCCGACAAAACTCACCCCAGCGCAAGATATTACCATTGCGCCAATCTAAAATGGGCTCGTGGTTCCGTAACCAAGGAAGACCTAAGAGTATAGGATGAGACAGACCCGCTAAAACATAAAATGCGATTCTCTCCTTGTGTAGAGCCCCAACCTGAAGTTCCACCTCAAGTGTTACTTGAGTAATGGTCTCCAGTAACGGTTTACCATCCACAGATGCAAGAATCACAGGAGCCTCTAAGGTTTTGACTGGAACGGAGAATTTCAAAACCTCCTCCAACCTAATAAAATTCCCTGCTGCGCCCGAATCCACATACGCATCCAGAGAAATGCCTTTGCCCGCAATATGCAAAAGAACGGACAAAGTAAGGGGTTGAGAGGGATCACACACACCTAGGGAGGCCTCTCTTACCTGACCTAGGCGGAGGAGTTTTCCGGACGCTCAGGGCAAGAGCGTAATAAATGAGCAGCACTCCCGCAGTAAAAGCATAACCCCTGAGTGCGCCTCTCTTTACGACGTTGTTCAGACATCTTAAGACGGTCCACTTGCATAGGTTCCGGTGCGGATGCCTGAGAGGAGGTTCTAGGCTGAGGACTGAGTGGCTTACGGGTGGCAGAAGAAGGACGAAGAGACCTCCGCTCACGGGCGCGTTCTTGGAACCGAAGGTCAATACGGGTAGCTAAGGAAATTAATTCCTCCAAAACAGTAGGGGTGTCCCGACCGGCTAACTCATCTTTTATGCGCCCAGAGAGACCCCGCCAAAAAGCACCCACCAACGCCTCATTGTTCCAACCTAAGTCAGAGGAGAGTGTGCGGAACTGAATAGCGTACTGGCCTACGGATAACGACCCCTGATGGAGAGAAAATAGAGCTTCAGTTGTAGAGGCCAGACGTCCAGGTTCGTCAAAGACAAGACGGAAAGTCTCCAAAAATTCAGACAACCGGGAGACTAGGGGATCGTCTCGCTCCCAGAGTGGATTAACCCATGCCAAGGCGTCACCCTCCAGATGGGAAATCAAAAACGCAATTTTGGACCGATCCGTCGGGTAATGCTGAGGCAGAAGCTCAAAGTGAAGACGGCATTGGTTTAGAAATCCTCGGCAGGATTTAGGATCCCCATTGTACCGAGGCGGTTTAGCCAAGCGGGGTGGAGGATGGGACGCAGGAGCAGACGTAGAAGCGGCTGTCTGGATGGAGAGCAGCCGATCGTCAATAGAAGACATATAACTAAGTATATGGGCCTGGGTGTCACGCTGCTGCGCTAACTCTTGCTGTAAGCCAACAAGTAGAGCGGCATTGCCAGGATCGGAGGACTGGAGCGTGGACAAACGGGAATCCATAGCTTTCATAAAAGACATCATGCGGGACTGATTCTCTCGCAAAAAGAGTAGCTCTTTCTGCGCAGCAGAGGCCCCAGCGGGGTCCATGGCCTTTGCTTACTGTAAGTACTCGGGAAGAAATCCGAGAGTGGACCCTCTGGGTCGTGACTCTAGAGCCCCCGGGGTCGAGCGGACCAGATGGAATCACCCCCTATACAGGAAGCGTTAGGAGCAGGACCTCGGGGGAATGGAGACACGACAGCTAGAGCCAAAGGGGCGACCCAAGACAAAGAAGGAAACCACAGGGCTACAGGGATGGCAGGGAATAGTAGGAAAACAAGACTTAACTGAAAATGACTGGAACACGGAACGGCAGAACACAGCAGGAACACGGACTGGCAGGACTCAGCAGGAACACGGACTGGAAGGAGTCAGCAGGAACACGGACTGGCAGAACACAGCAGGAACACGGACTAGCAGGATACAGCAGGAACACGGACTGGCAGGACTCAGCAGGAACACGGACCGGTAGGACTCAGCAGGAACACGGACTGGCAGAACACAGCAGGAACACGGACTAGCAGGATACAGCAGGAACACGGACAGGCAGGATACAGCAGGAACACGGACTGGCAGGATACAGCAGGAACACGGACAGGCAGGACACAGCAGGAACACGGACAGGCAGGACACAGCAGGAACACGGACACTAAGACAAAGTAAAGACTGGGCTGAGAGAAGACTCTGGAGCAGGGGAGCCTAGGGCATAGGGACACAGACGACAGGCAGTGCACCTACAAAGCAAAGGCGTCTTACCTAGGGAGACGCCGGGAAGAAATACCCGATGGGCGCCGCCATGTTGGGGCGGAGCCACCGGGTCGCGACCTCCCAGAAGGCTCTGCGATGGAGGAGACGCGACCGCGCATGCGCAGAGGGACCGGACGCCGTGAGCAGGAGAAGGAGGAAGCAGAGCGGCGCTGGACAGGATCGTGAGTGCGCCGAGGGATGGGAGAAGCCGGGTAAGTATGCGCAGCGTACGTAACAGTATCCCTGTGTAGGGGTATTATCCGGGAATCCCCTATTGGTGTGCATACTAGGGATTTGTTAGGGAGATAAGGGCAAGCCGCCGAGGAGCGGGGGCGCCATATTGCATCCAAGAGGGTGCCACCCTCCGCAGACAGGTAGGGTTCAGGTAGGGATTATAAGGGTGTAACAGGGATACCCATCCCCCAACCCACCCGTGAGTGTTGTCTGGTATAGTGGATTAATTATTGCTTAGTGTTGTTTGTTTTTAGGTTTATTGGTTATTTTTAAGAGCAATTTAATAAAATATTATTTTTATGGTATTAGTTTTTTGGTGAGACGTGATTTATACTAATCCAGCAATATGGCTTTGAAACATTTCAGCATGTTCTCCACGATGGACTTACATTTTGGATCTTTGTTGCTACCTGTTGTGAATTCTGTGGCAGAGCTCCCTCCTGTGGCCACAAGTGGTACTTCGGCTGGTTCTCTCTGTGAGCTTCCGTTGGTGGAAGGAAGTGGTACTGCAGCTTCTGAGTCTCCTTCCTCAGGTGATGTGGTGATGTCGTTAGACGTTTCCTATTTAACTCCACCTAGTGCTTTGATCCTGGCCTCCTGTCAATGTTCTAGTGTGGGTCTAGCTTCCTCCTGGATCGTTCCTGTGGCCTGCGGCTCTGCATAAGCTAAGTTTTTGCTTGTGTTATTTTTTGTTTGCTGTTTTTTCTGTCCAGCGTGCTCTATTGGTTTTAGTTGCTTGCTGGAAGCTCTGGGACGCAGAGGGTGTACCTCCGTGCCGTTAGTTCGGTACGGAGGGTCTTTTTGCCCCCTCTGCGTGGTTGTTTGTAGGGTTTTGTGTTGACCGCAAAGTTATCCTTCTTATCCTCGGTCTATTCAGAAAGTGGGCCTCACTTTGCTTAATCTGTTTCATCTCTACGTTTGTCTTTTCATCTCACTCACAGTCATTAAATGTGGGGGGCTGCCTTTTTCCTTTGGGGAATTTCTCTGAGGCAAGGTAGGCTTATTTTTCCTTCTTAGGCTAGTTAGTTTCTCAGGCTGTGCCGAGTTGCATAGGTTAGCGTTAGGCGCAATCCACGGCTGCCTTTAGTGTGGTTGGTGAGGTTCAGGGATTGCGGTCAACAGAGTTCCCACGTCTCAGAGCTCGTCCTATGTTTTTGGGTTATTGCCAGGTCACTGTATGTGCTCTGAATTTCAACATCCATTGTGGTTCTGAATTGCCATTTCATGACAGTACAGGAGGCCATAGTACTAATGATTCTCAATAGAGGGAAAAAAGAAGTTCTGAGACCATTTTTTTTCTCTGCACTGTGTTCTGCCTTTTTTTTTCCCCTAGACATTTGGGTGGTTCAGGACACAGGTGTAGCGATGGACATTAAAGGTCTGTCTTCATGTGTAGATCAGCTCACGGCAAGGGTACAAAATATTCAGGACTTTGTGACTCAGAATTCTATGTTAGAACCGATAATTCCTATTCCTGATTTGTTTTTTGGAGATAGAAATAAATTTCTGAGTTTCAAAAATAATTGTAAACTATTTCTGGCTTTGAAACCTCGTTCTTCTGGTGATCCTGTTCAACAAGTGAGGATCGTTATTTCTTTTTTGTGTGGCGATCCTCAGGACTGGGCATTTTCCCTTGCGCCAGGGGATCCTGCATTAAGTAATATCGATGCATTTTTCCTGGCGCTTGGATTGCTGTACGATGAGCCTAATTCTGTGGATCAGGCAGAGAAGAATTTGCTGGCTCTGTGTCAGGGTCAGGATGAAATAGAAGTATATTGTCAGAAATTTAGAAAGTGGTCCGTACTCACTCAATGGAATGAAGGTGCGCTTGCAGCGATTTTCAGAAAGGGTCTCTCTGAAGCCCTTAAGGATGTCATGGTGGGATTTCCCATGCCTGCTGGTCTGAATGAGTCTATGTCTTTGGCTATTCAGATCGGTCGACGCTTGCGCGAGCGTAAATCTGTGCACCATTTGGCGGTATTATCTGAGAATAAACCTGAGCCTATGCAGTGCGATAGGACTTTGACTAGAGTTGAACGGCAAGAACACAGACGTCAGAATGGGCTGTGTTTCTATTGTGGTGATTCCACTCATGCTATCTCTGATTGTCCTAAACGCACTAGGCGGTTCGCTAGGTCTGCCACCATTGGTATGGTAGAGTCTAAATTTCTTTTGTCCGTTACCTTGATCTGCTCTTTGTCATCGTATTCTGTCATGGCATTTGTGGACTCAGGCGCTGCTTTAAATTTGATGGACTTGGAGTATGCTAGGCGTTGTGGGTTTGTCTTGGAGCCCTTGCAGTGTCCTATTCCATTGAGAGGAATTGATGCTACGCCTTTGGCCAAGAATAAGCCTCAGTACTGGACCCAGCTAACCATGTGCATGGCTCCTGCACATCAGGAGGATATTCGCTTTCTGGTGCTGCATAATCTGCATGATGTGGTCGTGTTGGGGTTGCCATGGCTACAAGTCCATAATCCAGTTTTGGATTGGAAATCCATGTCTGTGTCCAGCTGGGGTTGTCAGGGGATACATGGTGATGTCCCATTTCTGAATATTTCATCATCCACCCCTTCTGAGGCTCCTGAGTTCTTGTCTGATTATCAGGATGTATTTGATAAGCCCAAGTCCGATGCCCTACCTCCGCATAGGGATTGTGATTGTGCTATCAATTTGATTCCTGGTAGTAAATTCCCAAAAGGTCGATTGTTTAATTTATCTGTGCCTGAGCACGCCGCTATGCGGAGTTATGTGAAGGAGTCTTTGGAGAAGGGGCATATTCGCCCGTCGTCGTCGCCATTAGGAGCAGGGTTCTTTTTTGTAGCCAAGAAGGATGGTTCGCTGAGACCTTGTATTGATTATCGCCTTCTTAATAACATCACAGTTAAATTTCAGTACCCCTTGCCATTGTTATCTGATTTATTTGCTCGGATTAAGGGGGCTAGTTGGTTTACCAAGATAGATCTCCGTGGTGCGTATAATCTTGTGCGTATTAAGCGAGGCGATGAATGGAAAACTGCATTTAATACGCCCGAGGGCCATTTTGAGTATCTAGTAATGCCATTCGGACTTGCCAACGCTCCGTCAGTGTTTCAGTCCTTTATGCATGACATCTTCCGAGAGTACCTGGATAAATTCCTGATTGTGTACTTAGATGACATTTTGATCTTCTCGGATGATTGGGAGTCTCATGTGAAGCAGGTCAGAACGGTGTTTCAGGTCCTGCGAGCTAATTCTTTGTTTGTGAAGGGATCTAAGTGTCTCTTTGGTGTTCAGAAGGTTTCATTTTTGGGGTTCATCTTTTCCCCTTCTACTATCGAGATGGATCCTGTTAAGGTCCAAGCCATTCATAATTGGACTCAGCCGACATCTCTGAAAAGTCTGCAAAAATTCCTGGGCTTTGCTAATTTTTATCGTCGCTTCATCTGCAATTTTTCTAGTATTGCTAAACCATTGACCGATTTGACCAGGAAAGGTGCTGATTTGGTCAATTGGTCTTCTGCTGCTGTGGAAGCTTTTCAGGAGTTGAAGCGTCGTTTTTCTTCTGCCCCTGTGTTGTGTCAACCTGATGTTTCGCTTCCGTTCCAGGTCGAGGTTGATGCTTCTGAGATTGGAGCAGGGGCTGTTTTGTCACAGAGAAGTTCTGATTGCTCAGTGATGAAACCATGCGCCTTCTTTTCCAGGAAGTTTTCGCCTGCTGAGCGTAATTATGATGTGGGCAATCGTGAATTGCTGGCCATGAAGTGGGCATTCGAGGAGTGGCGTCATTGGCTTGAAGGAGCTAAGCATCGCGTGGTGGTCTTGACTGATCACAAGAACTTGACTTATCTAGAGTCCGCCAAGCGGTTGAATCCTAGACAAGCTCGTTGGTCGTTGTTTTTTGCCCGTTTTGACTTTGTGATTTCGTACCTTCCGGGCTCTAAAAATGTGAAGCCGGATGCCCTGTCTAGGAGTTTTGTGCTCGACTCTCCGGGTGTATCTGAGCCGGCGGGGATCCTCAAAGAGGGAGTAATTGTGTCTGCCATCTCCCCTGATTTGCGGCGGGTGCTGCAAAAATTTCAGGCTAATAAACCTGATCGTTGCCCAGCGGAGAAACTGTTTGTCCCTGATAGGTGGACGAATAAAGTTATCTCTGAGGTTCATTGTTTGGTGTTGGCTGGTCATCCTGGAATCTTTGGTACCAGAGAGTTAGTGGCTAGATCCTTTTGGTGGCCATCTCTGTCGCGGGATGTGCATGCTTTTGTGCAGTCCTGTGGGATTTGTGCTCGGGCTAAACCCTGCTGTTCTCGTGCCAGTGGGTTGCTTTTGCCCTTGCCGGTCCCGAAGAGGCCTTGGACACATATCTCTATGGATTTTATTTCAGATCTTCCCGTCTCTCAAAAGATGTCAGTCATTTGGGTGGTCTGTGATCGCTTCTCTAAGATGGTCCATTTGGTACCCTTGTCTAAATTGCCTTCCTCCTCTGATTTGGTGCCATTGTTTTTCCAGCATGTGGTTCGTTTACATGGCATTCCAGAGAATATCGTTTCTGATAGAGGGTCCCAGTTTGTTTCGAGGTTTTGGCGTGCCTTTTGTGGTAGGATGGGCATTGACTTATCTTTTTCCTCGGCCTTCCATCCTCAGACTAATGGCCAGACCGAACGAACCAATCAGACCTTGGAAACATATCTGAGATGCTTTGTTTCTGCTGATCAGGATGATTGGGTGTCCTTTTTGCCTTTGGCTGAGTTCGCTCTTAATAATCGGGCCAGCTCGGCTACCTTGGTTTCACCGTTTTTCTGCAACTCTGGGTTCCATCCTCGTTTTTCTTCAGGACAGGTTGAGTCTTCGGACTGTCCTGGTGTGGATACTGTGGTGGACAGGTTGCAGCGGATTTGGACTCATGTAGTGGACAATCTGACTTTGTCCCAGGAGAAGGCTCAACGTTTCGCTAATCGCAGACGCTGTGTGGGTCCCCGACTTCGGGTTGGGGACTTGGTTTGGTTATCTTCTCGTCATATTCCTATGAAGTTTTCCTCGCCTAAGTTTAAACCTCGTTTTATTGGTCCGTATAGGATTTCTGAGGTTCTTAATCCTGTGTCTTTTCGTCTGACCCTTCCAGATTCATTTTCCATACATAATGTATTCCATAGGTCATTGTTGCGGAGATACGTGGCACCTATGGTTCAATCTGTTGATCCTCCTGCCCCGGTTTTGGTGGAGGGGGAGTTGGAGTATATTGTGGAGAAGATTTTGGATTCTCGTGTTTCAAGGCGGAAACTCCAGTATCTGGTTAAGTGGAAGGGTTATGCTCAGGAAGATAATTCCTGGGTCTTTGCCTCTGATGTCCATGCTCCCGATCTGGTTCGTGCCTTTCATATGGCTCATCCTGGTCGTCCTGGGAGCTCTGGTGAGGGTTCGGTGACCCCTCCTCAAGGGGGGGGGGTACTGTTGTGAATTCTGTGGCAGAGCTCCCTCCTGTGGCCACAAGTGGTACTTCGGCTGGTTCTCTCTGTCAGCTTCCGTTGGTGGAAGGAAGTGGTACTGCGGCTTCTGAGTCTCCTTCCTCAGGTGATGTGGTGATGTCGTTAGACGTTTCCTATTTAACTCCACCTAGTGCTTTGATCCTGGCCTCCTGTCAATGTTCTAGTGTGGGTCTAGCTTCCTCCTGGATCGTTCCTGTGGCCTGCGGCTCTGCATAAGCTAAGTTTTTGCTTGTGTTATTTTTTGTTTGCTGTTTTTTCTGTCCAGCGTGCTCTATTGGTTTTAGTTGCTTGCTGGAAGCTCTGGGACGCAGAGGGTGTACCTCCGTGCCGTTAGTTCGGTACGGAGGGTCTTTTTGCCCCCTCTGCGTGGTTGTTTGTAGGGTTTTGTGTTGACCGCAAAGTTATCCTTCCTATCCTCGGTCTATTCAGAAAGTGGGCCTCACTTTGCTTAATCTGTTTCATCTCTACGTTTGTCTTTTCATCTCACTCACAGTCATTATATGTGGGGGGCTGCCTTTTTCCTTTGGGGAATTTCTCTGAGGCAAGGTAGGCTTATTTTTCCTTCTTAGGCTAGCTAGTTTCTCAGGCCGTGCCGAGTTGCATAGGTTAGCGTTAGGCGCAATCCACGGCTGCCTTTAGTGTGGTTGGTGAGGTTCAGGGATTGCGGTCAACAGAGTTCCCACGTCTCAGAGCTCGTCCTATGTTTTTGGGTTATTGCCAGGTCACTGTATGTGCTCTGAATTTCAACATCCATTGTGGTTCTGAATTGCCATTTCATGACAGCTACCTAGAAATTTCTTCACGACTTCTTTAAAATAATCCCAAGACCTTGTCTCATCAGCTTTCATTTTTGTTTCAAACACATCATCATTCATAAGTTTCCGAATGTCCGGACCTACAAAAATGCTTTCTTCAGTTTTGCTTCTGACAGTCCCTGAAAGTTGGTACACGGGTATTTAAAAGTCTCTCCTTCTCTTGAAAGAGCTTTAACAAACTGCTTCATCAGTCCAAACTTAATGTAGAGTGATGGCAGGAGATCTTTAGAGCGATCAACTAAACTTTCCACAACTATGTTCTTGAATCCAGGTTGCAAAGATATTCTTGTTGGCCAACTTTTTTGGCTCCAGTGAAGACTCCTATCCCGCCTGTCCCATTCACACAAAAAGCATGGGTAGTTTGTGTATCCTGCTTGCTGTCCAATGAACATAGAGAGAACTTTCAGATCACCACATATTGACCATCCTTGATCCTCATAGTTAAGCTTCTTTAGAATAAAGTCTAAATTCTCATAGCTTCCCTTTAAGTGCACAGAAAGCCCTACAGGCACTGAAGCATACTTGCTGCCATTGTGCAGTAGCACAGCGTTCAACTTTTTTTATGGATGAATCAATAAAAAGTCTCCTCTCGCTCACAAATTTTTCCATGAGCCGAAGAACATCACTGCAATACACTAGGACACTGTCTTGAGAAAACTATAGAAGGAATTCCTTTTCTCTGCTTCTGTACCATGAAAAACAGGTAGCAGGAGCTAGCAGGTTCTTTTCCTTCAGGCTGGAGACTAAAAGTTATGCATAATGTTTAGGAAGATCCAAAGCCCTGACTAAATCATTTAATTTGAAATGTAAAAAATTGTGAAAAAAAGCTGCGTCTTGTTGGTACTTGCGTGAAAGTTCTCGTCAGAATCCTGCTTTTCATGTTCTGAATCTTCTGAATCAGGCGTATCTTGAAGTCTCTGTGGAGGTGACGGGACAGGTATTCCTGGATCATGAGGCACAGGGGGAATTCCTAACAGGAAGTCCAGGTATATAATTTCCTTCTTATGTTTAAGGTTGAATCCCTGCACATTTCACATATAAAAGTAGGAGTCATCACCATGATTTTGCGGTTCCCTCCAGATCATAAGCATACCAAACGAAAGCTCTGTTTTCCCTTTAGACATCTGTCCTAGTTCTTCTACAAACAGAACACACTACATGTGGAGCCCACGCAAAAAGGGTCAAAGTATGGTGCATGAAAAAACCTAGTTTGTGGAAAAAAATGTACGTGATGGAATTTTTTTCGATTTTTTTTTATTGAGTTCAGAGATCAAAAATATATAAAAATCACCTCTTACTTGTCAAACAATTTTCCCCTTGCAGATCTGTGTTATTATCTCAGTTGTCTTGTGTCTATGTTACCCTCTTATATTCGAGACTCAACGGAATTATTGATCAGGTTGGAAGGACCGTCCTGTGATTGTGACATCCTCATGGCCTCTGCTGACATCGAGTCTCTATATAACTCCATTACACATGAGGATGGCCACAAGATGTTGGATTTTGTTTGAGATCAACGAACCTAGAATGTGATCCGATTGATCTTCTTTTTCTATTGCGCTTTATATTTACTTTTTATTCAAAGTCATTTTTACCTCCAAGAGAGAGGTACCGTAATGAGGGCATCTTGTGCACCCTCATATGCAATCCTCATTCTTAATTGTTGCGAGCAAAACATTGACTACCCCCCGCCTGTAAATCTGGCACAATTCACATGTGGGTTCGGTTCATCGATGATATTTTTATTTTTTGCTAAGGTGAACTGAATCAGCTGGACATCCACTTCACTGACTGGCTTTAAATTACAATAGAATGGCTGGACATCCAAAAGAGACTATCACCAGCAGGAAATGCCAGCAGGGGGACAGAATATAAAGCCCCACCCAAAAGGTGATAGGGCAGACAAATGAAAACACCCTTGTAATGCTAAACAGTCTGCAGACAGATTAACAGAACCTAAACACCCAGAGAAAAGGTGTGACTGCTGTGGTTCCGCAGACAGAGAAGGCGACCACAAAACACAAGCTCATGGGTTCGAACCCAAGAGAATGACAGTAACCTGTTTCTAAAAGGGGCCACTGGACCCACAGTGGTTCCCAACCACTGATGCCACTGACAGAACTCTCACTATGTGACCCGCTTGCAAATCCTCAGCATCAACCCAGGAATTATCCTCCGTACTGAGGGTGCTATACTTGAATGGTATAAGTTGAATGGAGCTGGTCAGATCTGACTTTAGTCAGATGTGATAAAGTGACATCTTTTAAGTGTATCGTCAGAAATATGCCACAATGGTAACCCATGGTATATTGTCCTTCATGCTGTCATGCCCTGACCCATCTGCTCGCATCCACAGGTATGTTTGAACGGTCTCCTAACCTGGAATACCCACTGTACCCCTGAATCCATGCACCTCTCCCCCTCTGTTCTACCTGGTACGCTGCTACTTTTTCCCTGACTTTAATTCCATGTATCATACTCCAATTTACTGCATGCAGATTGATATATCTATGCTCTTCACACCTAACTCTCCTTCTATCTTATTCTATCTTTCTTCAGCTTTGATGGCCGTCAAATGTTTCTTTTAACTTCAATCTGCTAATTGTTCCCTGCTGTGAAGAGTCCTCCACCTCTTTCCTCCTCCCCCCTCCCTCTCTCATCTGGCTCCATTTCATGGACACTTGAATGGTATAAATTGAATGGAGCTGGTCCGATCTGACTTTAGTCAGATGTGACATCTTTGAAGTGACATCTTTTAAGTGTATCAACAGAAATATGCCAGAAATTGGCCAGACGGTAAGACTAATCATTGTTTTCTAAATGTACTTGCTTTTCTTTTCTTCCCCTGCTCTTTAACCATACTTTAATTTGCCCTCACTGTTTCTGCTCCACTAATCCTCACTCTCCTTCGCTAACCCTTACCCCTGCACCCTAAAACCAAATAATTATCTCCCCCTCTCCCACCCCACTACCTCGCTTCATCCGCAGACCTGCTCTTTAACTTCAGACCTCACCTACTAAAATATAATATAAGCCGATTGCTCTCCTTCACCCAACTTTCTTTCCGTTTTTCTTCTCATTCTCACTGCTGGGGACATATTCCCCAATCCTGCCCCCCCCCCCCCCGCCTCATACATCCCACTAATCCTCACCCCTATCTGCTTCCTCTTTCTGGGGCACTTTAGAATGCCTGCTCTGTCTGCAAGCTCCACGTGATCCACGATCTCTTCAATCTCCGCAACCTTTCCTTCCTGGCCATCACTGAGACCTGGCTGATGCCCCCTAACACGGCATCGTCTGCAGCACTGAGTTACGGTGGTCTCCACTTTACCCACACTCCTCGCTTTGGCAACAGACATGGCGGAGGAGTGGGTTTCCTTTTTTCTAAAAACTGCTACTTCAACCCTATCCAACCCCCACCCTCCCTTATCCTCCCTTCTTTCGAGGTTCACGCTGTCCGTATCTACGCTCCCTCTAATCTCCAAATGGTTGTCATATACCGACCACTGGGCTCAGCCACTGCCTTGATTGACCATTTCTCCACCTGGCTTCTTCACTTTTTCTCTGCTGACATCCCCACCATCATAATGGGTGACTTTAATTTCCCTATTGACACCCGCCAGCCAGCAGCCTCCAAACTCCTGTCCTTTACTTCATCCTTTTGGACTTAGTCAGTGGTCCTCCACAGCCACCCACACAGACGGACATACACTAGACCTCATCTTCACCCGCCTCTGTTCCTTATCAAATCTCACAACCTCTCCCTTTCCCCTATCTGACCACCATCTTCTCACCTTCTCATCCTTATCCTCCTCACCTGCCCCCATGTCCAGCCACTATATCCTCACAGAAACCTTGCACACCAAGACATTCACAGACTCTCATACTCTCTTCTACCCCTGTCCTCCATATCTTCACGACATAGATAGCGCCACCGCTTTCTATAACTCCACCCTCACATCAGCCATAGACTCAGTCGTCCCTCTCATGCATGGCAAAGTGCGACAAATCAATAGGCAACCCCGGCATTACAACCTCACAAAAAAACTCCGACAAGCATCCAGGGTCGCAGAGCAGTGTTGGAAGAAAACACGCCTGCCAGGTGACTTCACTGCTTTCAAACAAGCTACACTTGCCTTTAAACTAGCCCTCACTTCGGCTAAACAGACCTATTTCACTAACCTTGTATCCTCACTATCCTACAACCCAAAACTACTGTTCAGCACATTTAACCCTCTCCTCCGCCCACCACTGCCACCTCCAACTCCCCTCATCTCTTCTGAGGACTTTGCCACCTACTTAAAAAACAAGATCAACCAAACAAGGCAAACCTTTACTGTTCCACCACCCCAACCACTCCATATATCAAACCTCTGCCCTTACCTAATAACTTCCCTCTCCAACATCACTGAAGGAGAAATTACTCACCTCCTTTCCAAATCACATCTCACCACCTGTGCACTTGACCCCATCCCTTCGTACATGCTCCTCAACCTCACTAACATGCTCATTCCAGCCCTAACCCATCTCTTCAACCTATCGTTATCTTCTTGTACCTTCCCCTTTGCCTTCAAACATGCCACCATCACACCCATCTTCAAAAAAGCTAACCTTGACCCAACTGCTATGCCCAGCTATTGCCCCATATCACTGCTCCCGTTTGCTTCCAAACTCCTGGAGCAGCACGTCCATGCTCAACTTTCCTCCCACCTCTCATCTAACTCTCTCCTTGACAACCTCTAATCTGGCTTCCGCCCCCACCACTCCACTGAAACTGCTCTGACAAAAATTACTAATGACTTACAGACAAAGCTAACAGACAGTTCTCCATCCTCCTCCTTCTTGATCTGTCCTCTGCTTTCGACACAGTCGATCACTGCCTAATGCTACAGATTCTTTCTCCCCTTGGCATCAAAGACCTTACCCTGTCCTGGATTGCCTCATACCTTTCCGACCACACATTTAGCGTTTCCCACTCCCACACTACCTCCTCATCCCGCCCTCTCTCTGTTGGTGTCCCCCAAGGCTCTGTCCTAGAGCCCCTACTTTTTCCATCTATACCCTTGGCCTAAGACAACTCATAAAGTCCCATGGCTTCCAGTACCACCTGTATGCAGACGACACTCAGATCTACCTCTCTGGCCCAGATGTCGCCTCTCTGCTGTCCAGAATCCCGGAGTGTCTGTCAGCCATATCCTCCTCCTTCAACTCTCGCGTCCTAAAACTCAATGTAGACAAAACCTAACTCATCATCTTTTCCTCATCTCGTGTATCCCCCCTACCTGATATATCTATTATGGTAAATGGCACCGCGCTCTCTCCCGCACCTGAAATACGCTGCCTCGGGGTAACTCTCGACTCTGCCCTGTCCTTCAAACCGCATGTCCAAACTCTTGCCACCTCCTGTCGCCTCCAACTCAAAAATATTGCCAGAATCCGTCCCTTCCTCACCCCACAAACTACTAAAACTCTTGTGCATGCCCCCATCATCTCCCACCTCGATTACTACAACACCCTCCTCTGTGGCCTCCCCGCTAACTCTCTTGCACCACTCCAGTCTGTCCTCAACTCTGCTGCCCGGCTAATCCATCTCTCTCCTCACTACTCCCCTGCTTCTCCCCTCTGCAAATCACGCCACTGGCTCCCAAATCCCCAACGAATCCAGTTCAAACTACTAACATTGATCTACAAAGCCATCCACAACCTGTCCCCTCCCTATATCTCTGAACTAATCTCCCACTATCTTCCCTCATGTAATCTTCGATCCTCCGAAGACCTCCTACTCTCCTCCACACTTATTCCTTCCTCACACAACCGCCTCCAAGATTTCTCCCGAATATCCCCCATCCTCTGGAATTCCACGCCTCAACACGTCCGATTATCCACCAACCTCAGATCCTTCAGATGGAACCTGAAAACCCATCTCTTCAGGAAAGCCTACAGCCTGCAATAACCATTCTGCCACCTCATCAACCACCTGAGCTGCCGCCTCACCAACCACCCGAGCTGCCGCCACATCACCAACCACCCGAGCTGCCGCCTCACCACCACCAGAGCTGCCGCACCCCCGACCTTCTGTCTCTTCCCCAGTATCCCGTAGAATGTAAGCCCACAAGGACAGGGTCCTCTCCCCTCTGTACCAGTCTGTCATCGTAAATGTGTACTGTAAATGATATCTATAACCTTGTATGTACCCCTTTCTCATGTACAGCACCATGGAATTAATGGTGCTATATAAATAAATAATAATACACATCTACAACCTATTCAAAACAATAGAAGGCGGATATGTAGTACCCTGTACTCAGCTCCGCAAGTGAGCACTTCTGACCAGCAGCCACCGCCAAGACTGATAACAACTGATCGGTGGGGGTGCCGGGTGTAGGACCCCGACCAATCAGACATTCACGACCTATCCTACGATACTCCTTTGAAGCTCCTGGGGGTTCAAGGTGCTCACCACACATCTAGATAGGTTCCTTGATGGGTCTAGCTTCCAAAATAGGGTCACTTGTGGGAGGTTTCCACTGTTTGGACACATCAGGGGCTCTGCAAAAGCGACATGGTGTCCACTCTCAATTCCAGCTATTTTTGCATTCAAAAAGTCAAAAGTTGTTCCTTCCCTTCTGAGCCCTGCTGTGCACACAAACAGTATTTTTCTCCCACATAAGGAGTATTGGCGTACTCAGGAAAAATTGTACAATAAAGTTTGGTTCATTTTTCTCCTGTTACTCTTATGAAACTAAAACATTTGGACCTAAAGTAACATTTTTGTGAAACAAGGTCAAATTTTAATTTTCTCCTTCCACATTCCATTAATTCTCGTGAATCACCTGAAGGGTTAATAAACTTCTTGAATGTGGTTTTAAGGACTTTGAGGGGTGCAGTTTTTAGAATGGTGTCACTTTTGGGTATTTTCTATCATATAGACCCCTCAAAGTGACTTCAAATGTGAGGTGGTCCCTAAAAAACTGGTTTTGTAATTTTTATTGGAAAAATGAGAAATCGCTGGTCAACTTTGAACCCTTCTAACTTCATAATACAAAAAATGTTTCAAAAATGACGCAGAAGTAAAGGAGACATGTGGGAAATGTTATTTATTAACTCTGTGTGATATAACTCTCTGATTTAAGGATATAAAAATTTAACGTTTGAAAATTGTGAAATTTACACATTTTTAAAAATTTTCATAAATATATGCAAATGATATTAACCAAAATTTATCGCTAACATGAAGCACAATATGTCATGAAAAAAAACAGAATCACTGGGATACGTTGAAGCTCCAGAGTTATTACCATATTAAAGGGAAGGTACCGCGTTTGTAGGTCATTAATAAATCACTGTAATGTAGCATAACATGCTGCTATAACCAAGTTTGAAATGCATGTGAAACAGATTTCATGTGTTATATGAGTTTAAAGAAGGCACTGGGGGCTGACATCTTGGTTTTGCAGCAGTAGCAGGGCACTATCAGTGTCAGATTACGGCACCCCATGGACATAGGAGATAATAGACCAGCACGGACCCCATCTGTAACATTGCAGCAGCATTAGCAGTGAGCTGGGCACGCCTCTGTGGGCTGCACAACTCACTGCTGTAGGTGTGACTAGCTGCCATTTTATTATAGCCCAGTGCTCTCTATCACAGGACAGAAGAAACCCTCACTGCTCCTCTGTACTCCAGGCAGGCACGTCCTCTGCTCCTCACACGCTGCCCTGTGTGCTTCTCCTGCTGTGTCTCTGCCTCCTCCTCACACACAGTCCCTGTGTGCTTCTCCTGCTGTGTCTCTGCCTCCTCCTCACACACAGTCCCTGTGTGCTTCTCCTGCTGTGTCTCTGCCTCCTCCTCACACAGTCCCTGTGTGCTTCTCCTGCTGTGTCTCTGCCTCCTCCTCACACACAGTCCCTGTGTGCTTCTCCTGCTGTGTCTCTGCCTCCTCCTCACACACAGTCCCTGTGTGCTTCTCCTGCTGTGTCTCTGCCTCCCCCTCACACACAGTCCCTATGATCTCCAGTAAGCTGCACTCACAGCCTGCAGAGAGGAAGGTGACACCTGGAGAGAGCAGGAAGGGCAGCTGACAGGACAGGGATTAAGGTGGGGGAAGGGGGATGACAAGAATGTTATTCACAAAAAATGCTGCTGAGCCCACTGTGTTCTGCTCCTCTGTAAACAAGCTGTGCCTCTGATGCAGTAACTGCTGGTGACAGCAGGTCACAGGGCAGTCACACACAAAATGGTGCTGCCCTGTGATGCTGCTCTTCATTCTTACTGTTAGAAGCAAAATTGGGGCAGTAACTGCTGACATCAGCATTTCCCTCCCCTTTTGGGTGGTCTAATATCCCTGGGGCAGAGCTGCTAAATCTTACTATAGCCGCTTGAGGTCTAAAACGGAAAATGCTCCCCCTAGTGGTAAATATGTATATTTGTAGAAAAATATATAATATTTTTCATATAGAAATGTTTGCAAACAGTGCAAACATTCCATTAATACATTTTAATTACTATTTTAAGCTTAATTTCACAAAAAAACAAAATGCAAGAAAACTGGTGGCACCTTCCCTTTAAGAGACAGTGGTCAGGTTTGAAAAATCTGGCCTGGTCATTAAGGTCAAAATTAGCTACGTCACTAAGGGGTTAAATTTCTTGGATCATATATTTGTCATTATGAATTGTTTCCTTATAGAAATATATTTTACCCTTTTGAAACATGCAATATTACTATTCAGCCACGAGATGCCAGCAGAGCGCTCTAGAACCTTGATCTAGGTTACTCTAATTTGATGCACATTTAATGTTGATGGTATGTTGCTCTGTACGTTTTACTCCAATCTGATTTCATATCTATGGTAAATGTTCTGGCCACATGTATATATCCTATCATGCTTCCCTCTCCAATATTGAGATTTATGTTTCCTGTGGGCGTATGTGGACTTTGACTTTGCATCTTCTCTCTCCCCGCTAGGCATCCAGTCAGATTGCACACTTCTCGCTTATGTGCAGTATGTCTTCTGGGATCATAGAATTCTAGAACGTTAGATTTGGAAGGGACCTCACGGGTCCTCGTGTCCAACCCCCTGTTCAATACAGGAGTCACCAAACCATCTCAGACAGATGTCTGTCCAGCCTCAGTGTGAAGACTTCCATTGAAGGAGAACTCACCACCTATCGTGGCCGCCTGTTCCACTTATTGATCACACTCACTGTCAGTTTTTTCTAATATCTAATCTGTGTCTCCTCCCATTCAGTTTCATCCCATTGCTTCTAGTCTTTCCTTGTGCAAATGAGAATAAAGATGATCCCTCTACAATGTGACAGCCCTTCAGATATTTGTAGAGAGCTATTAAGTCTCCTCTCAGTCTTCATTTTTGCAGCTAAACATTCCCAGACCGTATAACCGTTCCTCGTAGGACATACTTTACAGTCCTTTCGCCATCCTGGTCGTTCTTCTCTGAATTTGCTCCAGTTTTTCAATTTTGTTTTTTTTAAATGTGGTTGCCAGAACTGGACACAATATTCCAAATGAGGCCTGATCAAAGAGGAGTAGAGGGGATGATTACTTCACGGGATCTAAACTCTATGTGTCTCTTAATACATCCTAGTATTGTGTTTGCCTTTTTTTGCTGCTGCATCACACTGTTGACTCCTGTGCAGTCTGTGATCTATTAATATACCCAAGTCTTTTTCACACGTGCTCTTGCTTAGTTCTATTCCTCCCATTCTGTAGATGTCATTTTTGTTTTTCTTGCCAAGAGGTAGAATATTCCATTTCTCCCTGTTAAATAAGCCAGGCCCAGTGAGCAATGTGGCATCGGACAGTTCACATGTGTAAAAGTGATGGATTGTCCTAACATGTTCCTACCCTTGAAGTCACCAATTGCTTCATGTGAATATTTTTTGTATATGTTGTGTAATGTATTGTGACGTGATGATAATGTATAGACCATGATGAGTAATGCGGATATCTCCCTCCGTGTCAGTCATGTAGGAGCCGCCTCCCTTATACCAGACAGGTATAGCCGGCTCGACCATTGTTCTAGAAGGGGGGCGGCTTTATAGATTACGACAGAGGAATGTATGTTCAGTGAGGTCACATAATAAAGGGTGGAGGATAAGTGGTCGGCTCCGTGGATATATAAGCAGGTGACTGCACTTTCTGGGTTCAGTCTGTAGAGCTCGCACTCAGGATGGATCCACAAGTTATGGTCGGTGGATTTGGCTCAGAAAAGCCGGCTAATGCAGAAGTACAAGCTGCCTGTAACAAGGTGAGTAACATCATGGCGTATTATCAGCTTCTTCTAAATTCTTCGACTTCTGACATCTCTGGATAAGAGACTGATAAAGGTTTTAGCAGCATGATTAATGTGAAATTATGTTTTATACTTGTGGTCTCCACTCCCTAAAGTTCTCTTTGGTCCATGTTTGTCCAGCAGCACGGATGAAGATAGATACATACGGGGGAAGAATGAAATGAAAAATAGAAATAACAGATTTTTAGGTGTTTGTGCACAGATAGAGCTAGACAGACAATGGATAGATATCCGTGAGATATATAGTGTCTTACCTGTGCAGTTTACTGTACGTGTATTAAGCTAATAAATGAAAAAATGACGTGGGGTCCCCTTTATTTTTGATAACCAGCCAAGGTAAAGCAGACAGGTGTGAGCTGATATTATCAGGCAGGGAAGGTCACTGGGTATTGGACCTTTCCCAGCCTAAAAATACCAGCCCGCAGCCGCCCCAGAAGTGGAGCATCACATTAAATTCTGGCGCTTTGCTATGTAAAAGAAAAGCTGGCACCGCTCATATGTAAAGAAATAATATTGATAACGGGGTGCCACCATTGCGCCCAGGTAAGTGCTAAAACAGACAAAGGAAAAAGAAGGTGCACACCAACGGTGCACACCACTAAATGAGGTGTGAAACAATCAGTGCAAACATTAAAAACATAAAAAGTGAAGCATAGTTGTGACTCACAGTAAGGCATGATGGTAAATACATAATTATAATAAAGGAACCCTCCAGGCCGGCGTTGGCAATGCTATAATGCACCAATTATATCGGAGCATATGCCAACAAAGGGACGATTCCAAATGCTGCCATATGATGTCTCAGCAGGTATATTGATATATGGATTAGCTTAAAAAAACTTGTGCCTAAGGGTATGCGAAATGGCCAATTATATGGACACAAATATGTTTAATGATTCCAAATAGATACTAAAAGGTAATATTTATCAAAAATTCTTTAAGGACTAGAACAATACCAAATTTCTATAAGACCATGATAACCTATGTGTCCTAGATATGATAGCATATGTGTTAAATCATGTTACATTTTCCCATACCTGTGAGTTATAGAGAATACATCACATCCCTGTAATAGGCCATTAAATAATCATATGCATGGAAACTAAATTTCACTCATCCCTGGTGACAGTTTGCCAAGATAAAAGGCAGGGTAACATAGTAACATAGTAACATAGTTAGTAAGGCCGAAAAAAGACATTTGTCCATCCAGTTCAGCCTATATTCCATCATAATAAATCCCCAGATCTACGTCCTTCTACAGAACCTAATAATTGTATGATACAATATTGTTCTGCTCCAGGAAGACATCCAGGCCTCTCTTGAACCCCTCGACTGAGTTCGCCATCACCACCTCCTCAGGCAAGCAATTCCAGATTCTCACTGCCCTAACAGTAAAGAATCCTCTTCTATGTTGGTGGAAAAACCTTCTCTCCTCCAGACGCAAAGAATGCCCCCTTGTGCCCGTATATATTGCTGGGTATATATTGCTGTCTTAAAGTTCTAATAAGTGAGAAAATGTTTAACTTATAAGAGCTAAAGAGCCCCCAACCTGGACCTGCCCCATCAACCTCCCCTATGCCATGGACTATAGCCCCCACCCTGGATCTGCCCCCATCCACCTCCCCTATGCCATGGACTATAGCCCCCACAATGGATCTGCCCCATCCACCTTCCCTACAGCTCCTACCCAACATCCCCACAGTCCCTATCCCTATTGCCTTTATACACTTGCTTTGGCAAAACTGATGTGTATTTGGTCCTGACAATAAAGCTTCTTTGAATCTTGAATCTTGAGAAGCCATGTGCCCAGAATAAGGACATGCTGCCCCAAGTATCCCAAGACAGATGATAGCAACCTATGTATCAGAGGAAACTATACTTACCCAGGCCAATGAGGGGTAGAAGATGTGCCACGTCCCAACACGTGTCGCTATGCCATATAACTTCGTCAGGGGAAGTGCACTTTGCCCACCTCTTCCAATTTCCCTGGTGCGGTAATGAGACTTGGAGTTGATGTCAGCTGT
Source organism: Ranitomeya imitator (assembly GCF_032444005.1). Lineage (NCBI taxonomy): Eukaryota > Metazoa > Chordata > Amphibia > Anura > Dendrobatidae > Ranitomeya > Ranitomeya imitator. Next base: position 14,265,817 of record NC_091284.1, on the reverse strand, counting down.
GAATTGTCCAAAAACACAGCTGACATCAAGCCCTGGGGTTAGTAATGGAGAGGGGTCTATCAGACATCAATCCCTGGGGTTAGTAATGGAGAGGGGTCTATCAGACATCAAGCCCTGGGGTTGGTAAGGGAGAGGGGTGTAACAGACATCAAGCCCTGGGGTTAGTAATGGAGAGGGGTCTATTAGACATCAAGCCCTGGGGTTACTAATGGAGAGGGGTCTATCAGACATCAAGCCCTGGGGTTAGTAATGGAGAGGGGTCAATCAGACATCAAGCCCTGGGGTTAGTAAGGGAGAGGGGTGTAACAGACATCAAGCCCTGGGGTTAGTAATGGAGAGGGGTCTGTCAGACATCAAGCCCTGGGGTTAGCAATGGAGAGGAGTCTATCAGACATCAAGCCCTGGGGTTAGCAATGGAGAGGAGTCTATCAGACATCAAGCCCTGGGGTTAGCAATGGAGAGGGGTCTATCAGACATCAAGCCCTGGGGTTAGCAATGGAGAGGGGTCAATCAGACATCAAGCTCTGGGGTTAGTAATGGAGAGAGGTCTGTCAGACATCAAGTCCTGGTGCTCGTAATGGAGAGGGGTCTGTCAGACATCAAGCCCTGGGGTTAGTAATGGAGAGGGGTCTGTCAAACATCAAGCCCTGGGGTTAGTAATGGAGAGGGGTCTGTCAAACATCAAGCCCTGGGGTTAGTAATGGAGAGGGGTCTATCAGACATCAAGCCCTGGGGTTAGTAATGGAGAGGGGCCTATCAGACATCAAGCCCTGGGGTTAGTAATGGAGACGGGTCTATCAGACATCAAGCCCTGGGGTTAGTAATGGAGAGGGGTCTGTCAAACATCAAGCCCTGGGGTTAGTAATGGAGAGGGGTCTGTCAAACATCAAGCCCTGGGGTTAGTAATGGAGAGGGGTCTATCAGACATCAAGCCCTGGGGTTAGTAATGGAGAGGGGTCTATCAGACATCAAGCCCTGGGGTTAGTAATGGAGAGGGGTCTATCAGACATCAAGCCCTGGGATTATTAATGGAAAGGAGTGCAAGACACCCTCATTACTAACTTAGTAATGAAAAATAAAAACACACACAGAAAAAAATACTTTATTTAAATAAACATTCCCCCACATTTTCCCTCGTTCATCACCACGTCCAAGTGAATCCAGTGAAGTCCATCTAATCCTCGGTGCACAGACTGTGGAGCCTTGTTCTGAAGCTTCTTAGTCTTTACAATGAGCCAGTGCCACATCATAGAAGACTGTTATTGTGTAGTTTGGTGCGGATCCTGCAGAAAATAAAAAAACTGAGTATTTCTGCACTGTATGACCACGGCCTTACAAACCAGAACCCAGATGTTGTATACTGACGCTACATAAAGATGAGAACGTTCTGGTGGCCCTGACTGTGAATGAAGAACAAAAAAATAATCCGCTGGTCCTAACAAGAGCCGGACACACAGATGACGTTGTATCGGCCCTGGGGGAACAAAAGCCACTGGGGACGCCCGAAGGTTAGAGAATCGCAGCCTCCTGTCCAGGTGTCAGGTACCATTGATCTGGACCCTGAACCAGAGTCAACGAATCCATCCGATCATCTCAGACACAGCGGACAGTCCAGGATTTGGGTCTACGTCCTGCAGTGTCAGGCGTCTGCTGGATGTCCCTCTACCACCGCCTCTCTGACAACTCCTCCTGCCGGGGGATAAATAAGTAGTAAATGGGCGTAGATCGTGGTGTGTCCAGGGGGCTGCATCATTCTTCACTCTTCCTGTTCTTCAGAGTTTGGAGCTACGGCCGAACCTCAGTGTAAAGTGGCTTTGGTTTAACCACAATCAGATCATATTTCATCTGCCGAGTCCGGTCCACCACCAGACATACGGCAAGACGTTCACACCCGTCCGCTCCTGCCCACCACCAGACATACGGCAAGACGTTCACACCCGTCCGCTCCTGTCCACCAGCAGACATACGGCGAGACGTTCACACCTGTCCGCTCCTGTCCACCAGCAGACATACGGCGAGACGTTCACACCCGTCCGCTCCTGTCCACCAGCAGACATACGGCGAGACGTTCACACCCGTCCGCTCCTGTCCACCAGCAGACATACGGCGAGACGTTCACACCCGTCCGCTCCTGTCCACCAGCAGACATACGGCGAGAAGTTCACACCCGTCCGCTCCTGTCCACCACCAGACATATGGCGAGACGTTCACACCCGTCCACTCCTGTCCACCAGCAGACATACGGCGAGAAGTTCACACCCGTCCGCTCCTGTCCACTACCAGACATACGGCGAGACGTTCACACCCGTCCGCTCCTGTCCACCAGCAGACATACGGCGAAACGTCCACACCCGTCCGCTCCTGTCCACCACCAGACATACGGCGAGAAGTTCACACCCGTCCACTCCTGTCCACCAGCAGACATACGGCGAGAAGTTCACACCCGTCCGCTCCTGTCCACTACCAGACATACGGCGAGACGTCCACACCCGTCCGCTCCTGTCCACCAGCAGACATACGGCGAGAAGTTCACACCCGTCCGCTCCTGTCCACTACCAGACAAACGGCGAGACGTTCACACCCGTCCACCAGCAGACATACGGCGAGACGTTCACACCCGTCCGCTCCTGTCCACCAGCAGACATAGGGCGAGACGTCCACACCCGTCCGCTCCTGTCCACCAGCAGACATACGGCGAGACGTTCACACCCGTCCGCTCCTGTCCACCAGCAGACATACGGCGAGACGTTCACACCCGTCCGCTCCTGTCCACCAGCAGACATACGGCGAGACGTCCACACCCGTCCGCTCCTGTCCACCAGCAGACATACGGCGAGACGTCCACACCCGTCCGCTCCTGTCTACCAGCAGACATACGGCGAGACGGTCACACCCGTCCGCTCCTGGCAGGGCCGGCGTCAGCACCCGGCACAGTGGGCAAATGCCGGGGCCCTGGGGAGAGAGGGGGGCCCACTCATGCTGTCATAGATACAGCTGGGAGAGCAGAGCAGGAGATAACATGCTCTCTCCGCCTATAAAGTCACTGCTGGCTGCGTTCTCTTAACCCCTATGTGCCAGCTCTGACACAAGCATCTTATCACTCAGTGAGTGCAGCCAGGCAGGCACACATAGGGGTTAAGAGAAGGCAGCCAGCGTGCAGCCGGGACCAGCTGCTTCGAAAGCATCACCAAACCAGGGATTCAAGCTTCAGGAGGCTAATTTGCATATTCCAGGTGCCTTCTGGGAGAAGCGAAGTCTCCCTAAGCTAGAAGATCGTTGGCTACAGCCGGGACCAGCTGCTTCGAAAGCATCACCAAACCAGGGATTCAAGCTTCTGGAGGCTAATTTGCATATTCCAGGTGCCTTCTGGGAGAAGCGAAGTCTCCCTAAGCTAGAAGATCGTTGGCTACATCCGGGACCAGCTGCTTCGAAAGCATCACCAAACCAGGGATTCAAGCTTCAGGAGGCTAATTTGCATATTCCAGGTGCCTTCTGGGAGAAGCGAAGTCTCCCTAAGCTAGAAGATCGTTGGCTACAGCCGGGACCAGCTGCTTCGAAAGCATCACCAAACCAGGGATTCAAGCTTCAGGAGGCTAATTTGCATATTCCAGGTGCCTTCTGGGAGAAGCGAAGTCTCCCTAAGCTAGAAGATCGTTGTGTACAGCCGGGACCAGCTGCTTCGAAAGCATCACCAAACCAGGGATTCAAGCTTCAGGAGGCTAATTTGCATATTCCAGGTGCCTTCTGGGAGAAGCGAAGTCTCCCTAAGCTAGAAGATCGTTGGGTACAGCCGGGACCAGCTGCTTCGAAAGCATCACCAAACCAGGGATTCAAGCTTCAGGAGGCTAATTGGCATATTCCAGAATTTTTGCCTGTAGGACATTATTGCAAGAGAGCTTGGCTGAGTAGATTACACAAGAAGGAAAACACACAGCAAGTCAGCAGGATCTAGGAGCAACATGGCAGATGTGACAACCTACATGGTGAGCTGCAGCATGTGCTACATGTTCACAGATCGACCAGAAGAAGAATCCAATTTCACCTGTCAGAAGTGTAGACTAGTGGCCCTTTTAGAAGAAAAGGTGCGGGGTCTGGAAGAAAGAATAGCAACTTTGAAACTCATCAAAGAGAATGAAGACTTTCTAGACAGAACAGAAGCATCTCTACTGGTCACAGAAGGTGAAAAAAGTGTCAGAGAACCTCCAAAAGCAGATGAGTGGAAGCATGTGACCAAAAGAAGCAAGAAGACCATGGAGAAATCACCAACCACACAACTGAAGAACCGATATCAAATCTTTGTAGAGGATGAAGATGGCACACCTAAGAATGAAGCAATACCAGCAAGCAAAAAAGAAAAGGGCACACAGCAACAAGTGACAGCAAAAAGTACAGCCAAGAAGCAACGAAGAGTGGTGGTGGTGGGAGACTCACTACTGAGAGGCACAGAAGCAGCCATCTGCAGACCGGACATAACTGCAAGAGAAGTATGCTGCCTTCCAGGTGCGATGATCAAGGATGTGACCGATAGGATACCAAAGCTCTTCAGCTCCAAGGACGTCTACCCATTTCTTCTGATACATGTTGGCACCAATGACACGGCAAGGAAGGACCTACCGACAATCTGCAAGGACTTTGAAGAGTTGGGGAAGAAAGTAAAGGAACTGGATGCACAGGTAGTTTTTTCTTCTATCCTTCCAGTAGACGGGCATGGCACCAGGAGATGGAACAGGATCCTTGATGCAAACAACTGGCTAAGACGATGGTGCAGACAACAAGGATTTGGATTCCTGGACCACGGTGTGAATTATTGGTATGATGGACTCCTCGCCAGAGACGGACTACACCTCAACAAACCTGGGAAACACACATTCGCCAGAAGACTCGCTACACTCATCAGGAGGGCGTTAAACTAGAAGAAGAGGGGACGGGAAGAAAAACATTAGACTCGAACAAAGACGACCCAGGAAAACATACTCTGAAGGGAGGTAAGAACATTTCTAAAACAATCCACAGTGAGGAGATTGGAACAAAACAAAATCCTCTAAACTGCATGCTCGCAAACGCCAGAAGCCTGACAAACAAGATGGAAGAACTAGAAGCAGAAATATCTACAGGTAACTTTGACATAATGGGAATAACCGAGACATGGTTAGATGAAAGCTATGACTGGGCAGTTAACTTACAGGGTTACAGTCTGTTTAGAAAGGATCGTAAAAATCGGAGAGGAGGAGGGGTTTGTCTCTATGTAAAGTCTTGTCTAAAGTCCACTTTAAGGGAGGATATTAGCGAAGGGAATGAGGATGTCGAGTCCATATGGGTTGAAATTCATGGAGGGAAAAATGGTAACAAAATTCTCATTGGGGTCTGTTACAAACCCCCAAATATAACAGAAAGCATGGAAAGTCTACTTCTAAAGCAGATAGATGAAGCTGCAACCCATAATGAGGTCCTGGTTATGGGGGACTTTAACTACCCGGATATTAACTGGGAAACAGAAACCTGTGAAACCCATAAAGGCAACAGGTTTCTGCTAATAACCAAGAAAAATTATCTTTCACAATTGGTGCAGAATCCAACCAGAGGAGCAGCACTTTTAGACCTAATACTATCTAATAGACCTGACAGAATAACAAATCTGCAGGTGGTCGGGCATCTAGGAAATAGCGACCACAATATTGTACAGTTTCACCTGTCTTTCACTAGGGGGACTTGTCAGGGAGTCACAAAAACATTGAACTTTAGGAAGGCAAAGTTTGAACAGCTTAGAGATGCCCTTAATCTGGTAGACTGGGACAATATCCTCAGAAATAAGAATACAGATAATAAATGGGAAATGTTTAAGAACATCCTAAATAGGCAGTGTAAGCGGTTTATACCTTGTGGGAATAAAAGGACTAGAAATAGGAAAAACCCAATGTGGCTAAACAAAGAAGTAAGACAGGCAATTAACAGTAAAAAGAAAGCATTTGCACTACTAAAGCAGGATGGCACCATTGAAGCTCTAAAAAACTATAGGGAGAAAAATACTTTATCTAAAAAACTAATTAAAGCTGCCAAAAAGGAAACAGAGAAGCACATTGCTAAGGAGAGTAAAACTAATCCCAAACTGTTCTTCAACTATATCAATAGTAAAAGAATAAAAACTGAAAATGTAGGCCCCTTAAAAAATAGTGAGGAAAGAATGGTTGTAGATGACGAGGAAAAAGCTAACATATTAAACACCTTCTTCTCCACGGTATTCACGGTGGAAAATGAAATGCTAGGTGAAATCCCAAGAAACAATGAAAACCCTATATTAAGGGTCACCAATCTAACCCAAGAAGAGGTGCGAAACCGGCTAAATAAGATTAAAATAGATAAATCTCCGGGTCCGGATGGCATACACCCACGAGTACTAAGAGAACTAAGTAATGTAATAGATAAACCATTATTTCTTATTTTTAGTGACTCTATAGCGACAGGGTCTGTTCCGCAGGACTGGCGCATAGCAAATGTGGTGCCAATATTCAAAAAGGGCTCTAAAAGTGAACCTGGAAATTATAGGCCAGTAAGTCTAACCTCTATTGTTGGTAAAATATTTGAAGGGTTTCTGAGGGATGTTATTCTGGATTATCTCAATGAGAATAACTGTTTAACTCCATATCAGCATGGGTTTATGAGAAATCGCTCCTGTCAAACCAATCTAATCAGTTTTTATGAAGAGGTAAGCTATAGGCTGGACCACGGTGAGTCATTGGACGTGGTATATCTCGATTTTTCCAAAGCGTTTGATACCGTGCCGCACAAGAGGTTGGTACACAAAATGAGAATGCTTGGTCTGGGGGAAAATGTGTGTAAATGGGTTAGTAACTGGCTTAGTGATAGAAAGCAGAGGGTGGTTATAAATGGTATAGTCTCTAACTGGGTCGCTGTGACCAGTGGGGTACCGCAGGGGTCAGTATTGGGACCTGTTCTCTTCAACATATTCATTAATGATCTGGTAGAAGGTTTACACAGTAAAATATCGATATTTGCAGATGATACAAAACTATGTAAAGCAGTTAATACAAGAGAAGATAGTATTCTGCTACAGATGGATCTGGATAAGTTGGAAACTTGGGCTGAAAGGTGGCAGATGAGGTTTAACAATGATAAATGTAAGGTTATACACATGGGAAGAGGGAATCAATATCACCATTACACACTGAACGGGAAACCACTGGGTAAATCTGACAGGGAGAAGGACTTGGGGATCCTAGTTAATGATAAGCTTACCTGGAGCAGCCAGTGCCAGGCAGCAGCTGCCAAGGCAAACAGGATCATGGGGTGCATTAAAAGAGGTCTGGATACACATGATGAGAGCATTATACTGCCTCTGTACAAATCCCTAGTTAGACCGCACATGGAGTACTGTGTCCAGTTTTGGGCACCGGTGCTCAGGAAGGATATAATGGAACTAGAGAGAGTACAAAGGAGGGCAACAAAATTAATAAAGGGGATGGGAGAACTACAATACCCAGATAGATTAGCGAAATTAGGATTATTTAGTCTAGAAAAAAGACGAATGAGGGGCGATCTAATAACCATGTATAAGTATATAAGGGGACAATACAAATATCTCGCTGAGGATCTGTTTATACCAAGGAAGGTGACGGGCACAAGGGGGCATTCTTTGCGTCTGGAGGAGAGAAGGTTTTTCCACCAACATAGAAGAGGATTCTTTACTGTTAGGGCAGTGAGAATCTGGAATTGCTTGCCTGAGGAGGTGGTGATGGCGAACTCAGTCGAGGGGTTCAAGAGAGGCCTGGATGTCTTCCTGGAGCAGAACAATATTGTATCATACAATTATTAGGTTCTGTAGAAGGATGTAGATCTGGGTATTTATTATGATGGAATATAGGCTGAACTGGATGGACAAATGTCTTTTTTCGGCCTTACTAACTATGTTACTATGTTACTATGTTACATTGTTTGTGGGGGGAGAGAGCAATTTCTCTGCTCTGATCTCCGCCCCTGGCTGGCTGCCTGCTGCTAAAGTTATAAGGCAGATTCAGGAGGAGCTCCTAGTCCTACCAGTGCATGAGTGAGTGGCGCTGCTATATACTATGTGGGCTGCGCTGCTATATACTACGTGGGCTGCTATATGCTACGTGGGCTGCTATATACTACATGGGCTGCTATATACTATGTGGGCAGTGTTATATACTACATGGCTGTGTTTATATGCGATCATGAATCGGGGTATGTGTTAAAGGGGGGGCCCACTGAGACTCTTTCGCCCGGGGCCCTCAAAAACCTGGAGCCGGCCCTGGCTCCTGGTGTCGGCGTCATTCACACAACACACCCTGCACATGTGGCTCCAGACAAACTAACAAGGTTTTCTATTCTTTTTTTCTTTTCGTCAGGTAAAAGCGCAGTTTCTAAAACAATCCGGGACAAATGCCACAAAGTTTGTGGCTCTGGTTTACAGAAGTCAAGTTGTGGCTGGAAAAAACTACTTAGTGAAGGTAAGTGATGTACAAAGCCGGGTCCTGGGGGTGATCAGTATCCAGCAGAGGGCGCTCTGGAATAATAGAGAAATCCACTACTAGGACAACCCCTTCTGGATCAAACTGTGTGGTGCTGATAAAATAACGCAGCCTATACTCACCTCCCGTGCCGGCGTCGTTCCCACGGTGATGGCACGTGGTCTCCTGGGGCTCTTGTGACACGTGACTGCAGCGCCCAATCAGCACTGGCGTCACTGTCCCCGCCTTCGGACAAATCGAACAGGAAGAGGAAGTCCGGACTGCTGCTGATCTCTCACTTCCTCTTCCTGTTCAATTCGGCTGGAGGCGGAGACAGTGACGCCAGTGCTGATTGGGTGCTGGAGTCACATGTCGCAACAACTGTATGGGAGACCGAGTGCCAACACCGAGGGAATGAGGCAGAAGGCAAGGGGTATGAGAAGGGGCACATTATGGGATGTCAGGATACATACAGACACGTGGGGTCACACTGATCACATTATGGGATGTCAGGATACATACAGACAGGTGGGGTCACACACTGATCACATTATGGGATGTCAGGATACATACAGACACATGGAGTCACACACTGATCACATTATGGGATGTCAGGATACGTACAGACAGGTGAGGTCACACTGATCACATTATGGGATGTCAGGATACATACAGACAGGTGGGTCACACACTGATCACATTATGGGATGTCAGGATACATACAGACAGGTGGGTCACACATTGATCACATTATGGGATGTCAGGATACATACAGACAGGTGGGGTCACACACTGATCACATTATGGGATGTCAGGATACATACAGACACGTGGGGTCACACACTGATCACATTATGGGATGTCAGGATACATACAGACACGTGGGGTCACACATTGATCACATTATGGGATGTCAGGATACATACAGACAGGTGGGTCACACATTGATCACATTATGGGATGTCAGGATACATACAGACACGTGGGGTCACACACTGATCACATTATGGGATGTCAGGATACATACAGACACGTGGGGTCACACACTGATCATATTATGGGATGTCAGGATACATACAGACACGTGGAGTCACACACTGATCACATTATGGGATGTCAGGATACGTACAGACAGGTGGGTCACACATTGATCACATTATGGGATGTCAGGATACATACAGACACGTGGGGTCACACTGATCACATTATGGGATGTCAGGATACATACAGACAGGTGGGGTCACACTGATCACATTATGGGATGTCAGGATACATACAGACACGTGGGGTCACACACTGATCACATTATGGGATGTCAGGATACATACAGACACATGGAGTCACACACTGATCACATTATGGGATGTCAGGATACGTACAGACAGGTGGGTCACACATTGATCACATTATGGGATGTCAGGATACATACAGACACGTGGAGTCACACACTGATCACATTATGGGATGTCAGGATACATACAGACACTGATCACATTATGGGATGTCAGGATACATACAGACACGTGGGGTCACACACTGATCACATTATGGGATGTCAGGATACATACAGACACATGGAGTCACACACTGATCACATTATGGGATGTCAGGATACGTACAGACAGGTGGGTCACACATTGATCACATTATGGGATGTCAGGATACATACAGACACGTGGGGTCACACAATGATCACATTATGGGATGTCAGGATACATACAGACACGTGGAGTCACACAATGATCACATTATGGGATGTCAGGATACATACAGACACGTGGGGTCACACTGATCACATTATGGGATGTCAGGATACATACAGACACGTGGGGTCACACTGATCACATTATGGGATGTCAGGATACATACAGACAGGTGGGTCACACATTGATCACATTATGGGATGTCAGGATACATACAGACACGTGGGGTCATACACTGATCACATTATGGGATGTCAGGATACATACAGACACGTGGAGTCACACACTGATCACATTATGGGATGTCAGGATACATACAGACACGTGGGGTCACACACTGATCACATTATGGGATGTCAGGATACGTACAGACAGGTGGGTCACACATTGATCACATTATGGGATGTCAGGATACATACAGACACTGATCACATTATGGGATGTCAGGATACATACAGACACGTGGGGTCACACACTGATCACATTATGGGATGTCAGGATACATACAGACACATGGAGTCACACACTGATCACATTATGGGATGTCAGGATACGTACAGACAGGTGGGTCACACATTGATCACATTATGGGATGTCAGGATACATACAGACACGTGGGGTCACACACTGATCACATTATGGGATGTCAGGATACATACAGACACGTGGGGTCACACACTGATTACATTATGGGATGTCAGGATACATACAGACATGTGCGGTCACACTGACCACATTATGGGATGTCAGGATACATACAGACAGGTGGGGTCACACACTGATCACATTATGGGATGTCAGGATACATACAGACACGTGGGGTCACACACTGATCACATTATGGGATGTCAGGATACATACAGACACATGGGGTCACACTGATCACATTATGGGATGTCAGGATACATACAGACACGTGGGGTCACACACTGATCACATTATGGGATGTCAGGATACATACAGACACGTGGAGTCACACACTGATCACATTATGGGATGTCAGGATACATACAGACACGTGGGGTCACACTGATCACATTATGGGATGTCAGGATACATACAGACACGTGGGGTCACACACTGATCACATTATGGGATGTCAGGATACATACAGACACGTGGGGTCACACACTGATCACATTATGGGATGTCAGGATACATACAGACACGTGGGGTCACACACTGATTACATTATGGGATGTCAGGATACATACAGACATGTGCGGTCACACTGACCACATTATGGGATGTCAGGATACATACAGACACGTGGGGTCACACACTGATTACATTATGGGATGTCAGGATACATACAGACACGTGGGTCACACTGATCACATTATGGGATGTCAGGATACATACAGACAGGTGGGGTCACACTGACCACATTATGGGATGTCAGGATACATACAGACACGTGGAGTCACACACTGATCACATTATGGGATGTCAGGATACATACAGACACGTGGAGTCACACACTGATCACATTATGGGATGTCAGGATACATACAGACACGTGGGGTCACACTGATCACATTATGGGATGTCATGATACATACAGACACGTGGGATCACACACTGATCACATTATGGGATGTCAGGATACATACAGACATGTGGGGTCACACATTGATCACATTATGGGATGTCAGGATACATACAGACAGGTGGGGTCACACCCTGATCACATTATGGGATGTCAGGATACATACAGACATGTGGGGTCACACATTGATCACATTATGGGATGTCAGGATACATACAGACACGTGGAGTCACACACTGATCACATTATGGGATGTCAGGATACATACAGACACGTGGGGTCACACACTGATCACATTATGGGATGTCAGGATACATACAGACATGTGGGGTCACACATTGATCACATTATGGGATGTCAGGATACATACAGACACGTGGAGTCACACACTGATCACATTATGGGATGTCAGGATACATACAGACACGTGGGGTCACACTGATCACATTATGGGATGTCATGATACATACAGACACGTGGGATCACACACTGATCACATTATGGGATGTCAGGATACATACAGACACGTGGGGTCACACTGATCACATTATGGGATGTCAGGATGCATACAGACACTGACCACATTATGGGATGTCAGGATACATACAGACAGGTGGGGTCACACACTGATCACATTATGGGATGTCAGGATACATACAGACAGGTGGGGTCATACACTGATCACATTATGGGATGTCAGGATACGTACAGACAGGTGGGGTCATACACTGATCACATTATGGGATGTCAGGATACATACAGACAGGTGGGGTCACACACTGATCACATTATGGGATGTCAGGATACGTACAGACAGGTGGGGTCATACACTGATCACATTATGGGATGTCAGGATACGTACAGACAGGTGGGGTCACACACTGATTACATTATGGGATGTCAGGACACATACAGACAGGTGGGGTCATACACTGATCACATTATGGGATGTCAGGATACATACAGACACGTGGGGTCACACAATGATCACATTATGGGATGTCAGGATACATACAGACAGGTGGGGTCACACACTGATCACATTATGGGATGTCAGGATACATACAGACAGGTGGGGTCACACACTGATCACATTATGGGATGTCAGGATACATACAGACAGGTGGGGTCACACACTGATCACATTATGGGATGTCAGGATACGTACAGACAGGTGGGGTCACACACTGATTACATTATGGGATGTCAGGACACATACAGACAGGTGGGGTCATACACTGATCACATTATGGGATGTCAGGATACATACAGACACGTGGGGTCACACAATGATCACATTATGGGATGTCAGGATACATACAGACACGTGGGATCACACACTGATTACATTATGGGATGTCAGGATACATACAGACACTGATCACATTATGGGATGTCAGGATACATACAGACACGTGGGGTCACACATTGATCACATTATGGGATGTCAGGATACATACAGACACGTGGGTCACACACTGATCACATTATGGGATGTCAGGATACATACAGACACGTGGGTCACACTGATCACATTATGGGATGTCAGGATACATACAGACACGTGGAGTCACACACTGATCACATTATGGGATGTCAGGATACATACAGACACGTGGGGTCACACTGATCACATTATGGGATGTCAGGATACATACAGACACGTGGAGTCACACACTGATCACATTATGGGATGTCAGGATACATACAGACACGTGGGGTCATACACTGATCACATTATGGGATGTCAGGATACATACAGACACGTGGGGTCACACAATGATCACATTATGGGATGTCAGGATACATACAGACACGTGGGATCACACACTGATTACATTATGGGATGTCAGGATACATACAGACACGTGGGGTCACACTGATCACATTATGGGATGTCAGGATACATACAGACACGTGGGGTCACACACTGATCACATTATGGGATGTCAGGATACATACAGACACGTGGGGTCACACACTGATCACATTATGGGATGTCAGGATACATACAGACACTGATCACATTATGGGATGTCAGGATACATACAGACACGTGGGGTCACACATTGATCACATTATGGGATGTCAGGATACATACAGACACGTGGGGTCACACACTGATCACATTATGGGATGTCAGGATACGTACAGACAGGTGGGTCACACATTGATCACATTATGGGATGTCAGGATACATACAGACACGTGGGGTCACACACTGATCACATTATGGGATGTCAGGATACATACAGACACGTGGGGTCACACTGATCACATTATGGGATGTCAGGATACATACAGACACGTGGGGTCACACACTGATCACATTATGGGATGTCAGGATACATACAGACACGTGGGGTCACACACTGATCACATTATGGGATGTCAGGATACATACAGACACGTGGGGTCACACACTGATCACATTATGGGATGTCAGGATACATACAGACACGTGGGGTCACACACTGATTACATTATGGGATGTCAGGATACATACAGACAGGTGGGGTCACACTGACCACATTATGGGATGTCAGGATACGTACAGACACGTGGGGTCACACATTGATCACATTATGGGATGTCAGGATACATACAGACACGTGGGGTCACACACTGATCACATTATGGGATGTCAGGATACATACAGACACGTGGGGTCACACACTGATCACATTATGGGATGTCAGGATACATACAGACACGTGGGGTCACACACTGATCACATTATGGGATGTCAGGATACATACAGACACGTGGGTCACACTGATCACATTATGGGATGTCAGGATACATACAGACAGGTGGGGTCACACTGACCACATTATGGGATGTCAGGATACATACACACACGTGGAGTCACACACTGATCACATTATGGGATGTCAGGATACATACAGACACGTGGAGTCACACATTGATCACATTATGGGATGTCAGGATACATACAGACAGGTGGGGTCACACCCTGATCACATTATGGGATGTCAGGATACATACAGACATGTGGGGTCACACATTGATCACATTATGGGATGTCAGGATACATACAGACACGTGGAGTCACACACTGATCACATTATGGGATGTCAGGATACATACAGACACGTGGGGTCACACTGATCACATTATGGGATGTCAGGATACATACAGACACGTGGGGTCACACTGATCACATTATGGGATGTCATGATACATACAGACACGTGGGATCACACACTGATCACATTATGGGATGTCAGGATACATACAGACACGTGGGGTCACACTGATCACATTATGGGATGTCAGGATGCATACAGACACTGACCACATTATGGGATGTCAGGATACATACAGACAGGTGGGGTCACACACTGATCACATTATGGGATGTCAGGATACATACAGACAGGTGGGGTCACACACTGATCACATTATGGGATGTCAGGATACGTACAGACAGGTGGGGTCATACACTGATCACATTATGGGATGTCAGGATACGTACAGACAGGTGGGGTCACACACTGATTACATTATGGGATGTCAGGACACATACAGACACGTGGGTCACACACTGATCACATTATGGGATGTCAGGATACATACAGACACGTGGGTCACACTGATCACATTATGGGATGTCAGGATACATACAGACACGTGGAGTCACACACTGATCACATTATGGGATGTCAGGATACATACAGACACGTGGGGTCACACTGATCACATTATGGGATGTCAGGGTACATACAGACACGTGGGGTCATACACTGATCACATTATGGGATGTCAGGATACATACAGACAGGTGGGGTCATACACTGATCACATTATGGGATGTCAGGATACATACAGACACGTGGGGTCACACAATGATCACATTATGGGATGTCAGGATACATACAGACACGTGGGATCACACACTGATTACATTATGGGATGTCAGGATACATACAGACACTGATCACATTATGGGATGTCAGGATACATACAGACACGTGGGGTCACACTGATCACATTATGGGATGTCAGGATACATACAGACACGTGGGGTCACACACTGATCACATTATGGGATGTCAGGATACATACAGACACGTGAGATCATACACTGATCACATTATGGGATGTCAGGATACATACAGACAGGTGGGGTCATACACTGATCACATTATGGGATGTCAGGATACATACAGACACGTGGGGTCACACAATGATCACATTATGGGATGTCAGGATACATACAGACACGTGGGATCACACACTGATTACATTATGGGATGTCAGGATACATACAGACACTGATCACATTATGGGATGTCAGGATACATACAGACACGTGGGGTCACACTGATCACATTATGGGATGTCAGGATACATACAGACACGTGAGATCATACACTGATCACATTATGGGATGTCAGGATACATACAGACAGGTGGGGTCATACACTGATCACATTATGGGATGTCAGGATACATACAGACACGTGAGATCATACACTGATCACATTATGGGATGTCAGGATACATACAGACAGGTGGGGTCATACACTGATCACATTATGGGATGTCAGGATACATACAGACACGTGGGGTCACACACTGATCACATTATGGGATGTCAGGATACATACAGACACGTGGGGTCACACACTGATCACATTATGGGATGTCAGGATGCATACAGACACGTGAGATCATACACTGATCACATTATGGGATGTCAGGATACATACAGACAGGTGGGGTCATACACTGATCACATTATGGGATGTCAGGATACATACAGACACGTGGGGTCACACTGATTACATTATGGGATGTCAGGATACATACAGACACGTGGAGTCACACACTGATCACATTATGGGATGTCAGGATACATACAGACACGTGGAGTCACACACTGATCACATTATGGGATGTCAGGATACATACAGACACGTGGGGTCACACACCGATCACATTATGGGATGTCAGCATACATACAGACACGTGGGGTCACACACTGATCACATTATGGGATGGCAGGATACATACAGACACGTGGAGTCACACACTGATCACATTATGGGATGTCAGGATACATACAGACACGTGGGGTCACACACCGATCACATTATGGGATGTCAGCATACATACAGACACGTGGGGTCACACACTGATCACATTATGGGATGGCAGGATACATACAGACACGTGGGGTCACACACTGATCACATTATGGGATGTCAGGATACATACAGACACGTGGGGTCACACACTGATCACATTATGGGATGTCAGGATACATACAGACATGTGAGGTCATACACTGATCACATTATGGGATGTCAGGATACTTTATACAAAGGTTTGAGCAGTGAGCGGAGGGCTCCCCGTGTAACGTGTCCGTCTGTGTCTCTGCAGGTCGATACTGGAGATCAGTTTTGTCATTTGAAAATATTTGTCCCTCTACCTCATACTGGAGAAGAACCACAACTATCAGGCTGGCAGTGCGGGAAAACTAAGAAAGAAGCCCTCACATTTTTTTAAAAGATGTATGCAGAATATATGTGGAGATCTTCCAGAATTCCTGCTCCGATGGGCAGAGTAATAAATAAATCTTCTCCTATCTCGGCTGAGTCTGTAATTGGTGAACTAATGATAAAGATGAAAGTAGGAGATCCGATATGTGAGACTGGACATAAGGCGCATTAACCCCTTCCTACCGCTGCCAATTTTGATGTTAATAACTGAGCCCAAATTTTCTAATCTGACGTGTCACTTCATGTCAGTGCGGGGAGCCTTTTTTCTGTCAAGGGCATTTGGATATTTATACCATCATTTGTGGCCATTCAAAATTATAAATGTCAAAGATCGCAGCCAAGGGGGTCATAACGGAACCCACCAGGTGTGATCTTTAGAGCGAACAGCTCTCTGCTGCCCCTATCATCAAGACAATTACACAATTGACCAACGAGCAATGGACGAGGCCGTAGGCTGTTTCCACTAATAGGTCAGTATCGTTAAACTAACAGTGAGTGTATGGTATATACAGTACACGTCTGATTCCAACACCTGGGATATGTGTCGATACCTTCACTGCTAGCTCCACAATAACCCAAGACTACTCACTGCCACCACCAGTCATTTATACAGGCTGACTGAAGGCCTAGTTCTGGTAGCGTATGGCTTTGGGGTACGGTTTATAGAACAATAGGAAGAGAACTATTACATTTTATATTTAATCCAAAACGATAGGCAGTGTTTATAAAAAAAATATATGAAAGATTTTGCAAAGGGGACAAAACAATGCAGCTGTCACGGTTCCACCCCTCAGGGTGTCTGGGATGCAGATACTGACTGGAGGCCTGGTTCTGGTAACGTATGGCTTTGGGGTGCGGTTTATAGAACAATAGGATGAGAACTATTACATTTTATATTTAATCCAAGACGATAGGCAGTGTTTATAAAAAAAAATATATGAAAGATTTTACAAAGGGGACAAAACAATGCAGCTGTCATGGTTTCACCTCTCAGGGTGTCTGGGATGCAGATACTGACAGCTCGGCCGTCCAATCTGTATAGGGGTGTGCTGAAGCTGTCAGCACTGTGATTGAGAGCTTGGCCATCCAATCTGGTACAGGGACATGCTGAGCCGTCAGTGTTTTGATTGACAGCTCGACTATCCAATCTGAAACTGTGAGGCATCGGCTGTCTCATGTGTTTACTATTCCACTTAATGGCCGTGCTTCTTAACTGAGCTGAGTTTCCCAGAACATTGCCGGAGGTACACTCATCTTGTGAGGTTTGCGCTCTCTGTGCCTGGTCTTCTATATGTTTGATCTGTTGCCTGACCTCGGACTTTGTTCTGACCATCCGCCTGATTAACCCCTTCAGCTCTGATCCGTTATCCTCCTGGTACTCTGACCTCAGAATGTTACCTGACTACGCTTTTGTCTCAACCTTCCGTTTATGGAAGAAAAAGAAAACAGAACATGCCCACAGAATGGGAACACCCGTAACAGGTGAAAAAAACCGTACTTTGTTATCCAAAAAATACAAAAAATTCACAATTCAAACAATTTTGAACAGGACACAGCAACAACAGTGTTAAAAACATTTAAACACCATGAAAGATGCATGTGCTCGTCATGCCTTGTGGTCATGGCAATGGGAACCCACAAAACGACCCCTCGCAGCAAAATGGTATAATATGGCTCACAAAAAGGATAGATCAGATGATAGCAATATAATCCTACACAAATGGTCCAAATACTCGGACCAAAAGATGTGGGAATCCTCAAAACCTGGACGAGCGAGCCAGCTGGCAATGGAACAGAAGGAAAGCACATGGTGGCTGCCATCTTGTCAGTGTCAGTCTGTCGTCAATGGTCAATAAAGTTAATTAGGAAAAAAGGGGCCACACAGAAATTGCGCATATACGACCAAAATGTCAATCATGAGGCTGAGATGCATCGGCAGTGGTTCCGATACACAGAAAATTTAGAAGAGTGTAAGGGAGTAAACACATGCACAAAAATGAAAAAAAAAATTATGATGAAAAATAAAATAACAGAAAATGCATATCAGCCTCATGTTTGACATGTTGGTCGTACATGCACAATTTCTGTGTGGCCCCTTTTTTCCCCAATTAACTTTATTGACCATTGACGACAGACTGACACTGACAAGATGGCAGCCACCATGTGCTTTCTTTCTGTTCCATTGCCGGCCGGCCGTCTCTTCCAAGAGACCAATTAAGCTGTTGCTACTTTTGCATACAGTATATACCTCATACTTCTGGGACACAGTACGCTATGTTCCCTGAAGAAGCCGCAGTCAGTGCGGCGATACGCGCGGGTGTCTATCCCACACTCTCGCCCCTCACAGCTACTATGGCTCCATCCAGGTCTTGAGGATTCCCACATCTTTTGGTCCGAGTATTTGGGTTTTTCTTACTATCAGAAAAGGAACGGCAACTCCCCTTTCTATTTCCAGTATGGTCCTGTGGATAAACACGGTTTTTCGTGTTTATTTGACCGTGCCTTGGTTTTGTGTAGCATTATATTGCTATCATCTGATCTATCTTTTTTGTGAGCCATATTATACCATTATGCTGCGAGGGGTCATTTTGTGGGTTCCCATTGCCGTTACCACAAGGCATGACGAGCACATGCATCTTTCATGGTTTATAACACTGTTGTTGCAGTGTCCTGTTCAAAATTGTTTGAATTGTGAATTTTTTGTATTTGTTGGATAATAAAGTACGTTTTTTACCTGTTACGGGTGTTCCCATTCTCTGGGCATGTTCTGTTCTCTTTTTCTTCCATACTATATTTCACATCCAGGGCCGTATTTCAAGTTTCTGCCGCCCTAGGCACTTTTCGTGCTGCTTCCCCCTCCACCCTCTTTGGTGAGTATGACTAATGTAGACACTATCGGCAGTGACTTAGGGTACCGTCACACTATACGATTTACCTACGATCACGACCAGCGATATGACCTGGCCGTGATCGTAGGTAAATCGTAGTGTGGTCGCTGGGGAGCTGTCACACAGACAGCTCTCCAGCGACCAACGATGCCGAGGTCCCTGGGTAACCAGGGTAAACATCGGGTAACTAAGCGCAGGACCGCGCTTAGTAACCCGATGTTTACCCTGGTTACAAGCGTAAAACTAAAAAAAAACAAACAGCACATACTTACATTCTGGTGTCCGTCAGGTCCCTTGCCGTCTGCTTCCCGCACTCACTGACTGCCGGCCGTAAAGTGAAAGTGAAAGCACAGCCGCTGTGCTCTGCTTTCACTTTACGGCCGGCAGTCAGTCAGTGCGGGAAGCAGACGGCAAGGGACCCGACGGACACCAGAATGTAAGTATGTACTGTTTGTTTTTTTTTAGTTTTACGCTTGTAACCAGGGTAAACATCGGGTTACTAAGCGCGGTCCTGCGCTTAGTTACCCGATGTTTACCCTGGTTACAAGCGAACGCATCGCTGGATTGCATCGCTAGATCGGTGTCACACACACCGATCTAGCGATGACAGCGGGAGATCCAGCGATGAAAGAAAGTTCTAAACGATCTGCTACGACGTACGATTCTCAGCAGGATCCCTGATCGCTGCTGCGTGTCAGACACAGCGATATCGTAACGATATCGCTGGAACGTCACGAATCGTACCGTCGTAGCGATCGAAATGGTATAGTGTGACGGTACCCTTAGGCTACTTTCACGTCAGCGATTTTTGACATTTGCAGCAGATCCGGCAGTTTTTCCGCATCCGTAACGGATCACTTACGGCAACACTGCGTTCGGCCTCATTCATTCCCTATGGGACTTGCGGTTTTGCTGTGATCCAGCAAATGCGGTACTTGCAGCAACAGAAAAAAAAACGCTGCTGGCGCTGTTTTTTTGTCTCACTGCAAGAGCCGCAGATGTCCGCAAATCGCGTAGGGAATGAATGAGGCTGAACCTATGTATATGCCCATGTAGCTCTTTCAAAGACTATTCCAAGAATATTTTTTACATGTTCAGTCCATTCATCTGAAATCGATTTGCATACATATGCAAATGAGGGAGTAGATCAGTTACTCCAGCTCTATACCCGCTCACTGCCACCTCTTCCTGATCGACTTGCAGCTCTTTTTTTTTCCAGAAGGAAATCCAGCATAGAGGCTGTCAGTGATAGAGCTGGAGTGACAGAGGGTTACGATCCACCTTAGTGGTTAGGCATTATTTATATATCAATTGAAATGCTGATTTGGCCCATTATACTGATTACAATGATACCTGGCGATGAAATACGTCTAGTGGTTGTTTAACTCAAAACTGAAGATAAAGATTACCGATATGCTCCTGCTGTGTGGTGGCTTCATGTGGTGCTCTGATTGGCTATTCAACTGTATGGCTTCTGACAGGTCACTGAATATTTTATATATTAATTGAATTATTTTATTTGGTATACATTTATTTAAAAAAAAAAAAATATATATATATGTCTCAAAATGGCGATCCAATAGATGCTACTGCGCCAGCACGCCATTTTGCTAGAGAGAGAGAAAAAAAAATCCTCCACCAAGATGGCGCCGCCTGCGTAGTAGCATCTATTGGATCGTCGCTAGCTGCTACTGCGCAGGTGTCGCCATTTTTATACAGATTTTATACCAGCAAATAAAAGAAATTCACATTATACGTGCAATCATGCTGCAGTGCAGGCGCCTGCCTGCTGAAGGTAATTTATTTTAATCTTTTAATATATATAATTTCAGGATGTAAACCAGGGGGCAGGTCAGTGAGGGATCAGTGACCTGTCAGAAGCCATACTGGTGAATACATAAGCAGAGGACCCCATGAAGACCCCCCACCCCACAGACCGCCCCGGAGCACGGGCATCTCACTAACTGAAAATAAAGATTAAACAACAACCACAAGACGGATTTCATCAACCGAGCTGCCATTTTAATCAGTATAACTGCGCCGACCTGACACTGTCTGGAGGTTACTGTGCACATTCCTGCTGACAGGTTCCCTTTAACCCCTTACTACCAGTTGACGGAATAGTACGTCAGCTGGCAGTATCCCCCTTTTTGAGTGAGCCCACCTCAAAGCCGAGACATGTCAGCTGTTTTAAACACTGTTGTGCATGTCTAGCCCTGGGTAAGCCGGACCGGGCTCTGGCCCCTATACAGGAAGTCCTTTCTCCATATTCCTGGGGCTTTGTACCGTCCTCCTCTAACTCCTAACTATTTAACGCTCTATACTCAGCTTTCCTGCTTTCTGTCTATATGAAGTGCATGTAATTGCCACATGGCATTCTTTGCTTACCCATTATTTTCTATCCATTCGTACTTCACTCCCCTTGCTTCTTCCTTGCATACCTGAGTGGCCATCTACCCCACCCCCTCTTTATGACCTGGCTTAACTGTGAACATGTGCTCTGGACACACACGCCCACATCCTCTCTCTCAGCTGTGAGCCCTTAGGGTACCGTCACACTATACGATTTACCTACGATCACAACCAGCGATATGACCTGGCCGTGATCGTAGGTAAATCGTAGTGTGGTCGCTGGAGAGCTGTCACACAGACAGCTCTCCAGCGACCAACGATCCCGAGGTCCCTGGGTAACCAGGGTAAACATCGGGTAACTAAGCGCAGGACCGCGCTTAGTTACCCGATGTTTACCCTGGTTACAAGCGTTAAACTAAAAAAAAAAAAACAGCACATACTTACATTCTGGTGTCCGTCAGGTCCCTTGCCGTCTGGTTCCCGCACTCAGTGATTGCCGGCCGTAAAGTGAAAGTGAAAGCACAGCCGCTGTGCTCTGCTTTCACTTTACGGCCGGCAGTCACAGTGCGGGAAGCAGACTGCAAGGGACCTGACGGACACCAGAATGTAAGTATGTGCTGTTTTTTTTTTTTTAGTTTAACGCTTGTAACCAGGGTAAACATCGGGTAACTAAGCGCGGTCCTGCGCTTAGTTACCCGATGTTTACCCTGGTTACAAGCGAACGCATCGCTGGATCGCATCGCTAGATTGCTAGATCGGTGTCACACACACCGATCTAGCGATGACAGCGGGAGATCCAGCGATGAAAGAAAGTTCTAAACGATCTGCTACGACGTACGATTCTCAGCAGGATCCCTGATCGCTGCTGCGTGTCAGACACAGCGATATCGTAACGATATCGCTGGAACGTCACGAATCGTACCGTCGTAGCGATCGAAATGTTATAGTGTGACGGTACCCTTAGGTGCACATAAATTCAAAGCCATGAGTCTGACCAGACGTGTCTGACCATCTTAGAAATTGCAGTTTTAAATTGCTATGAATTAGACTAGAATTGACTGGAAGGTAAAGGAATAGAAAACCACTATAATGTTTCGGTTTCTTTTAACATTCACCCCCATACTACTTTATTTCTTCCTATCTCCTGTAGTCCCTCCACCCAGTAAGGAACTAGTCATTTCTTCCTCCATCCTCCCCAGCCACCTCACCTCCTCCACAGAACTGTTCCTCCACATACAATCCATTCTCTCCAGACACACACGGCCACATCATGACCTATCCAGCTCACACCTTCTAACGCTCAGTCTGCTGCTCCTCATTGCTGGCGACATATCCCCAAATCCTGGCCCTCCTCATCACATTCCCACACTCATTTCTAATCCCCTGCCACAATTCTCTACACGTCCTCGCAACCACAGTAACCTCATACCCATTCATCCTGCCCCCTCTCCCCCAATTTCCCTATCTGGAGCACTATGGAACGCACGCTCTGTTTGCAATAAACTTCCATTTATCCATGACCTCTTTATCAATAACAAACTCTCCTTCCTCAGCATAACTGAAACCTGGCTCACCCCTTCTGACACCGCCTCCCCTGCTGCACTTTTGTATGTTGGCTTCCACCTTTCTCACACACCCCGCCCCAGCAGCAAGCATGGCGGAGGAGTTGGTTTTCTCCTGTCAGATAACTGCTCCTTCACCCCAATCCCACTGCCACCCTCTTTTACCCTCCCTTCCTTTGAGGTGCACTCTGTACGCATCTACTCACCCTCCAACCTCCAACTGGCTGTCATCTACCGCCCCCCAGGGCCAGCCACCACCTTCTTTTACCACTTCACCACCTGGCTACTCCATTTCCTCGCCGCTGACATCCCCACTATCATCATGGGCGACTTCAACATCCCCATTGACACTTCCTTCTCAGCTGCCACTAAACTTCTATCCCTCACTTCCTCCTTCGGCCTCACTCAATTGTCTTCTACAGCCACCCACAAAGATGGTCACACACTGGACCTCATCTTCACCCGCCTCTGCTCCCTATCTAACCTCTCAAACTCACCTCTTCCTCTTTCTGACCACAACCTACTCACATTCTCTTCCCTTTCCACTCCTTGTCTACAACCCCACCCAACAAACTTTCACACCCTCGCAGAAATCTTAAACACCTTGATCTTCACTCACTCTCTGAATCCCTCTTCCCTCTCACAGACATAAGTTCCCTACACAATGCGGATGATGCTGCCGCTCTATATAACACCACAATAGCTGCAGCTTTGGAATCTCTTGCCCCTCTCACACATACCAAAGCTCGCAAAATCAACAGACAACCCTGGCACACCAGCCTGACCAAAGAACTGAGGCGAGCTTCCAGGGCTGCTGAGCGCAGATGGAAAAGATCCCACTCCAACGAGCACTTCATCACATTCAAACAGTCCCTCACTACTTTCAAAACCACGCTCGCCACAGCAAAACAAACCTACTTCTCATCTCTCATATCCTCCCTGTCTCACAACCCCAAACAGTTATTCAACACCTTCAACTCTCTCCTCCGTCCCCCAGCACCTCCTCCCTCCCCACTCATCTCAGCTGAAGACTTTGCCTCATTTTTCAAGCAGAAAATTGAGAACATCAGAGACAGTTTTAGTAAACAACCCCCAGAACCCTTCCTCCCAACTACCCAGCCCTCCACCTCCAAAACCAACTTCTCCACCATTACAGAAGACGGACTCTCCACTCTACTCTCAAGATCACATCTCACCACCTGTGCACGTTTTTCCGTGTTTGTTTTTCACTCCCCTCCTTCCCAGAGCCATAACTTTTTTATTTTTCTGTCAATTTGGCCATGTGAGGGCTTATTTTTTGCAGGACGAGTTGTACTTTTAAACGACATCATTGGTTTTAGCATGTCGTGTACTAGAAAACGGGAAAAAAATTCCAAGAGCGGTGAAATTGCAAAAAAAGTGCAATCCCACACTTGTTTTTTGTTTGGCTTTTTTGCTAAGTTCACTAAATGCTAAAACTGACCTGCCATTATGATTCTCCAGGTCAGTACGAGTTCATAGACACCTAACATGACTAGGTTATTTTTTACCTAAGTGGTGAAAAAAAATTCAAAACTTTGCTAAAAAAAAAAAAATTGCGCCATTTTCCGATACTGGTAGCGTCTCCATTTTTCATGATCTGGGGTCGGTTGAGGGCTTATTTTTTGCGTGCCGAGATGACGTTTTTAATGATACCATGTCGGTGCAGATACGTTCTTTTGATCGCCCGTTATTGCATTTTAATGCAATGTCGCGGCGACCAAAAAAACTTAATTCTGGCGTTTCGCATTTTTTTTCTCGCTGCGCCGTTTAGCGATCAGGTTAATGTTTTTTTTAATTGATAGATGGGGCGATTCTGAGCGCGGCGATACCAAATATGTGTAGATTTGATTTTTTTTATTCATTTATTTTGTTTGGGGCGAAAGGGGGGTGATTTAAACTTTTATATTTTTTTTATTTTTTTCACATTTTTTTAAACTTTTTTTTTTAACTTTTGCCATGCTTCAATAGCCTCCATGGGAGGCTAGAAGCTGGCTTAGCACGATCGGCTCTGCTACATAGCAGCGACCTGCTGATCGCTGCTATGTAGCTGAAAATCAGGTGTGCTGTGAGCGCCGACCACAGGGTGGCGCTCACAGCTGCCGGCGATCAGTAACCATAGAGGTCTCAAGGACCTCTATGGTTACCATCCTGACGCATCGCCGACCCCCGATCATGTGACGGGGGTCGGCGATGACGTCATTTCCAGCCGCCCGGCCGGAAGTGGTAGTTAAATGCCGCAGTCTGCGTTTGACAGCGGCATTTAACTAGTTAATAGGTGCGGGCAGATCGCGATTCTGCCCGCGCCTATTACGGGCACATGTCAGCTGTTCAAAACAGCTGACATGTCCCGGCTTTGATGCGGGCTCACCGCAGAGCCCTGCATCAAAGCAGGGGATCTGACCTCGGACGTACTATCCCAGCCGAGGTCAGAAAGGGGTTGAAAACAACAGGCCAGGGAGCAAAAAATAAGCCGTCACCCAGGGCCAGATCCCGAAAAATGGAGACGCTACAGGGCTTGGAAAATGGTAACATTTTTTTTTTTTTTTTTACAAACTTAGGATTTTTTTCACCACCTAGGAACTTAACTTTTTTTGCAATTTCACTGCACTTGGATTTTTTTTTACCCGTTTTCCAGTACATAATATGGTAAAATCAAAGCTGTCGTTCAAAAATACAACTTGTCCCACAAAAAACAAGCTCTCACATGGCCATATTGACGAAAAAACAAAAAAAATGATGGCTCTGGGAAGAAGGGGAGCGAAAAACGGAAAGTCAAAAATGGAAAAACTCAAGGTGGTGAAGGGGTTAAGCTTTCAGTAACCCAAATCTGTAGGGAAAAGATTGAAATACCCCAATGTCTGTCGTGTCGTAGCCCCCCAAAAAATGGCATTAACAATTTATCACATTTATCTACAATGAAGGAAAAATCAAAAAGTCAAAGATCTCAGAAAATGGTGTCACATAGACCCAAAATGTATCTTTTTTACAAAATTCTAAACTTGTTAAAACCTCTTAAATAAAAACAAAAACCTTTGGTATCGGAGTAATTGTACAGAGAATGCATTCTTATGAAGAACGATTATTATTATTACTGTCATAACCTATTGTTGACCTGTCCTTACGATGGCAAAACCAGAAGAAAAAAAACTGAGCCGGAGTATAAGTTATGCGTTAGTTATGAGTTATACTCCGGCTCATTTGTTTGGTTTTGCTGTACTTTTTTTGTACTTTGTACATGAAGAGGTGTGGCCTCCTTTTCCTAAGCTTCTCTTTTTGTTTATATGGCTTCCCGTGGCCGGGTGTCTGACCGATTAGACCCCAGTCCTGCTCTGTCCCATCTACACAAAGTCGTCTGACACAAGGTGAGGAACACTAGAGGTTAGGACTGTCCTGATTAAGGTGCACCCAGTTGCGGTGGGATGCGGTTTTATACTTTTTTGATCACAGTGTTTACTAAGGACCCTATGTTACTAATGTTACTAACCACTCCTACAGGACACTGATGACCTATCCTAAGGACGAGTCAACAATTTCATAACCCCGGAAAATCCCTTTAAAGGTCAATACAATATATATTTTTTGCCTTTTTTTGCAGCACAAGTTTTGCTTTTTTTATGCCACCATGTAGGAGCTATATTACAGCCATGTGACTCACTTAGGGTATTTGGGGGGTATTTCTGCCTGTATTTTGGGATGGTTTTTACCTGCTACTATTCCCATGGTGCTGCCCTCTAGGGGTCGGGAGGACGATGACGTCAGATCAGCCCTCCGGGGTCATTTTCGTCTTCTGAGAGTCGAGTCTGTATCCCCGGAGGGGTCGTTATAGGAGCGGATTTTGCTTTTTTCGCTTTGACAGGACTCCGTGATTTGGGGACCATTTATGGACTATTTTAGGGGCAGAGATGGGCTGGAACAAAAAATGGCAGATCTCCCAACTTTTATTTTTTTCGGTGGAGAAAGGAAACTTTTTAAAATGTTTCTCAATTATTTTATTGCCTTCATCAGACTGTGGCCTCGATACGATCCCATCACCGGGGTTCACAGACGATTCCTATAAGTTATTGATCTAAAGGCCTCGTCCTATAAACAACATAAGTCACCTATATACACGAGATATAAGTGTGATCACCGGGGTCCGACTGCTGACACCGCCAACTGGAGCTTTATATACTGGTCCTCGGCTCTGTATACTGGTCCTTGGCTCTGTATACTGGTCCATGGCTCTGTATACTGGTCCATGGCTCTATATACTGGTCCTCGGCTCTGTATACTGGTCCATGGCTCTGTATACTGGTCCTCGGCTCTGTATACTGGTCCTTGGCTCTACTCTGCATACTGGTCCTTGGCTCTGTATACTGGACCTCGGCTCTGTATACTGGTCCTTGCCTCTGTATACTGGTCCTTGGCTCTGTATACTGGTCCATGGCTCTGTATACTGGTCCTTGGCTCTACTCTGCAAACTGGTCCTTGGCTCTGTATACTGGTCCTCGGCTCTGTATACTGGTCCATGGCTCTGTATACTGGTCCTTGGCTCTGTATACTGGTCCTTGGCTCTACTCTGCATACTGGTCCTTGGCTCTGTATACTGGTCCTCGGCTCTGTATACTGGTCCTTGCCTCTGTATACTGGTCCTTGGCTCTGTATACTGGTCCTTGCCTCTGTATACTGGTCCTTGGCTCTGTATACTGGTCCATGGCTCTGTATACTGGTCCTCGGCTCTGTATACTGGTCCTTGCCTCTGTATACTGGTCCTTGGCTCTGTATACTGGTCCTTGCCTCTATACTGGTCCTCGGCTCTGTATACTGGTCCTTGCCTCTGTATACTGGTCCTTGGCTCTGTATACTGGTCCATGGCTCTGTATACTGGTCCATGGCTCCCTGTATACTGGTCCATGGCTCTGTATACTGATCCTCGGCTCTGTATACTGGTCCTTGGCTCTGCTCTGCATACTGGTCCTTGGCTCTGTATACTGGTCCTCGGCTCTGTATACTGGTCCTTGGCTCTGTATACTGGTCCTCAGCTCTGTATACTGGTCCTTGGCTCAGTATACTGGTCCTTGCTCTGTATACTGGTCCGTGGCTCCCTGTATACTGGTCCTTGGCTCTGTATACTGGTCCTTGGCTCTGTATACTGGTCCTTGGCTCTGTATACTGGTCCTTGGCTCTGTATACTGGTCCTCAGCTCTGTATACTGGTCCTTGGCTCAGTATACTGGTCCTTGCTCTGTATTTTGGTCCTTGGCTCAGTATACTGGTCCTTGCTCTGTATACTGGTCCGTGGCTCCCTGTATACTGGTCCTTGGCTCTGTATACTGGTCCTTGGCTCTGTATACTGGTCCTTGGCTTTGTATACTGGGCGTTGGTTCCCTGTATATTTGCCCTGGTCATTATTTGACTTTTCACAATCCTTTAATATTTTGCAAACAGAAAATAATCCAGATCAGCGGTGGAGAGAGACGACGGCCAAAGTCTGCGCCATGTATGACCGAAGCCAGGATGGGGGAGGGGCGCCGCCCACTACAATGTGAATATAAGTGACGGCGCCCCGTGTGAGGTTTGTTCTCCCCCCATTTACACATAACATCGCTCACTGTGGTGATCGATCCTCTGACGCCATTTTCAGTTTCATCTAACTCTTATGGGAGAGGTGGAGGCGACCTACTGATAAAATGCAGAAGCCCCCGCTAAATGGCGGGACCACCCTGTAAGTCAGCGCAGACACTGGTTGCCTCGATGTGCCAGAACCAGAACTTACATAATTGTCCTATAAGAGCAAAACAGGATATGAGTCTGGACGAGACCTGAGCGCTCGTAGCATTCATCATTAAAGGGACGGCCAAGAGGACCAGAACCTCACCCACCGGCGGCATCATTAAAGGGACGGCCAAGAGAACCAGAACCTCACCCGCCGGCGGCATCATTAAAGGGACGGCCAAGTGGACCAGAACCTCACCCGCCGGCTGCATCATGAAAGGGACGGCCAAGTGAACCAGAACCTCACCCTCCGGCTGCATCATTAAAGGGACGGCCAAGTGGACCAGAACCTCACCAGCCGGCTGCATCATTAAAGGGACGGCCAAGTGGACCAGAACCTCAACCGCCGGCTGCATCATTAAAGGGACGGCCAAGTGGACCAGAACCTCACCCGCCGGCTGCATCATGAAAGGGACGGCCAAGTGGACCAGAACCTCACCAGCCGGCTGCATCATTAAAGGGACGGCCAAGTGGACCAGAACCTCACCCGCCGGCTGCATCATGAAATGGACGGCCAAGTGGACCAGAACCTCACCAGCCGGCTGCATCATGAAAGGGACGGCCAAGTGGACCAGAACCTCACCCGCCGGCTGCATCATTAAAGGGACGGCCAAGAGGACCAGAACCTCACCCGCCGGCGGCATCATTAAAGGGACGGCCAAGTGGACCAGAACCTCACCCTCCGGCTGCATCATTAAAGGGACGGCCAAGTGGACCAGAACCTCACCCGCCGGCTGCATCATGAAAGGGACGGCCAAGTGGACCAGAACCTCACCCTCCGGCTGCATCATTAAAGGGACGGCCAAGTGGACCAGAACCTCACCCGCCGGCTGCATCATGAAAGGGACGGCCAAGTGGACCAGAACCTCACCCGCCGGCTGCATCATGAAAGGGACGGCCAAGTGGACCAGAACCTCACCCGCCGGCTGCATCATGAAAGGGATGGCCAAGTGGACCAGAACCTCACCCTCCGGCTGCATCATTAAAGGGACGGCCAAGTGGACCAGAACCTCACCAGCCGGCTGCATCATTAAAGGGACGGCCAAGTGGACCAGAACCTCACCCGCCGGCTGCATCATTAAAGGGACGGCCAAGTGGACCAGAACCTCACCCGCCGGCTGCATCATGAAAGGGACGGCCAAGTGGACCAGAACCTCACCAGCCGGCTGCATCATTAAAGGGACGGCCAAGTGGACCAGAACCTCACCCGCCGGCTGCATCATGAAAGGGACGGCCAAGTGGACCAGAACCTCACCAGCTGGCTGCATCATTAAAGGGACGGCCAAGTGGACCAGAACCTCACCCGCCGGCTGCATCATTAAAGGGACGGCCAAGTGGACCAGAACCTCACCCGCCGGCTGCATCATGAAAGGGACGGCCAAGTGGACCAGAACCTCACCAGCCGGCTGCATCATTAAAGGGACGGCCAAGTGGACCAGAACCTAAAGGCCTCGTCCTATAAACAACATAAGTCCCCTATATACACGAGATACTGTATAAGTACGACCACCGGAGTCCGACTGCTGACACCGCCACCTGGAGCTTTATATACTAGTCCTCGGCTCTGTATACTGGTTCTTGGCTCTCTATACTGGTCCTTGGCTCCCTGTATACTGGTCCTCGGCTCTGTATACTGGTTCTTGGCTCTGTATACTGGTCCTTGGCTCTGTATACTGGTCCATGGCTCTGTATACTGGTCCTTGGCTCCCTGTATACTGGTCCATGGCTCTGTATACTGGTCCTTGGCTCTGTATACTGGTCCTTGGCTCTGTATACTGGTCCTCGGCTCTGTATACTGGTCATCGGCTCTGTATACTGGTCCTTGGCTCTGTATACTGGTTCTTGGCTTTGTATACTGGGCGTTGGCTCCCTGTATACTGGTCCTTGGCTCTGTATATTGGTTCTTGGCTCCCTATATACTGGTCCTTGGCTCTGTATACTGGTTCTTGGCTCAGTATACTGGTCCATGGCTCCCTGCATACTGGTCCTCGGCTCTGTATACTGGTCCTCGGCTCTGTATACTGGTCCTTGGCTCTATATACTGGTCCTTGGCTCCTTCTATACTGGTCCATGGCTCTGTATACTGGTTCTTGACTCTGTATACTGGTCCTCGGCTCTGTATACTGGTTATTGGCTCTGTATACTGGTCCTTGGCTCCTTGTATACTGGTCCATGGCTCCTTGTATACTGGTCCTCGGCTCTGTATACTGGTCCTTGGCTCTGTATACTGGTCCTTGGCTCTGTATACTGGTCCTTGGCTCCTTGTATACTGGTCCATGGCTCCTTGTATACTGGTCCTCGGCTCTGTATACTGGTCCTCGGCTCTGTATACTGGTCCTTGGCTCTGTATACTGGTCCTTGGCTCCTTGTATACTGGTCCTTGGCTCTGCATACTGGTCCTTGGCTCTGTATACTGGTTATTGGCTTTGTATACTGGGCGTTGGCTCCCTGTATACTGGTCCTTGGCTCTGTATACTGGTCCTTGGCTCTGTATACTGGTCCTTGGCTTTGTATACTGGTCCTTGGCTCTGTATACTGGTTCTTGGCTTTGTATACTGGTCTTCGGCTCTGTATACCGGTTATTGGCTCTGTATACTGGTCCATGGCTCTGTATACTGGTTCTTGACTCTGTTTACTGGTCCTCGGCTCTGTATACTGGTTATTGGCTCTGTATACTGGTCCTTGTATACTGGTCCATGGCTCCTTGTATACTGGTTCTTGACTCTGTATACTGGTCCTCGGCTCTGTATACTGGTCCTTGGCTCTGTATACTGGTCCTTGGCTCCTTGTATACTGGTCCTTGGCTCTGTATACTGGTCCTTGGCTCTGTATACTGGTTCTTGGCTCTGTATACTGGTCGTTGGCTCTGTATACTGGTCCTTGGCTCTGTATACTGGTCCTTGGCTTTGTATACTGGGTGTTGGCTCCCTGTATATTTGCCCTGGTCATTATTTGACTTTTCACAATCCTTTAATATTTTGCAAACAGAAAATAATCCAGATCAGTGGTGGAGAGAGACGACGGCCAAAGTCTGCGCCATGTATGACCGAAGCCAGGATGGGGGAGGGGCGCCGCCCACTACAATGTGAATATAAGTAACGGCGCCCCGTGAGGTTTGTTCTTCCCCCCATTTACATAACGTGGATCAGAACCTCACCCGCCGGCTGCATCATTAAAGGGACGGCCAAGTGGACCAGAACCTCACCCGCCGGCTGCATCATTAAAGGGATGGCCAAGTAGACGAGAACCTCACCCGCCGGCTGCATCATGAAAGGGACGGCCAAGTGGACCAGAACCTCACCAGCCGGCTACATCATTAAAGGGACGGCCAAATGGACCAGAACCTCACCCTCCGGCTGCATCATTAAAGGGACGGCCATGTGGACCAGAACCTCACCCTCCGGCTGCATCATTAAAGGGACGGCCATGTGGACCAGAACCTCACCCTCCGGCTGCATCATTAAAGGGACGGCCATGTGGACCAGAACCTCACCCTCCGGCTGCATCATTAAAGGGACGGCCATGTGGACCAGAACCTCACCCTCCGGCTGCATCATTAAAGGGACGGCCATGTGGACCAGAACCTCACCCTCCGGCTGCATCATTAAAGGGACGGCCATGTGGACCAGAACCTCACCCTCCGGCTGCATCATTAAAGGGACGGCCATGTGGACCAGAACCTCACCCTCCGGCTGCATCATTAAAGGGACGGCCATGTGGACCAGAACCTCACCCTCCGGCTGCATCATTAAAGGGACGGCCAAGTGGACCAGAACCTCACCCGCCGGCTGCATCATTAAAGGGACGGCCATGTGGACCAGAATCTGCTGCGTTGTGAGACTTAAAGGGCCTCTGTTTCCAGGAACCCCCCTTCCCCCAGCTGCAGGGTGCTCTGTAAGAACTGAGCTTTCCTCCCCTCCCCTGGTCCACCACTGTCTCCATTACTCTGGTGTCTGTCTGCAGCGCTGATGTCACGTCCACATTGCTGCAGCCAATCACAGAACCGCCGAGCTCAATGATTGGCAGCAGCGCTATTGACATAACAGCGCTGCCGACAATAGCAGAGACCAGGAACGGCGGCAGGACATCAAACTCTGAGGGTATGGCCGGGGGTCCTAGAACCGCACGCCCATGGTCACGCAGATGTCGCGTTGGTTACCACGGCGACCTGGAATCTGCCAGACGACGGACGATGGAAAAACAAGGCCCAAAAAGCCCCCGCGGAGCCGACGTCGAATAGTTCTCCCGTCTTCAGCGCGTCACGTGGTAAAATAACCTGCGACATTCAACGCTACAGTATACGACCCCGACACGGCTGAGGGGACGGAGACACCACAAGAATGAGGAAGAGAGGAAGGGAGGGGGGAAAAAAAAGAAAAAGTATCTCAGTGAACAAGGGGTTAAAAATACACAGGAAAAATTGCATTTCCCAGCGACTTGTGAGCAGGAATCCGAGGTTCTGCTGGGAGTTGTAGTGATGCGTGACGTCACTGATGACCGCGGGGCACGAGGAGTCTGAAGACTGACTCACCGCGGATCACGTGACCGCGGCCGACACCACGTGATCAGGCGGGCTGTTAGGACGCAGGAGAGGGGGGGGATGCAGCTGGCCGTTACGTGTGGCTGCAGCAGACTCTGGGCGTGCCGCCCCTCTCTCCACCTCCGGATGGTTTCTTCCGCGCAGTATAACTAGCGGCGCCCACTGCCCTCAGCTGACACATCAGGATGGCGCTGTGCGGGGGACTCGGGAGCGTGAAGCCGGCGACGGAGGCGGTGCAGGCGCTGTGCGACCAGGTGACCGCGGCTCTCCCCGGTGCATTACTGCCCGGCAATGTCCTCCTTAGTAGGGGGTGTACTTACTTTTTTCTATGACATATTCGGCCCCAGTAATAAACCTCCTCAGACTCTGTATCCTGCGCTCCTTACTGGTCTCACACTCCTCTTGCTGTCAGTGAATGGAGCCTGGGCGGTGTTACTGTCTGGCCCTGGTCGTCCTCACAGCTGAGGGTCTGTTACAGTTGTACCTGGCCTCTAGTATACATTCCAGGCTGATACAATGTTTCATAGATGACTGACGCACTGTAACAGACCTTCTGCTGTGCGGAGTATTGGGTCCTTTAATAATCTTGTCCCTGCAGGGATTGTGGTTCAATGTCTTCCTCCTGTAGCTGGGGACTGGTGATGACTGCACTGGGCAGGAACTGGTTAACTTCACTTGTCTTCCTGGGCTGCCCCTCCCCCCTCCAGGTGACTCACCCCTCCCCCCATATGATGCTTTGTCTGGGTCATGTGACTAGCTGGCCCCAAGTTCCCCTTTCCCCAGCCTTGTCAGCAGGATCCCGGGGGTGCGCGGGTGACGTCTGCGGCCTTTAGTGATGAGGATTGCAGAAATCTGTGCACCCGCTGCAGAGCATGATGTACAGGGGGTGACGGTATCTGACGGCGGCATCGTCTCTCCTCCAGGTGAAGGCCGAGGTGGAAGAGAAACACGGCAAGAAATACCCCAAGTTTGTGGCCGTCGAGTACAAGACACAGTTGGTTGCTGGGACCAACTTCTTCGTTAAGGTACGCCGGTGCATGCTGAGAGTTGTAGTTTGCAGCCACTTGGACATTTTGTTGCATTTGACACTGTGGATCATCAGCTCCTCCTCACTATGCTCCGCTCCATCGGCCTCAAGGACACCGTTCTCTCCTGGTTCTCCTCCTATCTCTCTGACCGATCCTTCACTGTATGTTTCGCTGGTTCCTCCTCCTCTCACCTTCCCCTTACTGTTGGGGTTCCTCAAGGATCAGTCCTAGGCCCCCTACTCTTCTCTTTGTATACTGCCCCTATTGGACAAACAATCAGTAGATTTGGTTTCCAGTACCATCTCTATGCTGACGACACCCAACTATACACTTCTGCTCCCGATATCACACCGACCTTTTTAGAAAACACCAGTGATTGTCTTACCGCTGTCTCTAACATCATGTCCTCCCTCTATCTGAAACTGAACCTGTCAAAAACTGAACTCCTCGTGTTCTCTCCCTCTACTAACCTACCTTTGCCTGACATTGCCATCTCCGTATGCGGTTCCACCATTACTCCAAAGCAACATGCCCGCTGCCTTGGGGTCATCCTTGATTCCGAGCTTTCATTCACCCCCTACATCCGATCACTGGCTCGCTCTTCATACCTGCATCTCAAAAACATTTCTAGAATTCGCCCTTTTCTTAATTTCGACTCTGCAAAAACTCTGACTGTTTCACTTATTCATTCTCGTCTGGACTATTGTAACTCTCTACTAATCGGCCTCCCTCTTACCAAACTCTCCCCGCTCCAATCTGTCCTGAATGCTGCAGCCAGGATCATATTCCTCACCAACCGTTACACCGATGCCTCTACCCTGTGCCAGTCATTACACTGGCTACCCATCCACTCCAGAATCCAGTACAAAACTACTACCCTCATCCACAAAGCACTCCATGGCTCAGCACCACCCTACATCTCCTCCCTGGTATCAGTCTACCACCCTACCCGTGCCCTCCGCTCCGCTAATGACCTCAGGTTAGCATCCTCAATAATCAGAACCTCCCACTCCCGTCTCCAAGACTTTACACGTGCTGCGCCGATTCTTTGGAATGCACTACCTAGGTTAATACGATTAATCCCCAATCCCCACAGTTTTAAGCGTGCCCTAAAAACTCATTTGTTCAGACTGGCCTACCGCCTCAATGCATTAACCTAACGATCCCTGTGTGGCCTATTTATAATAAAAAAAAAAAAAAAAAAAAAAAAGGTTCCTCGCATCATGTTCTCATACACTTTATGCAGTATTAGCCCTCTGTGTCTGTACTGCTACATACTTAGGCAGGTAACTGGTTCATGCAGCTTTACATGAACACCCGAGCCTTACACTATAGCTGGTCCGAATAACTAAAGCAATTGTTACCATCCACCTCTCGTGTCTCCCCTTTTCCCCATAGTTTGTAGCTTGCGAGCAGGGCCCTCACTCCTCCTGGTATCTGTTTTGAACTGTATTTCTGTTATGCTGTAATGTCTATTGTCTGTACAAGTCCCCTCTATAATTTGTAAAGCGCTGCGGAATATGTTGGCGCTATATAAATAAAATTATTATTATTATTATTATTATAATAATCTACATTTAAGTGACTACTTTTTTTGTTCTTTCTTAAACTGCTAATCGTCACATGCAAAACTTAACACTTGTGTAAATTTCTGTATGAAAAATCTCCATGGGGAGGGGTAGGGTGTACATTTTTCTAACTTCATAAAGACTCAGTTGATGGATCAGCTGCAAACATCTGAGAACTAAACCCACAAAGGTGAACATAAAAGGTAATCACTGGTCCTCAAAACTAGAAAAAAAAGTGACCAGCTGTATCCACCACAAGCTTCCTGAATAGTTATTTGATCTGGTTGAATGAGATGGTGGATGATGTAACCGCTTCCCTATTTTATACTTACTAATATTTCCCCTAAAACAATATTACTTACCATGGTAACTAACTTGCACATTGTAGCAAGTCCTGATGGTGAAGACATTGTCAGTAACTGTGGTTGCACATATAAAGGTACAAGATCACACTTTACACCATTTGGGTAGTTGGGGGTAAGATTTGACCCCATTGCGGTCCCCCATTAATGATAAAATATGCAAATATAACCTGGTGAATGCTTTCCCTAAAGGGTCAGTGCCTCATCCTTTGAAGATGGCTTCAAAAGAACTAACACCCTATACTACTCAGACCAAATACCGTATCTAGCACCTGTAAAAACAATAGGAACTGCACTCCATAAGATGTTTTATTAGGATTTATTATAAATATCTCCTTGTTAACAGCAGTTGAGTGTAGAAATGCATACCTTTTCAGGTAATTGCTCTTCATCAGATGTTCAAGCAGTGATTGCAAATTATATGTACAGGTTGGGCTCCCCCAACCCTCGCATCCCAAAAACGCAACCTAGAGCAATTTTAAATCTGTGTGGTGAGGGGTTTAGTCATGTTGTGGGTATATTCCTTATGACAGGGTGCCCATAGATGCATGAGGGTAAATATTCACACCCTTTAATGCCCCCCAGATATAAAGTGAATCTGGCCCCTGATTTATACTTTGTGTTCCCCATTGTCTGTCTTCAGGTCCTTACCGGAGATGAGGAATACATCCACCTGCGCATGTACCAGACCCTGCCCCACGACGGGGAGAAGCTGAGCCTTTCTGCCTCCCAGGTCGGGAAGACAAAGGCGGATGAAATTGTCCACTTCCAATAAGCCTGTCGCTCCTTGCTGCTGTTAAACTCTGCTCTCATTATCTTGGCTTTTTTTGTTACTAATGGTCTATAAATGCCTTTGTATTCAATGGCTTCTGCTCCTGAACTAGGAAGCAAAATAAACTTTTTCTACTAAATATTTGTTTTTTTTTCTTGTGATGTTATAGTAAGATGTGTGCACAAAAAAAAAAAAACACCTTACTGCACTGATCTGATGAAGAGTGGAGCCTGGGTGGTCTCACATTATGGAAGAGAAGCAGGTGCTCTAATCCGCTAGCCGAAACCTCATGGACTGGGGCTCATTCCACTGAACACCTGCTCTCCTTGTTCCTGTGGGCTAAATACTACTCGGACAACACAGGGTGAAGGTAAAACAGTGGTAATAGTTTACTGAATCAAAAAAGAGGCAAATAACACATAGAACAGTCCCAGCAAATACACAAGGTGGTGCGCATTATAGAATGGTAGTTGGAAGGGACCTCTTGGGTCATCTGGTCCAACCCCCTGCTCAAAGCAGGACTCACTAAATCAGTGTTCCCCAAGTCCGGTCCTCAAGAGCCACCAACAGGTCATGTTTTCAGGATTTCCTTAGTATTGCACAGGTGATAATTGCATCACATAGACAGGCAAGCATTCAATAACCTGTGCAATACTAAGGATATCCTCAAAACATGACCTGTTGGTGGCTCTTGGGGAACACTGCACTAAATCATCCCAGACTGGTGTCTGTCTAGCCTTTGAAGAATTCCATGGAAGAAGAACTTGTGGCCACCTATTCCACTCATTAGTCTCACCCTTCCACTGACTCGCCGGGATAAGAGCAGATGTGAAGGTCAATGGAGCAGATCTGTGTTCTTTCAGCCAGGACTGTGGTTCCCTAAGCGGGCATCCTGTAAAATGTCAAATCTGTCCGTCGTGATGGAGCCTTGATTTCTTGGCCGATGTGTTCTGGACCGTGATTTTGTAAAGTCTCTGGTTCTCTTGGACGTATATTGTTAGAGGCATATCCCATTTTTATAGTTCAAGTTATTACAGGGGAAGTGGTGACGAGATTAACTTGCATTGCTTATCCTTCAATGTTTGGAATTTAACAAACTGCATGGCCTGGTATAATGTGTGATCAATATATCAGCAAATATCATTGTTCAGTGCCCCCTGCGTACCTGGTTGTCAGCGATAACAGTACAATAAACTGTAGGAGCTGATGTAAGAGGTAAATAACCATATATAAATTTAACCTACAAGTAGAGTCAACATTTCAGAGTCTTAACCAACCCAAGAAACAAATTCAAAAGTCAACATATAGAGGTCTTATCCTCCTGGCTTATTGAAAATAGACATCTGGATAATTAAGAAAATGCGTTTGTCACATCTTGCATGTGGCCTAAAGTGTGTTTGATCTTTGTTCTGCTCCGGGAGCTTTGGGCCTCGTACACATGCGGACACTACTCTATTGTGGGTCCGGGTTACCGGACTATAATTTGGAAAAGGCTCATCCATTGCATAACCAGAAAGAGTAACACATCATTAACCCACAAACACTTTTTTTTCCTCTTGTCATTGAAAGGTCTCCATAAAATCTGTGCTAAAGGCTCAGACGGATGTGGAAAAAACTCTGCAATGTTAGAAGCTTTCAAACATTCAGGTGATCCAAATTGAAAGAGAAATGTAAATCCTGTAAATATTTGGTGAAAGCCCGTTGCCTCAATCGTTGGTATCTGGTGATCACCTGTCAAGTTCATCAGTATCAGTAACTTTAAAACTGGGAGAGGAACAGACAAAGGTGAGGTTGTGGAAGACCGTATCACACCAATGGTCATAGACCATGGCAAGACAATGTGGTAACAAGGTAGTCGTAGTGCATGAGCAAGGTCTCTACCAGGGAAAGCTTTCACAGCAGACCTGGATTCAGGCTGTGCTGATAAAACTATAGAAGCACCAAGAAATGGGGAATGTTGAGGACCGCAGACGTAGTAGTCGGCCCAGGAAGTTTAGTGCAGCAGATGAGACACATTGTGTTACTTCTCATCAAATTCTGAAGATGTCCAGCAGTGCCATCGGCTCAGAACAGCGACCAATTACCAGGAGTTGTCTTCACAAGAAGTGACTCAACTATACACGAAAATATAGGAGCTGTGTAGCATAAAAATGTCAGCACACCTCCGGACTGAGGAGTAAAATATTCAATTCAGACAGAAGCAGATTGTTCCCAAAGGATAACAGCACAACAAAGAGGGTCTTCAGGAGCAGTGACGTGTGGTGGAGGGTCCGACAAGTTTGTGGCTGTATTTCCACAAGTGGAGCTGGGAATTTGGTCAGGATTAATGGTGCCCTCAATGCTGAGAAATCCAGGCAGACACTTACCCATCATGTAAGACCATCGGGAGGCGTCTCATCGGCTCTACATTACATAGTCAGACGACCCCCAACTTCCAGCCAATGTCATTAACAATGAGGAGTCCTGGGGTGATGACCGGGCCCCAGAGCCCTAAGCTCACATCATCTGTCTGGGATCACAAGAGGCAAACGGATCGACACAAGCCTCCGAAGATCTGGGGTCAGTTTTCCAAGCTGTTTGGTACAACCTCCTGTCGAAATGACCTGTGTA
Organism: Ranitomeya imitator; assembly: GCF_032444005.1. Lineage (NCBI taxonomy): Eukaryota > Metazoa > Chordata > Amphibia > Anura > Dendrobatidae > Ranitomeya > Ranitomeya imitator. The sequence continues at coordinate 14,225,095 of NC_091284.1, read as the reverse complement.
CATGTGATGGGAAGAAGTGATGGAGGTGACAGGCGGTCACCAGAAACTGATGATGGAGGTGATGGGCAGTCACCAGATACTGATGATGGAGGTGACAGGCGGTCACCAGATACTGATGATGGAGGTGATGGGCAGTCACCAGATACTGATGATGGAGGAGACAGGCGGTCACCAGATACTGATGATGGAGGTGATGGGCAGTCACCAGATACTGATGATGGAGGAGACGGGCAGTCACCAGAAACTGATGATGGAGGTGATGGTCACCAGATACTGATGATGGGGGAGACGGGCGGTCACCAGATACTGATGATGGAGGAGACGGGCAGTCACCAGATACTGATGATGGAGGTGACGGGCGGTCACCAGATACTGATGATAGAGGTGACGGGCGGTCACCAGATACTGATGATAGAGGAGACGGGCGGTCACCAGATACTGATGATGGAGGTGATGGGCGGTCACCAGATACTGATGATGGAGGTGATGGGCGGTCACCAGATACTGATGATGGAGGTGATGGGCGGTCACCAGATACTGATGATGGAGGTGATGGGCGGTCACCAGATACTGATGATAGAGGAGACGGGCGGTCACCAGATACTGATGATGGAGGAGGCGGGCGGTCACCAGATACTGATGATGGAGGGGACGGGCAGTCACCAGATACTGATGATGGAGGTGACGGGCGGTCACCAGATACTGATGATAGAGGAGACGGGCGGTCACCAGATACTGATGATGGAGGTGACGGGCGGTCACCAGATACTGATGATAGAGGAGACGGGCGGTCACCAGATACTGATGATGGAGGTGACGGGCGGTCACCAGATACTGATGATGGAGGTGACGGGCGGTCACCAGATACTGATGATGGAGGTGATGGGCGGTCACCAGATACTGATGATAGAGGAGACGGGCGGTCACCAGATACTGATGATGGAGGTGACGGGCGGTCACCAGATACTGATGATAGAGGAGACGGGCGGTCACCAGATACTGATGATGGAGGTGACAGGCGGTCACCAGATACTGATGATAGAGGAGACGGGCGGTCACCAGATACTGATGATGGAGGTGACGGGCGGTCACCAGATACTGATGATGGAGGAGACGGGCGGTCACCAGATACTGATGATAGAGGAGACGGGCGGTCACCAGATACTGATGATGGAGGTGACGGGCGGTCACCAGATACTGATGATGGAGGTGATGGGCGGTCACCAGATACTGATGATACTTATACACTCACCTTAGAGATAATCTAAAAATAAAATCTATGATTTTTACATAGTTTGCATGAAATACGTATTTGATAAAACAGAATTTAATATTTGGTCCAGAAACCTTTGTTTGCAATTACAGAGGTCAGATGTTTCCTGTAGTTCTTGGCCAGGATTGCAAACACTGCAGCCGGGATTTTGGCCCACTCTTCCCTACAGATCTTCTCCAGATGTTTCGGGGCTGTTGCTGGGCAACTTTGAATTTCAACTGTCTCCAAAGATTTTCTGTTGGGTTCAGGTCTGGGGACTGACTAGGACCTTGAAATACTTATTAGGCCGGGATCACACATGCGAGAAACACGTCCGTGTCTCGCATGTGAAATCCAAACTCTGGCGCCGGCACTGTGGAGCGGAGCGTGCGGCCGCATAACAACACATGGAGCCGCACGCTCCGCTCTGGAGTGCCGGCGCCAGAGCTTGGATATCACATGCGAGACACGGACGTGTTTCTCGCATGTGTGATCCCGGCCTTACATAGCGACTCCTTCGTTGCCCTGGCTGTGTTCCAGGTCATTCTCATCTTGGAAGACCCAGCTATGACCCATCTTCAATACTTTTACTGAGGGAAGGAGAATGTTGGCCAAATTCTTAAGGTACACGACCCCATCCATCCTCCCTTCTATACAATGCAGTCATCCTGTCCCTTTGCAGAAAAGAACCCCCAAAGTACGATTTTTTTCCCACCATGCTTCACCTTTGGGACGGTGTTTTGGGGGTTTTACTCATCCTTACACTTATCCTTTTTACTCATCCTTTACTTATCCTCATACTTAACCTTTTGGCTATTACAGAAACCTGGATCCAGCATTCAGACACCACCGCCGCTGCCACTCTCTCGTTTGGTGGGCTGAAATTTTCACATACCGCCAGACCTGAGAACAGACAGGGTGGAGGTGTTGGTTTGCTCCTTTCATCACAATGTGCTTTCCAGGTCATCCCCCCCGGTTCCCTCACTTACATTTCCTTCCTTTGAAGTCCATGCCGTCAGACTCTTTAAGCCCTTCTCCTTGCGAGTGGTGGTTGTTTATCGCCCTCCAGGCTCCTCCCACCTGTTTCTAGACCACTTTGCCACCTGGCTTACTCACTTTCTATCCTGTGACATCCCCGCCCTCATCATGGGAGACTTTAACATCCCCATCAATGATCCCCTCTCCCAATCTGCCTCTCATCTTCTTTCTCTAACTTCTTCATTCGGCCTCTCACAGTTTACTAATTCTCCTACGCATGAGGACGGGAATACTCTGGACCTGGTTTTCTCCCGTTCCGGATTGCTGCACGACTTTACTAACTCCCCTCTCCCGCTCTCGGACCACAACCTTCTTTCCTTCTCTGTCAAGAATTGTCTCCTCACCCGGGACACCCCCACTTACCACACTTATCGGAATACACGTACCATTAATACCCAGCAGCTTATGGACAACCTCCACACATCTTTAGCCCCCATCTCCTCCCTCTCCTGTCCAGACTTATCATTGTCACACTTCAATATTACACTGAAGAATGCCCTGGATGAAGCAGCACCTTCTACACGTAGAAAGACCCGACACAGACAACGGCAGCCCTGGCACACTATGCAAACACGCTTTCTTCAGCGCTGCTCAAGGTGTGCAGAGCGGCAGTGGAGAAAATCTCTCTTAGCAGAAGCCTTCATCCACTATAAGTTCATGCTCAAAACCTATAACTCTGCCCTTCATCTGGCCAAACAATCCTACTTCACCACCATCATCACCTCACTATCCAACAACCCTAAACGACTTTTTGAAACCTTAAACTCCCTCATGAAACCTAAAGTACAGACCCCCATCTCCAATCTCAGTGGTGAGGATCTGGCCACTTATTTCCTAGAAAAAATCAATCACATCCATCAGGATATCTCAGCCCACTCTCCTCAGTGCCTAGATCCCCTTCCCTGCCGCACCTCAAGCTCATTAGACATCTTTGAGCCTGTTTCAGAAGAAGAAGTTTCCAAGCTCATCGCTTCTGCTCGGCCTACAACCTGCAATAGTGACCCCATTCCTTCACCTCTCATGCAGTCTCTCTCACCAGTGGTCACCACTCACCTGAGTAAAATATTTAACCTCTCTTTTTCTTCAGGTATCTTTCCCTCCTCATTTAAACATGCCATCATTACCCCTTTACTTAAAAAGCCATCCCTGTACCAGAACTGCACGGCTAACTACAGACCTGTCTCTAACCTTTCCTTCATCTCTGGAACGCTTGGTCCACTCCCATCTAATCCGCTATCTCTCGGATAACTCTCTTCTCGACCCATTGGAAAAACAATCAGAAGATTTGGGTTCCAGTTTCATCTTTATGGCTGATTTCACATTTGCGGTTGTGTCCGCAGCGCTTGTGCCGCAACTTTCCGCATGCATCTTGTATTCCTATCTTTAACATTAGGGACGCATGTGTCTGCGATCAGTTGCGTTTTGCCGTGTTTGACAACGCATGTGTCGTTTCGTCGTCTGCGGTTTGGCGCGGTAAACGCTACATGTAGTAATTTTAGAGGCGTCAATTTGCCGCCTCTAAACGTATGCGGTTGTTAGCGGAAGGAATGCGGCAACAAAAAGGCATCACGGTCTATGTGAACGCATGCGTTCGCAAGCACATGCGTTTGCTTGCGTTTGTGAACGCATGCGTAGCACCACAGAAAAACATGTCTAGACACTGATTAGCCACCCCCCACATACTAGGTGATAAAGGGAGGGAGTGGGCATTGGCAGATCACTACCCAGCAGACAGTGAAGCAGTGCAGACGCAGGCAAGAACCTTGGAGCAAAGAAGACTCTGAACAATGTGAGTATCAAAGCCAATGTCATTATTGTCTTCTTCTTCTGAAAAGGAGCAACATCCTGGGCCTGGACAAGCTGAACATGTCAGTGAAGCGAGTACTCACCTCCTCAGATTGGTAAGTATTCACTGTCACATCTACTCGTGTCAAATTTTTTTTTTCCCTCTCTTTACAGCACTTCTTCCACTGCGGCAGAGGCTGAGCAGGAGCAGCGGGGACACGGTCGGGTGGCAAGGCGACAGAGTGTAAATATACCTGGCTGACTATTGTATCCTGACTTTACTATTCTTGAATGTTCATTTCTTTACTTTCCTCTTTCTTTACTTTTTTCTTCTTGGCTTCTTTTTTTTTCTTGACTTTCAATATTCATGCCAGGTTTCTGTCTGTCTTCTTTCTTCTTCTTATGTTAATCTCTCCAACATTAATATATTTATTTATTTTTTAGGTTCCAGAACGGGATGAGGACCTCATTGAAAATGACCTCCTTATCTCCCTGGTCCATGAGTGAGTCCTGTTGTTGGACAACCAGGTTCCGCAGCACTCGGACAACGTGACGATCCGGAGGCTATGGAATGAGGTGGCCAAAGCGATGTGGGATGGCTGGGACAACGCCCCGACTCGGGTCCGAAATGCATTTTTTAAGTATTGCAATGCCGTGTGTTGCAGCAGCGACCTTGGCCGTGATCACACAACTGTGTATTTTAGAGGATTATTTTTATTATTGATCAACAACTATGTTCTCAATCATCCCAAACGACTCGTAAATATCAAAGATTAATATTTTTGGAAGTTGGAGTGGTTTTTTTTTAGATTTGGCTCTTAGGAGGATATCTGTTTGTGCAGGTAACTATTACTGTGCAGAATTATTAGGCAACTTAATAAAAACCAAATATATTCCCATCTCACTTGTTTATTTTCACCAGGTAAACCAATATAACTGCACAAAATTTAGATATAAACATTTCTGACATGCAAAAACAAAACCCCAAAAACTTAGTGCCCAATACAGCCCCCTTTCTTTATGATGACACTCGGCAGCCTCCATCCATAGATTCTGTCAGTTGCTTCATCTGTTTACGACCAACATTGGTGCAGCGGCCACCACAGCCTCCAGACACTGCTCCGAGAGGTGGACTGTTCTCCCTCCCTGTAGATCTCACAGGTTCTCTATGGGGTTCAGATCGGGGGAACAAGGGGCCATGTCATTATTTGTTCTTCTTTGAGACCTTTACTGGCCAGCCACGCTGTGGAGTAGTAGGAGGCTGTGATGGAGCATTGTCCGGCATGAAAATCATGTTTTTATTGAACGATACCGACTTCTTCCTGTACCACTGTTTGAAGAAGTCTTCCAGAAACTGGCAGGAGGTCTGGGAGTTGAGCTTAACTCCATCCTCAACCCGAAAAGGTCCCACAAGTCCATCTTTGATGATACCAGCCCAGACCAGTACCCAGGGCCGGTTTTAGACAAAGTGGGGCCCTAGGCAAAAGTTTAAAATGAGGCCCCAAATGCTCACATATTGCACCATGACACTCAAACATTTTGGTTGTATTGACATGCATTGAGTTCAGACCATTCGATGCGTGTGATCGACAATATTGAAGTCGTTTGGCTCTTGTTTCTCGGCCTCTTTACACTAATGAAGAATGATGGAGACAGAACACTAGAAGATCAATCTGTCTCCATATAGTATCATGTTATAAGCAGCAGGGCTGGCGAGTCCGGAGTCAGTGTCCATTTTGGTGGAGTTGGTATCAAATGGACAGACTCTGACTCCTTAAATACATTATATAATACATTGGGTGCAGGATGTGCTGTAATTTTTTCATAATAATGTGGGAACGTTATGAAATGTTCTATAAATGAGCATTTTGCTAATTCGTGAACAATTGCCAACATGTTTATATATATGAACTCCCGTCTGTTCAGTATATATATAAATATATATATATATATATGTATATATCTATCTATACACACATACATACATATATCACACATTTAAACACACACACATCTACATGGCACATGCTTATACACACATGCATTGCAAGCACATATACACACATACATACATGTACATGGCACGCATTTATACACACACATACATACATGGCACACACTTATATACACACATACATACATGTACATGGCACGCATTTATACACACACATACATACATGGCACACACTTATATACACACATACATACATGTACATGGCACGCATTTATACACACACATACATACATGGCACACACTTATATACACACATACATACATGTACATGGCACGCATTTATACACACACATACATACATGGCACACACTTATATACACACATACATACATGTACATGGCACGCATTTATACACACACATACATACATGGCACACACTTATACACACACACATACATGGCACACACTTATTCATACATACACACACATGGCACATACTTATACACACACATGGCACATACTTATACACACACATGGCACATACTTATACACACACATGGCACATACTTATACACACACATGGCACATACTTATATACACAAATGCATACATGGCACGCACTTATACACACATACATGGCGCACACTTATTCATATACACACACATGGCATGTACTTATACACACACACATACATGGCACGCATTTATACATACATATATAGCACACAATTATACACACACATACATGGCACGCACTTAGATATAGACACACACAGCACACATTTATACATACAGGCATAAATGGCACACACATGCTGCACAACAAATTTGATACATGTGATTCACATAACCACATAGCTCACAGACAGCACATAGTACACAACACACACTATACACACCACACATACACACACCTCAGATACACACACACTGCTTTATGCTGGAGGGAATGACATGTTGCACACTATCCAATGCAGCTCCTCCTGCAGCACTGTCCCAGCACTTCCCTGCCCTCTGCTCTGCTGGGGCTGCCGACATCATCCCCAGCACACACAGTGCTGCACTACTTACCTCACAGCTCAGGTTGGTAGCTGCCATCTGTAGGTGTCTCTCCCCTCAGAGGCTCCATGCAGGAGGACAGGAGCACTGGCCAATGAGCACTTCTATCACTATGATGGGGGAGGTTCAGTGGCCGCTGCTCCTGTGCTTCACTGCGCACTCTTTTTTTCTTCACTGCCACTGACTGTGCCAGAAACATCCAGAGTCCAAACAGTCCCAGAGTACATGGCCTGTGGTGACATCACAGTCACATGGCAGGTCACCTGATCGTGACCTCACTACAGATCCTGAACCAGTCTCTACATCGGAAGCTTCACTGATAATGCCCTTTGCAGTGAAGCTTCTGCTGTAGATTCTGGGGGCCCCCAAGGGAGTGGGGGCCCCAGGCAGCTGCCTAGTCTGCCTGGCCCTAACGCCGGCCCTGCCAGTCCCCCACCTCCACCTTGCTGGTGTCTGAGTCGGAGTGGAGCTCTCTGCCCTTTACTGATCCGGCCTCCGGCCCGTCCATCCGGCCCATCAAGAGTCACTCTCATCTCATCACTCCATAAAACCTGTGAGAAGTCAGTCTTCAGATATTTCTTGGCCCAGTCTTGACGTTTTATCTTCTGTTTCTCATTTTCAGCCTTCCTTACCTTGGCCATGTCCCTGAGTATCGCACACCTTGTGCTTTTTGTTACTCCAGTAACGTTGCAGCTCTGAAATACGGCAAAACTGGGGGCAAATGGCTTCTTGGCAGCTTCACGCTTGATTTTCCTCAATTCATGGGCAGTTATTTTGCGCCTTTTTTGCCCAACACACTTCTTGCCACCCTGTTGGCTATTTGCCATGAAACGCTTGATTGTTCGGTGATCGCGCTTCAAAAGTTCGGCAATTTCCAGACTGCTGCATCCCTCTGCAAGACATCTCACAATTGTGGACTTTTCAGAGACCGTCAAATCTCTCTTCTGACCCATTTTGCCAAAGGCTCCATGTATTGCTATGCGGCCACATGCTACGCTTTGGAGTGCAGGTGCCAGAACTTGGTTTTAACCTGCGAGACTCGGCCGTATCTCGCTGTGTGTGATCCCGGCATTAGTGTCATGCAGGCCTGCAATGCTGCTTACATGCAGGCTAGAGTCGGTATTTTCAGCAGACAGTGGCGGCATATCCACCTGTGCCAACACTGTCATGCTTGACCTCAATGCCGAGCTCTGCTGCATACTACTGCACGGCCACCTCCATTCCAAGCACTGCCGGACACCACAACAGCACCACCACCATTCCGAGTGCTGTTGGACAGCCCACCGCCACCACCATGACAACAGCTGCTCCTGCTTGGACCTCCTCCACTGCCTCCACCATGCAGCGGCAGGACCCTGGCATGGCCTTCTGCTCTCCCACAACCATGCAGCGGCAGGACCCTGGCATGGCCTTCTGCTCTCCCACAACCATGCAGCGGCAGGACCCTGGCATGGCCTTCTGCTCTCCCACAACCATGCAGCGGCAGGACCCTGGCATGGCCTTCTGCTCTCCCACCACAACCATGCAGCAGCAGCGGCACAAAGACCCTAACAGTTCGGCCACTATGACCAGGCCGCAAGAAATGATCCCACCGAGGCTCCCCAGACAGCAGCGCCGATCCCAAAAAGGGAAAAAGAAACAGCGGACTATCTCAATTCCTCCCCCCTCACCTCCCAATGTGTCTGTAATGTCAGGTTTGTCTCACCCTTCGGCTGCCGTCACACTATCAGTATTTGGTCAGTATTTTACATCAGTATTTGTAGCCAAAACCAGCAGTGGGTGATAATACAGAACTGGTGCAGATGTTTCTATTATACGTCTCCTCTAATTGTTCCACTCCTGATTTTGGCTACAAATACTGATGTAAAATACTGACCGAATACTGATGTAAGGGGGCGTGGCTTGCTAAGGATCAGGAGTAGACCTGTGCTACAGGAGCTCCTGAAAATTCCTTTATTATAAGCGGCAATATGCTTACATTTTGGTAAGAAACTGCATAAATCTTTATTTGAAACCTTCAGGACCAGGACACACAATGAAGAAAACGGCTTTTAAGAAAGCAAAAGCAAATCTGGGACATGCGGACTCTAGCTGTGGCCCTGCTGCAGGCATGGGTCCACCAGAAAACAAGAGGCTGCACTCATCGGTGCCATCAAGCCCCGGACTGATTTCACGTCAAGGAAGATCTCTGGACGGGCTCCCGTCCACAGCGACTCCCAAGCTGAGGCCCGCAGGACCCTACATGAGGAGCTCAGAGAACGCTGCCGCTGACTGAGGTAGGCCTAAAGCCGCGGTCTGGACAGGCAAGACCGGGAGGAAAAAGTAGCGCTGAAACCCCGCCTGAAACCACGCCCACAATGCGCAGCAGCGCCGCTTCCAAAATGAGGAACCCGGACACAGCTGCGGGTGAGACTCCGGATAAACCTCTTCTACAAGCGGCCCCCGCCCTGAAGTCCCCGGGGCTCCCTGCTACGTGCGCGCACTCTAGGGAAGCCGCCGGGAAAGGACTCAAAGCAGCGGCATCGCATGAACAAGCGAGAGCGGGAGGCAGAAGGCTCGCGGTGGCGCCGCCCACTGTTCCGCTCACGGCTCGTGCCGGCATGGCTGCAAGAAGCAGAGGCATCGGACCGATCACAGTAGGAACAGCGGGTGAGTCTCATTTACCGGCGACTCCCGCTCCACAATCTCTGGGTCCGCCCGCTCCGACCCCCCAGACCGGCGAAATGAGTAAAACTAGAGCAGCGGAAGGGGAGCAGGAGGGAAGATGAAACCCCGCCCTCGACTCCGCCCACATTCGGCACCGCAGCTGGGGAAACATCTAGACAAGCTGCTTGCCGCATATTGAATAATAATGCCCCCCCCAGACCGGCGCGATACCCATAAATGGCGCAGTGGCTTTACAATCACTGGGGGGGGGATGGGGAGCAGGAGGGAAGATGAAACCCCGCCCACATTTAACAGAGGAACCGCAGCTGGGGAAACAAAAAGTCTGGCTCCCTGTCGCACACTGAACTACAATGCCCCCGCTTTCGTACCCCAGCCCAAATACCAAATGATAGAGAGGCACAGGGCTGAAGGCGACAAAGTGATGTCAGGTGACATGCCACACATAAATCGCCTTTCACAAGTGGCATCTTTACAGAAACCCAATGAGTGCACCAATCATGGGGGAGAAGAGCTATGTTACAGAAAACACAGAATCTTTCCCCAGGGCAGAAGGGTTAAGAGCTACAGGAAAACCCCCGTCTGAACTGTTTATAGACAATGTGATGAAAGTCTTCTGCGACCGCTTCAACAAAAAAGTGGAAGAACATTCCCTAATAATGGACAAAATATTACTTTCTTTTAATCCGCCAAGCACTCGACCACCCAGCACAGCTATAGCATCAGAGTCATACATAGAGGGTGCGTTGACATCCATTGCGGAAAGTCTGCATTCCTCCTCGTCCTTATCCTCCTCAAGATCTTCCCTATGTGAACATTCTCCACTAACGCATGATTCATACGAATAATCTTCACACTCCTCAGACAGTAGTATGGAGGACTTCTCCCCCGGGGGTTGTGATTCTCCCTATTTGGATCCTTTACCAAACCCCTGTGTCTCTGTCTTCTTCTCATGCGTGAAGTCCCATCCACGAACTCCCAGACCCCACTACTTTAATTGCCCCTTCTCCTGCCACCCCTGCATCGTCCACACTTAGCCAGGCCTCACAGACACCACAGATCCGTCACTCTACCCCAAGCAGGCGCAGTTACATTTTTTTTTATTGTTAACAAAATAAATAATAATGTTTTTTTGCCCCCAATGTTTGGTTATTTGTGTATTTTGCCGCCGACAACACACACCGTGCGCCTATAAAACACTGCGCCGCACACTATATTGTTTTGCCAACACATAGCTCCAGTAGTTATTAAGTACAAGAGTGCAGCTTTGTGTGTTTGGTATAGAGCTATGAGGTGGCAAAAAATAAACATAACTTGTATTTTCTCCATAATCTCTTCAGTCGGAGTAATCTGTGTCGCAGACTGAAGAGAAAATGGCGGTAATACAAAGCAGAAGTATAATTAACAAGGTCATGTGTCATAAATAGTGAGTTCACGATGCACAAAACTCTGCGTCATGAACTCATTACTTATGACACCTGACCTGGTGAGTAGAGAACTGCCTTGTATAACCTCCATTTTTTCTTCAGTGTACGTAATCTATTTCACACAAACGAAAGAGACGATGGAGGTCTCTATACTCACCTGAACATATGTCAGAAATAGTAAATTCATGAGGCTGTTGTTTATGCATCATGAAGTCATTATTTATGACACCTGACTTGATGAGTGTAGATCTGCTTTGTATTATACCTCCATCATCTCTTCAGTCTGCGTCCAATAGATACTGCAGAACAGAATCAGGACATTTTATTATTTTCCGCAGCATGTCAATTCTTTGTGCGGAATCCGCAGCGTTTTTACATCTGCTCCAATAGAAAACTGCAGATGTAAAACCGCAGCGGAATCCGCAATAGAAACCGCGATAAATCCACAGTAAAAACCGCAGCAGTTTTTGCACTGTGGATTTATCAAATCAGCTGCGGAAAAAATCCGCAGAGTAGATTTCTACGTGTGCACATACCCTAAAAGCATCAAATAGTGCAATGCCTTGGTCAAGGGATGAAAGCATTAGATATTTCCCTAAAACTTAAGAGTGATCATTGTACTTTTAAAAGATTTGTGGCCGAATCTGAGCACAGACGTGTTTGTGCTGATAAAGGCATAATGAGGAAGGTTTCTGCCAGACAAATTCATGGGATTAAGAGAGCAGCTGCCAAAATACCATTACAAAGTAGCAAACAGTTATTTGAAGCTGCTGGTGCCTCTGGAGTCGCTCGAACCTCAAGGTGTAGGATCCTTCAAAGGCTTGCTGTGGTGCATAAACCCACTATTCGGCCACCGCTAAACAGTGTTCATGAGCAGAAACCATTGCAGTGGGCCCAGAAATAAGAATACAGATAATAAATGGGAAATGTTTAAGAACATCCTAAATAAGCAGTGTAAGCGGTTTATACCTTGTGGGAATACAAGGACTAGAAATAGGAAAAACCCAATGTGGCTAAACAAAGAAGTAAGACAGGCAATTAACAGTAAAAAGAAAGCATTTGCACTACTAAAGCAGGATGGCACCATTGAAGCTCTAAAAAACTATAGGGAGAAAAATACTTTATCTAAAAATCTAATTAAAGCTGCCAAAAAGGAAGCAGAGAAGCACATTGCTAAGGAGAGTAAAACTAATCCCAAACTGTTCTTCAACTATATCAATAGTAAAAGAATAAAAACTGAAAATGTAGGCCCCTTAAAAATAGTGAGGAAAGAATGGTTGTAGATGACGAGGAAAAAGCTAACATATTAAACACCTTCTTCTCCACGGTATTCACGGTGGAAAATGAAATGCTAGGTGAAATCCCAAGAAACAATGAAAACCCTATATTAAGGGTCACCAATCTAACCCAAGAAGAGGTGCGAAACCGGCTAAATAAGATGAAAATAGATAAATCTCCGGGTCCGGATGGCATACACCCACGAGTACTAAGAGAACTAAGTAATGTAATAGATAAACCATTATTTCTTATTTTTAGTGACTCTATAGCGACAGGGTCTGTTCCGCAGGACTGGCGCATAGCAAATGTGGTGCCAATATTCAAAAAGGGCTCTAAAAGTGAACCTGGAAATTATAGGCCAGTAAGTCTAACCTCTATTGTTGGTAAAATATTTGAAGGGTTTCTGAGGGATGTTATTCTGGATTATCTCAATGAGAATAACTGTTTAACTCCATATCAGCATGGGTTTATGAGAAATCGCTCCTGTCAAACCAATCTAATCAGTTTTTATGAAGAGGTAAGCTATAGGCTGGACCACGGTGAGTCATTGGACGTGGTATATCTCGATTTTTCCAAAGCGTTTGATACCGTGCCGCACAAGAGGTTGGTACACAAAATGAGAATGCTTGGTCTGGGGGAAAATGTGTGTAAATGGGTTAGTAACTGGCTTAGTGATAGAAAGCAGAGGGTGGTTATAAATGGTATAGTCTCTAACTGGGTCGCTGTGACCAGTGGGGTACCGCAGGGGTCAGTATTGGGACCTGTTCTCTTCAACATATTCATTAATGATCTGGTAGAAGGTTTACACAGTAAAATATCGATATTTGCAGATGATACAAAACTATGTAAAGCAGTTAATACAAGAGAAGATAGTATTCTGCTACAGATGGATCTGGATAAGTTGGAAACTTGGGCTGAAAGGTGGCAGATGAGGTTTAACAATGATAAATGTAAGGTTATACACATGGGAAGAAGGAATCAATATCACCATTACACACTGAACGGGAAACCACTGGGTAAATCTGACAGGGAGAAGGACTTGGGGATCCTAGTTAATGATAAACTTACCTGGAGCAGCCAGTGCCAGGCAGCAGCTGCCAAGGCAAACAGGATCATGGGGTGCATTAAAAGAGGTCTGGATACACATGATGAGAGCATTATACTGCCTCTGTACAAATCCCTAGTTAGACCGCACATGGAGTACTGTGTCCAGTTTTGGGCACCGGTGCTCAGGAAGGATATAATGGAACTAGAGAGAGTACAAAGGAGGGCAACAAAATTAATAAAGGGGATGGGAGAACTACAATACCCAGATAGATTAGCGAAATTAGGATTATTTAGTCTAGAAAAAAGACGACTGAAGGGCGATCTAATAACCATGTATAAGTATATAAGGGGACAATACAAATATCTCGCTGAGGATCTGTTTATACCAAGGAAGGTGACGGCACAAGGGGGCATTCTTTGCGTCTGGAGGAGAGAAGGTTTTTCCACCAACATAGAAGAGGATTCTTTACTGTTAGGGCAGTCAGAATCTGGAATTGCTTGCCTGAGGAGGTGGTGATGGCGAACTCAGTCGAGGGGTTCAAGAGAGGCCTGGATGTCTTCCTGGAGCAGAACAATATTGTATCATACAATTATTAGATTCTGTAGAAGGACGTAGATCTGGGGATTTATTATGATGGAATATAGGCTGAACTGGATGGACAAATGTCTTTTTTCGGCCTTACTAACTATGTTACTATGACATACATGAACACTAATTTCCAAATAGCTTGTTTACTGATGAGTGTCGAGCAACCCTGGATGGTCCAGATGGATGGAGTAGTGGATGGTTGTGGATGGCCACCATGTCCCAACAAGGCTGCAACGTCATCAAGGAGGTGGTGGAGTCGTGTTTTGGGCCGGAATCATGAGGAAACAGCTGGTGGGCCCTTTAAGGTTCCTAAAAGTTTGAAAATGACCTCTGCAAAGTAAATAGAGTTTCTGACTGACAACTTTCTTCCATGGTCTAAAAAGCAGAAACCAGGAGCAAAATCATCTTCATGGTGACAATGCACCATCTGCTGCAAAGAAACATCTTAGTCATTGGCTGCTATGGCCATGAAAGGAGATAAACTCATGGTGCGGCCACCATCTTCCCCTGACCTCAACCCTATAGGGAACCTTTGGAGAATCATCAAAAGATCTACGAGGGTGGCAGGCCGCTCACATCAAAACAGCAGCTCTGGGAGAGAAGAAATACAAGCAGAAACTCAATGGAGGCAAGAATTGTGTAGGTGAAATCACAGAAGGCTCCTATGTTAACATGTAACTTGGCCTGTTAAGATGTTTTGGAGTTAAATCGCTTTTTTGCTCAGTGAATGTGACCTCCAAAATGCTGCAAATTCCACAAATGAGACTTTTCAGTTCTTTATATCAAATGTTTCGAAATTCTACTGTGCCTAATAATTTGGAACAGTGCATTTTGAGTTTTTATTTATTTTGGAAATTATACTGTTATCATTGGGAGGTTTCTTCAATAAAATTTGAGGTATAATCTAACGGGTGATGATTTTTATTAGACTGACTGTCATTTGCACCAACCATTTAGGAAAATCCGAGAAAAATATCATTTGCATAATAATTTGGAACACAGTGTATATATTATTATTATTATTATTATACATTTTTATAGCGCCATTTATTCCATGGCGCTTTACATGTGAATACGGGGCAAATATAGACAAATACATTAAACATGAGCAGATAACAAGGCACACGGGTACATAAGGAGGGAGGACCCTGCCCGCGAGGGCTCACAGTCTGCAGGGGGTGGGTGAGGATACACTAGGAGAGGGAAGAGCTGGCTGTACGGCTGTTCAGTAGGTTGAGGATCACTGCAGGCTGTAGGCTTGTCGGAAGAGATGAGTCTTCAGGTTCTTTTTGAAGGTTTCTATGGTAGGCGCAAGTCTGATGTGCTGGGGTAGAGAGTTCCAGAGTATGGGGGAAGCACGGGAGAAGTCTTGGATGCGGTTATGGGAAGAAGAGATGAGAGGGGAGTAGAGAAGGAGGTCTTGGGAGGATCGGAGGTCGCGTGTAGGTAGGTACCGGGAGACCATGTCACAGATGTATGGAGGAGACAGGTTGTGGATGGCTTTGTATGTCAGTGTGAGGGTTTTGAACTGGAGTCTGTGGGCGATAGGAAGCCAGTGAAGGGCTTGACACAGGGGAGAGGCTGGGGAATAGCGGGGGGACAGGTGGATTAGTCGGGCAGCAGAGTGTAGGATGGATTGGAGTGGTGCCAGAGTGCTAGAGGGGAGTCCAGAGAGTAGGAGGTTGCAGTAGTCGAGGCGGGAGATGATAAGGGCATGCACTAGCGTTTTTGCAGTGTTGCGGTCAAGGAAAGCACGGATCCGGGAAATATTTTTGAGTTTGAGACGACAGGAGGAGGCAAGGGCTTGGATATGTGGCTTGAAAGAGAGGGCAGAGTCGAGGATCACCCCGAGGCACCGGGCGTGTGGGACTGGGGATAGTGAGCAGCCATTGACATTGATGGATAGGTCTGGTGGAGGGGTAGAGTGAGATGGGGGAAAGATGATGAATTCTGTTTTGTCCATGTTCAGTTGTAGAAAGCGAGCAGAAAAGAAGGCTGAAATGGCAGACAGATAGTGCGGGATTTTGGTAAGCAAGGAGGAGAGGTCAGGTCCGGAGAGGTAGATCTGCGTGTCGTCAGCGTAGAGATGGTACTGCATACCGTGGGGTTCTATGAGCTGTCCCAGGCCGAAAGTGTAGATGGAGAAGAGTAGGGGTCCTAGAACAGAGCCTTGAGGAACACCGACTGACAAGGGGCGAAGTGAGGAGGTGGTGTGGGGGAGGGAGACACTGAATGTTCGGTCTGTCAGATATGACGAGATCCAGGAAAGGGCCAAGTCTGTGATGCCAAGGGATGAGAGGATTTGTAGCAAAAGGGAGTGGTCTACAGTGTCAAAGGCAGAAGACAAGTCCAGGAGAAGGAGGACAGAGTAGTGTCGCTTGCTCCTGGCAGTTAGTAGGTCATTGGTGACTTTAGTTAGGGCAGTTTCAGTTGAGTGATGGGAACGGAAGCCTGATTGTAACCGATCAAAGAGGGAGCAGGAGGAGAAGTGGGAGGACAGTTCAAGATGGACGTGTTGCTCCAGCAATTTGGAGGCATAAGGGAGAAGAGATATCGGGCGATAGCTAGACACAGAGGATGGGTCGAGGGAGGGCTTTTTGAGGATGGGTGTGATCTTGGCATGCTTGAAGGATGAGGGAAAGACACCTGTTGTGAGTGAGAGGTTGAAGAGGTGCGTTAGGGTTGGGATGAAGACCGTGGAAAGGTTAGGGATGAGGTGGGATGGGAGTGGGTCAAGCGTGCAGGTGGTGAGGTGTGATCTTGACAGGAGGGTGGAGAGCTGATCTTCTGTCATGGTGGAGAAGCTGGTTTTGGAGGAGCAGGGTTGAGCAGCTAAGAGGGGCAGTGGGCGCTGTGGGCCAAAGCTTTCTCTGATCGTATCGATCTTCTGTTTAAAGAAAGAGGCGAAGTCATCAGCAGAAATGAGGGGGGAAGGAGGAGGTGCGGGGGGACGGAGTAGAGAATTGAAGGTGTTGAAAAGCTGTTTAGGGTTGTGGGACAGGGAGGATATGAGGGATGAGAAGTAAGTTTGTTTTGCGGCAGTGAGCGCAGACTTGAAGCTGGCGAGGGACTGCTTGTATGCAGTGAAGTGGTCGGCAGAGTGGGATCGCTTCCATCTCCGCTCAGCAATCCTGGAAGCCCGTCTCAATTCTTTGGTCAGGCTGGTCAGCCAGGGCTGCCTGTTAATTGTACGAGTTTTACTATGCATGAGTGGGGCGGCCGAATCGAGTGTTGTTGTTATTGTGGTGTTATAAAAAGTGGCAGCAGCATCTGTGTCATGAAGGGAAGCTATGTCTGTGAGAGGGAGAAGGGACTCAGAGAGTGATTGTAAGTTGAGATGTTTGAGATTTCGGCGAGGGTGAGTGAGTTTGTGGAGTGGGGGTTGCACACTAGGAGAGGAGAGGGACGAGAATGTCAGTAGGTTGTGGTCAGACAGGGGGAGGGGTGTGTTAGTGAGGTTAGTAAGGGAGCAGAGGCGGGTGAAGATGAGGTCCAGCGTGTGGCCATCTTTGTGAGTGGCCTCAGAGGACCATTGAGTGAGGCCAAAGGAGGCAGTCAGTGATAAAAGTTTAGAGGTAGCT
The DNA here is from genome assembly GCF_032444005.1 of Ranitomeya imitator. Lineage (NCBI taxonomy): Eukaryota > Metazoa > Chordata > Amphibia > Anura > Dendrobatidae > Ranitomeya > Ranitomeya imitator. Next base: position 14,207,421 of record NC_091284.1, on the reverse strand, counting down.
GAGGTGAAAGTGTCTATGGGGACATTGAAATCACCCATGATGATAGTGGGGATGTCAACAGAAAGGAAATGAAGTAGCCAGGTGGTGAAGTGGTCGAGAAAGGTGGAGATGGCTAGTTCTGGGGGGCGGTAGATGACAGCCAGCTGGAGGTTGGAGGGGGTATAGATGCGGACAGAGTGCACCTCAAACGAGGGAAGAGTAGCGGAGGGTGGTAGCGGGATTGGAGTGAAGGAGCAGGTGTCGGACAGGAGCAAGCCAACTCCTCCACCGCGTTTGTTGCTGGGGCGAGGGGTGTGAGAGAGGTGGAATCCGCCATAGGAGAGCGCAGCTGGAGAGGCCGAGTCAGAGGGGGTGAGCCAGGTTTCAGTGAGGCCGAGGAAGGAGAGTTTGTTGGTGATGAAGAGGTCATGGATAAATGTCAGTTTGTTGCAGATGGAGCGTGCGTTCCATAGTGCTCCAAGTAGGGGGAGCTGGGGAGTGGGGGCTGGATGAATGGGTATGAGGTTGTCGTGGTTGGGAAAACATGCGGAGGATCGTGGCAGGGGGTTAGAAACGAGTGTGGGGATGAATTGGGGAGGGCCGGGATTTGGGGATATGTCACCAGCAATGAGGAGTAACAGACAGAGCATTAGAAGGTGGGAGCAGGATAGGACATGATGCGGCCGTGTGTGTCTGGAGAGAAAGGATTGTATGTGGAGGAACAGTTCTGAGGAGAAGGTGAGATGGCTGGGGAGTATGGAGGAAGAAATGACTAGTTCCTTACTAGGTGGAGTGATTGCAGGAGATTGTAAGAAGGAAAGTAGTATGGGGGTGAAAGAGAAAAGAAACCGAAACATTGTAGTGGTTAGTAGTCTGTTACCTTCCAGTCAATTCCAGTCCAATTCAGTCTAATTCAGAATCATAATTAAAAAGATGTAATTTAAAAGATGGAAGTTAAAAGATGATTTGCAGCAGACTGAGTCTATAGCAGACTCCTGCATGTGAATATATCCCCAGTTAAGGGCAATCAGGTGTGAATGAGGGGGTGGCTGGGTATGGGAGACCAGATGTAGAGAGTTAAGCAAAGGTCATAAAGTGAGGGAGGGGTAAGACTGACCACTCAAAGAGATGCCAGGATCACACAATGAGAGACATGAAAACAGGTGGTGGAAACAAGCTGATAGGTAAGAAAGCATACTAAAAGGATTATATGTGCTGCACCAAGACACTCAGATCCAGGGGAAGCATAGAAAAGCCAGTGCAGTACACAGAGACATTCAGAAGCCAGGGAGAGCTGGGTAAAGTCAGTGCATACCATGGAAAATCAATGCAGTATACAGAGATATTCTGGAGCCAGGGAGAGCTGGGTAAAGTCAGTGCATACCTGTGGGAAGAGGAGAGAATATCCATTGGATATTACAGTATGGAGGTATTAGGGATGAAAATTGACCCCATTACGGTTCCCTGTAATTGAATAAAATGTGCAAATATATGTAAAAAGGTTCAATGAAAAATCCTATAGGGTAAAAAAAAAAAAAACCCAACCATCTGTGACAAATGTCCACATGTAAAATTAGTGACGCTGTATAAAGCTCACATGCACATTGTGCGAGTCTGGCAGTGCAGTTATTGGAACTGGGACATGGCTAGGACGTCTTGACAGCTCAGAACCAGCCCAGATTACTGAACTTCGTGTCATCTGTACACTGGACCTTCAGACGTTACCACTAGTCAGGATCTGACTGCTCAGTTATGAGACATCACCGAGCTGCTCCAATAACTGAGCTGCCAGGATCGCAGAGCACGTGTGAGCTTTATGCAGCACACAAGTAATTTTACATGTGGACACTTTTCTGTGTGGGTAATATTCCTTATCAACATTTTTCTTGTGCAAATAGATCACAGGTAAAAATAAAGCCAACATAAAAACCGATCAGAGAAAAAAATAAAATTGTCAATGTCATCTAAAACATGATGGGTTTCTGGCACAATGTACAGATGTAGATACTTCTTTCCTGGTGGAGGAATACCACCAAACACGAGAAGGTGCACCACGTCTTGGTCTTACATCCGATGATGACAATCTATCGTTACTGTGAGAAGATGGAGGAAAAAAACGTGTCACGCTGCGTCTGAAAATGATATTTAATGGTAATAAAACTACAGATTTAATAGAAAACGTCAGCTTGTCCTCGTCTCCGGACGCCGTCCTCCTCGCAGTCACAATGAATTGCGCTCATTTCGGGCTACGTCTGATAATAGACGAGATAAAAATATTCTTCATCCTATTGTCCCGGCTCGGGCTCCTCGGAGGAAACGTTCACATCCCCAGACGGGAGCGCGGCGGTCTCAGATCACAGTCCCTGAGTTACTGCTCCTTTGGGGGCTTGTAGTGCAGTCGACAGCGCTCGCTGAATACCTGCAATCACAAAGACGATGAGAATAATGAAAATATCACATCCAGAGCGGCGCACGCATCCCCACGGACAGACAATCCTTGTAACATCAGATTACTGCTACATCTCCCCCGAAACCTGCAGGAAGATAAAAGGTGCAGCGCCTGAGAGCTAGCAGCAAAGCAGCGGAATTACTGGAGGAAACAGACACAATGTAACTGACCATACTAACTTCTGCCCTCTCAGATTTAACCCCTTCCCGCTTAGGCCAATTTTAATTTTTGCATTTTCCTCCCTTTTTTCAAGATCCATAACAGTTCTATGTTGTCTCCACATCTATACGAGGGATTGTTGTTTTTTTTTGTTTGTTTTTGAGGGACGAGTTGTAGATTTGAAATTTACCATTTTATAATATACTAAAAAAAAAAAAAAAAAAACTGCAAATGTGGTAAAATGGGAAACAAAAAACAAATTCCGTCATTGATTTTGGAGTTTTTGTAGCGTTCATTAGTCAGTAAGAATGACCCAGGCAAACAATTCTCCTGGTCACCGCGATTACGGCGACACCAAACCTCTGCAGTTATAGATTTTATTTTTTACTATAAAAACACTAAAATTACAGAACTTTGCTAACCAAATACAAAAGGAAATTTGTTTTGTCACCTTTTTCTGAGATCCGTATTATTTTTTTTTTATCTGTCCGTCAATTGAGCAGTGAGAGGGCCGGGTGGTATTTTGCGCTGCCAGTGGTCAGCTTAAGGCTCTGTGCACACAATGGGTTCGCAGCAGTTTCCCATGAGTTTACAGTACAATGTAAACCTATGGGAAACCGAAAACGCTGTGCCCATGCTGCGGAAAAAAAACACGCGGAAACGAAACGGTTTACATTCCACAGAATGTCACTTCTTTGTGCGGAATCCGCAGCGGTTTTACACCTGCTCCATAATAGAAAACCGCAGGTGTAAAACCGCAGTGGAATCCGCACAAAAACCGCGGTTAATCCGCAGGAAAAACGCTGTGTTTTTGCCCTACGGATTTAGCAAATCCACTGCGGAAAAATCTGCAGTGGACCATTCTACGTGTGCACATACCCTTTTATAGACTGCCTTATGATTGTGGATGTGGTTGTGTTGAGGATCAGCCGGGCACGTTTCCCCCATATTACACGGTAGTCAGCGCTCAGCCGCCGTCATTTACTGCGATTCTGATTAACCCCAGAGAAAGTGTGGCTGCTCTATAAGGATTTTCCTGGTCTGTAAACAGCTGACAACACAGCAAAGGATCTCAATGTGGAACGTTATTAGCCAGGAGAAGAGTATAAAAACATTCCCCCGGCATTAGATGGAGTATTGTGAAGACGTCATCAAAAAGAGGCTTCAGTTTGACACAACAGTGACTTTACCTAGATATGGACGCCCCTCAAAAATTGATGAAAAGACAAGAAAATTGTCCCTGGAGGTTGCCAGGGCCAGATCGCAATTTAGAGGTGCTGCCGAATTTCTGGCCTGTCCTGGTTGTGTCCTGCGTGTGACACTCTTCCGTAGTATCCATCTGACCGGTCTGTTGGGTCGAGGGGCAAGATGGAAGACTTTTTTTTCCAAAAAAAAAACAACATTCAAGCCCAGTTATATTTTGTCAAACCTTTAAAACGTCTGCCAAATATGTGGGGAATGTGTTCTCTCTGATGAGACCAAAGGAGAAGTTATGGGCCATAATCCCAAAAGGTGCAAACCCAACAACACACAATCGCCAGAAGATCACCATCCCCCCAGTGAGGCATGGTGGAGGCAGCAGTTTGCTCTGGGTTGTTTTTCTCAGCAGCTGCAACTGGACATCGCCAGAAGATCACCATCCCCCCAGTGAGGCATGGTGGAGGCAGCAGTTTGCTCTGGGTTGTTTTTCTCAGCAGCTGCAACTGGACATCGCCAGAAGATCACCATCCCCCCAGTGAGGCATGGTGGAGGCAGCAGTTTGCTCTGGGTTGTTTTTCTCAGCAGCTGCAACTGGGGCTTTAAACAAGAGGGAGGAGATATATACAGAACAAAGATCAGTCAAATTCATCACAAAACCTTTCGGCCTCTTCTAAATAGCGGAAGGAGGAGGAGAAATTTCACCTTTCAACGGAAAACAACCCTAAATGACCTCCAAATCACGAAAAGAACGACTTCTCCAGAAGAAAGTGGAAGTTCTGGAACGGCCGAGCCCAGACCTGAACCCAAGGGCCAATCTGTGGTGACCTGAAGAGGGCGCTGTGCACAGTAGGAGCCCCCATAATCTGACAGATGGGGGAGCTACTGCAAGGAGGAGCCGGCAAAGATCGACAATTCTGATAGACCCGACCCAAAAACAGTGAACACTGCCAGAAACTCACAGGGAACTACAACAAAGTATTAGTTTAAGGGTGTGCAGACTTATGCAACCGTATTTTTTTTTTCCAGTTTCCTTCTCAATTGATCTGTAGAGATTATGGGCGACATATAAAGGTGGAAAACGTTCTTAGGATTTTTTTTTTTTAACATATCAAATGGGGCGTGTAGACTTTTTGTATCCTCTTTAGATCCAATCATGGTCTTCATAGGAGCAGCAATGTGGCGCTCAGGTGCCTTCTGTCACTGCAGTGAAGAGAGTCCGGTGTGTCTGCAGCAGACCCCATTACAATCAGTGGGGTCCGCCAGGCGCAGATGGCGTCCATGTGTGCAGCGAGCTTCTATATACCCAGCTATACAGGACGCGCACATCCTCCACGCGGGGGCGACTTATGTCCTTACGGGGGGGGGGGGGCAGCGGGCATGGGGGGCGTCACCGACAAGTTTACGGCAGAGGTGGAGGCCGCTTCTTACCTTCCAGCTCCGGTCGTTCACCACTTCCTCCACATTCAGCTCAGATTGCAGAAGCTTCAACTGAGAAAAAAAACAAACAACGGTGAGGAGGGGTCAGAGGTCATCACCGCCAGATAACAGGGAGCAATAGCTCGCAGTGCGGTGCAGTGCATTGTGGGAGATGTAGTTTAGTAATGGGGGGACAGCTGGACGACGTGCTGACATTTACCCCGCTGCCGTGTAATGGAGCCAACACCGACCTGCAATAGTCGGGATCTTCCGGTTTAACCTGTTAGGTGCCGCAGACAGTGACGACCAGTGCAGATATTATTGACGATAGTGGAGGAGAGGTAATTGGTGCCCAGGGCCGTGCTGCCGGCAGGTTGTCAGGGCCGTGCCGTGGGTTGTCGCGGCCCCCGCCTGCACTGAGCCCAGAAATAGGTGAATGTTACAGCTCGTCAGCGGCGAAAACCTCCCGGAAACGAAGCAATGGAAGAAAAACGAAAAATACGGAGAATAAATAAATAGACATCGACAACCCTGGAAAAATCAGCAGCGAGGTCATACAGGAAACTGCATCACACGGGGCCGACGTCCTCCAGAGAGCGAGAGGACGGGTCAGCGAACTACTGAAGAGCCGCAGGGAAGAGAGAAAAATCCCGCAACACCGCGACTGCCTGGTACTAACCAGTCCCAGAAGCCTCCATGACGCCTCCTGCCCTGGATCCACCTTAGAGGGGATGTCCAGGTCATATATTGATGACCTCTCATTAGGGCAAATCATTAATGACAAAATCTGTGGGGTCAGACACTCAGCCCCCAATAGTCAGCTGCTAAGCACCAGAGCACCATCAGGTGGCCGAGCTCAGGTACTGCAATCACTACAATAGGAGCTGGACATGGGTCATATCGTGCTGCTACAAGCAGATGGTCGCTGAGGGTCCCGGACCCCCACTAATCAGAAAATAACAATTTATCCTGAGGAGAGGTCATTCGTATACAAGACCTTTCATTGAAGTGGTCTCTGTGCTGCCATTTTAATTAATGGGACATGTGCATCATACCTGCTGACGGCGCACACGACACCGTGGTTATCAGTAGACACAATGGCACCTGCAGAGGCAGCAGCAGAGCAGAGCCTTCTACATCACAGGAGGGGGGCCGGAAATCACCATTATATGGCGATGATTTCTGTTATCAGGACGCCGCACATTCTGCTCCACCTGCGTCACAGCTCCTCTTCCTGCAGATTCTCTACCACATGTGCGGCGGTCTCCGCACCCCCAGCGTTCTGCACGACACGTCGACAACGCAGCAAACAATGATGGGAACCGTGACGCTGAGCAGGAAACTCTCTATGTTCTGTCCACAGGCAGCAAGTCCCGGATCACCCGCCTGCAGCCACACCACAAAGATTCCATGCAAAAAGGCCGGAGGTCACACTGAGCAGCAGCAGCCGCCCGCACACCCCGAGCAGCAGCAGCCGCCCGCACACCCCGAGCAGCAGCAGCAGCAGCCGCCCGCACACCCCGAGCAGCAGCAGCAGCCGCCCGCACACCCCGAGCAGCAGCAGCAGCCGCCCGCACACCCCGAGCAGCAGCAGCCGCCCGCACACCCCGAGCAGCAGCAGCCGCCCGCACACCGCGAGCAGCTGCCAGAGGCGAACAGTAAGATAATAATGTCAAAAATGAGGCAGCCGGGAATCTCGTCAGATTTCCCGGACATTGCAATGAAATCACACACAGAAATTAATGATGGTACAAAAAAATCAGAGAGGATGATAAATGATGTGAGCGCGGCCCGAGAAGGGAACGAGGGTAGAGACCGGCACAGGAGCAGACATGGAGACAGCAGTGTCCGGGGACAACAGCACCAGGCGCCCTCACCTTAGTCTGCTCCTTCCTGAGCTGCCTCATTACCGCCAGGTTGTCCGGGTTCCTCTTTCTCTCCTCCTGGAAGCTATTCACAGTAATGGACGTCTGAGATATGCAGCTCTTTATGGTCTTTTCCCGGGAGCGGTGAGCGGCGAGGAGCTGAGGAGGAAACACAGTGAACGGGGGAGGTGATTTTGACGCGTGGACGGAGCCCCAGGGAGGCAGCGCGGGGGACCGGGCCCCAGGGAGGCAGCGCGGGGGACCGGGCCCCAGGGAGGCAGCGCGGGCACTCACAGACTCGTACAGCTGCCGGCACGTCTGACTGGCATCGATCTTTCCAGCGAAGGACACAGTGGGGACGGTCGTATTCAGCTCGTGGACGATCCGGTCGTCTATCGTTCTCATCACCCGGAGGATTTCCTGCAGAGACCGGTGACAGCACAACTAAAATCAGCGCTACTCCAGTCACAGCCAAAGCTGCAGGCGTTATTCTGATTTCGTTAAACAGGCACAACAGTGAACAAAGCAAATACAGCTATGGCTGTGACTGGAGCATAAGAAACTGTGAAACTAAAGTGTAACATGTACATTACTCTAGCCACACCCAAAGCTTCATTACCACCTTGACAGGCAGCCTGATGTCTGAGCGCAGTGCATCATGGGATCACTCCCGGGTCACGGCTGCAGGATCTGACATAATGTGCATCAAGCTCCAATACAGATTTTACTCCAGTCACATTCAAAGCTGCGCTACCAGTCCTGCTGCCAACCTGACAGCTATCCCAATGACCAGCACCATCTGCTGGATAAGTGCACGCCCTGCGGGGGGCGTATGAGAGCACTGAGCGCAGCTCTGGGTGTGACCGGAGTATAATACACAACTTACCCCTCTCCCCCCCCCTGTGGAAATCTATGAAAACTTTAAACAGCAGCGCTGAGGTCTGCATCCCCCCTCCACCCCATATTGTGCCGTACATTCCCATGGGCACAGGGGCCGGCACTGCAGGGGGCTCCGCGGTCACTGGGGGTCCCGGCCACAGCTCTGATCCCCATGTTGTCAGACCAGGGATGCTGGATTTCGGCTCTGATCACTTTCTCAGCCCTGACACCGAGGCCGGAAACATCAAGTCCGGGGGCCGCAGAACGGACTCTATACGGCCGCCATCTCCACACTCAGAACTGCAAACATGCCGAGATCAGTGATGGAAGGGGGCCGAGACCCCAATATCAGACGTGTCGGGCGGCACCAGCTCTCCCAGGATTCTATTGGCAGCCGCCACACAGACCGATCTCAGAGCTGGGACTTGTAGTCCTGCAGCCGCTGGAGATAATGCCAAGCTCTCTATGAGGCCCTCCTCCCACCACCACGTGAGCTCTCCACCAGGGGCCCCCCCAGCACCACGTGAGCTCTCCACCAGGGGCCCCCCCAGCACCACGTGAGCTCTCCACCAGGGGCCCCTCAGCACCACGTGAGCTCTCCACCAGGGGCCCCTCAGCACCACGTGAGCTCTCCACCAGGGGCCCCCCCAGCACCACGTGAGCTCTCCACCAGGGGCCCCCCCAGCACCACGTGAGCTCTCCACCAGGGGCCCCCCCAGCACCACGTGAGCTCTCCACCAGGGGCCCCTCAGCACCACGTGAGCTCTCCACCAGGGGCCCCTCAGCACCACGTGAGCTCTCCACCAGGGCCCCCTCAGCACCACGTGAGCTCTCTACCAGGGGCCCCGGAGGTCACAGGCAGCGCCGTCCCATTGACCAGGCAGCGGCACAGAACCCCCCGCAGCCCCGGGCCTCCCTCTCCGGCTCTCGCACTCCCCGGTCCCCGGTAACGTCTCACACAATCCTCACCTGGAACTCGGTGAAATCCTCGCAGCTCACCTCTCCACTGGGCGCCGCCATATTGGGACAGCCAGGGGTCCTCCGCGTCCCCGACCTCTGACCTCCTCATGAGGTGTCCGCGGAGACCGCCTGACCCGCGTACGGCGCCGCATCCATGACGTAAATCTGCTTTACTGGTTACACGTTGTCATCAGCTCTACGGAGCAGCGGTGACACGCAGTCTGCGTCTCACGGACCCATGTTTCACTTCAACATATGTCTCCGACACAGACGGTGAGGCCGCCATTTTCTCGGTGATTCTTTATAGGAATGTCAGGATTTGGCTACAAGAAAATGGCGACTCACTAACGCCTGAACGTTTGACAACGTTCTGGTCAATCTGATTGGCTACTGCGCCACAGTGCCTTTCTCTTATTGGTCAAATAATTGTTTATTTTGTTATCTCATTGGTTAACGACAAACAATGTGACTTTTACTATTGGTTAATTCTGCATTTTCTCGTCGACATTCCATTGGCTGTTCTGTCCTGGGCGGGGCCTATGAGCAGTGACGTCAGACAGCAGTTTGACATTGTGTGAAACTGTGAATGTAAAGATGTTGCGAGCGGCGCTCGGGAGGAGCGGGACGCGGCTATTGGCTGGTGAGTGGTCAGGTGACCGCGGAGCTGAGGAGGAGGAGGGCCCCGGGCTGTCACTACGGGGGAAGGGGCTGCTGATTCCCGCCCCCATAGTACTGTATAGCCGGAGTAATGTGAGCGGGGGAGGGGACAGTGTGACCTATATATATATATATATATATATATATATATATATATATATATATATATATACACCGAGGGTACAGAGCTGTGCAGGCGGCAGCGCTGCGACCGATCGTCACCTGGAAAGTGCAGGACCCCAGTACTCACTGTGAACGGTATACGGAGGGTCTTGTGGGGTGTTCCCGGTATACGGCAGGTCTTGTGGGGCGTTCCCGGTATACGGCGGGTCTTGTGGGGTGTTCCCGGTATACGGCGGGTCTTGTGGGTTGTTCCCGGTATACGGCGGGTCTTGTGGGGCGTTCCCGGTATACGGCGGGTCTTGTGGGGGTGTTCCCGGTATACGGCAGGTCTTGTGGGGCGTTCCCGGTATATGAAGGGTCTTGTGGGGGGTTCCCGGTATACGGCGGGTCTTGTGGGGGGTTCCCGGTATACGGCGGGTCTTGTGGGGGGTTCCCGGTATACGGCGGGTCTTGTGGGGGGTTCCCGGTATACGGCGGGTCTTGTGGGGGTGTTCCCGGTATACGGCGGGTCTTGTGGGGGGTTCCCGGTATACGGCGGGTCTTGTGGGGGTGTTCCCGGTATACGGCGGGTCTTGTGGGGGTGTTCCCGGTATACGGCGGGTCTTGTGGGGGGTTCCCGGTATACGGCAGGTCTTGTCGGGCGTTCCCGGTATATGAAGGGTCTTGTGGGGGGTTCCCGGTATACGGCGGGTCTTGTGGGGTGTTCCCGGTATACGGCGGGTCTTGTGGGGTGTTCCCGGTATATGAAAGGTCTTGTGGGGTGTTCCCGGTATATGAAGGGTCTTGTGGGGTGTTCCCGATATACGGCAGGTCTTGTGGGGGGTTCCCGGTATATGAAAAGAACCTGAAGACCCACCTCTTCCGACAAGCCTACAGCCTGCAGTGATCCTCAACCTACTGAACTGCCGCACAGCCAGCTCTTCCCTCTCCTAGTGTATCCTCACCCATCCCCTGCAGACTGAGCCCTCGCGGGCAGGGTCCTCCCTCCTTATGTACTCGTGTGCCTTGTTATCTGCTTATGTTTAATGTATTTGTCTATATTTGCCCGTATTCACATGTAAAGCGCCATGGAATAAATGGCGCTATAAAAATGTATAATAATAATAATAAATAATAATAATGAAGGGTCTTGTGGGGGGTTCCCGGTATACGGCAGGTCTTGTGGGGGGTTCCCGGTATATGAAGGGTCTTGTGGGGGGTTCCCGGTATACGGCAGGTCTTGTGGGGTGTTCCCGGTATACGGAGGGTCTTGTGGGGTGTTCCCGGTATACGGCGGGTCTTGTGGGGGGTTCCCGGTATACGGCAGGTCTTGTGGGGGGTTCCCGGTATACGGCGGGTCTTGTGGGGTGTTCCCGGTATACGGCGGGTCTTGTGGGGGGGTTCCCGGTATACGGCGGGTCTTGTGGGGGGGTTCCCGGTATACGGCGGGTCTTGTGGGGTGTTCCCGGTATACGGCAGGTCTTGTGGGGGGGTTCCCGGTATACGGCGGGTCTTGTGGGGGGGTTCCCGGTATACGGCGGGTCTTGTGGGGGGTTCCCGCTATACGGCGGGTCTTGTGGGGGGTTCCCGCTATACGGCGGGTCTTGTGGGGGGTTCCCGCTATACGGCGGGTCTTGTGGGGGGTTCCCGGTATGCGGCGGGTCTTGTGGGGGTCTCCCGGATTAGTGTTCCCCCTATCATTCCGCTGTACTTTCTCCAGCTCTCCACGTGCCCTGAGCTGTAGCCTGCTGGGAGTTGTAGTCCCCCTGTGTACATGACCAGTTTATTGTCTTTTTCCAGGGAGGTCTGTGGTTCCCGTCCCTCAGTCTCTGGTGGGCAGGAGATGGCAGTGCAGCAAACCCGAGGGGGACAAGACCAAAGCAGAAGGTGAGTCCAGCGTCACTGCCGGGGGGCCGCGCTCCTGGGTCCCCACCATTCCTGCCTGATTAACCCCTTGTGTGATGTCCAAAGAGAAATCCCTGTAATAACGAGGCCGTCCAGGTGGGGTTTACCCCTGGAGATATAATTTCCTTCCATAGCTGATATTTTATATGTTTGTGACCAAATCCTGTGTTCCCTCAGCCACCAAGCTGCCCCCGCACCCCACAGCGAGGGGCCGCGTCTCTGCAGACTGCACACACCACTTCTTATCCAGAAAGCCCTTGTGTGATGTCAGTGTCCTCCTGGATGGAGGTCGCGTTATCTCAGACACGTGTCGCAGCGCCCCCGGTGGTCAGAGGGATATTGCTGCCCCCAGTCCCCCTGTCATCCAGCTCCTTCTTATCTTCCAGGTCAGTCCTTCAAAATCCCCGGCCATAAACCCACCAACTTCGAGAAGAAGATTTTGGTCTGGGGAGGACGATTCAAGAACGAATCCGATATTCCTGAAATTGTCTCGTAAGTTTATGATCTGTGGGGGAGAATGGGGGTTGTGGTGCTGCTCACACCGGGGGCCGCTCTTCCCAGTATAAATGGCGTCTGTCTTCTCTCCCAGATACGAGATGGTGGATTCAGCCAAGAGCAAAGTGCGAGTCAAGTTCTCCGTCCTGATGATGCTTCTGACCATCGCGGGCTGCATCGTAATGGTCATATCTGGGAAGCAGGTGAGCGGCTTCTGTACTGGGGGCACTGGTTACTATGGGGCGAGGGGGCAAATCTGTAACACTGACACTGATCGTCCCATTACTGGGTCTGTACGATCGCAGTGTGTGGATTGTTATTATTAATAGTGACAGACGGGTACAGAGAGGAGCGGGCCCGGCCCCGCAGCTTGTAGCCTACAGGATAATTGGGAAGCGGAGAGTAGGTTTGGGGGCTGTGGCAGCTCTGGTGGTGTTGGTGAGGCAGCAGCTCTGGTGGTGGTGAGGTGGCAGCTCTGGTGTTGGGTGGTGAGGTGGCAGCTCTGGTGTTGGGTGGTGAGGCGGCAGCTCTGGTGTTGGTGAGGCGGCAGCTCTGGTGTTGGTGAGGCGGCAGCTCTGGTGTTGGTGAGGCGGCAGCTCTGGTGGTGTTGGTGAGGTGGCAGCTCTGGTGGTGTTGGTGAGGTGGCAGCTCTGATGTTGGTGAGGTGGCAGCTCTGATGTTGGTGAGGCGGCAGCTCTGGTGGTGGTGAGGTGGCAGCTCTGGTGTTGGGTGGTGAGGTGGCAGCTCTGGTGTTGGGTGGTGAGGCGGCAGCTCTGGTGGTGTTGGTGAGGCGGCAGCTCTGGTGTTGGTGAGGCGGCAGCTCTGGTGTTGGGTGGTGAGGCGGCAGCTCTTTTGGTGTTGGTGAGGCGGCAGCTATGGTGTCGGTAAGGCAGTAGCTATGGTATTGGGTGGTGAGACTGCAGCTCTGGTGGTGTTGGTGAGGCGGCAGCTCTGGTGTTGGTGAGGCGGCAGCTCTGGTGTTGGGTGGTGAGGCGGCAGCTCTTTTGGTGTTGGTGAGGCGGCAGCTATGGTGTCGGTAAGGCAGTAGCTATGGTATTGGGTGGTGAGGCGGCAGCTCTGGTGGTGTTGGTGAGGCGGCAGCTCTGGTGTTGGTGAGGCGGCAGCTCTGGTGTTGGGTGGTGAGGCGGCAGCTCTTTTGGTGTTGGTGAGGCGGCAGCTATGGTGTCGGTAAGGCAGTAGCTATGGTATTGGGTGGTGAGACTGCAGCTCTGGTGGTGTTGGTGAGGCGGCAGCTCTGGTGGTGTTGGTGAGGCGGCAGCTCTGGTGGTGTTGGTGAGGCGGCAGCTCTGGTGGTGTTGGTGAGGCGGCAGCTCTGGTGGTGTTGGTGAGGCGGCAGCTCTGGTGGTGTTGGTGAGGTGGCAGCTCTGGTGTTGTTGAGGCGGCAGCTCCGGTGTTGGTGAGCGGGCAGCTCTTGTGTTGGTGAGGCGGCAGCTCTTGTGTTGGTGAGGCGGCAGCTCTTGTGTTGGTGAGGCGGCAGCTCTGGTGTTGGTGAGGCGGCAGCTCTGGTGTTGGTGAGGCGGCAGCTCTGGTGTTGGTGAGGCGGCAGCTCCGATGTTGGTGAGTAAACAGCTCCGATGTTGGTGAGTAAACAGCTCCGATGTTGGTGAGGCAGTAGCTATGGTGTTGGTGAGGCTTCAGCTCTGGTGTTGGTTGGTGAGGCAGCAGCTCTGGTGGTGAGGCGAAGCTTTGTGGTGGTGATGTGTCATCATGGTCATTGCAGGCTGTAAACTGTTCTGAAGAGATGGGTTTTCAAGTTTTGCTTGAAAGTTCTGAATGTAGGGGATAAGAATTCCAGAGGATGGGGACACTCGGGCGAAGTCTTGCAGGCAATTGGATGAGGAACGTGCGATCGTGGAAGAGAGAAAGTCTTGGGAGGACCGGAGACTATGTGGTGGGAGATATAGGGAGATTAGTTCAGAGATACATGGAGGAGACAGTTTATGGATGGCTTTGTAGGTCAGTGTTAGTAGCTTCAAGTGGGAATTGTGAGTCAATGAAGGGATTTTCAGAGGGGAGAAATGGAGGAGCAGTGAGGAGAGAGGTGGCAGCAGAGTTAAGGATGGACTGGAGAGGTGGGCGAGTGTTAGCGGGGAGGCCACAGAGGAGGATATTGCAGTAGTCGAGGTTGGACATAATGAAGGCACAATTATTTTAGTAGATTGAGGGTTGAAGAAAGGACGGATTCTGGAAATATTTTTGGGTTGGAGGTGGCGAGAGCTTGGCGTCGGTGTGAAGGACAGAGCAAAGTCGATGGTTACTCCGAGGCAATGGGCGTCCGCTACAAGGGAAAGAGTGATATCAGCTACTGTGATCGTTAGATCGGGTAGGGGAGTTAGGTGAGATGGAGGAAAGATGATGAGGTCAGTTTTGTGTACGTTGATCATTAGAAAGCGAGAGGAGAAGGAGGATATGGCTGACAGACATATAGCATATAGATGTTACTGGAAGCCGTGGGACTGTCAGTTGTCCCAAGCCAAAGATATAGATTGAGAAGAGGGGTCCCGAGACAGAGTCTTGAGGAACATTGACAGAGAGAGGGCAGGACGAGGAGGTAATGTGGGAGTGTGAGACGGTAAATGTGCGGTTAGTAAGGTATGAAGAGATTTAGGAGCGGGCGAGGACTGTGATACGAGGGAAGAGAGGATGTGTAGTAGGAGGCAGTGCTCAACTGTGTTAACGGCAGACGACTGGTCTAGAAGGAGGAGTGCAGAGAAGTGTCTGGTCACTTAGGCTGTAAGTAGTTAGTCATTTTGTCAGCGCAGTTTCGGAGAAGAGGTGAAGACGGAAGCCGTATTGACGGTTGGTAGAGTAGATTACATAAGAGGTGGGAAGTACAAGGTGGACATGGTTTTCGAGGAGTTTGAAGGTGAACGGGAGCAGCGATATGGGGCGATAGCTGGACGTGGAGGTCTGGTCGAGGGATTGCTGACAATAGGTGGGATCGTGGCATGTTCAAAAGCAAAAGATAAGGTGCCAGTATTGATTGATAGGTTGAATAGATGGGTTAGGGCTGGGATAAGTGTCGTGGTGGCGAGGTTGGGGAGGAGATGGGATGGGGTCCAGTGCACAGGTGGTGAGGTGTGATCTCCTGCAGTGATGGTGGGAGGAAGGCTAGTGGGGGAGGGCAGTGGTCTGGTATACATAGGGGTTGTGGTGGTTGAGTAGTAAAGTCTTGCCTGATTTGATCGATCTTGTTGAAGTGTACGGCAAAGTCTTTTGCAGAGATTAGGGAAGTCGGAGGGGCAGTGATGGGCCGAGAAGGGAGTTAAAAGTGATGTATAACTGTTTGGGGTTGTGGGATAAAGATGATACGAGGAGGGTGAAGAAGGTACCAAGATCGTAATGTGCACATGCACCGCCTCCGGCTGCCATTTTCCTGAAGTCCACTGCATTGAAACCCATGGACAGTATTGGGGCTATGTATACTATAGTGGTGGAGACAGTCAGCAAGCAGCTGGGGCTCTAATCTTCTGGTAGATTTGTGATGTGCACTCGCCAATGCTGCACATCTAAATCTAAGAAGGGAGAGATCACAGGGAGACCCGCAGGATGATTAAAACAATGGTAAAAATTAACAGGAAAGTTTGCTGCTAACACAGAACCGGACCGGAATAAACGATAGATACAGTGTGCACACCGACACCGACCGGACACCGTGAGCCAGTGACATCTGTTACTAGAGTCTGACATCTGCTTATGTGTAATAACAGTCACCTTTTACATTGTGCAAATGTCTCGCCCTTCCCTGGAAGTTGGCAAATCTGATGTATTACTTATCTTGAATACCCGGAAAAGGAAAGGTAAACATGAAACATACAGGGACATACCAACATAAGGACAAACTATATTTATAAGGAGGAAAACGAGTTTTCTTGGGTAATAAGAGTAAAAAGGTCAAAATTTATTGATAATTCATATTACATATAATAGATTTTAATAAATACAGCAATCAAATAAAGTGACACATGTGCAGATACAAAACAGGGGGAACCAGGAATCACAAACAGAGTTTTTCCCTTAGTGCAAAGTAATCCATCTAATCATAAAGTGCATGTGCATTCGGATATAGCACTAGTAAGCGGCCCTGCCCAGTATAGTACTTATAATAAGGAAGGGGGTCCATGTAACATAGTACCCAACAGGGTCAGGACACACTTACCACGGGCACACACTGAATGGAACCTGGGGTGGGTGTAGACAAAGCCCGACGCGCGTTTCGCGTCTCCAATAGAACGCTTTCTCAAGGGAAGTGACATTAACCCATATAGGAGGACCTTTTAAAGTCAAGAAATTCATCACATGCCCATAATGAGCCAATCAAAGTGGCCAATTAGCGGCGCATGCGCACCGCACGCCACAGGTCCTGACAGTGCAAAGGAGCGTCCGCGTTACTGCGCACGCGCGGGGATCAGAAGAGAATCCCCAGGCGTGCGAGCAAGGCAAAAGGACGCGCCGTCGCACAGCAGGGATCCCGGGCCTCGGCGCGCATGCGCGCAACCACTATATCACCAACGTAAGGAACAGAAGTCTCTACATTGCACCGGAAGTGCAGTATTAAGTAAGGCACCCAAAGGTGGGAAATTGGACATATATGTACAACATCATGGGGATCATAGTATAATAACAGTCATGTCATAAATCGTACAATAAAAAGCCGATCCAGAAGATAGTTCTCAGTCCATCAGTTTCCCATCCTATTATCTTATGCCTCATCCGGTGCTTGTCACATAACGCAGATGGTGACAGTTAGTATCCAGTGTCCAATATAAAGGAGGGCCACAGACTTTTGAGGTCCCACTGCAAGGTTATAAATAAAACACAATTATACACCATATAAAAAGAAATAAAAAACGATAAAAACAACTTAACACCCTAACCAAAATATCCATAGTATCCACAGGGCCAAGACAGGAGCAGATGCCAATAAAGTATAAGGAGTAAATGATTACGGTCCCAGAAAGGAGGCAAAGGAAAGGGACTCATTCAGCCCCTTAGGGGTTAATGTATCCAACACTGTGATCCATTTTGCCTCGACAAACTAGGTGCAACTAAAGGTACCGTCACACTAGACGATATCGCTAGCGATCCGTGACGTTGCAGCGTCCTGGCTAGTGATATCGTCCAGTGTGACAGGCAGCAGCGATCAGGCCCCTGCTGTGCTGTCGCTGGTCGGGGAAGAAAGTCCAGAACTTTGTTTCGTCGCTGGATCTCCCGCTGACATCGCTGAATCGGCGTGTGTGACACCGATTCAGCGATGTCTTCACTGGTAACCAGGGTAAACATCGGGTAACTAAGCGCAGGGCCGCGCTTAGTAACCCGATGTTTACCCTGGTTACCATCGTTAAAGTAAAAAAACAACCGCTACATACTTACCTACCGCTGTCTGTCCCCGGCGCTGTGCTTCTCTGCTCCGGCTGTGAGCACAGCGGCCGGAAAGCAGAGCGGTGACGTAACCGGCCGCTGTGCTCACAGCCGGAGCAGAGAAGCACAGCGCCGGGGACAGACAGCGGTAGGTAAGTATGTAGCGGTTGTTTTTTTACTTTAACGATGGTAACCAGGGTAAACATCGGGTTACTAAGCGCGGCCCTGCGCTTAGTTACCCGATGTTTACCCTGGTTACCGGCATCGTTGGTCGCTGGAGAGCGGTCTGTGTGACAGCTCTCCAGCGACCAAACAGCAACGCTGCAGCGATCCGGATCGTTGTCAGTATCGCTGCAGCGTCGCTTAGTGTGACGGTACCTTAAGGCTATTATTTATCCTGTATTATACCCCAGAGCTGCACTCACTATTCTGCTGGTGCAGTCACTGTGTACATACATTACATTACTGATCCTGAGTTACATCCTGTATTATACCCCAGAGCTGCACTCACTATTCTGCTGGTGCAGTCACTGTGTACATACATTACTGATCCTGAGTTACACCCTGTATTATACCCCAGAGCTGCACTCACTATTCTACTGGTGCAGTCACTGTGTACATACATTACATTAATGATCCCGAGTTACATCCTGTATTATACCCCAGAGCTGCACTCACTATTCTGCTGGTGCAGTCACTGTGTACATACATTACATTACTGATCCTGAGTTACCTCCTGTATTATACTCCAGAGCTGCACTCACTATTCTGCTGGTGCAGTCACTGTGTACATACATTACATTACTGATCCTGAGTTACATCCTGTATTATACTCCAGAGCTACACTCACTATTCTGCTGGTGCAGTCACTGTGTACATACATTACATTACTGATCCCGAGTTACATCCTGTATTATACCCCAGAGCTGCACTCACTATTCTGCTGGTGCAGTCACTGTGTACATACATTACTGATCCTGAGTTACATTTTGTATTATACTCCAGAGCTGCACTCACTATTCTGCTGGTGCAGTCACTGTGTACATACATTACATTACTGATCCTGAGTTACATCCTGTATTATACCCCAGAGCTGCGCTCACTATTCTGCTGGTAAGCAGTGTGGGTGTCCTCTTCCTTGTCCTCGTAGTCGTCCTCCTCTTTGTTCTCCCGTGCTCAGGTCGCTCGCTGTTTATTAGTAGCTGAGGCTCTGCCTTCTCGTCATCGTCCTCCTCTGTCCTCCTCCTCCTCATCTTTATCTTCCTCCTCTTTGTCGTCATCATCCTCCTCCTCTTTGTCCTCCTCCTCCTTTGTCCTACTCGTCCTCCCCCTCTTCTTTGTACTCCGCCCCCTCCTCTTTGTACTCCTCCCCTCCTCCTCCTTTGTCCTCCTCCTTTGTCGTCCTCCTCCTCCTACTTTGTCCTCCTCCTTTGTCCTCCTCCTCCTCCTCCTCCTTCTCCTTTGTCCTCCTCCTCCTTTGTCCTCCTCCTCCTTTGTCCTCCTCCTCCTTTGTCCTCCTCCTCCTTTGTCCTCCTCCTCCTTTGTCCTCCTCCTCCTTTGTCCTCCTCCTCCTCCTTTGTCCTCCTCCTCCTCCTTTGTCCTCCTCCTCCTCCTTTGTCCTCCTCCTCCTCCTCCTTTTTCCTCCTCCTCCTCCTCCTTTTTCCTCCTCCTCCTTTTTCCTCCTCCTCCTCCTTTGTCCTCCTCCTCCTCCTTTGTCCTCCTCCTTTGTCCTCCTCCTTTGTCCTCCTCCTCCTTTGTCCTCCTCCTCCTTTGTCCTCCTCCTCCTTTGTCCTCCTCCTCCTTTGTCGTCATCCTCCTCCTCTTCCTCCTTTGTCGTCGTCCTCCTCCTCTTCCTCCTTTGTCGTCCTCCTCCTCCTCTTCCTCCTTTGTCGTCCTCCTCCTCCTCCTCTTCCTCCTTTGTCGTCGTCCTCCTCCTCCTTTGTCGTCCTCCTCCTCCTCCTTTGTCGTCCTCCTCCTCCTCCTTTGTCGTCCTCCTCCTCCTCCTTTGTCGTCCTCCTCCTCCTCCTTTGTCGTCCTCCTCCTCCTCCTCCTTTGTCGTCCTCCTCCTCCTCCTTTGTCGTCCTCCTCCTCCTCCTTTGTCGTCCTCCTCCTCCTCCTTTGTCGTCCTCCTCCTCCTCCTTTGTCGTCCTCCTCCTCCTCCTCCTTTGTCGTCCTCCTCCTCCTCCTTTGTCGTCCTCCTCCTCCTCCTCCTTTGTCGTCCTCCTCCTCCTCCTTTGTCGTCCTCCTCCTCCTCCTTTGTCGTCCTCCTCCTCCTCCTCCTTTGTCGTCCTCCTCCTCCTCCTTTGTCGTCCTCCTCCTCCTCCTCCTTTGTCGTCCTCCTCCTCCTCCTTTGTCGTCCTCCTCCTCCTCCTCCTTTGTCGTCCTCCTCCTCCTCCTTTGTCGTCCTCCTCCTCCTCCTTTGTCGTCCTCCTCCTCCTCCTCCTTTGTCGTCCTCCTCCTCCTCCTTTGTCGTCCTCCTCCTCCTCCTCCTTTGTCGTCCTCCTCCTCCTCCTTTGTCGTCCTCCTCCTCCTCCTTTGTCGTCCTCCTCCTCCTCCTTTGTCGTCCTCCTCCTCCTCCTTTGTCGTCCTCCTCCTCCTCCTTTGTCGTCCTCCTCCTTTGTCGTCCTCCTCCTCCTCCTTTGTCGTCCTCCTCCTTTGTCGTCCTCTCCTCCTCCTCCTCCTTTGTCGTCCTCTCCTCCTCCTCCTTTGTCGTCCTCTCCTCCTCCTCCTCCTTTGTCGTCCTCTCCTCCTCCTCCTCCTTTGTCGTCCTCCTCCTCCTCCTTTGTCGTCCTCCTCCTCCTCCTTTGTCGTCCTCCTCCTCCTCCTTTGTCGTCCTCCTCCTCCTCCTTTGTCGTCCTCCTCCTCCTCCTTTGTCGTCCTCCTCCTCCTCCTTTGTCGTCCTCTCCTCCTCCTCCTCCTTTGTCGTCCTCTCCTCCTCCTCCTTTGTCGTCCTCCTCCTCCTCCTCCTTTGTCGTCCTCCTCCTCCTCCTCCTTTGTCGTCCTCCTCCTCCTCCTCCTCCTCCTCCTTTGTCGTCCTCTCCTCCTCCTCCTTTGTCGTCCTCCTCCTCCTCCTCCTTTGTCGTCCTCCTCCTCCTCCTCCTTTGTCGTCCTCTCCTCCTCCTCCTTTGTCGTCCTCTCCTCCTCCTCCTTTGTCGTCCTCTCCTCCTCCTCCTTTGTCGTCCTCTCCTCCTCCTCCTTTGTCGTCCTCTCCTCCTCCTCCTTTGTCGTCCTCTCCTCCTCCTCCTTTGTCGTCCTCTCCTCCTCCTCTTTTGTCGTCCTCCTCCTCCTCCTTTGTCGTCCTCCTCCTCCTCCTCCTTTGTCGTCCTCCTCCTCCTCCTCCTTTGTCGTCCTCCTCCTCCTCCTCCTCCTTTGTCGTCCTCTCCTCCTCCTCCTCCTCCTCCTTTGTCGTCCTCTCCTCCTCCTCCTCCTTTGTCGTCCTCTCCTCCTCCTCCTCCTTTGTCGTCCTCTTCTCCTCCTCCTTTGTCGTCCTCCTCCTCCTCCTTTGTCGTCCTCCTCCTCCTCCTCCTCCTTTGTCGTCCTCTCCTCCTCCTCCTTTGTCCTACTCGTCCTCCCCCTCTTCTTTGTACTCCGCCCCCTCCTCTTTGTACTCCTCCCCTCCTCCTCCTTTGTCCTCCTCCTTTGTCGTCCTCCTCCTCCTACTTTGTCCTCCTCCTTTGTCCTCCTCCTCCTCCTTTGTCCTCCTCCTCCTTTGTCCTCCTCCTCCTCCTTTGTCCTCCTCCTCCTCCTTTGTCCTCCTCCTCCTCCTCCTTTGTCCTCCTCCTCCTCCTCCTTTTTCCTCCTTTGTCCTCCTCCTCCTCCTTTGTCCTCCTCCTCCTCCTTTGTCCTCCTCCTCCTCCTTTGTCCTCCTCCTCCTCCTTTGTCCTCCTCCTCCTTTGTCCTCCTCCTCCTTTGTCCTCCTCCTTTGTCGTCATCCTCCTCCTCTTCCTCCTTTGTCGTCGTCCTCCTCCTCTTCCTCCTTTGTCGTCCTCCTCCTCCTCTTCCTCCTTTGTCGTCCTCCTCTTCCTCCTTTGTCGTCCTCCTCCTCCTCCTTTGTCGTCCTCCTCCTCCTCCTTTGTCGTCCTCCTCCTCCTCCTTTGTCGTCCTCCTCCTCCTCCTTTGTCGTCCTCCTCCTCCTCCTTTGTCGTCCTCCTCCTCCTCCTTTGTCGTCCTCCTCCTCCTCCTTTGTCGTCCTCCTCCTCCTCCTTTGTCGTCCTCCTCCTCCTCCTTTGTCGTCCTCCTCCTCCTCCTTTGTCGTCCTCCTCCTCCTCCTTTGTCGTCCTCCTCCTCCTCCTTTGTCGTCCTCCTCCTCCTCCTTTGTCGTCCTCCTCCTCCTCCTTTGTCGTCCTCCTCCTCCTCCTTTGTCGTCCTCCTCCTCCTCCTTTGTCGTCCTCCTCCTCCTCCTTTGTCGTCCTCCTCCTCCTCCTTTGTCGTCCTCCTCCTCCTCCTTTGTCGTCCTCCTCCTCCTCCTTTGTCGTCCTCCTCCTCCTCCTTTGTCGTCCTCTCCTCCTCCTCTTTTGTCGTCCTCTCCTCCTCCTCTTTTGTCGTCCTCCTCCTCCTCCTCCTCCTCCTCCTCCTCTGTCCTCATCCTCCTCCTTTGTCGTCATCGTCTTCTTCATCCTCCCGTGCTCAGGTCGCTCCCTGTGTATTAGTAGCTGAGGCTCTGCCTCCTCCTCTTTGTCCTCCTCCTCCTCCTCCTCCTCCTCTTTGTCCTCCTCCTCCTTTGTCCTCCTCTTCCTCTTTGTCCTCCTCCTCTTTGTCCTCCTCCTCCTTTGTCCTTCTCCTCTTTGTCCGCCGCCGCCCTTGTACTCCTCCTCTTCTTCGTCCTCCCTTGCTCAGGTCGCTCGCTGTGTATTAGTAGCTGAGGCTCTGCCTCCCCCTCTTTGTCCTCCTCCTCCTGTCTTCCTCCGTGACTCTCGTCCTCCTGTGCTCGTTTCGCTCGCTGTGTATTAGTAGCTGAGGCTGTGCCTCCTCCTCTTCGTATTTTTCCCGTGCTCAGGTCGCTCTCTGTTAGTAGCTGAGGCTCTGCCTCCTCTTCGTCCTCCTCTTCTTTGTCCTCCCGTGCTCAGGTCGCTCGCTGTGTATTAGTAGCTGAGGCTGTGCCTCCTCCTCTTTGTCGTTCTCCTCCTCTTCGTATTTTTCCCGTGCTCAGGTCGCTCTCTGTTAGTAGCTGAGGCTCTTCCTCCTCCTCCTCTTCATCCTCTTCTTCGTCCTCCCGTGTTCAGGTCGCTCGCAGTGTATTAGTAGCTGGGGCTCTGCCTCCTCGTCCTCTTTGTACTTCTCCTCCTCTTCCTCTTCTTCGTCTTCCCATGCTCAGGTCGCTTGCTGTGTATTAGTAGCTGGGGCTCCTCCTCCTCTTCGTCCTCCTTTTCTTTGTCCTCCTGTGCTCAGGTCGCTCGCTGTGTATTAGCAGCTGAGGCTGTGCCTCCTTTTCCTCCTCCTCCTCTTCCTCTTCGTCGTCCTCCCATGCTCAGGTCGCTCGCTGTGTATTAGTAGCTGGGGCTCTGCCTCCTCCTCCTCCTCCTCCTCCTCTTCTTCTTCGTCCTCCCGTGTTCAGGTCGCTCGCTGTGTATTAGTAGCTGGGGCTCTGCCTCTTCCTCCTCCTCCTCTTCTTCGTCCTCCCGTGTTCAGGTCGCTCGCTGTGTATTAGTAGCTGGGGCTCTGCTTCCTCCTCTTCGTCCTCCTCTTCCTCCCATGCTCAGTTCGCTCGCTGTGTATTAGTAGCTGGGGCTCTGCTTCCTCCTTCTCCTCCTCCTCCTCTTCTTCGTCCTTCCGTGCTCAGGTCGCTCGCTGTGTATTAGTAGCTGGGGCTCTGCTTCCTCCTCCTCTTCGTCCTCCTCTTCCTCCCATGCTCAGTTCGCTCGCTGTGTATTAGTAGCTGGGGCTCTGCTTCCTCCTTCTCCTCCTCCTCCTCTTCTTCGTCCTTCCGTGCTCAGGTCGCTCGCTGTGTATTAGTAGCTGAGGCTGTGCCTCCTCCTCCTCTTCGTCCTCCTCCTTCCTTGCCCTCCCGAGCTCAGTTCGCTCGCTGTGTATTAGTAGCTGAGGCTCTGCTTCCTCCTTCTCCTCCTCCTCTTCATCCTCCCGGGCTCAGTTCGCTCGCTGTGTATTAGTAGCTGAGGCTCTGCTTCCTCCTTCTCCTCCTCTTCATCCTCCCGGGCTCAGTTCGCTCGCTGTGTATTAGTAGCTGAGGCTCTGCTTCCTCCTTCTCCTCCTCCTCTTCATCCTCCCGGGCTCAGTTCGCTCGCTGTGTATTAGTAGCTGAGGCTCTGCCTCCTCCTCTTCCTCGTCCTCCCATGCTCAGTTCGCTCGCTGTGTATTAGTAGCTGGGGCTCTGCTTCCTCCTTCTCCTCCTCCTCTTCATCCTCACGTGCTCAGTTCGCTCGCTGTGTATTAGTAGCTGAGGCTCTGCCTCCTCCTCTTTGTCCTCCTCCTCCTTTTCGTATTTTTCCCGTGCTCAGGTCGCTTGCTGTGTATTAGTAGCTGAGGCTCTACCTCCTCCTCCTCTTCTTTGTCCTTCTCCTCCTCTGTCTTCCTCCGTGACTCTCGTCCTCCTGTGCTCGTGTCGCTTGCTGTGTATTAGTAGCTGAGGCTCTGCCTCCTCCTCCTCTTTGTCCTCCTCCTCCTCTTTGTCCTTCTCCTTCTCTTTGTCCTTCTCTGTGACCCTCGTCCTCCTGTGCTCGTGTCGCTCGCTGTGTATTAGTAGCTGGGGCTCTGCCTCCTCCTCGTCCTCTGCAGGTTCTGGTATCTGTCAGCCCTGTTGTCTCTGCTTTGTGTGACCCCTGCTTGGTAAAGACCCCTGATTATAATATGAGACCACAGTGATCACTGATTTTTTTTTATTTTACTCCTCCCTGATAGAGGCCGCACTTGATGGGGCCCCGTGCTGAGAGCAGGAGCCACAGGGGAGGTAGTCCTAGTGATGTGCGGTATGTAGGGGCACTGCTGGGCTTTGTAGTCCTCCCACTCCTGTGTCATTCTCATGCCTGGTGTAGATGTGCCGGAGAGCGGCGTCCTCGCATGACCCCGGCCGCTCATCACATCGCTCCCCACGCCCGGCGCCTGTGAGAAAGTCCTGACAACACACACACACACACACACACACACACACACACACACACACACACACACACACACACACACACACACACACACACACACACTTGTTACTTGTTTGTTTTTTTAGATCTTCCATTATGAAATGTTGGCAGTGATTGTAGTTATTATTTTATGTCGCACAGTGATTCTCTCATAGTCACCTGGAAAGAAAAAGATGCAGCAAAAATGACGCCATAAGGCCGTGTGCACACGGTGCGGATTTGCAGCAGCATTTTTTTTTTTTAATGCAAGTTAAAATCTTCTTTTTTACAGCAAAACCTGCGAGATGTCCGAAATCTGCACAAAATTCTTCTTTTGTTTTTTTTGATTGAACTGAAAATCTGCAGCGTCGATTCTTCCTTTCGGCGAAAACAATGAGACGGTGAAAAAAATAAATTGATGCAAAAAAAAAACAGGAAACCCGTGTAAAACTAACTTTATTAAACAGCAAAACACGCGTGGAATTTGCACCAAAAAAAAAAGAGAAAAAGCTGCAAATTTGCATCTATTTACCGCAAAAATGCACGACCTGAGTTAATTGAAAAAAAAACCCAGCAATTTTTAAAAAAATGATATTTAATCCCAGAGTTGTTACCATTGTGGCAGTACCAAATATATGTACATATGTTTATTTATTTGACCCCCTTCCTGACATGGGACATTGTATGTCGGTGACCGGTGTGCGGAGCGCTGACAGCAGGGCCGCAGTCGCTGCTGTTAACCACTTAGATGCCTCTGTCTGCAGCATTTAGAAGGCTCTGATCGGCCCCGACTTCTGTTCCGACGCCATTTCCCGCCGTACCACCACAGTCTAAGGGTGGGGTGCAGATGGGTAATCCTGTAGCCAGGGTCCCCCTAAATCACCGTCATCTCTGTCTCCGGCAGCCCCTGCGGCTTCAGAGCTGATCTCTAATGCAATAAACCTGGATATTATGGAAGCGCGAGCTATCGGCCGTCTACAGGTCACAGCCATCAGAGGGGTAAAGAATGGGGATAAAAAAAATATTAAGTTTTTGGGGGAAGGAAAAAGTTTTGTGCAATTTTTTAAATTATTCTTAAGTTCAAATCTTTCTAATTTTCCCAATCTGGAAAATATAAGTACAAATCCCCAGATATTTATCACCGAGTCTGTGAAACTCCAGTCTGTGAAAATATTAAATTACCTGTAAAAAAAAAAAAAAAAAGAAAACACCAAAACTGTGTTTTTGTTATCCACTTAAAAAAAAAAAAAAAAAAAAAATGGAATAAAAAATAATGGTGCGCCGCCCCCCCCACAATGGAGTCTATGAAACCTGCGGCTCAGAGCGCAAAAACCGAGACCCGACGAGGCTCCAACAACTAAGGAGTAAAGTTACAGATCTCAGAAAATACAAATGACAGATGTTTGTTTGTTTTGTTTTTTTTAACCATTTTCTGAATTTTTTTTAAATTAGTAAATATTTAAAAAACCACAAAAAATGGAATCACCGGATTCCGGTAGAGTGAGAGAATCCTGCGCTCGGGACACTTTTATTGCACAACGAACATTTCCCGATTTAAAGCAAAATTAAGAAAAATGGCGGAAATGGTGGGGGGGTTTATGCATTTTTTTTTTCCTTTAGCAAAGTGAATGACGTTCTTGAAAATTACAACTCGTCCCAAAATAAGCCAAGTTCATCCAGATTTAGGGAAGGAAAAATAAGGAGTTTCTAGATTTTGGAAGAAGACCCCAACCGCCCCTGTAGACGCCCGGACATGAACACTGCTGACTCCTCCTGGGTTTCTTCTTGTCTTTTCTCAGGCCGCGCGGAAGCAGGAGACGTTGGCCAAGATAAACCTGGAGAAGAAGGCGCGTCTCCGGAGCGAAGCGGAGAAGTAGCCGCAGCACAGGGTGACGAGGACGCTGCGCAGGGTCTCACCCGCCATTGACACCTAGATTGTAGCTGTAGTCATGTCTCTTCCCCACATGTGATTGTCTATGTCCCCATTATGAGAGACAGGGGGTCCGGCTCACTGCTGGGGAATGGGAGGGGGTCCGCAAAGCTGCATCTGATATGGCACAATGGTTCCGGAAGCTGAGATATCGGCTGCTGTAGGGAAGGTTCTCGGAGGCTCCCCGGAAGCCATCATGGAGGGTGCGAGAGGAACACGTGCGTAATCTAATGTTACATGGGTCCCCATATCATGTCGCCGCTCCCCAGTATTATTTCGGCGGTCCTTCGTTTCATTTCACAGGTTTTTGTGCACAATAAACTAAGTTATCACCGATCCGGTAGCAGGACAGTTTGTGTGTGGAGGGCGGCTGCTCAGTGTACGCGGGACAATCCCTTTAATAGCAGACCGCACCTTTTAAAAAGGAGTAAAATGTTTAAGTGAATACCTGTCCAAAAACCAGGATTTCCTTTTCCTAACCCAACTTGAAGCTTTAATCCCTGAAATGGGGTTTATTGAGCTTCAGCTTTATGGCACGAACATAATATAAGAGGGGATGTAACGGGGTCCGCACTGCGGCTGCTCAATAACTTACATAAATTTTAATTTTAGAAGGGGATGTGCCGTCACGTCGCCATTCACTTCTATGGAAAAAGACCCAGCGTAGTTGGCCTCCAGGATTTTGCTACTGAGCTCCAAATCTTGAACATTAAGGGTGTGTGCACACGTCCGGAATCCATGCAGAATTCTCCTGAGATAAACCTACAGGAATTCTGCATGCATATTTTTTTGTGGATTTTATGCAGATTTTTTGCGTTTTTTCTCAGACACTCCAAATGCCATAATATAATGGGAAATGCGCATAAAATCCGCAAAAATAATGAACATGATTAGTGTTGAGCGATACCTCCCGATATCCAGAAGTATCGGATTGGATCGGCCGATATCCAAAAAATATCGGATATCACTGATACCGATACCCATGCAAGTCAATGGGACACAAATATCGGAACGTAAATAAGCCCTTTCTGTCCTTCTACATCCTGTTCCGGAGAGGGGAAGAGTGTGGGCGAACACTGTGCGTGTTTGTGTGTGCGGGCGGGGTCTGTGCGGGCCTGCTGGATATCTGTACGGGCCTCTCGGGGCTCTGTGCGGGCCTGCCGGGGCTCTGTACGTGTGTGCAGGCATTGTTCGATGGGACTACAAGTCCCATCGGACGATGCCTGCTACACTGACAGTGATTGACACATTAGCCAATGATGGGACAGGAGTAGTCCCATCATCCGGCTAATGTGTTGAATGAAAAAAAAAAACCCACATACATACTCCATACAATACATTCATATAGACATACAGTACATATAATATAGATTACATACTCACCATTACTTGTCACTTTGTCATTTTAATCTTTTTTACAGGTTGACACTGGCTTCGGGGAACAAACAACCAATATACTC
This sequence comes from Ranitomeya imitator, assembly GCF_032444005.1. Lineage (NCBI taxonomy): Eukaryota > Metazoa > Chordata > Amphibia > Anura > Dendrobatidae > Ranitomeya > Ranitomeya imitator. The sequence goes on along the minus strand of NC_091284.1, from coordinate 14,179,510 downwards.
CCTGTCCGCAGAAATCCACGAGTGTCCCACGATGATCTCCCGTGGAGAACGGCAGCATCAGCTGATGCGACCGCTCTCTAGGGGCTCCAGGAACACAATGACGGGAGGGAGGTATCCTTCCTCACTGTATTCCTCCACCGCTGTAAAAAAAAAAAAAAATAGTCCCTAGTCTCACTTTTGGCATTGCTGGGTGAGAAATTTTCCCACGCAGCAATTGCCATAAAGTGAGACTTTGTCCTAAGGGTACCGTCACACAGTGGCATTTTGATCGCTACGACGGCGTGACGTTCGAGCGATATATCCGTGACGTTCCAGCGATCTCGCTGTGTCTGACACGCTCCTGCGATCAGGGACCCCGCTGAGAATCGTACGTCGTAGCAGATCGTTTGAAACTTTCTTTCGTCGTCTAGTGTCCCGCTGTGGCGGCATGATCGCATGGTGTAACAAAGGTGTGCACGATATTGTATACGATGTGCGCATAGTAACCAACGTCTTCTACATCGCACATACGTCATGAAATTATCGCTCCAGCGTCGTGCATTGCAGTGTGACAGCAGTCTACGACGCTGGAGCGATATTGTTATGATGCTGGAGCGTCACGAATCGTGCCGTCGTAGCGATCAAAATGCCACTGTGTGACGGTACCCTTAGGCAACCTCTCAGTGATGCACTGCAGGAGCCATTGTCTCCTGTCAGTGTGTCACTGAGGGTCCTACAGAGCAGTGACATCACCCGATGTCACTGTTCTATAGGGGAGATCGTCGTGGGACACACGTTATTAATTGGACTACGGCGGACAGGTTGTATACGGTTTATTTTACGTTTTTTCCAGGCACTGAAGTATGGTAAGTATATTAAATGAAGAATATTAACATACTTTTTTCCTAATGTGTGCGTGTTTTATTAACCCTTTCTTACTGCACCAGCAGAATAGTGAGTGCAGCTCTGGGGTATAATACAGGATGTAACGTAGGATCAGTAGTGTATGTACACAGTGACTGCACCAGCAGAATAGTGAGTGCAGCTCTGGGGTATAATACAGGATGTAACTCAGAATCAGTAATGTAATGTATGTACACAGTGACTGCACCAGCAGAATAGTGAGTGCAGCTCTGGGGTATAATACAGGAGGTAACTCAGGATCAGTAATGTAATGTATGTACACAGTGACTGCACCAGCAGAATAGTGACTGCAGCTCTGGAGTATAATAGGAATGTAATTCGGGATCAGTAATGTATGTACACAGTGACTGCACCAGCAGAATAGTGAGTGCAGCTCTGGGGTATAATACAGGATGTAACGTAGGATCAGTAGTGTATGTACACAGTGGCTGCACCAGCAGAATAGTGAGTGCAGCTCTGGAGTATAATAGGAATGTAATTCTGGATCAGTAATGTAACATATGTACACAGTGACTGCACCAGCAGAATAGTGAGTGCAGCTCTGGAGTATAATACAGGATGTAACTCAGGATCAGTAATGTATGTACACAGTGACTGCACCAGCAGAATAGTGAGTGCAGCTCTGGGGTATAATACAGGATGTAACTCAGAATCAGTAATGTAATGTATGTACACAGTGACTGCACCAGCAGAATAGTGAGTGCAGCTCTGGGGTATAATACAGGAGGTAACTCAGGATCAGTAATGTAATGTATGTACACAGTGACTGCACCAGCAGAATAGTGAGTGCAGCTCTGGAGTATAATAGGAATGTAATTCGGGATCAGTAATGTAACATATGTACACAGTGACTGCACAAGCAGAATAGTGAGTGCAGCTCTGGAGTATAATACAGGATGTAACTCAGGATCAGTAATGTAATGTATGTACACAGTGACTGCACCAGCAGAATAGTGAGTGCACCAGCAGAATAGTGACTGCAGCTCTGGAGTATAATAGGAATGTAATTCGGGATCAGTAATGTAATGTTAGGTTGCTGTATGCTTGTCATATACGGTAGGTACTGCCTAGACATAGATGTGAGTTCTCTCCCAGTAATGGAGCGTTGTGCTGGAGCTTTGACTGCAGATAAGTGTAATCATTGCAGCTACAGACACTTGTGATAACTATCAGTGAGCTCACAGATGATGCTGTGCTGGTCAGGAATATTCTGAGCTCGGGTATTTGGCGGCCGTCCTCGGGTGATGTTATCTGCAGCAGAGAGGACATGACGCCTCTTAGGACTGAACACCACAGATGAAGTTCTCTGGGACATGGAGCAGATGAGACGAGTGCAGGATATGGAGCATTTGGTTTCCCGGGTCAGGACGTGTATCTGGGGGTCACTGGTGGCATTAAATGGGAACCTGCACCAGGTGATACAATAACTGGTGGCCTGAGGGATGGCAGGTCAGAGACAGGGGCCGCACCGCAGAGACAGGGGCCTCACCGCAGAGACAGGCTGTACAGCAGGGGCCGCACCGCAGAGACGGGTCGCACCGCAGAGACAGGTCCCTGCACAGAACCACCTCCTGGATCCCCAGTACACCATTTCTCTGTGCAGCCATGTGCCTTATCCTCCTCTGATCCTGTATTATTTCACATTGACAGAATCCTGCTGCCTTTCTGTTAGCTCTCAGGTTCGGCACCGCTGGCAGAATATCTGTACAGAGAAACCGCTGATGGATGGAGAGGGCTGCTCTGGAGGTGACTGGAATATAAGACATCATGGAAATAGGGATTTTTGTGTGTACTCACCGTAAAATCCTTTTCTCCGAGCCACTCATTGGGGGACACAGGACCATGGGTGTTATGCTGCTGTCACTAGGAGGCTGACACTAAGCTGAGACAAAAAAAGGTTAGCTCCTCCCCTGCAGTATACACCCTCATGCTGGCTTCCAGAGACCCAGTTCAGTGCAAAAGCAGTAGGATAATAACAACAAAATATCAAGTAACATTAGAGTATAACATGTCAACAAAACAGTCAAAAACTAAAAAAGGTAACGAGCTGTAAGGCTACCAGGGTGGGTGCTGTGTCCCCCAATGAGTGGCTCGGAGAAAAGGATTTTACGGTGAGTACACACAAAAATCCCTATTTCTCCTTCGCCACATTGGGGGACACAGGACCATGGGACGTACCAAAGCAGTCCCTGGGAGGGAAACAATACAACCAAATAACTCCGTGTACCATCTGACTACAGATGCGCAACGGCCGCTTGCAGGATACGCCTGCCAAGGGCCGCGTCCGCAGAGGAGTGAATGTGGACATTGTAGTGCTTTGAGAAAGTATGCAGGCTGGACCACGTTGCGGCCTTGCAAACCTGCTCCGCTGTTGCCTGGTGCCGGATGGCCCAGGAAGCACCCATCGACCGAGTGGAGTGTGCTCTAATCCCCGCCGGGATAGGGCTGCCCCTGACCCGATAGGATTCCTGGATAGCAGATCGAATCCATCTGGCTATCGTGGCTTTAGACGCAGCCAAACCCTTTCTGTGACCCTCCGGGAGCACGAAAAGGGCGTCCGATTTTCTGAAATGAGCCGTTCTGGAAATGTACCTCCTAAGGGCCCGTACCACATCCAGGGTAGGAAGGGCCTTCTCAACCCTGTGTTTGGGCTGCGGGCAAAAAGAGGGAAGAATGATGTCCTCGTTAAGATGAAAATATGAGACCACCTTAGGAAGAAAGGCCGGAGAAGGACGTAGGACTACCTTGTCCTGATGAAAGGCAAGAAAAGGAGCCCGGCAGGATAAAGCGGCCAACTCTGAGACCCTTCTGATAGACGTCACAGCTACCAGGAAGGCAACCTTCCAGGAGAGTACAGAAAGCGGAACGTCCTGAAGGGGTTCAAACAGAGGTTCCTGAAGAACCCCCAGGACCAAGTTGAGATCCCAGGTCTCTAACGGCATTCTGTAGCGGGGTACCACATGGGAGACTCCCTGAATGAAAGTCTTGACTTGAAGGTTGGCGGCGATTCTGCGCTGGAACAGCACGGATAACGCTGAGATCTGACCTTTGAGGGAACTCAGTGCCAAGCCGGAGTCCAAACCGGACTGAAGGAAATCCAAGATGCAAGGGATAGAGAAAACGAGCGGAGGGTGACCTCGGAGCCTGCACCATGAGAAGAAGGTTTTCCAGGCGCGGTGGTAAATGGAGGCGGAAGACGCCTTGCGAGCGCTTAACATGGTGGGAATGACCTGCTGAGAGAAACCGGCTCGAGTTAGAATCCAGGTTTCAACAGCCACACCGTTAAACGTAGGGCCCCTGAGCTCTGGTGGTAGATCGGTCCTTGGCGAAGCAGGTCTGGGCGGTCTGGTAACCGCCAGGGAACGTCGGCTACGAGCTGAACGAGCTCCGCGTACCAAGCGCGACGTGGCCAATCTGGGGCGACCAGAATGACCGGAACCCCCTCCGTCTTGATCTTTCGGATCACCTTCGGCAGTAAGGGAAGGGGAGGAAACACGTATGGGAGTTGAAACTGATGCCACGGGGATATCAACGCGTCCACTCCTATAGCCTGGGTATCCCGAGAATGCGCAATGAAGTTGTGGACCTTGGCGTTCAATCTGGACGCCATCAGATCCACGTCCGGGGTCCCCCAGCGAAGGCAGATCTGTCGAAAAACCTCTTGGAGTTCCCACTCCCCCGAGGCAAGGCCCTGGCGGCTCAGAAAGTCCGCCGCCCAGTTTTCGACTCCCGGAATGTGCACTGCGGAAATGGTGGAATGGTTGGTTTCGGCCCAACAAAGAATGTGGGAGACTTCCTGCATCACCGCCCTGCTGCGGGTACCCCCCTGGTGGTTTATGTAAGCCACCGCTGTGACGTTGTCCGATTGGACTCGTATTGGGTGACCCGCGAGCAGGGCGTGAAAGCGACTCAGGGCAAGTCTGATCGCACGAATCTCCAGGATGTTGATAGGGAGCCTTGACTCCCGAACTGTCCAACGGCCCTGGGCAGAGTGGTGAAGAAACACCGCACCCCAGCCGAGGAGACTGGCGTCGGTAGTTACCACTAACCAGCGGATCGGGAGAAAGGACTTCCCCTGGAGAAGAGATGGACCCAGGGTCCACCATACAAGAGATTGTCTGATCCGCGGAGACAACGGGCAAGGACGGTCGAGAGATGAGACTCCTGTCCTAGTTGTCCAGCAGAGCCTGTTGCAAGGGGCGGAGATGGAGTTGAGCAAAAGGAACCGCTTCGATTGCTGCAACCATCTTTCCCAGGATCTTCATGGCGAATCGAATGGGTCGCGGGCGAGGATGGCAGAGCGTTCGGGTTCCTTGCTAAAGCGCTTGGGCCTTGGACCGAGGAAGCAAGACCAGACCCCTTGAAGTGTCCAGGATCATTCCCAGAAAGGAGATCCGTCGGGCAGGAACGGGAGAGGACTTGTCCAAGTTGATCAACCAGCCCAGGCCCGAAAGAGAATCCAAGGTAATGTGGACGCTTGCCTCGCAGGCCTGATAAGACGGACCCTTTATGAGGAGGTCGTCTAAGTAAGGCAACACGACGACTCCTCGAGAATGAAGAATGGCCATGACAGCCGCCATGACAGCCGCCATGACCTTCGTGAATACCCTGGGTGCCGTGGCAAGACCGAAGGGTAAGGCCGTGAACTGGAAATGGTCCTCTAGAATGGCAAAGCGGAGGAACCTTTGATGTGGCGGGAATATTGGAATGTGAAGATAGGCATCCTTGATGTCTATCGATGCCAAGAATTCCCCTCTTTCCATCGAGGAGATGACCGACCTGAGCGATTCCATCCTGAAGTGCCGTACCTTTACGCACTTGTTCAGGAGCTTCAGATCCAAAATGGGGCGCACTTTCCCGTCCTTCTTTGGCACGACGAAGAGGTTTGAGTAGAAACCTTTGAACTTCTCGTGTTCCGGAACAATGACCCCGCTCTGGCGGAGGGAGTGAATGGCGCAAAGGAGGGCGCGAGTCTGAGCTCCCGAACTGGGGAGACGAGAGGGAAAAAAACGAGTTGGAGGAGGAGCGGAGAACTCTATTTTGTAGCCAGACGACACCAGATCCCTGACCCATTCGTCGTGAACGACGGAGAGCCAGGCTTGCTGAAAAAGAAGTAGGCGTCCGCCTACTCTGGTGGTATCGACTGGCGCCGTTCCCGAGTCATTGAGAAGGGAATCTGGGGGGTCTGGAACCTCTGGTCCTGGGCTGCCTAGGCTTTCCTCGCCAGGACGGATTTGGCCTGAAAGAGGGACGAACGTCTCTGTCTGAGCGAGCGGATCGGTCTGATCTGGAAAAAACCGGCAGGATTGGACCAGGCTGGGCTGGTACGAAAGGGCCGAAAGCGAAAATATGGCTGGCGCTGGAAGGCCGCCTTGGGCCTCTGTTGGGGAAGGAACTTGCTCTTTTCCCCTGTAGCGTCGGAAATAAGCTGGTCTAGCTTTTCACCAATAAGACGCCCGCTCTGAAAAGGGAGAGAAATCAGAGATTTTTTAGAGGAGGAATCTGCGCGCCACTCTCTGAGCCAAATAGCCCTTCTGATAGTGATGGCGTTTGAGGCCGCCGATGCTGCGCAATTCGCTGCATTGAGAGATGCGTACATCACGTAATCACCAGCCATGGCTATCTGTTTAGCAAGGTCCGCCATCACAGACGGGAGATCCTGTTCATGAATGGATTTCGCTAGAGCATCCGCCCAGGAAACCATTGCCTTGGCCACCCAAGCCGCGGCGAAGGAGGGAGATAGGGAAGAACCTGAGGCTTCGTACACTGAGCGAGCTTGGGCATCTAGCTGGCGTTCAGTGGGACTCTTAATCGAAGCGCCATCCGGAACGGATAGGAGCGTTTTGGAAGCAAGGCGCGAAACCGGAGGATCTACTAGTGGGGGATCCGTCCAGTCTTTCACGAGATCTGCTGAAAAAGGATACTTCGATACCAGGTCCTTTTTTCCCGTGAAACGCTTATCTGGACGCTCCCTGTGTCGCCTGACTATATCCAGAAAATCTGGGTGAGAGGCGAAAGTCTTATGAGAACGCTTGGTTCTAGTAAAGGAGACTGCGTGGTCCAGAGTAGAATTAGTCATCGTCCACTTTAAGTGCGTGATTGACTGCTACAATGAGGGAGTCAACCGTAGATCTAAACTCCGGAGCCTCCGGGTCTAAGGATACATCAGATTCCTATTCAGAGTCGTGAACGCTGCGAGCCCCCAAAGAGGGTGAGCGAGAGGTGGAGCTGCAAGAAGCTGAGTGGCGAGGTGAGCGCTCAGGAGAGGTAGTGCGGATCCGTTTTCTGGATGACCGTGCCTCTTTCCGGAGAGAGCGGCCCCTGCTGGCCGACGATTCCCCTGCTACGGAGGGATCTCTTAACACCTGTAACGGATTGCCCCGTTCACCAGGAGGGTTCTGAATGGATTTGATGGCATTGGCTAAAAAAAATCCACGGACTGCGAAAGTGACGCGACCCACGCGGGGGGACTAGGTACGCCGGAGGCGGTGGCGGTGGAGGGCTCCTGGGTACATGGGGCATCGCAGGCTGAGCAGAGGGGGGAACTTTGAGGCCGAGGAAGTGGAGCCTGTGGTACACGCAGAAAAAAAGGTCGTATGCACCTTAGAGGATTTTTTAGACCTTGACTGGGACATGGTGTACCTAATGAAAAATAGACTACAGGGTCTATAAACTACGGAAGCGAGGGCGGCACTGCAGAGGAGAGGCTGACGTAGTCTCCTTACCCGAGGTCCTGTGTCCCGCAGAAGACGTAGGCGACGGCCGGCGATAACAGCGCTGCATGTGGGGGAAGCTGCGGCTGAGAGAGCTGGAGCTGCGGCGTGCAGTGAAAAAAATCCAAGATGGTCGCCGAGATCAGGGAGAGAGATCTCGCAGGCGGCGAGAAGCGCCAGGACCGGGAGGCGCCGCCGCAAGATGACGCGAAAGAGGGGGCGGAGCCTATCGGGATGCGGCCTGCGGCTAGGCCGAAGCCGGGGACTAAATTTGCGGCTTCGGCCCGGCGCGTGGCTGCTGATGGCCGGAATATAAGGGGCCCAGAAAAAAGTGTGCCACCACTAAGAGAGAGCCCCCCCCAGACACTTACCCCGATGGAGCAGCTGCTGCACAAGGGGCCTGAGGTGAGGAGTGCCTGGGGTGAAAGACAGGGACGGTGCAGGGGTTGGGAAGCCTCCATCCACCAACCCCAGAAAGGGGGGTGGAGAGGAACCGCCAACCACCTGAATCAGCCGCATAAACAGTGGTGATGCAGAGTGGGCTGCACGGACGCCACGGGTAATAGTGCCTCTGTACAGCAGAGGGTGAAACCTGGTGGACAAGGCTGATGTCTGGCAATAAAAAGGCCTGGCTGCAGAAGAGGATACTGGAGGTAAAACACCAGTGCTCGTCTGTACTTCGTGGGGAGATCGGCGCCCGTGAAAGGGACCGTCGCCCAAAAGGGTCAGCTCAGGCAGTGGCTCCCACGTCGCAGGAGAGGATACGGAGAGGTGAAACTCCCGTGCTCGCCTGTTGTAGGTTCGGGGGAGATCGGAACATGAAAGAATCCGTCGCCCCCTTCGTCCGGATAGAAAGAGTAAAAATCAGTGTGCCTCCTACGGACACTAAGCTTGAACTGGGTCTCTGGAAGCCAGCATGAGGGTGTATACTGCAGGGGAGGAGCGAACCTTTGTTTGTCTCAGCTTAGTGTCAGCCTCCTAGTGACAGCAGCATAACCCATGGTCCTGTGTCCCCCAATGTGGCGAAGGAGAAAAGTACTTACCAGAGATCACCTCGTCCTCCTGGGACGGACCCGGCTCTACACACTGTATAATGTAATAACGCCTGCTATCTACATATATAACGTATCGTGCAGAGGTGGAAACGGGCGGCACCGCGGGAAGATGTCAGCAGGAAAAGGGTTAATAGATTATTTGTATCAATTACCAGAATGTAAAGAGAAATGTTACCAGATACTGATGATGGAGGAGATGGGCGGTCTCCAGATACTGATGATGGAGATGACGGGCGGTCACCAGATACTGATGATGGAGGTGACGGGCGGTCACCAGATACTGATGATGGAGGTGACAGGTGGTCACCAGATACTGATGATGGAGGGGACGGGCGGTCACCAGATACTGATGATGAAGGTGACGAGTGGTCACCAGATACTGATGATGGAGGTGATGGGCGTTCACCAGATACTGATGATGGAGGAGACGGGCGGTCACCAGATACTGATGATGGAGGAGACGGGCGGTCACCAGATACTGATGATGGAGGAGACGGGCGGTCACCAGATACTGATGATGGAGGAGACGGGCGGTCACCAGATACTGATGATGAAGGTGACGAGTGGTCACCAGATACTGATGATGGAGGTGACGGGCGTTCACCAGATACTGATGATGGAGGAGACGGGCGGTCACCAGATACTGATGATGAAGGTGACGAGTGGTCACCAGATACTGATGATGGAGATGACGGGCGGTCACCAGATAATGATGATGGAAGGGACGGGCGGTCACCAGATACTGATGATGGCGGGGACGGGCGGTCACCAGATACTGATGATAGAGGTGATGGGCGGTCACCAGATACTGATGATGGAGGAGACGGGCGGTCACCAGATACTGATGGTATTTACATTTCTCTTGTTTGCTCAGTATTTTGCGGATACAATTAACCCTTCTATGTCTGCGGCTTCCTCCGTTGCTGCGCCTCTTCCGCACGGCGCTGTACACACACATATAATTTACACGTTTGTGCTCGGTCGTCACAGACAGGAATCACCGTACGGAGAGAAATGAGCATGGTTTAATTGTGGCAAATCCAGAAAATGCAGGAGAGCCCTGAGGACGCCGGGCGTCCGCTCCGGGAAATGCTCTGTATAGATCTCTAGAGGGTCACCGCCCTGTGACCTGTAAAATGGCCGTGGGAACAATAAACGACATTAAAATAATGCAATAATTTACACAGCAAAGAAAAAATTGCTGCATCAACGTAAAATAAAAATATATATATATACTCTAACCTACGGCGGCTTCTCTTTGTAAACCAGACAGATGAGAGGGGAGGAGGAGACCTCACTCAGGAACGTCACGGCCGACAGCGGCGTCCAAGATTCAGTCCCGTCACATTATTATTATTATTACTATTATTTTTTTGTGTTGTGATTGGAGGAGGTCCGTTTAAAGGGACGGGGAACTTTTTTTTTTGTCATTTTTTTCATGTTTTTTTTTTTTTAATTTAAAGAGTCACTAGAAAAGTCTCCACAAAAAGAATTTTCCAAAGTCCGTCGTGTCTCTGGGGAAGAGAGTAAGGACATCAGCCGTCCACAGTCTCATGGGGTCCGAGGGAAGAGACACAAAATGGAGCAAAATGGGGAAAAAAAAAAAATCAAGGCAGCCTGAAGATCGCGGTGAGATCTGAACCACCAGGGAGTGAGATGGTCAGTAGTGATCGGCCGATCCCGGCGCTAGGTCCATCCTGGACTTTCCGTGTCCCTCGGCCTCGTAGAAGAAGTCTTTTACTTCGTCCTTCTCTGACATCTTGTATCGGGAGGGTCCATTTCCCGGCGGAGCCAGTCTCCTGGGTCCGGGCCTCGCTTTGTCAGTACAGTCAGGTGTGTGCGGTTGGTCTGGTCTTTTCCTTTTGTCATTGTGTCCTTGATGTCGGAGGTGAAATAATGGAGATATGTTTAAAAGCAATCAGATGGGCGACGCCATTCCGTCATGGCGTAGGTTGGGGGGCGCCAAAAAGGAAAGGCGAAGAAGGTTTGGAAAAAAAAGAAACGGAAAAAAAAAAAAAAAAATACAGAGGAAAAGAAGAAATAAAGATTTACGGTGTGGAAAGAGAGAGGGAAGAGAAAATTGTGCACGCGGCAGACAGATGGAGGAGGATGGTGGAGATCTAACTGTGTGGCATGCTGAGCCCCGGAGGATGGCGTTACAGCTGGAATCGCTCTACTGGGGTCTCACACTGCTGGAAGATGTACTGCTGCTGGCTCAGGTCTACTTGGGGGGCAATACTGCTGTCTTCATCCTCCGTGCCGAAGTAATGCTCGATCAGGTCAAACGCCTTCTGGTAAATCTCCTGGTTCTCGTGGCTCTGCAGGAACTCGATCTTGTCAAGGCCTGGACGGGGGAGAAAGACGCGGAAAGGTGAGACCGGGTAAGAATATCTCTGCGTCACCCACCTGGACTTACTCTAAAGGGGCTTGCGACAATATTCACCCCCTTGGCTTTTTACCTATTTTGGCATCTGATCTATGTGTGATGAATCAGCACTAAATAGTCTAAGTGGGTAAAGTGAAATGCGAAAAATATGGACACAAATTAAATGTATGGGATCAGGTAACTAAAAATTGGCATGTGCATATGTATTCACCCCTCTTGCGATGAAGCTCCTAAAAATTTCTGGTGCAAGCAATTCACTTCATAAGTCCCATGCTTAGTGACAGGACGTCCCCCTGTGTGCAATCTAAGTGTCACATGTCTGTCAGTATATACTTTACCTTCTCTGAAAGGCCACAGAGGCTGAAAAACCATTAACAAGAGGCACCACTAACCAAACACCACCATGAAGACCAAGGAGATCTCCAAACACCACCATGAAGACCAAGGAGATCTCCAAACACCACCATGAAGACCAAGAAGATCTCCAAACACCACCATGAAGACCAAGGAGATCTCCAAACACCACCATGAAGACAAAGGAGATCTCCAAACACCACCATGAAGACCAAGGAGATCTCCAAACACCACCATGAAGACCAAGGAGATCTCCAAACACCACCATGAAGACCAAGGAGATCTCCAAACACCACCATGAAGACCAAGGAGATCTCCAAACACCACCATGAAGACCAAGGAGATCTCCAAACACCACCATGAAGACCAAGGAGATCTCCAAACAACATCATGAAGACAAAGGAGATCTCCAAACATCACCATAAAGACATAGGAGATATCCACACAACACCATGAAGACATAGGAGATCTCCACACAACACCATGAACACCAAGGGGATCACCAAAAAACACTGACAAGACCAAGGAGATCTCCAAACACCACCATGAAGACCAAATTGATCTCCAAACACCACCATGAACACCAAGGAGATCTCCAAACAACACTGACAAGACCAAGGAGATCTCAAAACACCATCATGAACACCAAGGAGATCTCCAAACACCACCATTAAGACCAAGGAGATCTCCAAACAACATTGACAAGACCAAGGAGATCTCCAAACACCATCATGAACACCAAGGAGATCTCCAAACAACACCATGCAGACCAAGAAGATTTCCAAACAACACTATGAAGATCAAGGAGATCTCCAAACACCACCATGAAGACCAAGGAGATCTCCAACTTCCACCCTGAAGACCAAGGAGATCTCCAACCACCATGAAGACCAAGGAGATCGCCAAGTTCCACCCTGAAGACCAAGGAGATCTTCAACCACCACCATGAAGACCAAGGAGATCTCCAACCACCACCATGAACATCAACAAGCTCTCCAAGCAACACCATGAAGATCAAGGAGATCTCCAAACAAAACCATGAAGATCAAGGAGATCTCCAAACATCACCATGAACACCAAGGAGATCTCCAAACACCACCATGAAAACCAAGATCTCCAAACAACACTGACAAGACCAAGGAGATCTCCAAACACCATCACGAACACCAAGGAGATCTCCAAACAACACCATGCAGACCAAGAAGATCTCCAAACACCACCATGAAGACCAAGGAGATCTCCAAACAACACTGACAAGACCAAGGAGATCTCAAAACACCATCATGAACACCAAGGAGATCTCCAACCACCACCATGAATATCAAAGAGATCTCCAAACAACACAATGAAGACCAAGGAGATCAAGTCAGGGACAATTGTTGATAAGTACAAGTCAGGGTTGAGTTATAAGAAAATATCCCAATCTCTGATCATCCCCGGAGAACCACAAAATTAATTATCATGAAATGTAAAGAACATGGTACACAACAACCTGCCAAGAGAAGAGGATGGTGCGAAATACAGGGATATTCATGAGCAAAACCTGTTTCAGTCGGTTAGTGATCTGAGACTGGGAAAGAGATTCACCTTCCAACAAGACAATGACCCGAAGAATACTGCTAGAGCAACACTCGAGGGGAGTAAGGGGAAACATGGAGATGTTCTGGAGCGGCCGAGTCACAGCCCAGAGCTTAATCCAATGGAGAATCTGTGGTCAGACGTGAAGATCGCGGTTCACCAGAGGAAACATCTAACCTGAAGGAGCTGGAGCAGTTTGGCCTTGAGGAAGGGGAAAAATCCCAGTGACAAGATGTGGAAAAGTCATAGAGACTTATCCAAAGTGACTGCAGCTGTAACTGCCGCAAAAGGAGGCTCCACAAAGTACTGACTTTAGGGGGGTGAAGAGTTTTGCACACTGACATGCACACTGAAATACTCAGTTATTTTGCCCTATTTGTTGTTTGCTTCACAATAAGTAAAGTAAACCAAACGCTCTCAGTTGTCGGCATCTTCTCTACATGAATGATGCAAACCCTCAAAAAAACCTGTAAAATTCCAGATTATGAGATAAACTATGAAAAATACCAAGGGGGTGAATACTATCACAAGCCCCTGTATATCCAGAGCTGCACTCACAACGCTGCCGCTTCATTTCTCCGATGACCCCTGTGAGCTCAATGCTCACCTAATGATTTATAAGGACGTACAGGGTTCTGTGCAGTGAACTTTGTGCCAGCAGCTCTGGATGTGACTGGAGTATAATAGACGGAGGCCGAGTCTCCCGATCCCTGGTCGCGCAGTCCTTCTCATCCTTACCGTAGGCTTCCTCGATGAGAGCGCAGTACGGGTTTATGCCCGAGCCGCTTCGCTTCGATTCCTGCTCGCCCAGTCTCAGGATATTTTCTAAGCCGTTCAATGCCACCTGCACGATCTTGGAATCCATGACGGTGAGGAGGTCACAGAGCGGTTTGATGCAGCCCAGATCCACCAGGTACCTGACACAGAAGACGACAAGGACGAGAATCAGCGGAACCGTGTGCGCTACCAGCACCGCACCAGCACCGCACCGCTACCTGCAGCGCACCGCTACCTGCAGCGCACCGTTACCTGCAGCGCACCACTACCTGCACCGCACCGTTACCTGCAGCGCACCGTTACCTGCAGCGCACCACTACCTGCACCGCACCGTTACCTGCAGCGCACCGCTACCTGCACCGCACCGTTACCTGCAGCGCACCGCTACCAGCACCGCACCGTTACCTGCACCGCACCGCTACCTGCAGCGCACCGCTACCTGCAGCGCACCAGCACCACACCGTTACCTGCAGCGCACCGCTACCTGCACCGCACCGTTACCTGCAGCGCACCGCTACCTGCACCGCACCGTTACCTGCAGCACACCGCTACCTGCACCGCACCGCTACCTGCAGCGCACCGCTACCTGCAGCGCACCAGCACCACCGTTACCTGCAGCGCACCGCTACCTGCAGCGCACCACTACCTGCACCGCACCATTACCTGCAGCGCACCGTTACCTGCAGCGCACCACTACCTGCACCGCACCGTTACCTGCAGCGCACCGCTACCAGCACCGCACCGTTACCTGCAGCGCACCGCTACCTGCACCGCACCGCTACCTGCAGCGCACCGCTACCTGCAGCGCACCAGCACCACACCGTTACCTGCAGCGCACCGCTACCTGCACCGCACCGTTACCTGCAGCGCACCGCTACCTGCACCGCACCGTTACCTGCAGCGCACCGCTACCAGCACCGCACCGTTACCTGCAGCGCACCGCTACCTGCACCGCACCGCTACCTGCAGCGCACCGCTACCTGCAGCGCACCAGCACCACACCGTTACCTGCAGCGCACCGCTACCTGCACCGCACCGTTACCTGCAGCGCACCGCTACCTGCACCGCACCGTTACCTGCAGCGCACCGCTACCTGCACCGCACCGTTACCTGCACCGCACCGCTACCTGCACCGCACCGTTACCTGCAGCGCACCGCTACCTGCACCGCACCGTTACCTGCAGCGCACCGCTACCTGCACCGCACCGTTACCTGCAGCGCACCGCTACCTGCACCGCACCGTTACCTGCAGCACACCGCTACCTGCACCGCACCGTTACCTGCAGCGCACCGCTACCTGCACCGCACCGTTACCTGCAGCGCACCGCTACCTGCACCGCACCGTTACCTGCAGCACACCGCTACCTGCAGCGCACCGCTACCTGCAGCGCACCAGCACCACACCGTTACCTGCAGCGCACCGCTACTTGCACCGCACCGCTACCTGCACCACACCGTTACCTGCAGCGCACCGCTACCTGCACCGCACCGTTACCTGCAGCGCACCACTACCAGCACCGCACCGTTACCAACACCGCACCAGCACTGCACCGTTACCAACACCGCACCAGCACCGCACTGCTATCAGCGGTGGACCCTGTACACACATGTATCCGGAGCCTTACTTTATCTGCTCTGCGGAGCCCCCGGACGTGGCGTTTGTGATCGCCCACGCCGCCTCCTTCCGGGTCCTGAATTCGGCCGTCTGCAGGATGTTAATAAGAGCAGGGAAGATGTCGGCTTCAATCACAGTCTGTAGAGAGAGGAGAGGTGGGGGAAGGGTTAACACGGAGCAGAACCCCCATCATCCACCCCCGCAGACACCGGGACCGCGCACCGGAGCTTCCAGCAAATGGCGGATAATGGGAATCTTACAGTTTGTGACCGCGGCTCCTATATGTGCAAAAGGGTAAAAATCTTTAAAAAAAATTAAATCCCCCTTTTCCCAAAATGTAAAATAAAATGAAGATATTTGGTCTCATTTTAAAACAGGACAAACTATGACAGAAGGTGAAAGCAAAAAGCAAAAAAGCCGCCAAGTTCAGTGATCGGCTGCAGCAGTGATGTGAGCCGTCAGTGTGATGTCACCGCTGCAGCCAATCACTCAGACCAGAGCACCGACACTGCGCTGGAGCAAAACTATCTGTCATTGCTTATTATATTACTGGCACCGTTTGGGGACCACTTCATTATAAATGGAAAACCCCTTTAACCCCTTCATGACCCAGCCTATTTTGACCTTAATGACCTGGCTGTTTTTTGCAATTCTGACCAGTGTCCCTTCATGAGGTAATAACTCAGGAACGCTTCAATGGATCCTAGCGGTTCTGAGATTGTTTTTTCGTGACATATTGGGCTTCATGTTAGTGGTAAATTTAGGTCAATAAATTCTGTGTTTATTTGTGATAAAAACGGAAATTTGGCGAAAATTTTGAAAATTTCGCAATTTTCACATTTTGAATTTTTATTCTGTTAAACCAGAGAGTTATGTGACACAAAATAGTTAATAAATAACATTTCCCACACGTCTACTTTACATCAGCACAATTTTGGAAACAAAATTTTTTTTTGCTAGGAAGTTATAAGGGTTAAAATTTGACTAGCGATTTCTCATTTTTACAACGAAATTTACAAAACCATTTTTTTTAGGGACCACCTCACATTTGAAGTCAGCTTGAGGGGTCTATATGGCTGAAAATACCCAAAAGTGACACCATTATAAAAACTGCACCCCTCAAGGTGCACAAAACCACATTCAAGAAGTTTATTAACCCTTCAGGTGCTTCACAGCAGCAGAAGCAACATGGAAGGAAAAAATGAACATTTAACTTTTTAGTCACAAAAATGATTTTTCAGCAACAATTTTTTTATTTTCCCAATGGTAAAAGGAGAAACTGAACCACGAAAGTTGTTGTCCAATTTGTCCTGAGTACGCTGATACCTCATATGTGGGGGTAAACCACTGTTTGGGCGCACGGCAGGGCTTGGAAGTGAGGGAGCACCATTTGACTTTTTGAATGAAAAATTGGCTGCACTCTTTAGCGGACACCATGTCACATTTGGAGAGCCCCCGTGTGCCTAAAAATTGGAGCTCCCCCACAAGTGACCCCATTTTGGAAACTAGACACCCCAAGGAACTTATCTAGATGCATAGTGAGCCCTTTAAACCCCCAGGTGCTTCACAAATTGATCCGTAAAAATGAAAAAGTACTTTTTTTTCACAAAAAAATTCTTTTAGCCTCAATTTTTTCATTTTCACATGGACAACAGGATAAAATGGATCCTAAAATTTGTTTGGCAATTTCTCCTGAGTACACCGATACTTCACATGTGGGGGTAAACCACTGTTTGGGCACATGGTAAGGCTCGGAAGGGAAGGAGCGCCATTTGACTTTTTGAATGAAAAATTATCTCCATCGTTAGCGGACACCATGTCGCGTTTGGAGAGACCCTGTGTGCTTAAACATTGGAGCTCCCCCACAAGTGACCCCATTTTGGAAACTGGACCCCCCAAGGAACTTATCTAGATCCCTAGTGAGCACTTTAAACCCTCAGGTGCTTCACAAATTGATCCGTAAAAATGAAAAAGTACTTTTTTTTTACAAAAAATTTATTTTCGCCTCAATTTTTTCATTTTCACATGGACAACAGGATAAAATGGATCCTAAAATTTGTTTGGCAATTTCTCCTGAGTACACCGATACCTCACATGTGGGGGTAAACCACTGTTTGGGCACATGGTAAGGCTCGGAAGGGAAGGAGCGCCATTTGACTTTTTGAATGAAAAATTATCTCCATCGTTAGCGGACACCATGTCGCGTTTGGAGAGACCCTGTGTGCTTAAACATTGGAGCTCCCCCACAAGTGACCCCATTTTGGAAACTGGACCCCCCAAGGAACTTATCTAGATGCCTAGTGAGCACTTTAAACCCTCAGGTGCTTCACAAATTGATCCGTAAAAATGAAAAAGTACTTTTTTTTTACAAAAAATTTATTTTCGCCTCAATTTTTTCATTTTCACATGGGCAATAGGATAAAATGGATCCTAAAATTTGTTGAGCAATTTCTCCCGAGTACGCCGATACCTCATATGTGGGGGTAAACCACTGTTTGGGCACACGGCAGGGCTCGGAAGGGAAGGCGCGCCTTTTAACTTTTTGAATGGAAAATTAGCTCCAATTGTTAGCGGACACCATGTCGCATTTGGAGAGCCCCTGTGTGCCTATGCAATGGAGCTCCCCCACAAGTGACCCCATTTTGGAAACTAGACCCCCCAAGGAACTTATCTAGATGCATACTGAGCACTTTAAACCCCCAGGTGCTTCACAGAAGTTTATAATGCAGAGCCATGAAAATAAAAAATAATTTTTCTTTTCTCAAAAATGATTTTTTAGCCTGGAATTTCCTATTTTGCCAATGGTAATAGGAGAAATTGGACCACAAATGTTGTTGTCCAGTTTGTCCTGAGTATGCAGATACCCCATATGTGGGGGTAAACCACTGTTTGGGCGCACGGCAGGGCTCAGAAGGGAAGGCACGCCATTTGGCTTTTTAAATGGAAAATTATCTCCAATCATTAGCGGACACCATGTCGCGTTTGGAGAGCCCCTGTGTGCCTAAACATTGGAGATCCCCCACAAATTACCCCATTTTGGAAACTAGACCCCCAAAGGAACTAATCTAGATGTGTAGTGAGCACTTTGAACCCTCAAGTGCTTCACAGAAGTTTATAACGCAGAGCCATGAAAATAAAAAAAAAAAATTATTTTCTCAAAAATGAATTTTAGCCCGCAATTTTTTATTTTCCCAAGGGTAACAGGAGAAATTTGACCCCAAAAGTTGTTGTCCAGTTTCTCCTGAGTACGCTGATACCCCATATGTGGGGGTAAACCACTGTTTAGGCACATGCTGGGGCTCGGAAGTGAAGTAGTGACGTTTTGAAATGCAGACTTTGATGGAATGCTCTGTGGGCGTCACGTTGCGTTTGCAGAGCCCCTGATGTGGCTAAACAGTAGAAACCCCCCACAAGTGACCCCATTTTGGAAACTAGACCCCGAAAGGAACTTATCTAGATGTGAGGTGAGCACTTTGAACCCCCAAGTGCTTCACAGAAGTTCATAACACAGAGCAGTGAAAATAATAAATACGTTTTCTTTCCTCAAAAATAATTTTTTAGCCCAGAATTTTTTATTTTCCCAAGGGTTACAGGAGAAATTGGACCACAAAAGTTGTTGTCCAGTTTCTCCTGAGTACGCTGATACCCCATGTGTGGGGGTAAACCACTGTTTGGGCACACGTGGGGGCTCAGAAGGGAAGTAGTGACTTTTGAAATGCAGACTTTGATGGAATGGTCTGCGGGCGTCACGTTGCGTTTGCAGAGCCCCTGGTGTGCCTAAACAGTAGAAACCCCCCACAAGTGACCCCATTTTGGAAACTAGACCCCCCAAGGAACTTATCTAGATATGTGGTGAGCACTTTGAACCCCCAAGTGCTTCACAGACGTTTACAACGCAGAGCCGTGAAAATAAAAAATCATTTTTCTTTCCTCAAAAATGATGTTTTAGCAAGCAATTTTTTATTTTCTCAAGGGTAACAGGAGAAATTGGACCCCAGTAATTGTTGCGCAGTTTGTCCTGAGTATGATGGTACCCCATATGTGGGGGTAAACCACTGTTTGGGCACACGTCGGGGTTCGGAAGTGAGGGAGCACCATTTGAATTTTTGAATACAAGATTGGCTGGAATCAATGGTGGCGCCATGTTGCGTTTGGAGACCCCCTGAAGTGCCTAAACAGTGGAAACCCCTCAATTCTACCTCCAACACACCCCTAACCCTTATCCCAACTGTAGCCGTAACCCTAATCACAACCCTAACCCCAACACACCCCAAACCACAACCCTAACCCCAACACACCCCTAACCCTAACCACAACCCTAATTCCAACCCAACTCTAAGGCTATGTGCCAACGTTGCGGATTCGTATGAGATTTTTCAGCATCATTTTTGAAAAATCCGCGGGTAAAAGGCACTGCGTTTTACCTGTGGATTTACCGTGGATTTCCAGTGTTTTTTGTGCGGATTTCACCTGTGGATTCCTATTGAGGAACAGGTGTAAAACGCTGCGGAATCCGCACAAAGAATTGGCATGCTGCGGAAAATACAACGCAGCGTTCCCGCGCGGTATTTTCTGCACCATGGGCACAGCGGATTTGGTTTTCCATATGTTTACATGGTACTGTAAACCTGATGGAACACTGCTGCGGATCCGCAGCGGCCAATCCGCACCGTGTGCACATAGCCTAATTCTAAAGGTATGTGCACACGCTGCGGAAAACGCTGCGGATCCGCAGCAGTTTCCCATGAGTTTACAGTTCAATGTGAACCTATGGGAACCAAAAATCGCTGTACACATGCTGCGGAAAAACTGCACGGAAACGCAGCGGTTTACATTCCGCAGCATGTCACTTCTTTCTGCGGACTCCGCAGCGGTTTTACAACTGCTCCAATAGAAAATCGCAGTTGTAAAACCGCAGTGAAATGCGCAGAAAAACCGCGGTAAATCCACGATAAATCGGCAGCGGTTTAGCACTGTGGATTTTTCAAATCCGCTGCGGAAAAATCCGCATAGGACCAGAATACGTGTGCACATACCGAAACCCTAACCCTAGCCCTAACCCTACCCCTAACCCTAACCCTACCCCTAGCCCTACCCCTAACGCTACCCCTAACCCTAACCCTACCCCTAACCCTAACCCTAACCCTACCCCTAACCCTACCCCTAACCCTAACCCTAGTTCTTACCCCAACCTTAGTGAAAAAAAAAAAAATCTTTATTTTTTTTATTGTCCCTATCTATGGGGGTGACAAAGGGGGGGGTCATTTACTATTTTTTTTATTTTGATCACTGAGATAGGTTATATCTCAGTGATCAAAATTCACTCTGGAACGAATCTGCCGGCCGGCAGATTCGGCGGGCGCACTGCACATGCGCCCGCCATTTTGGAAGATGGCGGCGCCCAGGAAAGAAGACGGACGGACCTCGGGCGGCCAGGTAAGTATAAGGGGGGGAGATCAGGGCACGGGGGGGGCGTCGGAGCACGGGGGGGTGGATCGGAGCATGGGGGGGGTGGATCGGAACACGGGAGGGAGGATTGGAGCACGGGGAAGGATTGGAGCACGGGGTGAGGGATCGCTGTGCGGGGGGGTGGATCAGAGCACGGGGGGGGGTCGCTGTGTGCGGGGGGGGGGATCAGAGTGTGCGGGGTTTGATTGGAGCACGGGGGGTGTGATTGGAGCACGGGGGGAGCGGACAGGAGGACGGGGGAGCGGAGCACAGGACGGAGGGGAGCGGACCACAGATCGGGGGGCTGGGGGGGCGATCGGAGGGGTGGGGTGGGTGCACATTAGTGTGTCCAGCCATGGCCGATGATATTGCAGCATCGGCCATGGCTGGATTGTAATATTTCACCAGTTTTTTAGGTGAAATATTACAAATCGCTCTGATTGGCAGTTTCACTTTCAACAGCCAATCAGAGCGATCGTAGCCACGAGGGGGTGAAGCCACCCCCCCTGGGCTAAACTACCACTCCCCCTGTCCCTGCAGATCGGGTGAAATGGGAGTTAACCCTTTCACCCGGCCTGCAGGGACGCGATCTTTCCATGACGCATATGCTGCGTCATGGGTCGGAATGGCACCGACTTTCATGACGCAGCGTATGCGTCAAAGGTCGGGAAGGGGTTAAAGAAAAAAAGAAAAAGAATCATCACTTTTCGGAGCGCCGCGAGCCGCACAAACTAAACGTCCTATTAACCCTCCACCCAATATGGAGATCACGGGCAAGAAGATAAATAACGGAACAATCGCTGTTATGTGGTCAATTTACCTCCTGACAAATATGGAAAAAAAAAATCAAGACGTTGGTTGTACCCCAAAATAATAAAAACTACAGCGGCCCCGGCACCAGAACTGCACCGACCCAGCGCACAAAGCTCCAGGTCCGGCATGGGACACGGGGGTTTCTCACCTTATTAAATAAGTAAATTTCCTTTAGACTCGAGCGGTGTGATGATTTCCCTCCGTTCTCAAGAAGATAGGGATTTTTGTTTAGTTTACAGCTCGTTGCCAAGGTTACCGGCCACCTCTATAGTCTATCAGTGGCCGGCTGGACCTGGGCAGTCTCCCGGGCCACGGAGGCCGCACTGACCTGGATCTGAGCTCGGTTCCCGGCGGTGATGTTGGATATCGTCCAGCACGCCTCCTTCTTTATCGACTCCTTGGGGCTGCTCAGTAGGTGCAGTAAGCTCTGCAGAGCGGAGCAGTTCAGGATGACCTGCGGAGCAGAGGCGCCACTCTTATATCACGGCACAGTCGCCCACGTGGTCGCAGAGTCACCTGCGGTTCATGCACTCGTTCACCGGAGGGGTCATACTCTCGCATGAATACCTGACACATCTATGGACTTCTCTCTCTCGTCTGCTCCGTACCTGAGTCTGCACGTCATCCCCGGTGACAATATTCCCCACCGCTCTCAGGGCCGGTGACACCACTTTGTAGTCGCTGTGCCTGGAAGGAGAGAGGCAGAAGGTTGTTACCGGCTCAGCAGGCGCCGCTCATCCCAGCGATCTCGGCCCGTCCGCCATGTCTTACAGGAGGAGCTCCACCAGCCGCCTGCACACTCCGGCATCGATCACCGCCTGGATTTTATCGTTTGGCCCGTCCGACAGGTAAGAGAGCGCCCAGCAGGCGTCGGCGAGGACATCGATGTCACTGACGAAGAGCAGCCATGACAGCACGGTCAGACACGGGGAGACCTGCGGAGACAGCGGCAGCGCATCAATGCCGGAGACCAGGAATCACCATTACTGCACATTAAAGGGGATGTCCGGCACCGTCACTAACGAGGCGACGTCCGTCAGCCGCCCGTCAGGCCTTGCGGGGATCACACGCTGCTCCCATGATTAAGAGGGTGAGGGAAAAACACCATCTGCTGCCCATGAGCGCAGCGGACCATAACACACCCCCCCGATGTAGGGCAAGATGCGTGGTGACCCCTGAGAAACGCGGGGACCACCAAGACTCAATCGTCACAGTCCAGTCCCATCATGTAGTCACAGGGAGGAGGTCGCACGGATCCACACGGCGCATACAGCAGGAAAGGACTGATCAAACAAGGAAACCGCCGCAATCAGCACAGATCAAGCTTCAATATTCCCCCGTAATCAGTGCAGATCGAGCTTCAGAATCCCCCACAATCAGTGCAGATCGAGCTTCAGAATCCCCCGCAATCAGCGCAGATCGAGCTTCAGAATCCCCCGCAATCAGCGCAGATCGAGCTTCAATATTCCCCCACAATCAGCGCAGATCGAGCTTCAGAATCCCCCGCAATCAGCGCAGATCGAGCTTCAGAATCCCCCGCAATCAGCGCAGATCGAGCTTCAGAATCCCCCCGTAATCAGGGCAGATCGAGCTTCAGAATCCCCCACAATCAGCGCAGATCAAGCTTCAGAATCCCCCGCAATCAGCGCAGATCGAGCTTCAGAATCCCCCACAATCAGCGCAGATCGAGCTTCAGAATCCCCCCGCAATCAGCGCAGATCAAGCTTCAATATTCTCCCGCAATCAGTGCAGATCAAGCTTCAGAATCCCCCCGTAATCAGCGCAGATCGAGCTTCAGAATCCCCCCAAATCAGCGCAGATCGAGCTTCAGAATCCCCCCGCAATCAGCGAAGATCGAGCTTCAGAATCCCCCGCCTTCAGCGCAGATCGAGCTTCAGAATCCCCCCGCAATCAGCGCAGATCAAGCTTCAGAATCCCCCGCAATCAGCGCAGATTGAGCTTCAGAATCCCCCCGTAATCAGCGCAGATCGAGCTTTAGAATCCTCCGCAATCAGCGCAGATCGAGCTTCAGAATCCCTTGCAATCAGCACAGATCGAGCTTCAGAATCCCCCGCAATCAGCGCAGATCAAGCTTCAGAATCCCCCGCAATCAGCGCAGATCGAGCTTCAGAATCCCCCCATAATCAGTGCAGATCGAGCTTCAGAATCCCCCGCAATGAGCGCAGATCGAGCTTCAGAATCCCCCGGCAATCAGCGCAGATCGAGCTTCAGAATCCCCCCGCA
Organism: Ranitomeya imitator; assembly: GCF_032444005.1. Taxonomy (NCBI): domain Eukaryota; kingdom Metazoa; phylum Chordata; class Amphibia; order Anura; family Dendrobatidae; genus Ranitomeya; species Ranitomeya imitator. Next base: position 14,155,624 of record NC_091284.1, on the reverse strand, counting down.
ATCAGCGCAGATCAAGCTTCAATATTCCCCCGCAATCAGTGCAGATCAAGCTTCAATGTTCCCCCGCAATCAGTGCAGATCAAGCTTCAGAATCCCCCCGTAATCAGCGCAGATCGAGCTTTAGAATCTTCCGCAATCAGCGCAGATCGAGCTTCAGAATCCCCTGCAATCAGCACAGATCAAGCTTCAGAATCCCCCTCCGCAATCAGCGCAGATCAAGCTTCAGAATCCCCCGCAATCAGCGCAGATCGAGCTTCAGAATCCCCCGCAATCAGCGCAGATCAAGCTTCAGAATCCCCCCGTAATCAGCGCAGATCGAGCTTTAGAATCTTCCGCAATCAGCGCAGATCGAGCTTCAGAATCCCCTGCAATCAGCACAGATCAAGCTTCAGAATCCCCCGCAATTAGCGCAGATCAAGCTTCAGAATCCCCCGCAATCAGCGCAGATCGAGCTTCAATATTCCCCCGCAATCAGCGCAGATTGAGCTTCAGAATCCCCCCGCAATCAGCGCAGATCAAGCTTCAATATTCCCCCGCAATCAGCGCAGATTGAGCTTCAGAATCCCCCGTAATCAGCGCAGATCGAGCTTTAGAATCCTCCGCAATCAGCACAGATCAAGCTTCAGAATCCCCCGCAATCAGCGCAGATCAAGCTTCAGAATCCCCCGCAATCAGCGCAGATCGAGCTTCAGAATCCCCCCATAATCAGTGCAGATCGAGCTTCAGAATCCCCCGCAATGAGCGCAGATCGAGCTTCAGAATCCCCCGCAATCAGCGCAGATCGAGCTTCAGAATCCCCGGTAATCAGCGCAGATCGAGCTTCAGAATCCCCCCGCAATCAGCGCAGATCAAGCTTCAATATTCCCCCGCAATCAGTGCAGATCAAGCTTCAATGTTCCCCCGCAATCAGTGCAGATCAAGCTTCAGAATCCCCCCGTAATCAGCGCAGATCGAGCTTTAGAATCCTCCGCAATCAGCGCAGATCGAGCTTCAGAATCCCCTGCAATCAGCACAGATCAAGCTTCAGAATCCCCCGCAATTAGCGCAGATCAAGCTTCAGAATCCCCTGCAATCAGCACAGATCAAGCTTCAGAATCCCCCGCAATTAGCGCAGATCAAGCTTCAGAATCCCCCGCAATCAGCGCAGATCGAGCTTCAGAATCCCCCGCAATCAGCGCAGATCAAGCTTCAGAATCCCCCCGCAATCAGCGCAGATCAAGCTTCAGAATCCCCCGCAATCAGCGCAGATCGAGCTTCAGAATCCCCCCGTAATCAGCGCAGATCGAGCTTCAAAATCCCCCCGTAATCAGCCCAGATCGAGCTTCAGAATCCCCCACAATCATCGCAGATCGAGCTTCAATATTCCCTCGCAATCAGTGCAGATCAAGCTTAAGAATCTCTCGCAGTCAGTGCAGATCGAGGTTCAGAATCCCCCTCCGCAAAAAGCGCAGATCAAGCTTCAGAATCCTCCCCCCAATCAGTACAGATCGAGCTTCAGAATCCCCCGCAATCAGTGCAGATCGAGCTTCAGAATCCCCCCGCAATCAGTGATCAAGCTTCAGAATCTCCTGCAGTCAGCGCAGATGGAGCTTCAGAATCCCCTGCAGTCAGCGCAGATGGAGCTTCAGAATCCCCCCGCAATCAGTGCAGATCGAGCTTCAGAATCCTGCCTCCAATCAGCACAGATCAAGCTTCAAACCCCCCCCAATCAGTGCAGATCGAGCTTCAGAATCCCCCCGCAATCAGTGATCAAGCTTCAGAAACCCCCCCATTCAGTGCAGATCAAGCTTCAGAATCCTCCCTCCAATCAGCGCAGATCGAGCTTCAAACCCCCCCAATCAGTGCAGATCGAGCTTCAGGATCCCCCATTCAGTGCAGATCAAGCTTCAGAATCCCCCCGCAATCAGAGCAGATCGAGCTTCAGAATCCCCCCACAATCAGCGCAGATCGAGCTTCAGAATCCCCCCACAATCAGTGCAGATCGAGCTTCAGAATCCCCCCGCAATCAGCGCAGATCGAGCTTCAGAATCCCCCCGCAATCAGTACAGACCAAGCTTCAGAATCCCCCTCCGCAATCAGTACAGATCAAACTTCAGAATCTCTCGCAATCAGCGCAGATCTAGCTTCAGAATCCCCCACAATCAGTACAGATCGAGCTTCAGAATCCCCCGGCAATCAGTACAGATCTAGCTTCAGAATCCCCCGGCAATCAGTACAGATCGAGCTTCAGAATCCCCCGGCAATCAGTGCAGATCGAGCTTCAGAATCCTCCTCACAATCAGCGCAGATCAAGCTTCAGAATCCCCCTCCGCAATCAGTACAGATCAAACTTCAGAATCTCTCGCAATCAGCGCAGATCTAGCTTCAGAATCCCCCACAATCAGTACAGATCGAGCTTCAGAATCCCCGAGCAATCAGCGCAGATCAAGCTTCAAACCCCCCGCAATCAGTGCAGATCAAGCTTCAGAATCCCCCCGCAATCAGTGCAGATAAAGCTTCAGAATCCCCCCGTAAACAGTGCAGATCAAGCTTCAGAATCCCACCGTAAACAGTGCAGATCAAGCCTCAGAATCCCCCCAGCAATCATCTCCACCATGAAGTCACAGTCGGCCCTCTCTATCCTGCGGTGCGGCAGTTTCACATGGCAGCTTGTCAGACTATCGGTCATCCGTAGACAGGCGAGGACGGTGACTGTCAGCAGCGCTCAACTCCGGCTCATAGAAGGGGCCGTCCCAGACTATAGACCCCTTTACTTGAGCCTGAAGGGTCCTCGTTCCTCCGCTCACAATCACACACAGATGGCGTCTCTCACCTTGGCAAACTCCGGAGGTGGGTTCTTCCCTCGGCACAGGTTCGACAAGGCCCAGACAGCGTTCCGGGTCATTGTCAGGCGGTTCTGTTTGGCGAGTAACCTGCAATATATAATGACAGTAGGTGACATGTGCGGTACCACACATATCGCGGGAAGCTGCCGGCGGTGTCTATGTATCTACATCAGGCAGGTCGGGGAAGTCTGTCCATCTATTACTAGGTGACACCACGGAGAAGCGGCTGCTGTCTGACTGAGGGGATGCGCCGTCGTCCTCCTCCCCAACACTCAGTACCGTCACTATAGGAGGGGCCGCATTGCACTCACTGTAGCAGCGGGGGCAGGATGTTACAGTCCAGAACGTAGTCCCTGCACACCGTGCTGTCTCCAGCGATGTTCCCCAGAGCCCACACCGCCTGCCGAAGAGGAAACACGCATGTAAGGACGGCACACGAGCAGGCGGCACAGAACGGGGCGGCACAAAATGGGACAACGCAAAACAGGGCGACACAGACAGAAAGGGGCAACATTACTTTACCTGTTCCTGCACGTCCTCAAACTCCGAGCTCAGCAGCTCTATAAAGATGGGCACGGCCCCTGCCTGGATGACAATCCGGGTCTGCAGCGAGTTTCCCGAGGCGATGTTTGTTAACACCCAGGCGGCCTCGAACTGCGGGTGACAATGGGACCCCAACGTGAGTGTGAGTGCCCCCCCACCATGTCACACGCACTACTACATGTCTTCTCTCACCTGTAATGTGCGAACCCCCATAAAACATGTATTATTAAACTGTGGGGTCTACTCTCCCCTGTAACATGCAGACCCCCATAATACATGTACTTATTATAAACAGGATTAACAAGAGGGGAGGGGGTGTTGCATTGTATGTTAGGAAAACTATATCTCCACAGAGATCCAAGCTTCAGAGACTGGTAGCTCTGCAGAAACTGTTTGGGTAAGAATTCAAGGAGAGAAGACCAGAAAGGACACTATTGTAGATGTTTACTAGACAGGACAGACTGAAGATATGGATGAACTTTTTTTTACATCAGATGTCTCTGTTCTCAAAAAAGTACGACATAGTGATCATGGGAGATTTTAACTATCCAGATATTTGTTGGGAATCTCTCTCAGGCAAAAATACTTTGTCCAGAAATGTCTTATCTTCTCTCGCTGACAACTTTATCTTTCAAAAAGTAGAAGAGAGAACAAGATAATCTGCAATCTTATCTTGGACCTAATTCTTACCAACAGGGAGGAAATGGTTGAGGGAGTAAAGGTGGCCGGGAATTTAGGAGACAGAGATCGTACTATCCTTGAATTTTGGATTACAAGAAGATGAAGACCTTTAGGGTTGGACTTCAGAAAGGTAGATTTTAATGGACTCAGGAAGAGGGTAGGAAAGGTCCAATGGCCAGATGTTCTAAAGGACAGAAATGTCCGAGAAGGATGGGCGATTTTACTAAATGAAATTATCACCGCACAATCGGTAACAATCCCGAAAAGAAGGAAGAATTGGAGTCATTTAAAGAGATCAGGATGGATGAACACAGAACTTAATCACTTGTTAAAAAGAAACGTATATTAGATGGAAAGATGAGACATATCTAAAGAAGAATATAATGCTGTCTGCAGGGAATGCAGGGCAAGAGTTAGAGGAGCTAAAGTCAGTAATGAAGTGAGGCTTGTAAGAGAGACCAAAAGCAGCAAAAAAGGATTTGGAGGTAAAAGAAAAGTGAAGATGCTATAGGATTTTCACAGGATGAAAAGAGTGAAGTGGTCAGAAATGATGTTGAGAAGGATGAATATTTAAATTCCTATTTTGCTTCTGTGTTCTCTAAGAAAGTAAATGTAACCTCAACTGATCTTCAATGTCATCGAAGGAATAAAAGAATCCCCACTATCCATAAACAGAGAGGTGGTGAGGGAACACTGAGCTAATTTACATGAATTTACATCTCCTGGTCCAGATGAATTACATCCTAGCGCACTGAAAGAGTTAGCAGAGGAAACTGCTGAACCACTAGACAGAATCCTTGAAAAATCCTGGAGAACAGAAGTCCCAGAAGATTGGAGAAAGGCAAATGTTCACCCTATCTTCAAAAAAGGAAAGAAGTTGAAGCCAGGAAATTACAGGCCAGTGAGTCTTCCTTCTATACCAGGGAAGATCTGTGAACAAGTTATTAAACAGCATGTATGTAAGTACTTGGATAAGGATACAGTAATTAACCAGAGCCAGCATGGGTTTGCAGCAAACAAGTCATATCAGACTAATCTAATTTCCTTCTAAGATGGAATCACTGACTGGGTGGATCATGGAAATGTGGTATAGTATATCTCGACTTCAACAAAGTCTTTGATAAAGTATCTCATACTATCCTTATTGAAAAAAAATGACTAAGTATGGGATTGACAAGGCTACGATTAGGTGGATTTATAACTGGCTCAATGATCAGACTCAAAGAGTGGTAATAAATGGCTGCACATCCAGTTGGAAGAGTGTTTCAAGCGGGGACCACAAGGCTCTGTCCTCGCCCCAGTGTTGTTCAACATTTTTATAAATTATCTAGATAAGTAAACTGAAGGTAAACTTATCTAATCTAGACTACGCAAAGCTAGTAGGGATAGCTAAAGGTACCGTCACACTCAGCAACTTTGCAACGAGAACGACAACAATCCGTGACGTTGCAGCGTCCTGGATAGCGATCTTGTTGTGTTTGACACGCAGCAGCGATCTGGATCCCGCTGTGCCATCACTGGTCGGAGCTAGAAGTCCAGAACTTTATTTGGTCGTCAGGTTGGCGTGTATCGTCATGTTTGACATCAAAAGCAACGACGCTTGCAACGTTTTACATGGAGCTAACAACCAGTGAGAACGATAAGTGAGTCGCCGTTATGTCACTGGATCGCTCCTGCATCGTTCTGGAGTTGCCGTGTTTGACGTCTCTACAGCGACCTAAACAGCGACGCTCCAGCGATCGGCTCGTTGTCTATATCTCTACAGCGTCGCTGAGTGTGACGGTACCTTAACACTAGAGCAGACAGAGAAAGTATTCAGAAGGATCTAGATAAGCTTGAACAATGGGCAGTGACTAATAGAATGGTATTTAACAGGGAGAAATGCAAGATTCTACATCTGGGCAAGAAAAACTAAAATTAAATCTACAGAATGGGAGGAATAGAACAAAGCAACAGCACGTGTGAAAAAGACTTGGGTATACTAATAGATGACAGACTGCACAGGAGTCAACAGTGTGATGCAGCAGCAAAAAGGGCAAAAGACAAACACAGTTCTAGGATGTATAGAAGTAATTATCCCCTCCTCCTCCTTGGTCAGGCCTCATGTAGAATACTGTGTCCAGTTCTGGGAACCACATTTTAATAAATACATTGAAAAACTGGTGCAAGTTCAGAGAAGAGCGACCAGAATGGTGACAACTATGTCCTACGAGGAACCGTTAAAGGATCTGGGAATGTTTAGCTGCAAAAAAGAAGGCAAAGAGAAGACTTAATAGCTCTCTACAAATATCTGAAGGGCTGTCACAGTGTAGAAGGATCATCTTTATTCTCATTTACACAAGGAAAGACTAGAAGCAATGGGAGGAAACTAAATGGGAGGAGACACAGATTAGATATTAGAAAAAACTTTTTGACAGTGAGGGCGATCAATGAGTGGAACAGGCGGCCACGAGAGGTGGTGAGTTCTCGTTCAATGGAAGTCTTCACACAGAGGCTGGACAGACATCTGTCTGGGATGATTTAGTGACTCCTGTATTGAGCAGGGGGTTGGACAAGATGAACCTGCGGGTCCCTTCCAGCTCTCAAATTCTAGGATTTACTATTACACTGCTGGGTCTCCCCTCACCTGTAATGTGCGGACTCCTTTTATTACACTTTGGGGGTCTCCCCTCACCTGTAATGTGCGGACTCCTATTATTACACTTTGGGGGTCTCCCCTCACCTGTAATGTGCGGACTCCTATTATTACACTTTGGGGGTCTCCTCTCACCTGTAAAGTGCAGTTCTCTTTCCTCTTCAGAAACTCCACGAATCTGGCGACCACCCCGTGCGTCCCGATCACTTCATCTATCGGGGGGTTTGGCTCTGAGAAAACAAATAGAGGAGGGGACGTCACTAAGCCCTGGTGTGAATCCGACCACTGCGATATCTACAGAACCACGAGGAGGAAAAGATCATTCGCCTTCCTCATAGTATACAGGATGCCAGATTATCAGATATTCTGGATTACTGGATGCCTATACACAAATGCATGATGCCAGGGCAGGCGCAGACATTAGACGATGGGGAGCAATCCCCTGCGCTGCGCCATCTTCAGCAGCGGCCACGACAGTGGAGCAGATTCCTGATCATCAGGATGTCTGGATGGTCCGTGGGGCGGCACAGATATAGAGCCGGATATCCCCGGGGAGCACAGATATAGGGCCGAATGTCCCCGGGGTGCACAGATATAGGGCCGGATGTCCCCGGGGTGCACAGATATAGGGACGGATGTCCCCGGGGTGCACAGATATAGGGACGGATGTCCCCGGGGTGCCCAGATATAGGGCCGGATGTCCCTGGGGAGCACAGATATAGAGCCAGATATCCCCGGGGAGCACAGATATAGGGCCGGATGTCCCCGGGGTGCACAGATATAGGGCCGGATGTCCCTGGGGAGCACAGATATAGAGCCGGATATCCCCGGGGAGCACAGATATAGGGCCGGATGTCCCCGGGGTGCACAGATATAGGGCCGGATGTCCCTGGGGAGCACAGATATAGAGCCAGATATCCCCGGGGAGCACAGATATAGGGCAGGATGTCCCCGGGGAGCACAGATATAGAGCCAGATATCCCCGGGGAGCACAGATATAGGGCAGGATGTCCCCGGGGAGCACAGATATAGGGCAGGATGTCCCCGGGGAGCACAGATATAGGGCAGGATGTCCCCGGGGAGCACAGATATAGGGACGGATGTCCCCGGGGTGCACAGATATAGGGACGGATGTCCCCGGGATGCACAGATATAGGGACGGATGTCCCCGGGATGCACAGATATAGGGCTGGATGTCCCCGGGGAGCACAGATATAGAGCCGGATATCCCCGGGGAGCACAGATATACGGCCGGATGTCCCCGGGATGCACAGATATAGGGCTGGATGTCCCCGGGGTGCACAGATATAGGGACGGATGTCCCCGGGATGCACAGATATAGAGCCGGATATCCCCGGGGAGCACAGATATGGGGCCGGATGTCCCCGGGGTGCACAGATATAGAGCCGGATATCCCCGGGGAGCACAGATATGGGGCCGGATGTCCTCGGGGTGCACAGATATGGGGCCGGATGTCCCCAGGGTGCACAGATATAGGGCCGGATGTCCCCGGGGAGCACAGATATAGAGCCGGATATCCCCGGGGAGCACAGATATAGAGCCGGATATCCCCGGGGAGCACAGATATGGGGCCGGATGTCCTCGGGGTGCACAGATATGGGGCCGGATGTCCCCGGGGTGCACAGATATAGAGCCGGATATCCCCGGGGAGCACAGATATGGGGCCGGATGTCCTCGGGGTGCACAGATATGGGGCCGGATGTCCCCGGGGTGCACAGATATAGGGCCGGATGTCCCCGGGGAGCACAGATATAGAGCCGGATATCCCCGGGGAGCACAGATATGGGGCCGGATGTCCTCGGGGTGCACAGATATGGGGCCGGATGTCCCCGGGGTGCACAGATATAGAGCCGGATATCCCCGGGGAGCACAGATATAGAGCCGGATATCCCCGGGGAGCACAGATATACGGCCGGATGTCCCCGGGATGCACAGATATAGGGCTGGATGTCCCCGGGGAGCACAGATATAGAGCCGGATATCCCCGGGGAGCACAGATATACGGCCGGATGTCCCCGGGGAGCACAGATAAAGGGCAGGATGTCCCCGGGGTGCACAGATATAGGGCCGGATGTCCCTGGGGAGCACAGATATAGAGCCGGATATCCCCGGGGAGCACAGATATAGGGCCGGATGTCCCCGGGGTGCACAGATATAGGGCCGGATGTCCCTGGGGAGCACAGATATAGAGCCAGATATCCCCGGGGAGCACAGATATAGGGCAGGATGTCCCCGGGGAGCACAGATATAGAGCCAGATATCCCCGGGGAGCACAGATATAGGGCAGGATGTCCCCGGGGAGCACAGATATAGGGCAGGATGTCCCCGGGGAGCACAGATATAGGGCAGGATGTCCCCGGGGAGCACAGATATAGGGACGGATGTCCCCGGGGTGCACAGATATAGGGACGGATGTCCCCGGGATGCACAGATATAGGGACGGATGTCCCCGGGATGCACAGATATAGGGCTGGATGTCCCCGGGGAGCACAGATATAGAGCCGGATATCCCCGGGGAGCACAGATATACGGCCGGATGTCCCCGGGATGCACAGATATAGGGCTGGATGTCCCCGGGGTGCACAGATATAGGGACGGATGTCCCCGGGATGCACAGATATAGAGCCGGATATCCCCGGGGAGCACAGATATGGGGCCGGATGTCCCCGGGGTGCACAGATATAGAGCCGGATATCCCCGGGGAGCACAGATATGGGGCCGGATGTCCTCGGGGTGCACAGATATGGGGCCGGATGTCCCCAGGGTGCACAGATATAGGGCCGGATGTCCCCGGGGAGCACAGATATAGAGCCGGATATCCCCGGGGAGCACAGATATAGAGCCGGATATCCCCGGGGAGCACAGATATGGGGCCGGATGTCCTCGGGGTGCACAGATATGGGGCCGGATGTCCCCGGGGTGCACAGATATAGAGCCGGATATCCCCGGGGAGCACAGATATGGGGCCGGATGTCCTCGGGGTGCACAGATATGGGGCCGGATGTCCCCGGGGTGCACAGATATAGGGCCGGATGTCCCCGGGGAGCACAGATATAGAGCCGGATATCCCCGGGGAGCACAGATATGGGGCCGGATGTCCTCGGGGTGCACAGATATGGGGCCGGATGTCCCCGGGGTGCACAGATATAGAGCCGGATATCCCCGGGGAGCACAGATATAGAGCCGGATATCCCCGGGGAGCACAGATATACGGCCGGATGTCCCCGGGATGCACAGATATAGGGCTGGATGTCCCCGGGGAGCACAGATATAGAGCCGGATATCCCCGGGGAGCACAGATATACGGCCGGATGTCCCCGGGGAGCACAGATAAAGGGCAGGATGTCCCCGGGATGCACAGATATAGAGCCAGATATCCCCGGGGAGCACAGATATAGGGCAGGATGTCCCTGGGGAGCACAGATATAGGGCCGGATGTTCCCGGGATGCACAGATATAGGGCCGGAAGTCCCCGGGGAGCACAGAAATGGGGTCGGATGTCCCGGGGTGCACAGATATAGGGCCGGAAGTCCCCGGGGAGCACAGATATAGGGCCGGATGTCCCCGGGGTGCACAGATATAGGGCCAGAAATCCCCGGGGTGCACAGATATAGGGCCGGATGTCCCCGGGGAGCACAGATATAAGGCCGGAAATCCCCGGGGTGCACAGATATACGGCCGGATGTCCCCGGGGTGCACAGATATAGGGCCGGAAATCCCCAGGGAGCACAGATATAGGGCCGGAAATCCCCGGGAAGCACAGATATGGGGCCGGATGTCCTCGGGGTGCACAGATATACAGCCGGATGCCCTCGGGGTGCGCAGATATAGGGCCGGATGTCCCTAGGGTGCACAGATATAGGGCCGGGGGGTGCTCAGATATAGGGCCGGGGGGTGCTCAGATATAGAGCCGGATGTCCCCGAGGTGCACAGATATAGGGCCAGATGTCCCCGGGGTGAACAGATATAGGGCCGGATGTCCCCGGGGTGCACAGATATAGGGACGGATGTCCCCGGGGTGCACAGATATAGGGACGGATGTCCCCAGGGTGCACAGATATAGGGCCGCATGTCCTCGGGGTGCACAGATATAGGGCCGGATGTCCCCGGGGTGCACAGATATAGGGCCGGATGTCCCCGGGGTGCACAAATATAGGGCCGGATGTCCCCAGGGTGCACAGATATAAGGCCGGATGTGCCTGGCGTGCACAGATATAGGGCTGGATGTCCCCAGGATGCACAGATATAGGGCCAGATGTCCCTGGGGTGCACAGATATAGGGCCGGATGTCCCCGGGGTGCACAGATATAGGGCCGGATGTCCCCGGGGTGCACAGATATCTGTCTGGGGTGCACAGATATAGGGCTGGATGTCCCCGGGGTGCACAGATATAGGGCCGGATGTCACCGGGGTGCACAGATATGGGGCCGGATGTCCTCGGGGTGCACAGATATAGGGCCGGATGTCCTCGGGGTGCACAGATATACAGCCGGATGCCCACGGGGTGCGCAGATATAGGGCCGGATGTCCCTAGGGTGCACAGATATAGGGCCGGGGGGTGCTCAGATATAGGGCCAGATGTCCCCGGGTGCACAGATATGGGTCGGGATGTCCCCGGGGTGCACAGATATAGGGCCAGATGTCCCCGGGGTGCACAGATATGGGGCCAGATTTCCCCGGGGTGCACAGATATGGGGCCGGATGTCCTCGGGGTGCACAGATATAGGGCTGGATGTCTTCGGGGTGCACAGATATGGGGCCGGATGTCCTCGGGGTGCACAGATATGGGGCCGGATATCACCGGGGTGCACAGATATGGGGCCGGATGTCCTCGGGGTGCACAGATATAGGGCTGGATGTCTTCGGGGTGCACAGATATGGGGCCGGATGTCCCTAGGGTGCACAGATATAGAGCCGGATATCCCCGGGGAGCACAGATATAGGGCCGGAAGTCCCCGGGGTGCACAGATATAGGGCCGGATGTCCCCGGGGTGCACAGATATGGGGTCGGATATCACCGGGGTGCACAGATATAGGGCCAGATGTCCTCGGGGTGCACAGATATAGGGCCGGATGTCCTCGGGGTGCACAGATATGGGGCCGGATGTCCTCGGGGTGCACAGATATGGGGCCGGATGTCCTCGGGGTGCACAGATATGGGGCCGGATGTCCTCGGGGTGCACAGATATAGGGCCGGATGTCCCTGGGGTGCACAGATATAGGGCCGGGGGGTGCTCAGATATAGGGCCGGAAGTCCTCGGGGTGCACAGATATAGGGCCGGATGTCCCCGGGGTGCACAGATATAGGGCCGGATGTCCCCAGGGTGCACAGATATAGGGCCAGATGTCCCGGGGTGCACAGATATGGGTCGGGATGTCCCCGGGGTGCACAGATATGGGGCCAGATTTCCCTGGGGTGCACAGATATAGGGCCGGATGTCCCCGGGGTGCACAAATATAGGGCCGGATGTCCCCGGGGTGCACAGATATAGGGCCGGATGTCCCCGGGGTGCACAGATATAGGGGCAGATGTCCTCGGGGTGCACAGATATAGGGCCAGATGTCCTCGGGGTGCACAGATATGGGGCGGGATGTCCTCGGGGTGCACAGATATAGGGCCGGATGTCCTCGGGGTGCACAGATATAGGGCCAGATGTCCTCGGGGTGCACAGATATAGGGCCGGATGTCCCCGGGGAGCACAGATATGGGGCCGGATGTCCTCGGGGTGCACAGATATGGGGCCGGATGTCCCCGGGGTGCACAGATATAGGGCCAGATGTCCTCGGGGTGCACAGATATGGGGCCGGATGTCCCTAGGGTGCACAGATATAGGGCCGGGGGGTGCTCAGATATAGGGCCGGATGTCCCCGGCATGTACAGATATAGGGCCGGATGTCCCCGGGGTGCACAGATATAGGGCCGGATGTCCCCAGGGTGCACAGATATAGGGCCAGATGTCCCCGGGGTGCACAGATATGGGGCGGGATGTCCTCGGGGTGCACAGATATAAGGCCGGATGTCCCCGGGGTGCACAAATATAGGGCCGGATGTCCCCGGGGTGCACAGATATAGGGCCAGATGTCCTCGGGGTGCACAGATATAGGGCCAGATGTCCTCGGGGTGCACAGATATGGGGCGGGATGTCCTCGGGGTGCACAGATATAGGGCCGGATGTCCCCGGGGTGCACAGATATAGGGCCGGATGTCCCCGGGGTGCACAGATATAGGGCCAGATGTCCTCGGGGTGCACAGATATGGGGCGGGATGTCCTCGGGGTGCACAGATATAGGGCCGGATGTCCCCGGGGTGCACAGATATAGGGCCGGATGTCCCCGGGGTGCACAGATATAGGGCCAGATGTCCTCGGGGTGCACAGATATGGGGCGGGATGTCCTCGGGGTGCACAGATATAAGGCCGGATGTCCCCGGGGTGCACAGATATAGGGCCGGATGTCCCTGGGGTGCACAGATATAACGGGGGGCGCAGGGAAATTACCTTTGGACAGGAGTTTCCGGAATTTCTGGGTGGCTGCGAGCTGCTGCTCCGGATTATTGGAGAAGATCATGTCAATCATGTCGGAGGTGATGACGCCGCTCTGTGGAGAGAAGGAGGAGGTGACGCAGATACAGGAGAACATTCTGCCCTTTCTCCCTTCCCGCTGTCCCCTGGGGGGTCCCACCACTCGCTGATTATGGGGGACCCTCCTGATTGGTTTCCTGCCTCGTTAATAGACCACAATGGTGGAGCAGAAGATGTCTGCCGGCCCCGTCACCATCCGCGTCCCATCAGGGGTTCCCGCACTCACCGCTGCCATCTCCATATTATTTGTGGGGGCTTCGTGGTAGTTGGGGTCAAACATGCCGTCGTCTTCGGCCGCTTCTTCTGCGGTGGCCACATTTCTTCTTTTGAATAACTGCAAGAAAAAGCGAAGATCGGACGATCAGGTCCTGAAGGTGCCGGCCGCTCGGACCCCACAACCTGTGAGATGCCCCCTGACCCCGTGAGTAGAAAAAGGTCACCTTATAATTGGGGAAAACCCCATAAAAACGGATAGGATGAAGGCGGCGCATCCTTCACTCACTATTTCCAGGATTTCTGCTTGCTGTCAGTGAATGCATCGATGGCGCCAGGTGGCTATGGCTGCTCTGGGGTCCTGGCCGAGCCTGGCTTATCTCACCCCTCCTGCTATTAACAGGCCCCATCATCACGACACAGGTGGGGGCCCCATTGTTACCGCGTGGCATCTAAGGGGTTACACGTAACGCCTCGGGGTTCCGATCTCATCGCACCGCTCTGCCGCTTTACAGCAAAGGGTTAAATAAAACAAAATCATTAAAACCAATCGGGAACATTCGGACCGCAACATTTATTTTTAACCTATTCCCGCTCACTGACAGCAAGCAGAGATGGTGACGATGTTGAGCTTTATAAGTAGTGGCCCCCCTGTGTGTCCCTGGACCCCCGCACCCACCTGCTCCTCTCGCTTCTGTTTCCGCAGCTGCAGCCCCTCTTCCTCTCGCCTCCGCCGCATCTCGTCCGGGTTCAGGGACTTGTTCTTGTAGCTCTTCAGCCGCGAGTTTTCCTTTCCGGAGCTCGTCATCGTCGCTGGAAGAGAACGGAGCCGACAATGTGTCTATGTACCACCAGGAGGCGTCCTCCGGGGGGCCAGGTCTGCAGACGGCATCACCGAGGGGCTCCGGACCCCAAATAACCATGGGCTGCAATGACCACCAGCAGGGGGCGCCGCCCAATCCCAGGCCAGAGACATTACTACTTAATGGGATCCTGCAGCGCCTCTTGAATCCTGGCCGCACAGACCGGTGATCGTCACTGTGTATAACTCCGGGGCCACATTGTATCTGCTGCCTCCGGCAGGGGAGACAGTCAGCAAGCAGGGAACAAAGCTCACAAGCCCTCTGCTATATGGGACGATCCACACGACCTGGACCCCCGGCGTGGATAAAGGCTCCTCCAGTGAGGGGGTCCCCACCCTGCGGACATGGAGGGGCTCTATATCCGCCAGGATCTATGGGCCGGAGGTGGTTGGGGCTTTATACCGCGGCCGCTCGCACACAGGCGCTGAAAGAGACCGGCCGCCCCCAGATCGCAGTCGCCACCATCCAGAAATTCTAGGACAGTCCGTAATTTTTTTTTTGTTTGTGATCATCGCCCATTATCTACATTACTATTCCCCATCTGCTGCGGTGGAGAGCTCCAGGCATCACGTGTTCTACTCCAATCACCTCCAGAGCTGCGCTCATGAGGCCGGACATTACACTGCTGGACGAGGGACGTCCTCTACTGTCCGCCATTGTGCGGTTTATCAGATAAGACGGTAAAGAAACATCAGCTGCAGAAACCCTGACTGATGGCGGCAGGAGTGTAATCTCAGCTCTCGCTGTGACTGCAGCCGCATTGTGTGTACAGATCTATCATGATCTCACCACCGGAGGGCGCTCTATGTTATATAACTGCGGTGTATGACCCCGGCAATGGTGTCATTGATGGTTATGTTACAAGCCCGGCCGCCGTCACACCATCACTCTGCCACAGGAGGACGACCCGGGACGTCCAGCGCTGATCTGCTGCCAAAGGAGGACGACCCGGGACATCCAGCGCTGATCTGCTGCCAAAGGAGGACGACCTGGGACATCAAGCGCTGATCTGCTGCCACAGGAGGACGACCCGGGACGTCCAGCGCTCATCTGCTGCCACAGGAGGACGACCCGGGATGTCCAGCGCTGATCTACTGCCAAAGGAGGACGACCCGGGACATCCAGCGCTCATCTGCTGCCAAAGGAGGACGACCCGGGACGTCCAGCGCTGATTTGCTGCCAAAGGACGACCCGGGACGTCCAGCGCTCATCTGCTGCCAAAGGAGGACGACCCGGGACATCCAGCGCTGATCTGCTGCGACAGGAGGATGACCCGGGACGTCCAGCGCTGATCTGCTGCCACAGGAGGACGACCCGAGACGTCCAGCGCTCAGCTGCTACTAAAGGAGGACGACCCGGGACATCCAGCGCTGATCTGCTGCCAAAGGAGGACGACCCGGGACATCCAGCGCTGATCTGCTGCCACAGGAGGACGACCCGGGACGTCCAGCGCTCACCTGCTGCCACAGGAGGACGACCCGGGACGTCCAGCGCTCACCTGCTGCCACAGGAGGACGACCCGGGACATCCAGCGCTGATCTGCTGCCACAGGAGGACGACCCGGGACGTCCAGCGCTGATCTGCTGCCACAGGAGGACGACCCGGGACATCCAGCGCTGATCTGCTGCCACAGGACGACGACCCGGGACATCCAGCGCTGATCTGCTGCCAAAGGAGGACGACCCGGGACATCCAGCACTGATCTGCTGCCAAAGGAGGACGACCCGGGACGTCCAGCGCTGATCTGCTGCCACAGGACGACGACCCGGGACATCCAGCGCTGATCTGCTGCCACAGGACGACGACCCGGGACATCCAGCGCTGATCTGCTGCCAAAGGAGGACGACCCGGGACATCCAGCACTGATCTGCTGCCAAAGGAGGACGACCCGGGACGTCCAGCGCTCATCTGCTGCCACAGGAGGACAACCCGGGACATCCAGCGCTGATCTGCTGCCAAAGGACGACGACCCGGGACATCCAGCACTGATCTGCTGCCAAAGGAGGACGACCCGGGACGTCCAGCGCTCATCTGCTGCCACAGGAGGACGACCCGGGACGTCCAGCGCTGATCTGCTGCCACAGGAGGACGACCCGGGACGTCCAGCACTGATCTGCTGCCACAGGAGGACGACCCGGGACATCCAGCGCTGATCTGCTGCCAAAGGAGGACGACCCAGGACGTCCAGCGCTGATCTGCTGCCACAGGAGGACGACCCGGGACGTCCAGCGCTCACATGCTGCCAAAGGAGGACGACCCGGGACATCCAGCGCTGATCTGCTGCCACAGGAGGACGACCCGGGACATCCAGCGCTGATCTGCTGCCAAAGGAGGACGACCCAGGACGTCCAGCGCTGATCTGCTGCCACAGGACGACGACCCGGGACATCCAGCGCTGATCTGCTGCCAAAGGAGGACGACCCGGGACATCCAGCACTGATCTGCTGCCAAAGGAGGACGACCCGGGACATCCAGCGCTCATCTGCTGCCACAGGAGGACGACCCGGGACGTCCAGCGCTGATCTGCTGCCACAGGAGGACGACCCGGGACGTCCAGCGCTCATCTGCTGCCACAGGAGGACGACCCGGGACGTCCAGCGCTCATCTGCTGCCAAAGGAGGACGACCCGGGACATCCAGCGCTGATCTGCTGCCACAGGAGGACGACCCGGGACGTCCAGCGCTCATCTGCTGCCACAGGACGACAACCCGGGACGCTCAGCGCTCATCTGCTGCCACAGGAGGACGACCCGGGACGTCCAGCGCTCATCTGCTGCCACAGGACGACAACCCGGGACGCTCAGCGCTCATCTGCTGCCACAGGAGGACGACCCGGGACATCCAGCGCTGATCTGCTGCCAAAGGAGGACGACCCGGGACATCCAGCGCTGATCTACTGCCAAAGGAGGACGACCTGGGACATCCAGCGCTGATCTGCTGCCAAAGGAGGACGACCCGGGACGTCCAGCGCTGATTTGCTGCCAAAGGAGGACGACCCGGGACGTCCAGCGCTCACATGCTGCCACAGGAGGACAACCCGGGACGTCCAGCGCTGATCTGCTGCCACAGGAGGACGACCCGGGACGTCCAGCGCTGATCTACTGCCACAGGAGGACGACCCGGGACGTCCAGCGCTCACCTGCTGCCAAAGGAGGACGACCCGGGACATCCAGCGCTGATCTGCTGCCACAGGAGGATGACCCGGGACGTCCAGCGCTCACCTGCTGCCACAGGAGGACGACCCGGGACATCCAGCGCTGATCTACTGCCACAGGAGGACGACCCGGGACGTCCAGTGCTCACCTGCTGCCACAGGAGGACGACCCGGGACGTCCAGCGCTCATCTGCTGCCACAGGACGACAACCCGGGACGCCCAGCGCTCATCTGCTGCCACAGGAGGACGACCCGGGACATCCAGCGCTGATCTGCTGCCAAAGGAGGACGACCCGGGACATCCAGCGCTGATCTACTGCCAAAGGAGGACGACCCGGGACGTCCAGCGCTGATCTGCTGCCAAAGGAGGACGACCCGGGACATCCAGCGCTGATCTGCTGCCAAAGGAGGACGACCCGGGACATCCAGCGCTCATCTACTGCCAAAGGAGGACGACCCGGGACATCCAGCGCTGATCTACTGCCAAAGGAGGACGACCCGGGACACCCAGCGCTCATCTGCTGCCACAGGAGGACGACCCGGGACGTCCAGCGCTCATCTGCTGCCACAGGACGACAACCCAGGACATCCAGCGCTCATCTGCTGCCACAGGAGGACGACCCGGGACGTCCAGCGCTCATCTGCTGCCACAGGACGACAACCCAGGACATCCAGCGCTCATCTGCTGCCACAGGAGGACGACCCGGGACATCCAGCGCTCATCTGCTGCCACAGGACGACAACCCGGGACGCCCAGCGCTCATCTGCTGCCACAGGAGGACGACCCGGGACATCCAGCGCTGATCTGCTGCCAAAGGAGGACGACCCGGGACATCCAGCGCTGATCTACTGCCAAAGGAGGACGACCCGGGACGTCCAGCGCTCACATGCTGCCACAGGAGGACGACCCGGGACGTCCAGCGCTGATCTGCTGCCACAGGAGGACGACCCGGGACGTCCAGCGCTGATCTGTTGCCACAGGAGGACGACCCGGGACGTCCAGCACTCACCTGCTGCCAAAGGAGGACGACCCGGGACATCCAGCGCTGATCTGCTGCCACAGGAGGATGACCCGGGACGTCCAGCGCTCATCTGCTGCCAAAGGAGGACGACCCGGGACGTCCAGCGCTCATCTGCTGCCAAAGGAGGACGACCCGGGACATCCAGCGCTGATCTGCTGCCACAGGAGGATGACCCGGGACGTCCAGCGCTCACCTGCTGCCACAGGAGGACGACCCGGGACGTCCAGCGCTGATCTGCTGCCACAGGAGGACGACCCGGGACGTCCAGTGCTGATCTGCTGCCACAGGAGGACGACCCGGGACGTCCAGTGCTCACCTGCTGCCACAGGAGGACGACCCGGGACATCCAGTGCTCACCTGCTGCCACAGGAGGACGACCCGGGACGTCCAGCTCTCACCTGCTGCCACAAGAGGATGACCCGGCATGTCCAGCGCTGATCTGCTGCCACAGGATGATGACTCGGGACGTCCGGCGCTCATCTGCTGCCACAGGAGGACGACGCAGGACTTCAGGTCATTACCTGATATATGACAGATTAATGGTGGCAGCACGGTCAGCGCTGGCGCAGGGACAGATGGAGCGGCCTCCCAGGGGGGATTATCAGGATTTACACAGATCTCACCCGCAATAATGGACTGGAGAGACAGGGAAGACCCCGCACCAGGGACTGGGGACCCCGAGGATGAGAGATCAGCTCAATACACCACACAGCAACTCACAATAATGGGGGCACGAGAAGAAAGCTTTCCTGATCTCCGGAGAACAGATTCCACCAAGGCGGGAGACAACTGCACCCAGACACAACACCGCAATCAACACACCATTACACCCCGCAACCAACACACCGCCTCACGCAGCAACCAACACACCGCAACCAACACACCACCTCACGCAGCAACCAACACACCGCTACACACCGCAACCAACATGCAGCAACCAACACACCGCCTCACGCAACAACCAACACACCGCCTCACGCAACAACCAACACACCGCAACCAACACACCGCCTCACGCAGCAACCAACACATCGCAACACACTGCAACCAACATGCAGCAACCAACACACCGCCTCACGCAGCAACAAACACACCGCAACCAACACACCACCTCACGCAGCAACCAACACACCGCAACCAACACACCACCTCATTCAGCAACCAACACACCGCTACACACCGCAACCAACATGCAGCAACCAACACACCGCCTCACACAGCAACCAACACACCGCAACCAACACACCACCTCACGCAGCAACCAACACACCGCAACCAACACACCGCTATACGCCGCAACCAACACACCGCTACACGCCGCAACGAACATGCCACAACCAACATGCCGTAACCAACACACCGCTACACACCGCAACCAAACACCACTACACACCGCAACCACCACACCGCTACACACCGCAACCAACACACCGCTACACACTGCAGCGAACATGCCACAACCAACATGCCGCAACCTACACACCGCAACCAACACAACGCTACACACCGCAACCAACACACCGCTACACACTGCAACGAACATGCCGCAACCAACACACCGCAACCAACACACCACTACACACTGCAACCAACACACCGCCTCACACCGCAACCAACATACCACTATACACACTGCAACCAACACACTGCTACACACTGCAACCAACACAAACCTCAACCAACACACCACCTCACACCGCAACCGACATGCTGCCACACCTCAACCAACACACCGCAACACACCTCAACCAACACACCGCAACACCTCAACCAACACACCGCCTCACACCTCAACCAACACACCGCAACCAACACACTGCAACTAACACCGCTACATGCAGATATAGAACACACCAGGAACAGTACGAAATATTGTGATATAAAATAATAATGTGCCACTACTGATCACATACACAGAAGAATATATCCAGTACAGCGGCATTTAAAAGTCTGTGCACCACTGGTCAGAATTACTGTTATTGTGAACATTTAAGCAAGTGGAAGATGAAATGATCTCTAAAAGGCCTAAAGTTACAGATGAAAAATACATTATAATCTTTTACATTTTAAACATTACAAAAAGGAAAATGGGTCGATGTACCTAGTAACACCCCCTTTCACAAGTATCACATCTTGTAAACGCTTTTTGTAGCCAGTAGTGATGAGCGAGTATGCTCGTTGCTTGAGTTTTCCTGAGCATGCTCAGGTGGTCTCCGAGTATTTTGTAGTGCTGCTCATAGGTTGTTTTGGACTCCGCAGCTGCTAGACAGCCTGAATACATGTGGGGAATCCCTAACAAACAGGCAATTCCGGCATGGGTTCAGGTTGTCTAACAGACTGCAGCTGCAGAGTCACAATCTACGAGCACGCCCAAAATACTCGGAAAACTCGAATAACGAGCACACTCGCTCATCACTAGCAGCCAGACAAGAGTCTTTCAGTTCTTCTTTGAGGGATTTTCCTCCGTTCTTCCTTGGAGAATTCCTCCATTTCTGTGAGATTTCAGGGGCGTTTTGCATCCTCTGCTATTGTGAGGTCTCGCCACAGATTTTCAATGAGGCTCAGATCAGGGGACTGTGAGGGCCATTGTAAAACCTTCAGCTTGCGCCTTTTGAGGTGGTCTACTGTGGAGTGTGATGTGTGTTTAGGATCATTCTCCATTTGTAGAAGCCATCCTCTTCCTCTTCTCACCTTTAGCCTTTTTTTTTACAGATGATGTTATGTTTTCATACAGAATTTGTTGTTGAAATGTCATTGAATCCATTCTTCACTCGATCAGTGAAATTTTCCCTGTGCCAATAGCTGCAACACAACACAAAGAATGATTGATCCATCTCCAGGCTTCATGGTTGGCGAGATGTTCTACTCCTGAAATTCTGTGTCCCTTTTCTCCACACATAGCTTTGGTCATTGTGGCCACACAGTTCTATTTTATCCTCATAGGTCACAGGACTTGTTTCCAAAATGCATCAGACTTGTTTAGATTATTATTATTATAGCACCATTTATTACATGGCGCTTTACATGTGAAAAGAGGTATACATATTAAAACACAAGTACAATACAGGTCATGACTGGAACAGGAGGAGAGAGGACCCTGCATGCGAAGGCTCACAATCTACATATGTTCTTTTGCAAACTTCTGATGCTGACTTATGGTGAGGGCGCAGGAGAGGATTTCTTCTGATGACTCTTCCATGAAGGCGATATTTGCGCAGGTGTCTATGAACAATACAACAATGTTCCACAACTCCAGAGGCTGCAAAATCTTTCTGAAGGTCTCTTGCAGCCAAGCAGGTGCTCTGATTTGCCTCTCTAGCAATCCTACAAGCAGCTCACTAAAATTTTGCTTGGTCTTCCAGACCTTATCTTGACCTCCACTGTTCCTGGTAACAGCCATTTCTTAATTACATTTCAAACTGAGGAAAAGGGCAACTTGAAAATGTGTTGCCATCTTCTTACACCTTCTCCTGCTTTGTGGGCCTCCACCATTTTCATTTTCAGAGTGCTCGGCCGCTGCTTAGAAGAATCTATGGCTGATGGTTTTTGGCAGAAGGTTAAAGGAGGCTGTTTTTTTTTTTTTATAAAGCTGGGAAACTTGTATCACCTGGCCTTTCCTAACGATAATGGTGAAGGAAAAATAACCCTAACAGGTTGATTGTGTTTGAAACCTCGGTCATAATTATCTGAGCACACAAATACAGGTCCTTCTCAAAAAATTAGCATATAGTGTTAAATTTCATTATTTACCATAATGTAATGATTACAATTAAACTTTCATATATTATAGATTCATTATCCACCAACTGAAATTTGTCAGGTCTTTTATTGTTTTAATACTGATGATTTTGGCATACAACTCCTGATAACCCAAAAAACCTGTCTCAATAAATTAGCATATCAAGAAAAGGTTCTCTAAACGACCTATTACCCTAATCTTCTGAATCAACTAATTAACTCTAAACACATGCAAAAGATACCTGAGGCTTTTATAAACTCCCTGCCTGGTTCATTACTCAAAACCCCCATCATGGGTAAGACTAGCGACCTGACAGATGTCAAGAAGGCCATCATTGACACCCTCAAGCAAGAGGGTAAGACCCAGAAAGAAATTTCTCAACAAATAGGCTGTTCCCAGAGTGCTGTATCAAGGCACCTCAATGGTAAGTCTGTTGGAAGGAAACAATGTGGCAGAAAACGCTGTACAACGAGAAGAGGAGACCGGACCCTGAGGAAGATTGTGGAGAAGGACCGATTCCAGACCTTGGGGAACCTGAGGAAGCAGTGGACTGAGTCTGGTGTGGAAACATCCAGAGCCACCGTGCACAGGCGTGTGCAGGAAATGGGCTACAGGTGCCGCATTCCCCAGGTAAAGCCACTTTTGAACCATAAACAGCGGCAGAGGCGCCTGACCTGGGCTACAGAGAAGCAGCACTGGACTGTTGCTAAGTGGTCCCAAGTACTTTTTTCTGATGAAAGCAAATTTTGCATGTCATTCGGAAATCAAGGTGCCAGAGTCTGGAGGAAGACTGGGGAGAAGGAAATGCCAAAATGCCTGAAGTCCAGTGTCAAGTACCCACAGTCAGTGATGGTGTGGGGTGCCATGTCAGCTGCTGGTGTTGGTCCACTGTGTTTCATCAAGGGCAGGGTCAATGCAGCTAGCTATCAGGAGATTTTGGAGCACTTCATGCTTCCATCGGCTGAAATGCTTTATGGAGATGAAGATTTCATTTTTCAGCACGACCTGGCACCTGCTCACAGTGCCAAAACCACTGGTAAATGGTTTACTGACCATGGTATTACTGTGCTCAATTGGCCTGCCAACTCTCCTGACCTGAACCCCATAGAGAATCTGTGGGATATTGTGAAGAGAAAGTTGAGAGACGCAAGACCCAACACTCTGGATGAGCTTAAGGCCACTATTGAAGCATCCTGGGCCTCCATAACATCTCAGCAGTGTCACAGGCTGATTGCCTCCATGCCACGCCGCATTGAAGCAGTCATTTCTGCCAAAGGATTCCCGACCAAGTATTGAGTGCATAACTGAACATTATTATTTGATGGTTTTTTTTGTTTGTTATTAAAAAACACTTTTATTTGATTGGATGGGTGAAATATGCTAATTTATTGAGACAGGTTTTTTGGGTTATCAGGAGTTGTATGCCAAAATCATCAGTATTAAAACAATAAAAGACCTGACAAATTTCAGTTGGTGGATAATGAATCTATAATATATGAAAGTTTAATTGTAATCATTACATTATGGTAAATAATGAAATTTAACACTATATGCTAATTTTTTGAGAAGGACCTGTATGTAAGGGTGCACAAACTTTTGAATCGGGCCATTTTCGTAAGTTTTAAACCTTTCACGCCCGAGTTTTCACCTTCATGACCAGGTCAAATTTTACAATTCTGACCACTGTCACTTTGTGTTTATAACACTAGAACACTTCAATGGATCCCATTGATTCTGAGATTGTTTTTTCGTGACATATTGTACCTCATGTAAAAAGTAGAAATTTCATCATGCAATTTATTGCTCAATTTATCCTAGGCTAATACCCCATATGTGGGGGAAAACCACTGTTTGGGTGCACAGCAGAACTCGGAAGGGAAGAAGCACCGTTTGACTTTTAGAATTCAAAACTTGCTGGAATAATTTGCGGACACCTTTTCGAAATTTGGAGAGCCCCTGATGTGCTAAACAGTGGAAACTCCCCACAAGTGACACCATTTTGACAACTAGACCCCTCGAGAAATGTATCTAGATGTGTGGTGAGCACCTTGAACCCCCAGGTGCTTCACAGAAGTTTATAACGTTAAGCCATGAAAAAAAAATAATAATAATAATTTTTCTCACAAAAATATTCTTTTAACCTCAATTTTTTATTTTCACAGGGTAACAAGAGAAATTGTAGAACAAATTGTGGGGTCCGTTTTCTCCTGAGTACGCCGATACCACATAAGTGGGGGGGAAATAACTGTTTGGGTGCACGGCAGGATTCAGAAGGGAATGAGAGCCATTTGACTTTTGGAGGTCAAATTGGCTAGAATCGCTAACGGACGCCATGTTGCATTTGGAGAGCCCCTGATGTACTCTCCAATTTGGAAACACAGACCCCCTTGAGGAATATATCTAAATGTGTGGTGAGCACCTTGAACCCCTAACTGCTTCATAGAAGTTTATAATGTAAAGTAGTGAAAAAAAAAAAAATTACCCACAAAAATGTTTTTGGCCCCAAATTTTGCATTTTTCCAAGGGTAACTGGAAATATTGCACCACAGAATTTGTTGTATAATTTCTCCTGAGTACAGAGATACCTCATATGTGGGGGGAAACTACTGTTTGGGGGCACAGTGCAAAGCTCAGAAGGCAAGAAGCACCATATTGGAGTTCAGATTTTGTGGGGACTTGTTTGAGAGTGCCATGACACATTGGGAGAGCCCCTAAGGTGCCAGAATAGCAGAATCCCCCGAAAGTGACCCCACTTTACAAACTACAGATCTCATTGAATTCATCCAGGGGTGCAGTGATTATAGTGATATCACACAATGGGAACATTTTACATAACGCTTGGGATCACAGTTATCCGGCGCTCTACGCCAATCACTTACTTTGGGGTTTCCATCTAAATCTCTGAGTGACGTGATTCAGGTGAAACCCCCAAGGGATCCACTCACTGTAATGAGGCAGCAGAGTTACTCTGGACTCCATATGGCCTCTGTTCAGCGGTGACCTGCTTTTCAATAGTGCACAAAACTGTGGCCAACGACGCTTTAATGCAATCCTAAAAAGACAGACACCGCCAGATCACAGGTCCATCTGCCTCATTATAGGGAATCTTCCGCCATCGCCAAAGGTTCTGTCTGAAACACGTATTTCAGAGATTTACATGGAAACCCCACAATGTAAGCGCTCAGCGCAGAGAGAAGGATAAATGTGCACCGAGCCTTACTGCGATCTCTGGGAGGCAGAATGAACAAATCAACAGCAGGTGAAGAATTGGCTTTAACGGGGAAAATCAAAAAAATGTAAACTTTTTTATTTGCCGTAGTTCCGCTATGGGAATTTCACTTTTTTCTCTAAGATCGCTTATAAAGCATTATTATTATTATTATTATTATAAAGCATAGCAATGCACGAGCGTTGCTATGCTTCATAACCCGTCAGCTTTGCACTGATGCACAAGCTTAATGCACCAGGATTTTAGCATGGTGCAACAAGTTTGCTCGCTCTGGTGACCCAAATGTCATCACGCAATTATCAGCCCCTCGCTCTGCCTTCTAAATGGTGTGATCAATATCGATAGCAGCATTTAGAGGGTTAAACTGTTGGGAACCGTGATGGCACCGCTCCGGGCAGCGAGTGTCAGGTGTCAGCTGTCACATCACCTGAACACCCAGAAGAGATCGCTCCGCGCGCAACTCCTGTGCGGGCAAAGTCCTCATGATGTATATATACACTTCACAGGTCAGGAAAGAGTTAAAAAAGGGAGGACAATGTACTTTTGGGGGCCTAAAATACACAGATCATTTCATCTTCAACTTGCTTAACTGTTCACGATAAAAGTAATTTGGACCAGGGGTGCACAAACTTACATGCAACTGTAGATATAGAGCGCAGACACCGCACAAGAATATAACTACTATAATACTGCTCCTATGTACAAGACTATAACTACTATAATACTGCCCCTATATACAAGAATATAACTACTATAATACTGCCCCTATATACAAGAATATAACTGCTATAATACTGCTCCTATATACAATAATATAACTACTATAATACTGCCCCTATATACAAGAATATAACTGCTATAATACTGCTCTCTATGTACAAGACTATAACTACTATAATACTGCTCCTATGTACAAGACTATAACTACTATAATACTGCCCCTATATACAAGAATATAACTACTATAATACTGCCCCTATATACAAGAATATAACTACTATAATACTGCCCCTATATACAAGAATATAACTGCTATAATACTGCTCCTATATACAATAATATAACTACTATAATACTGCCCCTATATACAAGAATATAACTGCTATAATACTGCTCTCTATGTACAAGAATATAACTACTATAATACTGCTCCTATGTACAAGAATATAACTACTATAATACTGCTCCTATGTACAAGAATATAACTACTATAATACTGCTCCTATGTACAAGACTATAACTACTATAATACTGCTCCTATGTACAAGAATATAACTACTATAATACTGCCCCTATGTACAAGAATATAACTACTATAATACTGCTCCTATGTACAAGAATATAACTACTATAATACTGCCCCTATATACAAGAATATAACTACTATAATACTGCTCCTATGTACAAGAATATAACTACTATAATACTGCTCCTATGTACAAGAATATAACTACTATAATACTGCCCCTATGTACAAGAATATAACTACTATAATACTGCCCCTATGTACAAGAATATAACTACTATAATACTGCCCCTATATACAAGAATATAACTACTATAATACTGCTCCTATGTACAAGACTATAACTACTATAATACTGCCCCTATGTACAAGAATATAACTACTATAATACTGCTCCTATGTACAAGAATATAACTACTATAATACTGCCCCTATGTACAAGAATATAACTACTATAATACTGCTCCTATGTACAAGAATATAATTACTACAATACTGCCCCTATGTACAAGAATATAACTACTATAATACTGCCCCTATGTACAAGAATATAACTACTATAATACTGCCCCTATGTACAAGAATATAACTACTATAATACTGCACCTATATACAAGAATATAACTACTATAATACTGCTCCTATATACAAGAATATAACTACTATAATACTGCCCCTATATACAAGAATATAACTGCTATAATACTGCTCCTATATACAAGAATATAACTACTATAATACTGCCCCTATATACAAGAATATAACTGCTATAATACTGCACCTATATACAAGAATATAACTGCTATAATACTGCTCTCTATGTACAAGAATATAACTACTATAATACTGCCCCTATATACAAGAATATAACTACTATAATACTGCTCCTATATACAAGAATATAACTACTATAATACTGCCCCTATATACAAGAATATAACTACTATAATACTGCCCCTATATACAAGAATATAACTACTATAATACTGCCCCTATATACAAGAATATAACTGCTATAATACTGCTCCTATATACAATAATATAACTACTATAATACTGCCCCTATATACAAGAATATAACTGCTATAATACTGCTCTCTATGTACAAGAATATAACTACTATAATACTGCTCCTATGTACAAGAATATAACTACTATAATACTGCTCCTATGTACAAGAATATAACTACTATAATACTGCTCCTATGTACAAGACTATAACTACTATAATACTGCTCCTATGTACAAGAATATAACTACTATAATACTGCCCCTATGTACAAGAATATAACTACTATAATACTGCTCCTATGTACAAGAATATAACTACTATAATACTGCCCCTATATACAAGAATATAACTACTATAATACTGCTCCTATGTACAAGAATATAACTACTATAATACTGCCCCTATGTACAAGAATATAACTACTATAATACTGCCCCTATGTACAAGAATATAACTACTATAATACTGCCCCTATGTACAAGAATATAACTACTATAATACTGCCCCTATATACAAGAATATAACTACTATAATACTGCTCCTATGTACAAGACTATAACTACTATAATACTGCCCCTATGTACAAGAATATAACTACTATAATACTGCTCCTATGTACAAGAATATAACTACTATAATACTGCCCCTATGTACAAGAATATAACTACTATAATACTGCTCCTATGTACAAGAATATAATTACTACAATACTGCCCCTATGTACAAGAATATAACTACTATAATACTGCTCCTATGTACAAGACTATAACTACTATAATACTGCCCCTATGTACAAGAATATAACTACTATAATACTGCTCCTATGTACAAGAATATAACTACTATAATACTGCCCCTATGTACAAGAATATAACTACTATAATACTGCTCCTATGTACAAGAATATAATTACTACAATACTGCCCCTATGTACAAGAATATAACTACTATAATACTGCCCCTATGTACAAGAATATAACTGCTATAATACTGCCCCTATGTACAAGAATATAACTACTATAATACTGCACCTATATACAAGAATATAACTGCTATAATACTGCTCTCTATGTACAAGAATATAACTACTATAATACTGCCCCTATATACAAGAATATAACTACTATAATACTGCCCCCTATGTACAAGAATATAACTACTATAATACTGCTCCTATATACAAGAATATAACTACTATAATACTGCCCCTATATACAAGAATATAACTACTATAATACTGCCCCTATATACAAGAATATAACTACTATAATACTGCCCCTATATACAAGAATATAACTACTATAATACTGCCCCTATATACAAGAATATAACTACTATAATACTGCCCCTATATACAAGAATATAACTACTATAATACTGCTCCTATGTACAAGAATATAACTACTATAATACTGCTCCTATATACAAGAATATAACTACTATAATACTGCCCCTATATACAAGAATATAACTACTATAATACTGCCCCTATATACAAGAATATAACTACTATAACACTGCCCCTATGTACAAGAATATAACTACTATAACACTGCCCCTATGTACAAGAATATAACTACTATAATACTGCCCCTATATACAAGAATATAACTACTATAATACTGCCCCTATATACAAGAATATAACTACTATAACACTGCCCCTATGTACAAGAATATAACTACTATAATACTGCCCCTATATACAAGAATATAACTGCTATAATACTGCCCCTATGTACAAGAATATAACTACTATAACCCAGGATATGGACAGGAGGCTGTTGTATATTGAGGTGTGATGTCACTGCTCCCGTTGACATCATCCATTCCTGGTCATACACTGGGGGATAAATAACCCGTGAGGTCACCGGAGTGCGGGATGACTGAGATCACTGCTGGTTTCTGGGGTCGGGTCCTTGGAGGATCCGGTTATTAACCCCTTCCCGACCCATGACGCCAAGTAGGCGTCATGAAAGTCGGTGCTAATCCGACCCATGACGCCTATGTGGCGTCATGGAAAGATCGCGTCCCTGCAGATCCGGTGAAAGGGTTAACTCCCATTTCACCTGATCTGCAGGGACAGGGGGAGTGGTAGTTTAGCCCAGGGGGGGTGGCTTCACCCCCCACCGTGGCTACGATCACTCTGATTGGCTGTTGAAAGTGAAACTGCCAATCAGAGCGATGTGTAATATTTCACCTATTATTACTGGTGAAATATTACAATCCAGCCCTGGCCGATGCTGCAATATCATCGGCCGTGGCTGGAAACACTAATGTCATATGGGGTATCACCGCACTCAGGACAAACTGGACAACAATATTTGGGGTCCAATTTCTCCTATTATCCTTGGCAAAATAGGAAATTCCAGGCTAAAAAAATCATTTTTGAGGAAAGAAAAATTATTTTTTATTTTCATGGCCCTGCATTATAAACTTCTGTGAAGCACCTGGGGGTTTAAAGTGCTCAGTATGCATCTAGATAAGTTCCTTGGGGCGTCCAGTTTCCAAAATGGGGTCACTTGTGGGGGAGCTCCAATGTTTAGGCACACGGGGGCTCTCCAAACGTGACATGGTGTCCGCTAACGATGGAGATAATTTTTCATTCAAAAAGTCAAATGGCGCTCCTTCCCTTCCGAGCCCTGCCGTGCGCCCAAACAGTGGTTTACCCCCACATATGAGGTATCAGCGTACTCAGGAGAAATTGCCCAACAAATTTTGTGGTTCAGTTTCTCTTTTTACCATTGGGAAAATAAAAAAATTGTTGCTAAAAGATAATTTTTGTGACTAAAAAGTTAAATGTTCATTTTTTCCTTCCATGTTGCTTCTGCTGCTGTGAAGCACCTGAAGGGTTAATAAACTTCTTGAATGTGGTTTTGAGCACCTTGAGGGGTGCAGTTTTTAGAATGGTGTCACTTTTGGGTATTTTCAGCCATATAGACCCCTCAAACTGACTTCAAATGTGAGGTGGTCCCTAAAAAAATGGTTTTGTAAATTTCGTTGTAAAAATGACAAATCGCTGGTCAAATTTTAACCCTTATAACTTCCTAACAAAAAAAAAATTTTATTTCCAAAATTGTGCTGATGTAAAGTAAACATGTGGGAAATGTTATTTATTAACTATTTTGTGTCACATAACTCTCTGGTTTAACAGAATAAAATTTCAAAATGTGAAAATTGCGAAATTTTCAAAATTTTCGCCAAATTTCCGTTTTTATCACAAATAAACGCAGAATTTATTGACCTAAATTTACCACTAACATGAAGCCCAATATGTCACGAAAAAACCGCTAGGGGTAGAGTACTCTACCAGAGACTGTGGACACAGACGGTCATCTCCAGCGTGGGTTACCTAGCCACTGCAGGCCCCACAATTTAGACGGACTTACATCTCTGTGCCCGTTGGCACTTTTTTCCATATGACTCCCCTGATGATTCTCCATGACCGGAGTTGAAACGCGTAGGGAGGAAGATTCTACGTTTCAAGAGGTTTTGGGACTCTGCCTTTATACACATTGGGTGGGCTGGTCCCTTAGAGCGAGGTCCATTTGGGGCCTGTCCTTGTCAGGACAGGAGTTACAGAGGGGTTACAGGGTAGACATACTACTTCAGCCCTGCCCCTCCTCATCTAATTGGATCTCTACTGTGTCGTACGGAAGTATACAGTGTCCGGCAGCTTGGGTGAGATCCAACCATTCTTTTTTATTGAGCACTGGTTCACCTGAGCACTTTGTATGTTTTTTTCGTTTGTGTCCTGTTGGATGTGCAGTTTTTAGCATTTAATATTAAAAGTTATGTTTTATTAGTAGAAATCCTGAGAAGATAAGTTTATTAAATTTACTGAATGAGGAGAATATTTCCATTGTGTTAGAGGTTTACATACAGGGGACGCTCACAGTGATGACATTTTTTGGGGAAAAATCCCGAATTCAGAGGCGACAAAGAAAAAAAAAACTATTAATTTGTTTGCTGCACCTTCTCTAGGTCCGCCATTAATGTGTCTGCTGCACCGTCTCCAGGTCCGCCATTAATGCGTGTGCTGCACCGTCCTTGCCAGCCCCCAGTGTGGGCCAATGTCCCCCATATAGAGAGGGTGATTGGCCCCCTACAGTGCGGGCGATGGACTCATACACAATACAGCACGGGTGATTGCCCCCCATTACAGCACGGGTGATTGCCCCCCATTACAGCACGGGTGATTGCCCCCCATTACAGCACGGGTGATTGCCCCCCATTACAGCACGGGTGATTGCCCCCCATTACAGCACGGGTGATTGCCCCCCATTACAGCACGGGTGATTGCCCCCCATTACAGCACGGGTGATTGCCCCCCATTACAGCACAGGGGATTGCCCCCCATTACAGCACAGGGGATTGCCCCCCATTACAGCACAGGGGATTGCCCCCCATTACAGCACAGGTGATTGCCCCCCATTACAGCACAGGTGATTGCCCCCCATTACAGCACAGGTGATTGCCCCCCCATTACAGCACGGGTGATTGCCCCCCATTACAGCACGGGTGATTGCCCCCCATTACAGCACGGGTGATTGCCCCCCATTACAGCACGGGTGATTGCCCCCCATTACAGCACGGGTGATTGCCCCCCATTACAGCACGGGTGATTGCCCCCCATTACAGCACGGGTGATTGCCCCCCATTACAGCACGGGTGATTGCCCCCCATTACAGCACGGGTGATTGCCCCCCATTACAGCACGGGTGATTGCCCCCCATTACAGCACGGGTGATTGCCCCCCATTACAGCACAGGGGATTGCCCCCCATTACAGCACAGGGGATTGCCCCCCATTACAGCACAGGGGATTGCCCCCCATTACAGCACAGGTGATTGCCCCCCATTACAGCACAGGTGATTGCCCCCCATTACAGCACAGGTGATTGCCCCCCCATTACAGCACAGGTGATTGCCCCCCATTACAGCACAGGTGATTGCCCCCCATTACAGCACGGGTGATTGCCCCCCATTACAGCACGGGTGATTGCCCCCCATTACAGCACGGGTGATTGCCCCCCATTACAGCACGGGTGATTGCCCCCCATTACAGCACAAGTGATTGCCCCCCATTACAGCACAGGTGATTGCCCCCCATTACAGCACGGGTGATTGCCCCCCATTACAGCACGGGTGATTGCCCCCCATTACACTACAGGTGATTGCCCCCCATTACAGCACAGGTGATTGCCCCCCATTACAGGCTCCCTCCTGCATTACACCAGAGCTGAATCTGGTCCTAGTGACAGCGGCATCTCCATCATGGCGGCCGATGGTCTCCTGGCAGCGGGGGCGACTGAAGACCCCCTGTGTGTCCTCCGCTGTCTGCGCCATAGCACATCAGTAGCGTTACCCCCATCGCAGCACAAGCATCGGGGGTCGCAGGGTGCGGTCCTGCCGGGCCCAGATATACACAATATACGGTAACCATGACGACACCTACGTCCCGACCGCTTCCTGGAACGTAAATAAATAATAACATTTTCACCTGATTTTTTGTATCATGAAAAAAATATATAAAAATTACAGAAGGCAAAAAGCTGCGACCTCGTACCGGGAGGAGAAGGGGACAAAGCGGAGAAACGCAGAGAACGGAAGATTCTAGAGAAATAATAGAAATATTTATAGAAAAATGAGAACAGGAAACATTACTGTAAAAACCAGAGGAAGCACTAATAATAATAATAGTAGTAATAATAGTAATGGTGGTAGAGCCCTGTACACACAGCAGTAATACCGCACGGGGGTCACCGGGGGCAGCCGTATACCGCGGTAATGCCGCACTCCCGGGGACGCTCGGTCTGCACCGGCCCGGAGGATCCCACCGTGAGAGCACGGGCCCCGCCGCTCACCTGCTGCCTCCTCCGGGGTCTCCTGGCTCCGCTGCCGCCGCTGTCCTGCTCGGTAGCCGCTGTCTCCGGTGTCAGGCCCTCCGCCGCCGCTGCCGGTATTAGTCCTGCGTGTGAGGCAAGTGCGCATGCGCAGTGGCCGAACCCCACGGACGCTTCTGGTAAGGGCTCGTCTAATGACAGACGCAGGACACGCGCTTTGACCCTCCGCGGCTCCTGTAGCGGACGCCATGTTAGTACTCCCCTGCGTTGTAGACGGGGATCCGCCATTATGGTACTCCCAGAGATTAACCTTGATCTTTTAATCCTCGTACAGAAATCGGTGATCCCAGTCGTTTGTTACATTCAGTGTTATCGCCAGTAAAAAAGCAGAGGAAACAGCGCCGCCTGCTGTCACCAACACGACATCGCATGGAGAACGCGGCCAGAAGAAGCGAGCGCCACCGCCTGGTGGAAAGAGCGCACAGCAGCGGGATGTTAACTGCTGTCAGGGCGCCACCTGCTGGTTCAGTTTAGGTAGTGTAAGCATCAGAGGGAAATCCACAAAGTGCAGAGGTCACAGGAGAGTAGAGAAGAGGCGGCCGACACCACAGGCAGCAGCCCCCCCCCCCCACAGATGCCCCCCCCCCCTACACCACAGAGGGCCCCCGACACCACAGAGGCAGCAGCCCCCACCCCCACAGAGGAGGGCCTCCCAACACCACAGAGGCAGCAGCCCACACCCCCCCACACCACAGAGGGGGGCCCAGCACCACCACAGAGGGGGGCCCAGCACCACCACAGAGGGGGGCCCAGCACCACCACAGAGAGGGGGCCC
The DNA here is from genome assembly GCF_032444005.1 of Ranitomeya imitator. Classification (NCBI taxonomy): domain Eukaryota; kingdom Metazoa; phylum Chordata; class Amphibia; order Anura; family Dendrobatidae; genus Ranitomeya; species Ranitomeya imitator. Next base: position 14,121,182 of record NC_091284.1, on the reverse strand, counting down.
AGCACCACCACAGAGGGGGGGCCCAGCACCACCACAGAGAGGGGGCCCAGCACCACCACAGAGGGGGGGCCCAGCACCACCACAGAGAGGGGGCCCAGCACCACCACAGAGGGGGGGCCCAGCACCACCACAGAGGGGGGCCCAGCACCACCACAGAGGGGGGGCCCAGCACCACCACAGAGGGGGGGCCCAGCACCACCACAGAGAGGGGGCCCAGCACCACCACAGAGAGGGGGCCCAGCACCACCACAGAGGGGGGGCCCAGCACCACCACAGAGAGGGGGCCCAGCACCACCACAGAGGGGGGGCCCAGCACCACCACAGAGGGGGGCCCAGCACCACCACAGAGGGGGGGCCCAGCACCACCACAGAGGGGGGGCCCAGCACCACCACAGAGAGGGGGCCCAGCACCACCACAGAGAGGGGGCCCAGCACCACCACAGAGAGGGGGCCCAGCACCACCACAGAGAGGGGGCCCAGCACCACCACAGAGGGGGGGCCCAGCACCACCACAGAGGGGGGCCCAGCACCACCACAGAGGGGGGCCCAGCACCAGAGGCAGCAGCCCCCACACCCACAGAGGCGGGGCCCAGCACCACCACAGAGGCGGGGCCCAGCACCACCACAGAGGGGGGCCCAGCACCACCACAGAGGGGGGCCCAGCACCACCACAGAGGGGGGCCCAGCACCAGAGGCAGCAGCCCCCACACCCACAGAGGGGGCCCCAGCACCACCACAGAGGGGGGCCCAGCACCACCACAGAGGGGGGCCCAGCACCAGAGGCAGCAGCCCCCACACCCACAGAGGCGGGGCCCAGCACCACCACAGAGGGGGGGCCCAGCACCACCACAGAGGGGGGCCCAGCACCACCACAGAGGGGGGCCCAGCACCACCACAGAGGGGGGCCCAGCACCACCACAGAGGGGGGCCCAGCACCAGAGGCAGCAGCCCCCACACCCACAGAGGGGGCCCCAGCACCACCACAGAGGGGGGCCCAGCACCACCACAGAGGGGGGCCCAGCACCAGAGGCAGCAGCCCCCACACCCACAGAGGCGGGGCCCAGCACCACCACAGAGGGGGGGCCCAGCACCACCACAGAGGGGGGCCCAGCACCACCACAGAGGGGGGCCCAGCACCACCACAGAGGGGGGCCCAGCACCAGAGGCAGCAGCCCCCACACCCACAGAGGGGGCCCCAGCACCACCACAGAGGGGGGCCCAGCACCACCACAGAGGGGGGCCCAGCACCAGAGGCAGCAGCCCCCACACCCACAGAGGCGGGGCCCAGCACCACCACAGAGGCGGGGCCCAGCACCACCACAGAGGCGGGGCCCAGCACCAGAGGCAGCAGCCCCCACACCCACAGAGGCGGGGCCCAGCACCACCACAGAGGCGGGGCCCAGCACCAGAGGCAGCAGCCCCCACACCCACAGAGGCGGGGCCCAGCACCACCACAGAGGCGGGGCCCAGCACCAGAGGCAGCAGCCCCCACACCCACAGAGGCGGGGCCCAGCACCACCACAGAGGCGGGGCCCAGCACCACCACAGAGGCGGGGCCCAGCACCAGAGGCAGCAGCCCCCACACCCACAGAGGCGGGGCCCAGCACCACCACAGAGGCGGGGCCCAGCACCAGAGGCAGCAGCCCCCACACCCACAGAGGCGGGGCCCAGCACCACCACAGAGGCGGGGCCCAGCACCAGAGGCAGCAGCCCCCACACCCACAGAGGCGGGGCCCAGCAGCTGACAATCACTGTTCTCTGTAGAATGGACGTGAGCTCAATGTGTACAGAAGCCAATAGAATCAGAGCTGCAGTGTAGAGCAAGGGGGGGGGAGAACTGAGGCCGCCTGAAGCTTATTGGACGCTGGACAGCCAGTGATAACACTGCACAACAGTCCGCAGCTCCACAGAGGCATCATCTGACCTTCAGCCCGAGGCTCAAACCACCGATCTACTCGTCATAAAGATGAAACGTTGCCCCGACCTCCTGCTGCAGCAGCAGCAGCGCGAAACCTCTCTAAAGACACCAGAGTCCTCCAGCACCGAGGTGTAAAAAGGGGTTTATTTTTTTTTTGTTTTACAGAACATTTAATAATTTAAAAAAAATAAAATAAAATATGACCTTGTTACCATAATGAAGCCCACATCAACAGAGCCCCGCCCCCCACAGAGCAGGCAGAGCCCCGCCCCCCACAGAGCAGGCAGAGCCCCGCCCCCCACAGAGCAGGCAGAGCCCCGCCCCCCACAGAGCAGGCAGAGCCCCGCCCCCCACAGAGCAGGCAGAGCCCCGCCCCCCACAGAGCAGGCAGAGCCCCGCCCCCCACAGAGCAGGCAGAGCCCCGCCCCCGCAGAGCAGGCAGAGCCCCGCCCCCGCAGAGCAGGCAGAGCCCCGCCCCCACAGAGCAGGCAGAGTCACTAGGAGCCATAATTGGCTTCGTCGAAGGCCTTCCTCGCCCTCTTCAGCTCCTCATTCATGGTCAGTAGATCCTTCACTCTTGCGAACTTGCGCGGGTCCTTCCGGATCAGGAAGACGATGTCCTCCACCTGCACCCGGCCCTGCCGCCCGATAGACATGGCTTTATGGGTCTGGAAGAAGAAGAGTAGAATCAGGAGACAGAAGCGGCTGCTGCGGAGACCTCCACCCCCAGCACTGAGCATCACGGTCCATCATCGCCCTGCGCCCCCTCAGTGCCAGAGACCGCTCCTCGCTCCTGCGCCCGAAATCCAGGCTCTTCTTATGCTTCCTAAATGCCACAACAGCAGCAGGGGCGCAGCACTGAGGACAGCAGACTGGCCATCGGGCACTTCTGGCAAATGCCAGAAGGTCGGTGCCAGTAGTGGGCCGCTCGGTCCCCGCACGCTTTGCCACTGGGCCGACTCCCCCCCCACCAGCGCCGCCACATTCAACTATTTCAACTATTTTCTACTAGTTGAATGCAATGATGGAGGAGAGAGCGTCCGCTGTCGCTCCCTCTCCCATCATTCCCTGCTCTGCCTCTGACACTGCGGGTGCGCGATGACGTCATATCACCACGTACCTGCTGTGTACCGGGCAGACTGCAGCCACCGAGACCGGAGCCGGGAGCACGAGGATGAGAGGAGAAGAGAGGTGAGGAGAGTGGGGGTTTAATCAGTATATCAATGAGTGATAACTGGATCATGGGGCTATGGGGGGGGCTACATTCTACGGGGGGGGGGGGCTGCATTACATTCTACGGGGGGGGCTGCATTACATTCTACGGGGGGGGGGGGCTGCATTACATTCCACGGGGGGGCTGCATTGCATTCTACGTGGGGGGGCTGCATTACATTCTACGGGGGGGGGGGGGGGCTGCATTACATTCTACGGGGGGGGGGCTGCAATACATTCTACGGGGGGGGGGGCTGCATTACATTCCACGGGGGGGCTGCATTACATTCTACGTGGGGGGGCTGCATTACATTCTACGGGGGGGGGGGGGCTGCATTACATTCTACGGGGGGGGCTGCAATACATTCTACGGGGGGGGGGGGCTGCATTACATTCCACGGGGGGGCTGCATTACATTCTACGTGGGGGGGCTGCATTACATTCTACGGGGGGGGGGCTGCATTACATTCTACGGGGGGGGGGGCTGCATTACATTCTACGGGGGGGGGGCTGCATTACATTCTACGGGGGGGCTGCATTACATTCTACGGGGGGGCTGCATTACATTCTACGGGGGGGCTGCATTACATTCTACGGGGGGGCTGCATTACATTCTACGGGGGGGCTGCATTACATTCTACGGGGGGGCTGCATTACATTCTACGGGGGGGCTGCATTACATTCTACGGGGGGGCTGCATTACATTCTACGGGGGGGCTGCATTACATTCTACGGGGGGGCTGCATTACATTCTACGGGGGGGCTGCATTACATTCTACGGGGGGGCTGCATTACATTCTACGGGGGGGCTGCATTACATTCTACGGGGGGGCTGCATTACATTCTACGGGGGGCTGCATTACATTCTACGGGGGGCTGCATTACATTCTACGGGGGGCTGCATTACATTCTACGGGGGGGCTGCATTACATTCTACGGGGGGGCTGCATTACATTCTACGGGGGGGCTGCATTACATTCTACGGGGGGGGCTGCATTACATTCTACGGGGGGGGCTGCATTACATTCTACGGGGGGGCTGCATTACATTCTACGGGGGGGCTGCATTACATTCTACGGGGGGGGCTGCATTACATTCTACGGGGGGGGCTGCATTACATTCTACGGGGGGGCTGCATTACATTCTACGGGGGGGCTGCATTACATTCTACGGGGGGGCTGCATTACATTCTACGGGGGGGCTGCATTACATTCTACGGGGGGGGCTGCATTACATTCTACGGGGGGGCTGCATTACATTCTACGGGGGGGCTGCATTACATTCTACGGGGGGGCTGCATTACATTCTACGGGGGGCTGCATTACATTCTACGGGGGGGCTGCATTACATTCTACGGGGGGGCTGCATTACATTCTACGGGGGGGCTGCATTACATTCTACGGGGGGGCTGCATTACATTCTACGGGGGGGCTGCATTACATTCTACGGGGGGGCTGCATTACATTCTACGGGGGGGCTGCATTACATTCTACGGGGGGGCTGCATTACATTCTACGGGGGGGCTGCATTACATTCTACGGGGGGGCTGCATTACATTCTACGGGGGGGCTGCATTACATTCTACGGGGGGGCTGCATTACATTCTACGGGGGGGCTGCATTACATTCTACGGGGGGGCTGCATTACATTCTACGGGGGGGCTGCATTACATTCTACGGGGGGGCTGCATTACATTCTACGGGGGGGCTGCATTACATTCTACGGGGGGGCTGCATTACATTCTACGGGGGGGCTGCATTACATTCTACGGGGGGGCTGCATTACATTCTACGGTGGGGCTGCATTACATTCTACGGGGGGGCTGCATTACATTCTACGGGGGGGCTGCATTACATTCTACGGGGGGGCTGCATTACATTCTACGGGGGGGCTGTATTACATTCTACGGGGGGGCTGTATTACATTCTACGGGGGGGCTGTATTACATTCTACGGGGGGGCTGTATTACATTCTACGGGGGGGCTGTATTACATTCTACGGGGGGGGCTGTATTACATTCTACGGGGGGGCTGTATTACATTCTACGGGGGGGCTGTATTACATTCTACGGGGGGGCTGTATTACATTCTACGGGGGGGCTGTATTACATTCTACGAGGGGGCTGTATTACATTCTACGGGGGGGGCTGTATTACATTCTACGGGGGGGCTGTATTACATTCTACGGGGGGGCTGTATTACATTCTACGGGGGGGCTGTATTACATTCTACGGGGGGGGCTGTATTACATTCTACGGGGGGGCTGTATTACATTCTACGGGGGGGCTGTATTACATTCTACGGGGGGGGGGGGGGGTTGCTGTATTACATTCTATTGATGTCTCCGCTCTTCAGAGTCACCGGGTCTCGTGCTGCGCAGCGGAACCAACAGTGGCTGTAGGCAAAGTGTATGGAGCATCAGAATGAGGTTCCACAATCCTTCATTATCTACGAGATCCAGTTATGGAGGTAAAGTAGCGGCTTTTCTTGGTACTAAAAGCCATAAATATCACTGAGCTGCATTACATTCTATGGGGGCTGTGCTGTAATGCTGGATACAGCGGTGATTATATGTTATATAGTCGTGTTCCCCTCACTTCTTATAACCTACAAGTCTGCACAGATATTAAACAGTCACACGTGGGCCTGTGTGACTGCAAATGCCAAGGATGAATGTTAGTCCCAGTCCGGCCCTGGAGAACGGCCCCGGTGTGTACGAGTCGCACTGTGTATGTAGATGCCCCCAGGTCTCATTACCCCCCGTACACTGCGCACCCCACAGGGAACAGACACAAATCTGGATGATTCAGTCATATTCTACATGGAGCCGGAATCTACAGGAGGCCTCAGTAACATCACTACAGGCAGGTGAGGAAGCGGCACTGCGCGCTCCGCAGACGTCGCCTCCACCCGCGCAGGTGGCAGAAAGCCGCCAGGAGCCACGGGTTATTGATAAATGTCAGCACAGCTCACCCCCAGAATGCTCTGCATCCGCCAGCACAGCTCACCCCCAGAATGCTCTGCATCCGCCAGCACAGCTCACCCCCAGAATGCTCTGCACCCGCCAGCACAGCTCACCCCCAGAATGCTCTGCACCCGCCAGCACAGCTCACCCCCAGAATGCTCTGCACCCGCCAGCACAGCTCACCCCCAGAATGCTCTGCACCCGCCAGAACAGCTCACCCCCAGAATGCTCTGCACCCGCCAGCACAGCTCACCCCCAGAATGCTCTGCACCCGCCAGGACAGCTCACCCCCAGAATGCTCTGCACCCGCCAGGACAGCTCACCCCCAGAATGCTCTGCACCCGCCAGGACAGCTCACCCCCAGAATGCTCTGCACCCGCCAGGACAGCTCACCCCCAGAATGCTCTGCACCCGCCAGCACAGCTCACCCCCAGAATGCTCTGCATCCGCCAGCACAGCTCACCCCCAAAATGCTCTGCACCCACCAGGACAGCTCACCCCCAGAATGCTCTGCACCCGCCAGCACAGCTCACCTCAAGAATGCTCTGCACCCGCCAGCACAGCTCACCCCCAGAATGCTCTGCACCCGCCAGCACAGCTCACCCCCAGAATGCTCTGCACCCGCCAGCACAGCTCACCCCCAGAATGCTCTGCACCCGCCAGCACAGCTCACCCCCAGAATGCTCTGCACCCGCCAGCACAGCTCACCCCCAGAATGCTCTGCACCCGCCAGCACAGCTCACCCCCAGAATGCTCTGCACCCACCAGCACAGCTCACCCCCAGAATGCTCTGCACCCGCCAGCACAGCTCACCCCCAGAATGCTCTGCACCCGATAGCACAGCTCACCCCCAGAATGCTCTGCACCCGCCAGCACAGCTCACCCCCAGAATGCTCTGCACCCGCCAGCACAGCTCACCCCCAGAATGCTCTGCACCCGCCAGCACAGCTCACCCCCAGAATGCTCTGCACCCGCCAGCACAGCTCACCCCCAGAATGCTCTGCACCCGCCAGCACAGCTCACCCCCAGAATGCTCTGCACCCACCAGCACAGCTCACCTCAAGAATGCTCTGCACCCGCCAGCACAGCTCACCCCCAGAATGCTCTGCACCCGCCAGCACAGCTCACCCCCAGAATGCTCTGCACCCGCCAGTACAGCTCACCCCCAGAATGCTCTGCACCCGCCAGCACAGCTCACCCCCAGAATGCTCTGCACCCACCAGCACAGCTCACCCCCAGAATACTCTGCACCCACCAGCACAGCTCACCCCCAGAATGCTCTGCACCCGCCAGCACAGCTCACCCCCAGAATGCTCTGCACCCACCAGCACAGCTCACCCCCAGAATACTCTGCACCCGCCAGCACAGCTCACCCCCAGAATGCTCTGCACCCGCCAGCACAGCTCACCCCCAGAATACTCTGCACCCACCAGCACAGCTCACCCCCAGAATACTCTGCACCCGCCAACACAGCTGACCCCCGTGGCCCCCCATCTGCTGAGCTCCGCACCCCGCGGCCCCCCCCATCTGCCGAGCTCCGCACCCCGCCATCAGCCGTGTCCTCACCATCTCTGTGATGAACTCGATCACCAGATCTTCCAGGATGTCCACGGACTCGGTGTAGGGATTCTGATCGTCCCCGAAGCCGTACATCATACACCGCACTGCGGAGAAGAGACGGCGGTGAGCGGTGGAGGCTCCGGCTCTACGGATACAGGCAGGATACACAACATGGGGTCTACACCACCAGCTGGGGGAACTACAACTCCCAGCACGGCCGGACCCCGCGCCTCAGAGCAGGACCAGCCCCGGTCTGTGCTTTATGGCAGCGCTGGGAATACAGGTGACCGGTCTCACAGCACTGCCATAAAGCATTACCACACAGGAGCATGCTGGGAGTTGTAGTTCTCAGCGCCCCCATCCAGCAGAGGACGGGGGACACGGCGGACAGTGGCACTTACGCTCTTTGGAGAACAGCCGCTTCCTGCGTCCTCCGCCGCCCTCCGCTCCTCCCGCCGGGTCGTCAGTCTCCTCCTCAAACTACAAAGAAAGTGATTAGAAGTCAGAAGAAAACAATCACGGGACGTGCAGAAAACCGAGGGAGGAGACATGCTGGGACTTATGGTTCTACAGACGGACCTCCCCCAAACAGAAACACAAGAAACAAACATTGTCACCCCATTATTCCGCTCACCGGCTGATCTTCGTCCTCATCCGCCATCTTACCGTCTTCAAGAAACAACTTCCGGGAGCACCAATATGGCGCCGGTAAACAGGAAGTGGACCTCTCCCACCATGTCAATGTCAAGCGACGGCACGTGATCCAACGTCAAACACCACGTGACCGCGCGGCGCCTCAGTTTAAAATTAACTGCTGGAAACGACGAAATAAAGAAAAAGACAGAAACAGCGACGGTGAGAACGGGAGAAAGGAAGGAAGGAAGGAAGGGAGCCGGGAGAGAGCGGAGCCGGGAGGAAGGAAGGAAGGAAGGAAGCCGGGAGAGGGAGCGGAGCCGGGAGGAAGCGGAGACGGGAGGGAGCGGAGCCGGGAGGAAGGAAGGGAGCGGAGCCGGGAGGGAGCGGAGCCGGGGGAGGGAGCGGAGCCGGGAGGAAGGAAGGAAGGGAGCGGAGCCGGGAGGGAGCGGAGCCGGGAGAAGGGGAGCCGGGAGGGAGCGGGGCCGGGAGGGAGCGGAGCCGGGAGGGTGCGGAGCCGGGAGCTTCCCCCTGATAGTGAGGAGCCGGGGGGGAGCGGAGCCGGGAGCTGCCCCCTGATAGTGAGGAGCCGGGAGCTGCCCCCTGATAGTGAGGAGCCGGGAGCTGCCCCCTGATAGTGAGGAGCCGGAGGGAGCGGGGCCGGGAGCTGCCCCCTGATAGTGAGGAGCCGGGGGGGAGCGGAGCCGGGAGCTGCCCCCTGATAGTGAGGAGCCGGGGGGGAGCGGAGCCGGGAGCTGCCCCCTGATAGTGAGGAGCCGGGGGGGAGCGGAGCCGGGAGCTGCCCCCTGATAGTGAGGAGCCGGGGGGGAGCGGAGCCGGGAGCTGCCGCCTGATAGTGAGGAGCCGGGAGGGAGCGTGGCCAGGAGCTGCCCCCTGGTAGTGAGGAGCCGGGGGGGAGCGGAGCCGGGAGCTGCCCCCTGATAGTGAGGAGCCGGGGGGGAGCGAGGGAGCTGCCCCCTGATAGTGAGGAGCCGGGGGGGAGCGAGGGAGCTGCCCCCTGATAGTGAGGAGCCGGGAGGGAACGGGGCCGGGAGCTGCCCCCTGATAGTGAGGAGCCGGGAGCTGCCCCCTGATAGTGAGGAGCCGGGGGGGAGCGGAGCCGGGAGCTGCCCCCTGATAGTGAGGAGCCGGGAGGGAGCGGAGCCGGGAGCTGCCGCCTGATAGTGAGGAGCCGGGAGGGAGCGTGGCCAGGAGCTGCCCCCTGGTAGTGAGGAGCCGGGGGGGAGCGGAGCCGGGAGCTGCCCCCTGATAGTGAGGAGCCGGGGGGGAGCGAGGGAGCTGCCCCCTGATAGTGAGGAGCCGGGGGGGAGCGAGGGAGCTGCCCCCTGATAGTGAGGAGCCGGGAGGGAACGGGGCCGGGAGCTGCCCCCTGATAGTTCGGAGCCGGGAGCTGCCCCCTGATAGTGAGGAGCCGGGGGGGAGCGGAGCCGGGAGCTGCCCCCTGATAGTGAGGAGCCGGGGGGGAGCGGAGCCGGGAGCTGCCCCCTGATAGTGAGGAGCCGGGGGGGAGCGGAGCCGGGAGCTGCCCCCTGATAGTGAGGAGCCGGGGGGGAGCGGAGCCGGGAGCTGCCCCCTGATAGTGAGGAGCCGGGAGGGAGCGGAGCCGGGAGCTGCCGCCTGATAGTGAGGAGCCGGGAGGGAGCGTGGCCAGGAGCTGCCCCCTGGTAGTGAGGAGCCGGGGGGGAGCGGAGCCGGGAGCTGCCCCCTGATAGTGAGGAGCCCGGATGGAGCGTGGCCGGGAGCTGCCCCCTGATAGTGAGGAGCCGGGAGGGAGCGGAGCCGGGAGCTGCCCCCTGATAGTGAGGAGCCGGGGGGGAGCGGAGCCGGGAGCTGCCCCCTGATAGTGAGGAGCCGGGAGCTGCCCCCTGATAGTGAGGAGCCCGGATGGAGCGTGGCCGGGAGCTGCCCCCTGATAGTGAGGAGCCGGGGGGGAGCAGAGCCGGGAGCTGCTCCCTGATAGTGAGGAGCCGGGAGGGAGCGGGGCCGGGAGCTGCCCCCTGATAGTGAGGAGCCGGGAGGGAGCGGGGCCGGGAGCTGCCCCCTGATAGTGAGGAGCCAGAGGGAGCGGGGATGGGAGCTGCCCCCTGATAGTGAGGAGGAGGGAGCGGAGCCGGGAGCTGCCCCCTGATAGTGAGGAGCCGGGAGGGAGCGGGGCCAGGAGCTGCCCCCTGATAGTGAGGAGCCGGGAGGGAGCGGGGCCGGGAGCTGCCCCCTGATAGTGAGGAGCCAGAGGGAGCGGGGCCGGGAGCTGCCCCCTGATAGTGAGGAGCCAGAGGGAGCGGGGATGGGAGCTGCCCCCTGATAGTGAGGAGGAGGGAGCGGAGCCGGGAGCTGCCCCCTGATAGTGAGGAGCCGGGAGGGAGCGGGGCCAGGAGCTGCCCCCTGATAGTGAGGAGCCGGGAGGGAGCGGGGCCAGGAGCTGCCCCCTGATAGTGAGGAGCGGGGATGGGAGCTGCCCCCTGATAGTGAGGAGGAGGGAGCGGAGCCGGGAGCTGCCCCCTGATAGTGAGGAGCCGGGAGGGAGCGGGGCCGGGAGCTGCCCCCTGATAGTGAGGAGCCCGGGAGGGAGCGGGGCCGGGAGCTGCCACCTGATAGTGAGGAGCCGGGAGGGAGCGGGGCATGGGAGCTGCCCCCTGATAGTGATGAGTCCGGGAGGGAGCGGGGCCGGGAGCTTCCCCCTGATAGTGAGGAGCCCGGAGGGAGCGGAGCCGGGAGCTGCCCCCTGATAGTGAGGAGCCCGGAGGGAGCGGAGCCGGGAGCTGCCCCCTGATAGTGAGGAGCCGGGAGGGAGCGGGGCCGGGAGCTGCCCCCTGATAGTGAGGAGCCTGGAGGGAGCGGGGTCAGGAGCTGCCCCCTGATAGTGAGGAGCCAGAGGGAGCGGAGCTGGGAGCTGCCCCCTGATAGTGAGGAGCCGGGAGGGAGCGGGGCCGGGAGCTGCCCCCTGATAGGGAGGAGCCGGGAGGGAGCAGGGCTGGGAGCTGCCCCCTGGTAGTGAGGAGGGAGAGGGGCCGGGAGCTGCCCCCTGATAGTGAGGAGCCCGGGATGGAGCGGGGCCGGGAGCTGCCCCCTGAAAGTGAGGAGCCGGGAGGGAGCGGGGCCGGGAGCTGCCCCCTGATAGTGAGGAGCCCGGGAGGGAGCGGGGCCGGGAGCTGCCCCCTGATAGTGAGGAGCCGGGAGGGAGCTGGGGAGAGAGCTGCCCCCTGATAGTGAGGGGCCGGGAGGGAGCGGGGGAGGGAGCTGCCCCCTGATAATGAGGAGCCCGGAGGGAGCTGGGCCAGGAGCTGCCGCCTGATAGAGAGGAGCCGGGAGGGAGCGGGGCCGGGAGCTGCCCCCTGATAGTGAGGAGCCCGGATGGAGCGGGGCTGGGAGATGCCCCCTGGTAGTGAGGAGCCGGGAGCGGAGCCGGGAGCTGCCCCCTGATAGTGAGGAGCCCGGAGGGAGCGGGGTCGGGAGCTGCCCCCTGATAGTGAGGAGCCAGAGGGAGCGGAGCTGGGAGCTGCTCCCTGATAGTGAGGAGCCCGGATGGAGCGGGGCTGGGAGCTGCCCCCTGGTAGTGAGGAGGGAGAGGGGCCGGGAGCTGCCCCCTGATAGTGAGGAGCCGGGAAGGATCGGGGCCGGGAGCTGCCCCCTGATAGTGAGGAGCCGGGAGGGAGCGGGGCCGGGAGCTGCCCCCTGATAGTGAGGAGCCAGAGGGAGCGGAGCCGGGAGCTGCCCCCTGATAGTGAGGAGCCAGAGGGAGCGGGGCCGGGAGCTGCCGCCTGATAGTGAGGAGCCCGGAGGGAGCGGGGCGGGAGGTAGCGGGGACGGGAGCTGCCCCCTGATAGTGAGGAGCCGGGAGGGAGTGGAGCCGGGAGCTGCCCCCTGATAGTGAGGAGCCCGGGAGGGAGCGGGGCTGGGAGCTGCCCCCTGATAGTGAGGAGCCGGGAGGGAGCGGGGGAGGGAGCTGCCCCCTGATAGTGAGGAGCCGGGAGGGTGCGGGCCGGGAGCTGCCCCCTGATAGTGAGGAGCTGGGAGGGAGCGGGGCCGGGAGCTGCCCCCTGATAGTGAGGAGCCCGGGAGGGAGCGGGGCCGGGAGCTGCCCCCTGATAGTGAGGAGCCCGGGAGGGAGCGGGGTCGGGAGCTGCCCCCTGATAGTGAGGAGCCCGGGAGGGAGCGGGGCCGGGAGCTGCCCCCTGATAGTGAGGAGCCGGGAGGGAGCAGGGCCGGGAGCTGCCCCCTGATAATGAGGAGTCCGGGAGGGAGCGGGGCCGGGAGCTGCCCCCCTGATAGTGAGGAGCCGGGAGGGAGCGGGGAGAGAGCTGCCCCCTGATAGTGAGGGGCCTGGAGGGAGCGGGGGAGGGAGCTGCCCCCTGATAGTGAGGAGCCAGAGGGAGCGGAGCCGTGAGCTGCTCCCTGATAGTGAGGAGCCGGGAGGGAGCGGGGCCGGGAGCTGCCCCCTGATAGTGAGGAGCCGGGAGGGAGCGGGGCCGGGAGCTGCCCCCTGATAGTGAGGAGCCAGAGGGAGCGGAGCCGGGAGCTGCCCCCTGATAGTGAGGAGCGGGGCCGGGAGCTGCCCCCTGATAGTGAGGAGCCGGGAGGGAGCTGGGCCGGGAGCTGCCCCCTGATAGTGAGGAGCCAGAGGGAGCGTGGCCGGGAGCTGCCCCCTGATAGTGAGGAGCCGGGAGGGAGCGGGGCCGGGAGCTGCCCCGTGATAGTGAGGAGCCGGGAGGGAGCGGGGCCGGGAGCTGCCCCCTGATAGTGAGGAGCCAGAGGGAGCGGAGCCGGGAGCTGCCCCCTGATAGTGAGGAGCCGGGAGCTGCCCCCTGATAGTGAGGAGCCGGGAGCGGGGCCGGGAGCTGCCGCCTGATAGTGAGGAGCCCGGAGGGAGCGGGTTGGGAGGGAGCTGCCCCCTGATAGTGAGGAGCCGGGAGGGAGCGGAGCCGGGAGCTGCCCCCTGATAGTGAGGAGCCCGGGAGGGAGCGGGGCCGGGAGCTGCCCCCTGATAGTGAGGAGCCCGGGAGGGAGCGGGGCCGGGAGCTGCCCCCTGATAGTGAGGAGCCGGGAGGGAGCGGGGCCTGGAGCTGCCCCCCGATAGTGAGGAGCCCGGGAGGGAGCGGGGCCGGGAGCTGCCCCCTGATAGTGAGGAGCCCGGGAGGGAGCGGGGCCGGGAGCTGCCCCCTGATAGTGAGGAGCCCGGGAGGGAGCGGGGCCGGGAGCTGCCCCCTGATAGTGAGGAGCCGGGAGGGAGCGGGGCCTGGAGCTGCCCCCTGATAGTGAGGGGCCGGGAGGGAGCGGGGGAGGGAGCTGCCCCCTGATAGTGAGGAGCTGGGAGGGAGCGGGGCCGGGAGCTTCCCCCTGATAGGAGCTGGGCCGGGAGCTGCCCCCTGATAGTGAGGAGCCCGGGAGGGATCGGGGCCGTGAGCTGCCCCCTTATAGTGAGTGGCCGGGAGGGAGCGGGGGAGGGAGCTGCCCCCTGATAGTGAGGAGCTGGGAGGATGCGGGCCGGGAGCTGCCCCCTGATAGTGAGGAGCCCGGGAGGGAGCGGAGCCGGGAGCTGCCCCCTGATAGTGAGGAGCCGGGAGGGAGCGGGGTCGGGAGCTGCCCCCTGATAGTGAGGGGCCCGGGAGGGAGCGGGGCCGGGAGCTGCCCCCTGGTAGTGAGGAGTCCGCCGGGAGCTGACCCTCTATTCTTGGCCTCTCCCCTCCTCCAGTTTTCAGATCGTTGATGTTCTCTCTTCTTTCTGCAGGAACCATGCGGAAGAGCTCGGTCTCTAGCAGGCAGTCCCTGCAGCCTCTGCGGGTCCAGGACACCAACCGCACGGGTCTCACCACGCCCCAGACGTAAGTGCTGCTGCAGAACTGTTTTATCCTGGTCAGAGATGTATTTGCAAAATCTAAAGGAGTCTCACAGTTATCATAGTGAACCTCAAGGACCTCACTCTTGTAACTTCTACATGACCCCTATGCAGTGGGGACCCCCCTGCTGTGAAAAGTAATTAAAGTTGTTTATGTGATGGATTGCAGATCAGGCACCGCTGACAGAGGCATTTGTGAGATGACGGACTTAGGGCGCCCCCCCCACCAATATCACCCTTGGCCTCACTGTGACCACAAATACAAGCAGACTGCCTGAGTTAAAGATCCAGTATTCATTTTTGAAATTTTATGAACTGTATAGACATTGTCTTACAACACATGGCACTCGTGGCAGCACCTCCAAAGAAATATCTGTCAGATGGATGATGCTATCCATACCAGGTTTCCTCTCTATGGATAGATGATATAATAATAATAATGAAACATGACCATAATATCTCCCACCTGGGACCTCCCAGGGTTGAAAATATGAAAGTTGGGGAGCCCATAGTTTTGTGAAGGAACTAGCCACATCACTGACTATCCCTGTTATGATTCACCGAAGGGGAGGTGTGTGGTCGTGACCAAAGACTAGGGCTAGGTTCAGATTGCATTTTAGCAGTCCGTTAGACGGACATAACGCGGTGTAACGCAGTCCATTAACGCTGCCATTTAGCTCTATTTCGGGCGCATCGCTAGAGATGTGCTGTCATTGAGTGACCTTACCTGGGACGCGGGCTGCAGCTTTTCCGCGTCCGTCACTGCTAGCACGGATAGCGCATCTGCTAGCCCTATCTGCGCTAGTGATACGACATATCGGCACTTGCGTTAACAGCCGCCCGTTAACGCATGTATTGAACGGGCTGCTGTTAACGCAATGTGAACCCGGCCTTACTCTGATCAGTGCCTGTCCTGGGGCCCGGTGCTGCCGTTCACTACTGTTACCGCTCCCCAACCCTGCGACATCCGGTTTAGTACATTTCTCCCCTTTGTGATTGTACAGATTATATTGTTTGTTCCCGTTTTTGTTCCTTCTTGTATATTTTTATAAACACTGCCTACTTTTCTGGATTAAATAAAGTGACTTGCAAAAGTATTCCCCCCGACCTTCCGCAATTTTTTTTTTTTACCTACTCTGTTACACTACAGCCTGATTAATAAATATTTTGGTAATCAGATTTGTGTGTGATACGTCATCACTAAGGCCCCTTTCACACACCATTTTTTTTTTTTGTCGTCGGTTTTGAGTTTTGAGAAAACAGCAAAAGTTGCCGCCGGAGCCGTTTTTTTTTTTTTGTCTCATAGACTTGTTCTAGCGATGGATGGTATCACGTTTCATCCGTTTTTTGCCGGATCTGTCAAAAAAATCATTTTCCGGCGTCCAGAGAAAATGGATACAGGAACTTTTTTGTGTCCGTCAGGAAAACACCGTCCGTCATTTGCTATAATGGAATCCTATTGCGCTGGATCTGTCAAATGATGAAATCCGGCGACTTATTCCGTGTTTTTTGTTTTTTTTTTTGTTTGTTTTTTAAACTAAGCATGCGTTTTCCATTCTTGGTCTCTCTTGGACGGATCCGTTTTTCTTTTGTTTTTGTTTTTGTTCTGTTTTTTTTTCAAAATTCACCGGATTGAGCCTGACTGCAAAAACCTGATGTGTGAAAGTAGCACTAAGTAGTCCAAGTTGGTGAAGTAAGAAAAATAGAAGGCTTAAATTAAACTTATGGGATAAAACAACTTGTACTTATGTACATATGTATTCACCCCTTTTGCGATGAATCCCCTAAAAATGCCATGTGCAAACAATTCCCTTCATAAGTCCCATGCTTGGTGACAAAACCTCAGTCTAAGTGTCACACGTCTGTATATACCGTATCTTCCTGTAAGGTTACAGAGGCTGAAACACCATTAACAAGAGGCACCACAAACCAAACACCACCATGATGACCAAGGAGATCTCCAAACGTGACCAGGGAGACCTCCAAACTCCACCTCGAAGACTGGGGAGACCTCCAAACTTCACCACGCAGACCAGGGAGCCCTCCAAACTTCACCACGCAGACCAGGGAGCCCTCCAAACTTCACCACGCAGACCAGGGAGACCTCGACAACTTTGTCCCTGATTTGTTTTGGTTTATAAATAATATCCCAGTCTCTGATAATCTCCCTATGATAATCATAGAGTCAGCACAAAGACCAAAGATGACCCTGAAGGAGCAGCAGAGTTCCCAAGCAGACGCTGGAGCATCTGTCCCTACGACCACAATGATCACATAGAGGTGGCCTTTATGGCAGAGTACTTCACAATAAAAAGAGAACCAAATATTCACAGTTGTCGGCATCTTCTCTACATGAATTAATGCAAACTCTTTAAAAAATAAAAAAAAACAACCCCTGAAATTCCAGGTTGTGAGGTAGCAAATCACAAAAAATGCCAAGGGGGGTGAATACTTTGGCATGCCACTCCATAATATTTAATAGCTTTTTTCCTTTTGCTCTGTAAACCGCGCCCCTGAAGATTGGTGGTGACAGCTACTAGTTCCTGTGGATCCTGTTATTGTGGATTTAGCAGTGACTGTACCAGGGTGTGTGTTTTTGTATATATTCCATATGTTGGAATCGGAGGTGTATATACCATACGCTCACTGTGCGATCCCCAATAACCGGCCTAGTAGTGGAAACGGCCTCGTCAGTCAATGGTGTAATTATCCTGAAGATTAGAGGCAGCGGTGGAGACGTGTTCTGACAAGCCTGATCCCCTGTACTGTTCAGGAACCGTGTGCGTTTTTAATCTTTTCTTTGCTGATTTTTGTCTTTCACTTGTAGGAAGGAGCGACTGGGAAAATTGAGTATGAGCAAACCGCTCTCCGGAGCCTCCGACCGCAAGACCAGCTTCTTCGGGAGAAGGTAAAACGTCATTATAGGGTAACTGAGCTCAGCCGGCCATTGGGGGTGAGGTCCCCCGGCGGGCCATTGGGTGTGTAGTCACTCCTGGCAGGCCGTTGGGGGTGAGGTCCCCCGGCGGGCCGTTGGGGGTGAGGTCCCCCGGCGGGCCGTTGGGGGTGAGGTCCCCCGGCGGGCCGTTGGGGGTGAGGTCCCCCGGCGGGCCGTTGGGGGTGAGGTCCCCCGGCGGGCCGTTGGGGGTGAGGTCCCCCGGCGGGCCGTTGGGGGTGAGGTCCCTGGCCGTGTTTTCAGTGACCTGTGGTAACGATGTGTACCGTACATTTCTCCTCTAGGAGCAGTAATAACAGGAACAGTCAGTATGGGGTTTTTGGTGCCCCTGAGAAGATTAAGGACCCCCGACCTCTACACGATAAGTCCTTCATCCAGCAGTGCATCCGACAGCTGTGCGAGGTGAGTGTCTTCGGCCTGAGTTATATCGCATCAGATCACGCTGCCGGCCATGTGGAGAGTCTGACCTAAAAAGCCGCCCCTATGCGATCCTGTGTATAATGGGTCCCCCCAATCAGGTGGCGCACACACAATTATTACTGGCTCATAAGGGGAAGGTTGGGCTTTTTCCTTGCCCTTCGCTGAGCCTCTGTAAAAACTAATGTAAAGGGGCCCAACCTGCTGACAGTTTCCTCCTGTGTTACATTATGCATCTACATGTGAAGTAATATGGACAAAGGCAAATCCAAATCCAGTATGCGACATTTTATTTATATTACTCACTTATATAGCGCCATTAATTCCACAGCGGTTTACGTACACTATTGGCTCTGTCCCCATTGGGGCTCACAATCTAGAGTTTATGACATTTATTGCTATTGGTGGACTGGAGGCAGCAGAGGGCGACGGAGCCGTGTATAGTCAGGCTGTGACACGGAGGGATCGGCCGTGCTGAGTGCTCCGCTCCCTGCCTGACACATGGCGGTGTACATAATGCGCGGTCGTGTAAACCGCACCCTGAAGCCATTCGCTGCCTGTAACCGGAATCCAATCACGGTATAAAAAACTCTAGATAGTGATTCTCTTGTTAGTGTGTATAATTTATCTTTTATATTCCATGTGTTGGAATTGGAGGTGTATATACCGTACGCTCCCTGTGACTTCCCCAGTACCCGGCCTAGTAGTGGAAGCAGCCGCGTCCATCACTCATCAGGCAATGGCGCGATTGTCCTGAGGCTGTGCCCACGGTGCGGATTTGTGCGCGGATTTTTCGCACAGTTTTTGCAAAATCCGCATGTAAAACGCACTGCGGATTTCCAGCGGGTTTTTTTTGTTTGTGTATTCCAGCTGCGGTTTTACACCTGCGGATTCCTATTGAGGAGCAGGTGTGAACCGCTGCGGAATCCGCACAAAGCATTGCCATGCCGCTAAAACAGCGCAGCGTTTCCACACTGTATTTTCCGCACCATGGGCACTGCGGATTTGGTTTTCCATAGGTTTACATGGTGCTGTACAACGCATGGAAAACTGCGGCGGATCCGCAGGGCCAAATCCGCAGCGTGTGCACAGAGCCTGGCGGTCGGAGGCAGCAGTGGGATCTGTGTGATTTCCCATGTTGGTTCCCTGACGGATGTTGGGGGGGTCTCGCTGGGCGCTCTGTGGGGTCTCCTCCCCTCCGTCTCACCCGTCTCCTTTCTTGTTGTGTTTTGCAGTTTCTCAATGAGAACGGCTACTCGCAGACCCTCACGGTGAAGTCCTTACAAGGCCCCTCCACCAAGGATTTCCTCAAAATCTTCGCTTTCATCTACAGCTTCATCTGCCCAAACTACGAACTCCCTGATTCCAAGTTTGAGGAGGAAATTCCTAAAGTGTTCAAAGAGCTGGGGTGAGTGCGGCCCCGGATCACACCCTATTAAAGGGCCAGTACCTGTGGTCGGTGCTGAGTCGTTGTGGGTTTGGGCCAGTCTTTATGTCATGGGTGAGACTCCTATACTCCTCTCCGGTGGCCAAAATCAAGGTGAACAATATGATGTCAGACAGCTTTCAGCTTTTTAGAGGTACAAGGCAGGGGTGCCCGTTGTCCCCGCTGCTATTTGCTTTGGCGGTGGAACCACTGGCAGCGACTATCAGAAGGTCTCAAATGGTGAAAGGGTTTTTATATGGGAAGATGGAGGAAAAAATCGCCTTATATGCAGATGACATACTGCTTTTTCTTGAGAGCTCTGGGGAACCATTGAGGAACGTAATAGCATTAATCGAGAGATTTGGGCAAATTTCAGGGCTAGTTATTAATTGGGACAAATCGAGCGTTATGCAGATAGATAGAGAAGTGGATTGTACAAGGGAGGTGGAAGAAGATACAAAATTAAGGGTGGTCACTCAGTTTAAATATTTGGGGATTCAAGTAACTCTTCCCTTAACTAGATTTGAGGAACTTAATCTCGAGCCTTTAGTAACTAAGATACGCACTAAGATCTCAGCTTGGAGTAAGCTAAATTTGTCAGTGGTAGGAAGAGTAAATCTCCTTAAGATGGTGGTGATGCCTCAGATCTTGTATGTCCTACATAATTCTCCGGTATGGATCCCGATGAGAACATTCCGTAAGCTGAGATCGTTATTCGGAGAGTTGGTGTGGGGAAAGAAGAGCCCGAGGATTAGGCAGGAGACTTTGCAGAGACCCAAAGATGAGGGGGGGCTTGCGTTACCCAACCCATGGTTATACTTTCTGGCTGCACAGAGCCAACATCTTAGGGGATGGGGGAAAGGGTTAGAGGAAGAAATGGGTCACAGTAGTCTGGTGCATATCAGCGGGGTGTGGCCCTTGAGTTTGGGTCTGGAATCAGGACTATTTAGGAAATTGGGGACTGGTTGTCCCACCATGAATTTAATTCATAGAGTATGGCAGATGCTGAAGGGAATTGGGGGATTCACGGAATTTTCACCTATCTGGGATAACTCATCTCTTCAAGAATTTAACCATATGGAAGGAATGGGAGAATGGAGGGAAAAGGGTATTAGGCTATTAGGACAACTGATTCCCAATGGGAGTCTTAGGTCTTATGATGCCCTCCAGCAGGAATTTCAGTTCCCGGGGTTGAAATGGTATCAATATAGGAGAGTTCAGCACGCTTTTCAGGCACAGAGGAAGAGGGGGCCCATAGTGATTCAGAAGGATCTCATGTTAGACTGTATACTAAATAATAATGGAACAAAGGGGGCTATATCGGAAGTATATGGGGATTTACTACACACATTTTTGGAGGATTACCCGATTAAAGCTAGAGAGAAATGGGAGGCCGAACTGGGGGAAATAGACGATGACAAATGGGGGTCTATTCTGGAATACATTCCTAAATTGTCAATGAGTGAGCCTGGGAGACTGTCGCAACTGTATGTGGTTAATAGGGTCTATAGGACACCTGACTTGTTGTTCAAAGCCGGAGTGAGATTGGATTCTGAGTGCCCTAGGTGCACTCAGACTGAGGCGGGTATGCTGCACATGTTGTGGGGGTGCCCCAGGCTCTTTTCGTATTGGGTAGCAGTGTTGAACCAAATTGGGGTGCTTTATGGATGTGCGGTTCCCAGGGATCCAGTGGTTTGTATACTTGGGTATGTGGAGGAGTTGTCGGCCGATGAAACTGCCAAAATGGCAATAGCTAGATTGCTCTTCGTTGCAAGGAAAGTGATTGTGAGATACTGGATTAGGGAGGAACCTCCAACCAGACGAGAGTTTGTTGCACAAGTGAATCATATTGTCCAGCTCGAAAAAAGCATCTATACCAAGAGGAATAGGATGGGGTTTTTTCAAAAGCTATGGCAGCCATGGCTAAATGGGAATGATTAAGAGGTTGTGGAAAACAATGTTAATAATGCAATATGTAATAAAGAAGATCTTCTTGGGGAGGAGGGGGGGAAGTTGGGGTTGGTTATCTGAGGGAGGGAGGGGGGAGAAGGGGTATATTTTCTTGTTAAAATAAAAAACACAAATGCACCTTGTTGTATAAGTAGATAACATTTATTATGATCAATAAAAATTTATCTGATTAAAAAAAAGGGCCAGTGACCTGAAGTAAACCAGCGGACATACGGTGTAATGTCTGGGGGTTATATCAGTACTGGAGCGTTATAAGAGGGGCTGATATCACTCATACATTGGGGTCCATCTTTCCTGGTTGAGGTTGGAGCTTTGGTCTCATTATTAGTGTAGTCTTGGACTGACCGGTCTGGAGACTTTCTTCTTCTCCTGTTTTCTGATTACTTTCTTCTTGCTTTCCATTTTCCTGTGTGTTTTTTTTTTTTTTTTTTTTTTAAGTCGGATCATTTTTTTAAACTTTTTTTATTGTGAAAAATATTACATTCACATTTTAATTTTGTTTTTAGAAACAAAACTAAATAAAAAAAAAAAAAAAAAAGCACGCACCTAAATCCTTAGGAACCAAATAAAGCCTGTTCCTATGATCTATCATGTTGTTTTCTCCTTGGCGTCCTCCAGTTTTCCTCCATGAACACAGATGTGAAGGATTACCGTCGGATGGCTCGCGTATTGCGCCAAGAAGTAGAGAATGGAGGCGTTTGCGTGTAGTTATCGAGGACCCTTAGGCCGGGTTCACACTGCGTTAGCAGCAGCCTGTTCAGCACATACGCTAACAGGCTGCTGTTAACGCAAGTGCCAACGTTTGCATCGCGCTAGCGCATCCTCTAGCTCTATCTGCACTAGCAGTGATGGACCCGGAAACGCTGCAGCCCGCGTCTCCAGGTCCGTCACTCAATGACGGCACATCCCTAGCGCATGCCCATTGTGGGCGTGTGCTAGCGATGTGTCCGACATTGCAGTCAATGGCGGCCTTAACGGACTACGTTACACCGCGTTTATGCCGCGATGTAACGTAGTCCATCTAACAGACTGCCAGGAAGCAATGTGAACCCAGCCTTGGGAAGCACTCACTTTGGGTCTGTGACTTGGGGACCTGAGATTTCACAGGTCCATGCCGGAGATGTACAGACGTCGGTCACGGTGTCTCCGGCTTTCCCATGCAATCCCCGCCGTAGTTCCCTATTGTTCCCATATCTTTATACATTGTTATGAGGATGTTTCTTTTTAATGTGTTTTCCTTTTCATACATAAGACATTTTAGTTTGGATTTCAATTCTTCTATTGTTGGGGGATTTTTATATGCAGTGTCGCGCTATAGGGGAGTCCGAATCCAGCGCCCCTCCCCCGGACCAAGGACCAGATTCTGGGTCCCAGCGGTGCGTGGACTCCGAGCACAGATTTTATCAAGTCAACTTCCCCCTTAAATAGGCTGCCCAATGGTCATCTGTACGACCACCTCCAATAATTATCCTATAAGATGGGAAGCAACAGACACGTAAAAGTAAAAAAAATTGTACTTTATTAGACAGTGTACAAGATAAACTAGAAGTGTCACACAGCACCAAGGTAATCAGTAGTTATAGACCCATAATTGATATGTGGTGGCAGATAAATTACACGACCATTGTAAGGGGCAATAATAAAGTGCTACGTGCGTAAGAGCAGACGTTCAGTCTCGGAAGAACTCGCATAGACGGGCATCACATGGGGAATAGTAATACATTCTCTGTCAAGTTGGGAGAGTTCCCAGAATGTGGCAGCACACCTCCTCATAGCAAAAAGCATGGAGTCCAAGGACAGATACACCCTCTCCTAATAACTGAGGAATATAAAGGTCCTAAGGGGGAGCAGAGTACAGGGCAAGGTCCAGAATTTACCTGATACTGGGAGGTGACAGACCCCAACGCGCGTTTCCCCTCAGCTTCTTCAGGGGACGTAGTTCCCATTGTTCACACACTCCCACATCATGGGCATTAAGTGAGCATCATTTTTCCCACATCTTGTACACATGTCAACTCTTATGCCAATTTTAAATGGGATACGTGGGGTCTTATGTAATCTGTGAATAAGAAAGATTTGGGACAGCCTTTGTGATGCGGACAAGGATAATGTAGGAATTAGATCCGGCACCCCATTGTTCCTCACATAGGGAACCCACATCTTATATACAGTGGGGCAAAAAAGTATTTAGTCAGTCAGCAATAGTGCAAGTTCCACCACTTAAAAAGATGAGAGGCGTCTGTAATTTACATCATAGGTAGACCTCAACTATGGGAGACAAACTGAGAAAAAAAAATCCAGAAAATCACATTGTCTGTTTTTTTAACATTTTATTTGCATATTATGGTGGAAAATAAGTTTCTTTATCGCCTCTCATTGGGGGACACAGGAACCATGGGTGTATGCTGCTGCCACTAGGAGGCTGACACTATGCAAATAAAAAAAAATTAGCTCCTCCTCTGCAGTGTACACCCCACCGACTGGCATTATACTCTTCAGTTTAGCTTAGTGTCAGTAGGAGGTGGACACGGGTCTTTCATTAGACCCTTATCTACCTCAATGTGCGTCGTTTTCTTTCAGTTTTCCTCGGAGGGATACAGGGTGAACAGTCACACCTGTAGTCCCACAATGCGGACTATGAGTACGGTGTGTACTGCCATCCCGTATCCTCATAGATCCCTCTCCAGGACCAAGATCCTAGCACACCAGCGTGCTCAGAAGTCCGGTCCTGGCTCCGTCCCCCACCCACTCGCCCACCAGAGCCTGTCGGTTGGAGGAGACGAGGACGTCCATCAGCCCTAGATGTCTCACCCTCTTTTAAGGTTAGTACGGCGTGGGATGTGTTTTAGGTGAGTATTTCCCCTATCCCATCCCAGATCCTTGTTAGGGGGGGGATTCTTGTTAAGGGCTCCCAGACGGTGACCCTCTCTTACCCGGTCATCGCCTGTATCCTTGCGGCGCGGTCGATATTTTATCGGATCCAGCATTTTCCCCATTCTGCAAGGGCCTTCTGCTCCAGCGCGGGGCCCTTTTCTGGCCGCAGCGCTCTCACCCGTGACCAGGCACAGTCCTCAGCGCAGCAGCCCTGCAGTCTATCGCGCTGCTTATCGCTGCAGCGCATTGCTCCGGCGCCGCAGGAGGTGGATCTGCGGCGCCCTTCAGCGGCGCAGCCTAGCAGGCTGCGGCGCCTGTGCCGCCAGCCTCCCGTCGCGGCGCACTGCTCCGGCGCCGCAGGAGGTGAATCTGCGGCGCCCTTCAGCGGCGCAGCCTAGCAGGCTGCGGCGCCTGTGCCGCCAGCCTCTCGTCGCGGCGCACTGCTCCGGCGCCGCAGGAGGTGGATCTGCGGCGCCCTTCAGCGGCGCAGCCTAGCAGGCTGCGGCGCCTGTGCCGCCAGCCTCCCGTCGCGGCGCATAGTTCCGGCGCTCTATCCCGGCGCCGCGGCTCGTTTCCCGGCCGCCGGTTCCTAATTTAGGCCCCGGCTTCGGCCGGGGCCTACTTCCGGTCTTCGGATCTGTCACTTCCGCTTCTGCGGGCGGGCTTTTTCCCGCCCGACATACTATGACCTGCCCACCGGCGCCTCTGCGACTAGCTCCGCCCCCTTCCTTGTGGGACACTCGTCTGGTGTGAGCATCGCTTCACACCACAGCAGCAGCCCTTGCAGTGCCTCACGCAGCGCGCCACGCTCCGTCGCCCGCATCTTCTGTGAGCTCAGCACCAGGGGTTTTCTCCACCAAGGACAAGTGGGACATCTTCCAGGACCGGGTCCGTAAGTAGCTGCACTGCAGTCTGACACCCCCCTCTGCCCACTGTCCCCTAACCAACTGGCATCTTCAGGGTCCCTCAAAATGTCTTCCTCTAAAGGGGGCCGCTCTCGCCCCCCTACTTCTTCTTCATCTACTACCTTAGTCACGTACTTTGCATGTTCGTCCTGTAACAGCAAACTTCCCTCAGGTCAGTCCTCCCCGCTGTGTCAGTCCTGCAGCAACCCGATTGCTCCCACCGCCCAGGATCCCCCGGCTGTTCCGCCCGAGAGTGATCCCCCCATCCCAGGCTGGGCCGCTTCTCTGTCACAATCGGTGGCCGATTTAACACGGGTGTCTCAAACCCTGGTGTCCGCGCTGGATCGGTTACCCCTGCAGACCCCTGCAGTGGCCAGCGGGTCGCAGGAACCGCCGCCCGAGCCCTCCTTGATTAGCCACAAAAGGTCCAGACAGGAACGTCGGTCTGAGTCCTCTTCGCGTTCCATCTCGCCGCACGGTCCTCCCCCGCGGTTGGTGTCGCACCGTTCCTCCTCCCCTGAGTCAGGCGAGGCTTTATCTGATGCGCCCTCAGAGGAGATGTCGGAGTTGGATCCTAGCCAAATCGCCACCATGAGTGAGTCGGTCCAGAACCTCATTCGGGCTATAAACCAAACCTGTGGCATTAAGGATCCCTCTACGGAACCCGCAGATCAGGCGGTTTCGTTTAGACGGGCCAAACCACCTTCAAGATTTTTTGCCCCTCATCCTGAATTCGAGGAAATCCTGGCCAGAGAGAGAGAGAATCCGACCAGACGTTTTCAGAGGGGAAAACGCCTGGGGGTGTTATATCCTTTTTCACCAGATCTTACCGCCAATTGGACGGTCTCTCCCTCGGTGGATCCACCTGTGTCCAGGCTGTCCACCAACACGGTGCTCCCACTGTCCGGCGGAGCGTCTCTGAAGGATTCTAACGACAGAGTTATAGAATCCTTCGCAAAATCTGCCTTCGAAGCGGCTTCAGCAGCGCTATGCCCGGCCTTTGCTTCCACTTGGGCCTCAAAATCCATCTCAAAATGGGCCAAGGATCTGCGGCGAGGTATCCTGGACGGGGCTCCTCCCGCGCAATTAGCGGAACTTGCCAACCAGATTTCCCACGCTGGTGAATACCTGGTTTCCGCCTCCCTGGATGTCGCCTCTTGTGCGGCTCAGGCTTCCAGCAATGCCGTTGCCATCCGCCGGACCGTTTGGCTCAAGGCCTGGCAGGCGGACTTGTCCTCCAAAAAGTCCCTCACTAGTCTGCCCTTCCAGGGCTCTCGTCTCTTTGGTTCCCAGCTGGACCAGATCATTAAGGACGCCACTGGGGGCACAAGTTCTCTTCTCCCCCAGGCTAAACCTCGTCGCCCTCCTCCTAGACGGCAGTTTCGCTCGTTCCGGCCTTTTCGTCGCTTCGCTGCGTCAAACTCCTTTTCCCAGCAGCAACAGAGGCCACAGGCACGTCAAGAGAAGAAGGCGGTGTCCTTCAGGCCCACTCCGTCCTGGCGTCCTCGCTATTCCCAGGGTAGATCGTCCAGGCCCAGGACTGGAAGATCCACTTCCGCATGACTCTCGGCAAGACTCCAGCCCAACTCCCAGGTTGGGGGGCCGTCTTCTCCGTTTCAGGGACGTCTGGATTTCCGCAGTAGAGGATGCATGGGTCAGGGAAGTTGTGTCTTCGGGATACAAAATAGAGTTCGCCTCCCGACCCAGAGATCGTTTCTTCCAATCTCGTCCTCCAAAAGATCCCGCTTTGGTTCCGGGCTTCTTCGCAGCCATCGCTTCTCTGCTCAAATCCGGGGTAATCGTTCCCGTCCCAGAAAAGGAACGGTACACGGGTTTCTACTCGAACCTCTTTGTGGTACCGAAAAAAGACGGCAAGGTTCGTCCCATTCTGGACCTCAAATTGTTGAACAGGAGGGTTCGCCTGAGACACTTCAGGATGGAATCCCTTCGTTCAGTAATTGCTTCCATGGAGGCTCAGGAATTTCTATGCTCTATAGATATCCAGGACGCCTACCTACATGTTCCAATATTTCCCGGACATCACCGTTTCCTGCGCTTCGCAGTGCAACAAGATCATTTTCAGTTCGTCGCCCTGCCGTTCGGTCTCGCAACCGCGCCAAGGGTGTTCACGAAAATCATGGCGGCGCTGATGGCCATTTTGAGAGTCAGAGGCTTGGTTCTGTTTCCATACCTCGACGACATCCTCATCAAGGCTCCGTCCTTTGCTCAGGCCCACGAAAGCTTGTCCATTGTTCTCGACACCTTATCCCGTTTCGGATGGCTGGTCAACCGGAAGAAGTCCTGCCTTATTCCTTCTCAGCGCATCATCTTTCTGGGCATGCTCTTCGACACTCGTCAGTCCAGAGTCTTCCTTCCCAAGGACAAGAGATCCACCCTTTGTCGGGACATACTCTTGCTCCAGGGTCCTCGGCCTCCCTCCCTCCGATCGGCCATGAAGGTTCTGGGGAGGATGGTAGCTACCTTGGAAGCGATTCCCTTCGCCCAATTCCATTCTCGACCCCTTCAGCAAGCCATTCTGTCTCAGTGGGACAGGTCGGTCTTCTCCCTGGATCGGCCGATCAGACTCTCCTTTCGGGTCAAGCGGTCTCTCAACTGGTGGCTGACGTCTCCTCTCATCTCCCAGGGCAGGTCCTTCCTTCCGGTTCACTGGCAGGTGGTGACAACGGATGCCAGCCTGATCGGCTGGGGTGCGGTTTTTCGCCACCTGACGGTTCAGGGCCGTTGGTCGCTGCAGGAGTCCGCGCTGCCGATCAACGTCCTCGAAATTCGGGCCATCTTTCTGTCCCTCCGCCATTGGGAAAGGATTCTCAGGGGCCTTCCAGTCCGGATCCAAACGGACAATGCCACGGCTGTGGCATATGTCAACCATCAGGGGGGGACTCGGAGCTCCTTGGCCCTTGCCGAGGTGTCCAAGATCCTCCTTTGGGCAGAGGCAACGGTTCCGGTGATATCCGCGGTGCATATCCCCGGCGTAGAAAACTGGGCCGCCGACTTCCTCAGCCGCGAGGGTCTCGCGGCAGGGGAATGGTCCCTGCATCCGGAGGTTTTCCATCAGATTTGTCTTCGATGGGGAACTCCGGATGTGGATCTCACGGCGTCTCGGATCAACAGGAAGGTTCCACAATTCGTCTCCAGGTCACGCGATCCTCTCGCAGTGGGCGTCGATGCTCTGGCCATTCCTTGGTCACAGTTCGAGCTGCCCTATCTGTTCCCACCCCTTCCATTACTTCCCAAACTGTTGAAGAAGATCAAAGCGGAAGGGGTGCCGGTCATCCTGATCGCCCCGGATTGGCCCAGGAGAGCTTGGTTCGCGGAGCTCGTCAACCTTCTCGCGGACGCTCCCTGGTGCCTTCCAGACAGGCCCGATCTGCTGTCCCAGGGTCCGATCTGCCACCCGAATTCTCGGTCGCTCAGTTTAACGGCGTGGCTGTTGAGACCGCGGTTCTAAGAGCGTCCGGCCTTTCGGACCGGGTGATTCACACCATGATTCAGGCTCGGAAGCCTTCGTCTTCCAGGATCTACTACCGCACCTGGAAGGCCTACTTCCGTTGGTGCGAGTCCAACCGCGTGCCGCCTATGGTTTTTTCCCTGCCTTCTCTTTTGGCCTTCCTTCAGGCAGGACTGGATTCGGGCCTGGCTCTTAGTTCCCTGAAGGGTCAGGTCTCTGCGCTTTCCATCCTCTTTCAGAAGACCTTGGCCTCTCGGCCACAGATTAAGACCTTCTTTCAGGGGGTAGCCCACGCCGTTCCGCCGTACAGGGCCCCTGTGGAGGCATGGGACCTAAACCTGGTACTGGACGTTTTGAAGGTTTCTCCCTTTGAACCTCTTAGGGAGATTCCTCTATCAGTTTTATCTTGGAAGGTGGCCTTTCTTGTGGCCATCACGTCCATTCGCCGCGTTTCCGAGCTGGCGGCACTGTCTTGCCGCCCTCCGTTTTTGGTCATTCACCAGGACAAGGTGGTCTTCCGACCTCCACCTTCTTTTCTTCCTAAGGTGGTTTCCACCTTCCACCTCAACGAGGACATTGTTCTACCTTCCTTTTGTCCAGCTCCGACTCATCCTCTGGAGCGATCGTTGAACAAGCTGGACCTAGTCAGGGCAGTGAGGATTTATCTGGATAGAACATCCTCTTTCCGGAAGACGGATTCATTTTTCGTCATTCCTGATGGCACGCGCAGAGGCCAGCCGGCTTCTAAAGCGACTATTGCTCGCTGGATCAGAACGGCAATTTTGGAGGCTTACCGGGTCAAGAACAGAGTGCCCCCTCCTGGGATTAAGGCTCACTCTACCCGGGCAGTCGGCGCCTCCTGGGCGGTGCACCACAGGGCTTCCGCCCTACAGCTTTGCAAAGCGGCAACTTGGTCTTCCATCCACACGTTCGCCAAATTTTACAAGGTCCATACCTACGCATCGGCGGACGCCAGCCTAGGCAGAAGGATCCTGCAGGCGGCAGTGGTGAGTCCTCTGACCTGATGGAAGTCTGTTTTCCCGCCCTTGGGACTGCTTTGGGACGTCCCATGGTTCCTGTGTCCCCCAATGAGAGGCGATAAAGAAAACAGGATTTTTGGTTGCTTACCGTAAAATCTGTTTCTTGAAGCCTCCATTGGGGGACACAGCTCCCTCCCAATGTTTTCTGTTGTTATCTGTTCTATGACTGTTCTCACGTTACAGTTCTCAAGTTTGTGGTTATGGTTTTTTTTAACCTTGTTTCATTATCTCCTACTGCTTTCTCACTAACTGAAGAGTATAATGCCAGTCGGTGGGGTGTACACTGCAGAGGAGGAGCTAATTTTTTTTTATTTGCATAGTGTCAGCCTCCTAGTGGCAGCAGCATACACCCATGGTTCCTGTGTCCCCCAATGGAGGCTTCAAGAAACAGATTTTACGGTAAGCAACCAAAAATCCTGTTATTTGGTCAGAAACAAAATTTCATCTCAATACTTTGTAATATATCCTTTGTTGGCAATGACAGAGGTCAAACGTTTTCTGTAAGTCTTCACAAGGTTGCCACACACTGTTGTTGGTATGTTGGCCCATTCCTCCATGCAGATCTCCTCTAGAGCAGTGATGTTTTTGGCTTTTCGCTTGGCAACACGGACTTTCAACTCCCTCCAAAGGTTTTCTATAGGGTTGAGATCTGGAGACTGGCTAGGCCACTCCAGGACCTTGAAATGCTTCTTACAAAGCCACTCCTTCGTTGCCCTGGCGGTGTGCTTTGGATCATTGTCATGTTGAAAGACCCAGCCACGTTTCATCTTCAATGCCCTTGCTGATGGAAGGAGGTTTGCACTCAAAATCTCACGATACATGGCCCCACTCATTCTTTCATGTACCCGGATCAGTTGTCCTGGCCCCTTTGCAGAGAAACAACCCCAAAGCATGATGTTTCCACCACCATGCTTTACAGTAGGTATGGTGTTTGATGGATGCAACTCAGTATTCTTTTTCCTCCAAACACAAGTTGTGTTTCTACCAAACAGTTCCAGTTTGGTTTCATTAGACCATAGGACATTCTCCAAAAACTCCTCTGGATCATCCAAATGCTCTCTAGCAAACTTCAGATGGGCCCGGACATGTACTGGCTTAAGCAGTAGGACACGTCTGGCACTGCAGGATCTGAGTCCATGGTGGCGTAGTGTGTTACTTATGGTAGGCCTTGTTACATTGGTCCCAGCTCTCTGCAGTTCATTCACTAGGTCCCCCCGCGTGGTTCTGGGATTTTTGCTCACCGTTCTTGTGATCATTCTGACCCCACGGGGTGGGATTTTGCGTGGAGCCCCAGATCGAGGGAGATTATCAGTGGTCATGTATGTCTTCCATTTTCTAATTATTGCTCCCACTGTTGATTTCTTCACTCCAAGCTGGTTGGCTATTGCAGATTCAGTCTTCCCAGCCTGGTGCAGGGCTACAATTTTATTTCTGGTGTCCTTTGACAGCTCTTTGGTCTTCACCATAGTGGAGTTTGGAGTCAGACTGTTTGAGGGTGTGCACAGGTGTCTTTTTATACTGATAACAAGTTTAAACAGGTGCCATTACTACAGGTAATGAGTGGAGGAAAGAGGAGACTCTTAAAGAAGAAGTTACAGGTCTGTGAGAGCCAGAAATCTTGATTGTTTGTTTCTGACCAAATACTTATTTTCCACCATAATATGCAAATAAAATGTTAAAAAAACAGACAATGTGATTTTCTGGATTTTTTTTTCTCAGTTTGTCTCCCATAGTTGAGGTCTACCTATGATGTAAATTACAGACGCCTCTCATCTTTTTAAGTGGTGGAACTTGCACTATTGCTGACTGACTAAATACTTTTTTGCCCCACTGTGTGTATATATATATATATATATATATATATCTATCTCTACTATATAAAGCTGAATGTGTGTGTGTGTCCGGGATTGGCATCTGCACCGTCGCAGCTACAGCCACAAAATTTTGCACGGTCACACGTCTGGACCCCGAGAGCGTCATAGGCTATATTGTGAGGCGAAATTTTAACCCCGCGCGTTCCAATTCACCAAACAATTTTGCCCCTATCTACATAATGGGGAAAAAGTGAAAGGAAAAGTGTTGGAGGCATCGCAGCTACAGAAACAAAATTTTGCACAGTCACACGTCTGGACCCTGAGAGCGTCATAGGCTACGTTGTGAGGTGAAATTTTAACCCCGCACTTTCCAATTCACCAAACAATTTTGCCCCTATCTACATAATGGGGAAAAAATGAAAGGAAAAGTGTTGGAGGCAAATTGACAGCTGCCAGATGTGAACAAGGGGGACTTAAAGAATGAGAGCGATGGCGCCAAAGAGTATATACCGTACAGTTGCTAAGGTGGGACCCCGACATGGGATACTCACCACACACGGGGATATGAACACACACACAAAATGCGCCACACACTACCACGTGCTTGAACACATATACCACCCTCAGCACACATTTCACCACACATACACCAACCTCACCACATAAAAGTCGAAACACAAAAGTCGCCGCTCAAAACTCGTCACACGCAAAACTCGCCACATGCAAAAACTAGGCTCACGCAAAACTCGCCACAAGTGCAAAACTCATCTCATGGAAAACTCGCCACACGCAAAACTTGCACACGCGGAAAAATTGCCACATGCACAAAAGTTGCAACACATGTAAAAGTTGCCACATGCAAAACTTGCACATACTCAAAAGGCACCACACATAATACTCGCAACGCGCAAAACTCGCCATGCGCAAAACTTGCTGCACACAACTTGCTACACTAACCTGTCACATGCAACTCGACACAAAAAGTTGCTACACGCATGTCGCCACACAAAACTCAACACACACAACTTGACAAACGAAACTCGCCCTAAAACACACACAAGTCTGGTATTAGCCTTCAAAAATAAAAATCTGATTAATAAGCAGACAAACTACAACAATTGCACCATATAGGAAATACGGCAGCTGTCAGTCACATGACCTGTCTATTATGTGTATGTGTGAGCTAATATATACTGCCAGGGGGAGGGCTTCCTGTTGGCTGGGGATTTATCAGGCTGCCAATTTAGCTTACAAATACTGAGGTAAAAATACTGAGCAAATAACGTGCGAACGAGGTCTAATACAGGAGATCACACAGGTATATACTATATACAGGGGAGATGACACACAGATATATACTATATACAGGAGAGATGACACACAGGTATATACTATATAGAGGAGGAGATGACATATAGGTACATACTATATACAGGAGGAGATGACATACAGGTATATACTATATACAGGAGGAGATGACACACAGGTATATACTATATACAGGAGAGATGACACACAGGTATATACTATATAGAGGAGGAGATGACATACAGGTATATACTATATACAGAGGAGATGACACACAGGTATATACTATATACAGGAGAGATGACACACAGGTATATACTATATAGAGGAGGAGATGACATATAGGTATATACTATATACAGGAGGAGATGACACTCAGATATATACTATATACAGGGGAGATGACACACAGGTATATACTATATAGAGGAGGAGATGACATATAGGTATATACTATATACAGGAGGAGATGACATACAGGTATATACTATATACAGGGGAGATGACACACAGGTATATACTATATACAGGAGGAGATGACATACAGGTATATACTATATATAGAAGGAGATGACATTCAGGTATATACTATATATAGGGGAGATGACATACAGGTATATACTATATACAGGAGGAGATGACACACAGGTATATGCTATATACAGGAGATGACATACAGATGTATACTATATATAAGGGAGATGACAAACATGTATATACTGAGGTGATGAGGTGAAAATGAGAGGTGTGAGGTGAAAATGAAAAGGTGTGAGTGCAAATAGTGGAGTGATCGGAAAATGACAGATGTGAGGTTGAAATGACAAGTGTTAGGGGGGAATGAGAGGAGTGAGGGAGAAAATGAGAGATGTGAGGGGGAAAATGAAAGATGTGATTGGGAAAATGAGAGGCGTGATGGGAAAATAAGAGAAGTGACGTGCTATAACTAACCACAGATATTTACTATGCCCAGGCAACGCCGGGCTCTTCAGCTAGTGTATATGTGCGTATGTGTGTGTATATATATATATATATATATATATATATATATATATATATATATATATATATATATATACATACATACATACATACATACATACATACATACATACATACATACATACATACATACAGTGGGGCAAAAAAGTATTTAGTCAGTCAGCAATAGTGCAAGTTCCACCACTTAAAAAGATGAGAGGCGTCTGTAATTTACATCATAGGTAGACCTCAACTATGGGAGACAAACTGAGAAAAAAAAATCCAGAAAATCACATTGTCTGTTTTTTTAACAATTTATTTGCATATTATGGTGGAAAATAAGTATTTGGTCAGAAACAAACAATCAAGATTTCTGGCTCTCACAGACCTGTAACTTCTTTTTTAAGAGTCTCCTCTTTCCTCCACTCATTACCTGTAGTAATGGCACCTGTTTAAACTTGTTATCAGTATAAAAAGACACCTGTGCACACCCTCAAACAGTCTGACTCCAAACTCCACTATGGTGAAGACCAAAGAGCTGTCAAAGGACACCAGAAACAAAATTGTAGCCCTGCACCAGGCTGGGAAGACTGAATCTGCAATAGCCAACCACCTTGGAGTGAAGAAATCAACAGTGGGAGCAATAATTAGAAAATGGAAGACATACAAGACCACTGATAATCTCCCTCGATCTGGGGCTCCACGCAAAATCCCACCCCGTGGGGTCAGAATGATCACAAGAACGGTGAGCAAAAATCCCAGAACCATGCGGGGGGACCTAGTGAATGAACTGCAGAGAGCTGGGACCAATGTAACAAGGCCTACCATAAGTAACACACTACGCCACCATGGACTCAGATCCTGCAGTGCCAGACGTGTCCCACTGCTTAAGCCAGTACATGTCCGGGCCCGTCTGAAGTTTGTTAGAGAGCATTTGGATGATCCAGAGAAGTTTTGGGAGAAAGTCCTATTCTCTGATGAAACCAAACTGGAACTGTTTGGTAGAAACACAACTTGTCGTGTTTGGAGGAAAAAGAATACTGAGTTGCATCCATCAAACACCATACCTACTGTAAAGCATGGTGGTGGAAACATCATGCTTTGGGGCTGTTTCTCTGCAAAGGGGCCAGTACGACTGATCCGGGTGCATGAAAGAATGAATGGGGCCATGTATCGTGAGATTTTGAGTGCAAACCTCCTTCCATCATCTTCATTGAAGATGAAACATGGCTGGGTCTTTCAACATGACAATGATCCAAAGCACACCGCCAGGGCAACGAAGGAGTGGCTTCGTAAGAAGCATTTCAAGGTCCTGGAGTGGCCTAGCCAGTCTCCAGATCTCAACCCTATAGAAAACCTTTGGAGGGAGTTGAAATAAAATTGTAGCCCTGCACCAGGCTGGGAAGACTGAATCTGCAATAGCCAACCAGCTTGGAGTGAAGAAATCAACAGTGGGAGCAATAATTAGAAAATGGAAGACATACATGACCACTGATAATCTCCCTCGATCTGGGGCTCCACGCAAAATCCCACCCCGTGGGGTCAGAATGATCACAAGAACGGTGAGCAAAAATCCCAGAACCACGCGGGGGGACCTAGTGAATGAACTGCAGAGAGCTGGGACCAATGTAACAAGGCCTACCATAAGTAACACACTACGCCACCATGGACTCAGATCCTGCAGTGCCAGACGTGTCCTACTGCTTAAGCCAGTACATGTCCGGGCCCATCTGAAGTTTGCTAGAGAGCATTTGGATGATCCAGAGGAGTTTTTGGAGAATGTCCTATGGTCTAATGAAACCAAACTGGAACTGTTTGGTAGAAACACAACTTGTGTTTGGAGGAAAAAGAATACTGAGTTGCATCCATCAAACACCATACCTACTGTAAAGCATGGTGGTGGAAACATCATGCTTTGGGGTTGTTTCTCTGCAAAGGGGCCAGGACAACTGATCCGGGTACATGAAAGAATGAGTGGGGCCATGTATCGTGAGATTTTGAGTGCAAACCTCCTTCCATCAGCAAGGGCATTGAAGATGAAACGTGGCTGGGTCTTTCAACATGACAATGATCCAAAGCACACCGCCAGGGCAACGAAGGAGTGGCTTTGTAAGAAGCATTTCAAGGTCCTGGAGTGGCCTAGCCAGTCTCCAGATCTCAACCCTATAGAAAACCTTTGGAGGGAGTTGAAAGTCCGTGTTGCCAAGCGAAAAGCCAAAAACATCACTGCTCTAGAGGAGATCTGCATGGAGGAATGGGCCAACATACCAACAACAGTGTGTGGCAACCTTGTGAAGACTTACAGAAAACGTTTGACCTCTGTCATTGCCAACAAAGGATATATTACAAAGTATTGAGATGAAATTTTGTTTCTGACCAAATACTTATTTTCCACCATAATATGCAAATAAATTGTTAAAAAAACAGACAATGTGATTTTCTGGATTTTTTTTTCTCAGTTTGTCTCCCATAGTTGAGGTCTACCTATGATGTAAATTACAGACACCTCTCATCTTTTTAAGTGGTGGAACTTGCACTATTGCTGACTGACTAAATACTTTTTTGCCCCACTGTATATGTATATATATATATATATATATATATATATATATATATATATATATATATATCTTCTATTTCTTCCCGCAGGGGTCGTCCGGCCGTCTCCCTGCCCCCTGACGGGATCGTCCACTTGTACATTGTATCCGGAGAGCAGAGATTCTCGTCTTTTCTTCTTTCTTGTTCTTGTGTCACTAATCTATTTTCTCCTATCATCAGGCCGTATACATTGTATCTAACGTGCAGGATCCTATCTGATACTGTACAGGGGTCCCACGGCCCCTCATGTTCTCAGGCAGTGCTGGTGTGCATGTTACGGGGGCAATCCCCCTACAACACTGTGCTGCCTCTATAAAATGTATGTTGGGGGTGACCGACTCCCCTTAATTGTCTTAATGAAATCTGTTTTTCTCTCGCAGATATCCCTTTGCGTTGTCCAAAAGCTCCATGTACACCGTTGGTGCCCCCCACACGTGGCCGCAGATCGTGGCAGCTCTGGTCTGGCTGTTGGACTGTATTAAGGTGGAGACTTTTCTGTAATAATCAGTTCATGTGACCAGTCAGAAGTGTGTGTGTGTGTGGGAAGAGCTGCAGTGTAAAGCATGGGGCCGAGCCACAGCCTGAGAGCACAGGAGACCCTGCACTGGGTCATGTCCCCCCCCCCTATGGTGCAGGCAGTGACCGGTCGTGTGCCCCACGGTGAAGAGACAATAACTAAATCTCTGCTTTAATGCAAATCTCACGATTACCGACCTCTCCTCTGTCTTCACCTCCCAGCTGTCCATTGTGCTGACGAAAGACGAACACGTGTTCGAGGAGCCACAGACGTCAGAACCAAGTGATGAAGGAATCGACTTCAACAAGGTACAGAAACATCAGCGCAATACAACCTAGAACAAACAGATGATCTGCTGTCGTTCTACAGGTTACATCCTGTATTATACTGCAGAGCTGCACTCACTATTCTGCTGGTGCAGTCACTGTGTACATACATTACATTACTGATCCTGAGTTACATCCTGTATTATACCCCAGAGCTGCACTCACTATTCTGCTGGTGCAGTCACTGTGTACATACATTACATTACTGATCCTGAGTTACATCCTGTATTATACTCCAGAGCTGCACTCACTATTCTGCTGGTGCAGTCACTGTGTACATACATTACATTACTGATCCTGAGTTACCTCCTGTATTATACTCCAGAGCTGCACTCATTATTCTGCTGGTGCAGTCACTGTGTACATACATTACATTACTGATCCTGAGTTACATCCTGTATTATACCCCAGAGCTGCACTCACTATTCTGCTGGTGCAGTCACTGTGTACATACATTACTGATCCTGAGTTACATCCTGTATTATACCCCAGAGCTGCACTCACTATTCTGCTGGTGCAGTCACTGTGTACATACATTACATTACTGATCCTGAGTTACATCCTGTATTATACTCCAGAGCTGCACTCACTATTCTGCTGGTGCAGTCACTGTGTACATACATTACATTACTGATCCTGAGTTACATCCTGTATTATACCCCAGAGCTGCACTCACTATTCTGCTGGTGCAGTCACTGTGTACATACATTACATTACTGATCCTGAGTTACATCCTGTATTATACCCCAGAGCTGCACTCACTATTCTGCCGGTGCAGTCACTGTGTACATACATTACAGTACTGATCCTGAGTTACCTCCTGTATTATACCCCAGAGCTGCACTCACTATTCTGCTGGTGCAGTCACTGTGTACATACATTACAGTACTGATCCTGAGTTACCTCCTGTATTATACCCCAGAGCTGCACTCACTATACTACTGGTGCAGTCACTGTGTACATACATTACATTACTGATCCTGAGTTACCTCCTGTATTATACTCCAGAGCTGCACTCATTATTCTGCTGGTGCAGTCACTGTGTACATACATTACATTACTGATCCTGAGTTACATCCTGTATTATACTCCAGAGCTGCACTCACTATTCTGCTGGTGCAGTCACTGTGTACATACATTACTGATCCTGAGTTACATCCTGTATTATACCCCAGAGCTGCACTCACTATTCTGCTGGTGCAGTCACTGTGTACATACATTACATTACTGATCCTGAGTTACATCCTGTATTATACTCCAGAGCTGCACTCACTATTCTGCTGGTGCAGTCACTGTGTACATACATTACATTACTGATCCTGAGTTACATCCTGTATTATACTCCAGAGCTGCACTCACTATTCTGCTGGTGCAGTCACTGTGTACATACATTACATTACTGATCCTGAGTTACATCCTGTATTATACCCCAGAGCTGCACTCACTATTCTGCTGGTGCAGTCACTGTGTACATACATTACATTACTGATCCTGAGTTACATCCTGTATTATACCCCAGAGCTGCACTCACTATTCTGCCGGTGCAGTCACTGTGTACATACATTACAGTACTGATCCTGAGTTACCTCCTGTATTATACCCCAGAGCTGCACTCACTATTCTGCTGGTGCAGTCACTGTGTACATACATTACAGTACTGATCCTGAGTTACCTCCTGTATTATACCCCAGAGCTGCACTCACTATACTACTGGTGCAGTCACTGTGTACATACATTACTGATCCTGAGTTACATCCTGTATTATACCCCAGAGCTGCACTCACTATTCTGCTGGTGCAGTCACTGTGTACATACATTACATTACTGATCCTGAGTTACATCCTGTATTATACTCCAGAGCTGCACTCACTATTCTGCTGGTGCAGTCACTGTGTACATACATTACATTACTGATCCTGAGTTACCTCCTGTATTACACTCCAGAGCTGCACTCACTATTCTGCTGGTGCAGTCACTGTGTACATACATTACATTACTGATCCTGAGTTACCTCCTGTATTACACTCCAGAGCTGCACTCACTATTCTGCTGGTACAGTCACTGTGTACATACATTACATTACTGATCCTGAGTTACATCCTGTATTATACCCCAGAGCTGCACTCACTATTCTGCTGGTGCAGTCACTGTGTACATACATTACTGATCCTGAGTTACATCCTGTATTATACCCCAGAGCTGCACTCACTATTCTGCTGGTGCAGTCACTGTGTACATACATTACATTGCATGTCCTGTATTATTCTCCGGAGCTGCGCTCACTGTTCTTCTGCTGTGACTTGTGCAATGATCTGTCGCTCCTGCTGCAGCTCTTCTTGGATTACACGGCGCGGTGCTACGAGCAGTTCATGGATGGCCGGGACACGTTTGAGGAGATTGACGCGGAGGTTTATTCCCGGCTCAGTAAGTTCCATTGTTCTCTGAATTTCATCCCGGCCCCGTTTTCAGGATCTCCGCTTGCTGTCGGCCGTCTTGTTTACATGGAGCCACTGGGAATCTTTTCCTAATTTGCAGCTTCACAGCTGAGGGTTTGTTGCAGTTCTGTCCGGTGCAGACAATCCTCTGAGCCGATGAATGTGATATATTTTCCCTGCGCTGATGCACTGTAACAGAAGACAGGTGTGACAGCAGGCAGAGGTCTCGGGCTTTGTAGCTTCCCCTCACTGGTTCTTCTCCTGGCAGAGGACATGTACGCCGTGGAGGAGTCTCAGGTGGAGTCTCTGCAGGCCGAGATCCGGAGACTGATGGAGGAGATCGAGCGCCTGGAGAAGGACAAGGAGCGGGAGCCGGTGAGTGTCGGCCTCGAGGGGTGACGACCAGTATGGCGGCTGCAGGTACAGATGGATTAGGAAATCATGGCCATCTTTTCTAGAACAGCGCCACCCCTGTCTCCAGGTTGTGTTTGGTACTGCAGCTAAGCACCATAAGTTTCAGTGAAGCTGTAATACCAGACACAACCTGCATGCAGGGGCGGCGCTGCTCCTGGGAGATTTCAGCCATGTTTTTCTGATTCAGGTGGGATGTTGGGGTACCTGATTCTGTGTTTTTGGGCTCCCAGGACCGCTTGGCCTCCATGAGGAAGCTGAAGGTTTCCCTCCAAGCCGACATCCAGAAATACCAGAACTACCTGACGGAGATGGAGTCTCACTCCTCCTTACTGGAAAAGCGAGTCCACAGCCTGAGCGAGGAGCTGGAGGCCGCAGGTGAGGCCAAGGAAACGGAGCTGCCTTACGGGGGTCCTCTGCCCTGGTGGGCCGAGTCTTGTTAACCTCCCTGCACCTCTTCTCTTTCTGCAGAGTTGGAAAGTGAGGCCATAAGACAGGAGAACCTGCGGCTGAAGAACGTCCTGGCGCACCAGAAGTACTCCGTGGCCGACATCGAGAGGATCAAGTACGAAGAGAACGAGCTGCAGGAGACCATCAGCAAGCTGAGCAAAGAGCTGGACGAGGACAAGCAGCATCTGTGGAGCGAGGAGCTGAAGTACGCCAAGATCAAGGAGTCGGTAATGAGGAGCTCTGCGCATGGGTCCAGCATGATGGGGGGCCAAGCCATGGAGATGCCCATCTAGCCCTCCCGGAGACCACTGCTTTCTTGGTTCTCCTACAGCAGCCAGCTGGCATTCTCAGCCATATACCGCCATACGGTCTGC
Organism: Ranitomeya imitator; assembly: GCF_032444005.1. NCBI lineage: Eukaryota > Metazoa > Chordata > Amphibia > Anura > Dendrobatidae > Ranitomeya > Ranitomeya imitator. The sequence goes on along the minus strand of NC_091284.1, from coordinate 14,080,775 downwards.
GATACTGTGGACGGGTTAAAGAAGTCGTCCGGCCTTAGGCTACAAGTCTGCAGTTATTCTATGTGACTGCAGACTTGTGAATCCTGACATGACGCACAGTGTGAGGATTCCCCCGGAGCGGCCGGCACCTGACCGTGAGTGTGTGATGTGCATACGTGCGGTCACATGCCCACTAGACGTGCCCTTACATTGGCCGAGGCTGGAAAGTCTAGTCTGAATGTGGCCAGCAGCGTGTGTATCATATCCTCTCTCCTTATAACTCCAAAAAAATAAAAATCCCAGAATTGTCCCTGTTCAGACACCACAACATCGCCGAAAAATGTAATTAATAAAAACGTAAGCTCGGCACACGGGGAACAAACCCTCGCCCGCCCCATCTAGCCAAACTTTAAAAAAAAAGTTTTGGGTGTTTGAAAAGAGCGACATAATAAAAAAAACTTTTTTTTTTTTTTTTTTTTTCTAATGCAAACTTGATTTTTTTTCTTTTTCCTATTTTACTGCCAAATCAAAAAATAAAAAAAACAATAAAAGCGAGGAATCGCTGTGATTGTGGTGGGCGGGAGAATCACGTTACACAGAGAGCGCCACAAGACGAGCCCGAAAATCTGATGTATTTCCATAGCCGCAGACAGTGCTGGGGGGCGGTCTTGTGGCCGGGGGTCCTGGGGGTTTGTCTGCAGCTCCACTGCCTCTAAGGCCAAGTGTCCACGGTCCAGATTGTCGGCGCTTTGGAGACATCCAGAATCTCCGCACCCCATACATAAATAACAGGTATTTACCTTGCGGTCACGGAGCGTAAGGTTAACACATGCTGCGTTCTAAAAAGACGCGCTGCATGTCCGGAAATGCAGGGCCGCCGGATGCATGCTCGCACGCATAGTGGAGACGGGATTTCATAAACTCCCCTCCACTACGATGTAACATGTGGATGCTGCGGTTGTACGCACCTAATCCGGATGTAATCCGGCCCGTGGACACGCACCCGAACATACCCTTTCAGCAGACACTCATTAGTTATAGGAGGAAGTGCTGCTCCGGAGCACAAGCTGCTGCTCAGTCAGGAGAGATCCTGTAACTGCTCATGAACAACGTCACTGAACCAATGACTGCAGAGCAGGTGAAGCCGCGGCGTCCAGTGCGGTGTGTGACCCTCCGTCTGTCTTGTAGGTGGAGACGCAGGTGGCCGAGTTCCACAAAGTAGCGCGGAAACTGCGGCTGATTCCGTCCTCGGCAGAAAACGCCAACGGCCACGACTTCCAGATTGAGTGCAACCTGGACGGAGAGCAGCACGGCCTGAACGTGTGCAGGAACAAGATCAGCGTGAGTCGCCTGCAGCCCCGCTGCGATATCGGAGGCGGCGTGTCCGGGGGACGCGGCTCTGAGTACAGGGGAGGAGCGGACACTTATGTTTCTTCTCTCTTCCTCCTCGCACAGCTCCCCCTGCTGGAGCTGCTAACAAAGACCGAAGAGCAGGTCACCAGCGCCACCAACAAGAATATGGAAGCGGACGAGGTGCTGGAGCAGGTGAGAGCCGCACATCCCCCCCCAAAGCCCCCCACCCCCCTGGATCTTACATCTACGTCCCATGTTTGTGTCCCCCTCCAATATTCGATGTGTGTCCCTCATTGTTACTAAGGAGACCCTCAGTGATGTAGAGTTATCGCTGCCGCCATTATTGGTGTGGGCAGCTGTGCGGGGGGCCTTTACCTCTTCTGTACCCCACAGATTGTGCTCCTCTGCAGGACGTGTAGCGGGGGCATTCACCCCCTCTGTACCCCACAGATTGTGCTCCTGTCTACAGGACGTGTAGTGGGGGGCATTCACCCCCTCTGTACCCCACAGATTGTGCTCCTGTCTACAGGACGTGTAGCGGGGGGCGGTCACCTCCTCTGTACCCCACAGATTGTGCTCCTCTCTGCAGGACGTGTAGCGGGGGGCATTCACCTCCTCTGTACCCCACAGATTGTGCTCCTCTGCAGGACGTGTAGTGGGGGGCATTCACCCCCTCTGTACCCCACAGATTGTGCTCCTGTCTACAGGACGTGTAGCGGGGGCATTCACCTCCGCTGTACCCCACAGATTGTGCTCCTCTCTACAGGACGTGTAGCGGGGGGCATTCACCTCCTCTGTATCCCACAGATTGTGCTCCTCTGCAGGACGTGTAGCGGGGGCCATTCACCTCCTCTGTACCCCACAGATTGTGCTCCTCTCTACAGGACGTGTAGCGGGGGCATTCACCCCCTCTGTACCCCACAGATTGTGCTCCTCTCTACAGGACGTGTAGCGGGGGGCATTCACCTCCTCTGTACCCCACAGATTGTGCTCCTCTCTGGAGGACGTGTAGCGCGGGGCATTCACCTCCTCTGTACCCCACAGATTGTGCTCCTGTCTACAGGACGTGTAGCGGGGGGCGGTCACCTCCTCTGTACCCCACAGATTGTGCTCCTGTCTACAGGACGTGTAGCGGGGGGCGGTCACCTCCTCTGTACCCCACAGATTGTGCTCCTCTGCAGGACGTGTAGTGGGGGGCATTCACCCCCTCTGTACCCCACAGATTGTGCTCCTGTCTACAGGACATGTAGCGGGGGGCGGTCACCTCCTCTGTACCCCACAGATTGTGCTCCTGTCTACAGGACGTGTAGCGGGGGGCATTCACCTCCTCTGTACCCCACAGATTGTGCTCCTGTCTACAGGACGTGTAGCGGGGGGCGGTCACCTCCTCTGTACCCCACAGATTGTGCTCCTGTCTACAGGACGAGTAGGGGGTGGCATTCACCTCCGCTGTACCCCACAGATTGTGCTCCTCTCTGCAGGACATGTAGCGGGGGGCATTCACCTCCGCTGTACCCCACAGATTGTGCTCCTGTCTGCAGGACGTGTAGCGGGGGGCATTCACCTCCTCTGTACCCCACAGATTGTGCTCCTGTCTGCAGGACGTGTAGCGGGGGGCATTCACCTCCTCTGTACCCCACAGATTGTGCTCCTGTCTGCAGGACGTGTAGCGGGGGGCATTCACCTCCTCTGTACCCCACAGATTGTGCTTCTCTCTGCAGGACGTGTAGCGGGGGACATTCACCTCCGCTGTACCCCACAGATTGTGCTCCCCTCGTTTCCGCACGGAGGAAGGATTTCATGTTGGTTTTTTTTTTTTTCCTTTAGTTGAATTCATTGATTGGAGAAAAGAGAAATGATGTAAAGATCCTGAAGGAAGAAGCGCAGAAGTTGGATGAGCTGTTAGCGAAGAAAGCGGAGGTGAGGGTCGGGTGGGCAGAATGGACGGGCAGTGTCAGTGTCATAGCGGCTGACGGGAGGAATCGGCACATTTCTTTCATATATGTGATCCCTACTCTCCTCTCAGGAAGCGGACGAGGAGGAGAAGAGGTGGACAGAGGAGATAAAGTCTCTGGAGAAACATCGCCACCTGCTGGAGTCCGGGGTGAACAAGAGTCTGGAGGAGGCCATGAAGGATCTGGAGAAGGCTCAGCAGGAGTGAGTGATGAGCGGGGCGGATGATGAGTGCTCATGTATTCATATGCCGCAGTGTCTGGCGATCTCCCGGTGTCTCTGCGGAGCCCAGAGACCGAGGTTATAGGGCAGAATATAGCGCCCTCTCCTGGCTGCCGCCGTCCATGTAATGTCAGTGACGCCGTGTCCCCGTCCACAGGCTGCAGCTGGTGGAGCATCAGACGGAAGAGCAGATGAGGCACATGGAGAGCAAGCTGGTGCGGGTGGTGAACGCCGTGGCCTCTCACATGGGCACCATCGAGGTGAGGAAATCGTGGGCACAAGAGGTCGCCCATCCCATAGATGGATAATAACTTGTTTACACCAGACAACCCCTTTAACGTGCACACACTGCACTGATCCCGCTGACATTATTTAACCCCTCTGTGACCTTAGACGTACTATCCCGTCCAGGTGCCCTGGGCCTATCTGACCCTGGACGGGATAGTACGTCATAGCGATCGGCAGCGCTCACGGGGGGAGCGCCGCCGATCGCGGCCGGGTGTCAGCTGCTTATCGCAGCTGACATCCGGCACTATGTGCCAGGAGCGGTCACGGACCGCCCCCGGCACATTTACCCCCGGCACACCGCGATCAAAGATGATCGCGATGTGCCGGCGGTCCAGGGAAGCACCGCGCAGGGAGGGGGCTCCCTGCGGGCTTCCCTGAGCCCCCCGCAGCAACGCGATGTGATCGCGTTGCTGCGAGGGTCTTACCACCCTCCCTGCTTGCTCCAGGCCCGGATCCAAGATGGCCGCGGATCCGGGTCCTGCAGGGAGGGAGGTGGCTTCACAGAGCCTGCTCAGAGCAGGCACTGTGAAGCAGCCTGCACTCCTATCAGATCAGTGATCTGACAGAGTGCTGTGCAAACTGTCAGATCAGCGATCTGTGATGTCCCCCCCTGGGACAAAGTAAAAAAGTTAAAAAAAAAATTTCCAAATGTGTAAAAAAAAAAAAAAAAAATATTCCTAAATAATGAAAAAAAATATATATATTATTCCCATAAATACATTTCTTCATCTAAATAATAAAAAAAAAAAACAAAAGTACACATATTTAGTATCGCCGCGTCCGTAACGACCCGACCTATAAAACTGGCCCACTAGTTAACCCCTTCAGTAAACACCGTAAGAAAAAAGAAAAAATCGAGGCAAAAAACAACGCTTTATTATCATACCGCCGAACAAAAAGTGGAATAACACGCGATCAAAAAGACGGATATAAATAACCATGGTACCGCTGAAAGCGTCATCTTGTCCCGCAAAAATCGAACCGCCATACAGCATCATCAGCAAAAAAATAAAAAAGTTATAGTCCTGAGAATAAAGCGATGCAAAAATAATTATTTTTTCTGTAAAATAGTTTTTATCGTATAAAAGCGCCAAAACATAAAAAAAGATATAAATGAGGTGTCGCTGTAATCGTACTGACCCGAAGAATAAAACTGATTTATCAATTTTACCAAACGCGGAACGGTATAAACGCCTCCCCCAAAAGAAATTCATGAATAGCTGGTTTTTGGTCATTCTTCCTCACAAAAATCGGAATAAAAAGCGATCAAAAAATGTCACGTGCCCGAAAATGTTACCAATAAAAACGTCAACTCGTCCCGCAAAAAACAAGACCTCACATGACTCTGTGGACCAAAATATGGAAAAATTATAGCTCTCAAAATGTGGTAACGCAAAAAATATTTTTTGCAATAAAAAGCGTCTTTCAGTGTGTGACGGCTGCCAATCATAAAAATCCGCTAAAAAACTCGCTATAAAAGTAAATCAAACCCCCCTTCATCACCCCCTTAGTTAGAGAAAAATTTAAAAAATGTATTTATTTCCATTTTCCCATTAGGGTAAGGGCTAGGGTTAGGGCTAGGGTTAGGGCTAGGGTTAGGGCTAGGGCTACAGTTAGGGTTGGGGCTAAAGTTAGGGTTGGGGTTTAGATTACATTTACAGTTGGGAATAGGGTTGGGATTAGGGGTGTGTCAGGGTTAGAGGTGTGGTTAGGGTTACTGTTGGGATTAGGGTTAGGGATGTGTTTGGATTAGGGTTTCAGTTATAATTGGGGGGTTTCCACTGTTTCGGCACATCAGGGGCTCTCCAAACACGACATGGCGTCCGATCTCAATTCCAGCCAATTCTGCGTTGAAAAAGTAAAACAGTGCTTCTTCCCTTCCGAGCTCTCCCGTGTGCCCAAACAGGGGTTCCCCTCAACATATCGGGTATCAGCGTACTCAGGACAAATAGGACAACAACTTTTGGGGTCCAATTTATCCTGTTACCCTGTTGGGAAAATACAAAACTGGGGGCTAAAAAATAATTTTTGTGGGAAAACAAAGATTTTTTTATTTTCACGGCTCTGCGTTATAAACTGTAGTGAATCACTTGGGGGTTCAAAGTTCTCACAACACATCTAGATAAGTTCATTGAGGGGTCTAGTTTCCAATATGGTGTCACTTGTGGGGGGTTTCTACTGTTTAGGTACATTAGGGGCTCTGCAAACGCAATGTGACGCCTGCAGACCAATCCATCTAAGTCTGCATTCCAAATGATGCTCCTTCCCTTCCGAGCCCTCCCATGCGCCCAAACGGTGGTTCCCCCCCACATATCGGGTATCAGCGTACTCAGGACAAATTGGACAACAACTTTTGGGGTCCAATTTCTCCTGTTACCCTAGGGAAAATACAAAACTGGGGGCTAAAAAATAATTTTTGTGGGAAAAAAATTTAGTTTTATTTTTATGGCTCTGCATTATAAACTTCTGTGAAGCCCTTGGTGGGTCAAAGTGCTCACCACACATCCAGATAAGTTCCTTAGGGGGTCTACTTTCCAAAATGGTGTCACTTGTGGGGGGTTTCAATGTTTAGGCACATCAGTGGCTCCCCAAATGCAACATGGCGCCCCATCTCAATTCCTGTCAATTTTGGCATGAAAAGTCAAACGGTGCTCCTTCCCTTCCGAGCTCTCCCATGCGCCCAAACAGTGATTTACCCCCACATATGGGGTATCAGCGTACTCAGGACAAATTGTACAACAACTTTTGAGGTCCAATTTCTTCTCTTACCCTTGGAAAAATAAAAAATTGGGGGCAAAAATATAATTTTTGTGAAAAAATATGATTTTTTATTTTTACGGTTCTGCATTATAAACTTCTGTGACGCACTTGGTGGGTCAAAGTGCTCACCACACCTCTAGATAAATTCCTTAGGGGGTCTACTTTCCAAAATGGTGTCACTTGTGGGGGGTTTCAATGTTTAGGCACATCAGGAGCTCTCCAAACGCAACATGTCGTCCCATCTCAATTCCTGTCAATTTTGCATTGAAAAGTCAAATTGCCCTCCTTCGCTTCCGAGCTCTGTCATGCGCCCAAACAGTGGTTTACCCCCACATATGGGGTATCAGCGTACTCAGGACAAATTGTACAACAACTTTGGGATCCATTTTCTCCTGTTACCCTTGGTAAAATAAAACAAATTGGAGCTGAAGTAAATTTTTTGTGAAAAAAAGTTAAATGTTCATTTTTATTTAAACATTCCAAAAATTCCTGTTAAACACCTGAAGGGTTAATAAACTTCTTGAATGTGGTTTTGAGCACCTTGAGGGGTGCAGTTTTTAGAATGGTGTCACACTTGGGCATTTTCTATCATATAGACCCCTCAAAATGACTTCAAATGAGATGTGGTCCCTAAAAAAAAATGGTGTTGTAAAAATGAGAAATGCTGGTCAACTTTTAACCCTTATAACTCCCTAACAAAAAAAAATTTTGGTTCCAAAATTATGCTGATGTAAAGGAGACATGTTGGAAATGTTACTTATTAAGTATTTTGTGTGACATATCTCTGTGATTTAATTGCATAAAAATTCAAAGTTTGAAAATTGCGACATTTTAAAAATTTTCGCCAAATTTCCGTTTTTTTCACAAATAAACGCAGGTACTATCAAAGAAATTTTACCACTATCATGAAGTACAATATGTCACGAGAAAACAATGTCAGAATCACCAGGATCCGTTGAAGCGTTCCAGAGTTATAACCTCATAAAGGGACAGTGGTCAGAATTGTAAAAAGTGGCCTGGTCATTGACGTGCAAACCACCCTTGGGGGTAAAGGGGTTAAAGGAGTTGTCTCATAAACATAAATCCTCAGTATGAAAGATAAGTGTTTGATCAGTGAGGGTCTGATTGCTGGGAACTCTACCGATCACAAGAATGGGGGTCTCAAACAGCAGCACTGAGCATGTGCGACCACTGCTCCACCCACTGGATATGGGAGAGGTGGTCGCACATGCTCAGTAACGCTGCACTCAAATATGTGGCTTTAGGACCCCGATTCTCACGATCCAGGTGGGTGTCAGCAGTCGGACCCCTGCTTTGTAGGATTAGGAGGCCTCCCCTCACTGTGCAGGATAATGGCCGGTCATCAATGTGGCGGTGATTCAGGACTATCCCTTTAAGATGTAACCTTCTCTACACTTTTTACAGAAACACATTGAAGAGAAGCGGCTGCAGACGGAGCGGCAATACGAGGAGTTCAACCGGGAGGATCCGCTGCGCGACCTGCGGGAGCTGGTGGCAAAATACAAGGAAGTCGCCAAAGCCTTACACACCGCACCAGGGATGTAGACTCCGCCTCCATGCTTGTGACTCCTCCTCCAAGTTCTCCACGCTGTTCAGGAGCTGCCCGTGGGTTTTACTCCTGTGTATTTTTAGTTTGATTTTTTTTTTATACGAGTCTCGTCTTATATATGTTCCCCCTCCACATTTCCTATTTATGCCGCTCTTGAGTCTTTTTTTTTTTTTATGATATTTACAGTTTTGCTTTGTTCCCTTTCTGATGTGACGAAGAATAAAAGGATTTTATTTGTTTCCTCGCGTTTTCTTCATGGCGATTTATTCCAGAAGAGTTGGCTCCTTACATGGAAGGTTCTCCCTTCCCGGATACAATGTCGCACTCCTACATGATCCTCATCCCTAAATTGGGAAGGGACCCCTGGACTGCCCCAACTACCGTCCACCGGCCTTATTAGTCTCAGATCTGAAAATATTAATAGGCTGGGGTAAGAACACTTCACCCTAAGGACCAGGTGGGTTTTGTCCCCTCCGTCAGGGTGGAGACGACACTAGACGGGCGATAGATCTAATAGATGTATCTAAGGAAAGTAACTCACAGACCCTCGTACTGATCGCTGATGCAGAGAAGGATTTTGGCCTTAATTGGTTCTTGTCTAAAACAATGGCGGCAATGACCCATTAAAACCCTAATATCTCAGGAGTGGAAATTATAAACCAAGTTTATAAGGTTTGCGGGTGACGTCCCTCTGGCCTCACTAGGCGTCACACAGCGCTCCGTAATCTCGTGGACACTGAGTGTAGTCACCAGGATATAGATTGGACAGAAGCCTTACCTCTGAATATTCCCTCTAACGTTCTTGACCATCAAAAATTAACTTTAAATTCAGATGGAAAAACAAAGCGGTGAAATATCTGGGGGTCCATCTATCCTCCACCTATAATGGTCTATATAATTGCACCTGCCCGTCCATCTTCAGTGAAAAGACTGATCTCTGAATGAACGCCGCTCTCGTTCATAAGTTGTATAGCTTCAATTAAGATCTCTCCTTTCCGAGTTCCCCTATTATTTTGAGATCCTCCCTGTCAGGGTCCCTTTGGGGAACTGTGGTCTCTTCATAATGAGGTTTATTTGGAATGACAGAGATCACCGGATCTCCAAGCGTGTCCTCACCTCTCATAAATCACAGGGGGTCTGTTGGTCCCGGACATCGTTAAATACTACTGGGCGGCCCCCTGAGAAGGATCCTTCATGGGCTTCACTATGGGCTTATAATAAATGGACAGAAATAGAACAATTATGGTTGGCCCCCATTAATCCAAATTCGATTTTGTGGACAACCAAGTCCATGACGATTCCATGTACTTTATTGGGTTCCATGTAGTTTACGAGGGAGGTTTGGTTTTCATGGATGAAGCGGTTTAGATCTGTTATTTATCAATCGCTGATCCCACGTAGTCTGGATTCCACAATGGCTTATTCAGATTCGTAGACTTGGTGGATGGGGACACATCGGAGGTTCTTTCATTTGATGCTATGAAGTCTAAATTTGCTATAACCAGTAAATAGTTTTTTTCAGGTTATGCAGATGTAACCTCACTATACGGCTCTACGAGGGCGTCTTTACTGAATGGTTTTGAAAGGCCATGCAAAAGGAACCGTCGACTAAACGGTTAATATCGGACATTTATAAGATTATAAACCACCCTCAGCGGGGACCACCAGTCATACATTCCTATATCAGCAGATGGGAAGGAGCCGTCCCCCCAATGTTGGCAGCACATTTGGGGGAAAAAGCGGCCAAATCTATTAAACTTCTCCCAGAGGAACGTGGACGAGCGCCGCTGGATTAACACTACGTATTCCGACTGCAGCGAGATGATTGATCGCTCTTCAGTGGAAGCGGTCCTCTCCTCATCAAAGCTTAATAAACAGAATAGCTGACAATCATAGGAAGGAATACAGGTCCTTCTCAAAAAATTAGCATATAGTGTTAAATTTCATTATTTACCATAATGTAATGATTACAATTAAACTTTCATATATTATAGATTCATTATCCACCAACTGAAATTTGTCAGGTCTTTTATTGTTTTAATACTGATGATTTTGGCATACAACTCCTGATAACCCAAAAAACCTGTCTCAATAAATTAGCATATCAAGAAAAGGTTCTCTAAACGACCTATTACCCTAATCTTCTGAATCAACTAATTAACTCTAAACACATGCAAAAGATACCTGAGGCTTTTATAAACTCCCTGCCTGGTTCATTACTCAAAACCCCCATCATGGGTAAGACTAGCGACCTGACAGATGTCAAGAAGGCCATCATTGACACCCTCAAGCAAGAGGGTAAGACCCAGAAAGAAATTTCTCAACAAATAGGCTGTTCCCAGAGTGCTGTATCAAGGCACCTCAATGGTAAGTCTGTTGGAAGGAAACAATGTGGCAGAAAACGCTGTACAACGAGAAGAGGAGACCGGACCCTGAGGAAGATTGTGGAGAAGGAGCGATTCCAGACCTTGGGGAACCTGAGGAAGCAGTGGACTGAGTCTGGTGTGGAAACATCCAGAGCCACCGTGCACAGGCGTGTGCAGGAAATGGGCTACAGGTGCCGCATTCCCCAGGTAAAGCCACTTTTGAACCATAAACAGCGGCAGAGGCGCCTGACCTGGGCTACAGAGAAGCAGCACTGGACTGTTGCTAAGTGGTCCCAAGTACTTTTTCTGATGAAAGCAAATTTTGCATGTCATTCGGAAATCAAGGTGCCAGAGTCTGGAGGAAGACTGGGGAGAAGGAAATGCCAAAATGCCTGAAGTCCAGTGTCAAGTACCCACAGTCAGTGATGGTGTGGGGTGCCATGTCAGCTGCTGGTGTTGGTCCACTGTGTTTCATCAAGGGCAGGGTCAATGCAGCTAGCTATCAGGAGATTTTGGAGCACTTCATGCTTCCATCGGCTGAAATGCTTTATGGAGATGAAGATTTCATTTTTCAGCACGACCTGGCACCTGCTCACAGTGCCAAAACCACTGGTAAATGGTTTACTGACCATGGTATTACTGTGCTCAATTGGCCTGCCAACTCTCCTGACCTGAACCCCATAGAGAATCTGTGGGATATTGTGAAGAGAAAGTTGAGAGACGCAAGACCCAACACTCTGGATGAGCTTAAGGCCGCTATTGAAGCATCCTGGGCCTCCATAACATCTCAGCAGTGTCACAGGCTGATTGCCTCCATGCCACGCCGCATTGAAGCAGTCATTTCTGCCAAAGGATTCCCGACCAAGTATTGAGTGCATAACTGAACATTATTATTTGATGGTTTTTTTGTTTGTTATTAAAAAACACTTTTATTTGATTGGATGGGTGAAATATGCTAATTTATTGAGACAGGTTTTTTGGGTTATCAGGAGTTGTATGCCAAAATCATCAGTATTAAAACAATAAAAGACCTGACAAATTTCAGTTGGTGGATAATGAATCTATAATATATGAAAGTTTAATTGTAATCATTACATTATGGGAAATAATGAAATTTAACACTATATGCTAATTTTTTGAGAAGGACCTGTATATGACGGCCATGATCGGGAGGGAGAGTGCACAGACTGGGTGTTGTCTGGGCTGCCTGGAACTCTACTGGGCTCAAAATAACAGCTAGGTTTTCTGTTTCTTCGGACCCTTGTGTCTTCCATTCCCCTCTTTGTGTTTTTTTATGTGTTGACAAGTACAAGTATTCTGTTATAAGGACGGAGTTGGTCTAATGTGGCGTTGAATATAACCTCTATGGTGACCTACTTAAACTTTAGCTCTTACTGTTTTACTATGTAATTTCGTCTGTCACCACTAGGGGGAGTGTTCCCCAATAACACTGGGGAACACAATTTTTTAGGAGTTAGGTCAGACAACTGTTCTAAATTAATTTTTGGATGCTGAATCCAGAAATGATCTCAGTTTTTCTCTATCACGTCAAGTTTTTGAACTATAGGATTTTTGTCTTCTCAAAACTATGTAAACTACTGTACCTAAAAAGTGTTTTTTTTTATTAAATAGTACAAATATGAACAAAAAATGAAATATATAAGAAATAGGCATGACAAAGTTGTGACTACTCTTACAAGTTGCCACGTAGCTCTATATGAGTCGAATTGTAATCAGATAACGAGTCTTATTACAGATATCAGTGCAATTATGCTTCTCTGGCAGGTAAGTTGTGGAGGAAAAACTTGACGTGCTAGAAAAAAACTGACTACATTTTTGGAATCAGCATGCCAATTTTAGTATAAATCAGCTCAAAAACCTAACTCAACAGAAATTTTTTTTCAAATTGTTCCCATCCATCTTTATTCTTCGTCTTTGAGGATTCTTAACATTGTTTTATTTATGTAATTGTTTAAATTCTTGTTTTTGAATGTTAAAATTATAAAATGTAATAAAAATTAGTTATAAAAAAAAAAAAGATTGATGGATCGATTAAACAGTCCAATCTACCATGGGCATTGTGGACGCTAGGCCTGAGAGGTCAGTGCAGGATTTGATATTCCGTGGCCTGGATAAAAGGAAGAAAAGGTGTTTCCTGTTAAATGAGAAAATCCAGGCGCTGGTACAGAAAGAGTGGAATAAGCCTGAAAGGAAGGGTTCCCTTCCCACTTTGTTCAAAAGAACATACCCCTTTGAGGAACCTTCTTCCCCCTGTTGGGACAGAGGCCGGGAATGGATGTGGCAATTACTGAAGCGTCCTGGAGAACCTCTGTCCTTTAACGATATGGGGGCTTTGAGGGACACACTTGACAGAAAAGCTGACACCATTCTCTTGGCACTTGGGAGACATCGGCTGGTGCCTTGAAGCAGCAACATGCATGGCCAGATCATTGATGATTGGGCTGGAGAAGCTGGAATGCCAGCTGAAAGACAAGGTGGCAACAAAAGATGCCTTGTCCACCATTCCGCTGATGTAAGCCTTTTTGGCAGACTCTGAGATTGGCGGCAAGGTCTTTCTAATGCTGCCCGAAGTGTTGGCCAGGAGATAGTCAAAAAAAAAAAAAGGCAGATGCCGAAACGCACGTCGGGGTTCGGCACATCCCAGGGACGTTCATCCCATTCAGCAGGTAATACCAGGTGGCTTCTTTTTGACCTCTACTCCGATTTTTATTTTGTTTTTTTGGGCAATTTTTTTTTTTTGTTTGCTTGCCCGCTGGGTGCTTTATAGCTCACTGGTCACTATGACTATTATACTATATACCGGCCGGATTTAGCGCCAATAGATTGCACCAATATTTATTATCAGCATCTCTATTCGGTCTCCTTTTTGCCACCAATTAATTAAATTTGCACATGCACTTCATAATATTCATTTGGTAAATCTGCTTGCTATATATTCTATGGCTTATTGCCACAGGTATGCACATATGTTGTTATTACACTGGTTATATATTTAACTTATTTTTAGTGCTGCCATTTACATGTCCCTGGTGTTGTGCTTTTTATGGTATTTTTTTCCCACTGTTACACTATATTATATATATTTTAATAAATATTATAATTTATACTGCATTTTTGGACTTTGTTTCGTTTTTTTCTTCGTTTTTTCTATGTTTTCCCGATTTGTCCGATACACCTTCCATTGGTGCACATTGGTGGTTATATATATATATATATATTCTCTCCTCCCATGTACAATTGCTATGTGCACCGTGCCTTGAGAAATATTTATTTTGTTCATAATTGGTATAAAGACCTTGAGTATTCTAACTCGAGCCGAGCCAGATAAGAGACTCGAGGGTGTATCGTTATACAAGACTGAGGCATCTGTTAATATGTTTTTTATGCCAAAAAGACATGACCATATCTGTAGTTTCCATTTTTCCTGTATCCTCATGGGTTACGTTTTTCCTGCATTCTTATAGGTTAAGACCTGGGTGTGTGTTCTTATGCTGATTGGTTGAAGTATAATTTCTATGACTATGAAAAGTCATACACAATAAACGGGGGCCAGAGATCTGCTCGATCCCCCATACAGAGGCACGCGTCATAGTCTGGTCATTTTCAGTTGCCGGCAACGCCCTTTAGATTAATTTGGAAATCACTGAGTCAACCGTGAAGGATCAATTTAGATCCTCCCTCAACAGACTTACAGTCATGGCCAAAATTTTTGAGAATGACACCAAAATTCTATTTTCACATGATCTGCTGCCCTCTGGTTTTTATTAGTGTTTGTCTGATGTTTATATCACATACAGAAATATAATTGCAATCATATTATGAGCACCAATAGGTTATATTGACAGTTAGAATGAGTTAATGCAGCAAGTCAATATTTGCAGTGTTGACCCTTCTTCTTCAAGACCTCTGCAATTCTCCCTGGCATGCTCTCAATCAACTTCTGGACCAAATCCTGACTGATAGCAGTCCATTCTTGCATAATCAATGCTTGCATTTTGCCAGAATTTGTTGGTTTTTGTTTGTCCACCCGTCTCTTGATGATTGACCACAAGTTCTCAATGGGATTAAGATCTGGGGAGTTTCCAGGCCATGGACCCAAAATCTCTATGTTTTGTTCCATGAGCCATTTAGTTATCACCTTTGCTTTATGGCAAGGTGCTCCATCATGCTGGTGTTGAGGGAGTATCTAAAGTGATCCTTCACGGTTATCTCAGTGATTTCCAAATTAATCTACAGGGCGTTGCCGGCAACTGAAAATGACCAGACGGAGACGAATGTCTCTGTTTGGGAGGGATCAAGCAGATCTCTGGCCCCCGTTTATTGTGCATCAACTTCTATAATCATAGAAATTACACTTCAACCAATCAGCATAAGAACACGTTCACAGTTCTTAACCTATAAGAATGCAGGAACAGTCTGTACGTCAACGTCTCGTAGAACAATGCACCCTCAGTCTCATGTCCTGGCAGATTGCAACAATCAAGGTCTCATCAAGGTCTCATAACAGCTGTAAACTTTAGCTTAGTAACAAAATTTATATCAAAACAACAAAATGGAGTCGAAAAGCACAAAATGGAGAATCTTTCTTAATATGTTCCTTCACACTGGAAAAGGCATTGTTGGGCGCCAAACTGCTCTTGGACGGTTGGTAGAAGTTGCTCTTGGAGGACATTCTGGCACCATTCTTTATTCATGGCTGTGTTTTTAGGCCGATTCCCTTGGCTGAGAAGCAACCCCACACATGAATGGTTTCAGGATGCTTTACAGTTGGCATGAGACAAGACTGGTGGTAGCGCTCACCTCTTCTTCTCCGAATAAGCTGTTTTCCAGATGTCCCAAACAATCGAAAAGGGGATTCATCAGAGAAAATGACTTTGCCCCAGTCCTCAGCAGTCCACTCCCTGTACCTTTTGCAGAATATCAGTCGGTCCGTGATGTTTTTTCTGGAGAGAAGTGGCTTCTTTGCTGCCCTCCTTGAAACCAGGCCTGGCTCAAAGAGTCTCCGCAGTCTCACAGTGCGTGCAGAAGCACTCCCACCAGCCTGCTGCCATTCCTGAGCAAGCTCGGCACTGCTGGTAGTCCGATCCCGCAGCTGAAACAGTTTTAAGATACGGTCCTGGCGCTTGCTGGTCTTTCTTGGGCGCCCTGGAGCGTTTTTGACAACAATGGAAGCTCTCTCCTTGAAGTTCTTGATGATGCGATAGATTGTTGACTGAGGTGCAATCTTTGTAGCTGCGATACTCTTCCCTGTTAGGCCATTTTTGTGCAGTGCAATGATGGCTGCACGTGTTTCTTTAGAGATAACCATGGTTAACTGAAGAGAAACAATGATGCCAAGCACCAGCTTCCTTGTAAAGTGTCCAGTGATGTCATTCTTACTTAATCATGACTGATCGCCAGCCCTGTCCTCATCAACACCCACACCTGTGTTAATGGATCAATCACTAAAACCATGTTAGCTGCTCCTTTTAAGGCAGGACTGCAATGATGTTGAAATGTGTTTTGGGGGTTAAAGTTCATTTTCTGGGCAAATATTGACTTTGCAAGTACAGTAATTGGTGTTAAGCTGATCACTCTGACATTCAGGAGTATATGCAAATTGCCATTAGAAAAAATGAAGCAGTAGACTTTGGAAAAATTAATATTTGTCTCATTCTCAAAATTGTTGTCCATGACTGTAGTCCAGAAGGACGTCCTTGTAGAAGTCCCAGAGTCTGAAAGAGGGAGCGGTTATACTCGTCCCCACTCCCGATATCTGAACCAGATGGCTCCTTCAGGACTATTGTTAATTTAAGATCACACTGGTACTTGGGGTGGGGTGTTAATCCCAATCAATTGTATAGAGATTTTCAATGGAGAGGGGAGAGAGGATTGAGAAGCAGAAGTGGTGAATGAAAGATGAAAAAAATATTTTTTATATTTTTTTTCACCTTTCCGAACTTTTAAATTTTGCTAAGACGATATGTGATTTAATTTTTTTTTTAAATATTTTTGGAAAGGATTACAGGATTTACTGTGCAATTTTACAATTTATAATATGTCTTGTATGTTTATGTGTATATATATATATATATTATTATTATTATTTTTTTATATACCATTATACCGTTCTGATACACCAGGATTGGTTTAAGACCCACTTGGGGTGGGGTGTTGATCCAAATTAATTGAGGCACACCCCCGATATGTGTCAGGAGTCACCAGTCTATAAAGATAACTTTCTTTTACATTTTTTTTTAAGTACATATTATACCTGATGAAGGCCGTTGTCGGCTGAAACTTGGTGTTTTGTTCTTATCAAAGTGTCCTAATACATTTTTCTACTGAGCAAATCATCTCAACCTCTAAACTATCCTTGTCTTCCCGAAGCGCCAAGAAAGGATTATTTTTTTCACCATTCTCCTGACACCTGGAACTAAGTCTCCTCTCAGCTCCGAGTTCTCCCATCCCCGAGGCGGTGACATTCCTGTTCTTCGCAGATGTCGAGCCTCAGCCTGCTGCTGCTGTGAAAAAGGGAGAATCTGTAATAATAGGTTCCACAATTCACAGTAATTATAGATTATAATAAGTGTTTATAAATCACATGAATGTTATCACAAACAGAAATCAGTGAAATGCGTGACCCAGGGGCAAACTGACAGGTTCTGGGCACAATGTCAGGAAATAAAGTCCCTGAGTACAATATTAGGACATCTGATGACTGAGTAATGAATCCAGCAATCATTACATGAATAGATTATGGATCTCTCTGGTTCTGTCTCATTACAGCGACTGACAAGTAGCGACACTTGTGTCATGTGATGGAGAAATCAGAATCCGCCATCTGTGTACATTGTGGGGTCATCTCCACTGTGGATGATGGTGGTTCTTATACTATAGGGACCCCCATGTGCCTGAGATGATGGCAGTGGGGGCTGTTCATAAGTTCATGGTTCTTTGTCTTTTGGACTTTGTTCCCACATTGTGTATTTTCTCTGTGTCACAATCGCAGCGTCTCACAGTCCAGTAAAGTGAATGGAGTCATAGAAATCTTCTGTCCTCCGGGTTTATTCAGCATATTCTGACCCTTCACATCCGCAGCTCGTCACTTTCTCTTGTGGATACGCTGAGTTTTATGTGCAGATTTTTCCCATTGATTTGCATTAAATATGGAAAATTCACAGGAAAAAACACATTTAATCCGCACATGACTGTAGCAATAAAGTTTTGTCAAAGCCAAATACCAGGAGGCATCAAAAAGAAGCTTTATTTCAAGAAAAAGATAAAAACCAAAATATAAAAACCATGTAGTCAAAAACGCAATAAAAAAGCGTGCAAAGTTACCTTCTTTACATCATACGTGCAGAAATGTTTCAAAAAAATCTGCATCATTGAAAATTCAAGAAGAGTGTTTCTAGTTTTTTTTGGATAAAAAAAAATATAAGTTTATTACTACACAACAATACATACATTGAATTAAAATAATGCCTCAAAACCGAAAAGACAAATGATAACAGCAGAGATAGTTTAATACGGATCCAAGTGATAGCAGATGCGTGTCATAACACACTATGAACACCTCCTAGTTACTGATACTTGGTGATAGAGCATGCTGAGAAAATAACCCTATTAAATCTTCAAAGTGAAAGAACGGTCAAAATACCCTCTACCCAAAATAGCAATTTACATGTTTATACTCAGCTCCCTAATATCAGCCTACCAATATACAACAGTGCATCAAAGCCAAAAAAGGTTGATCTTTAATTAGTCACATTTATCCCCTCCACATGAAATCATCCATCCAATCCATTAGGAATATATTATTGGAATAAATAATGAAAACATCCATCAAAACAAAAATAACGTGCACCCTGATGTAAGTAAACCATGGTCACGGTGCTATAAGACAACAGCTAAATTAGCTTTGCACTTCCTCCTAAAAGGATTATAGCACCAATAATAATAATATGTGGTGAAAATCAATAACTACACCAGTATCGTATACGATCAAACACTGTGCAAACTTCCTGAGTAAGATATAAAGAACAGGGTATCATTTGCACGCAACAAAAACTGCTGCCTATATGAATGTAACCATGTAAATTCCCTATGGCTAAGAGACCTGTGCGGTCAGAGAACCTGCTCCCACCGCAACTGCATTGCATCCCCCAGGACCTCATACGGCCATATCAAGGGTGAAAATGTGAAACTCAAAGCAATGCGATGAAGGCCACAGCTAGATAGAATGCAGCCGGGTCACACGCAACTGGCTGAAAATCTGAATGCATACATATTACCTGGATAAGAGGTACATGTGGCACGCCGAACCCTGCCAACCCCGACGCGCGTTTCGCGACAGCTTCCTCTTGGGGGCGTGTCTATGGGGAGGCGTCATAGAGAATTTAACTACCCTTGATCCAATCAGATTGCAGAGAGGCGGAGTTTGCCGTCACTGTGTTACTAGGCAACACGCCGCACACTGTCGTTCACACTGATATACCGCCAAGTTATCTCCAAACTATTTGTAATCAAATGGCGATCACACGAATGACAAGCCATTTAACAATATGGACTCAGAGCGATATGTCCGTATCAATAGGAAAAACCTTGTGGAGTAGCCGATAAACAAACCTAACGAATAAACACATTTTCAATTACGTATAAGCATATAATACATATAAAGCCTAAGCTATCCTATGTAAAACAATATAGACACATAACCAAATTGAAAACTAATAATAACCTAATAGTGCACAGTTGTAATATATTATGCCTGTGCGAATGACAAAGAGTCATATGACTGTATGTGTCTTACATGAACACTCAGTCAGGATTGATAAAGTAATGAAAATAAATATAAATAAACTTATTTAAATTTAGTGCTTGCAGTGCAAAAGTCATCAATGACTATATAAATAGTGAAAAATGTATAGAACTATATGCAATTTCCTGCCAAATTAAGTACCAAAAGGAATGTGACAAGGAATGAAGAATTAATCCAAGCGCAAGGTGAGGAGCGACTGAAGCCTCCCCCTGCAGGTTGGGGCAAACAGTCCCAACCCCAACCTCCGCCTAGATAAAAGTGAAAGTGAAAGAAATAAGGAACAAAGAATAAAAAGTGACGTAAAACGTGATCCGACAAATATAGTGCACCATACCACGGACAACATTGTCCAAGTATAAGTATAGAAAAATTATGTGACAAAACATGAGTATTATAGCGGACAAAAAATACTAACAAATAACGACATAAGAATATGAAATCATACACAAAAAACCAACAAGGCTCCGCCGAGAGCTCACCTACAGGATGAGCACATTAAGTAAATGTCTACACATACAAAATAAGACATCTTTATAACAACTGTGGATTATAATCCTCCTGATACATTTATATGTCTATAAAGCACCTTACCTATCTTCTTTTATATAGGGTCAGATTAGTGGATAGTCGTCGTGGAGTGGGGGCGCCATTTGTGTTTTACTAGGGTGCCAACCCCCGCTGACAGGAAGGGAAAGTTCAGCTAGTCAAATAGGTCCATTGAGTCATTGCTGCTGACTCACCACCTCTTCCAGAGGGGCACTGTTTGTGTGATTCTTTTCTTTCCCCGTCCTAGCAGGGCCCATTAGGGGTAGCAGGGAGAGTCGACGAGGAGCAGGGGCGCCATTGCGCAGGACAAAAGGGTGCCAACCTCCGCTGGTAGGTAGGGCTGTTTAGTTTAGTGTAGGGATTGGCACCATCTTGGCCTTTCCTATAGTATGCTGCTATGTTGGTGATGGTGAAGTAGTGCACTTATATGGTTGTGTTTTTATTATATTATATCAATAAAGGTTAACTTTTAATTCTGGGTTTTTTTTTTCTGTGAGCTCTACAATATATCCCCAAGGTCATTTTTTTTTTTTTCTGTGAAATTTGTCCACTGCTAAGGACAGGCAACGAGCAGAGAGACTTGTTTGGGCTAAAGAACACAAGGAATGGACATTAGACCAGTGGAAATCTGTGCTTTAGTCTGATGAGTCCAAACTTGAGATCTTTGGTTCCAACCACCGTGTCTTTGTGCGAGGCAGAAAAGGTGAACGGATGGACTCTACATGCCTGGTTCCCACCGTGAAGCATGGAGGAGGAGGTGTGATGGTGTGGGGGGGCTGTGCTGGTGACACTGTTGGGGATTTATTCAGAATTGAAGGCATACTGAACCAGCATGGCTACCACAGCATCTTGCAGCGGCATGCTATTCCATCCGGTTTGCGTTTAGTTGGACCATCATTTATTTTTTAACAGGACAATGACCCCAAACACCTCCAGGCTGTGTAAGGGCTATTTGACCAAGAAGAAGAGTGATGGTGGGCTACACCAGATGACCTGGCCTCCACAGTCACCAGACCTGAACCCAATCGAGATGGTTTGGGGTGAGCTGGACCGCAGAGTGAAGGCAAAAGGGGCAACAAGTGCTAAGCATCTCTGGGAACTCCTTCAAGATTGTTGGAAGACCATTCCCGGTGACTACCTCTTGGAGCTCATGAAGAGAATGCCAAGAGTGTGCAAAGCAGTCATCAAAGCAAAAGGTGGCCACTTTGAAGAACCTAGAATATAAGACATATTTTCAGTTGTTTCACACTTTTTTGTTAAGTATATAATTCCACATGTGTTAATTCATAGTTTTGATGCCTTCAGTGTGAATGTACAATTTTCATAGTCATAAAAATACAGAAAAATCTTTAAATGAGAAGGTGTGTCCAAACTTTTGGTCTGTACTGTATGTCAGTGAGACACATATATATATATATATATATATATATATTAATATATCATACAGCGCTAGATAGCTTAAAAGCTGGTAATTCAATTACCGGCTTTTGCTTTCTCCTTCTCAAACCCGACATGATATGAGACCTGGTTACATACAGTAAACCATCTCATATCCCTTTTTTTTTTTTGCATATTCCACACTACTAATGTTAGTAGTGTGTATATGCAAAATTTGGGCGCTCTAGCTATTAAATTAAAGGGTTAAATCGCGGAAAAAATTGGCGTGGGCTCCCGCGCAATTTTCTCCGCCAAAGTGGTAAAGCCAGTGACTGAAGGCAGATATTAATAGCCTGGAGAGGGTCCATGGTTATTGCCCCCTCCCCAGCTAAAAACATCTGCCCCCAGCCACCCCAGAAAAGGCACATCTGGAAGATGCGCCTATTCTGGCACTTGGCCACTCTCTTCCCATTCCCGTGTAGCGGTGGGATATGGCGTAATGAAGGGTTAATGTCACCTTGCTATTGTAAGGTGACATTAAGCCAGATTAATAATGGAGAGACGTCAATTATGACACCTATCCATTATTAATCCAATAGTATGAAATGGTTAAAAAAAACACACACATTATTACAAAGTCTTTTAATGAAATAAATACACAGGTTGTTATAATATTTTATTATACTGGTAATCTACCTGAAGACTCTTGCTCTGTAAAAAAGGAAAAATAAAAAATCAACAATATGCTATACCTTCCGTCATTCTGTCACATCCCACGATGTAAATCCATCTGAAGGGGTTAACTAATTTTACAAGCAGAACCTGCTAATGCAGCTGTGCTCCTGCCTGTAAAACCCCGGGTAATGAATGAAATGTAGGTGAATGGGTTGGGATTAGTGTTAGGAGTGTGTTGGGGTTAGGGTTGGAGTTAGAATTGGGGGGTTTCTACTGTTTAGGTACATCAGGGGGTCTCCAAACGCGACAGCCAATTTTGCGCTCAAAAAGTCAAATGGTGCTCCCTTCCTTCTGAGCTCTGCCGTGCGCCCAAACAGTGGTTTACCCCCACATATGGGGCATCAGCGTACTCAGGACTAATTGGACAACAACTTTTGAAGTCCAGTTTCTCCTGTTACCCTTGCGAAAATAAAAAAAATTGGGAGCTAAAAAATCATTTTTGTGGGAAAATTTTTTTTTTATATTTACACTACTCTGCATTATAAACTTCTGTGAAGCACTTGGGAGTTCAAAGTACTCACCACACATCTTGATAAGTTCCTTTGGGGGTCTAGTTTCCAAAATGGGGTCACTTGTGGGGGGGTTCTACTGTTTAGGTACATCAGGGGCTCTGCAAACGCAAAATATCACCTGCAGACCACTCTATCAAAGTCTGCATTCCAAAACGGTGCTCCTTCCCTTCCGAGCTCTGCCATGCGCCCAAACAGAGGTCCCCCCACAAATGGGATATCAGGGTACTCAGGATAAATTGCACAATAAATTTTGTGGTCCAATTTCTCCTGTTACCCTTGTGAAAGTAAAAATTTTGGGGTGAAAAGATCATTTTTCTGGAAAAATATGATTTTTTATTGTCATGGCCCTATATTATAAACTTCTGTGAAGCAGTTGGGGGTTCATAGTGCTCACCACACATCTAGATAAGTTCTTTGGGGGGGGTCTAGTTTCCAAAATGGGGTCACTTGTGGGGGGTTCCTACTGTTTAGGTAGATCAAAAGCTCTGCAAATGCAACATGACGCCCGCAGACCATTCCATCAAAGTCTGCATTTTAAAACATCACTACTTCCCTTCCGAGCCCTCCCGTGTGCCCAAACAGTGGACCCCCAAACTGGACAACAAATTTGGGGGTCAAATTTCTCCGGTTACCCTTGAGAAACTAAAAAATTGCGGGAAAAAAAAAGGATTTTTTATTTTCATGGCTCTACGTTATACATTTCTGTGAAGCACTCGGGGGTTCAAAGTTCTCACCACACATCTAGATAAGTTCCTTAAGGGGTCTAGTTTCCAAAATGGTGTCACTTGTGGGGAGTTTCTACTGTTTATGCACATCAGGGGCTCTGCAAACGCGACATCGTGTCCGATCTCAATTCCAGTCTATTCTGCATTGAAAAAGTAAAACGGCACTCCTTCTCTTCTAAGCTCTGTCATGCGCCCAAACAGTGGTTTACCCTCACATATGGGGTATCGGCGTATTCAGGAGAAATTGCACAAAAAGTTTTGTGGTTCATTTTCTCTTTTTACACTTGTGAAAATAAAAACAATTGGTTCTGAATTAAAATGGTTAGCACAGCAGCCTTGCAGCGCTGGAGTCCTGGGTTCAAGCCCCACCAAGGACATCTGCAAAGAGTTTGTATGTTCTCTCCGTGTTTGCGTGGGTTTCCTCCGGGTTCTCCGGTTTCCTCCCACATTCCAAAGACATACTGATAGGGAATTTAGATTGTGAGCCCCAACGGGGACAGCGATGATAATGTGTGCAAACTGTAAAGCGCTGCGGAATATGTTAGCGCTATATAAAAATAATTATTTATTTATTTATTATTAAAATGTCTGCAAAAAAAAGTTAAATGTTCATTTTTTTCCTTCCCCATTGTTTCAGTTTCTGTGAAGCACGTAAAGGGTTAATAAACTTCTTGAATGTGGTTTTGAGAACCTTGAGGGGTGTAGTTTTTAGGGGTTGTTTCCACATGCGAGAAACACGTCCGTCTCTCGCATGTGGAAACGAAGTTCTGGCGCCGGCACTGCGGAGCAGAGTGTGCGGCCGCATAGGAACACATGCAGCCGCACGCTCCACTCTGGAGTGCCGGCGCCAGAACTTCGTTTCCACATGCGAGAGACGGACGTGTTTCTCACATGTGGAAACAACCCCTTAGAATGGTGTCAAGTTTGTGTATTTCCTGTCATGTACACCCCTCAAAGTGACTTTAAGGGTATGTGCACACGTCAGGATTTATTCCTGACATAATCCTGAGAATTCTGCCAGAAATCCGCATGCTTTTTTCGCGCGGATTTCTCGCGGAATTTGAGCATTTTTTTTTTTTCCCGGAATGTCCTTTTTGCTAGGAAATCTGCAAAAAATCCGCAAAAAGATAGAGCATGTCCATTTTTTTTGCGGAATGTGTTTTTTTTTTGCGGTAAAAAACGCTAACATCTGCACAAAAAATGCAGAATGCATTCTAAAAGATAGGATGCATAATGTTAGCGGTTTTTTACCAGATTTATAGCGTTTTTATAGCGAAATTCCGCAAAAAAAAACGCTAAAAATCCTGACGTGTGCACATACCCTAAATGTGAGGTGGTCGCTAAAAAAATGGTTTTGTGAATTTTGTTGTAAAAATGAGAAATCGCTGGTCAACTTTTAACCTTTATAACGTCCTAACGAAATAAAATTTTGTTTCCAAGATTGCGCTGATGTAAAGTAGACATGTGGGAAATGTTATTTATTAACTATATTGTGTGACATATCTCTATGATTTAAGGGCATAAAAATACAAAGTTTGAAAATTGCAAAATTTTAAAAATTTTCGCCATATTTCCGTTTTTTTCATAAATTATTGCCAATAATATCAAAGAAATGTTACCACTAACATGAAGTACAATATGTCACGAAAAAAACAATCTCAGAATCAGCGGGATCCGTTGAAGCGTTTCAGAGTTATAACCTCATAAAGTGACAGTGGTCAGAATTGTAAAAATTGGCCCGGTCATTAAGTACCAAATTGGCTCTGTCACTAAGGGGTTAAAGGATCAGTTTCAATTAACAACCTGGGAGACGATTCTGCCTTTTTGATGTATAAACCTTGGAATAGGTGATCAGTTATAGACCGGGGGGTCTCACACCGCGCACCCCCATCCATCAGCCGTTACCAGCTCCCGCGGAGTCCAGGTGTAAGCAGTGGACGGGGTAGAACCTCACAGCTCCACACACTGTAGTGGCCGCTCCCGGGTGCTGCAGATCAGCTCCAGTCATACTCGCCCACCACATCCCTGTAGATCTCATGACTTCTTTTTGTTTCGATGGTGACAGGTGACCGCTGCAGACAATTCCTGACAGAATCCGCAGCGATCAGACAGAGGCATTGACTTCATTGGGGTAAACAGAGCACAACACATCAATATTTGGCCTCAATTCTTTCTATCAGAGATCATCTTATCTGTCAGACACATCGTCAGTCTATTAGGAGGAACATGATGGGAAAAGTATAAAGTGAATAAATGTGATGTCACCATAAAGGTATTCAGGGTGGGGAGGACGTCTCCAGGCAGGTGATAATGAGGAGCTAGTTACATCTGGAGCCCCATTACAGGGATGATGCCTGAAGTTTGGCTCAGTACTTTAAAAACAAAACTACAAAACATCTGTGTTGAGCGCAGCAGTGGATCACATCGATTCCAGGAAGCAGAACCTGAGGTAGATCTGTTCCCGGCTGTGATCTGTCGTCTCTCAGTGAATCTTTGGGAAGACGACATGGCGATGGCTCTCAGGATCCTCGGGCTGACGGCCGTTTATTCCTCAGGTACCTCCATCTGTGCTCTCTATGTGCTGTGTGTACGGGGTCCTGTGTGGATCGTTTCCATCTGATCAGTAAATTACCGGCTGTGATAACGATCTACAGCATTAATAATTATCAGTGATCCGCTCTTTGGTTGGGGCAGATGATGCGGAATATCCAGCTTAACCCCTTCATGACCCGGCCTATTTTGACCTTAAAGACCTTGCCGTTTTTTGTAATTCTGACCAGTGTCCCTTTAAGAGGTAATAACTCAGGAACGCTTCAACGGATCCTAGCGGTTCTGAGATTGTTTTCTCGTGACATATTGGGCTTCATGTTAGTGGTAAATTTAGGTCGATCATTTTTGCGTTTATTTGTGAAAAAAATCAGAAATTTGGCTAAAATTTAGCAATTTTCAAATTTTGAATTTTTATTCTGTTAAACCAGAGAGATATGTGACACAAAATAGTTAATAAATAACATTTCCCACATGTTTACTTTACATCAGCACAATTTTGGAAACAAATTTTTTTTTTGCTAGGAAGTTATAAGGGTTAAAATTTGACCAGCGATTTCTCATTTTTACAACAAAATTTACAAAACCATTTTTTTAGGGACCACCTCACATTTGAAGTCAGATTGAGGGGTCTATATGGCTGAAAATACCCAAAAGTGACACCATTCTAAAAACTGCACCCCTCAAGGTGCACAAAACCACATTCAAGAAGTTTATTAACCCTTCAGGTACTTCACAGCAGCAGAAGCAACATGGAAGGAAAAAATGAACATTTAACTTTTTAGTCACAAAAATGAACTTTTAGCAACATTTTTTTATTTTCCCAATGGTAAAAGGAGAAACTGAACCACGAAAGTTGTTGTCCAATTTGTCCTGAGTACGCTGATACCTCATATGTGGGGGTAAACCACTGTTTGGGCGCACGGCAGGGCTTGGAAGGGAAGGAGCGCCATTTGATTTTTTGAATGGAAAAATTGGCTCCACTCTTTAGCGGACACCATGTCACGTTTGGAGAGCCCCCGTGTGCCTAAAAATTGGAGCTCCCCCACAAGTGACCCCATTTTGGAAACTAGACCCCCCAAGGAACTTGTCTATATGCATAGTGAGCACTTTAATTTCCCAGGTGCTTCACAAATTGATCTGTAAAAATTAAAAAGTACTTTTTTTTCACAAGGGGGTTTTTTCAAACAGGGGTGAACCACTGTTTGGGCACATGGCAGAGCTCAGAAGAGAAGGAGTTCCGTTTGACATTTTCAATGCAGAATAGGCTGGAATTGAGATCGGATGCCATGTCGCGTTTGGAGAGCCCCTGATGTGCCTAAACAGTAGAAAGCCCCCCACAAGTGACACCATTTTGGAAACTAGACACCTTAAGGAACTTATCTAGATGTGTGGTGAGCACTTTGAACCCCCAAGTGCTTCACAGAAATGTATAACGTAGAGCCATGAAAATAAAAAATCCTTTTTTTTCCCCACAATTTTTTATTTTCTCAATGGTAACAGGAGAAATTTGACCCCAAAATTTGTTGACCAGTTTGTCCTGAGTACACTGATACCTCATATGTGGGGGAAACCACTGTTTGGGCACATGACAGGGCTCGTAAGGGAAGGAGCACCATTTGATATTTTGAATGAAAAATTGGCTCCAATCTTTAGCGGACACCATGTCACGTTTGGAGAGCCCCTGTGTGCCTAAACATTGGAGCTCCCTCACAAGTGACCCCATTTTGGAAACTAGACCCCCATGGAACTTATCTAGATGCACAGTGAGCACTTTAAACCTCCAGGTGCTTCACAAATTGATCCGTAAAAATGAAAAAGTAAATTTTTTCACAAAAAAATTCTTTTAGCCTCAATTTTTTCATTTTCGCATGGACAACAGAATAAAATGAATCCTAAAATTTGTTGGGCAATTTCTCCTGAGTACATCGATACCTTATATGTGGGGGTAAACCACTGTTTGGGCGCACGGCGAGACTCGGAAAGGAAGGAGCGCCATTTGACTTTTTGAATGAAAAATTAGCTCTTTAGTGGACACCATGTTGCGTTTGGAGAGCACCTGTGTGCCTATACATTGGAGCTCCCCCACAAGTGACCCCATTTTGGAAACTAGACGTCCCAAGGAACTTATCTAGATGTGTGGTGAGCGCTTTGAACCCCCAAGTGCTTCACAGAAGTTTATTACGTAGAGCCGTGAAAATAAAAAAATTTTTTTTTCCTCAAAAATGATTTTTTAGTCTGCAATTTTTTATTTTCTCAAGGGTAACAGGAGAAATTGGACCCCAAAAGTTGTTGTCCAGTTTGTCCTGAGTACACTGGTACCCCATATGTGGGGGTAAACCACTGTTTGGGCACACGTCGGGGCTCAGAAGGGAAGAAGTGATGTTTTGAAATGCAGACTTTGATGGAATGGTCTGCGGGTGTCACGTTGCCTTTGCAGAGCCCCTGGTGTGCCTAAACAGTAGAAACCCACTACAAGTGACCCCATTTTGGAAACTAGACCCCCCCAAGGAACTTCACAAGATGTGTGGTGAGCACTTTGAACCCCCAAGTGCTTCACAGAAGTTTATAACGCAGAGCCGTGAAAATAAAAAATCTTTTTTTTTCTCAAAAATGATTTTTTAGTCCGCAATTTTTTATTTTCTCAAGGGTAACAGGAGAAATCGGACCCCAAAAGTTGTTGCACAGTTTGTCCTGAGTATGCTGGTGCACCATATGTGTGTGTAAACCACTATTTGGGCACATGTCTGGGCTCGGAAGGGAGGGAGCACCATTTGACTTTTTGAACGCAAGATTGGCTGGAATCAATGGTGGCGCCATGTCGCGTTTGGGACCCCTGATGTGCTGTAACAGTGGAAACCCCTCAATTCTAACTCAAACACTAACCCCCCCACACCTCTAACCCTAATCCCAACCCTAACCCTAACCATAACTCTAACCCCAACACTCCCCTAGCCCTAATCCCAATCCTAACCATAACCCTAACCATAACTCTAACCCCAACACTCCCCTAGCCCTAATCCCTATCCTAACCATAACCCTAACCACAAGCCTAACCCTAACCCCAACACACCGCTAACCCTAATCTTATCCCTAATTCCAACCCCAACCCTAACTCTAAGGCTATGTGCCCACATTGCGGATTTGTGTGTGGATTTTTCTGCACCGTTTTTGAAAAATCCGCAGGTAAAACGCACTGCATTTTACCTGCGGATTTACCGTGGATTTCCTGCGTTTTTTGTGCGGATTTCACCTGCAGTTTTACACCTGCGGATTCCTATTGAGGAACAGGTGTAAAACGCTGCGGAATCCGCACAAAGAATTGACATGCTGTGGAAAATACGACTCAGCGTTTCCACGTGGTATTTTCCGCACCATGGGCACAGCGGATTTGGTTTTCCATAGGCTTACATGGTACTGTGCACCGCATGGAAAACTGCTGCGAATCCGCAGCCAAATCCGCACCGTGTGCACATAGCCTAATTCCAATCCTAACCCTAATTCTAACTCTAATTCTAACCCTAATATTAATTCTAACCCTAAGCCCAACACTGGAATAAAGGACGGTTATAACCGCAGCTCGTGGTCAGTGCCACCATTCATTGTACCCTAAATACTATTCATATTGTTCAAAGAAAAAGAGATCACGGGTGGCACAGCTGGTCAACGGTACAGGATATCCACTAATATCGACTGCTAGTTAATCCGGCTCTGTGGAACACAGCTATCGCAATCCTGACTCGGGTGCTCCTCTCAATAAGAAAACAAATAGTCCCAGGGACCCGTAGAAGCGCAAGCACAGCGCGAAACGGCCGTCGTCCAAGTTCTCCCCTGCTCACACGAGCTGCGGCGCTGCAGGCTTTGGCCATGATTTTTATGTGAAGATTTATAATAAAAGTTTCGAATCCTGTGAAGACTGGTGAGTGCCCTCATTTCTTTCTTCTGGCATATAGACTATTCATATTGTTTCCTATGGTGAAGCGCCAACAAATATTGCTGCATTTGGATATTTGTTTCATACTCGAGGGCCATGTACACAGATGAGATATAGGACTGCGTACACAGATGAGATTATTATTATTTATATAGCACCATTAATTCCATGGTGCTGTACATGAGAAGTGGTTACATCAAAATACAAATATCACTTACAGTAAACTAACAATGACAGACTGATACAGAGGGGCGAGGACCCTGCCCTTGCGGGCTTACATTCTACAGGACTATGGGGAAGGAGACAGTAGGTCGGGGGTTGCAGCAGCTGCGATAGTGTTGAGGTGGCCGTGTGGTCATTACAGGCTGTAAGCTTTCGTAAAGAGATGAGTTTTCAGGTTTCTTTCGAAGGATCCAAATGTGGTTGATAGTCAGACGTGTTGAGGCACATAATTCCAGAGGATGGGGGATATTCGGGAGAAGTTTTGGAGGCGGTTGGGTGAGGAGAGAATAAGTGTGGAGGAGAGAAGGAGGTCTTGGGAGGACCGGAGATTACGTGAGGGAAGATATTGAGAGATTAGTATCGAAATATACGGAGGAGAAAGTTTGTGGACGGCTTTGTAGGTCAGTGTTAGTAATTTAAACTGGATACGCTGGGAAATTGGGAGCCAGTGAAGGGATTTGCAAAGAGGTGAAGCAGGAGTGTAGCGAGGAGAGAGATTAATTAGTCGGGCAGCAGAGTTAAGGACGGACTGGAGGGGTGCGAGAGTGTTAGAGGGTAGGCCACAGAGGAGGGTGCTGCAGTAGTCGAGGCGGGAGATGATTAGGGCATGCATGAGCATTTTGGTAGAGTGACGAATGAGGAAAGGCAGCCAGGGCTGTGGGGTACTCGGTACCGGGTCCGGCACTTAAAGGGGATGTCACGGTGGCTGCGACCCGATCCGTGGTCCTGAGCGCCTAATTAAAGGAAAAGTCTTTTAGGCGTTTTGGTAATAAAGTCTATTCGTGATGCCACCTTTGGTATTCGGTCAGTAGGGACCGACGCTGCTTAAAGGGGTCCTCTGGGGTGATGGTATGGCAGCTAGATGGTATAACTTCCCACAGGTGAAGTATGTCCCCAGGCCTCCCGGTGTGTAGGTGAAGATGGTGCAATAAGAAACGGAGGACACAATGTTGCAGTCTCTTTACCTGGCTTACTGAAGCTTCAGGCAACCGCAGTCCAGGACATCAGATCACAGGACAGGCAGGGTCCGGCCGGCTTGGAAGTGAATCCAGAGTCTCCTTACCAGGTGGAGATAAAAGCCTTCCTCCAAGCGCGGTGGTATTGTAGTCCCTCACTGCCTAAGGCTTCTAATAAGGTCCTCACAGCTTCTCTCTGTCCCCCATAAAGGTTAGGATACTACCCGTATGACAGGTGAACTGGGCCTTTTTACAGGGTCTCTATCATGACCCGGGCCCTATATTTATCACTTTGTCTCCTGGGTATCAAGGCGGACAGGTAATTTACAATCCAGCTGTCCTGCTGGTTTCAGCTATGCCACTTTAGAGTTCAGCACGGCCACGGTCTTCCGGCTACCGAAATGCGCTAGCCAGGGAGGCAGCCAATTCACTGCTCTGCTCCACTGGTGTCACTTCTCCTGTGCTTTCTCTCTTCTGCACTCTTTCTACCAGCTGTTTGTCCTTTCTGTTCTCTTCCTCCAGGAGCTGTAGTTCCTTGGACTACTAGGCCCCTTCAGACTTTCTGACACCCTGTCCGTCTGCTCTCTTCTGGTCTCCCTGGACCATCTGACTACTTTCCCTCCAAACCCAGAATATATCTAGGGGAGTTCACCCTGAATCCGGGTTCAAAGCTCCCCCTTCTGGCTTGGAATGTGAACGTGCTGTATGTAAGTGATTACCTGGTGAAAGATACCCTTCATCGCTTTCAAGCGTGACATCACTCTCCCCGTGGGGAAAGCAATGCCACTGTGACGACTAGGACCCTGGGGCGTCACACAAAGTGAGAGGAAAGTTCAGTGTGGACGTGGAAAGATATGGGGCGATAGCTGGACATAGCACTTGGGTCAAGTGATGGCTTTTTGAGGATAAGCGTGATTGTGGCATGTTTGAAAGCAGAGGGGAAGGTACCAGAAGTTAGTGATAGATTGGAAAGATGGGTTAGGGATGGGGCTAGTGTGGTGGTGAGGTTGGGGAGGAGGTGGGATGGGGTCAAGCGCACAAGTGGTGAGGTTTGATTTGGAGAGAAGATGAGCAAGCTCCCCTTCAGAGATTTTGGAGAGTGAAGTTATGGGGTTTGCGCATTGGTCTCTCATACAATGGGGTTGTGGTGTTTGACAACAAAGACTTGCCTTGTTTGGTCTATCTTACTTTTGAAGTGCATGGCAAAGGCAGCATGGTGGCTCAGTGGTTAGCACTGCAGCCTTGCAGCGCTGGAGTCCTGGGTTCTAATCCCACCTTGGACAACATCTGCAAGGAGTTTGTATGTTCTCCCCGTGTTTGCGTGGGTTTCCTCTGGGTTCTCTGATTTCCTCCCACATACCAAAGACATACTGATAGGGAATTTAGATTGTGAGCCCCATCGGGGACAGCAATGATAATGTGTGCAAACTGTAAAGCGCTGCGGAATATGTTAGCACTATATAAAAAATAAAGTTTATTTATTTATAAAGTCCTCGGCAATGATTAGGGAACTTGGAGGGGGCAGTGGTGGGCAGAGGAGGGAGTTAAAAGTGTTGAACCACCGTTTGGAGTTGTGGGATAAGGAAGATACGAGAGTTGTGAAGTAGACCTGTTTAGCAGAGGTGAGAGCTGATTTGAATGCGAGTGTTGCTTATTTGAGTGCAGTGAAATCATCTTACGAATGTATTTTCTTCCAACGCTGTTCTGCAATTCTGGATACTTGGCGAAGCTTTTTAGTGATGTTATTGTGCCAGGGTTGTCTATTGGTTCGTCGCACTCTGCTATGCGTGACAGGGGCGACCGAGTCAATAGCTGATGTAAGAGTGGCATTGTAGAAAGCAGTGTCTGTGTCGTAGAGTGAGGATATGGATGCCAGTGGTAGGATAGAGTCAGAGAGTGAGTGGGTGTGTAGGTGTGCGAGGTTCCTCCGTGGGTGTGCATGTTGCTGGGCATGGGTGACAGGTGAGGAGGACAGGGATGAGAAAGTGAGTAGATGGTGGTCAGATAGAGGGAGAGGGGAGATGGTGAAGTTAGAAACGGAGCAGAAACAGGTGAAGACCATGTCTAATATGTGTCCGTCTGTGTGGGTGGTTGAGGAGGACCACTGAGTAATTCCAATGGATGAAGTAAGGGACAGGAGTTTGGAGGCTGCTGACTGGTGGGTGTCAAGGGGGATGTTGAAGTCACCCATGATGATGGTGGGAATGTCAGCAGAGAGAAAGTGGAGAAGCCAGGTGGAGAATTGGTCAATAAAGGCAGTGGCCAGGCCCGGAGGTCGGTATATGACGGCCATTTGGAGGTTGTAGGGGGAATAGATACGGACAGAGTGGACTTCAAAAGAAGGGAGGATAAGGGAGGGTAGCAATGGGATTGGGTTAAAGGTACAGTTGGAAGAAAGGAGAAGGCACACTCCTCCACCCATGTTTGTTGCCAGGGCGAGGAGTGTGGGTGAAGTGGAGGCCACCGTAACATAGCGCAGCAGGGGAGGCTGAGTCAGAGGATATCATCCATGTTTCCATGATGCCCAGAAAGAAAAGATTACGAGCGGTAAAGAGGTCGTGAATCACGTGGAGTTTATTGCAGACAGAGTGGGCATTCTAGAGTGATCCAGAGATATGTCACCAGCAGTGAGGAGAAGCAGAGAGAGACAGAGCAGGTGTGAGGAGAGTGGGCGGCTTGTTTTGTGTTTTATTAGGAGAGATCTGAGGTTGAGGAGCAGGTCAGCAGAGGACAGGTGGGGAGGCAGGAGGGAAGGAGAGATTATTACTAGAGATGAGCGGTGTTCGAGTAAAATTGTTCGCCAATTTCAAATTCGAGTTTTTTGGGCGGTGCTCGAGTCGTTCGCCGAACTCAAACAATTTGCTTAAAATACGGCTGTTCGAGTTTCTGTTCGATAACTGTTCGTTCACCAAACGCCTAACTTGATTTTCACATCAAAACTGTTTATCAATGTTAATAGACTGTTTCAGTGTATAGTGGGCGGGGGGTTGGGGCGGGGGATAGATCTGTGCTGAAATGATGCCGATCTCCTTTTTTTTTTTTTCCCCGCATTTACAGTGGGGCGGTGCAGTCTCTCAGCCTATCAGCAGTGCACACACACACACAGTTGTCTGCATGTGATGCACACAAGCAAGGGCATGTGTCTTTGGCTGTGTATGTCACATGTCCTTGCCCTATAAGAACCAGCCATTTTCCCCATCGCCACCATTTCCTCACTGCTGCAGCTTAGTGTTAGACGGCACCGCTGCTGCTGTGGCATCTGTTGCTCAACCCATCTCTTCAACCTATCGCTATCTTCTGGTACCTTCCCCTCTGCCTTCAAACATGCCACCATCACACCCATCCTCAAAAAAACTAACCTTGACCCAACTGCTATGCCCAGCTACCGCCCCATATCACTGCTCCCGTTTGCTTCAAAACTCCTTGAGCAGCATGTCCATGGTTAACGTTCCTCCCACCTCTCATCTAACTCTCTCCTTGACAACCTCCAATCTGGCTTCCGCCCCCACCACTCCACCGAAACTGCCCTGACAAAAATTACTAATGACTTACTCACAGCCAAAGCTAACAGACAGTTCTCCATCCTCCTCCTTCTTGACCTGTCCTCTGCTTTCAACACAGTTGATCACTGCCTACTGTTACAGATTCTTTCTTCCCTTGGCATCAAAGGCCTTGCCCTGTCCTGGATTGCCTCATACCTTTTCAACCGCACATTTAGCGTTTCCCACCCCCACACCACCTCCTCATCCCGCCCTCTCTCTGTTGGAGTCCCTCAAGGCTCTGTCCTGGGGCCCCTACTTTTTTCCATCTATACCCTTGGCCTAGAACAGCTCATAAAGTCCCATGGCTTCCAGTACCACCTGTATGCGGACGACACTCAGATCTACCTCTCTGGCCCAGATGTCACCTCTCTGCTGTCCAGAATCCCGGAGTGTCTGTCAGCCATATCCTCCTTCTTCACCTCTCGCTTCCTAAAACTCAATGTAGACAAAACCGAACTCATCATCTTTCCCCCATCTCACGTATCCCCCCCTACCTGATCTATCTATTATGGTAAATGACATCACGCTCTCTCCCGCACATGAAATCCGCTGCCTCGGGGTAACTCTCGACTCTGCCCTGTTCGTCAAACCGCACGTCCAAACTCTTGCCACCTCCTGTCGCCTCCAACTCAAAAATATTGCCAGAATCCATCCCTTCCTCAGCCCACAATCTACTAAAACTCTTGTGCATGCCCTCATCATCTCCCGCCTCGACTACTGCAACACCTTCCTCTGTGGCCTCCCCGCTAACTCTCTTGCACCACTCCAGTCTGTCCTCAACTCTGCTGCCCGGCTAATCCACCTCTCTCCTCACTACTCCCCTGCTTCTCCCCTCTGCAAATCCCTCCACTGGCTCCCAATTCCCCAACGAATCCAGTTCAAACTACTAACACTGATCTACAAAACCATCCACAACCTGTCCCCTCCCTATATCTCTGAACTAATCTCCCAATATCTTCCCTCACGTAATCTCCAATCCCCCCAAGACCTCCTATGTTATGAAATGGTAATTCAGAACCACAATGGATGTTGAAGTTCAGAGCACAAATAGTGACCTGGCAATAACCCAAAAACATAGGACGAGCTCTGAGACGTGGGAACTCTGCTGACCGCAATCCCTATACTATCTTACCAGTCCACAACTAAAGGCAGCCGTGGATTGCGCCTAACGCTACCTATGCAACTCGGCACAGCCTGAGAAACTAGCTAGGCCTAAGAGGAAAACAAGCCTAACTTGCCTCAGAGAAATTCCCAAAAGGAAAAGGCAGCCCCCCACATATAATGACTGTGAGTGAGATGAAAAGACAAACGTAGAGATGAAACAGATTTAGCAAAGTGAGGCCCGACTTTCTGAATAGACCGAAGATAGGAAAGGTAACTTTGCGGTCAACACAAAACCCTACAAACAACCACACAGAGGGGGCAAAAAGACCCTCCGTACCGAACTAACGGCACGGAGGTACACCCTCTGCGTCCCAGAGCTTCCAGCAAGCAACAAAAACAAATAGAGCACGCTGGACAGAAAAAACAGCAAACAAAAAATAACACAAGCACAACTTAGCTTATGCAGAGCAGCAGGCCACAGGAACGATCCAGGAGGAAGCTAGACCCACACTAAAACATTGACTGAGGAAGGAGACTCAGAAGCCGCAGTACCACTTTCCTCCACCAACGGAAGCTCACCGAGAGAACCAGCCGAAGTACCACTTGTGGCCACAGGAGGGAGCTCTGCCACAGAATTCACAACAGTACCCCCCCCCCTTGAGGAGGGGTCACTGAACCCTCAACAGAGCTCCCAGGACGACCAGGATGAGCCACATGAAATGCACGAACCAGATCGGGAGCATGGACATCAGAAGCAAAAACCCAGGAATTATCTTCCTGAGCATAACCCTTCCACTTAACCAGATACTGGAGTTTCCGCCTTGAAACACGAGAATCCAAAATCTTCTCCACAATATACTCCAACTCCCCCTCCACCAAAACCGGGGCAGGAGGATCAACAGATGGAACCATAGGTGCCACGTATCTCCGCAACAACGACCTATGGAATACGTTATGTATGGAAAATGAATCTGGAAGGGTCAGACGAAAAGACACAGGATTAAGAACCTCAGAAATCCTATACGGACCAATAAAACGAGGTTTAAACTTAGAAGAGGAAACCTTCATAGGAATATGACGAGAAGACAACCAAACCAAGTCCCCAACCCGAAGTCGGGGACCCACACAGCGTCTGCGATTAGCGAAACGTTGAGCCTTCTCCTGGGACAAAGTCAGATTGTCCACTACATGAGTCCAAATCCGCTGCAACCTGTCCACCACAGTATCCACACCAGGACAGTCAGAAGACTCAACCTGTCCTGAAGAGAAACGAGGATGGAACCCAGAGTTGCTGAAGAACGGTGAAACCAAGGTAGCCGAGCTGGCCCGATTATTAAGGGCGAACTCAGCCAAAGGCAAAAAGGACACCCAGTCATCCTGATCAGCAGAAACAAAGCATCTCAGATATGTTTCCAAGGTCTGATTGGTTTGTTCGGTCTGGCCATTAGTCTGAGGATGGAAAGCCGAGGAAAAAGACAAATCAATGCCCATCCTACCACAAAAGGATCGCCAAAACCTCGAAACAAACTGGGAACCCCTATCAGAAACGATATTCTCTGGAATGCCATGTAAACGAACCACATGCTGGAAAAACAATGGCACCAAATCAGAGGAGGAAGGCAATTTAGGCAAGGGTACCAAATGGACCATCTAAGAGAAGCGATCACAGACCACCCAAATGACTGACATCTTTAGAGAAACGGGAAGATCTGAAATAAAATCCATAGAGATATGAGTCCAAGGCCTCTTCGGGACCGGCAAGGGCAAAAGCAACCCACTGGCATGAGAACAGCAGGGCTTAGCCCGAGCACAAATCCCACAGGATTGCACAAAAGTACGCACATCCCGCGACAGAGATGGCCACCAAAAGGATCTAGCCACTAACTCTCTGGTACCAAAGATTCCAGGATGACCAGCCAACACCGAACAATGAACCTCAGAGATAACTTTATTCGTCCACCTATCAGGGACAAACAGTTTCTCCGCTGGGTAACAATCAGGTTTATTAGCCTGAAATTTTTGCAGCACCCGCCGCAAATCAGGGGAGATGGCAGACACAATTACTCCCTCTTTGAGGATCCCCGCCGGCTCAGATACACCCGGAGAGTCGGGCACAAAACTCCTAGACAGGGCATCCGCCTTCACATTTTTAGAGCCCGGAAGGTATGAAATCACAAAGTCAAAACGGGCAAAAAACAACGACCAACGGGCTTGTCTAGGATTCAAGCGCTTGGCAGACTCGAGATAAGTCAAGTTCTTGTGATCAGTCAAGACCACCACGCGATGCTTAGCTCCTTCAAGCCAATGACGCCACTCCTCGAATGCCCACTTCATGGCCAGCAATTCACGATTGCCCACATCATAATTACGCTCAGCAGGCGAAAACTTCCTGGAAAAGAAGGCGCATGGTTTCATCACCGAGCAATCAGAACTTCTCTGCGACAAAACAGCCCCTGCTCCAATCTCAGAAGCATCAACCTTGACCTGGAACGGAAGCGAAACATCTGGTTGACACAACACAGGGGCAGAAGAAAAACGACGCTTCAACTCCTGAAAAGCTTCCACCGCAGCAGAAGACCAATTGACCAAATCAGCACCTTTCTTGGTCAAATCGGTGAATGGTTTAGCAATACTAGAAAAATTGCAGATGAAGCGACGATAAAAATTAGCAAAGCCCAGGAACTTTTGCAGACTTTTCATAGATGTCGGCTGAGTCCAATTATGGATAGCTTGGACCTTAACAGGATCCATCTCAATAGTAGAAGGGGAAAAGATGAACCCCAAAAATGAAACCTTCTGAACACCAAAGAGACACTTAGATCCCTTCACAAACAA
Organism: Ranitomeya imitator; assembly: GCF_032444005.1. Taxonomy (NCBI): domain Eukaryota; kingdom Metazoa; phylum Chordata; class Amphibia; order Anura; family Dendrobatidae; genus Ranitomeya; species Ranitomeya imitator. The sequence goes on along the minus strand of NC_091284.1, from coordinate 14,042,425 downwards.
AGAATTAGCACGCAGGACCTGAAACACCGTTCTGACCTGCTTCACATGAGACTCCCAATCATCCGATAAGATCAAAATGTCATCTAAGTACACAATCAGGAATTTATCCAGGTACTCTCGGAAGATGTCATGCATAAAGGACTGAAATACAGATGGAGCATTGGCAAGTCCGAATGGCATTACTAGATACTCAAAATTGCCCTCAGGCGTATTAAATGCAGTTTTCCACTCATCGCCTCGCTTAATACGCACAAGATTATACGCACCACGAAGATCTATCTTGGTGAACCAACTAGCCCCCTTAATCCGAGCAAATAAATCAGATAACAATGGGAAGGGGTACTGAAATTTAACCGTGATCTTATTAAGAAGGCGGTAATCTATACAAGGTCTCAGTGAACCATCCTTCTTGGCTACAAAAAAGAACCCTGCTCCCAATGGCGATGACGACGGGCGAATATGCCCCTTCTCCAAAGACTCCTTCACATAACTCCGCATAGCGGCGTGCTCAGGCACAGATAAATTAAACAGTCGACCTTTTGGGAATTTACCACCAGGAATCAAATTGATAGCACAATCACAATCCCTATGCGGAGGTAGGGCATCGGACTTGGGCTCATCAAATACATCCCGGTAATCAGACAAGAACTCAGGAACCTCAGAAGGGGTGGATGACGAAATAGTCAGAAATGGGACATCACCATGTACCCCCTGACAACCCCAGCTGGACACAGACATGGATTTCCAATCTAATACTGGATTATGGACTTGTAGCCATGGCAACCCCAACACGACCACATCATGCAGATTATGCAACACCAGAAAGCGAATAACCTCCTGATGTGCAGGAGCCATGCACATGGTCAGCTGGGCCCAGTACTGAGGCTTATTCTTGGCCAAAGGCGTAGCATCAATTCCTCTCAATGGAATAGGACACCGCAAAGGCTCCAAGAAAAACCCACAACGCCTAGCATACTCCAAGTCCATCAAATTCAGAGCAGCGCCTGAGTCCACAAATGTCATGACAGAATACGATGACAAAGAGCATATCAAGGTAACAGACAGAAGAAATTTAGACTGTACCATACCAATGGTGGCAGACCTAGCGAACCGCCTAGTGCGCTTAGGACAATCAGAGATAGCATGAGTGGAATCACCACAGTAGAAACACAGCCCATTCTGACGTCTGTGTTCTTGCCGTTCGACTCTAGTCAAAGTCCTATCGCACTGCATAGTCTCAGGTTTAAGCTCAGGTAATATCACCAAATGGTGCACAGATTTACGCTCGCGCAAGCGTCGACCGATCTGAATGGCCAAGGACATAGACTCATTCAGACCAGCAGGCATAGGAAATCCCACCATGACATCCTTAAGGGCCTCAGAGAGACCTTTTATGAAAATAGCTGCGAGCGCACCTTCATTCCACTGAGTGAGCACGGACCACTTTCTAAATTTCTGACAATATACCTCTATCTCATCCTGACCCTGACACAGAGCCAGCAAATTCTTCTCTGCCTGATCCATAGAATTAGGCTCATCGTACAGCAATCCGAGCGCCAGAAAAAATGCATCAATATTACTTAATGCAGGGTCCCCTGGCGCAAGGGAAAATGCCCAGTCCTGAGGATCGCCACGCAAAAATGAAATAACGATCCTAACTTGTTGAACTGGATCACCAGTTTCAAAGCGAGGTTTCAAAGCCAGAAATAGTTTGCAATTATTTTTGAAACTCAGAAATTTAGTTCTATCTCCAAAAAACAAATCAGAAATAGGAATTCTTGGTTCTAACATAGAATTCTGAGTCACAAAGTCCTGAATATTTTGTACTCTTGCAGTGAGCTGATCCACACATGAAAACAGAGCTTTAACGTCCATTGCTTCAGCTGTGTCCTGAACCACTCAAATGTCTAGGGGAAAAAAAAAGACTGAACACAGTGCAGAGAAAAAAAATTGGTCTCAGAACTTCTTTTTTCCCTCTATTGAGAATCATTAGTACTTTGGCTTCCAGTACTGTTATGAAATGGTAATTCAGAACCACAATGGATGTTGAAGTTCAGAGCACAAATAGTGACCTGGCAATAACCCAAAAACATAGGACGAGCTCTGAGACGTGGGAACTCTGCTGACCGCAATCCCTATACTATCTTACCAGTCCACAACTAAAGGCAGCCGTGGATTGCGCCTAACGCTACCTATGCAACTCGGCACAGCCTGAGAAACTAGCTAGGCCTAAGAGGAAAACAAGCCTAACTTGCCTCAGAGAAATTCCCAAAAGGAAAAGGCAGCCCCCCACATATAATGACTGTGAGTGAGATGAAAAGACAAACGTAGAGATGAAACAGATTTAGCAAAGTGAGGCCCGACTTTCTGAATAGACCGAAGATAGGAAAGGTAACTTTGCGGTCAACACAAAACCCTACAAACAACCACACAGAGGGGGCAAAAAGACCCTCCGTACCGAACTAACGGCACGGAGGTACACCCTCTGCGTCCCAGAGCTTCCAGCAAGCAACAAAAACAAATAGAGCACGCTGGACAGAAAAAACAGCAAACAAAAAATAACACAAGCACAACTTAGCTTATGCAGAGCAGCAGGCCACAGGAACGATCCAGGAGGAAGCTAGACCCACACTAGAACATTGACTGGAAGCCAGGATCAAAGCACCAGGTGGAGTTAAGTAGAGAACGCCTAACGACTTCCCCACATCACCTGAGGAAGGAGACTCAGAAGCCGCAGTACCACTTTCCTCCACCAACGGAAGCTCACCGAGAGAACCAGCTGAAGTACCACTTGTGGCCACAGGAGGGAGCTCTGCCACAGAATACACAACACTCCTACTCTCCTCCACACTTATTTGTTCCTCACACAACCGCCTCCAAGATTTCTCCCGAATATCCCCCATCCTCTGGAATTCCATGCCTCAACACGTCCGACTATCCACCACCCTCGGATCCTTCAGACGGAACCTGAAAACCCATCTCTTTAAGAAAGCCTACAGCCTGCAATAACCATTCTGCCGCCTCGCCATCGCCAGAGCCGCCGCCTCACCATCGCCAGAGCCGCCGCCTCACCATCGCCGCTGCCTCGCCCCTACCTTCTGCCTCTTCCCCACTATCCCATAGAATGTGAGTCCGCAAGGACAGGGTCCTCTCCCCTCTGTACCAGTCTGTCACTGTAAACATGTTTACTGTAAACGATATCTATAACTCTGTATGTAACCTGTTTCTCATGTACAGCACCATGGAATTAATGGTGCTATATAGATAAATAATAATAATTGAGCCTGCTGATCTTCAGGCTGGTCTTGAGTTGCATCTTTCTGGCACTACTAGCTGGGGAAAGTTCAAAACGGGCACGACAACGGCTTGGTTCACTCTTATCCAATTTGAAGGGACGTCGCCGAGTACGGTGCTGATCTTTTCCTCCACTTCTTCTACTGGCAGAGGAATGTCTTGATCTTCAATCCTTTCCTTTAGTTGGTCAGGGCATGGTTTTAGATGATCTCTCGACACTGACGCTGAGGTTTCTCCTCCATCTTTACTAAAAAGGCATACCTTGGTGTTATCAAAGTTTGAAGGCATGACGGTGTATGGTTCAGCATCCCACTGATTGTCTAGTTTGTGAATTCGTCTCTTCCTTTTGAGTACCTGTTCTCCAGGCGATAAAGGAACAGCAGGGGCGTGCTGATTATAATTTCTTTCCTGCCTCTGTCTTGTCTGGGACAAACTCTTCTCTACACATTCTTGCACTTGCGGTATTGCTGCTGCCGCTCTATATCCCAGTCTGCATCTGGTGAGGTCGTCTCAGGTGTTAGAACTCCCATGTCCAAGTCAATGGGTGACTTGCAAGGTTTCGCTCTCATCAGGTAGGCTGGAGTGCAGTTGGTGGAGTTTACCGGGATATGGTTGTATAGATCTACCAAATCTGGCAGCTTCTCTGGCCACTGGTTTTGCTCTTCCAGGGGCAAGGTCTTCAACAGGTCAATTACCACCTAGTTCATTTTTTCGCACATGCCATTTATCTGCGGATGGTAAGGTGTCGTCCTGATTTTTTTGCAGCCGTACAGGTTCCAGAACTCCTGGAACACTTCTGCCACAAAGGCTGGGCCTTGGTCGGTGAGCACTTGTTCAGGATAACCGTGCGGTCGACAAAAGTGTTCTTGAAACGCTTTGGCTGCTGTCTTCGCTGTTTGATCTTTGACAGATACGACTACCAGGAACCTTGAGTAATAGTCCACTATGGTCAGAGCGTAGGTGTAGCCAGTCCTACTCAGTCAACTTCATATGATCTAAAGCTACCAGTTCAGGCGGCTGCTTCGTGATGATTATCTGTAATGGGGCTTGCTGGCTATTACGGTCTTTCCTGCGCAGGTTGCATGGGCCACAATCCCGGCACCACTTCTCAATGGCTTTCCTCATGCCAACCCAGTAAAATCTCTCATGAAGTAGAACTTCCAACTTCTTCCACCCAAAGTGTCCTGCTCCATCGTGGTACGCCTCTAAGACCATTGGCACATCCCTCTTCGGGACTACCACCTGCCAGACCAGTTTGTGTGTGCGTGAGTTAATGATCCTTCGACACAGCTTACCCTCATAGATGAACAGCTTGCCCTTCTCCTTCCACAACTGTTGTGTTTCCTGTGGAGCATCTGGACCAGGGTGTGAGTCAGCTTGTGTCAGCAATTCCTTTACTAGGCGGACTGCCGTGTCGCTATCCTGCGTCTCTGCCCATCCATGGTGGGGCAATGGGATAAATGTGGTCTCTTGCACGACATAGCGCTTGTCCCTCACTCAATGGGAGCACTGGGCCGCTGTTATGATCAGGTGGCCTTGGAGCAGCATGAAAACCTTCTCTGGAGTAGGTGGAAACTTATACTGACCGCAAACCCTGATCCTATCACCGCAACTTGAAGTAGCCGTGGGGTGTACCTAACAAAACCTAGACACCTCGACACAGCCGGAGGACTAAATACCCCTAAAGATGGAAATAGGAAAACTATCTTGCCTCAGAGTAGACCCCCAAAGGATAGGCAGCCCCCCACAAATATTGACTGTGAGTTGGAGAGGAAAAGACACACGCAGGCAGAAAACAGGCTAGCAAAGGAGGCCACTTCTAGCTAAATAGAAAAGGACAGGACAGAGTTCTGTGCGGTCAGTAATAAAACCCTTCCAAAATATCCACAGCAGAAAATACAAAAACACCACCATCTAACTAAAGACGTGGAGAGTATAACCAACTCCAGAGAATCCAACCAGACTGAGAAAAACAGCTGACACAGTCTAAGCTGGACAAATAGAAACAAAAGATCAGCACTGAAAATAAGCACACAGCAAGTGTGCTTCAGAAAAAGAAACAGACACTTATCTTTGCTGAACTGGCAGCTAAGCAGGTGAGGCCAGGCAGAGATCCAATACTTCCAAAGAAACATTGACAACTGGCAAGGGCTAATGAATCCTGCACACTTAAATGTCCTAGTCAGAACAGCAATTAGCTGATACACCTGGCCAGTGCTGTGACTCAGAGACAGCTGCATTCCCACCTACAACCACTGAAGGGAACCCAAGAGCAGAATTCACAACAGTTCCCCCCCCTTGAGGAGGGGTCACCGAACCCTCACCAGGACCTCCAGGACGATCAGGATGAGCCAGATGAAAGGCACGGACCAAATCAGCAGCATGGACATCAGAGGCAAAAACCCAAGAATTATCCTCCTGGTCATAACCCTTCCATTTGACAAGGTACTGAAGCTTCCGCCTCGAAAAATGGGAATCCAAAATCTTCTCAACAACATATTCCAACTCCCCATCAACCAACACAGGGGCCGTAGGATCAATAGAGGGAACAACAGGCTTCACATATTTCCGCAACAAAGATCTATGGAAGACATTATGGATAGCAAAAGAGGCCGGAAGCTCCAGTCGAAAAGACACCGGATTAATAATCTCAGAAATCCTATAAGGACCAATAAACCGAGGCTTAAACTTAGGAGAAGAAACCTTCATAGGAACATGACGGGAAGACAACCAGACCAGATCCCCAACCCGAAGCCGGGAACCAACACACCGACGACGGTTAGCAAAGCGCTGAGCCTCTTCCTGAGACGACACCAAATTGTCCACCACATGAGCCCAAATCTGCTGCAACCTGTCAACCACAGAATCCACACCAGGACAGTCAGAAGGCTCAACCTGCCCAGAAGAAAAACGAGGATGAAAACCAAAATTACCAAAGAAAGGCGAAACCAAAGTAGCCGAACTAGCCCGATTATTAAGGGCAAACTCGGCCAATGGCAATAAAGCCACCCAATCATCCTGATCAGCAGACACAAAGCATCTCAAATAAGTCTCCAAAGTCTGATTAGTACGCTCGGTCTGGCAGTTTGTCTGAGGATGAAATGCAGAGGAAAAAGACAAATCAATGCCCAGCTTGGCACAAAAGGCCCGCCAAAACCTAGAAACAAACTGGGAACCTCTGTCGGACACAATATTTTCCGGAATACCATGCAAACGGACCACATGCTGAAAGAACAACGGAACCAAATCAGAAGAAGAAGGCAATTTAGGCAAAGGCACCAAATGAACCATCTTAGAGAATCGGTCACAAACAACCCAGATAACCGACATCCTCTGGGAAATAGGAAGATCGGAAATAAAATCCATAGAAATATGCGTCCAGGGCCTCTCAGGGACCGGCAATGGCAAAAGCAACCCACTAGCACGGGAGCAACAAGGCTTGGCCCGCGCACAAGTCCCACAGGACTGCACAAAAGAACGCACATCACACGACAATGAAGGCCACCAAAAGGACCTACCAACCAAATCTCTGGTACCAAAAATCCCAGGATGGCCAGCCAACACGGAACAGTGAACCTCAGAAATCACTCTACTAGTCCATCTGTCAGGAACAAACAGTTTCCCCACAGGACAGCGGTCAGGTTTGTCAGCCTGATATTCCTGAAGAACCCGTCGTAAATCGGGGGAAATGGCAGAAAGGACCACCCCCTCTTTCAGAATACCGACCGGCTCTAAGACCTCAGGAGAATCAGGCAAAAAACTCCTAGAGAGGGCATCAGCCTTAATATTCTTAGAACCCGGAAGGTACGAGACCATAAAATGAAAATGAGAAAAAAAACAAGGACCATCGAGCCTGTCTAGGATTCAACCGTTTGGCAGACTCGAGGTAAATCAGATTCTTATGATCGGTCAAGACCACAATACGGTGCTTAGCTCCCTCAAGCCAATGTCGCCACTCCTCAAACGCCCACTTCATAGCCAACAACTCCCGATTGCCGACATCATAATTGCGTTCAGCAAGCGAAAACTTACGGGAAAAGAAGGCACACGGTTTCATTAAGGAACCAACAGGATCCCTCTGAGAAAAAACGGCCCCTGCCCCAATCTCAGAAGCGTCCACCTCAACCTGAAACGGAAGAGAAACATCCGGTTGACGCAACACTGGAGCAGAAGTAAAACGACGTTTAAGTTCCTGAAAGGCAGAGACAGCCGCAGGGGACCAATTCGCCACATCAGCGCCCTTCTTCGTCAAATCAGTCAAGGGTTTAACCACGCTGGAAAAATTAGCAATGAAACGGCGATAAAAATTAGCAAAACCCAAAAATTTCTGAAGGCTCTTCACGGATGTGGGCTGAATCCAATCATGAATGGCCTGAACCTTAACCGGATCCATCTCTATAGACGAGGGAGAAAAAATAAAGCCCAAAAAGGAAACCTTCTGCACCCCAAAAAGACACTTAGACCCTTTCACAAACAAGGCATTGTCACGAAGGATCTGAAATACCATCCTGACCTGCTGCACATGAGACTCCCTCCCAATCATCGGAAAAAATCAAAATATCGTCCAAATATACAATCAAGAATTTATCAAGATAATCCCGGAAGATATCATGCATGAAGGACTGAAAAATAGATGGAGCATTAGTGAGCCCGAATGGCATCACAAGGTATTCAAAATGGCCTTCGGGCGTGTTAAACACAGTTTTCCATTAATCACCCTGTTTAATACGAACAAGATTATAAGCCCCCCGAAGGTCAATCTTAGTAAACCAACTAGCTCCCTTCATCCTAGCAAACAAATCGGAAAGCAAAGGTAAAGGATATTGAAACTTGACCATGATCTTATTCAAGTGGCGATAATCAATACAGGGTCTTAAGGAACCATCTTTTTTAGCAACAAAAAAAGAACCCCGCTCCCATCGGTGAAGAAGATGGCCGAATATGCCCTTTCTCCAAAGACTCCTTAATATAGCTCCGCATGGCGGCATGTTCAGGTACAGACAGGTTGAAAAGTCGACCCTTAGGAAACTTACAGCCTGGAATCAAGTCAATAGCACAATCGCAGCCCCTGTGCGGTGGAAGGAAACTGGACTTGGGCTCATCGAATACATCCTGAAAATCAGACAAAAACTCAGGAATTTCAGAAGAGGAAAAAGGGGCGATAGACATCAGAGGAACATCATTATGAACCCCCTGACAACCCCAACTAGTCACAGACATGGACTTCCAATCCAAAACAGGATTATGTACCTGTAACCAGGGAAAACCCAGCACGATAGCATCATGCAAATTATGCAACACCAGAAATCGACAATCTTCATGATGGGCTGGCGCCGTGCGCATGGTCACCTGTGTCCAAAACTGGGGCTTATTTTTAGCCAAGGGTGTAGCATCAATGCCCCTTAAAGGAATAGGGTTCTGCAAAGGCTGCAAGGGAAAACCACAACGCCTAGCAAAGTCAAAGTCCATTAAGTTCAAGGCAGCGCCTGAATCCACAAACGCCATGACAGAAAATGATGACAATGAACAGATCAAGGACACAGATAACAGAAATTTAGGTTGTACAGTACTGATGGTAGATGAACTGGCGATCCTCCTTGTCCGCTTAGGACAGACTGAAATGACATGGGAAGTGTCGCCACAATAATAACACAACCTATTGAGACATCTGAAACCTTGTCGTTCTGTTTTAGACAGAATCCTATCACACTGCATAGGCTCAGAACCGTTATAATAAATGAAATGTGGATTACATCCGCGCTGCTGCGACAAATAATAGATCCAGATATACTGTTAGGGTGTTCGGGTGGTTTATTCAACGCGTTTCGAAGCTCAAAGGCTTCTTCTTCAGGAAGTTTCCACACAAAGATATATCTTTGTGTGGAAACTTCCTGAAGAAGAAGCCTTTGAGCTTCGAAACGCGTTGAATAAACCACCCGAACACCCTAACAGTATATCTGGATCTATTATTTGTCGCAGCAGCGCGGATGTAATCCACATTTCATTTATTATAACGGTTCTGAGAGGTCGCAACGCCGACCTGTGGATCTGCAGCAGCTGACAACTACATGCTTGTACTGTGTACCACCAGGTGAGCAGTTCTCTCACAATTGATTAAGAACAATCCTGGGGATAAGACCCTATTTGCGCTTTTTTTGTCTCCTATCTTTCAAGACTACTGCATAGGCTCAGGAATTTGCTCTGAGGATAACGCCATAGCGCGCACAGTTCTGCGCTCCCGCAAGCGTCGGTCAATCTGAATGGCCCGAGACATAGAATCACTCAGATTGAAGGTTGTGGGAAACCCCACCATAACATCTTTAACGGATTTAGAAAGAAACTTTCTGAAAATTGCCGCCAAAGCATCATTATTCCATGTAGTCAACACAGACCATTTTCTGAATTTCTGACAATACAATTCAGCCGCCTCTTGCCCCTGAGACAGGGCCAACAAGGTCTTCTCAGCTTGATCCACCGAATTAGGTTCATCATACAGTAATCCTAATGCCTGAAAGAAGGAGTCTACATTAAGCAAAGCAGGATCCCCAGATTCCAGGGAAAATTCCCAATCCTGTGGATCACTACGCAGCAGGGAGATGATGATTTTAACTTGTTGAATGGAATCACCAGAGGATCGAAGTTTCAATGCAAAAAACAGTTTACAGTTGTTCTTAAAACTCAAAAATTTGGACCTGTCACCAAAAAACAAATCAGGAGTAGGAATCTTCGGTTCTAAAGCAGGAGTTTGAACAATATAATCAGAAATACCCTGTATCCTAGCAGCAAGCTGGTCTACACGAGAAGCTAATTCCTGAACATTCATGCTAGCACAAGGCTCTTCAGCCACCCAGAGATAAAGAGGGAGGAGAAGACAAAACAAACTGAAGAAAAAAAATGGCTCAAGACCTTTCCTCCATTCTTCTGAGATGCATTTAACTCATTGTTGGCCAGTTGTACTGTTATGATCAGGTGGCCTTGGAGCAGCATGAAAACCTTCTCTGGAGTAGGTGGTAACTTATACTGACCGCAAACCCTGATCCTATCACTGCAACTAGAAGTAGCCGTGGGGTGTACCTAACAAAACCTAGACACCTCGACACAGCCGGAGGACTAAATACCCCTAAAGATGGAAATAGGAAAACTATCTTGCCTGTTATGAAAGGCAATTCAGTGACACAATGTACATAGCGATCAGAGCACATACAGTGATCTGACAATAACCTAAAATAATAGAACGAGCTATGAGACGTGGGAACTCTGTAGACTGCAATACCTGATCCTCTCCAAACACAACTAAAGGCGGCCGTGGATTGCGCCTAACGCTACCTATGCAACTCGGCACAGCCTGAGAAACTAACTAGCCTGAAGATAGAAAAATCAGCCTTCCTTGCCTCAGAGAAATACCCCAAAGGAAAAGGCAGCCCCCCACATATAATGACTGTGAGTAAGATGAAAAGACAAAACGTAGGGATGAAATAGATCCAGCAAAGTGAGGCCCGATATTCTAGACAGAACGAGGATAGTAAAGATAACTTTGCAGTCTACATAAAACCCTAAAGAAAAACCACGCAAAGGGGGCAAAAAGACCCTCCGTGCCGAACTAACGGCACGGTGGTACACCCTTTGCGTCTCAGAGCTTCCAGCAAAACAAATAGACAAGCTGGACAGAAAAAATAGCAACAAATAGCAAAGAAGCACTTAGCTATACAGAGCAGCAGGCCACAGGAATGATCCAGAGAAGCACAGGTCCAACACTGGAACATTGACAGGAAGCCTAGATCAAAGCATCAGGTGGAGTTAAATAGAGAAGCAGCCAACAAGCTCACCAGAACACCTGAGGGAGGAAGCTCAGAAGCCGCAGTATCGCTTGTGACCACCGGAGTGAATTCTGCCACAGAATTCACAACAGTACCCCCCCCTTGAGGAGGGGTCACCGAACCCTCACCAGAGCCCCCAGGCCGACCAGGATGTGCCACATGAAAGGCACGAACAAGATCGGGGGCATGGACATCAGAGGCAAAAACCTAGGAATTATCTTCCTGAGCATAACCCTTCCATTTAACCAGATACTGGAGTTTTCGTCTAGAAAGACGAGAATCCAAAATCTTCTCCACAATATACTCCAATTCCCCCTCCACCAACACCGGGGCAGGAGGCTCAACAGATGGAACCATAGGTGCCACGTATCTCCGCAACAACGACCTATGGAATACATTATGTATGGAAAAAGAGTCTGGGAGGGTCAGACGAAAAGACACAGGATTAAGAACCTCAGAAATCCTATACGGACCAATAAAACGAGGCTTAAATTTAGGAGAGGAAACCTTCATAGGAATATGACGAGAAGATAACCAAACCAGATCCCCAACACGAAGTCGAGGACCCACACGGCGTCTGCGATTAGCGAAAAGTTGAGCCTTCTCCTGGGACAAGGTCAAATTGTCCACTACCTGAGTCCAAATCTGCTGCAACCTGTCCACCACAGTATCCACACCAGGACAGTCCGAAGACTCAACCTGTCCTGAAGAGAAACGAGGATGGAACCCAGAATTGCAGAAAAACGGAGAAACCAAGGTAGCCGAGCTGACCCGATTATTAAGGGCGAACTCAGCCAACGGTAAAAAGGACACCCAATCATCCTGATCAGCAGAAACAAAGCATCTCAGATATGTTTCCAAGGTCTGATTGGTTCGTTCGGTCTGGCCATTAGTCTGAGGATGGAAAGCCGAGGAAAAAGACAGGTCAATGCCCATCCTACCACAAAAGGCTCGCCAAAACCTCGAAACAAACTGGGAACTTCTGTCAGAAACAATATTCTCCGGAATGCCATGCAAACGAACCACATGCTGGAAGAACAAAGGCACCAAATCAGAGGAGGAAGGCAATTTAGCCAAGGGCACCAGATGGATCATCTTAGAAAAGCGATCACAGACCACCCAAATGACTGACATCTTTTGAGAAACGGGAAGGTCAGAAATAAAATCCATCGAGATATGTGTCCAAGGCCTCTTTGGGACCGGCAAGGGCAAAAGCAACCCACTGGCACGAGAACAGCAGGGCTTAGCCCTAGCACAAATCCCACAGGATTGCACAAAAGTACGCACATCCCGCGACAGAGATGGCCACCAAAAGGATCTAGCCACTAACTCTCTGGTACCAAAGATTCCAGGATGACCAGCCAACACCGAACAATGAAGTTCAGAGATAACTTTATTCGTCCACCTATCAGGGACGAACAGTTTCTCCGCTGGGCAACGATCAGGTTTATTAGCCTGAAATTTTTGCAGCACCCGCCGCAAATCAGGGGAGATGGCAGACATAATGACTCCTTCCTTGAGAATACCCGCCGGCTCAGATAACCCCGAAGAGTCGGGCACAAAACTCCTAGAGAGAGCATCCGCCTTCACATTTTTAGAGCCCGGAAGGTATGAAATCACAAAGTCAAAACGGGCAAAAAACAACGACCAACGGGCTTGTCTAGGATTCAAGCGCTTGGCAGACTCGAGATAAGTCAAGTTCTTATGATCAGTCAATACCACTACGCGATGCTTAGCTCCTTCAAGCCAATGACGCCACTCCTCGAATGCCCACTTCATGGCCAGCAACTCTCGGTTGCCCACATCATAATTACGCTCAGCAGGCGAAAACTTCCTGGAAAAGAAAGCGCATGGTTTCATCACTGAGCAACCAGAACCTCTCTGTGACAAAACCGCCCCTGCTCCAATCTCAGAAGCATCAACCTCGACCTGGAACGGAAGAGAAACATCTGGTTGACACAACACAGGGGCAGAACAAAAACTACGCTTCAACTCCTGAAAAGCTTCCACAGCAGCAGAAGACCAATTGACCAAATCAGCACCCTTCTTGGTCAAATCGGTCAATGGTTTGGCAATGCTAGAAAAATTACAGATGAAGCGACGATAAAAATTAGCAAAGCCCAGGAACTTTTGCAGACTTTTCAGAGATGTCGGCTGAGTCCAATCATGGATGGCTTGGACCTTAACCGGATCCATCTCGATAGTAGAAGGGGAAAAGATGAACCCCAAAAATGAAACTTTCTGCACACCAAAGAGACACTTTGATCCCTTCACAAATAAAGAATTAGCACGCAGGACCTGAAAAACCGTTCTGACCTGCTTCACATGAGACTCCCAATCATCCGAGAAGATCAAAATGTCATCCAAGTACACAATCAGGAATTTATCCAGGTACTCACGGAAGATGTCATGCATAAAGGATTGAAACACTGATGGAGCATTGGCAAGTCCGAACGGCATCACTAGATACTCAAAATGACCCTCGGGCGTATTAAATGCAGTTTTCCATTCATCTCCTTGCCTGATTCTCACCAGATTATACGCACCACGAAGATCTATCTTAGTGAACCAACTAGCCCCCTTAATCCGAGCAAACAAGTCAGATAACAATGGCAAGGGATACTGAAATTTAACAGTGATCTTGTTAAGAAGGTGGTAATCAATACATGGTCTCAGCGAACCATCCTTCTTGGCTACAAAGAAGAACCCTGCTCCCAGTGGTGATGACGATGGGCGAATATGTCCCTTCTCCAGGGATTCCTTCACATAACTGCGCATAGCGGTGTGTTCAGGCACAGATAAATTAAACAGTCGACCTTTTGGGAATTTACTACCAGGAATCAAATTGATAGCACAATCACAATCCCTATGCGGAGGTAGGGCATCGGACTTGGGCTCCTCAAATACATCCCGATAATCAGATAAGAACTCTGGGACCTCAGAAGGGGTGGATGACGAAATAGACAGAAATGGAACATCACCATGTACCCCCTGACAACCCCAGCTGGACACAGACATGGATTTCCAATCTAATACTGGATTATGGACTTGTAGCCATGGCAACCCCAACACGACCACATCATGCAGATTATGCAACACCAGAAAGCGAATAACCTCCTGATGTGCAGGAGCCATGCACATGGTCAGCTGGGTCCAGTACTGAGGCTTATTCTTGGCCAAAGGTGTAGCATCAATTCCTCTCAATGGAATAGGACACTGCAAGGGCTCCAAGAAAAACCCACAACGTTTAGCATAATCCAAGTCCATCAAATTCAGGGCAGCGCCTGAATCCACAAACGCCATGACAGAATATGACGACAAAGAGCATATCAAGGTAACGGACAGAAGGAATTTTGACTGTACCGTACCAATGGTGGCAGACCTAGCGAACCGCTTAGTGCGCTTAGGACAATCAAAGATAGCATGAGTGGAATCACCACAGTAGAAACACAGCCCACTCTGACGTCTGTGTTCCTGCCGTTCAACTCTGGTCATAGTCCTATCGCACTGCATAGGCTCAGGTTTAATCTCAGGTAATACCGCCAAATGGTGCACAGATTTACGCTCGCGCAAGCGTCGACCAATCTGAATGGCCAAAGACATAGACTCATTCAAACCAGCAGGCATAGGAAATCCCACCATGACATCCTTAAGAGCCTCAGAGAGACCCTTTCTGAACATAGCTGCCAGCGCAGATTCATTCCACTGAGTGAGTACTGACCACTTCCTAAATTTCTGACAATATACCTCTATCTCATCCCGACCCTGACAAAGAGCCAGCAAATTCTTTTCTGCCTGATCCACTGAATTAGGCTCATCGTACAGCAATCCGAGCGCCAGGAAAAACGCATTGATATTACTTAATGCAGGATCTCCTGGCGCAAGAGAAAATGCCCAGTCCTGAGGGTCGCCGCGCAAAAAAGAAATAATAATCAAAACCTGTTGAACTGGATCACCAGAGGAACGAGGTTTCAAGGCCAGAAATAGCTTACAATTATTTTTGAAACTCAGAAACTTAGTTCCAAAAAACAAATCAGGAATAGGAATTCTTGGTTCTAACATAGATTTCTGATCAATAGGGTCTTGAATCTTTTGTACTCTTGCCGAGAGCTGATCCACAAATGAAGACAGACTTCTAATGCCATGGTAACACCTGTGTCCTGAAGAACCCAAATGTCTAGGGGAAAAAAAAGACTGAACACAGAGCAGAGAAAAAAAAATGGTCTCAGAAGTTCTTTTTTCCCTCTATTGAGAATCATTAGTACTTTTGGCTTCCTGTACTGTTATGAAAGGCAATTCAGTGACACAATGTACATAGCGATCAGAGCACATACAGTGATCTGACAATAACCTAAAATAATAGAACGAGCTATGAGACGTGGGAACTCTGTAGACTGCAATACCTGATCCTCTCCAAACACAACTAAAGGCGGCCGTGGATTGCGCCTAACGCTACCTATGCAACTCGGCACAGCCTGAGAAACTAACTAGCCTGAAGATAGAAAAATCAGCCTTCCTTGCCTCAGAGAAATACCCCAAAGGAAAAGGCAGCCCCCCACATATAATGACTGTGAGTAAGATGAAAAGACAAAACGTAGGGATGAAATAGATCCAGCAAAGTGAGGCCCGATATTCTAGACAGAACGAGGATACTAAAGATAACTTTGCAGTCTACATAAAACCCTAAAGAAAAACCACGCAAAGGGGGCAAAAAGACCCTCCGTGCCGAACTAACGGCACGGCGTTACACCCTTTGCGTCTCAGAGCTTCCAGCAAAACAAATAGACAAGCTGGACAGAAAAAATAGCAACAAATAGCAAAGAAGCACTTAGCTATACAGAGCAACAGGCCACAGGAATGATCCAGAGAAGCACAGGTCCAACACTGGAACATTGACAGGAAGCCTAGATCAAAGCATCAGGTGGAGTTAAGTAGAGAAGCAGCCAACGAGCTCACCAGAACACCTGAGGGAGGAAGCTCAGAAGCCGCAGTACCGCTTGTGACCACCGGAGTGAATTCTGCCACAGAATTCACAACACTTGCCTCAGAGTAGACTCCCAAAGGATAGGCAGCCCCCCACAAATATTGACTGTGAGTTGGAGAGGAAAAGACACACGCAGGCAGAAAACAGGCTTAGCAAAGGAGGCCATTTCTAGCTAAATAGAAAAGGACAGGACAGAGTTCTGTGCGGTCAGTAATAAAACCCTTCCAAAATATCCACAGCAGAAAATACAAAAACACCACCATCTAACTAAAGACGTGGAGAGTATAACTGCAACTCCAGAGAATCCAACCAGACTGAGAAAAACAGCTGACACAGTCTAAGCTGGACAAATAGAAACAAAAGATCAGCACTGAAAATAAGCACACAGCAAGTGTGCTTCAGAAAAAGAAACAGACACTTATCTTTGCTGAACTGGCAGCTAAGCAGGTGAGGCCAGGCAGAGATCCAATACTTCCAAAGAAACATTGACAACTGGAAAGGGCTAATGAATCCTGCACACTTAAATATCCCAGTCAGAACAGCAATTAGCTGATACACCTGGCCAGTGCTGTGACTCAGAGACAACTGCATTCCCACCCACAACCACTGGAGGGAACCTGTTATGAACTGGTGGTTTAGGAGCAACATGGGACGAGCTCTGAAGGAGGTGGTATCTGTACTGACCGCAAACCCTGAACCTAGCAGCGCAACTAGAAATAGCCGTGGGGGGTGCCTGACACTCCCTAGACCCCTCGTCACAGCTTAAGATCTAACTTCCCCTAAAGACAGAAACAGGAAACCTATCTTGCCTCAGAGAAAATCCCCAAAGGAAAGATAGCCCCCCACAAATATTGACGGTGAGAGGAGGGGAAAATAACATATGCAGAAATGAAATCAGATTTTAGCATAGGAGGCCATACTAGCTAGATAGATAGGACAGGACAGGATACTGTGCGGTCAGTATTAAAAACTACAAAAAATCCACACAGTTTACAAAAATCTCCACACCTGACTAAAGGTGTGGAGGGTAAATCTGCTTCCCAGAGCTTCCAGCTAACAGAATTAATCCATACTGACAAGCTGGACAAAACATAGAATGCACAGAACAATTAAGTCCACAACATGTGGACTGAAATGAGCAAAGCAAGGACTTATCTTTGCTGAACTGGTCAGGATATCAGGGAAATCCAAGCAGAGATGTGAATCCAACCAGGAACCATTGACAAGTGGCACTGGCTGAAGGGAAGAGCCAGGCATAAAAGCCGAGCAGAAATACAATCAGTGGAAGCAGCTGCAGACTGCTAAATCCAAGGAGCAGCCATTCCACTTAAAACCACCGGGGGGAGCCCAAGAGCGGAATTCACAACATTCTCCTTCCGACTCCGACTGACTATCTCCTTCTCCCTCCAGTCAGTTTCTGTCTCTCCCTAGGTGTTACTTGGGCAAAGCCCAGTCTGCTTCTCCTAACTTCCTAACCAACCCCCAGTTTTACCCTATGTGAGGAGTTGCTTAATAGATAGAACCCTTAGCTCCCCCTGGTGGACCGGCATGTGAAGTGTGTGTGTGTGTGTGTGTGTGTGTGGCTGTGATACCTGGCAGGGTGAACTCCTTTGGTGCCATCAGACGTAACCGCTCCCCCTGGTGGAAGAACAACATTACTGCAACGACCAGGACTCTGGGGTGCTGCACATAGAGCTCTAGCCCAAAATTAAGACCTTTTGGGGCCAAACAATTTAGTGAAAAAATTCATTTAGATTCCGCTCTTGACATTGTATCTATAAGATTTCCCCCCTGGCATTCTGCTGGATTTTTTGAATTCCCATAAAACGAACACCTTTAATACATTTGTTGTGTTTCTCAGAGAAATTGCGTGAAAGGGGATGGCCCATATGCTCTTTCTTAATGTTTATAAGGTGCTCCTTGATGCGTATAGGCCGCCTCTTAGTGCGGCCCACGTACAGTTTTTTACATGGGCATTCAATTAAGTAAATAACCCTTGTAGTGTAGCAGGTATTGTTGCTTTTGACACTAAAAGTAATCGAAGCATCAGAGTCGGTAAAGGTAACTTGTTTTGTTTTGTTATGGATTGTGTTTCTGCAACAAAAACAAGTGCCGCATGGAATGAATCCAGGAGCAATATCCTTAGAAATACTGACCTTTGCCTTTTGGCTTCTAAGGGTTGAAGCCAACAAGTTGCCCAAGGACTGGGCCTTCCTGAATACAAATCTGGGGACAATGGGTAGGTGTTCACCTATAACCTTGTCTTTCCGCAAAATGGCCCAATGTTTCAAAATAATAGATTAGAACTTTTTATGGCCGGCATGAAATTGAGTAATAAATGACAATTGTCAAATTTGATCTTGAATGCTGTTGCTTGATGGATTACTGTCTGGTTTTATGCACCAGAGGCTCCCACGAGGCAGCTCCCACCTCTTGTTTGGCTTGTTCCAGTAGGGAAATTGGATATCCCTTTTCCAGGAATTGTTTAGTAAGGATCTGACCCTGAAGTATAATGAAACCCCCTTATAGGCAGATCCTGAAGTATAAGGCAGCAACCCCATAGGCAGACCCTGAAGTATAAGGCTGCACCCATATAGGCAGATCCTGAAGTATAAGGCTGCACCCCTATAGGCAGATCCTGAAGCATAAGGCAGCACCGCACCATAGGCAGATCCTGAAGTATAAGGCAGCACCCATATAGGCAGATCCTGAAGTATAAGGCAGCCGATATAGGCAGATCCTGAAGTATAAGGCAGCACCCCCCATAGGCAGACCCTGAAGTATAAGGCTGCACCCATATAGGCAGATCCTGAAGTATAAGGCAGCACCCCCCATAGGCAGACCCTGAAGTATAAGGCAGCACCCCTATAGGCAGATCCTGAAGTATAAGGCAGCACCCCCCATAGGCAGACCCTGAAGTATAAGGCAGCACCCCTATAGGCAGATCCTGAAGTATAAGGCAGCACCCCCCATAGGCAGACCCTGAAGTATAAGGCTGCACCCCTATAGGCAGATCCTGAAGCATAAGGCAGCACCGCACCATAGGCAGATCCTGAAGTATAAGGCAGCACCCATATAGGCAGATCCTGAAGTATAAGGCAGCCGATATAGGCAGATCCTGAAGTATAAGGCAGCACCCCCCATAGGCAGACCCTGAAGTATAAGGCAGCACCCCTATAGGCAGATCCTGAAGTATAAGGCAGCACCCCCCATAGGCAGACCCTGAAGTATAAGGCTGCACCCCTATAGGCAGATCCTGAAGCATAAGGCAGCACCCCACCATAGGCAGATCCTGAAGTATAAGGCAGCAGTCTCCCCGGCCCGTGGCCCTAGGCATGCAATAAAATAATGAGGGAAAGCTTATAGGGAATTTAACGTGATACCACCTGTGGTATTCGGCAATGGATGGCCGATTCTGCTTTAGGGGACCGCTGGGGCCGATGGTGACGCAGCTGGGATGGTTCTGCTCCCCACAGGTGGAGCGGAGCCCCAGGGCTACCAGTACTGTTCTAAGGGATCGTGGACATTGGGGTGCAGGACTGAGAGTGCGAGAAATGACTGGAGGACACAAGGGCTGTAGTTTTCTACATGGAGATCCAGGCAGCCTGGAAGCAATTTAGGTTCCACCTAGCCAGGTGGGTTCGGAGGTCTTCTTACTGCACTGTCCTGTTACGTCCTTACTGCTTTAAGCTCTGCTCAAGTCCCTCTCACTGTCTGACAGTTAAAATAAAACATTACCTGTATGGCAGGCCGCTAGAGCCTATTACAGGTGTCGTTCCTTCGTGGCGGCTCCGGGCTCTGCTGTGCTACTGGGTGTTAGATGGGGCCAGGAGACCTGCAGTCTCCTGCCCTCCGGGTTTAGCTGCGGGGACTTCAGTACCTGCGCAACCACGGACTCCGGTTTTTAGTGCTCAGCTCTAGGGTGAGCTTGGTTACAGCCAGGTTCTCCTTGACTTCTCTCCTCTTCTCTCACTCTCTCCCTCAGACTAACTAACTCCGCCTCCAGGCCAGAACTTTTAGGGTTTGTGCACACGTATTCTGGTCCACTGCGGATTTTTCCGCAGCGGATTTGATAAATCCGCAGTGCAAAACCGCTGCGGATATATGGCGGATTTATCGCGGTTTCTATTGTGGTTTCCGCTGCGGGTTTACACCTGCTGTTTTCTATTGGAGCAGGTGTAAAACCGCTGCGGAATCCGCAAAAACAATTGACATGCTGCGGATTGTAAACTGCTGCGTTTCCGCACATTTTTTTCCGCAGCATGTGCACTGCGGGTTTTGTTTCCCATAGGTTTACATTGTACTGTAAACTCATAGGAAACTGCTGCGGATCTGCAGCTGAGGAAACGCTGTGGATCCGCAGCAAAATCTGCAGTGTGTGCACATAGCCTAAGATGACTTAATTCTTTGGGTCAGTGTGATTACAGCGATACCGCATTTATATCAGGTTTTTATGTTTGACAGCTGTCACACACTAAAAGACGCTTTTTATTGCGAAAACTAGTGTTAGCATCACCATATTCTGAAAGCTATAATTTTTTTTTATTTTTGTGCTGATGACGCCGTATGGCAGCTTCATTTTTGCAGGACAAGATGACATTTTCAGTGGTACCATTTTTATTTACATTTGTCTTTTTTATTGCATTTTATTCCACTTTTCGTTAGGCAGTACAAGGATACAGAAATCATTTTTTGCCTCGTTTTTTATTTTTTTTTACGGTGTTCATATTTATTTATGGATCTCTCTCTCTCTCTCTCTCTCTCTCTCTCTCTCTATATATATATACAGTATATACAATTTTTTTTTTACTTAGTACCACTATGGAACTTTCACTTTCTGCAGTCTGATCACAGTTATAAAGCGTAGTAATGCAGGAGCATTGTTATCATTTGTAACCTGTCAGTGCTGCAGACACAAGTTAGTGCCCTGCACATTATCTAACTTCCTAGTATTTGGTGACCCGGATGTCGTCATGATGACGTGGAGGGCAATGATCAGGACCCCACAATTGCGTTGCGGGGTCTCCGATCCAAGGGCAGAGGGGTTTTCTTCCTTTTGCCTGCTCTCTAAATGCTGTGATCACACCACTCCTGGGATTCAGAGCCGGGTGTCAGCTGTCAGAATCAGCGGCCACCTGAGGCAATCGCTGGCATACATCCCCCGGTGTGCGGGAGATCGCCATCATGTACATTGTGGCCGCCATTTATCTCTTCTGCATCGCCCATTGTGGGCGCCATTTATCTCTTCTGTATCGCCCATTGTGGTCGCCATTTATCTCTTCTGCATCGCCCATTGTGGTCGCCATTTATCTCTTCTATATCGCCCATTGTGGCCGCCATTTATCTCTTCTGCATCGCCCATTGTGGCCGCCATTTATCTCTTCTGCATCGCCCATTGTGGCCGCCATTTATCTCTTCTGCATCGCCCATTGTGGCCGCCATTTATCTCTTCTGCATCGCCCATTGTGGCCGCCATTTATCTCTTCTGCATCGCCCATTGTGGCCGCCATTTATATCTTCTATATCGCCCATTGTGGCCGCCATTTATCTCTTCTGCATCGCCCATTGTGGCCGCCATTTATCTCTTCTGTATCGCCCATTGTGGCCGCCATTTATCTCTTCTGCATCGCCCATTGTGGCCGCCATTTATCTCTTCTGCATCGCCCATTGTGGCCGCCATTTATCTCTTCTGCATCGCCCATTGTGGCCGCCATTTATCTCTTCTATATCGCCCATTGTGGCCGCCATTTATCTCTTCTGCATCGCCCATTGTGGCCGCCATTTATCTCTTCTGCATCGCCCATTGTGGCCGCCATTTATCTCTTCTGCATCGCCCATTGTGGCCGCCATTTATCTCTTCTGCATCGCCCATTGTGGCCGCCATTTATCTCTTCTGCATCGCCCATTGTGGCCGCCATTTATATCTTCTATATCGCCCATTGTGGCCGCCATTTATCTCTTCTGCATCGCCCATTGTGGCCGCCATTTATCTCTTCTGCATCGCCCATTGTGGCCGCCATTTATCTCTTCTATATCGCCCATTGTGGCCGCCATTTATCTCTTCTGCATCGCCCATTGTGGCCGCCATTTATCTCTTCTGCATCGCCCATTGTGGCCGCCATTTATCTCTTCTGTATCGCCCATTGTGGCCGCCATTTATCTCTTCTGTATCGCCCATTGTGGCCGCCATTTATCTCTTCTGTATCGCCCATTGTGGCCGCCATTTATCTCTTCTGTATCGCCCATTGTGGTCGCCATTTATCTCTTCTGTATCACTTATTGTGGCCGCCATTTATCTCTTCTGTATCGTCCATTGTGGCCGCCATTTATCTCTTCTGTATCGTCCATTGTGGCCGCCATTTATCTCTTCTGTATCGCCCATTGTGGCCGCCATTTATCTCTTCTGCATCGCCCATTGTGGCCGCCATTTATCTCTTCTGTATCTATCGCCCATTGTGGCCGCCATTTATCTCTTCTGTATCTATCGCCCATTGTGGCCGCCATTTATCTCTTCTGTATCACCCATTGTGGCCGCCATTTATCTCTTCTGAGTTCCCTGTTGGTAACAGTGAGCACAGGTGAAAGAATTGGGGAAGGTGGAGGCAGATCGCTGATCTGTGCCAAGATGAAGGGAAATCGGCTACCAGCGTCTCTTCTCTACAGATAATTCTCACAAACCGATCATCCTCTTGTGTCTACACAGGTCTCGTTATCCTGGCCGCAGTACAACTCTCACCAGGAGAAGTCTATGTGCAGAGAGGATCAGACATCACTGACTGCAGCATGAAATGTCCACATGCAGATGGTGTCCTGGAGCTGTACAGAATATGCGGAAGACATGAGACCCAACTACTGGAGCTGTGGTGTGATAATAAGTGGCACTATAATCGCTACCAGCCCAGACTCCTCTATAACATGAGCACCGGGTGCTGGAGCCTGAGAAACGCCGGGAAGGACGACTCCTGTGTGTATAAGGTGGTGTATTATGGGGATAATGGAAGCTCACTGACCACGTTACCCGTCACTGTACTAGGTAAGAGCCGCTGAAGAGACCACAGAGCTCGCGCTCTACAGGGAACTTGTATATACAGTATTTGCTGTAGGTGGAGTCAGGAAGGAATTTGCTTCCAAAGATGGGGAAATTAGCATTTCCCTAATAAGTTTTTTGCTTTTCCTCTGGATAACTACAGTATGTTACAGATCTCAAGAGACTTATGTCTACTTTCTGTTAAAAATAGTTATTTCGTATATTTATTTATTCAGGACTCTTTACCAGATGTGATACTCTAAAGAAAATGTCATGATATTTCTCATAAAAAATGTAGTGGTTTATTGGATTGTCCACCAAAAAGCATCATTGCAGCAAAACATAAAATAGGTGAAATAGTTACTAAGAAATTGTCCATATCAAAGTTTGTTCCCCATCTTTCCTGAGATTCTGAATGGTAAATGGCATCTGTCTCTGTCATGGAGCATGGTAGAAGCTATCAAAAAGCACATGGCTAACTCACATACCAGCTGTGCATCTACTCTGAAGTCTGTGTACCATGTGTGAAGTCTGCAGAGCGAAGAAGAACCCCCCAAGTGACAGCCCCTCTCTCCTGTGAGTCGTGGATATATGTCTCATAGAGCACGTGTTCTCTCTATATAGTGTTAATTTTTACTCTGAGCTAAATATACAGAAATTACACATGTAATGTCAACCAAACCTTCCACGAGGCTCAGTACAGAATTGAGTGTAATAATAAGTCAATAATCAATAATTAATATTCAACACCTTCAACCTTAAAACCATGAAGAAATGAGCTGCATATTCCAGAGAGAGGACACACTAATGCTAAGTGGTTATATTACATCTCTGTCACACAAGTCCACGCCACTTATAATCCATGGCAATATACTGCTCATCTTATAAGTCGCTGATTGGCATTGTGCTGTTAATTAATCTGTTATCTGCAAGTGACTCTCCTAGTTTTACTCTCTCTAGTACAAAGTCCAAAAACCATAGATCCACAGATCCTCTCTATAGTCACATGTTCTGTATATACTATATATCCACAGCTCCTCTCTATAGTCACATGCTCTGTATATACTATATATCCACAGCTCCTCTCTATAGTCACACACTCTGTATATACTATATATCCACAGCTCCTCTCTATAGTCACATGCTCTGTATATACTATATATCCACAGCTCCTCTCTATAGTCACACACTCTGTATATACTATATATCCACAGCTCCTCTCTATAGTCACATGCTCTGTATATACTATATATCCACAGCTCCTCTCTAGTCACACGCTCTGTATATACTATATATCCAAAGCTCCTCTCTGTAGTCACACGCTCTGTATATACTATATATCCACAGCTCCTCTCTATAGTCACATGCTCTGTATATACTATATATATCCACAGCTCCTCTCTAGTCACACGCTCTGTATATACTATATATCCAAAGCTCCTCTCTGTAGTCACACGCTCTGTATATACTATATATCCACAGCTCCTCTCTATAGTCACATGCTCTGTATATACTATATATATCCACAGCTCCTCTCTAGTCACACGCTCTGTATATACTATATATCCAAAGCTCCTCTCTGTAGTCACACTCTGTATATGCTATATATCCACAGCTCCTCTCTGTAATCACATGCTCTGTATATACTATATATCCACAGCTCCTCTATAGTCACACACTTTGTATATACTATATATCCACAACTCCTCTCTATAGTCACACACTTTGTATATACTATATATCCACAGCTCCTCTCTATAGTCACACGCTCTGTATATACTATATATACATAGCTCTTCTCTATAGTCACATGCTCTGTATATACTATATATCCACAGCTCCTCTCTGTAGTCACACGCTTTGTATATACTATATATCCACAGCCCCTCTCTATAGTCACACACTCTGTATATACTAAATATACACAGCTCCTCTCTGTAGTTACACGCTCTATATATACTATATATCCACAGCTCCCCTCTGTAGTCACACGCTCTGTATATACTATATATCCACAGCTCCTGTGTAGTCACACGCTCTGTATATACTATATATCCACAACTCATCTCTATAGTCACACGCCCTGTATATACTATATATCCACAGCTCCTCTCTGTAGTCAAATGCTCTGTATATACTATATATTCACAGCTCCTCCCTGTATTCGCATGCTGTCAAGGTTCACACCGTGCTGCCAACAAGATGTCACGGATCCCAACAATATGTCAGGGATCCTGGGGAGGATATCTTTATCATCCCCACTACTCACACCAATTTGTCATGAACCGGGGTTGTTTGGTTGCCCCTGGTTCCTTCTGAAGGGGATTTATCTATATCCCTCTTCCCAGTTCTGGTTTGGAACTTGCAGGTCTGTGTCACCTCCCTTACCCTCAGGTCAGATGAGGTACTGCATCTAGGGTAATTAGTCACCAGAAAGGCTGCCTGCTATGTACTGGCTATTGGGCACACTGCAGCGAGGGCAATATAACTACTCCCACACAGGCGGGAACAATAATTATCATCGCCGCCGTTGCTACAAAGATTCCAAATCGCACAGAACAAAGTATGCAGCCACCAGCTCCGATTCCACCAAAGGTTAATGGGTCCGGAGTCAACCCAAATCAGTAGTGTAATTCACTTCAGAGGAAGGGACAGTTCGTCCATAGAGCAGAGAGAAACAGCTAGTGAATTATATATTTTACTCCATAAAAAGACAGGCATTGTTTACAAAGTATAAGGATATTATAAAGAAGACAAAATCATGTGTACATTGCAGATTACAAAAAAAATAGGATTAACATTGAAAAGAAAACACTTACAGGTCGTTTAGATAATTTCAGCTTGTTGCTGGACATGTGAAATGGAGAAGAAAGGGCTTCCATATATCCAGATGCATGAGCACAGCTTTGCCGAGCTGTTGTTAGCTTGCTTCCTGGACCAAAAACTAAAAACTAACTCCCAACTCAGTCGGGATTTCGAGGTCCGAAATGCGCGTCGGGATGGACGCGCTTGCCTGGATTCCGGTTTAGTCCCCATATCTCCGGTGACCTTTAAAAGGTAAAAACCTATCATTTATTGCTATAGTCCCTGTGGGGCATGGTCATCTAGCCGGTGATATACATATATATATATACATATATATATATGAGGGATGTTATTCTGGATTATCTCAATGAGAATAACTGTTTAACTCCATATCAGCATGGGTTTATGAGAAATCGCTCCTGTCAAACCAATCTAATCAGTTTTTATGAAGAGGTAAGCTATAGGCTGGACCACGGTGAGTCATTGGACGTGGTATATCTCGATTTTCCCAAAGCGTTTGATACCGTGCCGCACAAGAGGTTGGTACACAAAATGAGAATGCTTGGTCTGGGGGAAAATGTGTGTAAATGGGTTAGTAACTGGCTTAGTGATAGAAAGCAGAGGGTAGTTATAAATGGTATAGTCTCTAACTGGGTCGCTGTGACCAGTGGGGTACCGCAGGGGTCAGTATTGGGACCTGTTCTCTTCAACATATTCATTAATGATCTGGTAGAAGGTTTACACAGTAAAATATCGATATTTGCAGATGATACAAAACTATGTAAAGCAGTTAATACAAGAGAAGATAGTATTCTGCTACAGATGGATCTGGATAAGTTGGAAACTTGGGCTGAAAGGTGGCAGATGAGGTTTAACAATGATAAATGTAAGGTTATACACATGGGAAGAAGGAATCAATATCACCATTACACACTGAACGGGAAACCACTGGGTAAATCTGACAGGGAGAAGGACTTGGGGATCCTAGTTAATGATAAACTTACCTGGAGCAGCCAGTGCCAGGCAGCAGCTGCCAAGGCAAACAGGATCATGGGGTGCATTAAAAGAGGTCTGGATACACATGATGAGAGCATTATACTGCCTCTGTACAAATCCCTAGTTAGACCGCACATGGAGTACTGTGTCCAGTTTTGGGCACCGGTGCTCAGGAAGGATATAATGGAACTAGAGAGAGTACAAAGGAGGGCAACAAAATTAATAAAGGGGATGGGAGAACTACAATACCCAGATAGATTAGCGAAATTAGGATTATTTAGTCTAGAAAAGAGACGACTGAGGGGTGATCTAATAACCATGTATAAGTATATAAGGGGACAATACAAATATCTCGCTGAGGATCTGTTTATACCAAGGAAGGTGACGGGCACAAGGGGGCATTCTTTGCGTCTGGAGGAGAGAAGGTTTTTCCACCAACATAGAAGAGGATTCTTTACTGTTAGGGCAGTGAGAATCTGGAATTGCTTGCCTGAGGAGGTGGTGATGGCGAACTCAGTCGAGGGGTTCAAGAGAGGCCTGGATGTCTTCCTGGAGCAGAACAATATTGTATTATACAATTATTAGGTTCTGTAAAAGGACGTAGATCTGGGGATTTATTATGATGGAATATAGGCTGAACTGGATGGACAAATGTCTTTTTTCGGCCTTACTAACTATGTTACTATGTATGTTACTATACACATATATATACACTAGCTATTGAACCCGTTCTACGCCCGGGTGGCGAGCATTTATATTGGTATATGGTCTCCATCCTGGTATGTGCTGCTCCATCCTGCGTCCCCATCCTGTCGTGTGCTGCACCCATCCTGCGTCCCCATCCTGTCATGTGCTGCTCCCATCCAGCGCCCCCATCTTGTCATGTGCTGCTCCCATCCTGCGCCCCCGTTCTGTCATGTGCTGCTTCCCTCCTGCGCCCCCATTCTGTCATGTGCTGCTGCCATCCTGCGCCCCCATTATGTCATGTGCTGCTGCCATCCTGCGCCCCCGTTCTGTCATGTGCTGCTCCCATCCTGCGTCCCCGTTCTGTCATGTGCTGCCCTATTCTGTCATGTGCTGCTCCCATCCTGCGCCCCCGTTCTTTCATGTGCTGCTCCCATCCTGCGCCACCGTTCTTTAATTTGCTGCTCCCATCCATATGCCCCATACGCTGCTCCATAAAGGTTTATGGCCCCCATAAAATGCTCCATAGTATATGCCCCGTACACTGCTCCATAAAGGTTGATGGCCCCCTTAAGATACTCCATAGTATATGCCCCCGTACACTGCTCCATAAAGGTTATGACTCATACACTGCTCCATTATGGTTGATGGCCCCCTTAACATGCTCCATTTTATATGCCCCCGTACACTGCTCCATTATGGTTGATGGCCCCCTTAACATGCTCCATTTTATATGCCCCCGTACACTGCTCCATTATGGTTGATGGCCCCCTTAACATGCTCCATTTTATATGCCCCCGTACACTGCTCCATTATGGTTTATGGCCCCCTTAACATGCTCCATTGTATATGCCCCGTATGCTGCTGCAATATATATAAAAAAAAACAAAAAAACATACTCACCTATCGTCGCTGGGCGCCGAGTGCTGGGGGGCCTCAGCAGGCGGGGACACCGGCGCGCTGTGGGGGTCAGGTGCCGGTATCGCCACCAGCTCAGGCCCCCCAGCACTTATTATATTCACCTGTCCTCCGTTCCACCGCTGCGCACCGCCATCTTCCCGGTCCTCGGCCTGTGACTGTTCAGTCAGAGGGCAGCGCCGGCGCGCATTAAGCGCGTCATCGCGCCCTCTGAACTGAAGGTCACAGGCCGAGGACCGGGACACGGAGACGGAGCCGCACACAGCGCTGGAATGGGGACAGGTGAATATGGCTCATACTTACCCTCCTGGCTGTCCCTGCTTCTCTGTTGGAGATCGCGGTGTGCGTTCAGTGTTTACGCATACCGCGATCTCCTGGGAGCGTCACTCTGAGGCCCAGACTGCGTCGGCGCTTGCGCAGTCTATAAAGGCTTCGGACAGAGTGACGCTCCCAGCGTTATATTATAGATATATATATATATATATATATATATATATTGTAAGATTGCACTTACTTGCGGGTTTGGGAATACTCGCTTTGCAGCGACAAAACACACAGAAATATGTTTTCTCCTCAAAGCCTCAACTGGGTTTATTGCACCATAAACCCCAGTGGCAGAAAACACAGAACAACAATCTTCATATCACGGCAAATCAAAATAACAATGTTCGCAGCGTCACTCTGTTCCATCAGGACGGAGTACCACACGGGACCTGTTTCTGGCTCTGCAGATCCCTGTCCTCACCTCGTGCTGTTCAGGGATCGAGTCCTCCCAGGACCTCCTAACACCCAGGTTACTCGGGATCACACAGATGGCCTGTCCGGGTACTATTCAGGATGTCCATCCCAGGCTGGGACCGTCCAATACTCAGGCCAACAGTAGCAAAGTCCCACCACGTGCTCTTCAGGGCTAGCACACCCAACACAAGGTTTCTCTCAGGACCTTGCACCTGTACCATCCAGGTCTGCACACTCAGACCACACAGGACCCCTCTGCAGTGTCCAGCCAGGACACATAGAAGTCTGTCCATACTTGCAGACTCCCAAACACTCACCATGTGCTACACACACCTCCTTTACATAGGTGTAACCACACCCAGGTACCTGTCACATGGCTAGTCAGGTGAGCGTGACATCACCACAGGTCCTTCAACACAAAACCATCTTAGGTGTTCAAACACGCCTCTTTGGGTAGGTTTGTAGGTGACTGGACCCACCCATCTCTCCAATCACCTGGAAGCCTTCCCAATGTAAACAAATCCTTCAGCAGTAGATCTGCTTGAGGAAAACTACCGAGGCTTCCATCACAGGGCCACCTACCACTGCGATACATACCGTCCATCAATCACATGACCAGTCGCTGTTTCAACACAATTATGTCTCCAAGTGCATCCCGAAGTGCACATGCAGCGGCCCCTGGGTGCAACATTGGTCACTGCACCACTGTATATATATATATATATATATGGGATGTGATACCTACCAATGCATGAGCTGTAATTTTTGGTTCAAATATACCACGTGGTAAATGATTAAGGCTATGCGATTGTATGCATAATAGGGATAATTGTGGCTATGAGCAGTATACTGTATATGTGTTATTATTTGATTGTTATATCACCTAAGTAAACCGTGGGTCCAGGCGATGGCGTCGCTAATTATGTACTACACTGTGTGAACATGTTGTTCTATTTTCACCTTCTTCCCTAATTGGTGATATGTGTTTTAAACTTTGTGATTCAATAAAATTTATATAGATTTTTGATGAAATTTGACCTTCTGATCATCGTATTTTTCTTGTGTGATCTTGTAACATATTTGATGATAGGTCCGGTAATCCGGTGGACACATGGAATGGGTTTATGATAGTTAATAATTGGCACTATGTGTCTTAGTCATACTTGCTATATTTGGCATGCTCTGTATATACTATATATCCACAGCTCCCCTCTGTAGTCGCATGCTCTGTATATACTATATATCCTGTTGTGAATTCTGTGGCAGAGCTCCCTCCTGTGGCCACAAGTGGTACTTCGGCTGGTTCTCTCTGTGAGCTTCCGTTGGTGGAGGAAAGTGGTACTGCGGCTTCTGAGTCTCCTTCCTCAGGTGATGTGCGGAGGTCGTTAGACCTTCTCTATTTAACTCCGCCTAGTGCTGTGATCCTGGCCTCCTGTCAATGTTCTAGTGTGGGTCTAGCTTCCTCCTGGATCGTTCCTGTGGCCTGCTGCTCTGCATAAGCTAAGTTGTGCTTGTGTTATTTTTTGTTTGCTGTTTTTTCTGTCCAGCGTGCTCTATTTGTTTTTGTTGCTTGCTGGAAGCTCTGGGACGCAGAGGGTGTACCTCCGTGCCGTTAATTCGGTACGGAGGGTCTTTTTGCCCCCCTCTGTGTGGTTGTTTGTAGGGTTTTGTGTTGACCGCAAAGTTACCTTTCCTATCTTCGGTCTATTCAGAAAGTCGGGCCTCACTTTGCTAAATCTGTTTCATCTCTACGTTTGTCTTTTCATCTCACTCACAGTCATTATATGTGGGGGCTGCCTTTTCCTTTGGGGAATTTCTCTGAGGCAAGTTAGGCTTGTTTTCCTCTTAGGCCTAGCTAGTTTCTCAGGCTGTGCCGAGTTGCATAGGTAGCGTTAGGCGCAATCCACGGCTGCCTTTAGTTGTGGTAAGATAGTATAGGGATTGCGGTCAGCAGAGTTCCCACGTCTCAGAGCTCGTCCTATGTTTTTGGGTTATTGCCAGGTCACTATTTGTGCTCTGAACTTCAACATCCATTGTGGTTCTGAATTACCATTTCATAACAGTACTGGAGGCCCAAAGTACTAATGATTCTCAATAGAGGGAAAAAAGAAGTTCTGAGACCATTTTTTTTTCTCTGCACTGTGTTCAGTCTTTTTTTTCCCCTAGACATTTGGGTGGTTCAGGACACAGGTGAAGCAATGGACATTAAAGCTCTGTTTTCATGTGTGGATCAGCTCACTGCAAGAGTACAAAATATTCAGGACTTTGTGACTCAGAATTCTATGTTAGAACCAAGAATTCCTATTCCTGATTTGTTTTTTTGGAGATAGAACTAAATTTCTGAGTTTCAAAAATAATTGCAAACTATTTCTGGCTTTGAAACCTCGCTCTTCTGGTGATCCAGTTCAACAAGTTAGGATCGTTATTTCTTTTTTTGCGTGGCGATCCTCAGGACTGGGCATTTTCCCTTGCGCCAGGGGACCCTGCATTAAGTAATATTGATGCATTTTTTCTGGCGCTCGGATTGCTGTACGATGAGCCTAATTCTGTGGATCAGGCAGAGAAGAATTTGCTGGCTCTGTGTCAGGGTCAAGATGAAATAGAAGTATATTGTCAGAAATTTAGAAAGTGGTCCGTGCTCACTCAGTGGAATGAAGGTGCGCTCGCAGCTATTTTCATAAAAGGTCTCTCTGAGGCCCTTAAGGATGTCATGGTGGGATTTCCCATGCCTGCTGGTCTGAATGAGTCTATGTCCTTGGCCATTCAGATCGGTCGACGCTTGCGCGAGCGTAAATCTGTGCACCATTTGGCGGTATTACCTGAGCTTAAACCTGAGCCTATGCAGTGCGATAGGACTTTGACTAGAGTCGAACGGCAAGAACACAGACGTCAGAATGGGCTGTGTATCTACTGTGGTGATTCCACTCATGCTATCTCTGATTGTCCTAAGCGCACTAGGCGGTTCGCTAGGTCTGCCACCATTGGTATGGTACAGTCTAAATTTCTTCTGTCTGTTACCTTGATCTGCTCTTTGTCATCGTATTCTGTCATGGCATTTGTGGACTCAGGCGCTGCTCTTAATTTGATGGACTTGGAGTATGCTAGGCGTTGTGGGTTTTTCTTGGAGCCCTTGCAGTGTCCTATTCCATTGAGAGGAATTGATGCTACACCTTTGGCCAAGAATAAGCCTCAGTACTGGACCCAGCTGACCATGTGCATGGCTCCTGCACATCAGGAGGTTATTCGCTTTCTGGTGTTGCATAATCTGCATGATGTGGTCGTGTTGGGGTTGCCATGGCTACAAGTCCATAATCCAGTATTAGATTGGAAATCCATGTCTGTGTCCAGCTGGGGTTGTCAGGGGATACATGGTGATGTCCCATTTCTGACAATTTCTTCCTCCACCCCTTCTGAGGTTCCTGAGTTCTTGTCTGATTACCGGGATGTATTTGATGAGCCCAAGTCCGATGCCCTACCTCCGCATAGGGATTGTGATTGTGCTATCAATTTGATTCCTGGTAGTAAATTCCCAAAAGGTCGACTGTTTAATTTATCTGTGCCTGAGCACGCCGCTGTGCGGAGTTATGTGAAGGAGTCTTTGGAGAAGGGGCATATTCGCCCGTCGTCATCGCCATTGGGAGCAGGGTTCTTTTTTGTAGCCAAGAAGGATGGTTCACTGAGACCTTGTATAGATTACCGCCTTCTTAATAAGATCACGGTTAAATTTCAGTACCCCTTGCCATTGTTATCTGATTTATTTGCTCGGATTAAGGGGGCTAGTTGGTTCACCAAGATAGATCTTCGTGGTGCGTTTAATCTTGTGCGTATTAAGCGAGGCGATGAGTGGAAAACTGCATTTAATACGCCCGAGGGCCATTTTGAGTACCTAGTAATGCCATTCGGACTTGCCAATGCTCCATCTGTATTTCAGTCCTTTATGCATGACATCTTCCGAGAGTACCTGGATAAATTCCTGATTGTGTACTTAGATGACATTTTGATCTTCTCGGATGATTGGGAGTCTCATGTGAAGCAGGTCAGAACGATGTTTCAGGTCCTGCGTGCTAATTCTTTGTTTGTGAAGGGATCTAAGTGTCTCTTTGGTGTTCAGAAGGTTTCATTTTTGGGGTTCATCTTTTCCCCTTCTACTATCGAGATGGATCCTGTTAAGGTCCAAGCTATCCATAATTGGACTCAGCCGACATCTCTGAAAAGTCTGCAAAAGTTCCTGGGCTTTGCTAATTTTTATCGTCGCTTCATCTGTAATTTTTCTAGCATTGCCAAACCATTGACCGATTTGACCAAGAAAGGTGCTGATTTGGTCAATTGGTCTTCTGCTGCGGTGGAAGCTTTTCAGGAGTTGAAGCGTCGTTTTTCTTCTGCCCCTGTGTTGTGTCAGCCAGATGTTTCGCTTCCGTTCCAGGTCGAGGTTGATGCTTCTGAGATTGGAGCAGGGGCTGTTTTGTTGCAGAGAAGTTCTGATTGCTCGGTGATGAAACCATGCGCCTTCTTTTCCAGGAAGTTTTCGCCTGCTGAGCGTAATTATGATGTGGGCAATCGTGAATTGCTGGCCATGAAGTGGGCATTCGAGGAGTGGCGTCATTGGCTTGAAGGAGCTAAGCATCGCGTGGTGGTCTTGACTGATCACAAGAACTTGACTTATCTCGAGTCCGCCAAGCGGTTGAATCCTAGACAAGCTCGTTGGTCGTTATTTTTTGCCCGTTTTGACTTTGTGATTTCATACCTTCCGGGCTCTAAAAATGTGAAGGCGGATGCCCTGTCTAGGAGTTTTGTGCCCGACTCTCCGGGTGTATCTGAGCCGGCGGGGATCCTCAAAGAGGGAGTAATTGTGTCTGCCATCTCCCCTGATTTGCGGCGGGTGCTGCAAAAATTTCAGGCTAATAAACCTGATCGTTGCCCAGCGGAGAAACTGTTTGTCCCTGATAGGTGGACGAATAAAGTTATCTCTGAGGTTCATTGTTCGGTGTTGGCTGGTCATCCTGGAATCTTTGGTACCAGAGAGTTAGTGGCTAGATCCTTTTGGTGGCCATCTCTGTCGCGGGATGTGCGTACTTTTGTGCAATCCTGTGGGATTTGTGCTCGGGTTAAGCCCTGCTGTTCTCGTGCTAGTGGGTTGCTTTTGCCCTTGCCGGTCCCGAAGAGGCCTTGGACTCATATCTCTATGGATTTTATTTCAGATCTTCCCGTCTCTCTAAAGATGTCAGTCATTTGGGTGGTCTGTGATCGCTTCTCTAAGATGGTCCATTTGGTACCCTTGCCTAAATTGCCTTCCTCCTCTGATTTGGTGCCATTGTTTTTCCAGCATGTGGTTCGTTTACATGGCATTCCAGAGAATATCGTTTCTGACAGAGGTTCCCAGTTTGTTTCGAGGTTTTGGCGAGCCTTTTGTGGTAGGATGGGCATTGATTTGTCTTTTTCCTCGGCTTTCCATCCTCAGACTAATGGCCAGACCGAACGAACCAATCAGACCTTGGAGACATATCTGAGATGCTTTGCTTCTGCTGATCAGGATGACTGGGTGTCTTTTTTGCCTTTGGCTGAGTTCGCCCTTAATAATCGGGCCAGTTCGGCTACCTTGGTTTCGCCGTTCTTCTGCAACTCTGGGTTCCATCCTCGGTTCTCGTCTGGGCAGGTTGAGTCTTCGGACTGTCCTGGTGTGGATACTGTGGTGCACAGGTTGCAGCAGATTTGGACTCATGTAGTGGACAATTTGACCTTGTCCCAGGAGAAGGCTCAACGTTTCGCTAATCGCAGACGCTGTGTGGGTCCCCGACTTCATGTTGGGGATTTGGTTTGGTTGTCATCTCGTCATATTCCTATGAAGGTTTCCTCTCCTAAATTTAAGCCTCGTTTCATTGGTCCGTATAGGATTTCTGAGGTTCTTAATCCTGTGTCTTTACGTTTGACCCTTCCTGAATCTTTTTCCATCCATAACGTGTTCCATAGGTCATTGTTGCGGAGATACGTGGCACCTATGGTTCCATCGGTTGATCCTCCTGCCCCGGTTTTGGTGGAGGGGGAGTTGGAGTATATTGTGGAGAAGATTTTGGATTCTCGGGTTTCAAGGCGGAAACTCCAGTATCTGGTTAAGTGGAAGGGTTATGCTCAGGAAGATAATTCCTGGGTCTTTGCCTCTGATGTCCATGCTCCCGATCTGGTTCGTGCCTTTCATATGGCTCATCCTGGTCGTCCTGGGAGCTCTGGTGAGGGTTCGGTGACCCCTCCTCAAGGGGGGGGTACTGTTGTGAATTCTGTGGCAGAGCTCCCTCCTGTGGCCACAAGTGGTATTTCGGCTGGTTCTCTCTGTGAGCTTCCGTTGGTGGAAGGAAGTGGTACTGCGGCTTCTGAGTCTCCTTCCTCAGGTGATGTGGTGATGTCATTAGACGTTTCCTATTTAGCTCCACCTGGTGCTTTGATCCTGGCCTCTTGTCAATGTTCTAGTGTGGGTCTAGCTTCCTCCTGGATCGTTCCTGTGGCCTGCTGCTCTGCATAAGCTAAGTTGTGCTTGTGTTATTTTTTGTTTGCTGTTTTTTCTGTCCAGCGTGCTCTATTTGTTTTTGTTGCTTGCTGGAAGCTCTGGGACGCAGAGGGTGTACCCCCGTGCCGTTAGTTCGGTACGGAGGGTCTTTTTGCCCCCTCTGCGTGGTTGTTTGTAGGGTTTTGTGTTGACCGCAAAGTTACCTTTCCTATCTTCGGTCTATTCAGAAAGTCGGGCCTCACTTTGCTAAATCTGTTTCATCTCTACGTTTGTCTTTTCATCTCACTCACAGTCATTATATGTGGGGGGCTGCCTTTTCCTTTGGGGAATTTCTCTGAGGCAAGTTAGGCTTGTTTTCCTCTTAGGCCTAGCTAGTTTCTCAGGCTGTGCCGAGTTGCATAGGTAGCGTTAGGCGCAAACCACGGCTGCCTTTAGTTGTGGTAAGATAGTATAGGGATTGCGGTCAGCAGAGTTCCCACGTCTCAGAGCTCGTCCTATGTTTTTGGGTTATTGCCAGGTCACTATTTGTGCTCTGAACTTCAACATCCATTGTGGTTCTGAATTACCATTTCATACAGTTAGGGCCAGAAATATTTGGACAGTGACACAATTTTCGCGAGTTGGGCTCTGCATGCCACCACATTGGATTGGAAATGAAACCTCTACAACAGAATTCAAGTGCAGATTGTAATGTTTAATTTGAAGGGTTGAACAAAAATATCTGATAGAAAATGTAGGAACTGTACACATTTCTTTACAAACACTCCACATTTTAGGAGGTCAAAAGTAATTGGACAAATAAACATAACCCAAACAAAATATTTTTATTTTCAATATTTTGTTGCAAATCCTTTGGAGGCAATCACTGCCTTAAGTCTGGAACCCATGGACATCACCAAACGCTGGGTTTCCTCCTTCTTAATGCTTTGCCAGGCCTTTACAGCCGCAGCCTTCAGGTCTTGCTTGTTTGTGGGTCTTTCCGTCTTAAGTCTGGATTTGAGCAAGTGAAATGCATGCTCAATTGGGTTTAGATCTGGAGATTGACTTGGCCATTGCAGAATGTTCCACTTTTTGGCACTCATGAACTCCTGGGTAGCTTTGGCTGTATGCTTGGGGTCATTGTCCATCTGTACTATTAAGCGCCGTCCAATCAACTTTGCAGCATTTGGCTGAATCTGGGCTGAAAGTATATCCCGATACACTTCAGAATTCATCCGGCTACTCTTGTCTGCTCTTATGTCATCAATAAACACAAGTGACCCAGTGCCATTGCCCATGCCATCACGTTGCCTCCACCATGTTTTACAGAGGATGTGGTGTGCCTTGGATCATGTGCCGTTCCCTTTCTTCTCCAAACTTTTTTCTTCCCATCATTCTGGTACAGGTTGATCTTTGTCTCATCTGTCCATAGAATACTTTTCCAGAACTGAGCTGGCTTCTTGAGGTGTTTTTCTGTCTATTTTTGGTATTGGTGAATGGTTTGCATCTAGATGTGAACCCTTTGTATTTACTGTCATGGAGTCTTCTCTTTACTGTTGACTTAGAGACAGATACACCTACTTCACTGAGAGTGTTCTGGACTTCAGTTGATGTTGTGAACGGGTTCTTCTTCACCAAATTAAGTATGCGGCGATCATCCACCACTGTTGTCATCCGTGGACGCCCAGGCCTTTTTGAGTTCCCAAGCTCACCAGTCAATTCCTTTTTTTCTCAGAATGTACCCAACTGTTGATTTTGCTACTCCAAGCATGTCTGCTATCTCTCTGATGGATTTTTTCTTTTTTTTCAGCCTCAGGATGTTCTGCTTCACCTCAATTGAGAGTTCCTTTGACCGCATGTTGTCTGCTCACAGCAACAGCTTCCAAATGCAAAACCACACACCTGGAATCCACCCCTGACCTTTTAACTACTTCATTGATTACAGGTTAACGAGGGAGACGCCTTCAGAGTTAATTGCAGCCCTTAGAGTCCATTGTCCAGTTACTTTTGGTCCCTTGAAAAAGAGGACGCTATGCATTACAGAGCTATGATTCCTAAACCCTTTCTCCGATTTGGATGTGGAAACTATCATATTGCAGCTGGGAGTGTGCACTTTCAGCCCATATTATATATATAATTGTATTTCTGAACATGTTTTTGTAAACAGGTAAAATAACAAAACTTGTGTCACTGTCCAAATATTTCTGGCCCTAACTGTAACAATATCCACAGCTCCCCTCTGTAGTCACATGCTCTGTATATACTATATATCCACAGCTCCTCTCTGTAGTCACACGCTCTGTATATACTATATATCCACAGCCCCTCTGTAGTCACACGCTCTGCATATACTATATATCCACAGCTCCTCCAAAGTCACACTCTGTTTATACTATATATCTGAGTCGCCCACCAGGGCAATAGGGGTACTCGGTACCGGGTCCGGTCGCTCTTAAAGGGGATGTTATGGTGGCTGCGACCCGGTCCGTGGCCCTGAGACTCAATTAAAAGGGGAAAGGTCTTTAAAGGGATTTTGGTAATAAAGTCTATTCGTGACACCACCTGTGGTTCTCGGTCAGAGGGACCGATGCTGCTTAAAGTGGTCCTCTGGGGTGATGTGGTTGCAGCAAAATGGTGATGCTTCCCACAGGTGAAGCCGGGTCCCCAGGGCTCCCAAGGTGTATGGCCAGGATGGTGGGTTGCCGGTAATAACGGAAGACACAGGGTTGCAGTCTTTACCTGGTTTACTGATGGTAACAGGCCTCAGTCCAGGGTACCAGCAACAGGTACAGAAGGAGTACAGGCAGCCAGGAAACAAATGGTAATCTCCCTTGGCAGGTCAGGTTGGGAGCCTTCCTAGATGCACTCGATTTCTGGTACCTTGCTGGCCTTTCTCTCTCCTGTCCTGGGACAGAACCTGAACGGTGGGCAGCTTGAGCCGTTCTCTTGGGGTCTCTGACACGGTGACTCCAGGCTCTATCTGCTTTACCTCAGGTATGGTATGGGCAATTAACATACAGTCCTATGCCCTATGGGTCTACTGTATCTACTTGCAGATATCCACAATCTCGGGGATCCCGGTGCCCGGTTTCTTCGCTATGGCTCTGAGGGGCTCAATGACAGCCCTCCTCGGGCTCCTAATCTCTCCTGTCGCTTCCCTCTCACAGACTGTCTGTCTACTTCCTCCTCCAGACCAGGATGTAAAATCAGGGAAGTTCCCCTAAAACAGGGTTCTGAGCGCCCCCCCTCTGGCCTGGAGTTAGAATATGTTGTGTGTAAGATTTACCTGCCAAAGGGATCCCACTTGTCTCCAGGCATGGCACTACCCTCCCCGAGAGGAAGGCAGCACCACTGTGGTACCTGAATGAGTCACCCCAGCAGGGCAGTGGGGTACTGGGTAGCGGGTCCGGTCTCAAAGGGGGATGTCACAGTGGCTGAGACCCGGTCCGTGGCCCTGGAACTCAACAAAAGGGGAAAGGACTTTTAAGGGAAAATTGTCAATAAGTCTGTCGTGACGCCACCATTGGTGTTCGGTCAATAGTGGGACCGACGCTGCGTTAAAAGGGTCCCCTGTTTTTTTTTTGTTGCAGCACGGATGGTACACTTCCCACAGGTGAAACGTGGTCCCTAGGGGTCCTAAGATGTAAGGCGTTGACGGTATGTGCCGATGAATAAGTAGAGGACACAAGTTGTAAGTCTTTACCTGGTTTACTGTAGTTGGCTGGCCACAGTCCAGGGCATCAGGCATGGGTGATTATATGGCCCGGCCGGCTTGGAGGCAAGGGAGGGTTCCCTTTCCAGACGAGGTCCGTGAGCCTTTCCATCTAGCACCATTATATATGAAGTCCCTGCTGCCTGAAGCTTTCTACAGGATCCTCCGCTTTCCCCCTGTCCTGGGACAGGTAATAATAATAATAATAATTTTATTTATATAGCGCAAACATATTCCGCAGCGCTTCACAAATTATAGAGGGGACTTGTACTGACAATAGACATTGCAGCATAACAGAAATCACAGTTCAAAACAGATACCAAGAGGAATGAGGGCCCTGCTGCTCGCAAGCTTACAAACTATGAGGAAAAGGGGAGACACGAGAGGTGGATGGTAACAATTGCTTTAGTTATTCGGACCGGCCATAGTGTAAGGATCGGGTGTTCATGTAAAGCTGCATGAACCAGTTATCAGCCTAAGTATGTAGCAGTGCAGACACAGAGGGCTAATACTGCATAAAGTGAATGAGAACATGATGCAAGGAACCTGATTATGGGTTAAGTTTTTTTTTTTGAATGGGCCACACAGGGATAGTTAGGTTAATGCATTGAGGCGGTAGGCCAATCTGAACAGATACGTTTTTAGGGCACGCTTAAAACTGTGGGGATTGGGGATTAATCGTATTAACCTGGGTAGTGCATTCCAAAGAATCGGCGCAGCACGTGTAAAGTCTTGGAGACGGGAGTGGGAGGTTCTGATTTTTGAGGATGCTAACCTGAGGTCATTAGCGGAGCGGAGGGCACGGGTAGGGTGGTAGACTGAGACCAGAGAGGAGATGTAGGGTGGTGCTGAGCCATGGAGCGCTTTGTGGATGAGGGTAGTAGTTTTGTACTGGATTCTGGAGTGGATGGGTAGCCAGTGTAATGACTGGCACAGGGTAGAGGCATCGGTGTAACGGTTGGTGAGGAATATGATCCTGGCTGCAGAATTCAGGACAGATTGGAGCGGGGAGACTTTGGTAAGAGGGAGGCCGATTAGTAGAGAGCTACAATAGTCCAGACGAGAATGAATAAGTGAAACAGTGAGAGTTTTTGCAGAAAGGGGCGAATTCTAGAAATGTTTTTGAGATGCAGATAAGAAGAGCGAGCCAGTGATCGGATGTGGGGGGTGAATGAAAGCTCGGAATCAAGTATGACCCCAAGGCAGCGGGCATGCTGCTTTGGAATAATGGTGGAACCGCACACGGAGATGGCAATGTCAGGCAAAGGTAGGTTAATAGAGGGAGAAAACACGAGGAGTTCAGTTTTTGACAGGTTCAGTTTCAGATAGAGGGAGGACATGATGTTAGAGACAGCGGTAAGACAATCACTGGTGTTTTCTAAAAAGGTTGGCGTGATAACAGGAGAAGAAGTGTATAATTGGGTGTCGTCAGCATAGAGATGGTACTGGAAACCAAATCTACTGATTGTTTGTCCAATAGGGGCAGTATACAAAGAGAAGAGGAGGGGGCCTAGGACAGATCCTTGAGGAACCCCAACAGTAAGGGGAAGGTGAGAGGAGGAGGAACCAGCAAAACATACAGTAAAGGAGCGGTCAGAGAGATAGGAGGAGAACCAGGAGAGAACGGTGTCCTTGAGGCCGATGGAGCGGAGCATAGTGAGGAGGAGCTGATGATCCACAGTGTCGAATGCTGCGGAGAGATCCAAGAGAATTAGCATGGAGTAGTGACCATTAGACTTAGCTGTTAGTAGATCATTAGAGACTTTAGTGACGGCAGTTTCCGTAGAGTGTAAAGAGCGGAAACCAGATTGAAGAGGGTCGAGAACAGAGTTATCTGAGAGACAGCGGGTAAGACGGGAGTGGACCAGGCGCTCGAGGAGTTTAGAGATGAAGGGAAGATTAGAGACAGGTCTATAGTTAGCAGCACAGTTTTGGTCGAGGGATGGTTTTTAAAGTAATGGATGTATGATGGCGTGCTTAAATGAGAAAGGAAAAATACCGGAAGTGAGAGAAAGGTTGAATATTTTTGTTAGGTGAGAGGTGACAGCCGGGGAAAGGGACTGAAGGAGATGTGACGGAATGGGGTCACTGGTGCAAGTCGTTGGGCAAGAAGATGCAAGGAGCTGATTACTTCTTCTTCTGTAACTGTTTCAAAGTCAAAGAATGAACTAGATGCAGTGGGGAAGGGAGGACAGTGCATAGTATGAAGAGATTGGGAGATGATTTCCTGTCGAATGTGGTCAATTTTTTCTTTGAAGTAATTGGCAAGATCGTCAGCGCGGAGATCCGTGGTTGGGGCCTGCACTCTTGGGTTGAGTAGGGACTGGAAAGTGTCAAAGAGACGTTTAGGGTTATTGGACAGCGAGGTGATGAGGGTGTTGAAATAGGTTTGTTTGGAGAGGTGAAGGGCAGAGTTGTATGGTTTTAGCATGAATTTATAATGGATGAAATCTTCGGGTAGATTAGATTTTCTCCACAGACCTGCACGACAGGCAGCTTGAGCCGTCTTACAGGGACTCTATCATGCCCAGGGCTCCTCAGGTGCTGCTGTGTCTCAGGCATGGTGTGGGCCAATTACATACAGTTCCTGGCCTTCCAGTTCTGCTCTGTGTCTGAGAGTCCCACAAAAGCCTCGGGCTCCCGGTACCCGGTACTGCGCTTCGCCTCTGAGGGTGCCCGGTCTCCTCTGAGCCCTGTTCCTCTCCTTTGCTCCCTTCCTCTCCAACTCCTCCACATCCAACCCCTCGAGTTCACTATCATTTCTAGAGGCTGCAGCTCCCTCGTGGCTGCCAGGCCTCTCTGTCTGTCCCGAACGTCCTTTCACTTCAGTGTCTCTATCAGACTCTCCTAACTCCAACTAACTAACTCCTCCTCCAGACCAGGACATATGTCCATATTTGAGGGAAGCTCCCCTGAATCCGGGTCTTGAGCTCCCCCTCCTGGCCTGGATTCAGAATATGTTGCATGTGAGTGCCTTACCTGGTGAAGAGAACTCCATTGCCTCTGAGCATGATATTACCCTCCCCAAAGGGAACGCAACATCGCTGTAGCAACCAGTTACCTGGGGTGCTACATGAATTCCTGGGGTGCCACATATCTACAGCTCGGGGGCGTGGCCTAGCAGAGCATGTGAGCTGTCGCATGTAGGAGCTCTCCCGCTGCACATATCGTGTAAACGGTTATACGGAGGTGCCACCCAACGCCTGCTACAGTTGCCGGGATACCCGAGAGTCCAGTGAGCAGGGTGAACTGGGAGGTGCCGGTATCTGCAGTCTGGATGATGCGCAGGAGACAGAAAGAGCTGGGGACAGAAGGCAGTTCCCGGTCCCATGATGGCAACGAGCTAGTAGAGGAAGAGGCGGCAAAGGCAAGCGATGCATACAGGAGGTGGATGGAGGTGATCTCCAAGCTGGAGAAGTTTGCCAGTATGGAGGGATCGGAGAAGCTGCAGCAGGGAGTTGGAGGCGAAGGAGGCTGCGGGTGTGAGAGACCCTGGAGACCTGATGGAGAAGCAGCCCCAAGAACAGTGCAGTAAAATGACTTTGCAAGGCCCTACATGTGCTGATAAGGCTCCTGAGGAGAGAGGCATGTCACCCATAGCTGAAACCAAGCAATCCCCTATACTCAGTCGTCAAGTTATTAATGAGGGGGAAGCTGAAGTGAATGAGCTAACCCTCAGAGACATTTTTTCAAAAGTGATTTACTGTAAATCTGTGTTAGCTGCCCTGACATCGCAGGTTGAAGGATTAAAGGGCGAAATGGCTACTTTCCGTTCCTCCATGCACAAAGTAGAGGAGAGAGTGAAGGCAGTGGAGGAGCGTGTGGGGGGAGCGGAGGATCAAATTGCTGAACTGTTAAAAAGGGAGAAAAAAAATATACCCAAAGTATTGCAGAGTTGGAATTTAAGACAGATGATCTGGAAAATCGTTCCCGCAGGAATAATTTAAGAATCGTTGGGGTCCCTGAGAATGCAGAGGGAAATAACCCCATGGATTTTATTGAGTCATGGTTAAAAAATAAAGTGGGGTGAGAAAGCCTCACTAAATTGTTTGCGGTGGAGAGGGCGCACAGGGTACCATCTAGACCCAGCCCCCCGGATCTGCCCCGAGATCTATCCTGGCCAAAATCCTGAATTATCGTGACCGGGACATTCTACTCAGAAAGGCCAGACACATGAATGCCTTGGCTATTGATGGAAACCAGATTTCTATTTACCCTGACTACTATGCAGCAGTTCAGAAGCTCAGGATGAAATTTTGAGAGGTTAAAAGGAGACTGCGGGGTCTGAACCTGTCCTATTCAATGTTGTATCCGGCCAAATTAAGAGTGAGGGTATGTGCACACGTTCCGGATTTTTCGCGTGTTTTTTCGGCGGTTAAAAAAACGCTTAAAAAATGCATACATTAAGCATCCCATCATTTTGCATAATGCATTCCGTAATTTTTGTGCACATGTTGCGGATTATTCCGCAATAAAAACGCATCGCGGAAAAATACGCAGCATGTTCATTAATTTTGTGGGTTTTTTTGCGGATTTCCCACTATTTTATGCATTGGGAAGCGCCGGAAAAAAATGCGATCTCCGGTTT
This sequence comes from Ranitomeya imitator, assembly GCF_032444005.1. Taxonomy (NCBI): domain Eukaryota; kingdom Metazoa; phylum Chordata; class Amphibia; order Anura; family Dendrobatidae; genus Ranitomeya; species Ranitomeya imitator. Next base: position 13,998,384 of record NC_091284.1, on the reverse strand, counting down.
TATTCAGAAAATTTCTGCATAACATCCTGATGTGTGCACATACCCTGATGGCTCTGGGAGTGGTACACTTTTTTCAGAACCCAGAAGAGACAAAAAATTGGCTAGATCGAAACGCTAAAAAGATTGGAGCTGAGAAGGATCGTTGAAAACGTCTCCAGGTATTTGTGTGATAATTATTGCTTGCTAAATGTCATTGGAATTGTTAAAATCGGTTTAGTTCTGTGCTGATTATCCTATGTTACTGTGGAAGGGATTGATTCTAGATGTTTGCGTTCAGCGGCGCATCAGACATTTTGTTTGGATAATAGTGGGAGGGAGAGTTAGCTCTGGAGAGTAGATAGGTGTCCGGAGTTTCGGACCTTCATAACTGCTAGGCGGAAGGAAAGTGATCCCCCTTTCTCATATAGAGGGTGATTTAGGTATTTATATAAAGGGTTGTTGCAGGTCTTGTGGGAAGTGGGTAGGGTCAGTTAAGTTTAATAATAATCTTTATTTTTATATAGCGCAGCGCTTTACAGTTTTGCACACATTATCGTCGCTGTCCCCAATGGGGCTCACAATCTAAATTCCCTATCAGTTTGTCTTTGGAATGTGGGAGGAAACCAGAGAACCCGGAGGAAACCCACACAAACACGGAGAGAACATACAAACTCTTTGCAGGTTTTGTCCTTGGTGGGATTTGAACCCAGGACTCCAGCGCTGCAAGGCTGCTGTGCTAACCACTGCGCCACCGTGCTGCCCAGTGTTTGGTTGTAATAATGAGGATATGGGGGTGGTTGGTGGTAGGGGTATGGTTTTGGGGGGGAATGGAGACCAAAGACTGGGGGAAGCAAAGTTATGATGTTTCTGATCATGATGGGAAGAAGGATTAAAATTTTGAGTTGGAATGTCAGGGGTCTATCTAATGATACAAGGCATATGGCAAATTTGCAGTATATTATGAAACCGAGACCCTCGGTGACATGCCTTCAGGAAACACACTTGGTTAAAGAAAAAGTAGATGTGTTACAGCAATGGGTGAGGAGGGCGTATCATGCCACGTTCTCGGCCTACGCCAGAGGAGTGTCAATTCTGGTACACACAAGTGTACCCTTTGAGGAGGTAGAGTTGGTGATAGACAACGATGGTCAATATGTATTTGTAGTGTGTAAAATTTTCAATAGAATGTTGTGTATTGTGTCGGTGTATATTCCTCCACCATATTCTGGGAAAAAACTGCAAGAAATTTTTGATATATCAGGTAAGTGGGTAGGGGTCCCTTTGCTTGTAGTAGGAGATGCCAATAATATTATTAATGACCACTGGGATAAGGGAAGACATGCTTTGTTGAGGAAAGAAGGGAATGAGACAGCGTTCGGTAATTATTTGAATTAGGTAGCCTGGAAAGATCTATGGAGAGTGCAGAATGTATATATGTATTGTTTCTCATGTTACTCGGCAACATATGGCTCTCTTGACATTGGCATTGTCGATACCCAGGTAATGAGCACCCTCTCATGGGTCTCTGATAGGGTTGAGCGACCTTGACTTTTTTAGAGTCGAGTCGGGTTTTGCAAAACCCGACTATCTCAATAGTCGGGTCGAGTGAAATCGGCCGATTATGACGTAAAGTCGGGATCGACCGAAACACGAAACCCAATGCAAGTCAATGGGGCAGCATAGTCGGCAGTGAGTGGGGGCCAGGAAAACACCTAGAGTGCCCATTTTAATGCCAAAACCATGCATTCTTCTTAATGAAGCTTGTCAATCTTAATTTCCCTTATAATAATAGTTAAGGTAAGGTAAGTATTTAAACTTTGCAAGTGCTGTGATCCTGAGCAAGCAGGGGGGGCCCACTTGTTGGCATTGGCACTGGCACAGGGCCCCTCAAAGTACGGCGGTGTGTTTGCACGGCGGGGGCGCCTCCCACCGGCAGCGACACTTTTGCGTACTATGAGGGGCCCTGTGCCAGTGACGTCGCCAATGAGTATTCCTCCCCCCACCTGACGAAGGAACCTGCACTTTCATCTGCACCTTCCTCTTTGTCCCCGTGTAAGGTGGTATGGTATGCGGGGAAGAGGAACCTGACTTTCAGCAGGGTCACAATCTTGCTGTGTAGCGTGCACGGGGAATGTTGCGTTATGGGTCAATGTACCAGCAGACTCATCTATCACTGGCTGTTCAATGGGCAGGATGAGGAGGAAACACAGATATAGGCCCAAAGAATAAAGTGGTTTAAATGCAGTTCAAAATTGGTAAGAGGACTAACCAGGGGGCATTGCTTTGTTCAGTGGAGGACAACTGTAATGAGAGGCTGACACAGAGAGTAGGCCTAAATCAGTAATTAGTCTAAATGCAGTTCGAAATTGGCAACAGTAGTAAACAGGCGGCACAGCTTTGTTCAGTGGAGGAGAACAGCAAGGAGCGGCAGACACCAATAGTAGGCCCCAACCCAACTAGTAGGCCAAATGCAGTCTAACATTAACAACTACTTAACGAGAGCCTGAAAATGGAATTTCAGGACAGGAAACCAGGAGAACAGCAAGGAGCGGCATACACTGTTAGTAGGCCCCAACCCAACTAGTAGGCCAAATGCAGTTGTTCCATTTAACAACTATTTAACAAGAGCCTGAAGATAGAAGCTCAGGAAAGGCAACCCGGAGAACACCTTGGAGCGGCAGACACTGGTAGTAGGCCTCAACCCAAGTACTAGCCCCACTGCAGTTAGATTTAAAAAAACTACTAAACGAGAGCCTGAAGATCAAAGCTCAGAAAAGGCAACCCGGAGAACACCTTGGAGCGGCAGACACTGGTAGTAGGCCCCAACCCAAGTACTAGCCCCACTGCAGTTAGATTTTAAAAAACTACTAAACGAGAGCCTGAAGATCAAAGCTCAGAAAAGGCAACCCGGAGAACACCTTGGAGCGGCAGGCTTTAAACCCAAAATTTTGGTCAATGGAGTTTATAAAATGTTCCAGGGGTTCACAGGCAGCATTGGTGTGGTAAGCGGAGGACAATTTCTATTTGGGACTGCAGACAGACTTAGTAGGCTGTCCCCTGTGGACCATGCAACCACAACATTAACCCAGTGTGCCGTAATGGACATGTAACCTTTCGTGGACATGCCTACTGGTCCATGCATCTGTTGTCAGGTGCACCTTTCTACTATTAGATAGCCTGAGAGCATGGACAATGCGGATTTTTACATGATGGTGGAGGGCTGGGATGGCTTTTCTCGCAAAAGAAGTGACGACTGGGTAGCTCTTACCGTGGTACAGCGTAGTCCATCTGGGCTTTATAATTATGAATTAAAGAAAAAAAGTAGGCTGTATGTACTTTGAAATAGGTTCCAGAGGTACACGGGCGACAGTGGACTGGTCACTGGAGGACTAGTGGAAGGAGGGACCGCAGACAGGCGTAGTAGGCCTAACATTATAAAATTGGGCTGTAGGCACTTTAAAATAGGTTCCAGGGGTACACGGGCAGCAGTGGTCTGGTCAGTGGAGGAGTAGTAGAAAGAAGGGACCGCAGACAGGCTTCGAAGGCCTAACATAATAAAATTGGGCTGTAGGCACTTTATAATTGGTTCCAGAGGTACACGGGCAGCAGTAGACAGGTCAGTGGAGGCCTAGTGGAAGGAGGGACCGCAGACAGGCTTCGAAGGCCTAACATAAAAAAAATTGGGCTGTAGGCACTTTAAAATAGGTTCCAGGGGTACACGGGCAGCAGTGGTCTGGTCAGTGGAGGAGTAGTAGAAAGAAGGGACCGCAGACAGGCTTCGAAGGCCTAACATAAAAAAATTGGGCTGTAGGCACTTTTAAATAGGTTCCAGGGGTACACGGGCAGCAGTGGTCTGGTCAGTGGAGGAGTAGTAGAAAGAAGGGACCGCAGACAGGCTTTGAAGGCCTAACATAATAAAGTTGGGCTGTAGGCACTTTATAATTGCTTCCAGGGGTACACGGGCAGCAGTAGACAGGTCAGTGGAGGCCTAGTGGAAGGAGGGACCGCAGACAGGCTTCGAAGACCTAACATAAAAAAATTGGGCTGTAGGCACTTTCAAATAGGTTCCAGGGGTACACGGGCAGCAGTGGTCTGGTCAGTGGAGGAGTAGTAGAAAGAAGGGACCGCAAACAGGCTTCGAAGGCCTAACTTAAAAAAAATTGGGCTGTAGGCACTTTATAATTGGTTCCAGGGGTACACGGGCAGCATTGCTGTTGTCAGCGGAGGCCGATTGTAATGAGTGTCTGCCAGTTAGTAGTCCCAAACAATAAATACATGTTAATCTCTCGCATGACAACAAAACGAAACCACCAAAGGGTGCAATCATTCGGTACTGGCGTGGGCTCCTCTGCGGAGTTTCAGACCTAGTAATTTGGTGCAAAGTATTTACTTGAGTAAATATAGGACACTGCCCCGCACTATGTTAAGTACCATCATACATGTCAATACAATGGTATTGTCAGTGGCTGGAATTTAAGGATGTCAGCGCATAGACTAAACATTGGTGGAACTGTGAGAGATATCTGTGGAAGTGGTAGAGCAATGTTTGAGCTGGGGGTGGGGGAACTCTCTTGTGGCCGGCGGTACAGGCCCAGAGCCCCTCATGTTACAACAGTGTGTCTGATGTTGGGTGGGCACCACCACCGCCAGAGACACTTTATTGTACTATGAGGGACCCAGTGGCAGTGCCGTCGACCAAAAGCGGGCACACCCAACTCTTCAGACAAACAGCACTCTCACGGGTGCTGGCGCCAAGTGTCGATACCACGGCCCCGTGTGGGGAGTTTGGCCATTTAGGGAGGTGTAAACATGTCGTATGCTGGACAATCAGGTGCTGCAAATTACGAGATTGGAAAAGTCATTCAGAATAGTCCACAGGCAAGACCTTTTCATAGGAAAGCTAGGTGTCGGCCGGGCAAGGTGGGGCAAAAGATTTCGAAATCCAGTTGTGGTTCATTTTAATGAAGGTTACATCATCTACATTTTGGGTAGCCAGACGAGTCCTTTTTTCGGTTAATATTGAACCTGCAGCACTGAATACTCTTTCTGATAGGACACTAGCTGCCGGGCAAGCAAGCTCCTGCAATGCATATTCTGCCAATTCTGGCCAGGTGTCTAATTTTGATGCCCAGTAATCAAATGGGAATGACGGTTGAGGGAGAACGTCGATAAGGGATGAAAAATAGTTAGTAACCATACTGGACAAATGTTGTCTCCTGTCACTTTGAATTGATGCTGCAGTACCTGTCCTGTCTGCGGTCATAGCAAAATCACTCCACAACCTGGTCAGAAAACCCCTCTGTCCAACGCCACTTCTGATTTCTGCCCCTCTAACACCTCTGGTCTGCTGGTCCCTGCAGCTCGTGTGAGAACGATCACGGGCGCTGTGTGCTGGGAATGCCTGAAGCAAACGGTTAACAAGAGTTGATTGTTTGGTTGCTAATATTAGTTCCAAGTTCTCATGTGGCATTATATTTTGCAATTTGCCTTTATAGCGAGGATCAAGGAGGCAGGCCAACCAATAATCGTCTTCGTTCATCATTTTAGTAATGCGTGTGTCCCTTTTGAGAATACGTAAGGCATAATCCGCCATGTGGGCCAAAGTTCCAGTTGTCAAATCTGCGGTTGTGCTTGGTTGAGGGGCAGTTGCAGGCAAATCTACGTCACTTGTGTCCCTCAAAAAACCAGAACCCCGCCTTGCCACGCCACCAATTTCCAGTGGCCCCGGAAAAGCTTCCTCATTAAAAATATAATCATCCCCATCATCCTCCTCGTCCTCCTCCTCCTCTTCGCCCGCTACCTCGTCCTGTACACTGCCCTGACCAGACAATGGCTGACTGTCATCAAGGCTTTCCTCTTCTTCTGGTGCAGACGCCTGATCCTTTATGTGCGTCAAACTTTGCATCAGCAGACGCATTAGGGGGATGCTCATGCTTATTATGGCATTGTCTGCACTAACCAGCCGTGTGCATTCCTCAAAACACTGAAGGACTTGACACATGTCTTGTATCTTCGACCACTGCACACCTGACAACTCCATGTCTGCCATCCTACTGCCTGCCCGTGTATGTGTATCCTCCCACAAAAACATAACAGCCCGCCTCTGTTCGCACAGTCTCTGAAGCATGTGCAGTGTTGAGTTTCACCTTGTTGCAACGTCTATGATTAGGCGATGCTGGGGAAGGTTCAAAGACCGCTGATAGGTCGGCATACAGCTGGAGTGTACGGGCGACCGGCGGATATGCGAGCAAAGTCCGCGCACTTTGAGGAGCAGGTCGGATAACCCCGGATAACTTTTCAGGAAGCACTGCACCACCAGGTTTAAGGTGTGAGCCAGGCAAGGAATGTGTTTCAGTTGGGAAAGGGAGATGGCAGCCATGAAATTCCTTCCGTTATCACTCACTACCTTGCCTGCCTCAAGATCTACAGTGCCAAGCCATGACTGCGTTTCTTTCTGCAAGAACTCGGACAGAACTTCCGCGGTGTGTCTGTTGTCGCCCAAACACTTCATAGCCAATACAGCCTGCTGACGCTTGCCAGTAGCTGCCCCATAATGGGAGACCTGGTGTGCAACAGTGGCTGCTGCGGATGGAGTGGTTGTGCGACTGCGGTCTGTGGACGAGCTCTCGCTTCTGCAGGAGGACGAGGAGGAGGAGGAGGGGGTGCGAACGGCTACAGCCAACTGTTTCCTAAACCGTGGGCTAGGCAGAACTGTCCCAAAATTGCTGTCCCCTGTGGACCCTGCATCCACAACATTCACCCAGTGTGCCGTGATGGACACGTAACGTCCCTGGCCATGCCTACTGGTCCATGCATCTGTTGTCAGGTGCACCTTTGTGCTCACAGATTGCCTGAGTGCATGGACGATGCGCTCTTTAACATGCTGGTGGAGGGCTGGGATGGCTTTTCTGGAAAAGAAGTGTCGACTGGGTAGCTCGTAGCGTGGTACAGCGTAGTCCATCAGGGCTTTGAAAGCTTCGCTTTCAACTAACCGGTAGGGCATCATCTCTAACGAGATTAGTCTAGCTATGTGGGCGTTCAAACCCTGTGTACGCGGATGCGAGGTTAAGTACTTCCTTTTTCTAACCATAGTCTCATGTAGGGTGAGCTGGACTGGAGAGCTGGAGATCGTGGAACTAGCGGGGGTGCCGGTGGACATGGCAGACTGAGAGACGGTGGGAGATGGTATTGTTGCCGTTGGTGCCCTAGATGCAGTGTTCCCTACTACGAAACTGGTGATTCCCTGACCCTGACTGCTTTGGCCTGGCAAAGAAACCTGCACAGATACTGCAGGTGGTGCGGAAAATGGTGGCCCTACACTGCCGGAAGAGATGTTGCGTTGCTGACTAGCTTCATTGGCCGAGGGTGCTACAACCTTAAGGGACGTTTGGTAGTTAGTCCAGGCTTGCAAATGCATGGTGGTTAAATGTCTATGCATGCAACTTGTATTGAGACTTTTCAGATTCTGACCTCTGCTTAAGGTAGTTGAACATTTTTGACAGATGACTTTGCGCTGATCAATTGGATGTTGTTTAAAAAAATGCCAGACTGCACTCTTTCTAGCATCGGATACCTTTTCAGGCATTGCAGACTGAGCTTTAACCGGATAGCCACGCTGTCCTCCAACAGGTTTTGACTTTGCCACGCGTTTTGGGCCAGATACGGGCCCGGCAGATGGAACCTGTTGCGATGTTGATGCCTGCTGCGGCCCCTCCTCCTCCGCTTCAGAACTACTGCCGCCTGCACCCTGTTCCCCCAATGGCTGCCAATCGGGATCAAGAACTGGGTCATCTATAACCTCCTCTTCTAGCTCATGCGCAACTCCGTCTGTGTCACCGTGTAAGTCGGTGGTAGAGCGTTCGTGACAGGGCAACATAGTCTCATCAGGGTCTGATTCTGGATCAGTACCCTGCGAGGGCAATGTTGTGGTCTGAGTCAAAGGACCAGCATAGTAGTCTGGCTGTGGCTGTGCATCAGTGCACTCCATGTCAGATTCAACTTGTAATGGGCATGGCCTGTTAACTGCTTCACTTTCTAAGCCAGGGACGGTATGTGTAAAGAGCTCCATGGAGTAACCCGTTGTGTCGCCTGCTGCATCCTTCTCTGTTGTTGTTTTTGCTGAAGAGGACAAGGAAGCGACTTGTCCCTGACCGTGAACATCCACTAACGACGCGCTGCTTTTACATTTACCAGTTTCAAAAGAGGAGGCAAACGAGCTAGAGGCTGAGTCAGCAATGTAATCCAAAACTTGCTCTTGCTGCTCCGGCTTTAAAAGCGGTTTTCCTACTCCCAGAAAAGGGAGCGTTCGAGGCCTTGTGTAGCCAGACGACGAACGTGGCTCCACAGCTCCAGACTTAAGTGCAATATTTTTTTTCCCACGACCACCTGATGCTCCACTACCACTACCCTCATTACCAGCTGACAATGAACGCCCCCGGCCACGACCTCTTCCACCAGACTTCCTCATTGTTTTAAAAACGTAACCAAACTAACGGTATTTGTTGCTGTCAAACAACTTACAAGGTGAGCTATAACTTCAGTATGATTTAGATACCCCTTTACAGGTGGGTGAGACCGCAAGGAAAAGCAGGCACATTGTTACACACTCTGTTTTTGGTGGCACCAAATGAGAGAGATGCCACACACGCAGGACTGTCACTCAAGCACAAATGTCAATATTAATCTCCCACTGTTTGTTTTTATTTTTTCAGGGAGAATTTAGAAACCCCCCCAAAAAAATGATTTTTCAGGAAGAATTTAGAAAACAAATAAAAAAAAGTGATTTTTTCAGAGAGAATTTAGAAACCAAATAAAAAAAAAAAATAGGCTTTCTATGGCCCACTTTCTGAGAGAGAGAGAGATGGCACACCCAGGAGTCAGGACTGGCACACAAGCAGAAAGGCCAATATTAATCTTCCACTGTTTTTTTTTTTTTTCAGGGAGAATTTAGAAACCCAAAAAAAAAAAGATTTTTTAAGGAAGAATTTAGAAAACAAATAAAAAAAAGTGATTTTTTTCAGAGAGAATTTAGAAACCAAATAAAAAAACAAAAAACAAATAGGCTTTCTATGGCCCACTATCTGAGAGAGAGAGATGGCACGCTCAGGACTGGCACACAAGCCCAAAGGCCAATATTAATCTCCCACTGTTTTTTTTTTTTCAGGGAGAATTTATAAAACCAATAAAAAAAAATAAATAGGCTTTCTATGGCCCACTATATGAGAGAGAGATGGCACGCTCAGGACTGGCACACAAGCCCAAAGAGCAATATTAATCTCCCACTGTTTTTTTTTTTTCAGGGAGAATTTATAAAACCAATGAAAAAATAATAAATAGGCTTTCTATGGGCCACTATTTGAGAGAGAGATGGCACGCTCAGGACTGGCACACAAGCCCAAAGGGCAATATTAATCTCCCACTGTTTTTTTTTTTTTCAGGGAGAATTTATAAAACCAATAAAAAAAAAAAATAGGCTTTCTATGGCCCACTATTTGAGAGAGAGATGGCACGCTCAGGACTGGCACACAAGCCCAAAGGCCAATATTAATCTCCCACAGTTTTTTTTTTTTTTTCAGGGAGAATTTAGAAACCCCACAAAAAAAAAACAGAAAAAAAAATTAGGCTTTCTATGGCCCACTATGTGAGATGGCACACACAGGGATGGCACTCGAGCAGAAATGCCAATCTTAATCTCCCACAGCTTTTTTTTTTTTAGGGAGAATTAAAAAAAAAAAAACAAAACAAAAAAAAACACAGGGACTGTCCTACAATTACTATCTCCCTGCAGTAATCTCAGCCAGGTATGGCAGGCAGCAATAAGGAGTGGACTGATGCACAAATTAAATAAAAAGTGTGGACAAACAAACAAGATAGCTGTGCAGAAAGGAAGGAACAAGAGGATTTGTGCTTTGAAAAAAGCAGTTGGTTTGCACAGCGGCGTACACACAGCAATGCAGCTATCAGGGAGCCTTCTAGGGCAGCCCAATGAGCTACAGCGCTGAGGAAAACAAAATGTAGCCTCCACTGTCCCTGCAAACAAAGGTGGTGTTGGACAGTGGAAATCGCTACAGCACAAGCGGTTTGGTGGTTAATGGACCCTGCCTAACGCTATCCCTGCTTCTGACGAAGCGGCAGCAACCTCTCCCTACGCTCAGATCAGCAGCAGTAACATGGCGGTCGGCGGGAACGCCCCTTTATAGCCCCTGTGACGCCGCGGACAGCAAGCCAATCACTGCAATGCCCTTCTCTAAGATGGTGGGGACCAGGACCTATGTCATCACGCTGCCCACACTCTGCGTTCACCTTCATTGGCTGAGAAATGGCACTTTTCGCGTCATTGAAACGCGACTTTGGCGCGAAAGTCGCGTACCGCATGGCCGACCCCGCACAGGGGTCGGGTTTCATGAAACTTTTGAAAATGAACGATCCGTTTCGCTCAACCCTAGTCTCTGACCCTTTCCTCCAACCCAAAATAATGACATGACTCCCAAATTGGATATAATTGGCCACAGCGTCCTTTATTATAAACAAACAAAACACATAACAGTATAATAAGTTGGGAAGGGGTCCTTGAAGCTAAAAATCTGGTGTTAACCATAGGATAAACTAGTGGACAGAAAACCAACCATAGTTTACTCTCAGCCGTTACCCCACTGGCTCGAGAGCACGAAAATACCCCGGAGGGTTACCATTGTCCACTTCCAACTTAGGAATCTGGTCCACCGTTACCAAGATTCCCCCAAATCACCAGACCCGCAACCAAAACATATACCAACTGAAGAATCCATATCCAGATGGATCCCCCAGGCCAATTTAGCACCAACTCCAAGGAACCCCTCCCCCCGCCTACAGCCACTATGATCTAAAACATTGAATAAACCCGATTTAAGAACAACAACAGAAAAAGAGGGCGGGTGGGCGATTCTGCTCAACTGCTTCCTGAGCGGGAAGTGACAGGCTCCACCCCCACACCATCACTATAGCCTCATTTCTTCCAGTAATTCCCTCCCCCTTGCTGAATTAACCCCTGCTTCACCTATCCCTGGCTCCAAACCACCTGTCATGACGGCTTCCTCGTACGCCGCCCGTGGGAGGGGGTGGGGCGGCTCACTCCAGCCTGCTCTATCCCGTATTGATTTGGCCTTGGGTAATGAATGGATGGACAATTTGGTACAGGAGGTGGAATATAGTGTCAGACCATAGTCCATTAGTAGCAACATTACAAATCGAAGATCCCGGGAAAACTATAGGGTTGGGTTGGAAAATGAATTCCTTCTGGTTACAACTCCTAGACATGGAAAAGATTGGGGACGAGATAGGGGAATTCTTTAGAATTAATGAGGGTAGTGGAGCAGCACGTGGTTTGGGATACTATGAAGGCCTACTTAAGGGGGATTCTATTTAGGGACATATTTAGATATGTAGAATCATATGAAGGCTGCTCAGGAGGAGGTAAATAAACGACATTTGCAGAAGGTGGAGAGAGCGAGGGCTTTTCAGAAAGAAGCTTTTTATGCGGAGGGTGCAAAAGTTGGACATCTGCTCTCAGTGATCTCATCTGTGCAGCGAGACTCAGCACATGTATTTAAAATTTGAGAATGGAAGTATGGCTACTCAGGTGGAACAAATTTTGGAAGGTTTCAGGGGGTTCTATAGTAAGTTATATTTGTCACAGGTACAGCAGGTGGAAGGGGAGATGGATAGGTTTTTAGAAGAGGCAAAAAAACCTAAGTTGAGTACTGAGGATAGGGACTGGTTAGATAGGCCACGTTCAGCGGAGGAATTGAGGGGAGCTTTGGTGTCCATGGCGGGGGGAGGGCTTCAGGGGCTGACGGCATCCCAACTGAAGTTGACAAAAAACCTCAATGACGAGTAGCTGATTCAATTGCTAGGGGTTTTTAACCCCTTTACCCCCAAGGGTGGTTTGCACGTTAATGACCGGGCCAATTTTTACAATTCTGACCACTGTCCCTTTGTGAGGTTATAACTCTGGAACGCTTCAACGGATCCCAGTGATTCTGACATTGTTTTCTCGTGACATATTGTACTTCATGACAATGGTAAAAATTCTTTGATAGTACCTGCGTTTATTTGTGAAAAAAAACGGAAATTTGGCGAAAATTATGAAAATTTCGCAATTTTCTAACTTTGAATTTTTATGCAATTAAATCACAGAGATATGTCACACAAAATACTTAATAAGTAACATTTCCCACATGTCTACTTTACATCAGCACAATTTTGGAACCAAAATTTTTTTTTGTTAGGGAGTTATAAGGGTTAAAAGTTGACCAGCAGTTTCTCATTTCTACAACACCATTTTTTTTAGGGACCACATCTCATTTGAAGTCATTTTGAGGGGCCTATATGGTAGAAAATACCCAAGTGTGACACCATTCTAAAAACTGCACCCCTCAAGGTGCTCAAAACCATATTCAAGAAGTTTATTAACCCTTCTGGTGCTTCACAGGAATTTTTTGAATGTTTAAATAAAAATGAACATTTAACTTTTTTCACAAAAAATTTAATTCAGCTCCAATTTGTTTTATTTTACCAAGGGTAACAGGAGAAAATGGACCCAAAACATTGTTGTACAATTTGTCCTGAGTACGACAATACCCCACATGTGGGGGTAAACCACTGTTTGGGCGCATGGCAGAGCTCGGAAGCGAAGGAGCGCCATTTGACTTTTCAATGCAAAATTGACTGGAATTGAGATGGGGCGCCATGTTTCGTTTGGAGAGCCCCTGATGTGCCTAAACATTGAAACCCCCCACAAGTGACACCATTTTGGAAAGTAGACCCCCTAAGGAACTTATCTAGAGGTGTGGTGAGCACTTTGACCCACCAAGTGCTTCACAGAAGTTTATAATGTAGAACCGTAAAAATAAAAAATCATATTTTTTCACAAAAATTAACTTTCCGCCCCCAATTTTTTATTTTCCCAAGGGTAAGAGAAGAAATTGGACCCCAAAAGTTGTTGTACAATTTTTCCTGAGTACGCTGATACCCCATATGTGGGGGTAAACCACTGTTTGGGCGCATGGGAGAGCTCGGAAGGGAAGGAGCGCCGTTTGACTTTTCAATGCAAAATTGACAGGAATTGAGATGGGACGCCATGTTGCGTTTGGAGAGCCCCTGATGTGCCTAAACATTGAAACCCCCACAAGTGACACCATTTTGGAAAGTAGACCCCCTAAGGAACTTATCTAGAGGTGGGGTGAGCACTTTGACCCACCAAGTGCTTCACAGAAGTCTATAATGTAGAACCGTAAAAATAAAACAAAAATTTTTTCCCACAAAAATTATTTTTTAGCCCCCAGTTTTGTATTTTCCCGAGGGTAACAGGAGAAATTGGACCCCAAAATTTGTTGTCCAATTTGTCCTGAGTGTGCTGATACCCCATATGTGGGGGGAACCACTGTTTGGGCGCATGGGAGGGTTCGGAAGGGAAGGAGTGCCATTTGAATGCAGACTTAGATGGAATGGTCTGCAGGTGTCACATTGCGTTTGCAGAGCCCCTAATGTACCTAAACAGTAGAAACCCCCCACAAGTAACACCATTTTGGAAACTAGACCCCCTAAGGAACTCATCTAGATGTGTTGTGAGAGCTTTGAACCCCCAAGTGTTTCGCTACAGTTTATAACGCAGAGCCGTGAAAATAAAAAATCTTTTTTTTTCCCACAAAAATTATTTTTAGCCTTCAGTTTTATATTTTCCCAAGGGTAACAGGAGAAATTGGACCCCAAAAGTTGTTGTCCTATTTGTCCTGAGTACACTGATACCCCATATGTTGGGGTAAACCCCTGTTTGGGCACACGGGAGAGCTCGGAAGGGAAGAAGCACTGTTTTACTTTTTCAACGCAGAATTGGCTGGAATTGAGATCGGACGCCATGTCGCGTTTGGAGAGCCCCTGATGTGCCTAAACAGTGGAAACCCCCCAATTATAACTGAAACCCTAATTCAAACACACCCCTAACTGTTATGAAAGGTAATTCAGTACCACAATGGACATAGAGATCAGCGCACATACAGTGACCTGGCAATAACCCAAAAAACAAGAACGAGCACTGAGACGTGGGAACTCTGTTGACCGCAATCCCTAATCCTCTCCAACCACACCAAAGGCAGCCGTGGATTGCGCCTAACGCTCCCCATGCAACTCGGCACGGCCTGAGAAACTAGCTAGCCTGAAGATAGAAAATAAGCCCACCTTGCCTCAGAGAAATATCCCCAAAGGAAAAGGCAGCCCCCACATATAATGACTGTGAGTTAAGATGAAAAGACAAACGTAGAGATGAAATAGATTTAGCAAAGCGAGGCCCAAGTTTCTGAACAGAGCGAGGATAGGAAAGGTAACTTTGCGGTCAACACAAAACCCTACAAAAACCACGCAAAGGGGGCAAAAAGACCCTCCGTACCGAACTAACGGCACGGAGGTACACCCTCTGCGTCCCAGAGCTTCCAGCAAGCAGGAAAAAACAAATAGACAAGCTGGACTGAAAAAAACAGCAAACAAATAGCAAAGAATAACTTAGCTATGCAGAGCAGCAGGCCACAGGAACGATCCAGGAGGAGACAGGTCCAATACTAGAACATTGACTGGAGGCCAGGATCAAAGCACTAGGTGGAGTTAAATAGAGCAGCACCTAACGACTTCACCATATCACCTGAGGAAGGAAACTCAGAAGCCGCAGTACCACTTTCCTTCACCAATGGAAGCTCACAGAGAGACTCAGCCGAAGTACCACTTGTGACCACAAGAGGGAGCTCTGCCACAGAATTCACAACACCTAACCCTAATTCCAACGGTAACCCTAACCACACCTCTAACCCAGACACACCCCTAACCCTAATCCCAACCCTATTCCCAACCGCAAATGTAATCCAAACCCTAACCCTAACTTTAGCCCCAACCCTAACTGTAGCCTTAACCCTAGCTCTAACCCTAGCCCTAACTGTAGCCTTAACTGTTATGAAGGCAATCCAGTGACACAGTGTGCCAGCAATCAGAGCACATACAGTGATCAGACAATAACCCAAAAACAATAGAACGAGCTCTGAGACGTGGAATCTCTGTAGACTGCAACCTGAACCTATCCTATACACAACTAAAGGTGGCTGTGGATTGCGCCTGACACTACCTATGCAACTCGGCACAGCCTGAGGAGCTGACTAGCCTGAAGATAGAAAAACAAGCCTGACTTGCCTCAGAGAAATACCCCAAAGGAAAAGGCAGCCCCCCACATATAATGACTGTTAGCAAGATGAAAAGACAAACGTAGGGATGAAATAGATTCAGCAAAGTGAGGCCCGATATTCTAGATAGAGCGAGGATAGTAAAGAGAACTTTTCAGTCTACAAAAAACCCTAAAGCAAAAAACCACGCAAAGGGGGCAAAAAGACCCACCGTGCCGAACTAACGGCACGGCGGTACACCCTTTGCGTCTCAGAGCTTCCAGCAAAACGAATTGACAAGCTGGACAGAAAAAGAAGCACAAAAAGCAAAGAAGCACTTATCTAAGCAGAGCAGCAGGCCACAGGAAATATCCAGAAGCTCAGATGCAACACTGGAACATTGACAAGGAGCAATGAAGACAGAATCAGGCGGAGTTAAATAACAAAGCAGCCAAAGAGCTCACCAGAACACCTGACGGAGGAAGCTCAGAAGCTGCAGTACCACTTGTGACCACAGGAGTGAATTCAGCCACAGAATTCACAACAGTACCCCCCCCCCCTTGAGGAGGGGTCACCGAACCCTCACCAGAGCCCCCAGGCCGACCAGGATGAGCCACATGAAAGGCACGAACAAGATCTGGAGCATGGACATCAGAGGCAAAAACCCAGGAATTATCTTCCTGAGCATAACCCTTCCATTTAACCAGATACTGGAGTTTCCGTCTAGAAACACGAGAATCCAAAATTTTCTCCACAATATACTCCAATTCCCCCTCCACCAAAACCGGGGCAGGAGGCTCAACAGAAGGAACCATAGGTGCCACGTATCGCCGCAACAACGACCTATGGAATACATTATGTATGGAAAAGGAGTCTGGGAGGGTCAGACGAAAAGACACAGGATTGAGAATCTCAGAAATCCTATACGGACCAATAAAACAAGGTTTAAATTTAGGAGAGGAAACCTTCATAGGAATATGACAAGAAGATAACCAAACCAGATCCCCAACACGAAGTCGGGGACCCACACGGCGTCTGCGATTAGCGAAAAGTTGAGCCTTCTCCTGGGACAAGGTCAAATTGTCCACTACCTGAGTCCAGATCTGCTGCAACCTGTCCACCACAGAATCCACACCAGGAGAGTCCGAAGACTCAACCTGTCCTGAAGAGAAACGAGGATGGAACCCAGAATTGCAGAAAAATGGAGAGACCAAGGTAGCCGAGCTGGCCCGATTATTAAGGGCGAACTCAGCCAATGGCAAAAAGGACACCCAATCATCCTGGTCTGCAGAAACAAAACATCTCAGATATGTTTCCAAGGTCTGATTGGTTCGTTCGGTCTGGCCATTAGTCTGAGGATGGAAAGCCGAGGAAAAAGATAGGTCAATGCCCATCCTACCACAAAAGGCTCGCCAAAACCTTGAAACAAACTGGGAACCTCTGTCAGAAACAATATTCTCAGGAATGCCATGCAAACGAACCACATGCTGGAAGAACAAAGGCACCAAATCAGAGGAGGAAGGCAATTTAACCAAGGGCACCAGATGGACCATTTTAGAAAAGCGATCACAGACCACCCAAATGACTGACATCTTTTGAGAAACGGGAAGGTCAGAAATGAAATCCATCGAAATATGTGTCCAAGGCCTCTTTGGGACTGGCAAGGGCAAAAGCAACCCACTGGCACGAGAACAGCAGGGCTTAGCCCTAGCACAAATCCCACAGGACTGCACAAAAGTACGTACATCCCGTGACAGAGATGGCCACCAGAAGGATCTAGCCACTAACTCTCTGGTACCAAAGATTCCAGGATGACCAGCCAACACCGAACAATGAAGTTCAGAGATAACTTTACTAGTCCACCTATCAGGGACGAACAGTTTCTCCGCCGGACAACGATCAGGTTTATTCGCCTGAAATGTTTGCAACACTCGCCGCAAATCAGGGGAGATGGCAGACACAATGACTCCTTCCTTGAGGATACTCGCCGGCTCAGATGAACCCGGAGAGTCGGGCACAAAACTCCTAGACAGAGCATCCGCCTTCACATTTTTAGAGCCCGGAAGGTACGAAATCACAAAATCGAAGCGGGCAAAAAATAACGACCAATGGGCCTGTCTAGGATTCAAGCGCTTGGCAGACTCGAGATAAGTAAGGTTCTTATGATCAGTCAATACCACCACGCGATGCTTAGCTCCTTCAAGCCAATGACGCCATTCCTCGAATGCCCATTTCATGGCCAGCAACTCTCGGTTGCCCACATCATAATTACGCTCAGCAGCCGAAAACTTCCTGGAAAAGAAAGCACATGGTTTCAACACTGAGCAACCAGAACCTCTCTGTGACAAAACCGCCCCTGCTCCAATCTCAGAAGCATCAACCTCGACCTGGAACGGAAGAGAAACATCTGGTTGACACAACACAGGGGCAGAACAAAAACGATGCTTCAACTCCTGAAAAGTTTCCACAGCAGCAGAAGACCAATTAACCAAATCAGCACCCTTCTTGGTCAAATCGGTCAATGGTTTGGCAATGCTAGAAAAATTACAGATGAAGCGACGATAAAAATTAGCAAAGCCCAGGAATTTTTGCAGACTTTTCAGAGATGTCGGCTGAGTCCAATCCTGGATGGCTTGGACCTTAACCGGATCCATCTCGATAGTAGAAGGGGAAAAGATGAACCCCAAAAATGAAACTTTCTGCACACCGAAGAGACACTTTGATCCCTTCACAAACAAAGAATTAGCACGCAGGACCTGGAAAACCATTCTGACCTGCTTCACATGAGAGTCCCAATCATCTGAGAAGATCAAAATGTCATCCAAGTAAACAATCAGGAATTTATCCAGATACTCACGGAAGATGTCATGCATAAAAGACTGAAACACAGATGGAACATTGGCAAGTCCGAACGGCATCACTAGATACTCAAAATGACCCTCGGGCGTATTAAATGCAGTTTTCCATTCATCTCCTTGCCTGATTCTCACCAGATTATACGCACCACGAAGATCTATTTTAGTGAACCAACTAGCCCCCTTAATCCGAGCAAACAAGTCAGATAACAATGGCAAGGGATACTGAAGTTTAACAGTGATCTTATTAAGAAGGCGGTAATCAATACACGGTCTCAGCGAACCATCCTTCTTGGCTACAAAAAAGAACCCTTCTCCCAGTGGTGATGACGATGGACGAATATGTCCCTCCTCCAGGGATTCCTTCACATAACTGCGCATAGCGGCGTGTTCAGGCACGGATAAATTAAATAATCGACCTTTAGGGAATTTACTACCAGGAATCAAATTGATAGCACAATCACAATCCCTATGCGGAGGTAGGGCATCGGACTTGGGCTCTTCAAATACATCCTGATAATCAGACAAGAACTCTGGGACCTCAGAAGGAGTGGATGACGAAATCGACAAAAATGGAACATCACCATGTACCCCCTGACAACCCCAGCTGGATACCGACATAGAGTTCCAATCCAATACAGGATTATGGGTTTGCAGCCATGGGAACCCCAACACGACCACATCATGCAGATTATGTAGCACCAGAAAGCGAATAACTTCCTGATGTGCAGGAGCCATGCACATGGTCAGCTGGGTCCAGTACTGAGGTTTATTCTTGGCCAAAGGTGTAGCATCAATTCCTCTCAACGGAATAGGACACCGCAAAGGCTCCAAGAAAAACCCACAACGTTTAGCATAATCCAAATCCATCAGATTCAGGGCAGCGCCTGAATCCACAAACGCCATGACAGAATACGATGACAAAGAGCATATCAAGGTAATGGACAGAAGGAATTTGGATTGTACAGTACCAATGACGGCAGACCTATCGAACCGCTTAGTGCGCTTAGGACAATCAGAAATAGCATGAGTGGAATCACCACAGTAAAAACACAGACCATTCAGACGTCTGTGTTCTTGCCGTTCAACTCTGCTCATAGTCCTATCGCACTGCATAGGCTCAGGTTTAACCTCAGGCAGTACCGCCAAATGGTGCACAGATTTACGCTCGCGCAAGCGTCGACCGATCTGAATGGCCAAAGACATAGACTCATTCAAATCAGCAGGCATAGGAAAACCCACCATGACATCCTTAAGAGCCTCAGAGAGACCCTTTCTGAACAAAGCTGCCAGCGCAGATTCATTCCACAGAGTGAGTACTGACCACTTCCTAAATTTCTGACAATATACTTCTATATCATCCTGACCCTGGCACAAAGCCAGCAAATTTTTCTCAGCCTGATCCACTGAATTAGGCTCATCGTAAAGTAATCCGAGCGCCAGGAAAAACGCATTGACATTACTTAATGCAGGGTCTCCTGGCGCAAGAGAAAATGCCCAGTCCTGAGGGTCGCCGCTCAAAAAAGAAATAATAATCAAAACCTGTTGAATAGGATTACCAGAAGAATGAGGTTTCAAGGCCAGAAATAGCTTACAATTATTTTTGAAATTAAGAAACTTAGTTCTATCACCAAAAAACAAATCAGGAATAAGAATTCTTGGTTCTAACATAGATTTCTGATCAATAGTATCTTGAATCCTTTGTACATTTGTAACGAGATTATCCATTGAAGAGCACAGACCCTGAATATCCATGTCCACACCTGTGTCCTGAAACACCCAAATGTCTAGGGGAAAAAAAAAAAATTGAACACAGAGCTGAGAAAAAAAAAAAATGATGTCAGAACTTCTTTTTTCCCTCTATTGAGAATCATTAGGTTGGCTCATTGTACTGTTATGAAGGCAATCCAGTGACACAGTGTGCCAGCAATCAGAGCACATACAGTGATCAGACAATAACCCAAAAACAATAGAACGAGCTCTGAGACGTGGAATCTCTGTAGACTGCAACCTGAACCTATCCTAAACACAACTAAAGGTGGCTGTGGATTGCGCCTGACACTACCTATGCAACTCGGCACAGCCTGAGGAGCTGACTAGCCTGAAGATAGAAAAACAAGCCTGACTTGCCTCAGAGAAATACCCCAAAGGAAAAGGCAGCCCCCCACATATAATAACTGTTAGCAAGATGAAAAGACAAACGTAGGGATGAAATAGATTCAGCAAAGTGAGGCCCGATATTCTAGATAGAGCGAGGATAGCAAAGAGAACTTTGCAGTCTACAAAAAACCCTAAAGCAAAAAACCACGCAAAGGGGGCAAAAAGAACCACCGTGCCGAACTAACGGCACGGCGGTACACCCTTTGCGTCTCAGAGCTTCCAGCAAAACGAATTGACAAGCTGGACAGAAAAGGAAGCACAAAAAGCAAAGAAGCACTTATCTAAGCAGAGCTGCAGGCCACAGGAAAAATCCATAAGCTCAGATCCAACACTGGAACATTGACAAGGAGCAATGAAGACAGAATCAGGCGGAGTTAAATAACAAAGCAGCCAATGAGCTCACCAGAACACCTGAGGGAGGAAGCTCAGAAGCCGCAGTACCACTTGTGACCACAGGAGTGAATTCAGCCACAGAATTCACAACACTTAACCCTAGCTCTAACCCTAGCCCTAACCCTAGCCCTAACCCTAGCCCTAACCCTAGCCCTAGCCCTAATGGGAAAATGGAAATACATTTTTTAAATTTTTTTATTTTTCCCTAACTAAGGGGGTGATGAAGAGGGGTTTGATTTACTTTTATAGCGGGTTTTTTAGCGGATTTTTATGATTGGCAGCCGTCACACACTGAAAGACGCTTTTTATTGCAAAAAATATTTTTTGCGTTACCACATTTTGAGAGCTATAATTTTTCCATATTTTGGTTCACAGAGTCATGTGAGGTCTTGTTTTTTGCGTGACGAGTTGACTTTTTATTGGTAACATTTTCGGGCACGTTACATTTTTTGATCGCTTTTTATTCCGATTTTTGTGAGGCAGAATGACCAAAAACCAGCTATTCATGAATTTCTTTTGGGGGAGGCGTTTATACCGTTCCGCGTTTGGTAAAATTGATAAATCAGTTTTATTCTTCGGGTCAGTACGATTACAGCGACACCTCATTTATATCATTTTTTTATGTTTTGGCGCTTTTATACGACAAAAACTATTTTACAGAAAAAATAATTATTTTTGCATCGCTTTATTCTCAGGACTATAACTTTTTTTTTTTTTGCTGATGATGCTGTATGGCGGCTCGTTCTTTGCGGGACAAGATGACGCTTTCAGCAGTACGATGATTATTTATATCCGTCTTTTTGATCGCGTGTTATTCCACTTTTTGTTCGGCGGTATGATAATAAAGCGTTGTTTTTTGCCTCGTTTTTTTTTTTTTCTTACGGTGTTTACTGAAGGGGTTAACTAGTGGGCCAGTTTTATAGGTCGGGCCGTTACGGACGCAGTGATACTAAATATGTGTACTTTTATTGTTTTTTTTTTTTTTTATTTAGATAAAGAAATGTATTTAGGGGAATAATATTTTTTTTTCATTATTTAGGAATATATATATATTTTTTTTTTACACATTTTGAAAAAAATTTTGTTAACTTTTTTACATTGTCCCAGGGGGGGACATCACAGATCAGTGATCTGACAGTTTGCACAGCACTCTGTCAGATCACTGATCTGACATGCAGCACTGCAGGCTTCACAGTGCCTGCTCTGAGCAGGCTCTGTGAAGCCACCTCCCTCCCTGCAGGACCCGGATCCGCGGCCATCTTGGATCCGGGCCTGGAACAAGCAGGGAGGGAGGTAAGACCCTCGCAGCAACGCGATCACATCGCGTTGCTGCAGGGGGCTCAGGGAAGCCCGCAAGGAGCCCCCTCCCTGCGCGATGCTTCCCTGCACCGCCGGCACATCGCGATCATCTTTCATCGCGGTGTGCCAGGGGTTAATGTGCCGGGAGCGGTCCATGACCGCTCCTGGCACATAGTGCCGGATGTCAGCTGCGACAGGCAGCTGACACCCGGCCGCGATCGGCCGCGCTCCCCCCGTGAGCGCCGCCGATCGCGCTGGACGTACTTTCCCGTCCGTGGTCATGGGGGCCCACCCCACCTCGACGGGATAGTACGTCCGATGTCAGAAAGGGGTTAATGAGTCATTGGAGAGGGGAGTATTGCCTGCATCTATGAGGGGGGCCATTATTGTGGTTATCCCTAAAGTGTAAAAAGATCTGCGGTTGCCGGAGTCATACAGACCAGCCTAATCCCTGGATATATTTCTTGTCTGCGCAGTTCCAGCATCTCAGGGGATGGTGGAAAATGTCAGATAAGGGACAGGCTCCTAGTAGTCTGGAATACCTAATTAAAACTTGGCCTTTGAGTTAAGGTACCGTCACACTAAAGGTACTGTCACACTAGACGATATCGCTAGCGATCCGTGACGTTGCAGCGTCCTCGCTAGCGATATCGTCCAGTGTGACAGGCAGCAGCGATCAGGCCCCTGCTGTGCTGTCGCTGGTCGGGGAAGAAAGTCCAGAACTTTATTTGGTCGCTGGACTCCCCGCAGACATCCCTGAATCGGCGTGTGTGACACCGATTCAGCGATGTCTTCACTGGTAACCAGGGTAAACATCGGGTAACTAAGCGCAGGGCCGCGCTTAGTAACCCGATGTTTACCCTGGTTCCCAGCGTAAAAAAACAAACAGTACATACTTACATTCAGCTGTCTGTCCCTTGCCGTCTGGTTCCTGCACTGACTGCTGGCCGTAAAGTGAAAGCAGAGCACAGCCACAGCGGTGAGTCACCGCTGTGTGACTCACTGCTGTGCTGTGCTTTCACTTTCACTTTACGGCCAGCAGTCAGTGCAGGAACCAGACGGCAAGGGACAGACAGCTGAATGTAAGTATGTACTGTTTGTTTTTTTACGCTGGTAACCAGGGTAAACATCGGGTTACTAAGCGCGGCCCTGCGCTTAGTTATCCGATGTTTACCCTGGTTACCGGGGACCTCGGGATCGTTGGTCGCTGGAGAGCTGTCTGTGTGACAGCTCTCCAGCGACCAAACAGCGACGCTGCAGCGATCCGGATCGTTGTCGGTATCGCTGCAGCGTCGCTTAGTGTGACGGTGCCTTAAGCGACGCTGCAGCGATACCGACAATGATGTTGATCACTGCAGCGTCGCTGTTTGGTCGCTGGATAGCTGTCACACAGACCGATCTCCAGCGACCAACGATGCCAGGGTAAACATCGGGTTACTATGCGCAGGGCCGCGCTTAGTAACCCGATGTTTACCCTGGTTACCGTTATAAATGTAAAAAAAACAAACACTACATACTCACATTCCGGTGTCTGGTCATGTCCCTCGCCTTCAGCTTCCCTCACTGACTGGTGAGCGCCGGCCGTAAAGCACAGCGGTGACGTCACCGCTCTGCTTTCCGGCTGACCGACGCTCACAGCCAGTACAGGAGGAGAGCAGAGCACAGCGCTGGAGGACAGACAGTGGTAGGTAAGTATGTAGTGTTTGTTTTTTTTACTTTTACACTGGTAACCAGGGTAAACATCGGGTTACTAAGCGCGGCCCTGCGCTTAGTAACCCGATGTTTACCCTGGTTACCAGTGATGACATCGCTGGATCGGTGTCACACACGCCGATCCAGCGATGTCAGCAGGAGTCCAGCGACTAAATAAAGTTCTGGACTTTGTTCAGCGACCAACGATCTCCCAGCAGGGGCCTGATCGCTGCTGCCTGTCACACTGAACGATTTCCTTAACGATATCGTTGCTACGTCACAAAAAGCAACGATATCGTTAACAATATCGTTATGTGTGAAGGTACCTTTAAACCGAATTGAAGTGATATATGGGTGTGTCGTTCCTAAAGACCCATTGATATGTGTATTATTAGGGTATGTGGAGGAAATATTAGCTGATAATACAACTAAAATTGCAACATTATTGTTTATTGCGAGTAAACTGATTGCAAGATATTGGATTAGACAGGAGCCACCGTCCAGACGAGATTTCATCATACAAACGAATCATATAATCCAACTTGAGAAAAGTATCTACACTAAGGCCAGGTTCACATTGCGTTAATGCAGTCCATTCAACGCATAGCATTAATGGGCTGCGTTAACGCTATAGCATACACGTCATCGTGTTATGCTATACTGCTAGCGCAGATGATTCATCTGTGCTAGCGGTGACGGAGCCTCAGACGCTGCAGCCTGCGTCCGAGGCTCCATCACTGAAGGATGGCACATCAATAGTGCATGCCGATTATGGCATGCGTTGGCGATGCGCCCAATAATAGGGTTAATGGCAGGGTTATCGGACTGAATTAACGCAATGTGAAGCCAGCCTAAGAGAAATAGGCTGGGATTTTTCAATAAATTATGGCAGCATTGGCTGGATGGGAATAATTAATGTGTTATTAGTATATAATATTGGATTATATAACATATTTTAAATATGGACAAATGAACGTTTGCTCCTGATCTGGTCTCCGTGATTTGTTGTACACTTTATGTTTAATAAAAATGTATCTGATTAAAAAAATATATATCCACAGCTCCTCTCTGTAGTCACACTCTGTATATACTATATATCCACAGCTCCTCTCTGTAGTCACATGCTCTGTATATACTATATATCCCCAGCTCCTCTCTGTAGTCACACGCTCTGTATATACTATATATCTACAGCTCCTCTCTGTAGTTACACTCTGTATATACTATATATCCACAGCTCCTCTCTGTAGTCACACGCTCTGTATATACTATATATCTACAGCTCCTCTCTGTAGTTACACTCTGTATATACTATATATCCACAGCTTCCCTCTGTAGTCACACGCTCTGTATATACTATATATCCACAGCTCCTCTCTATAGTCACACTCTGTATATACTATATATCCACAGCCCCTCTCTGTAGTCACACGCTCTGTATATACTATATATCCACAGCTCCTCTCTGTAGTCACACGCTCTGTATATACTATATATCTACAGCTCCTCTCTGTAGTCACACGCTCTGTATATACTATATATCCACAGCTCCTCTCTGTAGTCACACGCTCTGTATATACTATATATCCACAGCTCCTCTCTGTAGTCACACGCTCTGTATATACTATGTATCCACAGCTCCTCTCTATAGTCACACTCTGTGTATATACTATATATCCACAGCTCCTCTCTGTAGTCACACGCTCTGTATATAATATATATCCACAGCTCCTCTCTGTAGTCACACGCTCTGTATATACTATATATCCACAGCTCCTCTCTGTAGTCACACATTCTGTATATACTATATATCCACAGCTCCTCTCTGTAGTCACACACTCTGTATATACTATATAGCCACAGCTCCTCTCTGTAGTCACACGCTCTGTATATACGGTACTATATATCCACAGCTCCTCTCTGTAGTCACACACTCTGTATATACTATGTATCCACAGCTCCTCTCTGTAGTCACACGCTCTGTATATACTATGTATCCACAGCTCCTCTCTATAGTCACACTCTGTGTATATACTATATATCCACAGCTCCTCTCTGTAGTCACACGCTCTGTATATAATATATATCCACAGCTCCTCTCTGTAGTCACACGCTCTGTATATAATATATATCCACAGCTCCCCTCTATAGTCGCACTGTCTGTATATACTATATATCCACAGCTCCTCTCTGTAGTCACACACTCTGTATATACTATATAGCCACAGCTCCTCTCTGTAGTCACACGCTCTGTATATACGGTACTATATATCCACAGCTCCTCTCTGTAGTCACACTCTGTATATACTATATATCCACAGCTCCTCTCTGTAGTCACACGCTCTGTATATGCTATATATCCACAGCTCCTCTCTCTAGTCACATGCTTTGTATATACTATATATCCACAGATCCTCTCTGTAGTCACACGCTTTGTATATACTATATATCCACAGCTCCTCTCTGTAGTCACACGCTCTGTATATACTGTATATCCACAGCTCTTCTCTGTAGTCACACTCTGTATATACTATATATCCACAGCTCCTCTCTGTAGTCATACACTCTGTATATACGATATATCCACAGGGCGCGTCCGAGGGTGAGTATATACCTAATAGGAATATAGGAATAGGAATATACTCACCCTCGGATGCGCCCTGCTTCTTTCCGGCAGCCTTCCTTCCTAAGAATCAGCGCTTGAAGGACCTTCGGTGATGTCGCGGCTTGTGATTGGTCGCGTGAGCGGTCACATGGGCGGTCGCGCGACCAATCACAAGCCGCGACGTCATCTAAGGTCATTCACGCGCTGATTCTAAGGAAGGAAAACTGCCGGTTAGTACCAGGGCGCGTCAGAGGGTGAGTATAGCAATATTTTTTATTTTAATTCTTTATTTTACACTTAAATATGGATTCCGATACCGATTTCCGATATTGCAAAAATATATGAACTCGGTATAGGAAGTCCGATACCAGATTCAGAAGATCGCCGACCTCATGGCCGACCCCACACAGGGGTCGGGTTTCATGAAACCCGACTTTTGCCCAAAGTCGGCGACTTCTGAAAATGGCCGACCCGTTTAGCTCAACCCTAGTAATCAAACACTCTGTATATACTATATATCCACAGATCCCCTCTGTAGTCGCACTGTCTGTATATATTATATATCCACAGCTCCTCTCTGTAGTCACATGCTCTGTATATACTGTATACCCACAGCTCCTCTGTAGTCACACGCTCTGTATATACTATATATCCACAGTTCCTCTCTGTAGTCACACGCTCTGTATATACTATAAATCCACATCTTCATTTTGTAGTCACACACTCTGTATATACTATATATCCACAGCTCCCCTCTGTAGTCTGTTGTGAATTCTGTGGCCAAGCTTCCTCCTGTGGTCGTGAGTGGTACTGCGGCTTCTGAGTTTCCTTCCTCAGGTGTTGAGGTTAAATCGTTAGGTGCTGCTCTATTTAACTCCACCTAGTGCTTTGCTCCTGGCCTCCAGTCAATGTTCTAGTATTGGTCTTGCTTCCTCCTGGATCGTTCCTGTGGCCTGTCTTCCTGCATAAGCTAAGTTTCGCTTATGTTATTTTTGTTTGCTATTTTTTCTGTCCAGCTTGCTATATTGGTTTTTCTTGCTTGCTGGAAGCTCTGGGACGCAGAGGGAGCACCTCCGTACCGTTAGTCGGTGCGGAGGGTCTTTTTGCCCCCTCTGCGTGGTTGTTTGTAGGGTTTTGTGTTGACCGCAAAGCAATCTTTCCTATCCTCGGTCTGTTCAGTAAGTCGGGCCTCACTTTGCTAAATCTATTTCATCTCTGCATTTGTATTTTCATCTCAACTCACAGTCATTATATGTGGGGGGCTGCCTTTTCCTTTGGGGTATTTCTCTGAGGCAAGGTAGGCTTATTTTTCTATCTTCAGGACTAGCTAGTTTCTCAGGCTGTGCTCGAGGCGCATAGGACTGGTCAGGAGCGCTCCACGGCTACCTCTATTGTGGTTGGATAGGATTAGGGATTGTGGTCAGCAGAGTTCCCACGTCTCAGAGCTCGTCCTATGTTTTTTGGTAATTGTCAGGTCACTTTGTGTGCTCTGAACTTCAAGGTCCATTGTGGTTCTGAATTATCTGTTCATAACAGTACTGGAGGCCTTAAGTACTAATGCTTCTCAATAGAGGGAAAAGAGAAGTTCTGAGACCATTTTTTTTTCTTTGCACTGTGTTCTGTCTTTCTTTTCCCCTTTACATCAGGGTGGTTCAGAACACAGGTGTGGACATGGACATTCAGGGTCTGTTCTCTTTGATGGATAATCTCGCTATAAATGTACAAAATATTCAAGATTTAGTGGTTCAGAATCCTATGTTAGAGCCTAAAATTCCTATTCCTGAGTTATTTTCTGGAGATAGAGCTAAGTTTTTGAATTTTAAAAATAATTGTAAACTATTTCTGGCTTTGAAACCCCGCTCCTCTGGTGACCCAGTTCAACAAGTTAGGATTATTATTTCTTTATTACGTGGCGACCCTCAAGACTGGGCATTTTCCCTTGCGCCAGGAGATCCTGCATTATGTAATATTGATGCGTTTTTCCTGGCGCTCGGATTGCTGTACGATGAACCTAATTCGGTGGATCAGGCAGAGAAAAATTTGCTGGCTCTGTGTCAGGGTCAGGATGAGATAGAGATTTATTGTCAGAAGTTTAGAAAGTGGTCCGTGCTCACTCAATGGAATGAATGTGCGCTGGCAACTATTTTCAGAAAGGGTCTCTCTGAAGCCCTTAAGGATGTCATGGTGGGATTTCCTATGCCTGCTGGTCTGAATGAGTCTATGTCTTTGGCCATTCAGATCGGTCGACGCTTGCGTGAGCGTAAATCTGTGCACCATTTGGTGTTATTATCTGAGCATAAACCTGAGCCTATGCAGTGCGATAGGACTTTGACCAGAGTTGAACGGCAAGAACACAGACGTCAGAATGGGCTGTGTTTCTACTGTGGTGATTCCACTCATGCTATCTCCGATTGTCCTAAGCGCACTAAGCGGTTCGCTAGGTCTGCCACCATTGGTACGGTGTTATGAAGGTAATCCAGTGACACAGTGTACCAGCAATCAGAGCACACACAGTGATCTGACACTAACCAAAAAACAATAGAACGAGCTCTGAGACGTGGAATCTCTGTAGACCGCAATACCTGAACCTATCCTAAACACAACTAAAGGCGGCTGTGGATTGCGCCTGACACTACCTATGCAACTCGGCACAGCCTGAGAAACTGACTAGCCTGAAGATAGAAAAACAAGCCTGGCTTGCCTCAGAGAAATACCCCAAAGGAATAGGCAGCCCCCCACATATAATGACGGTGAGTAAGATGAAAAGACAAAACGTAGGGATGAAATAGATTCAGCAAAGTGAGGCCCGATATTCTAGATAGAGCGAGGATAGCAAAGAGAACTTTGCAGTCTACGAAAAACCCTAAAGCAAAAACCACGCAAAGGGGGCAAAAAGACCCACCGTGCCGAACTAACGGCACGGCGGTACACCCTTTGCGTCTCAGAGCTTCCAGCAAAACAAAAAGACAAGCTGGACAGAAAATATAGCGACAAAAAGCAAAGAAGCACTTATCTAAGCAGAGCAGCAGGCCACAGGAAAGATCCAGAAGCTCAGATCCAACACTGGAACATTGACAAGGAGCAAGGAAGACAGAATCAGGTGGAGTTAAATAACAAAGCAGCCAACAAGCTCACCAGAACACCTGAGGGAGGAAGCTCAGAAGCTGCAGTACCACTTGTGACCACAGGAGTGAATTCAGCCACAGAATTCACAACAGTACGGTACAGTCGAAATTTCTTTTGTCCGTTACTTTGATCTGCTCTTTGTCTTCCTATTCTGTCATGGCATTTGTGGATTCAGGCGCTGCCCTGAATTTGATGGACTTGGAGTTTGCTAGGCGCTGTGGGTTTGTCTTGGAGCCCTTGCAGTGTCCTATCCCATTGAGAGGAATTGATGCTACTCCTTTGGCCAAGAATAAGCCTCAGTATTGGTGTTGCATAATCTGCATGATGTGGTCGTGTTGGGGTTGCCATGGCTACAAGTCCATAACCCAGTATTAGATTGGAAATCAATGTCTGTGTCCAGCTGGGGTTGTCAGGGGGTACATGGTGATGTTCCATTTCTGTCTATCTCGTCATCCACCCCTTCTGAGGTCCCAGAGTTCTTGTCTGATTACCGGGATGTATTCGATGAGCCCAAGTCCAATGCCCTACCTCCGCATAGGGATTGTGATTGTGCTATCGATTTGATTCCTTGTAGTAAGTTTCCTAAGGGTCGACTGTTTAATTTATCTGTACCTGAACACGTCGCTATGCGGAGTTACGTGAAGGAGGCTTTGGAGAAGGGTCATATTCGCCCGTCATCGTCGCCATTGGGAGCGGGGTTCTTTTTTGTGGCCAAGAAGGATGGTTCGCTGAGACCTTGTATTGATTACCGCCTTCTAAATAAAATTACGGTCAAATTTCAGTACCCCTTGCCGCTGCTGTCTGATTTGTTTGCTCGGATTAAGGGGGCTAGTTGGTTCACCAAGATAGATCTTCGTGGTGCATATAATCTTGTGCGTATTAAACGGGGCGATGAATGGAAAACAGCATTTAATACGCCCGAATGCCATTTTGAGTACCTGGTTATGCCATTTGGGCTTTCTAATGCTCCATCAGTGTTTCAGTCCTTTATGCATGACATCTTCCAAGAGTACCTGGATAAATTCCTGATTGTATACTTGGATGATATTTTGGTCTTCTCGGATGATTGGGAGTCTCATGTGAAGCAGGTCAGAATGGTGTTCCAGGTCCTGCGTGCTAATTCTTTGTTTGTGAAGGGGTCAAAGTGTCTCTTTGGTGTTCAGAAGGTTTCATTTTTGGGGTTCATTTTTTCTCCTTCTACTATCGAGATGGACCCTGTTAAAGTTCAGGCCATTTATGATTGGACTCAGCCAACATCTCTGAAGAGTCTGCAGAAGTTCCTGGGCTTTGCTAATTTTTATCGTCGCTTCATCTGTAATTTTTCTAGTATTGCTAAACCATTGACCGATTTGACCAAGAAGGGTGCTGATGTGGTCAATTGGTCTTCTGCTGCTGTGGAAGCTTTTCAGGAGTTGAAGCGTCGTTTTTCTTCTGCCCCTGTGTTGTGCCAACCAGATGTTTCGCTTCCGTTCCAGGTCGAGGTTGATGCTTCTGAAATTGGAGCAGGGGCTGTTTTGTCGCAGAGAAGTTCTGATTGCTCGGTGATGAAACCGTGCTCCTTCTTTTCCAGGAAATTTTCGCCTGCTGAGCGAAATTATGATGTTGGCAATCGAGAGTTGCTGGCCATGAAGTGGGCATTCGAGGAGTGGCGTCATTGGCTTGAAGGAGCTAAGCATCGCGTGGTGGTCTTGACTGATCACAAGAACTTGACTTATCTCGAGTCTGCCAAACGGTTGAATCCTAGACAGGCTCGTTGGTCGCTGTTTTTCTCCATTTTTGACTTTGTGGTTTCGTACCTTCCGGGCTCTAAAAATGTGAAGGCGGATGCCCTGTCTAGGAGTTTTGTGCCCGATTCTCCGGGTTTGTCTGAGCCGGCGGGTATTCTCAAAGAGGGGGTAATTTTGTCTGCCATCTCCCCAGATTTTCGGTGGGTGCTGCAAAAATTTCAGGCTAATAGACCTGACCGTTGCCCAGCAGAGAAACTGTTTGTCCCTGATAGGT
Organism: Ranitomeya imitator; assembly: GCF_032444005.1. Classification (NCBI taxonomy): domain Eukaryota; kingdom Metazoa; phylum Chordata; class Amphibia; order Anura; family Dendrobatidae; genus Ranitomeya; species Ranitomeya imitator. The sequence continues at coordinate 13,967,095 of NC_091284.1, read as the reverse complement.
GGACGAATAAAGTTATCTCTGAGGTTCATTGTTCGGTGTTGGCTGGTCATCCTGGAATCTTTGGTACCAGAGATTTGGTGGCGAGATCCTTTTGGTGGCCGTCTCTGTCGCGGGATGTGCGTTCTTTTGTGCAGTCCTGTGGGATTTGTGCTCGGGCTAAGCCCTGCTGTTCTCGTGCCAGTGGGTTGCTTTTGCCCTTGCCGGTCCCGAAGAGGCCTTGGACACATACTGTAAAGAATGTCGGTCATTTGGGTGGTTTGTGATCGCTTCTCTAAGATGGTCCATTTGGTGCTCTTGTCTAAATTGCCTTCCTCCTCTGATTTGGTGCCATTGTTTTTCCAGCATGTGGTTCGTTTACATGGCATTCCAGAGAACATCGTTTCTGACAGAGGTTCCCAGTTTGTTTTGAGTTTTTGGCGAGCCTTTTGTGCTAGGATGGGCATTGATTTGTCTTTTTCCTCGGCTTTCCATCCTCAGACAAATGGCCAGACTGAACGAACCAATCAGACCTTGGAAACATATCTGAGATGTTTTGTTTCTGCTGATCAGGATGATTGGGTGTCCTTTTTGCCTTTGGCTGAGTTCGCCCTTAATAATCGGGCCAGCTCGGCTACTTTGGTTTCGCCGTTTTTCTGCAATTCTGGGTTCCACCCTTGTTTCTCTTCAGGGCAGGTTGAGTCTTCGGACTGTCCTGGTGTGGATACTGTGGTGGATAGGTTGCAGCAGATTTGGACTCATGTAGTGGACAATTTGACTTTGTCCCAGGAGAAGGCTCAACGTTTCGCTAACCGCAGGAGCTGTGTGGGTCCCCGACTTCGTGTTGGGGATTTGGTTTGGTTGTCATCTCGTTATATTCCTATGAAGGTTTCCTCTCCTAAGTTTAAGCCTCGTTTCATTGGTCCATATAGGATTTCTGAGGTTCTTAATCCTGTGTCTTTTCGTTTGACTCTTCCAGCTTCTTTTTCCATCCATAACGTGTTCCATAGGTCATTGTTGCGGAGATACGTGGCACCTGTGGTTCCATCTATTGATCCTCCTGCTCCGGTTTTGGCTGAAGGGGAGTTGGAGTATATAGTGGAGAAGATTTTGGATTCTCGTGTTTCAAGACGGAAACTCCAGTATCTGGTTAAGTGGAAAGGTTATGGTCAGGAAGATAATTCCTGGGTTTTTGCCTCTGATGTCCATGCTGTCGATCTGGTTCGTGCCTTTCATGTGGCTCATCCTGGTCGGCCTGAGGGCTCTGGTGAGGGTTCGGTGACCCCTCCTCAAGGGGGGGGGTACTGTTGTGAATTCTGTGGCCAAGCTCCCTCCTGTGGTCGTGAGTGGTACTGCGGCTTCTGAGTTTCCTTCCTCAGGTGTTGAGGTTAAGTCGTTAGGTGCTGCTCTATTTAACTCCACCTAGTGCTTTGATCCTGGCCTCCAGTCAATGTTCTAGTATTGGTCTTGCTTCCTCCTGGATCGTTCCTGTGGCCTGTCTGCTCTGCATAAGCTAAGTTTCGCTTGTGTTATTTTTGTTTGCTATTTTTTCTGTTTAGCTTGCTATATTGTTTTTTCTTGCTTGCTGGAAGCTCTGGGACGCAGAGGGAGCACCTCTGTACCGTTAGTCGGTGCGGAGGGTCTTTTTGCCCCCTCTGCGTGGTTGTTTGTAGGGTTTTGTGTTGACCGCAAAGCAGTCTTTCCTATCCTCGGTCTGTTCAGTAAGTCGGGCCTCACTTTGCTAAATCTATTTCATCTCTGCGTTTGTATTTTCATCTCAACTCAGTCATTATATGTGGGGGGGCTGCCTTTTCCTTTGGGGTATTTCTCTGAGGCAAGGTAGGCTTATTTTTCTATCTTCAGGGCTAGCTAGTTTCTCAGGCTGTGCTCGAGGCGCATAGGACTGGTCAGGAGCGCTCCACGGCTACCTCTAGTGTGGTTGGATAGGATTAGGGATTGTGGTCAGCAGAGTTCCCACGTCTCAGAGCTCGTCCTATGTTTTTTGGTAATTGTCAGGTCACTTTGTGTGTTCTGAACTTCAAGGTCCATTGTGGTTCTGAATTACCTGTTCATAACAGTAGTCGCACTGTCTGTACATATTATATATCCACAGCTCCCCTCTATAGTCCCGCTGTCTGTATATATTATATATCCACAGCTCCTCTCTGTAGTCACACTCTGTATATACTAAATATCCACAGCTCCTCTGTAGTCACACGCTCTGTATATACTATAAATCCACATCTTCATTTTGTAGTCACACACTCTGTATATACTATATATCCACAGCTCCCCTCTGTAGTCGCACTGTCTGTACATATTATATATCCACAGCTCCCCTCTATAGTCCCGCTATCTGTATATATTATATATCCACAGCTCCTCTCTGTAGTCACACTCTGTATATACTATATATCCACAGCTCCTCTGTAGTCAAACACTCTGTATATAATATATATCCACACCTCTTCTCTATAGTCACACGCTCTGTATATACTATATATCCCCAGCTCCCCATTGTAATCACATGCTCTATATATACTATATAGCTACATCTCCCCTCTGTAGCACACACTCTGCATATACTATATATCCACAGCTCCCCTCTGTAGTCACACGCTCTGTATATACTATATATCCACAGCTCCCCTCTGTAGTCACACGCTCTGTATATACTATATATCCACAGCTCCTCTCTGTAGTCACACACTCTGCATATACTATATCCACAGCTCCCCTCTGTAGTCGCACTGTCTGCATATATTACATATCTACAGCTCCCCTCTGCAGTCACACTGTCTGTATATACTATAAACCAACAGCTCATCTGTGTAGTCACACACTTTGTATGTACTCTATATCCACAGCTCTTCTGTAGTCACAATCTGTGTGTATACAATATATACACACAGCTCCTCTCAGTAGTCACACACTCTGTATATACTATAGATCAGTGGTCCCCAACTCCAGGCCTCGAGGGCCGCCAACAGTGCAGGTTTTCAGGATTTCCTTAGTATTGCACAGGGGTTGGAATCATCACTTGTGCAGATGATCACATTACCACCGATGCAATACTAAAGAAATCCTGAAAACCTGCACTGTTGGCGGCCCTCGAGGCCTGGAGTTGGGGACCACTGCTATAGATCCACAGCTCCTCTCTGTAGTCACACGCTCTGTATATACTATATATCCACAGCTCCCCTCTGTAGTCACACACACTGTATATACTATATATTCACAGCTCCTCTCTGTAGTCACACGCTCTGTATATACTATATATCCACAGCTCCTCTCTGTACTCACACGCTCTGTATATACTACATATCCACAGCTCCCCTCTGTAGTCACATGCTCTGTATATACTATATATCCACAGCTCCCCTCTGTACTCACACGCTCTGTATATACTATATATACACAGCTCCTCTCTGTAGTTACACACTCTGCATATGCTGTATATCCACAACTCCCCTCTGTAGTGACATGCTCTGTATATACTATATATACACACAGCTCCTCTCTGTAATCTCATTATGCTGACTGTGCTACAACTCTCATCAGGAGGAGTCTACGTGCGAAGAGGATCAGACATCACTGACTGCAGCATGAAATGTCCGCATGCTGACGGCGTCCTGGAACTGTACAGAATATGTGGAGGACACGAGACTCAACTACTGGAGCTGTGGTGTGATAATAAGTGGCACTATAATCGCTACCAGCCCAGACTCCTCTATAACAATAGCACCGGGTGCTGGAGCCTGAGAGATGCCAGGAAGAACGACTCCTGTGTGTATAAGGTGGTGTATTATGGAGATAATGGAAGATCCCTGACAACGTTACCCATCACTGTACTAGGTAAGAGCCGCTGATGAGACCACAGAGCTCGCGCTCTACAGGGAACTAGTTTAATTGCTGTAGGTGGAGTCGGAAGGAATTTGCTTCCAAACATTAGCATTTGCCTAAAAAGGTTTTTGTTTTCCTCTGGATAAATATGTTACAGATTTCAAGAGATTTAGGTCTACCTTCAACTTTAAAACTATATAGCAATGAGCTGCAAATTCCACATGAGGACACATGAATGCTAATTGGTCATATTATGTTTGTCACTTATCCATGACAATGTCCTTTTCATCTTAGAAGCTGCTGATTGACATTGTGCTGTTAATTAATCTGTGATCTGCAAGTTTAACCTGATACTTCTCTACAAGTTACATAGTTACATAGTTATTAAGGTTGAAGGAAGACTATAAGTCCATCTAGTTCAACCCATAGCCTAACCTAACATGCCCTAACATGTTGATCCAGAGGAAGTGACTCTACTAGTTTTACTGTCCTTAGAACAATGTCCAAAAACTATATATCCACAGCTCCTCTCTAGTCACACGCTCTGTATATACTATATATCCACAGTTCCTCTCTGTGGTCACACGCTCTGTATATACTATATATCCACAGCTCCTCTCTGTAGTCACACGCTCTGAATATACTATATATCCACAGCTCCTCTCTGTAGTCGCACTGTCTGTATATACTATATATCCACAGCTCCTCTATGTAGTCACACGCTCTGTATATACTATATATCCACAGCTCCTCTCTCTAGTCACACTCTTTTTATACTATATATCCACAGCTCCTCTCTGTAGTCACACTCTCTGTATATACTATATATCCACAGATCCTCTCTCTAGTCACACTCTCTGTTTATACTATATATCCATAGCTCCTCTCTGTAGTCACACGCTCTGTATATACTATGTATCCACAGCTCCTCTCTGTAGTCACATGCTCTATATATACTATATATCCACAGCTCTTCTCTGTAGTCACACGCTCTGTATATACTATATATCCACAGCTCCTCTCTGTAGTCACATGCTCTATATATACTATATATCCACAGCTCCTCTCTGTAGTCACATGCTCTATATATACTATATATCCACAGCTCCTCTCTGTTGTCACACGCTCTGTATATACTATATATCCACAGCTCCTCTCTGTAGTCACATGCTCTATATATACTATATATCCACAGCTCCTCTCTGTTGTCACATGCTCTGTATATACTATATAGCCACAGCTCCTCTCTGTAGTCACACTGTCTGTATATACTATATATCCACAGGTCCTCTCTGTAGTCACATGCTCTGTATATAATATATATCCACAGCTCCTCTCTGTAGTCACACTGTCTGTATATACTATATATCCACAGCTCCTCTCTGTAGTCACATGCTCTGTATATAATATATATCCACAGCTCCTCTCTGTAGTCACACTGTCTGTATATACTATATATCCACAGCTCCTCTCTGTAGTCACATGCTCTGTATATAATATATATCCACAGTTCCTCTCTGTAGTCACACTCTCTGTTTATACTATATATCCACAGCTCCTCTCTGTAGTCTGTAGTCACACGCTCTGTATATACTATATATCCACAGCTCCTCTCTGTAGTCACATGCTCTATATATACTATATATCCACAGCTCCTCTCTGTTGTCACATGCTCTGTATATACTATATAGCCACAGCTCCTCTCTGTAGTCACACTGTCTGTATATACTATATATCCACAGGTCCTCTCTGTAGTCACATGCTCTGTATATAATATATATCCACAGCTCCTCTCTGTAGTCACACTGTCTGTATATACTATATATCCACAGCTCCTCTCTGTAGTCACATGCTCTGTATATAATATATATCCACAGCTCCTCTCTGTAGTCACACTGTCTGTATATACTATATATCCACAGCTCCTCTCTGTAGTCACATGCTCTGTATATAATATATATCCACAGTTCCTCTCTGTAGTCACACTCTCTGTTTATACTATATATCCACAGCTCCTCTCTGTAGTCTGTAGTCACACGCTCTGTATATACTATATATCCACAGCTCCTCTCTGTAGTCACATGCTCTATATATACTATATATCCACAGCTCCTCTCTGCTCTGTATATACTATATTTCCACAGCTCCTCTCTCTAGTTACACGCTCTGTATATACTATATATACACACAGCTCCTCTCTGTAGTCACACGCTCTGTATATACTATCTTTCCATAGCTCCTCTGTTGTCACACGCTCTGTATATACTATATATCCACAGCTCCTCTCTCTAGTTACACGCTCTGTATATACTATATATACACACAGCTGCTCTCTGTAGTCACACGCTCTGTATATACTATCTTTCCACAACTCCTCTGTTGTCACACGCTCTGTATATACTATATATCCACAGCTCCTCTTAGTAGTCACACACTCTGTATATACTATATATCCACAGCTCCTCTCTGTAGTCACACTCTCTGTATATACTATACATCCACAGCTCCTCTCTGTAATCACACGCTCTGTATATACTATATATCCACAGCTCCCCTCTGTAGTCACACGCTCTGTATATGTAATGGTGGTACAGAGGACAGTTCTGCCCTGTTTGTCCGGCGCCTTCTCCTAGGTCTTCCTAAATGTTGGTACATTTTCGGATGTTCTATTTTGTGTATGTCAATATGTTGAGAAAGGAAAGCATTGTGTGTGTGTAATGTATATATATATATATATATATATATATATATATATATATATATATACAGGCTTGGAATGGCCAACAGGGTAACAGGGGAATCCCCGGTGGGCCCCTGTAACAACTCTTCTGGCATCACGTCATGGCCTCACATCTCTCACACTATCTTACCCACTGCTCCAGGCCATGATGTGCTTTCTCTTTAATGCCAGCTCCATGTTCTGTGTCTCTGCTCTCTGCATGCTTCATGGCTATGTGTATGGGGGGCCGGCGCCTGAACTCTCTGGTTCTTATAGGAATCAGGTGCATCTGTCTAATCAGTTCCTGACCAATTACCAAGAGGCCTCCTGTATATAGTGCAGCTCCACCCTGTGGTCTGGGCCTGTGCAATGTGTTAGCTCAGTTCGTGTTTAGCTGCTGAGTTTGCCTGGCCTTGCTCTGAGTTACTCCCTCTCTGGAGGCTTCTCTGTGTTCTTGCCTTGATCTTTGTCCGCCCTCCAGGAGGCAGAATATCCTGGTCCCTGTGTCTTTGTCCTTGTGTCTTGTTCCATTGTCTTGTCTGTACTTTGTCCTATCTCGGTCTCCTTGTCTGTGGCTTCCTTCCCTGCTGTGTCTTTCCTTGTGTTCTCAGTCTGCTTCTGCTCCGCACTCTTGCGGCTCTGCCTGCTCTGTATCTTTGTGGCTTGATCTCTACTTCGCACTCCTGCGGTTCTGCTCCGTTCTACTCTGCTCCGCTCCCGTTGCTGCAGTAATCTCTTGCTGCAACTCCTCTCCACATTCCTTGTGGCTCCGCTCTGCTCAGCTTTTGTTGCTACGCTATCTCTTGCTGCTCTTCCGCTCCTATCTGCAGTCTTGCACTTCTCTTCCTGTGTGAACAGGTCCCAACCTGTTCCTTCATGCTCCTTTCTTTCTGGCTTGTTTCCGTACCTGCATCTCCTGTGTGAACAGGTCCCTATCTGTTCCTCCATATTTCATATCTGTTCCTGCACCTCCTGTGTGAACAGGTCCCTACCTGTTCCTCCATATTTCATATCTGTTCCTGCACCTCCTGTGTGAACAGGTCCCTACCTGTTCCTCCATATTTCATATCTGTTCCTGCACCTCCTGTGTGAACAGGTCCCTACCTGTTCCTTCATATACCACATCAACCAATCCTGTGTTTCCTGCCGTGCCTCTGCCAGCCCTGTGTTCTCTGCCAGCCCTGTCTCAGCCGTGCCAGCCTACTCGTCTGAATCTCATCCGTGCTCTTCTGCCAGTCCTGCCTAATGCCCGCACCAATCCTGGTGTTCCTGTCTCCCAAGTGGGATCAACAGCCACAGCCAGACACCACCCTGGAGTAGCACCTGGCAGCTGCCTGCTGCACAAGCCTGTCCTCACCATCAGAGGCTCCAGTGAAAACCCAGGCAGCTGTCATAGTCACGCCCCTTCCAGGGTAGTCTGGTTTGTGGCACAGTGGGGCCACAAACCCCCCGAGCTCACGCCCACCAGTCAGGGCGTGAGCGTGACAGCCCCTGTGTAGATCTGGGCCCCCAACCCCACTGTATTATTATTATTATTATTATTTATTTATATAGCACCATCGATTCCATGGTGCTGTACATGAGGCAGTACTTGGCATAATTCACTTGATTCACTGTGTATAGAAAAAAGCAGCATCTCATCATTCATTAACCACGCTACCCAGTTTATTACTATATAGAGATATAGGTAAATTTGTGAGCGAAGGGAATATAACATTTCCATGCAGGTGAAAAATGCCCCCCCCAAGTCAATGTTACTGGTGAGCCCTTGTCACCCCAGTCCGACACTGTATGTGTATATATATATATATACACATAGTAGCGTAGCGCTTATTGTATGTTTTGGGAGACACTCGCTTGGCAACGGGATAAATGCACACAGGCACGATTTTCCTACAAAAACAGTCCATTTGGTTTATTTACACACCACCATAAACCTCAGCCTCAGGAACTTGGTAGTATGCAACAGCCTGAACACAGTTCGTTACACATTCGGCTATATAGTGGAACCACAGTCCCTCACTGACTCCGGTCAGCATAACACGGATTACAGTCCGTTATCTGTTGGAGTCCATCACACAGGTTCCCAGATGCCTCTTATCCTCAGAGGTATCCCATAGAGTAAACACAGTCTCTCTCTCTCTCTCTCTCTCTGACCCCGGTCAGTATAACACAGATCCCTGTCTGTTATCTGTTGGTGTCGGCCACACAGGTTCCTCTTATCCTCAGAGGTATCCCACAGATGTCTCTCACTTTCTGACCCTGGTCAGCATCACTCACGGTTATCAGACCGTCCACTCCGGAGGTATCTCACAGGCCTCCTTGCTCTGGCTCAGACTAGCCAGCACTCGCTCCCCTGTGCCAAATAACACACCTCCATTACATAGCCCTAACCACTCCCAAGTACCTATCACATGGCTAGTCAGGTGACCGTGACATCACCACAGGTCATCAAACACACAAACACATACAGGCTTCATCTTGGGTATTCAGACACACCTCTTTGGGTGGGTTAATAGGTGACTGGACCCAACCATCTCTCCAAGTCACCTGGAAGCCTTCCTAATGTAAAACAGATCCCCCAGAAGTAGATCTGCTGAGCAAAACATACCCAGGCTTCCATCACAGGGCCACCCACCTCTGCGATACATACCGCCCATCAATCACATGACAATTCGCCAAGCCACATATTCCCCCCCTCTGCCAAAAGCCGTGGGGCTTGGCCCTTTCTGTTACCTGACCAGAGATCCTCCTCGGTCGTCTCTGCCAGTCAAACCATCTGCCAAAGTTGGGCCCTGCTACTGAAGCCTTTTGTAGATACCCATCCTCTGCCACATCCTTTAATTGAGATGACCCCTTGTCAGACCACCCGCATCCCCGGCAGTCAATCCGGCATCGCAATTCCTTTGCACCCATACCATCTGTTTGGTCTGACTCTTTTTTAACATGTCTACTACAGGGTCTCCTGCCTAGGTCTCTCAGACCTGAGCAAACTGAGGCATCACTACTTCTACCTCTTCCATCAGGCCACCTTCTTTCATTATTCTGCTGGCCAATTCTCCTACGGTCTTTATTGCCTGGTGAGCAGTCCTTCCATTCATCTCTATGTCCTCTGTTAGCTTCAGCTTGAGGACTTCCAGTATTAAGCGAACCTCTTTGCCTCTCTATCCCGCTAGATGAGGGTGGCGGCAATCTTTTTTCCATTTCCTGCAGCTCTATATTGATCTGCTCCCTCTCACATCTTAGCTGCCCAACTTCTTTTAGGCATGCCTCGAGATACCCCTAGATCATCTGGATATTCCCAAGCAGGGCCGTATTTAGAGTTTCTGCTGCCCTAGGCACTTTTAGTGCTGCCTCCCCCTTTGGTGAGTATGACACTATCGGCAGTGACTTTGGCAAAAATCGCTGATGTGAAAGTCGCCTTTTGCAGCAGATCGGGCAGTTTTTCCGCATCTGCCGCGTAATGGATCACTTAGGGCAACACTGCGTTCGGCCTCATTCATTCCCTATGGGACTTACAGACATGTGCGGCTCTTGCGGTTTTGCCGCCATCCGGCAAATGCGGTACTTGCAGCAATGAGAAAAAACACTACTAGCAGTGTTTTATGTATCATCGTAAGTGCAAAACCGCAATTGCCGCACATGTTCGCAAGTAGCCATCATTACCTGTCCCTGCACCTTGCTAGCTCATCCCTATCCAACCCTCCCTGACCTAAAACTACACTATAAAGCTTCAGAAAAGCAATTTATTAACTGCCATATTCCTATGATAATGAGGGCTCTAGGCTACGGCGTAGACTGGGACGGGCAGTCTCCGGGTCTCCATCCTCGCTGTGCACACCCTCAGTCCCTGCCTCACTGCCTGTGCACAGACCTCCCTCCACCGCACCCGGTAATCACCGCTCGCAGTAGCATACCGGCAGAGGTGTATCTAGGGTTTCTGGCACCCGGGGAAAGAATTCATTTTGGTGCCCCCCCTCCGCCAAGGACATATGTGATTTGCACACTCAGTCATGTGCCCACGAGCTCCTCTCCCTAATGCTCTCAATGTTCAGTGAAAAACTAAGAGAAGCAGAAGAGAAGCTCGATGTCACAGGACCATAAGAGTATGTGTCCACGTTCAGGATTGCATCAGGATTTGGTCAGGATTTTTCATCAGTATTTGTAGCCAAAACCAGGAGTGGAACAATTAGAGGAAAACTATAATAGAACCATATGCTCCACTTCTGTATTTATCACCCACTCCTGGTTTTGGCTACAAATACTGATGTAAAATACTGACCAAATCCTGATGCAATCCTGAACGTGGACACATACCCTAAGTCTGAAAAATCGCATATGAGTGACGTGTCCATGTGACGACTACTGGAACTTGCAGAGCTGAATCCTGACATCGCAGCTTCTGAATTCTCACAACGCATGCACTGCACTTTTAGGATTCTCCCTTGCCGGTGGACGGTCATGTCAGCACAAGTATGTGATTTGTAGACTTCTGACCACATTCTGACTAGATGTGCCCGGCCTCGCTCAGTTCATTTTCATTGACGGAGGTCACGCATGTCTAGTCAGCACGTGATCGCATTAATGTAAATCCCCAGCATGAGAGAATCCTGACAGCGTGCAGTGTGCACTGTGAGAATTCAGAAGTCTGCAGTCACAAAGAATGACTGCAGGCTCATCACAAGCCTGGACATCCCCTTTAAAAGGGACTCTGTCACCTGAATTTGGAGGGAACAATTTTCAGCCATAGGGGTGGGGTTTTCGGGTGTTTGATTCACCCTTTCCTTACCCGCTGGCTGCATGCTGGCTGCAATATTGGATTGAAGCTCATTCTCTGTCCTCCGTAGTACATACTGTACCTGCACAATCTGCAATCTTGCCTTGCGCAGGCGTGTACTATGGAGGACAGAGAATGAGCTTCAATCCAATATTGCAGCCAGCATGCAGCCAGCGGGTAAGGAAAGGGTGAATCAAACACCCGAAAACCCCACCCCTATGGCTGAAAATTGTTCCCTCCAAATTCAGGTGACAGTGTCCCTTTAAATCTCCTAACATATATAAAAACATGAGAGTTAGCATCACAAATAACATTTACATCCAGGTACCTGATAGATGACGTCGCCTCTGGAGCCGTTCTCCTTTTCTTCATCTTGTCCAGATCCCATGATGAGTTTTCTCATCCACAGCCGTCTCTGCAGACTTCCATCTTCGCCGCTCTTTTGCAGAAAGTCTCCACATGACGCCCTTAAAGATACAAGTGTCATTATAATGCTCCCAAATAAAAAATTGCCCCTCACTATATTGTCTGCACAAAGTATGACCCCCACACTGTCCCTCTTATGGTACATGCTCTTCACACTGTCCTCTCCTTTCTATACCAGTCCCCTCTTCACACTGTCCTCTCACACTGTGTCCCCCTTATAGGGCCCAGTATTTATACTCCATATTTATACTCCATCCTCCCACACTGCGTTCATGCCTCCCCCATCCTCCCACCCTGCGTTCATGGCTCCCCCATCCTTCTCCCCTGCAAGCATGGCTCCCCCATCCTCCCACTCTGCGTTCATGGCTCCCCATCCTTCTCCCCTGCGTTCATGGCTCCCCCATCCTTCTCCCCTGCGTTCATGGCTCCCCCATCCTCCCACTCTGCGTTCATGGCTCCCCCATCCTCCCACTCTGCGTTCATGGCTCCCCCATCCTCCCACTCTGCGTTCATGGCTCCCCATCCTTCTCCCCTGCGTTCATGGCTCCCCATCCTTCTCCCCTGTATGCACGGCTCCCCATCCTTCTCCCCTGTATGCACGGCTCCCCATCCTTCTCCCCTGTGTGCACGGCTCCCCATCCTTCTCCCCTGTGTGCACGGCTCCCCATCCTTCTCCCCTGTGTACATGGCTCCCCATCCTTCTCCCCTGTGTGCACGGCTCCCCATCCTTCTCCCCTGTGTGCACGGCTCCCCATCCTTCTCCCCTGTATGCACGGCTCCCCATCCTTCTCCCCTGTGTACATGGCTCCCCATCCTTCTCCCCTGTGTGCACGGCTCCCCATCCTTCTCCCCTGTGTGCACGGCTCCCCATCCTTCTCCCCTGTGTGCACGGCTCCCCATCCTTCTCCCCTGTGTGCACGGCTCCCCATCCTTCTCCCCTGTGTACATGGCTCCCCATCCTTCTCCCCTGTGTGCACGGCTCCCCATCCTTCTCCCCTGTATGCACGACTCCCCATCCTTCTCCCCTGTATGCACGGCTCCCCATCCTTCTCCCCTGTGTGCACGGCTCCCCATCCTTCTCCCCTGTATGCACGACTCCCCATCCTTCTCCCCTGTATGCACGGCTCCCCATCCTTCTCCCCTGTATGCACGGCTCCCCATCCTTCTCCCCTGTATGCACGGCTCCCCATCCTTCTCCCCTGTGTACATGGCTCCCCATCCTTCTCCCCTGTGTACATGGCTCCCCATCCTTCTCCCCTGTGTGCACGGCTCCCCATCCTTCTCCCCTGTGTGCACGGCTCCCCATCCTTCTCCCCTGTGTGCACGGCTCCCCATCCTTCTCCCCTGTGTGCACGGCTCCCCATCCTTCTCCCCTGTGTACATGGCTCCCCATCCTTCTCCCCTGTGTGCACGGCTCCCCATCCTTCTCCCCTGTATGCACGACTCCCCATCCTTCTCCCCTGTATGCACGGCTCCCCATCCTTCTCCCCTGTATGCACGGCTCACCATCCTTCTCCCCTGTGTGCACGGCTCCCCATCCTTCTCCCCTGTATGCACGACTCCCCATCCTTCTCCCCTGTGTGCACGGCTCCCCATCCTTCTCCCCTGTATGCACGGCTCCCCATCTTTCTCCCCTGTATGCACGGCTCCCCATCCTTCTCCCCTGTATGCACGACTCCCCATCCTTCTCCCCTGTATGCACGGCTCCCCATCCTTCTCCCCTGTATGCATGGCTCCCCATCCTCCTCCCCTGTGTGCACGGCACCCCACTTTTTTCCCTGTCATACTTACCTCTCACCGGCGCGCAGCACAGAACTTCCTGGCATCTCAGCGTCTTCCTTCCTGTCTTCAGCGGTCACATGGTAGCGCTAATTAAGGGTGATGAATATGCGCATATTCATCACCCTTAATGATCGGTACCATGTGACCGCTGAAGACAGGACGGCGCTGAGACGCAGTTGCAGCCACCGCTGGAGGAAGGTGAGTATTACGTCTTCAGGGAGGGAGGGAAGGGGGCGGGAAGGAGGGAGGAGGGGGGGGCGGGAAGGGGGGAGGGAGGAGGGGGGGCGGAAACTTGACCCCGGAGTTTTATAAAATAAAAAAAAATAAAAAAAGGAAAAAACCTAGCTCAAGGGCGCCCCCCCGCATCCCGCCGCCCTAGGCACGTGCCCTCAAGTGCCTAGTGGCAAATACGGCCCTGTTCCCAAGGCTCTCCATGGATCCGACAAAGAGGAATGGAACCATCCCATCTTCACCCACAACCTGGGCTTCGTCATCAGCCGGAATCCTCACTCTCATCACACCGGACCTATTCACCATCTCCTGCTTCACTTTCCTCACCAGACCTCTGGGCACTTGAACGATGTCTTCTACAATGTCCAACCGACTTTGAGCTTTCCTCTCACGCTCCAGACGTCAAGCGGCTTCGTTATTTCTCAGCAGGATCATATTCGTGCGGAGGCATTGTAGGTGTATGTCCCACAGGATAGCCACCCGCTTCACTGTGACTTCCTTAGTCGACAGTAGGACCAACTGCTGCGTCTCTGGGGTCCAGTACACACTACATGCTATTGCCTTTCTAGGCTTGCCTTTCTAGGCATGCTATTGCCTGCTAGGCTTCATGCACTTACTCACTGGCACATGCCTCTCGCATGTCTTCAGGTACCTCTATTATACACTTGAAACCGGAAGTCTCACCTTCTTGAACATACTGTTGGACAGGGGCTGACTGGCAAATTTTAGCCTGGGGGGCAAGCACAAGCAGTGGCCCATGAGTAGCGGCCCATCCTTAAAGGGGTTGTCGGATCTTAAGCTACATGTCTACAGTCACTATGTGTGAATCCTCATATCGTGCGCACTGTGCGCTATGAGGATTCTCTGGTGCCGGCAACAGGTGGTCTGGTGACCGCAAGCATGCGAATATAAATATAAATATATATATATATATATATTTTGACACACACAGTCCCACTGTATAGTGACAGGCACAGCCCCACTGTATCATGACACACACACAGCCCCACTGTATAGTGACACACACACACAGCCCCACTCTATAATGAGGAGTGGTACTGTGCAGTGTATAGATACAGAATAAGGCCACATTCACACGGTCAGTATTTGATCAGTATTTGGTCAGTATTTTACATCAGTATTTGTAGCCAAAACCAGGAGTGGGTGATTAATACAGAAGTGGTGCAGATGTTTCTATTATACTTTTCCTCTGGATTTTTCCACTCCCGGTTTTGGCTTACAAATACTTATGAAAATACTGAACAAATACTGACCATGTGAACGTGGGCTTAATACCGGTGCTCATTAGGGTGGAATCACACTAGCATATGGCATCGGATGTGATATGCCAATGATACTCGGCTCTTGCTCTGCAGAGTGTCCGTGCTCCAATGCTCTCGCAGCACAGGTGTGGAGGAGACGGAGAAATTAATTTCTCCATCTCCTCAATGGTCTGACTCGCCGTGTATCAGACTGCAACATCTGCTGAGAAAAAAAAAACACGACTGCACACGGACAGCAAGTGAGAAGAAGATTGTACCACTTTTGTGGAAGAAAATGGAATCGATTTTTTTTTTTATACTCTTTATTAGTCAATGTGGCAACATTTCACTTCCATATCAGAGAAATGTTCAGTTATGGATCCGAAACGTTGCCACATGGGCCAATAAAGAGTCCGCTACTTTTCTCACAATTAATCGGAGTGATAGATAGACAGATACACACATACATAAGAATAGATACTGAGAATTACACCATTTATGCAGGACATTAGAAGTATACACAGCTCCACAATATACCGTATATACTTGAGTATAAGTCGACCCAAGTATATGACGAGGCACCTAGTTTTGCCACAAAAAACTGTGAAAACGTATTGAGTCGAGTATAAGCCGGGTATGCATTGTCCCCACATCCCGTCCTTGTATGCATGGCTCCCCTGTCCCTGTATGCATGGCTCCTCATCCCCATCCTTGTCTGCATGGCTCCTTATCCCCGTCCTTGTATGCATGGCTCCTTATCCCTGTCCTTGTATGCATGGCTCCTTATCCCTGTTCATGTATGCATGGTTCCTTAAAAAAAATAAAAAAAACACATCCTACTTACCTTCCTTGCATGGCCTCACAGCATCTCGTTCCGGTGCCAGCAGCTCCTGTGGCCGGGCGATCACATGTCCCCCGTTCATTAAGGTAACGAATATTTACCCACACCTATGGGAGTGGAGAGGGGTGAATACTCATTACCTTAATGAGCGGAAGACACGTGATCGGTCGTCCTGAAAAGCCGCTAGCGCCGGAAGGAGATGCAGCGAGGGTGCGCAGGGAAGGTAAGTAGGATGTGTGCTGGAAGCCGGCGGCTGTGGCTGTCAAGGCTATAAGAGAAATGAATATTCACTGCCAGTGCAGTGAATATTCATTTCTCTTTAGCAGCGGCACAGGCTTTAGCCACAGCCGCCGGCTCCTGCCTCTGTCACCCGCTGCTCCTTCTCCGTCTTTCTGGGACAATGATTTGTGTATACGCCAAGGGGGTGTTTTCAGCACAAAAAAAATATGCTGAAAAACTTGGCTTATACACGAGTATATATGGTATACTACAATATATTATATACACAGCGGCATATTATATACCGTGTTAAGGAATATAGAGCGGTGCATATATTATATAGTGTAGAGATGTGGCAGCAATGTACAGTTAGGGCCAGAAATATTTGGACAGTGACACAAGTTTTGTTATTTTAGCTGTTTACAAAAACATGTTCAGAAATACAATTATATATATAATATGGGCTGAAAGTGCACACTCCCAGCTGCAATATGATAGTTTCCACATCCAAATCGGAGAAAGGGTTTAGGAATCGTAGCTCTGTAATGCATAGCGTCCTCTTTTTCAAGGGACCAAAAGTAATTGGACAATGGACTCTAAGGGCTGCAATTAACTCTGAAGGCGTCTCCCTCATTAACCTGTAATCAATGAAGTAGTTAAAAGGTCAGGGGTGGATTCCAGGTGTGTGGTTTTGCATTTGGAAGCTGTTGCTGTGAGCAGACAACATGCGGTCAAAGGAACTCTCAATTGAGGTGAAGCAGAACATCCTGAGGCTGAAAAAAAAGAAAAAATCCATCAGAGAGATAGCAGACATGCTTGGAGTAGCAAAATCAACAGTTGGGTACATTCTGAGAAAAAAGGAATTGACTGGTGAGCTTGGGAACTCAAAAAGGCCTGGGCGTCCACGGATGACAACAGTGGTGGATGATCGCCGCATACTTAATTTGGTGAAGAAGAACCCGTTCACAACATCAACTGAAGTCCAGAACACTCTCAGTGAAGTAGGTGTATCTGTCTCTAAGTCAACAGTAAAGAGAAGACTCCATGACAGTAAATACAAAGGGTTCACATCTAGATGCAAACCATTCATCAATACCAAAAATAGACAGAAAAACACCTCAAGAAGCCAGCTCAGTTCTGGAAAAGTATTCTATGGACAGATGAGACAAAGATCAACCTGTACCAGAATGATGGGAAGAAAACAGTTTGGAGAAGAAAGGGAACGGCACATGATCCAAGGCACACCACATCCTCTGTAAAACATGGTGGAGGCAACGTGATGGCATGGGCATGCATGGCTTTCAATGGCACTGGGTCACTTGTGTTTATTGATGACATAAGAGCAGACAAGAGTAGCCGGATGAATTCTGAAGTGTACCGGGATATACTTTCAGCCCAGATTCAGCCAAATGCTGCAAAGTTGATTGGACGGCGCTTCATAGTACAGATGGACAATGACCCCAAGCATACAGCCAAAGCTACCCAGGAGTTCATGAGTGCCAAAAAGTGGAACATTCTGCAATGGCCAAGTCAATCTCCAGATCTAAACCCAATTGAGCATGCATTTCACTTGCTCAAATCCAGACTTAAGACGGAAAGACCCACAAACAAGCAAGACCTGAAGGCTGCGGCTGTAAAGGCCTGGCAAAGCATTAAGAAGGAGGAAACCCAGCGTTTGGTGATGTCCATGGGTTCCAGACTTAAGGCAGTGATTGCCTCCAAAGGATTTGCAACAAAATATTGAAAATAAAAATATTTTGTTTGGGTTATGTTTATTTGTCCAATTACTTTTGACCTCCTAAAATGTGGAGTGTTTGTAAAGAAATGTGTACAATTCCTACATTTTCTATCAGATATTTTTGTTCAACCCTTCAAATTAAACGTTACAATCTGCACTTGAATTCTGTTGTAGAGGTTTCATTTCAAATCCAATGTGGTGGCATGCAGAGCCCAACTCGCGAAAATTGTGTCACTGTCCAAATATTTCTGGCCCTAACTGTATATATAGTGTGAATTCCACAATATATACATAGCGCCATACTATATAAACATCTCTACACTATATAAACATCTCTACAATATACGGTAATTAAGACTGCTGAACATATATCACATTGAAACTACTGTATATACACTGACTGCGGGGAGTATGGAGAGGGCGCCGGGGACACTGACTGCAGGGAGTATGGAGCGGGCGCCAGGCACACTGACTGTGGGGAGTATGGAGTGGGCACCTGGGACACTGACTGCAGGGAGTATAGAGCGGACGCCAGACACACTGACTGCGGAGAGTATGGAGCAGGGAGTATGGAGCGGGCGCCGGGTACACTGACTGCAGGGAGTATGGAGAGGGCGTCGGGCTCACTGACTGCGGGGAGTATGGAGCGGGCGCCAGGGACACTGACTGCGGGGAGTATGGAGCGGAGCGCCGGGGACACTGACTGCGGGGAGTATGGAGCGGAGCGCCGGGGACACTGACTGCGGGGAGTATGGAGAGGGCGCCGGGGACACTGACTGCAGGGAGTATGGAGCGGGCGCCAGGCACACTGACTGCAGGGAGTATGGAGTGGGCACCTGGGAAACTGACTGCAGGGAGTATAGAGCGGACGCCAGACACACTGACTGCGGGGAGTATGGAGCGGGCGCCGGGCACACTGACTGAGTGGAGTATGGAGCGGGCGCCGGGGACACTGACTGCGGGGAGTATGGAGCGGAGCGCCGGGGACACTGACTGCGGGGAGTATGGAGCGGAGCGCCGGGGACACTGACTGCGGGGAGTATGGAGCGGAGCGCCGGGGACACTGACTGCGGGGAGTATGGAGAGGGCGCCGGGGACACTGACTGCAGGGAGTATGGAGCGGGCGCCAGGCACACTGACTGTGGGGAGTATGGAGTGGGCACCTGGGACACTGACTGCAGGGAGTATAGAGCGGACGCCAGACACACTGACTGCGGGGAGTATGGAGCGGGCGCCGGGCACACTGACTGAGTGGAGTATGGAGCGGGCGCCGGGGACACTGACTGCGGGGAGTATGGAGCGGAGCGCCGGGGACACTGACTGCGGGGAGTATGGAGCGGAGCGCCGGGGACACTGACTGCGGGGAGTATGGAGAGGGCGCCGGGGACACTGACTGCAGGGAGTATGGAGCGGGCGCCAGGCACACTGACTGTGGGGAGTATGGAGTGGGCACCTGGGACACTGACTGCAGGGAGTATAGAGCGGACGCCAGACACACTGACTGCGGGGAGTATGGAGCAGGGAGTATGGAGCGGGCGCCGGGTACACTGACTGCAGGGAGTATGGAGAGGGCGTCGGGCTCACTGACTGCGGGGAGTATGGAGCGGGCGCCGGGTACACTGACTGCAGGAAGTATGGAGAGGGCGTCGGGCTCACTGACTGCGGGGAGTATGGAGCGGAGTGCCGGGGACACTGACTGCGGGGAGTATGGAGAGGGCACCGGGGACACTGACTGCAGGGAGTATGAAGCGGGCGCCAGGCACACTGACTGTGGGGAGTATGGAGTGGGCACCTGGGACACTGACTGCAGGGAGTATAGAGCGGACGCCAGACACACTGACTGCGGGGAGTATGGAGCAGGGAGTATGGAGCGGGCGCCGGGTACACTGACTGCAGGGAGTATGGAGAGGGCGTCGGGCTCACTGACTGCGGGGAGTATGGAGCGGGCGCCGGGGACACTGACTGCGGGGAGTATGGAGCGGAGCGCCGGGGACACTGACTGCGGGGAGTATGGAGAGGGCGCCGGGGACACTGACTGCAGGGAGTATGGAGCGGGCGCCAGGCACACTGACTGTGGGGAGTATGGAGTGGGCACCTGGGACACTGACTGCAGGGAGTATAGAGCGGACGCCAGACACACTGACTGCGGGGAGTATGGAGCAGGGAGTATGGAGCGGGCGCCGGGTACACTGACTGCAGGGAGTATGGAGAGGGCGTCGGGCTCACTGACTGCGGGGAGTATGGAGCGGGCGCCGGGTACACTGACTGCAGGAAGTATGGAGAGGGCGTCGGGCTCACTGACTGCGGGGAGTATGGAGCGGGCGCCGGGCTCACTGGCTGCGGGGAGTATGGAGCGGGCAGTGGGCACTGTGACTGCAGGGGAGTAGGGGAGGGACTAATCGGACTGTGCCCGTCGCTGATTGGTCGCGGCAGCCATGACAGGCAGCTGGCGAGACCAATCAGCGACGTGGGATTTCCGTTACGGAAGTTGAGGACAGAAAGACGGAAGTACCCCTTAGGCAATTATATATATAGATTAGACACAGATAGATAGTGCGACTATACACAGCAGTGTCACCTATATAACGTATATACATTAGTCTGTACATTATACAGGTGATACTGCAAATGTTGGATACACGTTATATAGGCGATACTGCTACTGCTGTATATAATGATAGTATCACCTATATATCATATATACAGCAGTCTATATTCATTATATAGGCAATACTGCTACTGATGTGTATATACGTTATATATAGGTGTTACTGCTGTGTATATATGTACATGTGTGTGTATATACATACACACACACCAGTATCACCTACATAACGACATATATACACAGAAGTATCACCTATATACACATCAGTAGCAGTATTTCCTATATAATGTATACATTAAAAAAATCATCTTGGGACTCACCCAGGTCCCTGAGATTGGGGGGGGGAGGTCGGGAGGATGAAGGGCTGAGGTGGGACGGGTCCTGTCCAGCGTGACAGCGTCGGTGGTGAAGAGGATTCCAGGCATTGGTGAGCACTGCAGTCTTCTCTGACGCTGGTACAGGCCGGCCAGCGTCAGACACAGTCAGGCTATGCGCGCCGGCTTTTTCAAATATCACCATGTGCGCACATGGTCTCCTGCTTGCCCGCTCTGGCATGGGCATGCAGGCGGCAGCAGACGAGCACGTGCAGGAACGAGGACCGCGGCCGTGCTCGCACACTACAGCGGGCCCCCGCGCGCGCGCATGGTCTCCTGCTTGCCTGCTCTTTCATGGGAAACAAAGGAGCACGCGCAGGAACGAGGACCGCTGCCGTGCTCGCACACTAGTGCGGGCCGCCGCGGCACTTGTCAGAGCAGGCAACGCGCGCACACAGGGCCGGCTGGAGGGATGCGGCGCGCTATGTATTAAAATCGCTGGTACAGGCCGGCCAGCGTCAGACACAGTCAGGCTATGCGCGCCGGCTTTTTCAAATATCACCATGTGCGCACATGGTCTCCTGCTTGCCCGCTCTGGCATGGGCACGCAGGCGGCAGCAGACGAGCACGTGCAGGAACGAGGACCGCGGCCGTGCTCGCACACTACAGCGGGCCGCCGCGCGCGCGCATGGTCTCCTGCTTGCCTGCTCTTTCATGGGAAGCAAAGGAGCACGCGCAGGAACGAGGACCGCTGCCGTGCTCGCACACTAGTGCGGGCCGCCGCGGCACTTGTCAGAGCAGGCAACGCGCGCACACAGGGCCGGCTGGAGGGATGCGGCGCGCTATGTATTAAAATCGCTGCTGCTCCTCCAGCGGCCCTGTGTACCTGCTCACCCGGCCCAGTCCGCCCCTGCTGTTGGACCTCCTCGTCTTTAGCGTCAGCGCAGTTTTCCAAGACCTCAATGTCTCTTGTATGGCCATCTACGTGGCACTTCCCCTGCTTGATTTCTTCCTCCGTGGAGGACCCTTCTTTGGTCAGCCTCTCCAGCTCACTCTCCTTCATTGCGATCAGATCAGGAGAGTGCAATAGTTCGATTTCCCGGTCATCTGTGGATTTCTGGAGCTGGGGCTTAGTCCTTTAACTTGAGCTCGCAGAGAACTTTATCTTGCTCCTCTGCCAGGCAGCAACGCTCATCCTCTCTCCGGAGAAGCTCCTGCTGATGCTTCTCTTGGGCCTCTCTGAGCACCTCCAGATCTTTCAATATGGCCTTGTTCATGGAATGACAGGCTGACAGGTGACCTCTGAGCTCAGAGACTTCCTTCTCCAGCTCATCCATTCTGTGCTCAATCACTTGTCTCAGGATCCTTTCTCTCTCGACATGCTCTTTCACTGTCTCTTTAAGCAGGTCTATCTCATGGTCCTGTTCTCTTTTGGCCAGCACATGTCGCACCATCAGTTCTTTAATTAGATTTTCAGATGGACTCTCTTGCCCACCCACACTCTGCCTTTTCAGAGTTCCGCCTGTTCCTGCATCCGCAGGTTCAACTGTCTCTCGGTAACTTCAGAGAACTACATCTCTTCAGCATCAGGAACTCTGGAGCCTTCATTATACTGAGCCATTTCACCCTTTCTGCATTGCAGATGTGAGTCTGCTACAGGTCTGTTTTAATTCCTGCCCTACCTCTATGCAGGGATTTGTCAGAGAAAAAGTGACCTCCTTATCAAGGACAGTAACCTGATCTGTACCTGCCCCTGCCCCTTCCTCATAATCTCTCTTCTCAAAGGGTATAGCCTGTCCTGCCTTTCCACAGCCCCCACAACGAAGTGAAGACCTGTCATTTTTTCTCAGCTCCCCCTTACTGCACTCTCTTTCCCTTGCATTCGAGTCACAGTCTGAATAGGATTCACCCCCTCTCACCTGGTCATCCTGGAACAGCAAGTACCCACTTAAACAGGTGTCGTACCCCTTTCCTGGAGCTACTCCATTTCCCACGGTCACTCATTTGGTCACCCCAGCTAAGTCCCTGAGTTGGTCAGACCCACACTTTCTTCTGGTCACCCCGAACTCTGGACTATCGCCTTTAGGTGGCGCTACCTTCTCCTCCTTATACATCCTCTTAACAAGAATCCCCACAGCCTGCTACTGTAGTGGGGCTTCCATACGACTGCTCTGTCGCTCCTCAGAGCAACCCCACACTTCATCAACTTCCTATAGATCTTCAAAGAACACAAAGTCCCGGCCCCTCTCAAAGGGGTACAATAAGTTTCCGTGTTATACCGCCATCTTGGTGTATTGCCCCCACGTAATGGCAATGGGATACTCAGTACCGGGTCCTTCAGTTCCCTCAGCGTGGATGTCACGGTGGCCCAACCCGGACCGTGGCCCTAAGAGGGGCACCCAATAAAAGGCAGAGTTCGTAGATAATGGTAGTGTTCGTGACGCCACCTGTGGTATTCGGTCAGGGTGACCGACGCTGCTTAGGGGTCCGCTGGGGTGATGGAATGGCAGCTAGATGGTATACCTTCCCACAGGTGAAGTATATCCCCAGGGCTTCCCAGATGTGTAGATGATAATGGTGGATGATATAAGGCACGGCGAATAATGAGGACACAATGGGTGCAGTCTCTTTACCTTTACTGAAGGTTTCAGCATCCACAGTCCAGAGCGCCAGATGACAGGGTAGGCAGAGTCCGGCCGGTCTGATGGCAATTCCAGAGTCCCCTTATCCAGGTGGAAATCAGTAGCCTTCCCCTTGCGCACAGTAACGTAGTAGGTCCTTACTTGCATTAGCTACCATAAGGTCCTCACTCTTGTTACTTCTCTCTCTCTGTCCCCCAGATGGATAGGACATAACCCGTATGACGGTGGTGGCCTGAGGCTATTTTATAGGGACCCTAGAGACGCCCCTCCTCCGCGTTGCCACCTTGTCTGCTTAGGTGTTTAGGTCGGACAGCCAACTTGGAATCGACTGCCCTGCCGGTCTCTGAAGTAAAGCGTAGAGTCTATTACTCCCTCGGTGTTCCGGCCACCAGATCTGGGCTCAGATGGAGGCAGCCTGCTTCTAGCTGGTCTCCCGCTGTTGTTTCACTCCTGTTGCTATGACTTCTGTGCTCACTCACTACGGCACACTTCCTTTCCTGTCTGTCCTTAGGAGACTGCCGCATGGGTTGCAGGCGCAGCTCCGTGTCCTTCCTACTGAGCCGCTGATGTTCCTTCTTGTTCCTATGTCTGCCTGACAGGAATTCCCTGGGCCAAGCCCAGGCTGCTTCTCTCCCTCTCCTCCTGGCTCCAACTCCGACTGACTATCTCCTTCTCCCTCCAGTCAGCTTCTCCCTCACTTCCTAACCAACCCCCAGTTTTACCCAAATGTGGGGAGTGGCCTAATAGATAGAACCTTTTGCTCACCCTGGTGGCCGGCGTGTGAAGTGTGTGTGTGTGGCTGTGATACCTGGCAGGGTGAACTCCTTTGGTGCCATCAGACGTAACATCGCTCCCCCTGGTGGAAGAACGACATTACTGCAACGACCAGGACTCTGGGGCGCTGCACTGGCACTCGACACTTTTGGACATATCAGTCATCACTCTGTCCACAGTATAGTCCACAGGGACCCCATGGATGCAGCGAACCTTGACCTTTCTCTCGGTTAGACAGAGAACGAGAGGAGTTACCATCAGAGTCACCTGACTCTGAGTCCAGCCATCCAGAGACTCTTTCACGGTGTAACATCACGGTACACCTCTGCGGCCTGTTGTCAAATGGGAAGTCTATGCCACACTCGGAATTAGTAAAACACAAACACCGCTGTTATGATCTGGTGGTTTAGGAACAACATGAGACAAGCTCTGAAGGAGGTGGTATCTGTACTGACCGCAAACCCTGAATCTAGCAGCGCAACTAAAAATAGCCGTGGGGGGTACCTGACGCTCCCTAGACCCCTCGGCACAGCCTAAGATCTAACTTCCCCTAAAGATGGAAACAGGAAACCTATCTTGCCTCAGAGAAAATCCCCAAAGGAAAGTTAGCCCCCCACAAATATTGACGGTGAGAGGAGGGGAAAATAACATACGCAGAAATGAAATCAGATTTTAGCATAGGAGGCCAGTCTAGCTTGATAGATAGGACAGGAAAGGATACTGTGCAGTCAGTATAAAAACTACAAAACAATCCACACAGTTTACAAAAATCTCCACACCTGACTAAAGGTGTGGAGGATAAATCTGCTTCCCAGAGCTTAGCTAACAGAAATAATCCATACTGACAAGCTGGACAAATATAGAATGCACAGAACAATACGTCCACAACATGTGGACTGAAATGAGCAAAGCCAGAACTTATCTTTGCTGAACTGGTCAGGAAACCAGGAGAATCCAAGCAGAGATGTGAATCCAGCCAGGAAACATTGACAAGTGGCACTGGCTGAACGAAAGAGCCAGGCATAAATAGCCGAGCAGAAAGACAATTAGTGGAAGCAGCTGCAGACTGCTAAATCCAAGGAGCAGCCATTCCACTTAAAACCACCAGAGGGAGCCCAAGAGCAGAACTCACAAAAGTGCCACTTACAACCACCGGAGGGAGCCCAAGAGTGGAATTCACAACAGTACCCCCCTCTTGAGGAGGGGTCACCGAACCCTCACCAGAGCCCCCAGGCCGATCAGGACGAGCCAAGTGAAAAGCACGAACCAAATCGGCAGCATGGACATCGGAGGCAGCAACCCAAGAATTATCCTCCTGGCCATAACCCTTCCACTTGACAAGATACTGAAGCCTCCGCCTCGAAAAACGAGAATCCAAAATTTTCTCAACCTCATACTCCAACTCTCCCTCAACCAACACCGGGGCAGGAGGATCAAACGAGGGAACAACGGGCACCACATATCTCCGCAACAAAGATCTGTGGAAAACATTATGAATGGCAAAAGAGGCTGGAAGAGCCAAACGAAAAGATACCGGATTGATAATTTCAGAAATCTTATAAGGACCAATAAACTGAGGCTTAAACTTAGGGGAAGAAACCTTCATAGGAACATGACGAGAAGACAACCAAACCAAATCCTCCACCCGAAGCCGGGGACCAACACACCGATGGCAGTTAGCAAAACGTTGAGCCTTTTCCTGAGACAACGTCAAATTGTCCACCACATGAGTCCAAATCTGCTGCAGCCTGTCAACTACAGAATCCACACCAGGACAATCAGAAGGCTCAACCTGCCCCGGAGAAAAACGAGGATGAAAACCAAAATTACAAAAGAAAGGTGAGACCAAAGTAGCCGAACTAGCCCTATTATTAAGGGCAAACTCGGCCAACGGCAAGAAAGCCACCCAATCATCCTGATCAGCAGACACAAAGCATCTCAAATAAGTTTCCAAGGTCTGATTAGTTCGCTCAGTTTGACCATTAGTCTGAGGATGAAACGCCGAAAAAAAAGACAAATCAATGCCCATCCTAGCACAAAAGGCCCGCCAAAACCTAGAAACAAACTGAGAACCTCTGTCAGACACAATATTCTCCGGAATGCCATGCAAACGAACCACATGCTGAAAAAACAATGGAACCAAATCTGAGGAGGAAGGCAGCTTGGGCAAAGGTACCAGATGGACCATTTTAGAGAACCGGTCACAAACCACCCAGATAACAGACATCTTCTGGGAAACAGGAAGATCCGAGATAAAATCCATGGAAATATGCGTCCAGGGCCTCTCAGGGACCGGCAGAGGCAAAAGCAACCCACTAGCGCGGGAACAGCAAGGCTTGGCCCGGGCGCAAGTCCCACAGGACTGCACAAAAGTACGCACATCCCGCGACAAGGAAGGCCACCAAAAGGACCTAGCAACCAAATCTCTGATACCAAAAATCCCACGATGACCGGCCAACACTGAACAATGAACCTCAGAAATTACCTTACTTGTCCATCTATCAGGAACAAACAGCTTCCCTACCGGACAGTGGTCGGGTTTATCAGCCTGAAATTCCTGAAGCACCCGCCGCAAATCAGGGGAGATGGCAGAAAGAATCACCCCTTCCTTAAGAATGCCAACCGGCTCAAGGACTCCAGGAGAGTCAGGCAAAAAACTCCTAGAGAGGGCATCAGCCTTAACATTCTTAGATCCCGGAAGATACGAGACCACAAAATCAAAACGGGAGAAAAACAGGGACCATCGAGCCTGTCTAGGGTTCAGCCGCTTGGCCGACTCGAGGTAAATCAGATTCTTATGATCAGTCAAGACCACAATGCGGTGCTTGGCTCCCTCAAGCCAATGTCGCCACTCCTCAAATGCCTATTTCATAGCCAACAACTCACGATTGCCGACGTCATAATTGCGCTCCGCAGGCGAAAACTTTCTGGAAAAAAAAGCACACGGTTTCATCAAAGAACCATCAGAATTTCTCTGAGACAAAACGGCCCCTGCCCCAATCTCAGAAGCGTCAAACTCAACCTGAAAAGGAAGAGAAACATCCGGCTGACGCAACACAGGGGCAGAAGTAAATCGGCGTTTAAGCTCCTGAAAGGCCCCAACAGCCGCAGAGGACCAATTCGTCACATCAGCGCCTTTCTTCGTCAAATCAGTAAGGGGCTTAACCACACTGGAAAAGTTGGCAATGAAACGGCGATAGAAATTAGCAAAGCCCAAAAATTTCTGAAGGCTCTTCACAGATGTGGGTTGAATCCAGTCATGAATGGCTTTGACCTTAACAGGATCCATTTCTATAGACGAGGGGGAAAAAATAAAACCCAAAAAAGAGACCTTCTGAACTCCGAATAGGCACTTAGACCCCTTCACAAACAAAGCATTATCACGAAGGATCTGGAATACCATCCTGACCTGCTTCACATGAGACTCCCAATCATCGGAAAAAATCAAAATATCATCCAAATATACAACCATGAATTTATCAAGATAATTGCGGAAAATATCATGCATGAAGGATTGGAACACAGATGGAGCATTAGAGAGCCCGAATGGCATCACAAGGTATTCAAAATGGCCTTCGGGCGTATTAAATGCAGTTTTCCATTCGTCACCCTGTTTAATACGGAGAAGATTATATGCCCCTCGAAAGTCAATCTTAATAAACCAACTAGCCCCCTCAATCCGAGCAAACAAATCAGAAAGCAAAGGCAAGGGGTATTGGAATTTGACCGTGATCTTATTAAGAAGACGATAATCTATACGGGGTCTCAAGGAGCCATCCTTCTTAGCAACAAAAAAGAAACCCGCTCCCAATGGTGACGAAGACGGTCGAATATGCCCCTTCTCCAAAGACTCCTTAACATAACTCCGCATGGCGGCATGTTCTGGCACAGACAGATTGAAAAGTCGGCCCTTAGGGAACTTGCAGCCAGGAATCAAGTTAATAGCACAATCACAGTCCCTGTGCGGTGGAAGGGAACTGGACTTGGGCTCATCAAATTGTGAGGCAGTGACCGGTGTGATATGCGAGGGTCGCTATGTGTCCCCCAGGATGAGCTTAGAAGCATATTAGATCCGCTGGAGTGCCCTGTGCTCACAGCAGGTTGCCTGTGAGACACAGGGAAGAATAAAAGTAAGTGTGAACTGGGTCAAGTTATTTGTCCCAGAATTTATTCAGGAAAACCTGGTATGGGCTTTTATTTTGAAACGGACTGCAGGATGGTAGTGGGGCCGGTCCGTTTCCTCCAGCCCAGATCTTATAGTGGCCCATGGCCATAGAATCTGGAGGATAGAAAAAAAAACCCCAGCAAGAGAGTTTGGGTGTGTCAGTCTGGTCTGGGAGTGAGACCTAGCAGGAGGCTTGTGCAGAGCTCCTTCCGTGTGGAGAAACACGGGCCAGGCAGAGCCTGAAAAGCCAGACACCCCAGCGTACACGGGGGTGTAATACGCTCACGGCAGCGGATTATGGACTGTTGTTATTTTTTTTCTCGGCTGCATACCAAAGGACTTGTTTGCTTTCTTTTCCGGTTTGTGAGTATGCTGTGTAATAAACAAGACTTTGTTTGAACTTTATATGGGTCACTGCCTATTCACTGCACAGCAAGGACATCGCTACATCACATTTGGTTGGAGAATGCGGAGCAGTGTGAATTAAGGCATACCCCAACGCCATTTGCATGTCTGTTATTAAGCCTGCTACATTGCAACTCAGGCCTACAGACAAAATGGAGGAGATCCTGAGGCAGCTGGTCCTCACACAGCAACAACAGCAACAAACTAATAATCTGTTGCTGCAGCAAATTACAGCCCTGCGAGAGGCACCTCCAGCACCGACCCCGGAACGTCGCGATGCCCGTGACAAGGTCCGCTCTGCTTTGAGGAAATTGAGTCCGGAAGATGACGTGGAAGCTTTCCTCACCGTCTATGAGCACACGACAGAACGGGAGAATCTGCCAGCAGCACAGTGGGCTGAAGTTGTGGCTCCGTTCTTGAGGGGTGATGCGCTAAAGGCCTACTTTGACCTCAGTCGGGAGGATGCCCAGGACTATTCCAAGTTAAAAGGTGAGATCCTTGCCCGACTGGGGGTTAATACTTATGTGAGAGCTCAACGGGTGTTTTCTTGGACTTTTGTGGAAGCCCAGCCTGCGCGGTCTCAGATTTTTGACTTATTGCAGCTTGTGAAACGGTGGCTCCAACCTGAGACTTTATCCACAAGTCAGATAGTGGAGAGGGTGGTGGTCGACCGACTGGTGAGGGCTCTGCCAGCGGCCATTCAGCGTTGTGTGGGTCAAGGGGACCCGGGTACCCTAGACCAGGTTGTAGGCCTGATAGAGCGATATAAGGCCACCCAGGACTTTATACGGGACACTGCTCCACTTCGGCTGTCACGTAAGGCTCCGCCAGCTCAGGAGTCCGAGAAAAGTCCACGGCCCTCCACTGGGACAAGACCGGACCGAGACCGTGCTGAGGGGTTGTCTCGGAAAGAGAGTGACCACAGACCTGTGTCCCCTAATCTGGCTCCAAGGTTACCTCGTGCCACAGTCGTTACGTGTTGGCGGTGCCAAGAACCTGGACATGTGGTTGCTAATTGTCCCCTAACAACAGAACCCATGGACTGCGGGTATACCCGCTGCGTGTCTATGTATGCCCAGCCAGTCTGCATTGCCACTACAGACCCTGCCGGTACCAAACCTCAGCTGTGCAGAGTGCTCGTTAATGGGTACCAGACGGATGCTCTCTTGGACTCGGGGAGCTTGGTGACCCTGGTACACGGGTTCTTGGTTGCTGGGGACAGTCCTATTGGACGGAAAGTGGGGGTAGTGTGCATACATGGGGACCTCCGAGAGTACCCGACTGCGGAGGTCACGTTCTCCACCCCATGTGGAGAGATAAAACATGTGGTGGGAGTGCTAAAAACTCTTCCGTATGGGACTGTGATGGGTAGAGACTTACCGTTGTTCTGGTCCCTCTGGGAGACCAGAGTTAACCCTCTCAGGGTAAAAAGCATTCCGGGTGCAGAACCCGAAGATCCCGAGTCAGGGATACCTGCCGTAGGGGTCGCCACGATAGGGACAGTGTGTAATCCCGATAGGTTTCCCCTAGAGGTATTGGCAGGGGAAGTGGAAGAGAATACACCAATTCATGAGCTGGAGGTGTCACCTGGTAAGTTTGGGACTGCCCAGCTCCAGGATCCCACTCTGACCCGGGCAAGGGAAAGAGTAATC
Organism: Ranitomeya imitator; assembly: GCF_032444005.1. Classification (NCBI taxonomy): domain Eukaryota; kingdom Metazoa; phylum Chordata; class Amphibia; order Anura; family Dendrobatidae; genus Ranitomeya; species Ranitomeya imitator. The sequence continues at coordinate 13,936,721 of NC_091284.1, read as the reverse complement.
GAGGTAAATGGGGTGGCACAACAACCTGGTGCAGAAAAGGAGTTTCTCCGGATGGCGGTCATCCAGGAGTTACTGTACAGGGTTGATAAAATCCGGGATGAGGTGGTAGAACAACTGGTAGTGCCCCAACCCTATCGTCGGGCGGTGCTCAACATGGCTCACACTCACATGTTGGGGGGGCACTTGGGGGCCAAAAAGACGTTAGAGCGCATATTACAGAGGTTCTTTTGGCCTGGTGTCTACGCTGAGGTTACAAAGTACTGTGACACATGTCCTGAGTGTCAACTAACCTCACCCACCATGAACTACCGGAGTCCGTTAGTACCTCTGCCCATCATAGAAGTACCCTTTGAGCAGATAGCGATGGATCTGGTGGGACCAATAGTAAAATCCGCCCGGGGCCATCAGCACATATTAGTAGTCGTAGACTACGCCACCCGGTATCCAGAGGCGATACCGCTTCGGCACACTTCGGCTAAACTAATAGCCCGTGAACTGTTTGCCATGTTTTGTCGTCTTGGGCTTCCCAAGGAGATCCTTACAGATCAGGGAACCCCTTTTATGTCTAAAGTGACTAGGGAGCTATGTAAATTGCTCCAAATTAAACAGTTGCGTACGTCAGTGTACCATCCACAAACCGATGGGTTGGTCGAGAGGTTTAATAAGACCCTCAAGGCCATGCTCAAAAAGGTGGTCGCCAAGGATGGGAAGGATTGGGATATGTTATTGCCATATTTAATGTTCGCCATACGTGAGGTACCGCAGGCGTCCACGGGGTTCTCCCCATTTGAGCTATTGTATGGCAGGCACCCGAGGGGGCTGCTGGATGTAGCCAAAGAGACGTGGAAACAGGAGCCCACTCCACATAAGAGTGTTATCGAGTATGTGGCAAGTATGCAGGATCGGATTGCAGTCGTGCAACCCATCGTAAAGGAGCATCTGTTGGATGCCCAGGCCGCTCAGAGCCGTACCTATAATAAAAGGGCCACGGTCAGGTCCTTTAAAGAAGGAGACCGGGTGTTGGTACTAGTGTCCACCCCAGAGAGTAAACTCATGGCCAAGTGGCAAAGGCCGTATGAGATACGGGGAAAGGTGGGGGAAGTGAATTACAAAGTGTACCAACCCGGGAAAAGAAAACCCGAGCAGTTGTACCATGTAAACCTGCTAAAGGCCTGGAAGGACCGAGAATGTTTGGTCACAGATGCAACTACGGTCATACAATCGGAGGTCCCTCTGGCCCTGGCCAAGGACACAGCCAGGTGTGAGGTAAAGGTCAATGATGCCCTCACAAAACAGCAGCGGTGGGAGGCTCGAGCTTTGGTACAGCAGAATATGGATGTATTCTCAGAGCTGCCGGGGCGAACCTCAGTGATTCAGCATGACATTGTCACTGAGCCCCGGGTAAAGGTGCGGATGAAACCGTACCGAGTGCCAGAAGCCCGAAGGCAAGCCATCGCGGCCGATGTAAAGCAAATGCTTCAGTTGGGAGTCATTGAGGAGTCCCGAAGTGAGTGGGCTAGCCCCATTGTACTAATACCAAAACCTGATGGGTCATTACGCTTCTGTAATGACTTTAGGAAGTTAAATGAAGTATCAAAATTTGACCTGTATCCCATGCCACGGGTGGACGAGCTAATTGAGAGACTGGGGAAGGCCCAGTACTTCACCACACTGGATCTCACGAAAGGTTACTGGCAGGTTCCCTTAACAGAGTCAGCGAAGGAAAAGACCGCTTTTATAACCCCAGAGGGTCTCTTTCAATACGTTGTCTTACCTTTTGGGTTACATGGAGCTCCGGCCACATTTCAGAGGCTGATGGGCATTGTGTTAGCGCCACATAGAGACTATGCGTTAGCCTATTTGGATGACATAGTCATCTTTAGTACCGACTGGGATACCCATCTGTCCCAAGTACAAGCAGTGCTAGAGTCTCTTAGAGCCGCAGGGTTAACAGCAAACCCAAAGAAATGTGCGATAGGTCTCACGGAAGCCCGGTACTTTGGATACGTGATCGGCCGGGGGGTTATCAAACCTCAAGTGAACAAAATTGAGGCCATTCAAAACTGGCCAAAGCCCTTCAGTTCCAAACAAGTGAGGGCATTCCTTGGCATCATTGGGTATTACCGTCGGTTTATACCCAATTTTGCTGGTAAATCGGCTTCCCTAACGGACTTGTTAAAAGGGAAGAAAACGGTGATGGTCAAGTGGAATCCTCAAGCAGAGGAAGCGTTCCAGTCTCTGAAGTCGGCATTGTGTGGACAGCCGGTCCTCATCAGCCCCGACTTCAAGAAAACCTTTATTGTGCAAACCGATGCCTCAGAGGTAGGTTTAGGAGCGGTGCTGTCGCAAGAGGTGAACGGGGATGAGCATCCAGTCACCTATTTAAGCAGGAAACTGACCCTGGCAGAGAAAAATTATAGCGTAGTGGAGAAGGAGTTCTTGGCGATCAAATGGGCCTTGGAGTCCCTACGCTACTATTTGCTCGGGCGTCAGTTTCGGTTGGTAACAGACCATTCTCCCCTTGTCTGGATGAGAAATGCAAAGGAAAGGAATGCCCGAGTCACCAGATGGTTCTTGTCCCTACAAAATTTCAGCTTCTCTGTGGAACATCGGGCTGGGAAATGCAGATGCCCTGTCACGGGCACCATGTATGCTGACAAATGTTCAACCCCACAAGTCTGAACAGGGGGGGGGGGGGGGGGTATGTGAGGCAGTGACCGGTGTCATATGCGAGGGTCGCTATGTGTCCCCCAGGATGTGCTTAGAAGCATATTAGATCCGCTGGAGTGCAGCAGGTTGCCTGTGAGACACAGGGAAGAATAAAAGTAAGTGTGAACTGGGTCAAGTTATTTGTCCCAGAATTTATTCAGGAAAACCTGGTATGGGCTTTTATTTTGAAACGGACTGCAGGATGGTAGTGGGGCCGGTCCGTTTCCTCCAGCCCAGATCTTATAGTGGCCCATGGCCATAGAATCTGGAGGATAGAAAAAAAACCCCAGCAAGAGAGTTTGGGTGTGTCAGTCTGGTCTGGGATTCAGACCTAGCAGGAGGCTTGTGCAGAGCTCCTTCCGTGTGAAGAAACACGGGCCAGGCAGAGCCTGAAAAGCCAGACACCCCAGCGTACACGGGGGTGTAATACGCTCACGGCAGCGGATTATGGACTGTTGTTATTTTTTTTCTCGGCTGCATACCAAAGGACTTGTTTGCTTTCTTTTCCAGTTTGTGAGTATGCTGTGTAATAAACAAGACTTGTTTGAACTTTATATGAGTCACTGCCTATTCACTGCACAGCAAGGACATCGCTACATCACAAAATACATCCTGGAAATCCGATAAAAACTCAGGGACCCCAGAAGAGGGGGAAGAGGAAATTGACATCAAAGGAACGTCACTATGTACCCCTTGACAACCCCAACTAGTCACAGACATAGTTTTCCAATCCAGCAGCGGATTATGTTCCTGTAACCATGGAAAACCCAGTACAACAACATCATGCAGGTTATGCAACACCAGAAAACGGCAATCTTCCTGATGTGCTGGAGCCATGTACATAGTCATCTGCGTCCAGTACTGAGGTTTATCCTTGGCCAATGGTGTAGCATCAATACCCCTCAAAGGAATAGGGTTCTGCAAAGGCTGCAAGGAAAAACCACAGCGCCTGGCGAATTCTAAGTCCATTAAGTTCAGGGCAGCACCTGAATCCACAAATGCCATGACAGAAAAGGACGACAATGAGCAAGTCAGGGTCACAGATAAGAGAAATTTAGGCTGTATAGTACTAATGGTAACAGACCTAGCGACTCTCTTAGTACGCTTAGGGCAATCAGAGATAACATGAGCAGAATCACCACAGTAAAAACAAAGCCTATTCTGACGTCTGAATTCCTGCCATTCTGTTCTAGTCAAAATCCTATCACATTGCATAGGCTCAGGACTCTGCTCAGAGGACACTGCCATATGGTGCACAGCTTTGCGCTCGTGCAGACGCCGATCAATCTGAATGGCTAGAGACATAGATTCGCTCAAACCGGCAGGCGTAGAGAAGCCCACCATATCATCTTTAAGGGCTTCAGAAAGATCTTTTCTGAAAATTGCAGCCAGAGCCTCTTCATTCCATTTAGTGAGCACAGACCATTTTCTAAATTTCTGGCAGTATAATTCTGCCGCATCCTGACCTTGACACAAGGCCAACAGGGTTTTTTCTGCATGATCCACAGAATTAGGTTCGTCATACAATAATCCGAGCACTTGAAAAAATGCGTCTACATTCAATAATGTCGGATCCCCTGTTTCAAGAGAAAAAGCCCAGTCTTGAGGGTCACCCCGCAGCAAGGATATGATGATTTTTACCTGCTGAATGGGATCACCAGAAGAACGGGGTTTCAAAGCAAAAAACAATTTGCAGTTATTTTTAGAGTTCAAAAACTTGGATCTGTCCCCAAAAAACAAATCAGGAGTGGGAATTCTAGGCTCTAATGCTGGAGTCTGGACAACATAATCTTGGATACTCTGTACTCTTGCAGCAAGTTGATCCACACGAGAAAACAAACCCTGAACATCCATGCCAGAGCATAAATCCTGAACCACCCAGAAATCAAGAGGGGAAAAAAAAGAGACAAAACAGAGCACAGAAAAAAAAAATGGTTCAGAACTTTCTTTTCCTTCTTTTGAGATGCGTTTAATTCATTTTTGGCCACTTGTACTGTTATGATCTGGTGGTTTAGGAACAACATGAGACAAGCTCTGAAGGAGGTGGTATCTGTACTGACCGCAAACCCTGAACCTAGCAGCGCAACTAAAAATAGCCGTGGGGGGTACCTGACGCTCCCTAGACCCCTCGGCACAGCCTAACTTCCCCTAAAGATGGAAACAGGAAACCTATCTTGCCTCAGAGAAAATCCCCAAAGGAAAGTTAGCCCCCCACAAATATTGACGGTGAGAGGAGGGGAAAATAACATACGCAGAAATGAAATCAGATTTTAGCATAGGAGGCCAGTCTAGCTTGATAGATAGGACAGGAAAGGATACTGTGCGGTCAGTATAAAAACTACAAAACAATCCACACAGAGTTTACAAAAATCTCCACACCTGACTAAAGGTGTGGAGGGTAAATCTGCTTCCCAGATCTTAGCTAACAGAAATAATCCATACTGACAAGCTGGACAAATATAGAATGCACAGAACAATAAGTCCACAACATGTGGACTGAAATGAGCAAAGCCAGAACTTATCTTTGCTGAACTGGTCAGAAAACCAGGAGAATCCAAGCAGAGATGTGAATCCAGCCAGGAAACATTGACAAGTGTCACTGGCTGAACGAAAGAGCCAGGCAAAAATAGCCGAGCAGAAACACAATTAGTGGAAGCAGCTGCAGACTGCTAAATCCAAGGAGCAGCCATTCCACTTAAAACCACCGGAGGGAGCCCAAGAGCAAAACTCACAAAAGTGCCACTTACAACCACCGGACGGAGCCCAAGAGCGGAATTCACAACACACCGCTGTTCACCAGGCATGTCCACTGAGGTGCCACCCATTTTGAAAGCTCTGCCCCTTTTTAGGCCACCACCCCTGTTTGGGTCACTGCCCCCTTTCTAGACTCCACCCCTTTTGGGGCCACCATCCCTCCTTCAAGTGCACGCCGTGGATCTCCCATGTCCCTCTACAGGCCCCTCACCGCCTGTGCACAGCAGTCTATCTGCCCCAACAGTACCACAGTACCAACAGCAAAACTTCGTAACCCCACCGGGGTTACCGCCAGATGCTCTCAGTCTTCGTGAACCCACCGATCCACCGCAAGCTGTCTTGAAAGAAAAAAATCTTTGTGACCCCGCCGAGCCACAGCAATCACCTCACACGTTTCCTGGACGTTTGCCTGCATTCTCCACCAATTGTAACATAGCGCTTAATGTCTTGGGAGACACTCGCTTGGCAACGGGATAAATACACACAGGCACGATTTTCCTACAAAAACAGTCCATTTGGTTTATTTACACACCACCATAAACCTCAGCCTCAGGAACTTGGTAGTATGCAACAGCCTGAACACAGTCCGTTACACATTTGGCTATATAGTGGAACCACAGTCCCTCACTGACCCCGGTCAGCATAACACGGATTGCAGTCCGTTATCTGTTGGCGTCCATCACACAGGTTCCCAGATGCCTCTTATCCTCAGAGGTATCCCATAGAGTAAACACAGTCTCTCTCTATCTCTCTCTCTCTCTCTCTGACCCCGGTCAGTATAACACAGATCCCTGTCTGTTATCTGTTGGTGTCGGCCACACAGGTTCCTCTTATCCTCAGAGGTATCCCACAGATGTCTCTCACTTTCTGACCCTGGTCAGCATCACTCACGGTTATCAGACCGTCCACTCCGGAGGTATCTCACAGGCCTCCTTGCTCTGGCTTAGACTAGCCAGCACTCGCTCCCCTGTGCCAAATAACACACCTCCATTACATAGCCCTAACCACTTCCAGGTACCTATCACATGGCTAGTCAGGTGACCGTGACATCACCACAGGTCCTCAAACACATAATCACATACAGGCTTCATCTTGGGTATTCAGACACACCTCTTTGGGTGGGTTTGTAAGTGACTGGACCCAACCATCTCTCCAAGTCACCTGGAAGCCTTCCCAATGTAAAAGAAATCCCTCAGCAGTAGATCTGCTGAGCAAAACACGGCCAGGCTTCCATCACAGGGCCACCCACCTCTGCGATGCATACCGCCCATCAATCACATGACCAGTAGCCATGCCAATATATATATTATTCTTATTATTATTTTTATTATTATTATTTATTATTATAGCGCCATTTATTCCATGGCACTTTACATGTGAGGAGGAATATACATAATAAAAACAGGTACAATAATCTTGAACAATACAAGTCATAACTGGTACAGGAGGAGTGAGGACCCTGCCCGCGAGGGATCACAATCTACAAGGGATGGGTGAGGATACAGGAGGAGAGAGGACCCTGCCCGCGAGGGCTCACAATCTACAAGGGATGGGTGAGGGTACAGGAGGAGAGAGGACCCTGCCCGCGAGGGCTCACAATCTACAAGGGATGGGTGAGGATACAATAGGTCAGGATAGAGCTGGACATGCAGCGGTTTGGTCGATCGGTGGTTACTGCAGGTTGTAGGCTTGTCGGAAGAGGTAGGTCTTCAGGTTCTTTTTGAAGGTTTCGATAGTAGGCGAGAGTCTGATATGTTGTGGTAGAGGGTTCCAAAGTAGGGGTGATACGCGAGAGAAATCTTGTATGCGATTGTGGGAAGAGGAGATAAGAGGGGAGTAGAGAAGGAGATCTTGTGGGGATCGGAGGTTGCGTGCAGGAAAGTACCGGGAGACGAGGTCACAGATGTATGGAGGAGACAGGTTGTGGATGGCTTTGTATGTCATGGTTAGGCTTTTGTACTGAAGTCTCTGGGTAATGGGGAGCCAGTGAAGGAATTGGCAGAGGGGAGAGGCCGGGGAATAGTGGGGGGACAGATGGATTAGTCGGGAAACTGAGTTTAGAACAGATTGGAGGGGTGCGAGAGTGTTCAAGTGGAGGCCACAGAGCAGGAGGTTACAGTAGTCGAGGCGGGAGATGATAAGGGCATGGACTAGGGTTTTTGCACATTCTTGGTATAGGAATGTATGGATCCGTGAAATATTTTTGAGTTGAAGGTGGCAGGAAGTGGAAAGGACTTGGATATGCGGTTTGTGGGACTGGGGAGAGTGGGCAACCGTTTACTGTAATGAAAAGGTTTCGTTGGGGGGGTCACGTGAGATGGGGGAAAGATGATGAATTCTGTTTTGTCCATGTTAAGTTTTAGAAATCTAGTGGAGAAGAAAGATGAAATGGCGGATAGACATTGAGGGATTCTGATTAGTAGGGTGGTGATATCTGGTCCAGAGATGTAGATCTGTGTGTCATCAGCATAGAGATGATACTGAAAACCATGAGATTCTATGAGCTGTCCCAGGCCAAAAGTGTAAATGGAGAAGAGCAGGGGACCTAGAACTGAACCTTGCGGGACTCCGACAGATAGGAGGCGAGGTGAGGAGGTGGTGTGTGAATGGGAGACGCTGAATGTTCGGTCAGTTAGGTATGATGAGATCCAGGATAGGGCAAAGTCTGTGATGCCAAGGGATGAGAGGGTCTGTAGTAATAGGGAATGGTCCACTGTGTCAAAGGCAGAGGACAGGTCCAGGAGGAGGAGGAGGAGGATAGAGTAGTGTTGCTTGTTCTTGGTGGATAATAGGTCATTGGCGACCTTAGTTAGGGCAGTTTCAGTGGAGTGGTGTGACGGAAGCCTTATTGTAAGCGGTCGAAAAGGGAGCAGGAAGATAGATCGGAGGACAGTTCAAGATGGACGTGTTGTTCCAGTCGTTTTGAGGCATAGGGTAGAAGTGATATAGGGCGATAGCTAGATACAGAGGATGAGTCAAGAGAGGGCTTTTTGCGGATAGGTGTGATTGAGGCATGTTTAAAACTTGAGGGGGAAAACACCAGTTGTTAGTGATAGGATGAAGAGATGGGTTAGAGTTGGGATGAAGACTGTGGTGAGGTTTGGGATGAAGTGGAAAGGGATCGGGTCAAGTGCACAGGTGGTGAGATGCGATCCTGAGAGTAGAGTGGAGAGTCGATCTTCTGTAATAGTGGAGAAGTTGGTTTTGGTGGTGGAGGGCTGGGTAGTTGGGAGGAAGGGGTCTGGGGGTTGTCGCCTAAAACTGTCTCTGATGTTCTCAATCTTCTGCTTGAAAAATGAGGCAAAGTCTTCAGCTGAGATGAGTGGTGAGGGACGAGGTGCTGGGGGATGGAGGAGAGAGTTGAAGGTGTTGAATAACTGTTTAGGGTTGTGAGACAGGAAGGATATGAGAGATGAGAAGTAGGTTTGTTTAGCTGTGGCGAGTGTCGTCTTGAAAGTAGTGAGGGACTATTTGAATGCTATAAAGTGCTCGTTGGAGTGGGATCTTTTCCATTTCCGCTCTGCAACCCTGGAAGCTCGCCTCAGTTCTTTGGTCAGGCTGGTGTGCCAGGGCTGTCTGTTGATTTTGCGAGCTTTGGTGTGTGTGAGAGGGGCAAGAGATTCCAAAGCTGCAGCTATTGTGGTGTTATATAGAGCGGCAGCATCATCCGCATTGTGTAGGGAACTTATGTCTGTGAGAGGGAGGAGGGATTCAGAGAATGAATGTAGATCAAGGTGTTTAAGATTTCTGTGAGGGTGTGCAAGTTTGTGGGATGGGGATTGTAGACAAGGAGTGGAGAGGGAAGGGAATGTGAGTAGATTGTGGTCAGAAAGAGGAAGAGGTGAGTTAGAGAGGTTAGATAGGAAGCAGAGGCGGGTGAAGATGAGGTCCAATGTGTGACCATCTTCATCTTTGTGAATGGCTGCAGAAGACCATTGAGTGAGGCTGAAGGAGGAAGTGAGAGATAGAAGTTTAGTGGCAGCTGAGAGAGAAGTGTCAATGGGGATGTTGAAGTCGCCCATGATGATAGTGGGGATGTCCGCAGAAAGGAAATGAAGTAGCCAGGTGGTGAAGTGGTCAAAGAAGATGGTGGCTGGCCCTGGTGGGCGGTAAATGACAGCCAGATGGAGGTTGGAGGGGGCATAGATACGCACAGAGTGCACCTCAAAGGAAGGGAGGGTAACAGAGGGTGGCAGTGGGATTGGGGTGAAGGAGCAGTTCTCTTACAGGAGAAAACCAACTCCTCCACCATGCTTGCTGCTGGGGCGGGGTGTGTGAGAAAGGTGGAAGCCAACATACGAAAGTGCAGCAGGACAGGCTGTGTCAGAAAGGGTGAGCCAGGTTTCGGTGATGGCGAGGAAGGAAATTTTGGTAGTAACAAAAAGATCATGGATGTAGGAAAGCTTGTTGCAGACAGAGCGAGCGTTACACAGAGCTCCTGTTAGTGGGATTGGGGAAGTGGGGGCTGGGTGAATGGGTATAAGATTAGAGAGGTTACGGAAATTTGTGAGAGCGTGTATGGGAGGTAGAACTGACTGGAGATGTGGTGAGGAGGACCAGGATTTGGAGAGATATCACCAGCAGTGAGAAGGAGCAGAGAAAGTGTTAGCAGGTGGGAGCAGGAGAGGGCATGAGGGGGCTGTCTGTGCTTGGAGACAGAGGATTGTATGCTAAGGAACTGTTTTGAGGAGGAGGTGAGATGGATGGGGAGGATTGAAGAGGAGATGAACAGTTCTTTACTAGGAGTAGGGATTAGGGGAGTTTGCAGAAAGTGAAGAATTATAGGGGTGAAAGTCAAAACAAACAGAAACATTGTTTACAGTGACTGTGTCCAGTTACCTTCAGTTTCTTTCTGGTTCAATTCTGGTTTTAATTCTAAATTTATCTTCACACTTCTAGGACACACTTATAGGAATCATACAGCAGACTGAAGTCTATGCAGACTTGTGCTATGCAATACATGTACAACTAAGTGCGTTCAGGTGTGAAGCAGAGAAGAGTGGTCTCTGCTCATCTTGGTCAGAGAATTAAGGGTGGACCAGATGCATAGAATCAAGCCAGAGTAAACAAGGTCATAAATAACACTGGGGTAAGCTGGGGTTAGCTGAAAGGCATACCATGAGCATGCTAGGAGCAGAGGAAAGTCTGTGTGGAAAGTTGGGTGATGTACTATGCGCACTTCATAGACAGACAAGGCAGGAGAGCAGGCTGGAGAGCTGGGTGCATGAACATACCATGAGAATGCTAGGAGCAGAGGAAAGTCTGTGTGTATATACACCGTGTTCCAAATTATTATGCAAATTACATTTTCCTCTGATTTTCATAAATGGTCGGTGCAAATGACAGTCAGTCTAATAAGTCATCACCCGTTAGAGCATACATCGAATTTTATTGAAGAAACCTCCCAATGATAACAGTATAATCTCCAAAATGAATAAAAACTCAAAATGCACTGTTCCAAATTATTAGGCACAGTAGAATTTCTAAACATTTGATATGTTTTAAAGAACTGAAAATGCTCATTTGTGGAATTTGCAGCATTAGGAGGTCACATTCACTGAACAAAAAAGCTATTTAACTCCAAAACCTCCTAACAGGCCAAGTTACATGTAACATAGGAGCCTTCTTTGATGTCACCTTCACAATTCTTGCATCCATTGAACTTGTGAGTTTTTGGAGAGTTTCTGCTTGTATTTCTTTGCATGAAGTCAGAATAGCCTCCCAGAGCTGCTGTTTTGATGTGAACTGCCTCCCACCCTCATAGTGCTTGATGATACTCCAAAGGTTCTCTGTAGGGTTGAGGTCAGGAGAGGATGGTGGCCACACAGGGCTGTCACTAGGAATTTCGGGGCCCCATACTGGCAAAATTTTCGGGGCCCCCTTGAGACTCCACCCAGGCTCCACCCCAGCCCTGCCTCCATCCCTTGAAGTGTCCACAGTCAATAGATTTTTAAAGCCGCCACCACAACAAGGTCGGGCCCTACCCTACTCTAACCTATTAAACATTTGTTAAAGTATCCAATACAATTTAGGTATATTTTTATTTATTTTTCAATTTTTAAAATGACCAATACCACAAATACCACTGCACCATGACCAGACCACATATTACCACCATAGGATCACCAATAATACCACATACAGGGGAGAAATACCACCGCACCATGACCAGACCACATATTACCACCATATGATCACCAATAATACCACATACATAGGACAAATACCACCGCACCATGACCAGACCACATATTACCACCACATAGTGACCAAATAATAGCACATATAAGGAACAAATACCACCACACCATGGCCGGACAACATATTACCACCACATAGTGACTGAATACTACAATACTGATCAGTAATAAAAAAAAAAACAACGCAATACTAATATCACCATAAGTGAAAGTATTCACAGGAGATCTGTACTTAGTATGCAGTGTCTGTGTACAGGTAATGCAATGATCACCGATGACATTATACACTGGTGCTCTGTATATAGTGTATAATGTAAAGGTAATTCAGTGATCACTGGTGACATTGTCCACAGGACCACTGTATATAGAATACAGTGTCTATCATCAGTGTACAGGTAACACACTGACATCTCTAGGTGAAGTCCTTCATCTTTGCTTTTAATCTTCATCCAGCACAGACCGTTGTCACTTAATCCAGCCAGGGCTCTTCTCTGCAGGAAATAACAGTTATCTAGAGCACCGCTTGCAGAACACATTTTTTTTCTCAAATTTTAAACTACAAAAGATGAAGAAAAAAAGCGACAGTAACAGGACCACACCACCCCCATTTAAAACACTATTAGCCCCTATGGTAACAATATTCCCCATCCAGGCCCCCGTGTGTCTCATTCCTGGCTCCAGCCATACGTTCTCCTATCCTGCCCCCATGTGATGTCACATCTTGCCCCATATGATCTCCCCATCCTGCCCCATGATCCTGCCCCATCTGTCCCATGATCATGCCCCATCTGTCTCCATCCTGCCCCATATTCCTTCTTGATCTGTCTCCATTCTGCCCCTCGTCTCCATTCTGCCCCCTTGTCTGCATTCTGCCCCCGTATCTTCATTCTGCCCCTGTGTCTCCAATCCTGCCCCCGTCCTTGTGTCTCCATCCTGAAACATTGTGCCTTGCCGCTTTCAATAAAAATAATAAAAAAAAAAAAAACCTTTCTCCTTTCCTGGCAGTGCTCCTGCGGCGAAGAGAAGATCCCTCCCGGCGTTTCAGCGCGCACTCGCCGGCGATGCACCCTGATGTCAGCTGCCAGCCTCCGATTGGCCAACCATTGCCGTGTGGGCCCGCATGGGCCCGCAAGGCAAACTGAACCTGCGTCTCGGACGCAGGTTCAGTTACCGAGATGCCTCCTGCTGCTGGTGCCCGGGGCCGGGCCCGATGAGCAGAAGAGACGGGGCCCGATGCGGGCCCCCTCTGCCACTGGGCCCCATACGCCAGTCAGGGCAGTAATGCCCTGATGGAGGCCCTTCCTCCACCTTCTTGAGAAGGACTTACACCGGTTCTATAGAACCATTAGACTCAAAACCCATTTTGGCACAATGTCAGGAGCCGCTGCCGGACCGGGAACTTCAACTACTACTGATACTGGAACAGAATTGTCTATTTCTTCCTTGGGTTTACGTAACACCAGCACCTTTTCACCCCCTCATTCTTATCATGCTGCCGAAACTTTCATTTCCTTTGTTGATCATGATATCAAATCTCTTACACACCAACAAAAATTGTTTTTTTTCCCACACATACTAACCTAACTCTTGATGAAAAACAAGCACTTACATCCTTGCGAGCCAACAAAAACGTTATAATAAAACCAGCTGACAAAGGTGGTGCTACCGTTGTTATGGACCGGTCCCAATACCACAGCGAAGTACTTCGACAATTATCGGATACACATACCTATAAGGTCATTCCCAGGGACCCTACTCCCAAGATCACTCGATTAATTCAGGACCTTCTCACCTCATATCTGGACAGTAAAACCATCGATACCAAAACAGCATCCTTTCTCAGGAACCCTCACCCAATAACTCCTGTTTTTTATACTTTACCCAAAATCCATAAATCCCTCAAAAACCCCCTGGGAGGCCCATTGTGACCTTTACCGACAGGGCAGCACAGTGGCGCAGTGGATAGCACAGCAGCCTTGCAGCGCTGGAGTCCTGGGTTCTAATCCCACCCAGGACAACATCTGCAAAGAGTTTGTATGTTCTCTCCGTGCTTGCGTGGGTTTCCTCCGGGCACTCCGGTTAGCTCCCACATTCTAAAGACATATTGATAGGGATTCAATATGATGATAATGTGTGCAAAACTGTAAAGCGCTGCGGAATACGTTAGCGCTATATAAAAATAAAGATTATTTGTACGATGCAAACTTTAAAAAGGCGTTGCAAAAAGCAGAGCTGGACTTAGAGAAGTGGCATAAACTTCAACTGTCTTGGTTTGGTAGAGTTAATGTAATTAAAATGGACTTATTGCCTCGCCTTTTATATTATTTCCAGACAATCCCGTTATATCTTCCCGCGTCCTTCTTCTCGCGACTCAAGAAAGCGGTCATCCGATTGGTCTGGTCTCATGCTAGATCAAAAATATCACATTTTGTATTAAGCAGGTCCAAGAAGAGGGGGGGAATTGGCCTTCCAGACTTCCTAGTATATAGTCGTGCCTCATTAGGTACTTGCATTTTAGACTTATACCACAGCAGTAACAACAAGAAATGGGTGGGCCTGGAGGGTGATCTCGTTGGCGGGGATCCTCAGACGACACTATGGAACACGGGAGGGGGGGGGTTGAGGTCGAACCTTCCATTCATGACTAGGAACATGCTTCTACTTGTACGACAGAGTGGCAGAAATACTATAACCTCTACAGCCCCGGGTCCACTAACCCCAATTTACGACAATCCTCACTTCCCCGCAGGTCTCCGTAGGGAAAATTTCCTGAGTAAAAACAGAGCTTCAAGACCCATTATATTTGACTTCATAAATCAGACAGGAATTAAGTCCCTACACGAAATATACCAGGGGGGGGAACCTCCTAAGGACTCTTGGTTCTTTTACGAACAGCTAAAGAGCTTCATAGGCACATCATTTAAACTTAATAAGTCCATGGGGGTGTTAACCCCTTTCGAGAAAATTTGTCTCGCTGAGGAGCCCCCGTCTCGTAAGGTATCCCTCCTATATAATCTTTTCCAGGAGAGCCAGACCCCAACACATGACTTCCCAACGTTTTTCTCAAGATGGGAGAGTGACTTGGGGATTTCATTGTCCCAGGAGGAAAGAGATAAGATTTTTCTGTTCACCTTTAGGACTTCGCTGTCGGCTGTGTCACAGGAGAGGAGTTACAAGGTTCTGTCGAGGTGGTATAGATGCCCCTGCCAGGTTCATGCTATGTTCCCGGTGATCCCGGATATTTGTTGGAGATGCACATCAGAAAAAGGGACTTATGTCCATATCTGGTGGGAATGTCCACCCATAAAGAAATTCTGGATGTTAGTTTTCGATCTCCATAACAAATTATCCTTTCGCAAAATACAACCCACAGTGAAACTAGCCCTCTTGTCTCTGTGTGACATGTCGATATCTGGTTTTAAGAGGAGTCTTCTCAGACATTTTCTCACGGCTGCCAGGAATTTGATTCCTAGATACTGGAAGCAGGATCGTTACCCCTCAGGCTCCGATTTTGTTGCGGAGCTTAACAACATTTACAGAATGGAACAATTGATAAGTGAATCCATGGGGGATTCGACAAAATTTTTTAACACTTGGGCTTCATGGATTGTATTCAGGGAGACCCCAGAGTTGGACGTATGGTTGTCCAGGTCCTAATTCATATCTGGAGCCGATATGGGAGCGTTCGCGTAATGGTTGCTGCCCCTGTCCTCTGGCCTGCTGTCGTGGCTTAAAGCCAATATTGGTGACTCAATGATCTTCTCTTCACTACATGGGGCCTGGGGTCAGCCCGGGAGGAGTGCCGCATTCCTCATACCTAGTGTACCCTCTTAACTTCGCCTGCTTTCCTTTCCACCCCCTCCCCCCCCCACTCCTTTCCTCCACATCCCCCCCCCTTTTTTTCTTTTTTTTTTTTCTCTTTCTTTCTTTTTCTTTTCTTTCTTTCCTTCTCTTTCCGTTTCTTTAATTCTTTTTACTTCTGCTTCTTATATCTAACGATATTCTATACTAATATAAATGATTAATAATAGCTAGTAATGATTGATTGCCTTTGATGCTGTTTATATGTTTCAACTATGAAAAATATCATTGTTAACTTGAAAGTGTTATCGTTGGCAGTGGCCAACTACATTTAATATTTGCTGAGACTTTCTCTTTTTGTATGATCTACGGGTTGTACCCCGTTGAGTTTAACAATTGTCTCAGCACTGTACCATTGTTTGTATTGTTTATTTGCTTCAATAAACCTGATTTATACAAAAAAATAAAGATTATTATTATTATTACCGACTCTATTCTGTCACCCCTCTCCATTTTCCTTGAAAAGGTTTTGACACCATTAACTAAAGACACAAGGTCTTTCCTATTAGATACAAGCCAATTTCTGGGAACTATCAAACAAATCCTGCGAGTACCTACACATAGCTTGCTAGCTACATTAGACGTGAATAGCTTATACACGTCCATGTCTCATGAAAGAGGCATTCTTGCAACAAAGGACCTTTTGGAAAAATCTGATTTGTCCCCTAATTCTATAAATTTTTGTCTCGATCTTCTAAGGGTAGTACTATATCAGAATTTCTTTCTCTACGAGGACACCTATTACGTCCAACCACGTGGGACCGCGATGGGCTCGAACGTAACCCTGGCCTACGCAAATGCATACATGAATTACTTCAAGGAGCAACATGTCTATAACAATGAGCTCTTTCTGCAATGTGTCACTAATTACCATCGTCATATAGATGACATCATCCTGATCTGGACAGGTACACCAGATTTACTAGAAGCCTTCTATGTACATCTTAATTCAATCTTCCAGGAGTTACAGTATACCATCCTGTTGTGAGTTCTGTTATCGAACTCCCTCCTGTGGTCATGAATGGTACTTCGGCGAATTCTGTCTATGGACTCCCTCTGGTGGCTGTGAGTGGAGCTGCTGCTTCTGAGGTTCCTTCCACAGGTGACTTAGTTTATTCTTTGGCTGGCTGCTCTATTTAACTCCACTCAGATCGTTACTCCATGCCAGCTGTCAATGTTCTTGTACTGGTTCAGTTCGCTCCTGGATCTTTCTGGTGACCTGTCTACTCCAGCAGAAGCTAAGTCCCTGCTAGTTAATTATTTGTTCATTGTTTTCTTGTCCAGCT
The DNA here is from genome assembly GCF_032444005.1 of Ranitomeya imitator. Taxonomy (NCBI): domain Eukaryota; kingdom Metazoa; phylum Chordata; class Amphibia; order Anura; family Dendrobatidae; genus Ranitomeya; species Ranitomeya imitator. The sequence goes on along the minus strand of NC_091284.1, from coordinate 13,919,911 downwards.
TGCAATTATGATTTTGCCTTGCTAGCTGGTAGCTCTGGGATGCAGAGTGGCACCTCCGCACCGTGAGTCGGTGCAGAGGTCTTTTTGCACACTCTGCGTGGTTTTTTGTAGTTTTTTGTGCTGACCGCAAAGATACCTTTCCTATCCTCAGTCTGTTTAGTAAGTCTGGCCTCCCTTTGCTGAAACCTATTTCATTTCTGTTTTTGTGACTTTCATCTTACTCACAGTCAATATATGTGCGGGGCTGCCTTTTCCTTTGGGGAATTTCTCTGAGGCGTCTAGGCAGAGTTAGGTACGCTCCACGGCTATTTCTAGTGTGTCTGATAGGTTTAGGGGTTGCGGTCAGCAGAGTTCCCACTTCCCAGAGCTTGTCCTGTGTTAGTTTAACTATCAGGTCGTTCTGGGTGCTCCTAACCACCAGGTCCATAACAGTACAGCTGGCCAAAAGTGTTAATGCATCTTAATAGAGGGATAAGAGAAGTTCTGAGACCACTTTTTTTTCTCTGCAGTGTGTTTTGTCTTTCTTTTCCCCTTAACCTCTGGGTGGTTCAGGACACAGGTGTAGATATGGACATTCAAGGTCTGTCCTCTTGTATGGATCATCTCACTGCAAGGGTACAAAACATTCAAGATTTTGTGGTTCAGAATCCGATGTCAGAGCCTAGAATTCCAATTCCTGATTTGTTTTCTGGGGATAGATCTAAGTTCCTGAATTTCAAAAATAATTGTAAACTGTTTCTTGCTTTGAAACCCCGCTCCACTGGTGACCCCGTTCAACAAGTAAAAATCATTATTTCTTTGTTACGTGGTGACCCTCAAGACTGGGCATTTTCCCTTGCGCCAGGAGATCCGGCATTGCGTAATGTAGATGCGTTTTTTCTGGTGATTGGATTGCTTTATGATGAACCAAATTCAGTGGATCAGGCAGAGAAAATCTTGCTGGCTTTGTGTCAGGGTCAGGATGAAGCGGAGGTATATTGTCAGAAGTTTAGAAAGTGGTCTGTGCTTACTCAGTGGAATGAGTGTGCCCTGGCGGCAATTTTCAGAAAGGGTCTTTCTGAAGCCCTTAAGGATGTCATGGTGGGATTTCCCTTGCCTGCTGGTCTGAATGAGTCTATGTCCTTGGCCATTCAGATCGATCGGTGCTTGCGTGAGCGCAAAGCTGTGCACCATTTGGCGGTATTCTCTGAGCATAGGCCTGAGCCTATGCAATGTGATAGGACTTTGACCAGAGCTGAACGGCAGGAACACAGACGTCGGAATGGGCTATGTTTTTACTGTGGTGATTCCACTCATGCTATCTCCGATTGTCCTAAGCGCACTAAGCGGTTCGCTAGGTCTGCCACCATTGGTACGGTACAGTCTAAATTTCTTTTGTCCGTTACTCTGATTTGCTCTTTGTCATCCTATTCTGTTATGGCATTTGTGGATTCAGGCGCTGCCCTGAATTTGATGGACTTGGAGTTTGCTAGGCGCTGTGGTTTTTTCTTAGAGCCCTTGCAGTATCCTATTCCATTGAGAGGAATTGATGCTATGCCTTTGGCCAAGAATAAGCCTCAGTACTGGACCCATTTGACCATGTGCATGGCTCCTGCACATCAGGAGGATATTCGCTTTTTGGTGTTGCATAATCTGCATGATGTGGTCGTTTTGGGGTTGCCATGGCTACAGGTCCATAATCCAGTATTGGATTGGAAATCTATGTCTGTGTCCAGCTGGGGTTGTCAGGGGGTACATGGTGATGTTCCATTGCTGTCAATTTCGCCTTCCACTCATTCTGAAGTCCCTGAGTTTTTGTCGGATTACCGGGATGTATTTGATGAGCCCAAATCCAGTGCCCTACCTCCTCATAGGGATTGCGATTGTGCAATTAATTTGATTCCTTGTAGTAAGTTTCCTAAGGGCCGACTGTTCAATTTATCTATGCCAGAGCACGCCGCTATGCGGAGTTATATAAAGGAATCCTTGGAGAAAGGTCATATTCGCTCGTCGTCATCACTGTTGGGAGCAGGGTTCTTTTTTGTGGCCAAGAAGGATGGCTCTTTGAGACCTTGTATTGATTACCGCCTTCTTAATAAGATCACAGTCAAATTTCAGTACCCTTTGCCGCTGCTGTCTGATTTGTTTGCTCAAATTAAGGGGGCTAGTTGGTTCACCAAGATAGATCTTCGAGGGGCGTATAATCTTGTGCGTATTAAACAGGGCGATGAATGGAAAACAGCATTTAATACGCCCGAGGGCCATTTTGAGTACCTGGTTATGCCATTCGGGCTTTCTAATGCTCCATCAGTATTTCAGTCCTTTATGCATGACATCTTCCGAGAGTACCTGGATAGATTCCTGATTGTATATTTGGATGATATTTTGGTCTTTTCGGATGATTGGGAGTCTCATGTAAAGCAGGTCAGAATGGTGTTCCAGGCCCTTCGTGCGAATTCCTTGTTTGTGAAGGGGTCAAAGTGTCTCTTTGGAGTTCAGAAGGTTTCATTTTTGGGTTTCATTTTTTCCCCTTCTACTATTGAGATGGACCCTGTTAAAGTTCAGGCCATTTATGATTGGACTCAGCCGACATTTGTGAAGAGCCTGCAGAAGTTCCTGGGATTTGCTAATTTTTATCGTCGCTTCATCGCTAATTTTTCTAGTGTTGCTAAACCGTTGACTGTGTTGACCAAGAAAGGTGCTGATGTGGTCAATTGGTCTTCTGCAGCTGTAGATGCTTTTCAGGAGTTGAAGCGTTGTTTTTCTTCTGCCCCTGTGTTGTGCCAGCCAGATGTTTCGCTCCCGTTTCAGGTCGAGGTTGATGCTTCTGAGATTGGAGCAGGGGCCGTTTTGTCGCAAATAAGTTCTGATGGCTCGGTGATGAAACCATGTGCCTTCTTTTCTAGAAAGTTCTCGCCTGCTGAGCGCAATTATGATGTTGGCAATCGAGAGTTGTTAGCCATAAAGTGGGCATTCGAGGAGTGGCGACATTGGCTTGAAGGAGCCAAGCATCGCGTGGTGGTCTTGACGGATCACAAGAATTTGACTTATCTCGAGTCTGCCAAACGGTTGAATCCTAGACAGGCTCGATGGTCGCTATTTTTCTCCCGTTTTGATTTTGTGGTTTCGTACCTTCCGGGCTCTAAGAATGTGAAGGCTGATGCCCTGTCAAGGAGTTTTGTGCCTGACTCTCCGGGTGTTCCTGAGCAGGCGGGTATTCTCAAAGAGGGGGTAACTTTGTCTGCCATCTCCCCTGATTTGCGGCGGGTGCTGCAGAAGTTTCAGGCTGATAGACCTGACCGTTGTCCAGCGGAGAAACTGTTTGTCCCTGATAGATGGACTAGTAGAGTTATCTCTGAGGTTCATTGTTCTGTGTTGGCTGGTCATCCTGGAATCTTTGGTACCAGAGATTTGGTGGCTAGATCCTTTTGGTGGCCTTCTTTGTCACGGGATGTGCGTTCTTTTGTGCAGTCCTGTGGGACTTGTGCTCGGGCTAAGCCCTGCTGTTCTCGTGCCAGTGGGTTGCTTTTGCCCTTGCTGGTCCCGAAGAGGCCCTGGACGCATATTTCTATGGATTTTATTTCAGATCTCCCTATCTCTCAAAGGATGTCGGTCATTTGGGTGGTTTGTGATCGCTTCTCTAAGATGGTCCATTTGGTACCCTTGTCTAAATTGCCTTCCTCCTCTGATTTGTTGCCATTGTTTTTCCAGCATGTGGTTCGTTTGCATGGCATTCCGGAGAACATCGTCTCGGACAGAGGTTCCCAGTTTGTTTCGAGGTTTTGGCGGTCCTTTTATGCTAGGATGGGCATTGATTTGTCTTTTTCTTCGGCTTTCCATCCTCAGACAAATGGCCAAACCGAACGAACTAATCAGACTTTGGAAACATATCTGTGATGTTTTGTTTCTGCTGATCAGGATGATTGGGTGTCCTTTTTGCCTTTGGCTGAGTTCACCCTTAATAATCGGGCCAGCTCGGCTACTTTGGTTTCGCCTTTTTTTCTGTAATTCTGGTTTCCATCCTCGTTTCTCTTCAGGGCAGGTTGAGCCTTCGGACTGTCCTGGTGTGGATACTGTGGTGGACAGGTTGCGGCAGATTTGGACTCATGTGGTGGACAATTTGACATTGTCCCAGGAGAAGGCTCAACGTTTCGCTAACCGCCGGCGCTGTGTTGGTCCCCGACTTCGTGTTGGGGATTTGGTTTGGTTGTCATCTCGTTATGTTCCTATGAAGCTTTCCTCTCCTAAGTTTAAGCCTCGTTTCATTGGTCCGTATAAGATTTCTGAAGTTCTCAATCCTGTGTCATTTCGTTTGGCCCTTCCAGCTTCTTTTGTCATCCATAATGTGTTCCATAGGTCGTTATTGCGGAGATACGTGGCGCCTATGGTTCCCTCCGTTGATCCTCCTGCCCCGGTGTTGGTCGAGGGGGAGTTGGAGTATGTGGTGGAGAAGATTTTGGATTCTCGTATTTCGAGACGGAAACTCCAGTACCTGGTCAAGTGGAAGGGTTATGGTCAGGAAGATAATTCCTGGGTTTTTGCCTCTGATGTTCATGCTGCCGATCTAGTTCGTGCCTTTCATTTGGCTCGTCCTGGTCGGCCTGGGGGCTCTGGTGAGGGTTCGGTGACCCCTCCTCAAGGGGGGGTACTGTTGTGAATTCTGTTATCGAACTCCCTCCTGTGGTCATGAATGGTACTTCGGCGAGTTCTGTCCATGGACTCTCTCTGGTGGCTGTGAGTGGAGCTGCTGCTTCTGAGGTTCCTTCCACAGGTGACTTAGTTTATTCTTTGGCTGGCTGCTCTATTTAACTCCACTCAGATCGTTACTCCATGCCAGCTGTCAATGTTCTTGTACTGGTTCAGTTCGCTCCTGGATCTTTCTGGTGACCTGTCTACTCCAGCAGAAGCTAAGTCCCTGCTAGTTAATTATTTGTTCATTGTTTTCTTGTCCAGCTTGCTATTATGATTTTGCCTTGCTAGCTGGTAGCTCTGGGATGCAGAGTGGCACCTCCGCACCGTGAGTCGGTGCGGAGGTCTTTTTGCACACTCTGCGTGGTTTTTTGTAGTTTTTTGTGCTGACCGCAAAGATACCTTTCCTATCCTCAGTCTGTTTAGTAAGTCTGGCATCCCTTTGCTGAAACCTATTTCATTTCTGTTTTTGTGACTTTCATCTTACTCACAGTCATTATATGTGGGGGGCTGCCTTTTCCTTTGGGGAATTTCTCTGAGGCAAGGTAGGCTTTATTTTCTATCTTTAGGGCTAGTTAGTTCTTAGGCTGTGAAGAGTCGTCTAGGCAGAGTTAGGTACACTCTGTTATGTTTGCTAATGACAGGTGTTATGAAAGCAATCCAGAGACACAGTGTGCTTAGCGATCAGAGCGCACACAGTGATCTGACAAATACCCAAAAACACAAGAACGAGCTCTGAGACGTGGAAACTCTGTAGACTGCACCCTGATCCTATCCTAAACACAACTAAAAGCGGCTGTGGATTGCGCCTAACAACTACCTAAGCAACTCGGCACAGCCTAAGAAACTAGCTAGCCTGAAGATAGAAAAATAGGCCTGACTTGCCCCAGAGAAATTCCCCAAAGGAAAAGGCAGCCCCCCACATATAATGACTGTGAGTAAGATGAAAAGACAAAACGTAGGAATGAAATAGATTCAGCAAAGTGGGGCCCGATATTCTAGGACAGAGCGAGGACAGTAAATCGAACTTTGCAGTCTACAAAAAACCCTAAAGCAAAAACCACGCAAAGGGGGCAAAAAAGACCCACCGTGCCGAACTAACGGCACGGCGGTACACCCTTTGCGTCTCAGAGCTTCCAGCAAAACAAAAGACAAGCTGGACAGAAAAAAAACAACAAAATAGCAAAAAGCACTTAGCTATACAGAGCAGCAGGTCACAGGAACAATCAGGAGAAGCTCAGATCCAACACTGAAACATTGACAAGGAGCAAGGATAGCAGCATCAGGCGGAGTTAAGTAATGAAGCAGTTAACGAGCTCACCAGAACACCTGAGGGAGGAAGCTCAGAAGCTGCAGTACCACTTGTGACCACAGGAGTGAATTCAGCCACAGAATTCACAACAGTACCCCCCCCTTGAGGAGGGGTCACCGAACCCTCACCAGAGCCCCCAGGTCGACCAGGATGAGCCGCATGAAAGGCACGAACAAGATCGGAAGCATGAACATCAGAGGCAAAAACCCAGGAATTATCTTCCTGAGCATAACCCTTCCATTTAACCAGATACTGGAGTTTCCGTCTAGAAATACGAGAATCCAAAATTTTCTCCACAATATACTCCAATTTCCCCTCCACCAAAACCGGGGCAGGAGGCTCAACAGATGGAACCATAGGTGCCACGTATCTCCGCAACAACGACCTATGGAATACATTATGTATGGAAAAGGAGTCTGGGAGGGTCAAACGAAAAGACACAGGATTGAGAACCTCAGAAATCCTATATGGACCAATAAAACGAGGTTTAAATTTAGGAGAGGAAACCTTCATAGGAATATGACGAGAAGATAACCAAACCAGATCCCCAACACGAAGTCGGGGACCCACACGGCGTCTGCGATTAGCGAAAAGTTGAGCTTTCTCCTGGGACAAGGTCAAATTGTCCACTACCTGAGTCCAGATCTGCTGCAACCTATCCACCACAGAATCCACACCAGGACAGTCCGAAGACTCAACCTGTCCTGAAGAGAAACGAGGATGGAACCCAGAATTGCAAAAAAATGGAGAAACCAAGGTAGCCGAGCTGGCCCGATTATTAAGGGCGAACTCAGCCAACGGCAAAAAGGACACCCAATCATCCTGGTCTGCAGAAACAAAACATCTCAGATATATTTCCAAGGTCTGATTGGTTCGTTCGGTCTGGCCATTAGTCTGAGGATGGAAAGCCGAGGAAAAGGATAGGTCAATGCCCATCCTACCACAAAAGGCTCGCCAAAACCTTGAAACAAACTGGGAACCTCTGTCAGAAACAATATTCTCAGGAATGCCATGCAACCGAACCACATGCTGAAAGAACAAAGGTACCAAATCAGAGGAGGAAGGCAATTTAGCCAAGGGCACCAGATGGACCATTTTAGAAAAGCGATCACAGACCACCCAAATGACTGACATCTTTTGAGAAACGGGAAGGTCAGAAATGAAATCCATCGAAATATGTGTCCAAGGCCTCTTTGGGACCGGCAAGGGCAAAAGCAACCCACTGGCACGAGAACAGCAGGGCTTAGCCCTAGCACAAATCCCACAGGACTGCACAAAAGTACGTACATCCCGTGACAGAGATGGCCACCAGAAGGATCTAGCCACTAACTCTCTGGTACCAAAGATTCCAGGATGACCAGCCAACACCGAACAATGAAGTTCAGAGATAACTTTACTAGTCCACCTATCAGGGACGAACAGTTTCTCCGCTGGACAACGATCAGGTTTATTCGCCTGAAATTTTTGCAGCACCCGCCGCAAATCAGGGGAGATGGCAGACACAATGACTCCTTCCTTGAGGATACCCGCTGGCTCAGATAAACCCGGAGAGTCGGGCATAAAACTCCTAGACAGAGCATCCGCCTTCACATTTTTAGAGCCCGGAAGGTACGAAATCACAAAGTCGAAGCGGGCAAAAAATAACGACCAACGGGCCTGTCTAGGATTCAAGCGCTTGGCAGACTCGGGATAAGTCAAGTTCTTATGATCAGTCAATACCACCACGCGATGCTTAGCTCCTTCAAGCCAATGACGCCACTCCTCGAATGCCCACTTCATGGCCAGCAACTCTCGATTGCCCACATCATAATTACGCTCAGCGGGCGAAAACTTCCTGGAAAAGAAAGCACATGGTTTCATCACTGAGCAATCAGAACCTCTCTGTGACAAAACCGCCCCTGCTCCAATCTCAGAAGCATCAACCTCGACCTGGAACGGAAGAGAAACATCTGGCTGACACAACACAGGGGCAGAACAAAAACGACGCTTCAACTCCTGAAAAGCTTCCACAGCAGCAGAAGACCAATTAACCAAATCAGCACCTTTCTTGGTCAAATCGGTCAATGGTTTGGCAATGCTAGAAAAATTACAGATGAAGCGACGATAAAAATTAGCAAAGCCCAGGAACTTTTGCAGACTTCTCAGAGATGTCGGCTGAATCCAATCCTGGATGGCTTGGACCTTAACTGGATCCATCTCGATAGTAGAAGGGGTAAAGATGAACCCCAAAAATGAAACTTTCTGCACACTGAAGAGACACTTTGATCCCTTCACAAACAAAGAATTAGCACGCAGGACCTGAAAAACCATTCTGACCTGCTTCACATGAGACTCCCAATCATCTGAGAAGATCAAAATGTCATCCAAGTAAACAATCAGGAATTTATCCAGATACTCACGGAAGATGTCATGCATAAAAGACTGAAACACAGATGGAGCATTGGCAAGTCCGAACGGCATCACTAGATACTCAAAATGACCCTCGGGCGTATTGAATGCAGTTTTCCATTCATCTCCTTGCCTGATTCTCACCAGATTATACGCACCACGAAGATCTATCTTAGTGAACCAACTAGCCTCCTTAATCCGAGCAAACAAGTCAGATAACAATGGCAAGGGATACTGAAATTTAACAGTGATCTTATTAAGAAGGCGGTAATCAATACACGGTCTCAGCGAACCATCCTTCTTGGCTACAAAGAAGAACCCTGCTCCCAGTGGTGATGATGATGGGCGAATATGTCCCCCGGACAATCCCAGCTGGATACCGACATGGAATTCCAATCCAGTACTGGATTATGGGTTTGTAGCCATGGCAACCCCAACACGACCACATCATGCAGATTATGCAACACCAGAAAGCGAATAACTTCCTGATGTGCAGGAGCCATGCACATGGTCAGCTGGGCCCAGTACTGAGGTTTATTCTTGGCCAAAGGTGTAGCATCAATTCCTCTCAATGGAATAGGACACCGCAAAGGCTCCAAGAAAAACCCACAACGTTTAGCATAATCCAAATCCATCAGATTCAGGGCAGCGCCCGAATCCACAAACGCCATGACAGAAAACGACGACAAAGAGCATATCAAGGTAATGGACAGAAGGAATTTGGACTGTACAGTACCAATGACGGCAGACCTAGCGGACCGCTTGGTGCGCTTAGGACAATCAGAAATAGCATGAGTGGAATCACCACAGTAGAAACACAGACCATTCAGACGTCTGTATTCCTGCCGTTCAACTCTAGTCATAGTCCTATCGCACTGCATAGGCTCAGGTTTAACCTCAGGCAATACCGCCAAATGGTGCACAGATTTACGCTCGCGCAAGCGTCGACCGATCTGAATGGCCAAAGACAAAGACTCATTCAAATCAGCAGGCATAGGAAATCCCACCATGACATCCTTAAGAGCCTCAGAGAGACCCTTTCTGAACAAAGCTGCCAGCGCAGATTCATTCCACTGAGTGAGTACTGACCATTTCCTAAATTTCTGACAATATACTTCTATATCATCCTGACCCTGGCTCAAAGCCAGCAAATTTTTCTCAGCCTGATCCACTGAATTAGGCTCATCGTACAGCAATCCGAGCGCCAGGAAAAACGCATCGACACTACTCAATGCAGGGTCTCCTGGCGCAAGAGAAAATGCCCAGTCTTGAGGGTCGCCGCGCAAAAAAGAAATAATAATCAAAACCTGTTGAATAGGATTACCAGAAGAATGAGGTTTCAAGGCCAGAAATAGCTTACAATTATTTTTGAAACTTAGAAACTTAGTTCTATCTCCAAAAAACAAATCAGGAATAGGAATTCTTGGTTCTAACATAGATTTCTGATCAATAGTATCTTGAATTTTTTGTACATTTATAACGAGATTATCCATTGAAGAGCACAGACCCTGAATATCCATGTCCACACCTGTGTCCAGAATCACCCAAATGTCTAGGGGAAAAAAAAATGTGAACACAGAGCAGGAAAAAAAAAAAAAAATGATGTCAGAACTTTTTCTTTCCCTCTATTGAGAATCATTAGTTGGGCTCCTTGTACTGTTATGTTTGCTAATGACAGGTGTTATGAAAGCAATCCAGAGACACAGTGTGCTTAGCGATCAGAGCGCACACAGTGATCTGACAAATACCCAAAAACACAAGAACGAGCTCTGAGACGTGGAAACTCTGTAGACTGCACCCTGATCCTATCCTAAACACAACTAAAAGCGGCTGTGGATTGCGCCTAACAACTACCTAGGCAACTCGGCACAGCCTAAGAAACTAGCTAGCCTGAAGATAGAAAAATAGGCCTGACTTGCCCCAGAGAAATTCCCCAAAGGAAAAGGCAGCCCCCCACATATAATGACTGTGAGTAAGATGAAAAGACAAAACGTAGGAATGAAATAGATTCAGCAAAGTGGGGCCCGATATTCTAGGACAGAGCGAGGACAGTAAAGCGAACTTTGCAGTCTACAAAAAACCCTAAAGCAAAAACCACGCAAAGGGGGCAAAAAAGACCCACCGTGCCGAACTAACGGCACGGCGGTACACCCTTTGCGTCTCAGAGCTTCCAGCAAAACAAAAGACAAGCTGGACAGAAAAAAAAACAACAAAATAGCAAAAAGCACTTAGCTATACAGAGCAGCAGGTCACAGGAACAATCAGGAGAAGCTCAGATCCAACACTGAAACATTGACAAGGAGCAAGGATAGCAGCATCAGGCGGAGTTAAGTAATGAAGCAGTTAACGAGCTCACCAGAACACCTGAGGGAGGAAGCTCAGAAGCTGCAGTACCACTTGTGACCACAGGAGTGAATTCAGCCACAGAATTCACAACAACGCTCCACGGCTATTTCTAGTGTGTGTGATAGGATTAGGGGTTGCGGTCAGCAGAGTTCCCACTTCCCAGAGCTTGTCCTGTGTTAGTTTAACTATCAGGTCGTTCTGGGTGCTCCTAACCACCAGGTCCATAACACCATCCACTCCAGTGAGACGCAGATTGCCTTCTTAGATACTCTGGTTTTAAAAGATTGCAATGGATTTCTAACCACAGACCTTTACACTAAATCCACCGAATGTAATAGTCTATTGCTGTATTCGAGCTGCCATCCTAAATCCACCAAAGACAGATTATCCTACTCCCAATTCAAGAGGGTTCCCCGGATAGTATCTGATCCTGAGTCACGCCACGCCAGACTCAATCTTATGTCACAAAAATTCTGTGATAGGGAATATCCCCCTACACTCTTAAAGCAAGAGTTGACACGTTCCTCTAATCCCGTGTCCAACATGATTCCCAAACAACCACAGGAGAGGATTCCATTTGTTCATACACACCACCCCTTTATGCCTAAGGTCCATTAAGTAATCAGAAAACATTGGCTACTTTTGGGCAGGGCCTACCCCAACGTGCCCTCCTTCCAGACACCGGTGTTGTGAATTCCGCTCTTGGGCTCCCTCCGGTGGTTGTAAGTGGCACTTTTGTGAGTTCTGCTCTTGGACTCCCTCTTGTGATTTCTAGTGGTATGGCTGCTCCTTGGAGTTAGCTGTCATCAGCTGCCTTCACTTATCATCTCTTCTGCTCCGCTATTTAAGTCTGGCTCTTTCTTCTGTCTGTGCCACTTGTCAATGTCTCCTGGCTGGATTCACATATCTGCTTGGATTTTCCTGGTTTCCTGACCAGTTCGGCTAAGATAAGTTCTGGCTTTGCTCTTTTCAGTCCACATGTTGTGGACTTATTGTTCTGTGCATTCTATATTTGTCCAGCTTGTCATTATGGATTTTTTCTGTTAGCTGGAAGCTCTGGGAAGCAGATTTACCCTCCACACCTTTAGTCAGGTGTGGAGATTTTGTAAACTCTGTGTGGATTGTTTTGTAGTGTTTATACTGACCGCACAGTATCCTTTCCTGTCCTATCTATCAAGCTAGACTGGCCTCCTATGCTAAAATCTGATTTCATCTTACATCTGGTTACAGGAACATAATCCGGTGCTGGATTGGAAAACTATGTCGGTGACTAGTTGGGGTTGTCGAGGAGTACATAGTGACGTTCCTTTGATGTCAATTTCCTCTTCCCCCTCTTCTGAGGTCCCTGAGTTTTTGTCGGATTTCCATGATTTATTTGATAAGCCCAAGTCCAATTCCCTTCCTCCACATAGGGACTGTGATTAACTTGATTCCTGGTTGTAAGTTCCCTAAGGGCCGACTTTTCAATCTGTCTGTGCCAGAGCATGCCGCCATGCGGAGCTATGTTAAGGAATCTTTGGAGAAAGGGCATATTCGGCCCTCTTCGTCACCATTGGGAGCGGGTTTCTTTTTTGTTGGTAAGAAGGATGGCTCCTTGAGACCCTGTATTGATTATCGTCTTCTTAATAAGATCACGGTCAAATTCCAATACCCCTTGCCTTTGCTTACTGATTTGTTTGCTCAAATTAAGGGGGCTAGTTGGTTTACTAAGATTGACCTCTGAGGGGCATATAATCTTGTTCGTATTAAACAGGGTGACGAATGGAAAACTGCATTTAATACGCCCGAAGGCCATTTTGAATACCTTGTGATGCCATTTGGGCTCTCTAATGCTCCATCTGTGTTCCAGTCTTTCATGCATGATATTTTCCGCAATTATCTTGATAAATTCATGGTCGTATATTTGGATGATATTTTGATTTTTTCCAATGATTGGGAGTCTCATGTGAAGCAGGTCAGGATGGTGTTCCAGATCCTTTGTGATAATGCTTTATTTGTGAAGGGGTCTAAGTGCCTATTCGGAGTTCAGAAGGTCTCTTTTTTGGTTTGTTTTTTTCTCCCTCGTCTATAGAAATGGATCCTGTTAAGGTCCAAGCTATTCATGACTGGATCCAACCCACATCTGTGAAGGGTCTTCAAAAATTATTGGGTTTTGCTAATTTCTATCGCCGTTTCATTGCCAACTTTTCCAGTGTGGTTAAGCCCCTTACTGATTTGACGAAGAAAGGCGCTGATGTGCCAAATTGGTCCTCTGAGGCTGTTGAGGCCTTTCAGGAGCTTAAATGCCGATTTACTTCTGCCCCTGTGTTGCGTCAACTGGATGTTTCTCTTCCTTTTCAGGTTGAGGTCGACGCTTCTGAGATTGGGGCAGGGGACGTTTTGTCTCAGAGGGAGTCTGATGGTTCTTTGATGAAACCGTGTGCCTTTTTTTCCAGAAAGTTTTCGCCTGCGGAACGCAATTATGATGTCGGCAATCGGGAGTTGTTGGCTATGAAGTGGGCGTTTGAGGAGTGGCGACATTGGCTTGAGGGAGCTAAACACCGTGTTGTGGTCCTGACCGATCATAAGAATCTGATTTACCTCGAGTCGGCCAAGCGGCTGAATCCTAGACAGGCTCGATGGTCCCTGTTTTTCTCCCGTTTTGATTTTGTGGTCTCGTATCTTCCGGGATCTAAGAATGTTAAGGCTGATGCCCTCTCTAGGAGTTTTTCGCCTGATTCTCCTGGAGTCCTGGAGCCGGTTGGCATTCTTAAGGAGGGGGTGATTCTTACTGCTATCTCCCCTGATTTGCGCCGGGTGCTTCAGGAATTTCAGGCTGATAGGCCTGACCGCTGTCCAGTGGGGAAGCTGTTTGTTCCTGATAGATGGACAAGTAAGGTAATTTCTGAGGTTCATTGTTCAGTGTTGGCTGGTCATCCTGGGATTTTTGGTACCAGAGATTTAGTGGCTAGGTCATTTTGGTGGCCTTCCTTGTCTCGCGATGTGCGTGCTTTTGTGCAGTCCTGTGGGACTTGCGCCCGGGCCAAGCCTTGCTGTTCCCGCGCTAGTGGGTTGCTTTTGCCTTTGCCGGTCCCTGAGAGGCCCTGGATGCATATTTCCATGGATTTTATTTCGGATCTTCCTGTTTCCCAGAAGATGTCTGTTATCTGGGTTGTTTGTGACCGGTTCTCTAAAATGGTCCATTTGGTACCTTTGCCTAAGTTGCCTTCCTCCTCAGATCTGGTTCCATTGTTTTTTCAGCATGTGGTTCGTTTGCATGGCATTCCGGAGAATATTGTGTCTGACAGAGGTTCCCAGTTTGTTTCTAGGTTTTGGCGGGCCTTTTGTGCATTGATTTGTCTTTTTCTTCGGCGTTTCATCCTCAGACTAATGGCGAAACTGAGCGAACTAATCAGACCTTGGAGACCTATTTGAGATGCTTTGTGTCTGCTGATCAGGATGATTGGGTGTCTTTCTTGCCGTTGGCCGAGTTTGCCCTTAATAATAGGGCTAGTTCGGCTACTTTGGTTTCACCTTTCTTTTGTAATTTTGGTTTTCATCCTCGTTTTTCTTCTGGGCAGGTTGAGCCTTCTGATTGTCCTGGTGTTGATTCTGTGGTGGACAGGCTGCAGCAGATTTGGACTCATGTGGTGGACAATTTGACGTTGTCTCAGGAAAGGGCTCAATGTTTTGCTAACCGCCGTCGGCGTGTTGGTCCCCGGCTTCGTGTGGGGGATTTGGTTTGGTTGTCTTCTCGTCATGTTCCTATGAAGGTTTCTTCTCCTAAGTTTAAGCCTCGGTTTATTGGTCCTTATAAAATTTCTGAAATTATTAATCCGGTGTCTTTTCGTTTGGCTCTTCCAGCCTCTTTTGCTATTCATAATGTTTTCCATAGATCTTTGTTGCGGAGATATGTGGTGCCCGTTGTTCCCTCGGTTGACCCTCCTGCCCCGGTGTTGGTTGAGGGAGAGTTGGAATATGAGGTTGAGAAAATTTTGGATTCTCGTTTTTCGAGGCGGAGGCTTCAGTATCTTGTCAAGTGGGAGGGTTATGGCCAGGAGGATAATTCTTGGGTTGTTGCCTCCGATGTCCATGCAACCGATTTGGTTTGTGCTTTTCACTTGGCTCGTCCTGATCGGCCTGGGGACTCTGGTGAGGGTTCGGTGACCCCTCCTCAAGGGGGGGTACTGTTGTGAATTCTGCTCTTGGGCTCCCTCCGGTGGTTGTAAGTGGCACTTTTGTGAGTTCTGCTCTTGGGCTCCCTCTTGTGGTTTCTAGTGGTATGGCTGCTCCTTGGAGTTAGCTGTCATCCGCTGCCTTCACTTATCGTCTCTTCTGCTCCGCTATTTAAGTCTGGCTCTTTCTTCTGTATGTGCCACTTGTCAATGTCTCCTGGCTGGATTCACATCTCTGCTTGGATTTCCCTGGTTTCCTGACCAGTTCTGCTAAGATAAGTTCTGGCTTTGCTCTTTTCAGTCCACATGTTGTGGACTTATTGTTCTGTGCATTCTATATTTGTCCAGCTTGTCATTATGGATTTTTTCTGTTAGCTGGAAGCTCTGGGAAGCAGATTTACCCTCCACACCTTTAGTCAGGTGTGGAGATTTTGTAAACTCTGTGTGGATTGTTTTGTAGTTTTTATACTGGCCGCACAGTATCCTTTCCTGTTCCTCCTATGCTAAAATCTGATTTCATCTCTGCATATGTTATTTTCCCCTCCTCTCACCGTCAATATTTGTGGGGGGCTATCTTTCCTTTGGGGATTTTCTCTGAGGCAAGATAGGTTTCCTGTTTCCATCTTTAGGGGAAGTTAGATCTTAGGCTGTGCCGAGGGGTCTAGGGAGCGTCAGGCACCCCCCACGGCTATTTCTAGTTGCGCTGCTAGGTTCAGGGTCTGCGGTCAGTACAGATACCACCTCCTTCAGAGCTTGTCTCATGTTGTTCCTAAACCACCAGATCATAACACACCGGCACTGATGAGCAATATGAAGCCTCCAAACATAAAGGACCACGTAGTCAAAGCTGACATGGGCACTGCCCGTTTGGAATATACCCAGAAATTGCTCAGTACACGGCTACACGCCGCCATGGCACCTTTCCGTGCCTGAATTGTGCCACGTGCTCTAACATCATCAGATCCAACAACGTCACACACCCTAGGACTGGTAAGTCCTTTCCCATTCGTGGCTCCTACACGTGTGAGTCCAACTTTGTCATCTATGTAATCAAATGCCCTTGCGGCCTTCTCTATGTTGGTGAGACCATACAACACGTGAGAGATTGCATTGCCAGCCACAAGTCCACAATAAGGTGTGAAAAAACATGGCTGCCCCTTCCTGATCACTTCATTACAGCTAGACACTCCGTGGCGCAACTTAAGTTCCAGGTCACTGAACACGTACCTCACCCTAGGCGTGGGGGTAATCACATCAATGACCATTTAAAGGGACTCTGTCACCTGAATTTGGCGGGACTGGTTTTGGGTCATATGGGCGGAGTTTTCGGGTGTTTGATTCACCCTTTCCTTACCCGCTGGCTGCAATATTGGATTGAAGTTCATTCTCTGTCCTCCATAGTACACGCCTGCGCAAGGCAATCTTGCCTTGTGCAGCCATGTACTATGGAGGACAGAGAATGAACTTCAATCCAATATTGCAGCCAGCATGCAGCCAGCATGCAGCCAGCGGGTAAGGAAAGGGTGAATCAAACACCCGAAAACTCCGCCCATATGACCCAAAACCAGTCCCGCCAAATTCAGGTGACAGGTTCCCTTTAACTGATTATCTTTTCTTCTCTTCCCTACCACAGACTTGATCAATATACTGGTGAGTCTCATATGTATTCCTTAGCTACAGTTTACCCTTAGTTCTCCTCCCCCTGAGATTTTGTTTTAAAACTTAGCCTACATATTTACCTACCCATTGTGTTTACATTTTCTACATTAGATACATTGGTGGGGGTGCTCATCCTAGACGGCCTTCCATCTCAGCGCCATAACATATGGGATCTTTTAGAACTGTTATGTTTACTACGCTCACACGGAGATGATTCCTCATCTCTTAGCAACGTATCTCTCCTCCCATCATGTCCGCGCATGCGCTACAGTCTCCACTGTGTGCGCGGTGGGACTTCCGGTGCTGGATGACGCACTTCTGCTACTGCGGGTCCCGGCGAGCTCTTATACCTGGGCAAAAATGCCCACAGCAGCGTGGTACATTCAGCTTGGCGCGGGAGCGCCGCTCATACAGCTACTTCTCCAGGTAATCTCCTGCTCCGTTCAGCACAGGCTCACTTACCTCCACTTACACTGCCACCAATGACTAATCATTCGCATTAATTTTAGACCCCCACATTTGACAGGACAGTCAACTATGTACCTTTTCCCTAACACGCAGTATAATAGGTACTCTACACACAGTGTCTAGGTGCCCTTTCTCACTTGACCTGCACCCCTGTTAACGCTGTCTATTCTCTACAGAATACTCATATTCCACTCCTCCATCATTTTTTAAATTTTTTTTTTCAGTTTATTCTATTGGTGCATATTGTTTGCTACGGACATGACATTCTATTTTCATCCAATCTGGGCCTAACGTCATTTGTTTTATTAATATGACTTTTTCTACTGCTTATTTTATTTTTGTACGATATTTGTACCATTTGTATTGTTTACATGTGTTTTCGTTTTTTCCAGCGACCGTATGATAAATAGGGTTGAGCGAAACGGGTCGGCAATTTCCAGAAGTCGCCGACTTTTGTCAAAGTCGGATTTCATGAAACCCGACCCGACCCCTGTGTGGGGTCAGCCATGAAGTTGGCGATCTTCTGAATCTGGAATCGGAATTCCGATACCGATTCCCGATATGTTTAAGATATCGGGAATTGGTATCGGAATTCAGATTTAAGTGTAAAATAAAGAATAAAAATAAAAAATATCGCTATACTCACCCTTGGACGCGCCCTGGTACTAACCGGGAACCTTCCTTCCTTCGAATCAGCGCTTCCAGGACCTGCGGTGACGTCGCGGCTTGTGATTGGTCGCGCGACCGCCCATGTGACCGCTCGCGCGACCAATCAGAAGCCGTGACGTCACCGCGACGTCACCGAAGGTCCTGGAAGCGCTGATTCGAAGGAAGGAAGGCTGCCGGAAAGAAGCAGGGCGCGTCCGAGGGTGAGTATATTCCTATTAGGTATATACTCACCCTCGGACTTTTGAAAAAGTCGGGTTTCGTGAAACCCGACCCGATCCTATAAAAGTAAAAGTCGCTCAACACTAATGATAAAGACTCGGGACGAGTCGAAACGTCAGTTTAACTTCCGGTTGCCTTCTGCACTATTGAATATTATGTTTATTGTATCATAAATAAATTCCACTATTACTGCAATATATATTCTCAGAGTGTGCGGTGTATTCTACTTATCTTTATCCGCCTCCTTGCTGATGTCGCAGCCTTGTTGGAACATGGTGGCCATCCACCAACCATCCACTACTCCATCCAGCTGGACCATCCAGGGGTGCTCGACACTCCTCAGTAAGCAAGACTGTTTGGAAATTAGTCTTCCTGTATGTCTGGGCCCAATGCAACCATTTCTGCTTGTGAACACTGTTTAGGGGTGGCTGGATGCTAGGTTTATGCACCACAGCAAGCCTTTGAAGGATCCTACACCTTGAGGTTAGAGGGACTCCAGAGGCACCAGCAGCTTCAAATAACTGTTTGCTGCTTGGTAATGGTATTTTGGCAGCTGCTCTCTTAATCCAATAAATTTCTCTGGCAGAAACCTTCCTCATTATGCCTTTATCTGCATGAACTCTGTCTGTGCTCTATTTCAGTCACAAATCTCTTCACAGTATGATGATCACTCTTAAGTTTTTTTTAAATATCTAATGTTTTCATACCTTGACCAAGGCATTGCACTATTTAACGCTTTTCAGCAGCAGAGAGATCCTTTTTATTTCCCATATTGCTTGAAACCTGTGGCCTGCTTAATAATGTGGAACATCATTTTTAAGTAGTTTTCCTTTAATCACCTGGAAAACTAATTATCACATTTCTTTAAGATTGATTTCAGTAATCCATTGAGCCCTGAGACACAATAAAATCCACAAGTTTATTTGAAAAACAAAACAATTAAATCTTTGACACTTAAATTCAATTTGCATAATAATTTGGAACACACTGTATGTATATATAATGATGCAGTGACCCCTGTTACAGGTAGGGGGCGCTGCATGTTCTCCCCAGAATACGCACAGAGACGTATTGAGGCTGCATGGCAGTCGCACACATAAATATGATGGTGAGACAATGTCCGGCATGATTGTAAATGGCCGGTATGTATCGCAGAGGGAGTCTGCGCTGTACGCCGATAATGTTGTTCTGGGACCTGTAGTCCCACAAGTATTTGTGTTTCTATAATTGTAAAGGGTGGCCTGTGTGTTGGACGGTCCCAAGTGGGGACGGACGTCCTGAACAGCACACTGCGTAGGCCTGGGTGTTGGTTGTTGATGTCCAGAGTGGGGATCGGATCCCTGAAGAGCACCTGGTGAGGCCATGATCCTGAGTGGCCTCTGTGTTGGGAGGTCCTGTGTGTGAACCAGATCCCTGAAGAGCACGAGGTGAGGGCACGGATCTGCAGAGCCGGTGACGGCTACTGTGTTGGGAAAGCTACTGTCCTTCAGTAGGTCTGGAACAAACTGATGTGTGCCTGCCAGGCAATTTGATGATCCCTGTAAGGCTGCTTCCCATGAGAGAGGACTGACAAGGACTGATGAGGAGTCAGCGGGTGGAGCAGGAGCTCCTGTAAGGTACCTCCACAGACTGTTGGTGCTTATTGTGTTCCATGAACTAATGAACTGTGCGGCATGTGGTCACCCATGGAAACTGGATGGAGTAAGGTCCAGCATGTTTAGTGTCTGCAAAATGAAGCCGTAAATGAAGTAATGTAATGAACTGTTCGTGGTTGCGGTTTATGATACCTGAATAAACCAGATAGACTGTTTTGTGTTAAAAATCATGCCCCTGTGCATTTATCCCATTGGCAAGCAAGTGTTCCCCCAAACCCGATAGTGATTGCGGTATCACATATGACATAGACTGCGGGCAACGGTCCAGAAAGCACATATGGAGGTGATTGCTGTAACTCGGCAGGGTTACGAAGTTTGCTGTGGATCGGCGGGTCCACGAAGATTACAAGCTTCTGGCAGTAACTCAGCGGGGTTACGAAGGTTTGCTGTGGATCGGAGGGTCCACGAAGTCTGCAGTATGGAGCCGTGCACAGCAATTGTAGAGCCTTGCAGAGCAGGAGCTGCAGTTGCAGCAAGAGGTTCTGCAGCAGCAAGAGCTGAGGTGGCAGCAGCATCGGCTTGTAATCGGCAGTCGGAGGTGCCGGCGGTTTGTGGCTGCAGCAGGAGCTGTGGCAGTGCCAGCAGTAGCTGGTGAGGTGTTGTGAGAGGACATCAGAGGTCCAGAGGGGGCAACCTCTTAAAGGGCCAGTACAAGCCCGAGAGACATAAGCGTACTGTGTGAACTCAGGCCTAAAAACACTGTGGGGGAGTCCACGTGTCAGTATTTCGGGTTTTCCAAGTCACCTTGTGAATAATTTTGCCCTTTGTTAAGATGGAGTTTGCTGTTTTTGTCTGCCCTACTTCCTGTTCGTTTGTTTAAAACCCGGGTCAGGTGTCAGCCTCTTTGCTGGAGTATTCGGCTTCCGTTTATCCTTCAGCTCAGCTGCTTGTTCTACTGTGCTTCTACCCGTGGCTCTGGACATTCTCTGCCTACAGTATGTAAGTTACACTCTCAGTCTGTTGGGTTTGGACTTAACCTTTGGTTCACTCCTCCTGGTAAGAACTCTGTTTTGGAACTGTGCTTTTAGAACTTTGTTGCTGGACAGTGTTTTGCTGCTTAATCCTTCATTTACTCCCCCCAGTGGGAGCTACTGGAAATTACACCAGTATAATACTTTAATGTGAACTTGTTCCTGGACTTACCCGTGTTCATGCCACACCTGGGATTAACCTGAGGACTTGTTCTGGACTTCCCTGTGTTTACTACATACCTGGATTTGACGCTTTCTGCACCAACAGTGTTTTGGATCTGCACCACGTCACCCGTCACACTCACCTTGCCGAGGACTCTGCTCTAAGAACTCTTCTGATTTTCTGCATATGGTTAAGGGACTTGTTTTATTGAGGGTTATCAGTATATTGTTTTGAGTGTTATTGCTGTTGTACAAATACACTATTTGCACTAAAGAAACCCGTCTCTGTCTGTTCATTGCCCCACGCTACCAGAATCCTAGAGTTCCTACAATAGTATTACACCACGGGGTGAAACCCAGGAAAGGGGTAGTGTCCCTAAAAGTGGGTGGTGACCCAAACAGGGATGGTTGCCCCAAAGGGGGAGGGGGAAGTCCCTAAAGGGGCTGTAACCCTAACAGGGATAGTTGTCCAAAAAGGGGTGGAGTCCCAAAAGGGGGCAGTAACCTGAACAGGGATATCTGCCCAAAAGGGGGTGGAGTCCTAGGCAATGGCAGTTTCCCAAAAGGAGGCAGAACCTCAAAATTAAAAGGGTGGTGCAGACGAGCTGTCGCCAGGGGCAATTGTGCTATGCAGGTCCATGCTATTGTCACGATTGGATTGGCGAGTAAACTGGGACCAGGGGCACCTTTCCTGGCCCTAGCTCAAGGGGGTGCCCTAACTCGCCCTGTTCCCTGGGATACCTCAGATGGCGAGGATGCCGTGGCCTCCGCCCTTGCCCTGTCTCCTAACTGCAGCCCTGCGTCTGTCCCCCTCCCCACCGGGGAAGAGAGGTGCTACCGTGTACCACAGTACAACAACCTGACAAACAGGGGAACGAAGACAAGGGTAAAAGTAAACTCCACTCACACAAAATATGCTCTCACAAATAACAGAGGTATTCACCAGGGTGTGAAGGATGGGAGAAGTAAATAAGGCAGGCAAGGATGAGGAATTTCCAAGCATACAAACAAATTCCTCCAGCTCTCCAAACACCAGCTCCTCACTACTCCAGGTCTATCAAGCAAGTGCTATCTCAGACAAAAATCTGACCAGAAGGCCTAGCTTTAATAGGAGAGAGGAGTGGCTAACCGAGCACAGCTGAAAGCAGGGAATTCCACATGGCCTATTAACCCCTGTCCTGCTGAAAGAAAACAAACACCTTTAATACACTGGAGAAGTGCTTCTCAGCGGCAAAGCAGGAGCCATCAGACGCCGTGGTCTTCTGGTACTGCCCCTTCTAGTTGGATGGGGAATGGGTGATAGGACTGATAGACCCAGGGAGTAAAGCGTCTTTGCTGAGGACCCCTCCTAGGATGGGGACAAGAGTGAATGACATAGGTGGGGACGTTAAACGACCTTTGACACCCTGCCTCTACATTGACGCAGCTGAGGTGTCCACGTATCATGAAGTAGGAATGGTCCCGGACTTACTGTATGCTATGGTAATAGGTCGGGACTTGTAAGCACTGTGGGACTGGTGGATAAAGGGTAATGTGTCTGTGGAATTAATGTGTGTGGGTGATAATAATGTGGAGAATGCGCCCCCTAGAGTTGACAGTCCTAAGTTAGGTATGACCAAGGAAAATGGTGGACGGGCCCAACTTAGTGACACGACTGTGACAGTAACACCTCCCAAAACTGACAGGTCGGACATACGGGTGACCACAGGAAAGGATGCGTCCGCCCAACTTACTGACCTGACGTCACCTGAAGGGTACCACAATGTGATTGAAAATTATGTGGTAGAAAAAAAAAGCGCAGCTAACACCCAGATAGAGAGTGACTAGGGGGTTCACCATACTGTGGGGTGTGACACAGACTCCAGGGGGGACTGTGACTCTGAGGAAGTAAGGGAGTACAGTAAAGAAGAGCCCCACAAGAAGGGGAAGTCCTCCCGGCGCCGGAGATGTAAATGGAGCGCCCCCAGACGCATGGCCGCGGGTTACTCGGTACCGGTCCGAAGGCACATCCAGAGTTCCCTTTGCAGGTGGAAATCAGTGCCTACCACTAGCGCCTGTGTGTTGTAGTGCTTCCCTGCTGAGCATTCGGGATAGTCCTCACAACTTCTGTTCTCATTCTTTCTAGATCTTGTTCGTTCTTTCTATTCTCCGTCCCCCAAGTGTGTTATGGCTAGGACGCACCCATTTGACGGGAAGGCTTGGAGCTTTTCAGGGACCCTAGAGACGCCCCTCTCCACGGTTGCCCCCTATGTCTGCTTAGGTGATGTAGGGTAGACAGCTAACCTATAATTAACTGTCCTGCGGTATTTGAAGTAAGGCATAGAGTCAGTTACTTCCTCGGTGTTCCGGTCACCGGCTACGCGCCTCAGTAGGATGTTGTCATTCTCACGGCACGACTCCTACTGGTTCTCCTTTGTGCTTGATCTTGTTTCTCACTGTCCACAATATCCTTCGCTTCGTATCCTTTCTTTAGATGCCGCCGCAAGGTAGTGCAGGCGCGGCTCCGTAACGATCTGTTCTTGTCGCTAAGTCTCTGCCAGGTTCCCACTCCTGACAGGGACCCCTCTGAATCTTCCCCGCAACACCCCCTGCCAGCTTCTGTTCTAACTTCCTATCCAACCCCTAGTTTTACCAGTGTGAGGAGTGGCCTAATAAATAAAACCTTTTGCTCCCCCTAGTGGCCGGAGTGTGAAGTGTAATGTGTGCTTGTGATACCTGGTCAGGTGAACTCCTTTAGTGCCATCAGACGTACCATCACTCCCCTTAGTGGCAGAGCGACACTACTGCAACTACCAGGTCTCTGGGGTGCTGCATAAAGGCGCAAAGAAGTTGAACCAGTTGCACCCTGTGAAGAAATGAATAAAAGAGAAACAGTATCTTGTGCTTTTGTTCAGGATTATTATTATTATTATTATTATTATACATTTTTATAGCGCCATTTATTCCATGGCGCTTTACATGTGAAAACGGGGCAAATATAGACAAATACATTAAACATGAGCAGATAACAAGGCACACGAGTACATAAGGAGGGAGGACCCTGCCCGCGAGGGCTCACAGTCTGCAGGGGGTGGGTGAGGATACACTAGGAGAGGGAAGAGCTGGCTGTACGGCTGTTCAGTAGGTTGAGGATCACTGCAGGCTGTAGGCTTGTCGGAAGAGATGAGTCTTCAGGTTCTTTTTGAAGGTTTCTATGGATGTGGATTCTCTTCCAGACTGTAGAAGGAAGATGGATACATTCATGTTGCCCCATAGCAACCGCTAGGGTAGAGTACAATGTTGTGATGTCCAAAGCACTGACACAGTGGAACGACAGTACACCACAAGGTGAATGCTCGAACGGTCCGGATGCTGAGAAGCTGTCGTTCTCTGAAGTCCCAGAGAATCAAGACGTAGATGAAGATGATACGGCTGAGTCCCAGGTGAAGACCGTGGGTGCAGAAGTAGAGGAAGCCACCAAAGAAGTGGGGCCTGAAGCAGATACCTCCTCAAGTGATGAAAGCTCAACCAATCCAGAGGATGGAGGAAGCGAGCTAAGGAGGGTCAAGGGAACAGTAGAAACCCAACTGAAGCAAGAGAAGCTTCGGAGACAGGCTGCTGAGTACTGAGTGAGTGCCTTGGAGAAAGAGGTGTCTGAGCTCAGAGGTCGCCTGGCAGAAAGCCAGTCAATGAATACAGCAGCCATGAGAAAGATGGAGCAGCAGGTGTCTATCCTGGCCAAACATGTGGGAGTAGGTGACATTCAGAGAAAGATGGCTCTGAGGACTGACCAAGATGGATGTCTATTGACAACAGAAGAGAAGGAGACTTCTCTGTTTAAATGCTTGATAGACGTACATGAAGACATGAGAGAGGCATGTGCCAGGGAGTCTATGCATCAAGAGTTCAAGAAGGCTGTGGAGGCGTGTAAGGTGAACTGGACCCTGGAAACTAGTCAGTTAGTGATACTGTTCACAACTGAAGTCACAGCGAAGAGAGTAGCTACCCTGAGTGACATGCACTTGAGATATGTGCGTACATATATGTGAGGAATGAAGATGCTGCTAGGTGGCTGGAGCATGCGAGGAAAGCTTGGAGTCTTCTGTAATACAGGTGCCTATTCCTATGGTAGAAAGAGTTAATGGAAGGAATGGTCAAGCCATGCAAGAGATGGTGGTTCCAACCATGGATGGACTCTACGTGCCTGGTTCCCACCGTGAAGCATGGAGGAGGAGGTGTGATGGTGTGGGGGGCTTTGCTGGTGACACTGTTGGGGATTTATTCGAAATTGAAGGCATACTGAACCAGCATGGCTACCACAGCATCTTGCAGTGGCATGCTGTTCCATCCGGTTTGCGTTTAGTTGGACCATCACTTATTTTTCAACAGGACAATGACCCCAAACACACCTCCAGGCTGTGTAAGGGCTATTTGACCAAGAAGGAGAGTGATGGGGTGCTACGCCAGATGACCTGGCCTCCACAATCACCAGACCTGAACCCAATTGAGATGGATTGGGGTGAGCTAGACCGCAGAGTGAAGGCAAAAGGGCCAACAAGTGCTAAGTATCTCTGGAAACTCCTTCAAGACTGTTGGAAGACCATTTCCAGTGACTACCACTTGAAGCTAATCAAGAGAATGCCAAGAGTGTGCAAAGCAGTAATCAAAGCAAAAGGTGGCTACTTTGAAGAACCTAGAATATGACATATTTTCAGTTGTTTCACACTTTTTTTGTTAAGAATAGAATTCCACGTGTTAATTCATAGTTTTGATGCCTTCAGTGTGAATGTACAATTTTCTTAGTCATGAAAATACAGAAAAATCTTTGAATGAGAAGGTGTGTCCAAACTTTTGGTCTGTACTGTACGTGTTGTGAATTCTGTGGCAGAGCTCCCTCCTGTGGTCACAAGTGGTACTTCGGCTGATTCTCTCTATGAGCTTCCGTTGGTGGAGGAGAGTGGTACTGCGGCTTCTGAGTTTCCTTCCTCAGGTGATGTGGTGAAGTCGTTAGGTACTGCTCTATTTAACTCCACCTAGTGCTTTGATCCTGGCCTCCAGTCAATATTCTAGTATTGGACTTGCTTCCTCCTGGATCGTTCCTGTGGCCTGCTGCTCTGCATAGCTAAGTTCCGCTTTTGTTATTTTTGTTTGCTGTTTTTTTCTGTCCAGCTTGCTTGTTTGGTTTTTCTTGCTTGCTGGAAGCTCTGGGACGCAGAGGGTGTACCTCCGTGCCGTTAGTCGGTACGGAGAGTCTTTTTGCCCCCTTTGCGTGGTTATTTGTAGGGTTTTGTGTTGACCGCAAAGTTACCTTTCCTATCCTCGCTCTGTTCAGAAAGTCGGGCCTCACTTTGCTAAATCTATTTCATCTCTACGTTTGTCTTTTCATCTTTACTCACAGTCATTATATGTGGGGGCTGCCTTTTCCTTTGGGGTATTTCTCTGAGGCAAGGTAGGCTTATTTTCTATCTTCACGCTAGCTAGTTTCTCAGGCTGTGCCGAGTTGCATAGGGAGCGTTAGGCGCAATCCACGGCTGCCTCTAGTGTGGTTGGAGAGGATTAGGGATTGCGGTCAGCAGAGTTCCCACGTCTCAGAGCTCGTTCTATGTTTTTGGGTTATTGTCAGGTCACTGTATGTGCTCTGACTTCTATGTCCATTGTGGTACTGAATTACCTAATCATAACAGTACTGGAGGCCCAAAGTACTAATGATTCTCAATAGAGGGAAAAAAGAAGTTCTGAGACCATTTTTTTTTCTCTGCACTGTGTTTTGCCTTTTTTTTCCCCTAGACATTTGGGTGGTTCAGGACACAGGTGTAGCGATGGACATTAAAGGTCTGTCTTCATGTGTGGATCAGCTCACGGCAAGAGTACAAAATATTCAAGACTTTGTGGTTCAGAATTCTATGTTAGAACCAAGAATTCCTATTCCTGATTTGTTTTTTTGGAGATAGAACTAAATTTCTGAGTTTCAAAAATAATTGTAAACTATTTCTGGCTTTGAAACCTCGCTCCTCTGGTGACCCAGTTCAACAAGTTAGGATCATTATTTCTTTTTTACGTGGCGACCCTCAGGACTGGGCATTTTCTCTTGCACCAGGAGATCCTGCATTAAGTAATATTGATGCGTTTTTCCTGGCGCTCGGATTGCTGTACGATGAACCTAATTCAGTGGATTAGGCAGAGAAAAATTTGCTGGCTCTGTGTCAGGGTCAGGATGAAATAGAAGTATATTGTCAGAAATTTAGAAAGTGGTCCGTACTCACTCAATGGAATGAAGGTGCGCTCACAGCTATTTTCAGAAAGGGTCTTTCTGAAGCCCTTAAGGATGTCATGGTGGGATTTCCTATGCCTGCTGGTCTGAATGAGTCTATGTCTTTGGCCATTCAGATCGGTCGACGCTTGCGTGAGCGTAAATCTGTGCACCATTTGGCGGTATTATCTGAGCATAAACCTGAGCCTATGCAGTGCGATAGGACTTTGACCAGAGTTGAGCGGCAAGAACACAGACGTCAGAATGGGCTGTGTTTCTACTGTGGTGATTCCACTCATGCTATCTCTGATTGTCCTAAGCGCACTAAGCGGTTCGCTAGGTCTGCCACCATTGGTACGGTACAGTCAAAATTTCTTTTGTCCGTTACCTTGATCTGCTCTTTGTCATCTTATTCTGTCATGGCATTTGTGGATTCAGGCGCTGCCCAGAATTTGATGGACTTGGAGTATGCTAGGCGTTGTGGGTTTTTCTTGGAGCCCTTGCAGTGTCCTATTCCATTGAGAGGAATTGATGCTACGCCTTTGGCCAAGAATAAGCCTCAGTACTGGACCCAGCTGACCATGTGCATGGCTCCTGCACATCAGGAGGTTATTCGCTTTCTGGTGTTGCATAATCTGCATGATGTGGTCGTGTTGGGGTTGCCATGGCTACAAGTCCATAATCCAGTATTAGATTGGAAATCCATGTCTGTGTCCAGCTGGGGTTGTCAGGGGGTACATGGTGATGTCCCATTTTTGTCTATTTTGTCATCCACCCCTTCTGAGGTCCCAGAGTTCTTGTCTGATTACCGGGATGTATTTGATGAGCCCAAGTCCGATACCCTACCTCCGCATAGGGATTGTGATTGTGCTATCGATTTTATTCCTGGTAGTAAATTCCCAAAAGGTCGACTTTTTAATTTATCTGTGCCTGAGCACGCCACTATGCGGAGTTACGTGAAGGAGTCCTTGGAGAAGGGGCATATTTGCCTGTCATCGTCGCCATTAGGAGCGGGGTTCTTTTTTGTGGCCAAGAAGGATGGTTCGCTGAGACCTTGTATAGATTACCGCCTTCTAATTAAGATCACGGTTAAATTTCAGTACCCCTTGCTGCTGTTATCTGATTTGTTTGCTCGGATTAAGGGGGCTAGTTGGTTCACCAAGATAGATCTTCGTGGTGCGTATAATCTAGTGCGTATTAAGCGAGGCGATGAATGGAAAACTGCATTTAATACGCCCGAGGGCCATTTTGAGTACCTAGTAATGCCATTCGGACTTGCCAATGCTCCATCAGTGTTTCAGACCTTTATGCATGACATCTTCCGAGAGTACCTGGATAAATTCCTGATTGTGTACTTGGATGATATTTTGGTCTTCTCGGATGATTGGGAGTCGCATGTGAAGCAGGTCAGAACGGTGTTTCAGGTCCTGCGTGCTAATTCTTTGTTTATGAAGGGATCAAAGTGTCTCTTTGGTGTTCAGAAGGTTTCATTTTTGGGGTTCATTTTTTCCCCTTCTACTATCGAGATGGACCCTGTTAAGGTCTAAGCCATCCATGATTGGACTCAGCCGACATATCTGAAAAGTCTGCAAAAGTTCCTGGGCTTTGCTAATTTTTATCGTCGCTTCATCTGCAATTTTTCTACTATTGCTAAACCATTGACCGATTTGACCAAGAAGGGTGCTGATGTGGTCAATTGGTCTTCTGCTGCTGTGGAAGCTTTTCAAGAGTTGAAGCGTCGTTTTTCTTCTGCCCCTGTGTTGTGTCAACCAGATGTTTCGCTTCCGTTCCAGATCGAGGTTGATGCTTCTGAGATTGGAGCGGGGGCTGTTTTGTCGCAGAGAAGTTCTGATTGCTCGGTGATGAAACCATGCGCCTTCTTTTCCAGGAAGTTTTCGCCTGCTGAGCGAAATTATGATGTTGGCGATCGAGAGTTGCTGGCCATGAAGTGGGCATTCGAGGAGTGGCGTCATTGGCTTGAAGGAGCTAAGCATGGCGTGGTGGTCTTGACTGATCATAAGAACTTGACTTATCTCGAGTCTGCCAAGCGGTTGAATCCTAGACAGGCTCGTTGGTCGCTGTTTTTTGCCCGTTTTGACTTTGAGGTTTCGTACCTTCTGGGCTCTAAAAATGTGAAGGCGGATGCTCTGTCTAGGAGTTTTGTGCCCGACTCTCCGGGTGTATCTGAGCCGGCGGGTATTCTCAAAGAGGGAGTAATTGTGTCTGCCATCTCCCCTGATTTGCGGCGGGTGCTGCAAAAATTTCAGGCTAATAAACCTGATCGTTGCCCAGCGGAGAAACTGTTTGTCCCTGATAGGTGGACGAATAAAGTTATCTCTGAGGTTCATTGTTCGGTGTTGGCTGGTCATCCTGGAATCTTTGGTACCAGAGAGTTAGTGGCTATATCCTTTTGGTGGCCATCTCTGTCGCGGGATGTGCGTTCTTTTGTGCAGTCCTGTGGGATTTGTGCTCGGGCTAAGCCCTGCTGTTCTCGTGCCAGTGGGTTGCTTTTGCCCTTGCCAGTCCCGAAGAGGCCTTGGACACATATCTCTATGGATTTTATTTCAGATCTTCCCGTCTCTCAAAAAATGTCAGTCATTTGGGTGGTTTGTGATTGCTTCTCTAAGATGGTCCATTTGGTACCCTTGTCTAAATTACCTTCCTCCTCTGATTTGGTGCCATTGTTCTTCCAGCATGTGGTTCGTTTACATGGCATTCCAGAGAATATCGTTTCTGACAGAGGTTCCCAGTTTGTTTCGAGGTTTTGGCGAGCCTTTTGTGCAAGGATGGGCATTGACTTGTCTTTTTCCTCGGCTTTCCATCCTCAGACTAATGGCCAGACCGAACGAACCAATCAGACCTTGGAAACATATCTGAGATGCTTTGTTTCTGCTGATCAGGATGACTGGGTGTCCTTTTTGCCTTTGGCTGAGTTCGCCCTTAATAATCGGGCCAGCTCGGCTACCTTGGTTTCGCCGTTTTTCTGCAACTATGGGTTCCATCCTCGTTTCTCTTCAGGGCAGGTTGAGTCTTTGGACTGTCCTGGTGTGGATACTGTGGTGGACAGGTTGCAACAGATTTGGACTCATGTAGTGGACAATTTGACCTTGTCCCAGGAGAAGACTCAACGTTTCGCTAATCGCAGACGCTGTGTGGGTCCCCGACTTCGTGTTGGGGATTTGGTTTGGTTGTCTTCTCGTCAGAGGCGTAGCTAGGGGTTTGATCCAGGGGGGGCGAAGCTTCTGAGTGGGCCCCTAACCAGGTAACCTTGATTACAACTGGGTGACGCCCCCTAATAGTGTAGGAGAACCTCAGCAGATGACCGCGCTGTTACTGAAGATAATCTCTATATAACGACCAACAAGGATATTACCGCCATATGGTCAGTGGTAGATACCAGCCCTACAGAACATATAACAAATCACAGCACAATTACATATAATGTCTAACCGCTGACGTTCTTTATGATGGAATCGTCACTTTTCCCGTCTTTTCCATCTGGCCCAGACCGACATGACGACTTCTTTCAGCTACAACTTGTCTGCAGAGAAAACAACAAAGACACATTTCACTTCTCACATTCCAGCCACATCAGCATCTATTCCCAACCTGCACAAACCCCTAATCCTGCTGATACCCCAATACTGAGCCGCTGCTGCCGTATGTGTCCCTATTACTGCCCCTGATACCCCATTACTGAGCCGCTGCTGCCGTATGTGTCCCTATTACTGCACCTGATACCCCAATACTGAGCCACTGCTGCCGTATGTGTCCCTATTACTGCACCTGATACCCCATTACTGAGCCGCTGCTGCCATATGTGTCCCTATTACTGCACCTGATACCCCAATACTGAGCCACTGCTGCCGTATGTGTCCCTATTACTGCACCTGATACCCCAATACTGAGCCACTGCTGCCGTATGTGTCCCTATTACTGCACCTGATACCCCAATACTGAGCCGCTGCTGCCGTATGTGTCCCTATTACTGCCCCTGATACCCCATTACTGAGCCACTGCTGCCGTATGTGTCCCTATTACTGCACCTGATACCCCAATACTGAGCCGCTGCTGCTGTATGTGACAGAGCCCACATTTTGCCCCCTAGAAAGTAATAATGCCATCTGTGTGCCCCTTTGATAGTCACAGTAACCTGAGTTCCCCTATTTCAATAAGTGCCCACTTTACACTTAATAATGTCCCGAGTCTCCCCCCCGTACAGCTCCCCTGTACACAGTATAATGCCCCCTAACTGTATAGTACCACCCACACAGTATACTGACCCCTTAGTAGCCTTCAAACTGTTTGATGGCTCCAACACTGTAATCCCCATACTGTATAATGGCCCCATAGATAAACGCCATATAGTATAATGTGCCAGATAGTCCTCAATATAGCACAAGGCAGCACCCCTATAGGCAGACCCTGTAGTATAAGGCAGCACCACCCCATAGGCAGATCCTGTAGAATAAGGCAGCACACCCCCCTAATAGGCAGATCCTGTAAATAAGGCAGCACACACCCCCGCCCCCCAATAGACAGATCCTGTAAATAAGGCAGCACCCCCCCCCCCAATAGGCAGATCAGATCTTATAAATAAAGCAGCACCCCCCCCCCCCAATAGGCAGATCATGTAAATAAGGTAGCACCCCCCCCAATAGGCAGATCATGTAAATAATGCAGCACCCCCCCCAATAGGCAGATCATGTAAATAATGCAGCACCCCCCCCCCAATAGGCAGATCATGTAAATAATGCAGCACCCCCCCCCCCAATAGGCAGATCATGTAAATAATGCAGCACCCCCCCAATAGGCAGATCATGTAAATAATGCAGCACCCCCCCAATAGGCAGATCATGTAAATAATGCAGAACCCCCCCCCCTCCCATTAGGCAGATCATGTAAATAATGCAGCACCCCCCCCCCCCCCCAATAGGCAGATCATGTAAATAATGCAGCACCCCCCCAATAGGCAGATCATGTAAATAATGCAGCACCCCCCCAATAGGCAGATCATGTGCAGCACCCCCCCCCCCAATAGGCAGATCATGTAAATAATGCAGCACCCCCCCTCCCAATAGGCAGATCATGTAAATAATGCAGCACCCCCCCCCAATAGGCAGATCGTATAAATAAACTAAACAAATACTCACCTCTCTTCCTCCCTGTTCCAGCGGCGCTCCCTGCTCCCGCTCATCTACACTGACTGCGGGCGCCGGACAGTGACGTCATCGCGCCCGCTGTCAGTGTGGGGGATGATGGGAGAAGGAGCGCAGCGCAGCGCTCCTTCCCTCATCACTGCGGTGAGCTGTATCGGCTAGATGCCGGTACAGCTCACCTTGCGATAACGGGCGGGGGGGGGGCCCACTGCTGGCACCGGCCCCCCCCCCCGCCTGCAGTGCTCAGGGGCCCTATAGCGGCAGAGCAGGGAGATCGATTCTCCCTGCCCTGTCGCAGAATGTAACTGCATCGGCGCGCTGCGCCCGCCGATGCAGTTACAGTAGCGTAGCTCCGGGTGGGCCCCCTCAGAGCACGGGGCCCGGGGCGATGGCCCCCTCTGCCCCCCCGGTAGCTACGCTACTGCTTCTCGTCATATTCCTATGAAGGTTTCCTCTCCTAAGTTTAAACCTCGTTTCATTGGTCCGTATAGGATTTCTGAGGTTCTTAATCCTGTGTCTTTTCGTTTGACCCTTCCTGATTCTTTTTCCATCCATAACGTATATTGTGGAGAAGATTTTGGATTCTCGTGTTTCAAGACGGAAACTCCAGTATCTGGTTAAGTGGAAGGGTTATGCTCAGGAAGATAATTCCTGGGTCTTTGCCTCTGATGTCCATGCTCCCGATCTTGTTCGTGCCTTTCATATGGCTCATCCTGGTCGTCCTGGGGGCTCTGGTGAGGGTTCGGTGACCCCTCCTCAAGGGGGGGGGGGTACTGTTGTGAATTCTGTGGCAGAGCTCCCTCCTGTGGTCACAAGTGGTACTTCGGCTGATTCTCTCTATGAGCTTCCGTTGGTGGAGGAGAGTGGTACTGCGGCTTCTGAGTTTCCTTCCTCAGGTGATGTGGTGAAGTCGTTAGGTGCTGCTCTATTTAACTCCACCTAGTGCTTTGATCCTGGCCTCCAGTCAATGTTCTAGTATTGGACTTGCTTCCTCCTGGATCGTTCCTGTGGCCTGCTGCTCTGCATAGCTAAGTTCCGCTTTTGTTATTTTTGTTTGCCGTTTTTTTCTGTCCAGCTTGCTTGTTTGGTTTTTCTTGTTTGCTGGAAGCTCTGGGACGCAGAGGGTGTACCTCCGTGCCGTTAGTCGGTACGGAGGGTCTTTTTGCCCCCTTTGCGTGGTTATATGTAGGGTTTTGTGTTGACCGCAAAGTTACCTTTCCTATCCTCGCTCTGTTCAGAAAGTCGGGCCTCACTTTGCTAAATCTATTTCATCTCTACGTTTGTCTTTTCATCTTTACTCACAGTCATTATATGTGGGGGCTGCCTTTTCCTTTGGGGTATTTCTCTGAGGCAAGGTAGGCTTATTTTCTATCTTCAGGCTAGCTAGTTTCTCAGGCTGTGCCGAGTTGCATAGGGAGCGTTAGGCGCAATCCACGGCTGCCTCTAGTGTGGTTGGAGAGGATTAGGGATTGCGGTCAGCAGAGTTCCCACGTCTCAGAGCTCATTCTATGTTTTTGGGTTATTGTCAGGTCACTGTATGTGCTCTGACTTCTATGTCCATTGTGGTACTGAATTACCTAATCTTAACATGTACGTGAGACACCAAACCATGCTGATAGTTGCCTTAGGCTGGTTTCACACTTGCGTTTAAAAACGCAGCGTTTTAAACGCAAATGCATTTGGTGCAAAAACACGTTTAAACGCGTTTAAACGCTGCGTTTTTTTGGTGCATGCGTTTTTGCATGTTTTAATGCAAATGCGGCGTTTTGACGCGTTTAAACACGTTTTTTCCTGCGTTTGCGTTTTTGAAACGCATGATGAGAAGTGTGTGACAGCTGCCAATCATCAAAATCAACTAGAAAACCCACTATAAACATAAATACCTAGGGTTAGGGTTAGGATCCCTAGTAACCCTAGGGATCCTAACCCTAACACAAACCCTTCCCCTAACCCTAGGGATCCTAACCCTAACACAAACCCTAACCCTAACACTAGGGATCCTAACCCTAACACACAAACTCTAACCCTAACCCAAACTCTAACCCAAACTCTAACACAAACTCTAACCCAAACTCTAACCCAAACTCTAACCCAAACTCTAACCCAAACCCTAAGACAAACCCTAAGACAAACCCTAAGACAAACCCTAAGACAAACCCTAAGACAAACCCTAAGACAAACCCTAACCCAAACCCTAAGACAAACCCTAAGACAAACCCTAAGACAAACCCTAAGACAAACCCTAACCCTAACCCAAACTCTAACCCTACCCCTAACCCTAGGGATCCTAACCCTAACACAAACCCTAACCCTAACACTAGGGATCCTAACCCTAACACACAAACTCTAACCCTAACCCAAACTCTAACACAAACTCTAACACAAACTCTAACACAAACTCTAACACAAACTCTAACACAAACTCTAACACAAACTCTAACACAAACCCTAACACAAACCCTAACACAAACCCAAACTGTAACCCTAACCCTAACCCTAGGGATCCTAACCCTAACCCTAGGGATCCTAACCCTAACCCTTGGGGTTAGGATCCCTTAGCGTTAGGGTTAGGGTTAGAGTTTGAGTTAGGGTTGGGGTTTGTGTTAGAGATTGTGTTAGAGTTTGGGTTAGAGTTTGTGTTACAGTTCGTGTTAGAGTTTGTGTTACAGTTTTGGTTAGAGTTTGGGTTAGGGTTAGAGTTTGTGTTTTAGGGTTAGAGTTTCTGTTAGGTGTTATGGTCTGGTGATTAAGGAGCGACATGCGACTAGCTCTGAGCAGGTGGTAACTATACTGACCGCAGTCCCTAAGCTCAACACAACACTAGAAGTAGCCGTGGGATGCTCCTAACTCTCCCTAGGCATCTCGTCACAGCCTAAGAGCTAACTACCCCTAAAGATAGAAGCAGGAAAACTATCTTGCCTCAGAGAAAATCCTCAAAGGATAGATTAGCCCCCCATAAATAATGACTATGAGAGGAGAAGGAAATGACATACGTAGTATGAAACAAGATTTAGCACAGGAGGCCACTTCTAGCTAGATAGAAATAGTACAGGACAGAACGCTGTGCGGTCAGTAATAAAAACTAGAAAAAGTCCACCGCAGAGAAATGCAAAAATCTCCACACCTGACTAAAGGTGTGGAGGGCAAACTCTGCTGCCCAGAGCTTCCAGCTTAGCTGAATAGAGCCATACTGATAAGCTGGACAAATGAGCAAAAACATAGAAAGTGCTGAACAACAAAGTCCACAACAAGTGAACTGCAAAAGGACAAGCAAGGACTTAGCTTTGCTGAACTGGTCAGAGTGTCAGGAAAGTCCTAAGAGCAATGACTCCAGGCTGGAACAATTGACAACTGGCATTGAATGAGGGATAAGGCCAGACTAATATAGCCGAGCCAGAAAGACGATCAGTGAAAACAGCTGCTGAAGCTAAATCCAAGAAGCAGCCATACCACTCAAAACCACAGGAGGGAGCCCAAGAGCAGAACTCACAAAAATGCTACTTACAACCACCGGAGGGAACCCAAGAGTGGAATTCACAACAGTTAGGGTTAGGGTTTGGGTTAGGGTTTGTGTTAGAGTTTGTGTTACAGTTTGTGTTACAGTTTGTGTTACAGTTTGTGTTAGAGTTTGTGTTAGAGTTTGGGTTAGAGTTTGGGTTAGAGTTTGTGTTAGGGTTAGGGTTGGGGGGGTGGCTTATAAGTGTGTATTCTTGTGTTTTTCTATAAAAACGCATGCAAACGCATAAAAACACATGCGTTTACATAGACATCAATACTTTTTTTTTTTGCCACAAAAAAACGCCGCTAAAATTACTACATGTTGCATTTCTGCAACAAAACGCATGCAGAGAAAAAACGCATGCGTCGTCAAAACGCGTCAAAACGCATGCAAAAATGCATGCATTTTTAATGTTAAGTATAGGGGAAAAAACGCATGTGTTTTTTTGCGTTTTTTAGCGCAAAAACGCAAAAAAAAAAACGCAAATGTGAAACCAGCCTTAGACCTCCAAGGGAAACCCATCAGGGTGTGGTGTGTTACACACACATACTGTAAATAGGTCTGCATCCAGGGCTTCACACTGAGCCTCAGCCAACTCAGATATGTTTAAATCAGCAAAGTGTGGATGGATGTCGGCCTGGGGACATTTTTTAGTAAAGGGTCTCCTAATAAATATAGCAGCGGTTTCTAAGAAATTCCACATTTGTAACAATCGTGCCCTTCACTGTTTGGTGTTGTAACGCAACATTGCACTTTGTCAATAATTGTCTCAGCTGACTGTCAAAATCAAAATAAAATAAATAAATAAAGAACAATGTGTTTCATGTGAATATAAATGTTGGAGACCCAACAAACCAAATGGCTCAGTGTGCCTCGGTGGTAGAAGAGATGTCCCGCTGCTCGGTGGCTGCAGCTGTTTCTATGTTTTAACCTTTTTAGCTTTAATGTAGTAAATGGTCCTGAACAGACTCCCACTCAGATAAACTCGAATGTATCACAAAGCAGGTAAGCGTCTGCCTGATGGTCTTGTGTCACCATAAAGCAATAGAATTGGTCTGATCTTCTATCAGTGATGGCCAAAAGGGCGTAAACTCCAAGGAGGCCGCACACCGCTCTGTGTTAAGAGAGTACGACTGTTATGGTCCAATAAACCCCAGTATCTAAAATGATGAATCTTAACTCTTGCATAAAATCCCAGATGCACCCTATTTGTCTTTTTTTTGTTTTTATTAAAAGAGCAAAAAGTTGCCTTATCGTTCAAAATGTTGCACGTTGGACTTTATCTGTTCAAAAATAACATAGCACGATTTTCTACTACACTAGGGTAGTCACAAATTATGTATTGGATTATAACTTCTGGTTCCCCAAAGTCATGTCCACATGAAAAAAAATAACCTTACTTTGTTTCGTTTCTTATCTGCTAGTGACCGACCTTCTCCTTATACTTCCAGATCCAGTTCTCATCTCCAACATCACCAGTAACAGCAGCCGGCCGGGTGAGGACATCGCTGTGAGCGTCCAGTTCTCTGGAGAGGGGACGGCTGTGACCTGGGAGGTGGACGGGGGGCTTCTCCCTGACCGATATCGACTGATAGATGATAATAGGACGGTGATTTTCCCAAGACCCCAGAGAGACGATGCCGAGAGGAGATTCTGTGTCCGGATCACAAACCCAGTCAGTGAGGAGATCCGGGAATACCAGCTGGAGATAACAGGTAAGAGGGTATTACTGGGGTGTTATATGTACCCCACACCTTCTATACCCCCATGTGCTGGAGATTACAGGTAAGAGGGTATTACAGGGGTATTATACAGTGGGGCAAAAAAGTATTTAGTCAGTCAGCAATAGTGCAAGTTCCACCACTTAAAAAGATGAGAGGCGTCTGTAATTTACATCATAGGTAGACCTCAACTATGGGAGACAAACTGAGAAAAAAAAATCCAGAAAATCACATTGTCTGTTTTTTTTAACATTTTATTTGCATATTATGGTGGAAAATAAGTATTTGGTCAGAAACAAAATTTCATCTCAATACTTTGTAATATATCCTTTGTTGGCAATGACAGAGGTCATAGTAACATAGTAACATAGTTAGTAAGGCCGAAAAAAGACATTTGTCCATCCAGTTCAGCCTATATTCCATCATAATAAATACCCAGATCTACGTCCTTCTACAGAACCTAATAATTGTATGATACAATATTGTTCTGCTCCAGGAAGACATCCAGGCCTCTCTTGAACCCCTCGACTGAGTTCGCCATCACCACCTCCTCAGGCAAGCAATTCCAGATTCTCACTGCCCTAACAGTAAAGAATCCTCTTCTATGTTGGTGGAAAAACCTTCTCTCCTCCAGACGCAAAGAATGCCCCCTTGTGCCCGTCACCTTCCTTGGTATAAACAGATCCTCAGCGAGATATTTGTATTGTCCCCTTATATACTTATACATGGTTATTAGATCGCCCCTCAGTCGTCTTTTTTCTAGACTAAATAATCCTAATTTCGCTAATCTATCTGGGTATTGTAGTTCTCCCATCCCCTTTATTAATTTTGTTGCCCTCCTTTGTACTCTCTCTAGTTCCATTATATCCTTCCTGAGCACCGGTGCCCAAAACTGGACACAGTACTCCATGTGCGGTCTAACTAGGGATTTGTACAGAGGCAGTATAATGCTCTCATCATGTGTATCCAGACCTCTTTTAATGCACCCCATGATCCTGTTTGCCTTGGCAGCTGCTGCCTGGCACTGGCTGCTCCAGGTAAGTTTATCATTAACTAGGATCCCCAAGTCCTTCTCCCTGTCAGATTTACCCAGTGGTTTCCCGTTCAGTGTGTAATGGTGATATTGATTCCCTCTTCCCATGTGTATAACCTTACATTTATCATTGTTAAACCTCATCTGCCACCGTTCAGCCCAAGTTTCCAACTTATCCAGATCCATCTGTAGCAGAATACTATCTTCTCTTGTATTAACTGCTTAACATAGTTTTGTATCATCTGCAAATATCGATATTTTACTGTGTAAACCTTCTACCAGATCATTAATGAATATGTTGAAGAGAACAGGTCCCAATACTGACCCCTGCGGTACCCCACTGGTCACAGCGACCCAGTTAGAGACTATACCATTTATAACCACCCTCTGCTTTCTATCACTAAGCCAGTTACTAACCCATTTACACACATTTTCCCCCAGACCAAGCATTCTCATTTTGTGTACCAACCTCTTGTGCGGCACGGTATCAAACGCTTTGGAAAAATCGAGATATACCACGTCCAATGACTCACCGTGGTCCAGTCTATAGCTTACCTCTTCATAAAAACTGATTAGATTGGTTTGACAGGAGCGATTTCTCATAAACCCATGCTGATATGGAGTTAAACAGTTATTCTCATTGAGATAATCCAGAATAACATCCCTCAGAAACCCTTCAAATATTTTACCAACAATAGAGGTTAGACTTACTGGCCTATAATTTCCAGGTTCACTTTTAGAGCCCTTTTTGAATATTGGCACCACATTTGCTATGCGCCAGTCCTGCGGAACAGACCCTGTCGCTATAGAGTCACTAAAAATAAGAAATAATGGTTTATCTATTACATTACTTAGTTCTCTTAGTACTCGTGGGTGTATGCCATCCGGACCCGGAGATTTATCTATTTTAATCTTATTTAGCCGGTTTCGCACCTCTTCTTGGGTTAGATTGGTGACCCTTAATATAGGTCAAACGTTTTCTGTAAGTCTTCACAAGGTTGGCGCACACTGTTGTTGGTATGTTGGCCCATTCCTCCATGCAGATCTCCTCTAGAGCAGTGATGTTTTTGGCTTTTCGCTTGGCAACACGGACTTTCAACTCCCTCCAAAGGTTTTCTATAGGGTTGAGATCTGGAGACTGGCTAGGCCACTCCAGGACCTTGAAATGCTTCTTACGAAGCCACTCTTTCGTTGCCCTGGCGGTGTGCTTTGGATCATTGTCATGTTGAAAGACCCAGCCACGTTTCATCTTCAATGCCCTTGCTGATGGAAGGAGGTTTGCACTCAAAATCTCACGATACATGGCCCCATTCATTCTTTCATGTACCCGGATCAGTCGTCCTGGCCCCTTGTCAGAGAAACAGCCCCAAAGCATGATGTTTCCACCACCATGCTTTACAGTAGGTATGGTGTTTGATGGATGCAACTCAGTATTCTTTTTCCTCCAAACACGACAAGTTGTGTTTCTACCAAACAGTTCCAGTTTGGTTTCATCGGACCATAGGACATTCTCCCAAAACTCCTCTGGATCATCCAAATGCTCTCTAGCAAACTTCAGACGGGCCCGGACATGTACTGGCTTAAGCAGTGGGACACGTCTGGCACTGCAGGATCTGAGTCCATGGTGGCGTAGTGTGTTACTTATGGTAGGCCTTGTTACATTGGTCCCAGCTCTCTGCAGTTCATTCACTAGGTCCCCCCGCGGGGTTCTGGGATTTTTGCTCACCGTTCTTGTGATAATAATAATAATAATAATAATTTTTATTTATATAGCGCCAACATATTCCGCAGCGCTTTACAAATTATAGAGGGGACTTGTACATACAATAGACATTACAGCATAACAGAAATACAGTTCAAAACAGATACCAAGAGGAGTGAGGGCCCTGCTCGTAAGCTTACAAACTATGAGGAAAAGGGGAGACACGAGAGGTGGATGGTAACAATTGCTATAGTTATTCGGACCAGCCATAGTGTAAGGCTTGGGTGTTCATGTAAAGCTGCATGAACCAGTTAATTAATTTTTTTTTTTTTTTTTTTAATATAGGCCACACAGGGATCGTTAGGTTAATGCATTGATCATTCTGACCCCACGGGGTGGGATTTTGCGTGGAGCCCCAGATCGAGGGAGATTATCAGTGGTCTTGTATGTCTTCCATTTTCTAATTATTGCTCCCACTGTTGATTTCTTCACTCCAAGCTGGTTGGCTATTGCAGATTCAGTCTTCCCAGCCTGGTGCAGGGCTACAATTTTGTTTCTGGTGTCCTTTGACAGCTCTTTGGTCTTCACCATAGTGGAGTTTGGAGTCAGACTGTTTGAGGGTGTGCACAGGTGTCTTTTTATACTGATAACAAGTTTAAACAGGTGCCATTACTACAGG
Organism: Ranitomeya imitator; assembly: GCF_032444005.1. Lineage (NCBI taxonomy): Eukaryota > Metazoa > Chordata > Amphibia > Anura > Dendrobatidae > Ranitomeya > Ranitomeya imitator. The sequence continues at coordinate 13,879,218 of NC_091284.1, read as the reverse complement.
TAATGAGTGGAGGACAGAGGAGACTCTTAAAGAAGAAGTTACAGGTCTGTGAGAGCCAGAAATCTTGATTGTTTGTTTCTGACCAAATACTTATTTTCCACCATAATATGCAAATAAAATGATTAAAAAAAGCAGACAATGTGATTTTCTGGATTTTTTTTTTCTCAGTTTGTCTCCCATAGTTGAGGTCTACCTATGATGTAAATTACAGACGCCTCTCATCTTTTTAAGTGGTGGAACTTGCACTATTGCTGACTGACTAAATACTTTTTTTGCCCCACTGTATGTACACCATACCTTCTATACCCCATGTACTGGTGCGGTGCCCCAGGGTCTTGGTCGTCACAGTGGCATTGCTTTCTTCACGGGAAGAGTGATGTTACGTTTTGAAGCGATGAAGGATATCTCTTTAGCAGGTAGTCACAATGCACACAACATGTTCAAACTCCAGGCCACAAGGGGGAGCTTTTGATCATATTTCATAGGTGACTCCCCTATATATATTGTGGTTTGGAGGGAAAGTGTGGTCAGTTAGTTCCTGGCAGGAGTCAGTCCTGTCACAGGACAGGGGAGAAGGAGTCTACAGGACTGGATGAGCCGTGCAGCCACGAGAAAGTGCTGCAGCTTCTGGATAGAGATTACACGGAAAGTAGGATATTGTTCAGTGAGCGTGAAGGAGAGCGAAGAAAAGGAGAGTGATATCAGGGGAGACCAGCTACGAGCAGGTTGCCTCCGTCTGAGGTGCAGTTAACCGGACCACCGAGGTTGTAAGGGACTCTACGACTTACTGCAGAGACCGGCAGGACAGCTGAACTGCAGGTTACCTGTCTGCCTGAATACAACAAACCAGCCCTATGGCAGACACTGGGTAACCTGAAGCTTGTGTGTGAGCAGGGTATGGCTTTAAACTGCAGGTGACCAATCCTGCAAAGCCACCTGTTGTCCCTCCCTTCTCAGTCAGGAATTTCTTTGTCTCCAGGGTCTGAAAACGTAAAGATCTCTGACCTCAATGAATATCATTAACCAGCCCTTTAGGGATGTTACGAGTCTGGAGTATATAAGTCTTTACACTCAACCCAGCCTGCAGTCCGCAGAGTTTTGAGGAGCTGTACTATGCACTGGGACATCTGGGCTGTGCCGGCCAGCATGGTTTTGCCTGATATGAACTGAGAACATTTGAGTTTTACCTTTTCTCATTTTAATCCCTTTATTTTATAATTACTTTTGTAGCATAGCGCCTACTACGTGTCTTGGGGGACACTCGCTTGGCACGGGATTAACGCACTCAGGCACGGATTTCTTATAAAACACAGTCTCTACGTTTTTTTTACATCAGCATAAACCACATCCTCAGAACTTGGTAACAGCTTGAACACCGTCTGTAACATAGTAACATAGTAACATAGTTAGTAAGGCCGAAAAAAGACATTTGTCCATCCAGTTCAGCCTATATTCCATCATAATAAATCCGCAGACCTACGTCCTTCTACAGAACCTAATAATTGTATGATACAATATTGTTCTGCTCCAGGAAGACATCCAGGCCTCTCTTGAACCCCTCGACTGAGTTCGCCATCACCACCTCCTCAGGCAAGCAATTCCAGATTCTCACCGCCCTAACAGTAAAGAATCCTCTTCTATGTTGGTGGAAAAACCTTCTCTCTTCCAGACGCAAAGAATGCCCCCTTGTGCCCGTCACCTTCCTTGGTATAAACAGATCCTCAGCGAGATATTTGTATTGTCCCCTTATATACTTATACATGGTTATTAGATCGCTCTTTTAATGCACCCCATGATCCTGTTTGCCTTGGCAGCTGCTGCCTGGCACTGGCTGCTCCAGGTAAGTTTATCATTAACTAGGATCCCCAAGTCCTTCTCCCTGTCAGATTTACCCAGTGGTTTCCCGTTCAGTGTGTAATGGTGATATTGATTCCTTCTTCCCATGTGTATAACCTTACATTTATCATTGTTAAACCTCATCTGCCACCTTTCAGACCAAGTTTCCAACTTATCCAGATCCATCTGTAGCAGAATACTATCTTCTCTTGTATTAACTGCTTTACATAGTTTTGTATCATCTGCAAATATCGATATTTTACTGTGTAAACCTTCTACCAGATCATTAATGAATATGTTGAAGAGAACAGGTCCCAATACTGACCCCTGCGGTACCCCACTGGTCACAGCGACCCAGTTAGAGACTATACCATTTATAACCACCCTCTGCTTTCTATCACTAAGCCAGTTACTAACCCATTTACACACATTTTCCCCCAGACCAAGCATTCTCATTTTGTGTACCAACCTCTTGTGCGGCACGGTATCAAACGCTTTGGAAAAATCGAGATATACCACGTCCAATGACTCACGGTGGTCCAGTCTATAGCTTACCTCTTCATAAAAACTGATTAGATTGGTTTGACAGGAGCGATTTCTCATAAACCCATGCTGATATGGAGTTAAACAGTTATTCTCATTGAGATAATCCAGAATAACATCCCTCAGAAACCCTTCAAATATTTTACCAACAATAGAGGTTAGACTTACTGGCCTATAATTTCCAGGTTCACTTTTAGAGCCCTTTTTGAATATTGGCACCACATTTGCTATGCGCCAGTCCTGCGGAACAGACCCTGTAGCTATAGAGTCCCTAAAAATAAGAAATAATGGTTTATCTATTACATTACTTAGTTCTCTTAGTACTCGTGGGTGTATGCCATCCGGACCCGGAGATTTATCTATTTTAATCTTATTTAGCCGGTTTCGCACCTCTTCTTGGGTTAGATTGGTGACCCTTAATATGTCTGTACATGTTGAACTTCACCACAGTCCGTCATTAACCCCGGATAGCATAACACACGGATCCCTGTCCGTTACCTGTGGGCAACCTTCACAGGTTCCTGGACACCTCTTGACCTCAGAGGTGCCCCATACACAATGTCTCTCTTCTAACCCCGGTTAGCATAGCACGGATCCCTTTCCGTTACCTGTTGGTGCCGCACAGGTTTCTCGGATACCTTTCCTCCACAGAGGTATCCTTCAGACGTTTCTCACTCTGACCCTGGTCAGTTCAACACAGATCTCCATCCGTTCCACACATTGGCGTGTGCTAGGTCCAGAGCCCTGCCATGGGCTCTTCAGGAATCCTATACTCTAGGACTTCCAACACAGGCTTCCAGGACCTTCCAGCATAGACCATTCAGGTCCACACTCCAAGACCAAAACATGAACATGTGACCCACACCCTGGTCACCTTATATTCCCTTAACCACTCCCCTGGATGGGAGAGTGTGGATGTGTGGCTAGTTTGTCCCGTCCATCTCACACAACTAGCCTAGTAAGTCTCGCTTACAACTACACCATACATAAACACACTTTTGAGGGACTACAGGTCCCAGAACAACAATATTGCATCAGACTTACCACGCAGACTCCCTCTGCGACACATATCGGCCATTCACAACACTGCCGGACTTTGCCTCATCAGAATTATGCCTCCAAGTGCATCTTGCAGCGCACACACAGCACCCCCTGGCTGTACCATTGGTCACTACACCACATACCTCCCCCCTTTGTTCAACCCTATCAGGGTGGACACATGACACAAACCCGGGGTTCCGATACCGGGAACCCACGTCACCTTTAACTGGCCTCCCCCGCCCCCAGCAGTCAGTTTGTCGGCCTTGGTCTTCAGCCCTTGTGTCACCATCTGTCTTTGTCACCAGACCCTTTTTTGTCAACTCATTGTCCACATGTACCCCTTCATGTGACCTTTCTTTCCAAAGTCGGCTTCCCCGATTGACACGGTCATAAGTCTGACTTACAGTTGAGCCGACCTTCTGGTCTGAGTCTGACCCTTCGCTACTACGTCTGCTACCGGGTCTCCCACCTTGGTCACTCAGCCCTGAGCTAACAGAGGAGTCACTTCTTTGGACTCTTCTATTCTTTAGGGAATCTTTTCGTATCTCCCTACCCTGGGTTGGAAAACGTCGCCATCTTATATTCTGCAGCTGCCTATTAATTTTCAGACGGTCTAGTCTGTAGGTATTTTCCTGTCCTCCACTTACTGCCAACTTTGATTCCCCATTGACTTGCATTGGGTTTCGTATTTCGGCCGACCCCGACTTTTCGCAATAATCGGCCGATTTCACCGGACCCGACTTTTGAGAAAGTCGGGTTTCGCGAAACCCGACTCGATCCTAAAAAAGTAAAAGTCGCTCAACTCTAATCGCCAGGAAGTACTGGTACGTTCAATTTCAGGAAGGGGTTAAGCATAATTGGTGTCACTATATCTGTAAAAGTCCAGCCTTCAAAGTGTATATTTTTTTAACATATGCTGAACCTCCCCCAAAAACCTTCAAATGCCAGATTTTTTTTTCCAGAGCTTTTTCACCCAAAAAATTCATTTTTTTACTGAATAAAAAAATAAGAAATCAATCTAAGTTTACCTCTCACCTAGCCAGATCTCTTACTTTGCACTGATGAGGGTCAATACCCTTAAACACGTCATCAGCAAATTGAGATTCTGATTTGGCTTTTATCCTAGGTCTTATTACAAGGCTCGTTAACCCCTTCCCGACCTTTGACGCACCGTATGTGTCATGAAATCCTGTGCCATTCCGACCTGTGACGCAGCATATGCGTCATGGCCGGATTGGGCTCCTGCAGACCGGGTGAAAGGGTTAACTGTAATTTCACCGCAGGGACAGGAGGAGTTGTACTTTAGCCCAGGGGGGGTGGCTTCACCGCCCCCCCCCCCCCCCGTGGCTACGATCTCACACGAATCCGCAACGTTAGAGTTAGGGTTAGGGTTGGAATTAGGGTTGTGATTACGGTTGTGATTAGGGTTATGGCTACAGTTGGGATTAGGGTTAGGGGTGTGGGGGGGTTAGTGTTGGAGGTAGAATTGAGGGGTTTCCACTGTTTAGGCACATCAGGGGTCTCCAAACGCAACATGGCGCCACCATTGATTCCAGCCAATCTTGTATTCAAAAAGTCAAATGGTGCTCCCTCACTTCCGAGCCCCGACATGTGACCAAACAGTGGTTTACCCCCACACATGGGGTATCACCGTACTCAGAAGAAACTGGACAACAACTATTGGGGTCCAATTTCTCCTGTAACCCTTGGGAAAATTAAAAAATTCTGGGCTAAAAAATTATTTTTGAGGAAAGAAAACGTATTTATTATTTTCACTGCTCGGCGTTCTAAACTTCTGTGAAGCACTTGGGGGTTCAAAGTGCTCACCACACATCTAGATAAGTTCCTTTGGGGGTCTAGTTTCCAAAATGGGGTCACTTGTGAGGGGTTTCTACTGTTTAGGCACATCAGGGGCTCTGCAGACGCAACGTGACGCCCGCAGAGCATTCCAGTAAAGTCTGCATTTCAAAACATCACTACTTCCCTTCCAAACCCCGACGTGTGCCCAAACAGTGGTCTCCCCCCACATATGGGCTATCAGCGTACTCAGGAGAAACTTTTTTTTTTTATTTTCATGGTTCTGCGTTATAAACTTCTGTGAAGCACTTGGGGGTTCAAAGTGCTCACCACACATCTAGATTAGTTCCTTTGGGGGTCTAGTTTCCAAAATGGGTTCATTTGTGGGGGATCTGCAATGTTTAGGCACACAGGGGCTCTCCAAACGTGACATGGTGTCCGCTAATGATTGGAGCTAATTTTCCATTTAAAAAGCCAAATGGCGTGCCTTCCCTTCCGAGCCCTGCCATGCGCCAAAACAGTGGTTTACCCCCATATATGGGGTATCAGCGAACTCAGGACAAACTGGACAACAACATTTTGGGTCCAATTTCTCCTATTATCCTTGGAAAAATAGGAAATTCCAGGCTAAAAAATAATTTTTGAGTTAAGAAAAATTATTTTTTATTTTCATGGCTCTGCGTTATAAACTTCTGTGAAGCACCTGGGGGTTTAAAGTGCTCACTAGGCATCTAGATAAGTTCCTTGGGGGGTCCAGTTTCCAAAATGGGGTCACTTGTGGGGGAGCTCCAATGTTTAGGCACACAGGGGCTCTCCAAATGCGACATGGTGTCCGCTAACGATGGAGATAATATTTTATTCAAAAAGTCAAATGGCGCTCCTTCCCTTCCGAACCTTACCACGTGCCCAAACAGTGGTTTACTCCCACATGTGAGGTATCGGTGTACTCAGGAGAAATTGCCCAACAAATTTTATGATCCATTTTATCCTGTTACCCATGTGAAAATGAAAAAATTTAAGCTAAAAGAATTTTTTTGTGAAAAAAAAGTACTTTTTCATTTTTACGGATTAATTTGTGAAGCACCTGAGGGTTTAAAGTGCTCACTATGCATCTAGATAAGTTCCTTGGGGCATCTAGTTTCCAAAATGGGGTCACTTGTGGGGGAGCTCCAATTTTTAGGCACACGGGGGCTCTCCAAACACGACATGGTGTCCGCTAAAGAGTGCAGCCAATTTTTCATTCAAAAAGTCAAATGGCGCTCCTTCCCTTCCAAGCCCTGTCGTGCGCCCAAACAGTGGTTTACCCCCACATATGAGGTATCAGCGTACTCAGGACAAATTGGACAACAACTTTCGTGGTTCAGTTTCTCCTTTTACCATTGGGAAAATAAAAAAATTGTTGCTAAAAGATCATTTTTGTGACTAAAAAGTTAAATGTTCATTTTTTCCTTCCATGTTGCTTCTGCTGCTGTGAAGCACCTGAAGGGTTAATAAACTTCTTGAATGTGGTTTTGGGCACCTTGAGGGGTGCAGTTTTTAGAATGGTGTCACTTTTGGGTATTTTCAGCCATATAGACCCCTCAAACTGACTTCAAATGTGAGGTGGTCCCTAAAAAAAAAATGGTTTTGTAAATTTTGTTGTAAAAATGAGAAATCGCTGGTCAAATTTTAACCCTTAGGCCGGCGTCACACTTGCGAGTTTTACGGACGTAAGAGCACAGAAACTACGTCCGTAAAACCCGCATAACATACGGCACAATGATTCTCTATGCCCCTGCTCCTATCTGCCGTATTTTACTGATCAGTATTATACGGCTTTCTACGGCCGTACAAAATCGCAGCATGCTGCGTTTGTCACCGTATTGCGCAAATAAAACGTCAATGAAAGTCTAGGGAAGCCCCAAAAATACGGATTACACACGGACCAGCAGTGTGACTTGCGAGGAATACGCAGCGCTGTTAGAGAGAAAAGCTGTCAATTCAATTACCGGCTTTTGCTATCTCCTTCCTAAACCCGACATGATATGAGACCTGGTTTACATACAGTAAACCATCTCATATCCCGCAGAGGGCGCCTCACCGCACATGAAGGTAAATATAGGTCATTGACCTACTTTACCTTCATTCTCCGGGGTTTTGCAGCCATGAGCAGCTGCATTAGCGGAGCTCGTGGCTGCAAAATATTTTAACCCCTTCAGATGGATTTACATCGTTGGACGTTACAGATCTTCGGAAGGTATGTATATTGTTTGTTTATTATTTTTTTTTAGTTACAGATCGAGGGTCTTCAGTGAGTGGATTGAGCGTAGAATAAATTATTACAACAACCTTTGTGATTTTTTCATTAAAATAATTTTTAATAATGTTTGTGTTTTTTTTTAACCCTTTACTAGTATTGGATTAATAATGCATAGGTGTCATAATTGACCCCTCTCCATTATTAATCTGGCTTAATGTCACCTTACAATAGCAAGGTGGCATTAACCCTTCATTACCCCATATCCCACCGCTACACGGGAATGGGAAGAGAGTGGCCAAGTGCCAGAATAGGCGCATCTTCCAGATGTGCGTTTTCTGGGGTGGCTGGGGGCAGATGTTTTTAGCCAGGGGGGGCCAATAACCATGGACCCTCTCCAGGCTATTAATATCTGCCCTCAGTCACTGGCTTTACTACTCTAGCTGAGAAAATTGTGCGGGAGCCCACGCCAATTTTTTCCGCCATTTAACCCTTTAATAGCTAGAACGGCCAAATTTTGCACATACACACTACTAACATTAGTAGTGTGGAATATGCAAAAAAATGGTGATATGAGCTGGTTTACTGTATGTAATCATGTCTCATATCATGTCGGGTTTAGGAAGGAGAAAGCAAAAGCCGGTAATTGAATTACCGGCTTTCTGCTATATCGCGCTGTATGAAATATTAATATATATACATATATGTGTCTACTGACATATATATATATATATATATATATATATATATATATATATAGACAGTATATATGTTTTTGTTTTGTTTATTACACATGGATCCCTTGTATAGCCGTATGTCGGTTTTGCAAGCCTGCGATAAAAACACGCAGTACGGATGCCATACGGATTACTTACGGAGGATGCCATGCGCAAAAAACGCAGAAACACCCTGCCTACGGAGGAGCTACGGACCACTATTTTGGGGACTTTTCAGCGTATTACGGCCGTAATATACGGACCGTGTTTTCATACGCTGTGTGTGACGCCAGCCTTATAACTTCCTAGCAAAAAAAAATTTTGTTTCCAAAATTGTGCTGATGTAAAGTAGACATGTGGGAAATGTTATTTATTAACTATTTTGTGTCACATAACTCTCTGGTTTAACAGAATAAAAATTCAAAATGTGAAAATTGCGAAATTTTCAAAATTTTCACCAAATTTCCGTTTTTATCACAAATAAACGCAGAATTTATTGACCTAAATTTACCACTAACATGAAGCCCAATATGTCACGAAAAAACAGTCTCAGAACCGCTAGGATCCATTGAAGCGTTCCTGAGTTATTACGTCATAAAGGGACACTGGTCAGAATTGCAAAAAACGGCCAGGTCTTTAAGGTCAAAATAGGCTGGGTCATGAAGGGGTTAAAGGCTTGATAATGATTTGTAGAATCGCTGCTTCCAACAGGTGGCGCTAGAGTTCTAGTTCTCTTCCTCTCTGAAGAGGCAATTTGCATATTCAATTTCCCAGAGGACATTGCATGGTGAAATAGCCTCCTCACCTTGGCATGCCAGTGTCGGTACGTCACTCTCCACAAGGAGAAACCTTCCCTTTTAGACCTCTATCCATGTTTTGTATCGTTGTAATTGTACGGAGCTGTTTCCACGTCCTTTTTACTGCACAATGGACTCCGTCAAAAACAAAATCCAATAAACAATGGTGAAATTGCAGTATTTTTTTCACACGTTCATTGCACTTGGATTTTCCCCCCAGTTCCAGTGCTCTTTATGGAAGAATGAATGACTCAGAACTACAACTGATCCCGCAATTTCTAAGGCCTCGCACAATGTTGGGATGGAAAAATCCGGTGGTCAAGAAGGGGTTAATTGCTGTGCAAGTGTAGCCCCTTCTGTGGACCCCCAACCATTACTGGAATTAGTTCTCACACTTCCTTATGTCTCCTGGAAAGTTTTATTAGTGTAATGTGTTGTTTCCTATTCTCTGATGTTATAACTGGGGGGCGTCTTGTGGTCCTGGATATCTGGTGGTTGCAGTAGATTCTGCTTTTCCTCGTGTCTCCGGCCGCCCTGATTTGTCTTCTTTCTCCCATCAGCAGATTTTCCTGTTGTTCCTGTGGTTGTTGCTGTGGTTGTTGGTGTTGTTGTTTCTGTGCTTCTGTTATTACTCATCGCTTTTGCTGTGATCTTTTTGGTAAGTCGGTGTTGGGCGATTTCATGGATAAATACAAGATAGAAATCTGTGGAGGAGACTTAGGATCTACTAGATCTGTGATCTCTTATGTTTCTAGTATCTGAGGAAGAAGAGAACGGAGTCCAGGACTGAGGATCTCGAGATGAACGGTCAAGGAAATTAATGTCTCGCCCCGTCACCCACCCCCGGAGCCAGTCCTGCAGGTGCCGTTATGTTCATGATTATTTTACAGTTTATCTGATGCTACATTCCCACTACCATCACCACTAACATTCACACACATAGCGGTGGTTGTCACATGACTGATCACGTGAACGGTGGCATGCCGGCTCCAGGAGTCACCGGCAGAACTAGTAATGAGGCTTTCACCATGTACATTGACTAACTCCTGGGCCTGTCCAATGCCGGCAGACACTACAATCTGGTGGACACATGTTCTGCTCCTTTCACCTCAGACTCCTGAAGATGCAACATGGTGAAACATGTTGGGGAAGCTGATGCCATTTGTTATATAAATATACAGTACAGACCAAAAGTTTGGACACACCTTCTCATTTAAAGATTTTTCTGTATTTTCATGACTATGAAAATTGTACATTCACACTGAAGGCATCAAAACTGGTGCTTCAAACTGGTGAGCTGAATTTTTCCCCTTCCCTTTTTTCCTTTGCAAACACAGTTTTGATCTTTTTTCGTGCTCCCAATATTGAATTCAAATAACATTATTTGCAGGAATGGAACTTAATTCTATAAGTACATCTGACTTGGATAGAAATAGACGTGATAGATTTGCTTCTATCTTTAACTATACTGGTGGTGATGCTAAGGTCGGAGTCACACTACAGCAAGATACGGCCGAGTCTCGCAGGTTAAAACCAACCTCTGGCACCGGCACTCCGGAGCGGAGCGTGCGGCTCCATGTATTGCTATGCGACCGCACGCTCCACTCCGGAGTCCCGGTGCCAGAGGTTGGTTTTAACCTGTGAGACTCGGCCGTATCTCGCTGTAGTGTGACTCCGGCCTAACACTGCAAATATGGGAGCTACACAAAAGGCATCCCTAGAAGATTTATTCAGGAAACTGGAAAATTGCAAAGGCAAAGAAACGAGATTGTGGTGGGACATGACTTCTTTAAAATCCTACCTGTCTAAAAATCTTATCCCTAGAGGTCTCAGGATTAACAAGAGACCCGCATTTAATTACTCTGAAAACTTTGTTCAAGAGTGGGATCAAACTTTGTCAAGTTGTTAAAAAAAATTAATGGAGATTATTATTAAACATGAGGAACAAGAAATTGCTCCTATTAAAGAGGACATTACAGAGCTTCAAACTGCTCTTAATAAATACTGTGCTTCCGAACATTTTAGCTCCTTCAATCAAAGAATGGAGACAAATTTATTAAATTTGGAGGAAAAGTTAGCAGATATTAAACGTACTAAGCTGCTAAGAGATTAAAAAAAAAGACTTTGAACTTAATCAGGTTTACACCTGGAAAAACTTTCATCTATGGAAAAGAAATAACAGACGCTTCCAATCTCACTACTCCAATTATTATGAAGGAAGGGGAGTCAGCTTTACTACATCACAAGAATCCGCTGCTCCTCAAGTTCCAATTTGAACCATTCAGAGGATTTTTCTGATGCCTCCTTTGGCCACAGTTCACACAAGGGGTCTTATCGAGACAGATTGAACACGGTTACTCCCTCTACGTCAAAAAACGACACAGGAGAGCGGGGAGGAAACATAAACGTAAGGTCTTATCCCCTCCAGAACAAGAGACGTTATTAGCATGCTAAGTAAGGATTTGGGTTTCTGCCCTGTCAAGAGATTCAATATTTTCAAAACTTTACTTGATGTGAATATATTTGCAAGAAACCTAACCCTTAAATGTCATTTTGATCAGCCCTCTGATTTGCATCATTCTGCTGACAATGAACTAAACTCTATGGATGATTCAGTTTTTCGTTTTGGGACATTTTTTTTTCAGGATCTTTTGAATGATAACAGGCTGCGAGATCTGCAATCGCATTCAGTGATTAGAGACTGTTCACTTAATAACAGCTTTCATATGTCTAACCCATTTTTTATCCTATACAATGTAGACCTGTTGTTTTGGATCTCTTTCAGGAACTTATTTAAAAAGACTTAATAGAATTGGATAGAGAATTAAATAATGTTTCAGATAATCTTACTGTACAGGAAAGAAATGCCCTGAGAGACCTGAAGACCAACACGGGCCTCATTATTAGGCCGGCGTCACACTAGCGAGTTTTACGGACGTATGAGCGCATAAACTACGTCCGTAAAACACGCATTACTGTTATGTCTGCTAATGAAAGGTGTAATGAAGGCAATCCAGAGACACAGTGTGCCTAGCGATCCGAGCGCACACAGTGATCTGACAAATACCCAAAAACAAAAGAACAAGCTCTGAGACGTGGAAACTCTGTAGACTGCACACCTGATCCTATCCTAAACACAACTAAAAGCGGCTGTGGATTGCGCCTAGCAACTACCTATGCAACTCGGCACAGCCTAAGAAACTAGCTAGCCTGAAGATAGAAAAATAGGCCTGACTTGCCCCCAGAGAAATACCCCAAAGGAAAAGGCAGCCCCCCACATATAATGACTGTGAGTAAGATGAAAAGACAAAACGTAGGGATGAAATAGATTCAGCAAAGTGGGGCCCGATAATCTTAGACAGAGCGAGGATAGTAAAGCGAACTTTGCAGTCTACAAAAAACCCTAAAGCAAAAACCACGCAAAGGGGGCAAAAAAGACCCACCGTGCCGAACTAACGGCACGGCGGTACACCCTTTGCTTCTCAGAGCTACCAGCAAAACAAAAGACAAGCTGGACAGAAAAAAAGCAACAAAATAGCAAAAAAGCACTTAGCTATACAGAGCAGCAGGTCACAGGAACAATCAGGAGAAGCTCAGATCCAACACTGGAACATTGACAAGGAGCAGGGATAGCAGCATCAGGTGGAGTTAAGTAACGAAGCAGCTAATGAGCTCACCAGAACACCTGAGGAAGGAAGCTCAGAAGCTGCAGTACCACTTGTGACCACAGGAGTGAATTCAGCCACAGGATTCTCTATGCCCCTGCTCCTATTGTCAAGGTAAAAATATATTTATCTTTATACACTTTTGTACTTTTATATACTCTTATGCTGTGAAACAATAAGTTTTTCCCTTTGCTTGCCAAATGCAAAGTTAACTGTATTTAAGATGGCTGCTAGTATTCACCTTTGCCCCACTTTCAGGATGAAGGAACAAGTTGCACATTCCAGAAGGACAAGTAACATTTTTCTGGAATTCGAAACTTAACAAGATGTGGACAAAGGAAGATTCATCAGAAGATGCCAGAGCCAATCAGAAGGACTGAATACTAGATACATTGCTTAACCCCCGCCTATCCCCGCCCTCTGCACACCTTCCCCCAATGGATCATGTAATATTGTGTTTTAGGAAATAAAGTTCAGTTGTTGCTGTGACGTTACACACGAGCGTGCAATGTGTTTGAACCAGCATTGTGTCTGACTCATTCTTATCCGGTACCAACATGCTCCTAATCTGATTTGGAATGACTGGTGGATGAAGGGTATTGTCGTGACGACCCCGACAATTTGGCGCAACCAACGTGGGGCATGGCCCGCGATCCGAGACCCCCTGGACCCATGCCTGGACGTCCGTGGACGACACCCGTAGTGGCTGACCTCGAGGATTGATCACCCTCCAAACACGGTAAGTGGAGATCACATACTATGTATGTGTCACACTTGCTAGTGTTTCAGCCGTTATTGGTTAGTCTGTGGTCTCCTTGGGTCTGGGGAGTGACCGGTCGAGTGGTGAGACCGAGCGCGATCCCGTGCCACGCTTCGAACCAGCAACTGAGAGACGTCGCACTCTGCACGTCCTCGTGTACACCACACCTCCTCCACCGGTCATTGTACTCCATTCAACCACTCTACCCGTGACTGTTGCCTAGTAGTGATAGAGTGAAAGATTGAGGAAGTTTGTGGATTGGGGGCGGCTGAGAGAAGGGATAGGAGACGCAGCCTCTGTGATATTGTACCAACTAGGTAATTAAGACGTCCCGAGAGGGGACCACCTGTTTTTCTGTGGAGGGCTCTCACTAGGAGACCGCCTCCCGACTGGTTAGAATATCGTGACAGGGTAGACTGTTAATCATGGGTGTTCAGGGGTTAGGGACAGGATATCGAGCGCGAGGCTCTTTATTCATAACACGTCGAGCGCGAGGCTCCGTGTTGTTTTTTTGAAGGGAAACCTGTGTTGTTACCGCTGTCAGTGATCCTGGGCTGCAGCAGGGCATAGTATTCTGTGAGTCATGTTGCGTCTCTTATGGCAGAAGAAGTCCGTGCCCCACGAATTAGATGAGGATGCTGTGGAAGTCAAGACAATAGTAGAGTCACGGGAGGGCAAGAAGGCAGTCAAGAATGTTGAAAGATGAAGGACTGTTAGAACAAGTGCAAGCTCATCTGCGAGTTGCGCGAGGATAAAGAATGAGGGATGGAAAGAGGTTGATGGAGAGGGAGGATGAGAGGATGCAGAGCCCGTGTTTGGCTATAAAATATCTCAATCATTGGTTTTTCTAAGGTGTTTTGGTATATGAATTGTGTGAAGGTTTTGTAGAAATTAATTGAGTCTGAGAATTGCTGTATTCCGTTACTGTGGTTTTCCAAAACACCCCATGGAAGGGGGGAGTCAAATAGCTATGTTGTTGTTTTTCTTCTTTTGTGTTGAGGAATGCTGTAAATTCTTGTCTGTGTCCGATGGGAGGGGTGAACCCCTGCGCGAATTGTTTTTTGACTTCTCCTCTTTGTGAAGCGGGCCAGAGAAAGGGGGGGCCAAAGTTTTCAGAAGAACTTAACCCAGTCTGTATCAGCAGCTGCAGCGATCATCACTCGCTCTCTAGTCCCCCTCCTGTTGTGAATTCTGTGGCTGAATTCACTCCTGTGGTCACAAGTGGTACTGCAGCTTCTGAGCTTCCTTCCTCAGGTGTTCTGGTGAGCTCGTTAACTGCTTTGTTACTTAACTCCGCCTGATGCTGCTATCCCTGCTCCTTGTCAATGTTCCAGTGTTGGATCTGAGCTTCTCCTGTTTGTTCCTGTGACCTGCTGCTCTGTATAGCTAAGTGCTTTTTTGCTATTTTGTTGTTTTTTTCTGTCCAGCTTGTCTTTTGTTTTGCTGGTAGCTCTGAGAAGCAAAGGGTGTACCGCCGTGCCGTTAGTTCGGCACGGTGGGTCTTTTTTGCCCCCTTTGCGTGGTTTTAGCTTTAGGGTTTTTTGTAGACTGCAAAGTTCGCTTTACTATCCTCGCTCTGTCTAAGATTATCGGGCCCCACTTTGCTGAATCTATTTCATCCCTACGTTTTGTCTTTTCATCTTACTCACAGTCATTATAAGTGGGGGGCTGCCTTTTCCTTTGGGGTATTTCTCTGGGGGCAAGTCAGGCCTATTTTTCTATCTTCAGGCTAGCTAGTTTCTTAGGCTGTGCCGAGTTGCATAGGTAGTTGCTAGGCGCAATCCACAGCCGCTATTAGTTGTGTTTAGGATAGGATCAGGTGTGCAGTCTACAGAGTTTCCACGTCTCAGAGCTCGTTCTTTTGTTTTTTGGTATTTGTCAGATCACTGTGTGCGCTCGGATCGCTAGGCACACTGTGTCTCTGGATTGCCTTCATTACACCTTTCATTAGCAGACATAACAGTACAAGGAGCCCATCTAATGATTCTCAATAGAGGGAAAGAAAAAGTTCTGACACCATTTTTTTTTTTTCTCTGCTCTGTGTTCACTTTTTTTTTTTCCCCTAGACATTTGGGTGATTCTGGACACAGGTGTGGACATGGATATTCAGAGTCTGTGCTCTTCAATGGATAATCTCGTTATAAATGTACAAAAGATTCAAGATACTATTGATCAGAAATCTATGTTAGAACCAAGAATTCCTATTCCTGATTTGTTTTTTGGAGATAGAACTAAGTTTCTAAGTTTCAAAAATAATTGTAAGCTATTTCTGGCCTTGAAACCTCATTCTTCTGGTAATCCTATTCAACAGGTTTTGATTATTATTTCTTTTTTGCGCGGCGACCCTCAAGACTGGGCATTTTCTCTTGCGCCAGGAGACCCTGCATTGAGTAGTGTCGATGCGTTTTTCCTGGCGCTCGGATTACTGTACGATGAGCCTAATTCAGTGGATCAGGCTGAGAAAAATTTGCTGGCTTTGTGCCAGGGTCAGGATGATATAGAAGTATATTGTCAGAAATTTAGGAAATGGTCAGTACTCACTCAGTGGAATGAATCTGCGCTGGCAGCTTTGTTCAGAAAGGGTCTCTCTGAGGCTCTTAAGGATGTCATGGTGGGATTTCCTATGCCTGCTGGTTTGAATGAGTCTTTGTCTTTGGCCATTCAGATCGGTCGACGCTTGCGCGAGCGTAAATCTGTGCACCATTTGGCGGTATTGCCTGAGGTTAAACCTGAGCCTATGCAGTGCAATAGGACTATGACCAGAGTTGAACGGCAAGAATACAGACGTCTGAATGGGCTGTGTTTCTACTGTGGTGATTCCACTCATGCTATTTCTGATTGTCCTAAGCGCACTAAGCGGTCCGCTAGGTCTGCCGTCATTGGTACTGTACAGTCCAAATTCCTTCTGTCCATTACCCTGATATGCTATTTGTCGTCGTTTTCTGTCATGGCGTTTGTGGATTCAGGCGCTGCCCTGAATCTGATGGATTTGGATTATGCTAAACGTTGTGGGTTTTTCTTGGAGCCTTTGCGGTGTCCTATTCCATTGAGAGGAATTGATGCTACACCTTTGGCCAAGAATAAACCTCAGTACTGGGCCCAGCTGACCATGTGCATGGCTCCTGCACATCAGGAAGTTATTCGCTTTCTGGTGTTGCATAATCTGCATGATGTGGTCGTGTTGGGGTTGCCATGGCTACAAACCCATAATCCAGTATTGGATTGGAATTCCATGTCGGTGTCCAGCTAGGGTTGTCAGGGGGTACATGGTGATGTTCCATTTTTGTCGATTTCGTCATCCACCCCTTCTGAGGTCCCAGAGTTCTTGTCTGATTATCAGGATGTATTTGAAGAGCCCAAGTCCGATGCCCTACCTCCGCATAGGGATTGTGATTGTGCTATCAATTTGATTCCTGGTAGTAAATTCCCTAAAGGTCGATTATTTAATTTATCCGTGCCCGAACACGCCGCTATGCGCAGTTATGTGAAGGAATCCCTGGAGAAGGGACATATTCGCCCATCATCATCACCACTGGGAGCAGGGTTCTTCTTTGTAGCCAAGAAGGATGGTTCGCTGAGACCGTGTATTGATTACCGCCTTCTTAATAAGATCACTGTTAAATTTCAGTATCCCTTGCCATTGTTATCTGACTTGTTTGCTCGGATTAAGGGGGCTAGTTGGTTCACTAAGATAGATCTTCGTGGTGCGTATAATCTGGTGAGAATCAGGCAAGGAGATGAATGGAAAACTGCATTCAATACGCCCGAGGGTCATTTTGAGTATCTAGTGATGCCGTTCGGACTTGCCAATGCTCCATCTGTGTTTCAGTCTTTTATGCATGACATCTTTCGTGAGTATCTGGATAAATTCCTGATTGTTTACTTGGATGACATTTTGATCTTCTCAGATGATTGGGAGTCTCATGTGAAGCAGGTCAGAATGGTTTTTCAGGTCCTGCGTGCTAATTCTTTGTTTGTGAAGGGATCAAAGTGTCTCTTCGGTGTGCAGAAAGTTTCATTTTTGGGGTTCATCTTTACCCCTTCTACTATCGAGATGGATCCAGTTAAGGTCCAAGCCATCCAGGATTGGATTCAGCCGACATCTCTGAAAAGTCTGCAAAAGTTCCTGGGCTTTGCTAATTTTTATCGTCGCTTCATCTGTAATTTTTCTAGCATTGCCTAACCATTGACCGATTTGACCAAGAAGGGTGCTGATTTGGTTAATTGGTCTTCTGCTGCTGTGGAAGCTTTTCAGGAGTTGAAGCGTCGTTTTTGTTCTGCCCCTGTGTTGTGTCAGCCAGATGTTTCTCTTCCGTTCCAGGTCGAGGTTGATGCTTCTGAGATTGGAGCAGGGGCGGTTTTGTCACAGAGAGGTTCTGATTGCTCAGTGATGAAACCATGTGCTTTCTTTTCCAGGAAGTTTTCGCCCGCTGAGCGTAATTATGATGTGGGCAACCGAGAGTTGCTGGCCATGAAGTGGGCATTCGAGGAGTGGCGTCATTGGCTTGAAGGAGCTAAGCATCGCGTGGTGGTATTGACTGATCATAAGAACTTGACTTATCTCGAGTCTGCCAAGCGCTTGAATCCTAGACAGGCCCGTTGGTCGTTATTTTTTGCCCGCTTCGACTTTGTGATTTCGTACCTTCCGGGCTCTAAAAATGTGAAGGCGGATGCTCTGTCTAGGAGTTTTGTGCCCGACTCTCCGGGTTTATCTGAGCCAGCGGGTATCCTCAAGGAAGGAGTCATTGTGTCTGCCATCTCCCCTGATTTGCGGCGGGTGCTGCAAAAATTTCAGGCGAATAAACCTGATCGTTGTCCAGCGGAGAAACTGTTCGTCCCTGATAGGTGGACTAATAAACTTATCTCTGAACTTCATTGTTCGGTGTTGGCTGGTCATCCTGGAATCTTTGGTACCAGAGAGTTAGTGGCTAGATCCTTCTGGTGGCCATCTCTGTCACGGGATGTACGTACTTTTGTGCAGTCCTGTGGGATTTGTGCTAGGGCTAAGCCCTGCTGTTCTCGTGCCAGTGGGTTGCTTTTGCCCTTGCCGGTCCCAAAGAGGCCTTGGACACATATTTCGATGGATTTCATTTCTGACCTTCCCGTTTCTCAAAAGATGTCAGTCATTTGGGTGGTCTGTGATCGCTTTTCTAAAATGGTCCATCTGGTGCCCTTGGCTAAATTGCCTTCCTCCTCTGATTTGGTGCCTTTGTTCTTTCAGCATGTGGTTCGGTTGCATGGCATTCCTGAGAATATTGTTTCTGACAGAGGTTCCCAGTTTGTTTCAAGGTTTTGGCGAGCCTTTTGTGGTAGGATGGGCATTGACCTATCCTTTTCCTCGGCTTTCCATCCTCAGACTAATGGCCAGACCGAACGAACCAATCAGACCTTGGAAACATATCTGAGATGTTTTATTTCTGCTGACCAGGATGATTGGGTGTCCTTTTTGCCGTTGGCTGAGTTCGCCCTTAATAATCGGGCCAGCTCGGCTACCTTGGTTTCTCCATTTTTTTGCAATTCTGGGTTCCATCCTCGTTTCTCTTCAGGACAGGTTGAGTCTTCGGACTGTCCTGGTGTGGATTCTGTGGTGGACAGGTTGCAGCAGATCTGGACTCAGGTAGTGGACAATTTGACCTTGTCCCAGGAAAAGGCTCAACTTTTCGCTAATCGCAGACGCCGTGTGGGTCCCCGACTTCGTGTTGGGGATCTGGTTTGGTTATCTTCTCGTCATATTCCTATGAAGGTTTCCTCTCCTAAATTTAAACCTCGTTTTATTGGTCCGTATAGGATTTCTGAGGTTCTCAATCCTGTGTCTTTTCGTTTGACCCTCCCAGACTCCTTTTCCATACATAATGTATTCCATAGGTCGTTGTTGCGGAGATACGTGGCACCTATGGTTCCATCTGTTGAGCCTCCTGCCCCGGTTTTGGTGGAGGGGGAATTGGAGTATATTGTGGAGAAGATTTTGGATTCTCGTGTTTCTAGACGGAAACTCCAGTATCTGGTTAAATGGAAGGGTTATGCTCAGGAAGATAATTCCTGGGTTTTTGCCTCTGATGTTCATGCTCCCGATCTTGTTCGTGCCTTTCATGCGGCTCATCCTGGTCGGCCTGGGGGCTCTGGTGAGGGTTCGGTGACCCCTCCTCAAGGGGGGGGTACTGTTGTGAATTCTGTGGCTGAATTCACTCCTGTGGTCACAAGTGGTACTGCAGCTTCTGAGCTTCCTTCCTCAGGTGTTCTGGTGAGCTCGTTAACTGCTTCGTTACTTAACTCCGCCTGATGCTGCTATCCCTGCTCCTTGTCAATGTTCCAGTGTTGGATCTGAGCTTCTCCTGTTTGTTCCTGTGACCTGCTGCTCTGTATAGCTAAGTGCTTTTTTGCTATTTTGTTGCTTTTTTTCTGTCCAGCTTGTCTTTTGTTTTGCTGGTAGCTCTGAGAAGCAAAGGGTGTACCGCCGTGCCGTTAGTTCGGCACGGTGGGTCTTTTTTGCCCCCTTTGCGTGGTTTTAGCTTTAGGGTTTTTTGTAGACTGCAAAGTTTGCTTTACTATCCTCGCTCTGTCTAAGATTATCGGGCCCCACTTTGCTGAATCTATTTCATCCCTACGTTTTGTCTTTTCATCTTACTCACAGTCATTATATGTGGGGGGCTGCCTTTTCCTTTGGGGTATTTCTCTGGGGGCAAGTCAGGCCTATTTTTCTATCTTCAGGCTAGCTAGTTTCTTAGGCTGTGCCGAGTTGCATAGGTAGTTGCTAGGCGCAATCCACAGCCGCTATTAGTTGTGTTTAGGATAGGATCAGGTGTGCAGTCTACAGAGTTTCCACGTCTCAGAGCTCGTTCTTTTGTTTTTTGGTATTTGTCAGATCACTGTGTGCGCTCGGATCGCTAGGCACACTGTGTCTCTGGATTGCCTTCATTACACCTTTCATTAGCAGACATAACACCCTCCCCTCGCAGCTTCAAGGACACAACTCGCAGCTCGCTTCCTTATCAGTGGCCCAAGAAGCAGAAGACTTCAGCTCCAGCTCCCCCTCCCTTACACAAATCTAGTCTCATATTCCAATATTCATTTTAACCCTGTGTCTGGAGATCTCTCTCGCCATGTTGGTTTTCAGACCAAGACAGGACAGATGGACTTGTAAATATTGCGGTCAGACAAACCCAGACTGGAGAAATACTTGTATAATCTGTGCTACAACCTAAGTGAATTACACTGATTCCTGTCCAGATAAGATCACATGTAGTGATATAAAAAGCTGACACAGGATTGTGGGTAGTGGGGACATTTGCTTTGGGAGTAAGCTGACAGTAATCCTTTTGGGAAGGAGCTGTAGACCAGCATGTCATGTCACCCCCAACCGGTCATCTAGTCACTCCCACCACCAGAGAACCAACCACATCAGGTAGTGTAAGACAGATACAGGAGTATTATCCCTGGAAGCCCTCTGACTAGCTAGCTACGCTAAAATAATTGGCTGACCCTGAGAACAAACCTTTCCCAATATACAGACAAAGAGAATATGATGGATGTATAAGTGCACCTGAGCAGACCTAGAGAGTTGGTGAGCCAAGATGATGGTCAGATGGTATTTATGTTATATAACCCCTATGTAGATGAGTATAATGAGATGTGTATCTCACATGTCCTTTCCCAATCAGTTAAAAAAAAAAAAAAAAATAGGGGGGATAGTGTGTCTAACCCTGGCAGTTAGAATATTCCTATGTTATGCTGCTTCAGTATGTGGGTAATTTTTTTTTTTTTTTGTTGTGTGCACAGACAGAGCAGGAAGCCATTGTTGCCACTGTTAGTTTTCACAAGTATCTGGCAGATCTGAACTGTCGGGTTTCGGCCTAGAAACTTCGTTTCTGCCTTGGTCAAGTGATATTTTTGGGTCACTGTCTCCTTCAGGGTGCCAGACACCTCACAGAAGAAAGAAAAATAGCCGTCAGCTACAAAGGATGAGACTGAGCTCCAGCGTTTTCTTGGACTATGTACTTATTGTTGTCAGTGAATACCGGACGCATCCCGCATAATGCAGCCTCTCTACAAGGCCCTTGAAAGACTGTTCAAGATATGGTGATGATTTTGGCAGATTCCACACCGGATACGCTGTTACTACAGAAGACACTGTAGTGCACGCAGCTGCAGTCTCTCCCTCATTGTCAGCACAAGAAGCAGAACGTCAGGCTCTGTCTACTGCATGTACTTTGGCCAAGGACAGGCGGGCTAATATACACGGACTCACAGTATGCATTTGGTATTGCTCATGATTTCGGAGCCCTATGGACCAATCGAGGGTTTGTTACTACCGCCGGGACTCAGTGAAGAATGTTGAAGCTGTTAAAGCCCTCATGGACTCAATCAAATTACCTACCCAGGTGGCCATTATCAAAGTTAAGGAGCACGGTACCATGGAACAGACCACAGACTGGTGGTAACGCCTGTGCGGATATGCAAGCAAAAGCCGCTGCTCTTCTGCCTGTTGAACAGACCATACCAGCTATGGTGACCACACGCTCTCAGCGTAAACAGTTACAAGAAACACTGACTCTACAGGAACCTGATGATCTATGACAGACTGAGGTCTTCTGTCGGACCCCGCGAGACTGCTTAATGACGATGCAGAGAATGTCTCCAAAGGAAGAAGTGAGGCAATGGAAAACTGATGGAGCACGTATGGACATGGTCGCTGGAAAAAGGACCAACTTGTGTGTCTCCCTAAGCAGATGTACCCTGCTATTGCCACGTGGGAGCATGGGCCCACACATCGAGGTATCTGTCAGACCTGCAATTCCGGTCAACTTCAACGTGTACCCCCGAAGCACCTTGCTAATCCCGACTATCCTTTCCAAAGGCTCCAGGTGGACCTCATCACGTTGCCGAAGTCTGGAAGGTATGAATATTGTCTGGTGGTTGTCGACATGTTCTCCAGTTGGCCAGAAGTATTCCCCGTTACCAACGTGACTGCAAAGATCACAGCAAAGAAACTGGTGATGGAAGTTATATGCAGATATAGTGTTCCAGAAGTTGTTGAAAGTGACCAAGGCCCGGACTTTTCTTCTCATGTGTATCAGGAGGTCCTGACAATGCTTGGATCCACTGTAGCCCTCCATACTCTCCACAATTCAGTGGGAAAGTTAAGAGGCTGAACGGCACACTGAAGGGACAATTGACCAAAATGATGCTGGAGACTACGGCTCCAGGGCCAGGGCTCTTACACGTTCGTACTACCCCTAAGGCAAATTATGGCCTGTCCCCATATGAGATATTGTTTTGTGCTAGGTTCTCAGTTGTAAATTTTCAGTCTCAGTAGTTGTCAGAAGAAATTGACTGTGCTGTTCAATATGTTATTCAGTTTAGTAAAAATGTTGCTAACACTCATGTTTTAGTTTCTTTTTCCCTTCCAGATTCAGCAGAAACCGATATTGGTCACAATTTGAAGCCTGGTGGTTTTATGGTCGTGAAAAGCTATGTCAGTAAAACGTGAAGGAAAGAGCACCTGAATCCACGCTTCAGACTGCAAATGAGACCGAACCGGCGCTTACAGTGATGATCGAAGGAAAATGTTGTTGTTGTTGTTTTTGGTCCTGGGGCCAGGGGTCATCCTCGCCCCTACCTCCCCGGCCCCTATTGTAAATAAGAATTCCGGTGCCACTATTCTCTGGGTAAACCTAACGGCCCCGGTAAATATCTGGTGATTTGATTTCTGCGATGTAGTCAAGTGCCCCGAGACTCAGCGGGTGGTAGAGGGAATTATCCAGTATTGTATATGTGTTACCAGAGATAACAATTGTGCTGGGAAGATATTTTCATAATGTGTTTAATAGTGGATACTATGGGAATTTAGGCCATATACAGCTCCAGGTGCAAAATATAGTTAACGAAGTAATCCCCATTCCAGGTCTCAGTTGGCAAGAAGTTTTCTCCATAGAAACACAAACAGCCCCAAGGACAAATTTATGGTTAGAATGGGTAAGATACAATGTAAGAGTTCAGAATATCTCTGTAGGATGTGTTGCTTGTGCTGCAGCAAATACACATTTATACACACATGCATTGTTTTTTCCTGATGACAATACCACTGCCTGTGTTATGAATCTGTTGAAGGGTCTAAAGCAGAGGCGTAGCTAGGGGTTCAGCTCAGGGGGGGCGAAAAATCTGAGTGGGCCCCTAACCAGTAGCCCTGATTGCAACTGAGGTGGCGCACTCTATTCGTGGTTATAGGAGAACCTCAGCAGATTACAGTGCTGTAACTGAAAAGATCTCTATACAAAAAACAATACTGATATTACCGCCATATGTTGACGTGATAATGGTAGATACCAGTGCTGCAGAATATACAAGAGTTTACAATACAGTTACAGACAATAACTTACAGGTGATGTTCTTTTTGATTATCATTCACTTTTACACCTTACTCAGACCAATATGATGACTTCTCCAGCCAGGACTCCTCTGCAGAGATAACAACAAAGACAAATTTGACCTCTTTCACATTTCCAGCCCAGTACCCATCTATCTCCGACCTGCACAAACTACTCAACCCAATACTGAGCCACTGCTGTTGCATGTGTCCCTACTATTGCTCCTGCTGTGTGATACAAAAGCAATGCTGCTCATATTGCCTCACATAATAATGCCATCATTGGGACATTTACAAAGTAGAATGTCTCTTTTGTGCCCTCACAGTAGCCCCCACTGTATATAGGTCCCCATACTGTATGATGGCCCCCACAGTAGCCTTTAAACTGTACTGTATAATGGCCTCCGCATTAGATCCCATGGTGTATAATGACCCTTACATTTCCTCCCATACTGTATAATGACCCCTGCATTAGCTCATCCGCTGTATAATGACCCCCGAATTAGCTCTAACACTGTATAATGGCCCCCGCTGTAGCTCCCATGCCTTTGATTCTGGTCTCTGTCGGTCCCTATTTGTGGGCTACAACTTGCACAGTCCTGATGTATATGACAAAGGGCTAAATAGAAGAAAACAGAAACTGCCAGTGGGTGTGTATAGAGGCCAGCGTATGTGAATAGCTCCATTAATGTACCCAGGTAACCCTAAAAGAAATACTATTGTCTGGACAAGACCCCAAAGAGGGGACCGGAAAGAAAGAGGGAATCAGAAGAGAGAAAGGTAAAATATTACTCATGTAAAGAAGAAAGTGCACCCCCTGGTAGGTCTTCTCTTTTATTCCGTTTTCTGCCTTTGGGGGGTCTTGATGTCCAGACTGAGTATACGTTCAGGGGTCTATATGTGATCATCTATACGCACCTACTGTCTTTGTATTTTCTTCTATTTGGCTCTTTATCATATATTCATCCTTAACTTTGTGGGGATTATTTTTTTTTTATAAAAACTTATATAATTGGGTTTTCATGCTTGCCACCCTGGATTTACAATATGAGATGATAGGACCCTCACCCCGGCTACAGGACCAAGTCACAGGGGGTGTGTGTATAGATAGATAGATAGATACGGTAGATAGATACATAGATAGATAGATACATAGATAGATAGATAGATAGATAGATATGGTAGATAGATAGATAGATATGGTAGATAGATAATAGATAGATAATAGATAGATAGATAATAGATAGATAATAGATAGATAGATAATAGATAGATAATAGATAGATAAATAGATAGATAGATAGATAATAGATAGATAGATAATAGATAGATAGATAATAGATAGATAGATATGAGATAGATAGATAATAGATAGATATGAGATAGATAGATAATAGATAGATAGATAATAGATAGATAGATAGATATGAGATAGATAGATAATAGATAGATAGATAGATAGATAATAGATAGATAGATAGATAATAGATAGATAGATAATGGATAGATAGATAATAGATAGATAGATAATAGATAGATAATAGATAGATAGATAATAGATAGATATGAGATAGATAATAGATAGATAGATAGATAATAGATAGATATGAGCTAGATAGATAATAGATAGATAGATAGATAATAGATAGATATGAGATAGATAGATAATAGATAGATAGATAATAGATAGATAATAGATAGATAGATAGATAGATAATAGATAGATAGATAATGGATAGATAGATAATAGATAGATAGATAATAGATAGATATGAGATAGATAGATAGATAGATAGATAATAGGTAGATATGAGATAGATAATAGATAGATAGATAGATAATAGATAGATATGAGATAGATAGATAATAGATAGATAGACAGATAGATAGATAATAGATAGATAGATAATAGATAGATAATAGATAGATAGATAGATAATAGATAGATAGATGATAGATAGATAGATGATAGATAATAGATAGATAGATAATAGATAGATATGAGATAGATAGATAATAGATAGATAGATAATAGATAGATAGATAATAGATAGATAATAGATAGATAGATAGATAGATAATAGATAGATAGATAATGGATAGATAGATAATAGATAGATAGATAATAGATAGATATGAGATAGATAGATAGATAGATAATAGGTAGATATGAGATAGATAATAGATAGATAGATAGATAATAGATAGATATGAGATAGATAGATAATAGATAGATAGACAGATAGATAGATAATAGATAGATAGATAATAGATAGATAATAGATAGATAGATAGATAATAGATAGATAGATAATAGATAGATATGAGATAGATAGATAATAGATAGATAGATAATAGATAGATAGATAATAGATAGATAATTTGATAATAGATAGATAGATAGATAATAGATAGATAGATAGATAGATAGATAGATGATAGATAGATAGATAGACAGTGAGACTTTAAAGTACCACTAGCAAACAGTGTGTAATATACAGCTGCTACACCCAAACATTCCAGGCATTTATCGATCTTCAATGTAGCAGCAAAAAAAAATGAAAAAACAGTTTTGGTTCTTCTGGATAATGGTTCTCAGTAGAACCAACATGTGGCTGAGCCCCAATGGGCTACTAAAACACTATTTTTTTAATTTTGTCAATGGTGCCCTGCCTCAGCTACAAGACCACTACAAGAAAATAAACAATCCAGGACTTGTAAGGAGGGGAGCAGCGTCCTGCCCCCTCCTCACTGCACAGACACAACCCCCCTGCACGCAGCAACCCGAGCTCTAAATACTCACAGCACCACCTTCTCTTGTCTTGCTCCTCTCCGGCAGGAAGAAGCAGCAGCCAGTGCTCTGAGCTCTGGTGCAGTCACACAGGGTGCAATGGGGGCGTGTGCTATACAACAGACAGCGGTAGTGCAGGGAGATTATGTCTCCCCACACTACAGTGGAGAGAATTACATCGGAGTGCTGCATTAGCCGGCATAGTTAACAGCTGCAGTAACTCTGAGTGGGCCCCCTCAGAGCAAGGGGCCCGGGGCGACCGCACCCTCTGCCCCCCTGGTAGCTACGCTACTGGTCTAAAGCCCACTGATTGCTCAGACTATGTCCCACTAATTCATGAAGCACCTAAACTAAAGGTCCCAGGGGGGATAACTGTGTTAGCTGATAATTATACCTGCTATAATTCCCACGACAGTACAGGCACACCAGTAGGGGTCTTCGAGACAGGTTTCTGTAAAGAGAACAGTTCCCTAG
This sequence comes from Ranitomeya imitator, assembly GCF_032444005.1. Lineage (NCBI taxonomy): Eukaryota > Metazoa > Chordata > Amphibia > Anura > Dendrobatidae > Ranitomeya > Ranitomeya imitator. Next base: position 13,852,199 of record NC_091284.1, on the reverse strand, counting down.
ATACTGATTTGCTAGCTAATCATACACAGTATATGTGCGACATTTATTGGTTATGTGGAGATGGTAAGCTCCGTCCTAGGTTGCCTAATGCCTGGACAGGTCAATGCACCCTTGTTAAACTAGCTATGCAGTTCAAGATTTTACCTTGGGATCCAGAGACACCTGATGAATATACCCGAAGGAGGAGAAGTCTCGATCAGCTCCACATGAGTTATGAAGAAAATCCATTGGTATATGTCGATGGCATTGGAGTGCCAAGGGGGGTGCCTGACCAATTTAAGGCCCAGAACCAGATCTATGCTAGCTTTGCTTCTTTAATCCACAAGTGCAGATTAATAAAAATGTTGATTGGATCAATTATATATATTACAGTGAACAAAGGTTTGTCAATTTTACCTGTGATGCCTTCCAGGGTATAGTTGAGGAATTGAGCCCTTACACTAGAATGACCCTCCAAAACCGACCAGCCCTTGATATGATCTTAGCTGAGAAAGGAGGAGTCTGTGGGATGGTGGGAGAGGAATGTTGTACCTATATCCCTCAGAACTCTGGGGTAAATGGAAAGACCATGATAGCCCTTAGAAAGGTAAATGGGTTAGCAGCAGAATTAAAGACTAATGCTGGAGTAGACACATCTTTCTTTTCCGGCTGGTTGGGTGGGCTCAAAGGATTCCTTCAACAAGCTTGTCTAATACTGATTGCTCTCCTTGTAGTTGGATCGATAATTCTCTGTTGTGTTTTTCCCCTGTATAAAAAGGTTATCACTGAGGCAACTCCGACTGGCACCTTCCTCAACCAAGAAGTAGACTCACTAGAGTGCGATGGCACTGATCCGGGGGAAATCCCTAAGTATGTTCCCCTCAAGAAGATAGACAAAACCCTTTACTCTCAGATGATGCAAAGAGATTTAGTTTAGGGACAGCGGGAGAACTCCATGTGAAGCTAGTGAAGGGTTCAGCTGCCTGGAGGCCTCTCACAAGGGGAGAGCTTCTGAGGTGTCTGGATGAAGAAATCCACCTCCCCTTTCCCCATCACATGGACAGTCTCAAAGGAACTTTCTTTTTAGGGAAAAACTTAGTGTTTAGGGGGGATTGTCAAGGTAAAAATATATTTATCTTTATACACTTTTGTACTTTTATATATTCTTATGCTGTGAAACAATAAGTTTTTCCCTTTGCTTGCCAAATGCAAAGTTAACTGTATTTAAGATGGCTGCTAGTATTCACCTTTGCCCCACTTTCAGGATGAAGGAACAAGTTGCACATTCCAGAAGGACAAGTAACATTTTTCTGGAATTCGAAACTTAACAAGATGTGGACAAAGGAAGATTCATCAGAAGATGCCAGAGCCAATCAGAAGGACTGAATACTAGATACATTGCTTAACCCCCGCCTATCCCCGCCCTCTGCACACCTTCCCCCAATGGATCATGTAATATTGTGTTTTAGGAAATAAAGTTCAGTTGTTGCTGTGACGTTACACACGAGCGTGCAATGAGTTTGAACCAGCATTGTGTCTGACTCATTCTTATCCGGTACCAACATGCTCCTAATCTGATTTGGAATGACTAGTGGATGAAGGGTATTGTCGTGACGACCCCGACACTATCTGCCGTATTTTACTAATCCGTATTATACGGCTTTCTACGGCAGTAGAAAATCGCAGCATGCTGCGTTTGTCACCGTATTGCGCAAAAAAACGCCAATGAAAGTCTATGGAAGCCAGAAAAATACGGATTACACACGGACCAGCAGTGTGACTTGCGAGAAATACGCAGCGGTGTTAGAGAGAAAAGCCAGAAATTCAGTGCGGTGTACAGTAAAATCACACTGACAGCTTACAGTAGAATAGGTAGAATAAATGTCTACATATAGAATAGGTATATATATATATATATATATATATATATATATATATATATATATGTCAGTGAGACACATATATGTATATATATTATTACTTCATACAGCGCGAGATAGCAGAAAGCCGGTAATTCAATTACCGGCTTTTGCTTTCTCCTTCCTAAACCCGACATGATATGAGACCTGGTTTACATACAGCAAACCATCTCATATCCCCATTTTTTTGCATATTCCACATTACTAATGTTAGTAGTGTGTATATGCAAAATTTGGACGTTCTAGCTATTAAATTAAAGGGTTAAATGGTGGAAACAAATTGGCGTGGGCTCCCGCACAATTTTCTCCGCCAGAGTAGTAAAGCCAGTGACTGAGGGCAGATATTAATAGACTGGAGAGGGTCCATGGTTATTGCCCCCCCCCCCCCCCCTGGCTAAAAACATCTGCCCCCAGCCACCCCAGAAAAGGCACATCTGGAAGATGCACCTATTCTGGCACTTGGCCACTCTCTTCCCATTCCCGTGTAGTGGTGGGATATGGGGTAATGAAGGGTTAATGCCACCTTGCTATTGTAAGGTGACATTAAGCCAAATTAATAATGGAGAGGCGTCAATTATGACACTTATCTATTATTAATGCAATAGTATGAAAGAGTTAAAAAATACACAAACACATTATTTAAAAGTATTTTAACGAAATAAAAACAAAGGTTGTTGTAATATTTTATTCTACGCTCGATCCTTCTGAAGACCCTCGATCTGTAACAAAGAAAAAATAATAAACCAACAATATACATACCTTCTGAAGATCTGTAAGGTCCCACGATGTAGATCCATCTGAAGGGGTTAAAATATTTTACAGCCAGGAGCTCTGCTAATGTAGCGCTGCGCATGTCTGCAAAACCCCGGAGAATGTAGGTAAAGTAGGTCAATGACCTATATTTACCTTCATTTGCGGTGAGGCGCCCTCTGCTGGCTGTTCCTAGATCGTGGGAAATTTCCTAGAAAGCTCCCAGGCTTGAGTTCATATGAGGACAAACAGCAGAGGGCGCATCACCGCAAATGAAGGTAAATATAGGTCATTGTCTCACTGACATATATATATATATAGATATATATATATATCTATTCTATGTGTACACATTTATTCTACCTATTCTACTGTAAGCTGTCAGTGTGATTTTACTGTACACTGCACTGAATTACCGGCTTTTCTCGCTAACACCGCTGCGTATTCCTCGCAAGTCACACTGCTGGTCTGTGTGTAATCCGTATTTTTCTGGCTTCCATAGACTTTCATTGGCGTATTTTTTGCGCAATACGGTGACAAACGCAGCATGCTGCGATTTTCTACGGCCGTAGAAAGCCGTATAATGCGGATCAGTAAAATACGGCAGATAGGAGCAGGGGCATAGAGAAGCATTGTACCGTTTGCAATCCGTATTTTCAGCACCTCTCTTACGTCCGTAAAACACGGTAGTGTGAGGCCGGCCTTCGTGTTATGGGCATTGAAAAGGTCTTTAAACTGAGTTGAGGAAGGGATTTCAGACGTAAGGTCTTGATCCTTCAGGATTTTTAAACTGCAGACTAGAACCTCGTTGGGTCTGAATAAACGGCAATATTTGATTTTACAATACAATTAAAATAATGTGTGTTTTTTTTCTTTCTCTTGTTCTCCTCTGCATAAACTTCAGTGGTAATACATATATCTCCATTGTTAATTTGATCTGGATCTTTCTATACAATGTCTTAATGCTATTACTTCGTTTTTCTATGAATCATTGTATGTCAATTGTATGTGTACCAATGTTGGGACTTTTAACTAGTGCACCAGTTTTTTTTTTGTTTTTTTTGTTGCTTTTGCTTGATTCTAATTGCTGCTGATGTGTGTTTAATTTTTTCTATATATGTTTTGTTGCTCTGACCACATACCATACCATAATTAAGACCTAAACAGGTCGAAACGCGTTGCTCGTATCATGTACCCTATCATTTGCTGTACCACTATGAAACAAGGATTTTAATAGATTTGTCTAAATAAATTGAACTTTTATCCAAGTTTCACGCTGGAGATTTACTTCTTCCTTTTTTTTCTGCTGAAACTATGAATTGACACATGTGGAATTATATAGTTAACAAAAAAGTGTGAACCAACTGAAATTATGTCTTATACTCTAGGTTCTTCAAAGTAGCCACCTTTTGCTTTGATGACTGCTTTGCACACTCTTGGCATTCTCTTGATGAGCTTCAAGAGGTAGTCACCGGGAATGGTCTTCCAACAATCTTGAAGGAGTTCCCAGAGATGCTTAGCTCTTGTTGGCCCTTTTGCCTTCACTCTGCGTCCACCTCACCCCAAACCATCTCGATTGGGTTCAGGTCTGGTGACTGTGGAGGCCAGGTCATCTGGCGTAGCCCCCATCACTCTCCTTCTTGGTCAAACAGCCCTTACACAGCCTGGAGGTGTTTGGGGTCATTGTCCTGTTGAAAAATAAATGATGGTCCAACTAAACGCAAACCGGATGGAATAGCATGCCGCTGCAAGATGCTGTGGTAGCCATGCTGGTTCAGTATGCCTTCAATTTTGAATAAATCCCCAACAGTGTCACCAGTAAAGCCCCCCCACACCATCACACCTCCTCCTCCATGCTTCACGGTGGGAACCAGGCATGTAGAGTCCATCCGTTCACCTTTTCTGCATCGCACAAAGACACGGTGGTTGGAACCAAAGATCTCAAATTTGGACTCATCAGACCAAAGCACAGATTTCCACTGGTCTAATGTCCATTCCTTGTGTTCTTTAGCCCAAACAAGTCTCTTCTGCTTGTTGCCTGTCTTCAGCAGTGGTTTCCTGGCAGCTATTTTACCATGAAGGCCTGCTGCACAAAGTCTCCTCTTAACAGTTGTTGTAGACATGTGTCTGCTGCTAGAACTGTGTGGCATTGACCTGGTCTCTAATCTGAGCTGCTGTTAACCTGCGATTTCTGAGGCTGGTGACTCGGATAAACTTATCCTCAGAAGCAGAGGTGACTCTTGGTCTTCCTGGGGCGGTCCTCATGTGAGCCAGTTTCTGTGTAGCGCTTGATGGTTTTTGCCACTGCACTTGGGGACACTTTCAACGTTTTCCCAATTTTTCGGACTGACTGACCTTCATTTCTTAAAGTAATGATGGCCACTCGTTTTTCTTTACTTAGCTGATTTTTTTTCTTGCCATAATACAAATTCTAACAGTCTGTTCTGTAGGACTATCAGCTGTGTATCCACCAGACTTCTGCTCAACACAACTGATGGTCCCAACCCCATTTATAAGGCAAGAAATCCCACTTATTAAACCTGACAGGGCACACCTGTGAAGTGAAAACCATTCCCGGTGACTACCTCTTGAAGCTCATCAAGAGAATGCCAAGAGTGTGCAATGTAGTCATCAAAGCAAAAGGTGGCTACTTTGAAGAACCTAGAATATAAGACATAATTTCAGTTGTTTCACACTTTTTTGTTCAGTATATAATTCCATATGTGTTAATTCATAGTTTTGATGCCTTCAGTGTGAATGTACAATTTTCATAGTCATGAAAATACAGAAAAATCTTTAAATGGGGTGTGTCAAAACTTTTGGCTGTACTGTGTATGTATATATGTGTGTGTGTATGTATGTAAGTATTTATGTATGTGTATATATATATATGGCCACATCTGGTCGGGGGTTGTTTTCTTGGGTCAGACAGCAGGTACCTGAGACGTCTCGATGGAGGACAACTCTTTATATCTACCTGCAAAATATTAGAAAGTGTTACAATCCTACAGATCGGTCCTCCATATTGTATCGTAGTCGGGGGTCAGCGGCCGGATGTTCGTCCTCGCCTGGATCTTCTGTTACTGGCTGCCGGATGTACACAGTGTGAGGAGTGAGAACAGCGCCATACACTAGGTAGTGGCCATTGTCAGTACTGCAGCTCTGCTCCTATGGAAGTAAATGTGATCTGAGCTGCAGAACATCTGACTTCTACCAGAGCTGCTAACAGGTGCCAGACCCCCATCTATCTGACATTAAGGACTTTTCCCTAAGGATAAGTGTTGAATAAGAAATTAGCGCATACCCCCTTATACCAACCTTTCTTATCTTGAGTCACATTTATCTCTGTGAGATGATCGCAGCCACATCCTGCCTCCCACAGTAGTGACTATCAGAATGCACCATTACCTCTGATGATGGTCACAGAAAGGACACGGAGGCCATGTGTCCCCCTCCCTTATAGGCAGTATGTTACCTCCAGGCGTTCCCACTTTACCCCTATTGAATGTTCCTGTATCAGGCACTCTCTCCATACAATGGTCTCCAGCTTCAGGCTTCCTGTGATTAGTATCATCCGATCTCCAGCTTACAATACTTATTTCTCTCTGCCAGTATCTGCACACCCAGATCTGCTATTCTGTGCAGAGCGACTCACAAACATCACCATCTGGAGACCATCGCTTCATAGTACGCTGCCAGCGTGATGCACCAGATCTAGTAGACAGTCACAAGCCACACGTCTAGGGCCCACAAGCTGCAGGTTGGAGACCCCCGCATTATAGTGATGGAAACCATAGACCTGCCATCCTACATCCGAGTGCGGCAGAACGATGAACACTCATCACTAATACAAGCTCCGCACAGCCGGATCGCGGCTCTCAGGACGACGTTCTGGGGCTTCTTTTTATTCAGAATATAATAAAGGTGACACATTGTATGTGATTGATAAAGGGAGACATTTTATTTAGGTCTTTTCCTCAGTAACGGGAACCCGTCACCATGAAATGTCATCCAGTCTGCAGGAGGAGCAGATAGTGATGGTAACGGCCGCAGGACCGAAAATCCCAGGCATTCTCCATGACATGTGGACATAACTATACTTTTTTCTAATACATTCATATACACTGCTCAATAAAATAAACGGAACACTTAAACAACAGAATATAACTCCAAGTAAATCAAACTCCTGTGAAATCAAACTGTCCACTTAGGAAGCAACACTGATTGATGATCAATTTCACATGCTGTTGTGCAAATGGAATAGACAACAGATGGAAATTATAATAATAATATTTATATTGCGCTAACATATTACACAGCGCTTTACAGACATTATCATCAAATTATTGGCAATTATCAAGACACTCAATAAAGGAGTGGTTCTGCAGGTGGGGACCACAGACCACATCTCAGTACCAATGTTTTCTGGCTTATTTTTTGGTCACTTATGAATGTTGGTTGTGCTTTCACACTCCTGGTAGCATGAGACGGACTCTACAACCCACACAAGTGGCTCAGGTAGTGCAGCTCATCCAGGATGGCACATCAATGTGAGCTGTGGCAAGAAGGTTTGCTGTGTCTGTCAGCGTAGTGTCCAGAGGCTGGAGGCGCTACCAGGAGACAGGCCAGTACACCAGGAGACATGGAAGGGGCCGTAGGAGGGCAACAACCCAGCAGCAGGACCGCTACCTCAGAGCCCTGCAAAATGACCTCCAGCAGGCCACAAATGTGCATGTGTCTGCACAAACGGTTAGAAACCGACTCTATGAGGATGGTCTGAGTGCCCGACGTCCACAGATGGGGGTTTTGCTCACAGCCCAACACCGTGCAGGACACTTGGCATTTCCCACTGAACACCAGGATTGGCAAATTTGCCACTGGCGCCCTGTGCTCTTCATAGATGAAAGCAGGTTCACACTGAGCACATGTGACAGATGTGACAGAGTCTGGAGACGCCGTGGAGAGCGATCTGCTGCCTGCAACATCCTTCAGCATGACCGGTTTGGCAGTGGGTCAGTAATGGTGTGGGGTGGCATTTCTTTGGAGGGCCGCACAGCCCTCCATGTGCTCACCAGAGGAAGCCTGTAAACCAAGAAAAAAGGTATTACTGTACACAAATGCACACCATCCAATAAGTAAATACAAAAATAAACAAATATAAACATAGACTGATTTTATTCACAGATCAAAACACACAACATAGACCATAAAAACATAGTTAAAAACATGAAAACAACATCAAGAACACACAGGAAACACATATAGTAACTCAGTACAGTCAGGTAACCCAAAGGAAACCAATGGCTCATGGGGTGTAGCGCAAAAATATAATGCCAAAAGGACAGTGCAAAAAGTAGCTCGTATGGCTGCAGCTACAACAGAGCAGGCAGACAATAACAAGCGCACAAAAATGTCCTAGGCAGTTAGACCAAACAGCAACAAGCCAAAACGGCAAAACGGGTTACCTATACATAATAGTACAACTGAGACACACCATATAAGCAGGAGAAACCTCCCATATAAATACCACCTGGTGACGTGATGCCCCACGCGTATCGCCCGGCGGACCAGGCTTCGTCAGGGGAGATGCGTGCTGATCTGTGTATCAGCCTTAAATAATAAATGCCAAATAGCAAATGAGGTTCTGGTGTGCACATGCAGGCACCGCAAAACCGGAAGTCAGAACCGACCAGGAGAAGGTGCTGATACCTGATAACCAACGCAGACATGCGCAAAAGGACCGGAGGACAGGAGACACAAACGGACCAATACCTGAATGTAGGAGGTCCGTAGAGTCCTAATAATACAGCGCAATCATACGCCGAAGGAAGGAGTGGAAATAAGCATACTGCGCAAGCGCCGGCAAGGGCCAATAGAGCCAAAGTCCGGACGCATGCGCAGCGAGCAGTCCACCTAATGATACAGCGCAATCCTGCGCCGAGGAGAAGATTGGAGGTCAGCGCACTGCGCAAGCGCCGACAAGGACCAATGAAACCAAGGTCCGGATGCGCAGTGGCCAGACCACCAGACATCGAGAAAAAACACAATTACCAGCCAGTAATGTCGTGCTAGAAGTAAAGCACAAAAAATAGGAAACTGCGTCGGTATACCAAGGGGCAGACACACTTATAAGTAGAGCATAGTTCAAATGATTCCACGTATGAGGATACAAGGCACGAACCCCATGGAAATCCATGGGAACCATGCAGAATATTCCAGGCCATAAAAGTGGCACCCATAAGTAAAAGCACCACAGCAACACAGACACATATGGCGCTTAATGCAAAGAAAATAAAGTGGAATAATGGAACTATGTCGGGCTTAGATGAATCAGCCCAAGATATAGAAAGATGGTATATTGTATCATAACAGACCCAAATAACACGCACACATGAGACAATCAAATACAGCCAGACATCCCCCGGGGGCATACACGCACGCATACAAATTCGAAGCCTCACACAAAAAATTAGATGAAATTATTGAGGCGATCCCCGTAATACCCAGATATAACTTTATTTAACAAAAATAATAATACAACAAATGATACGAAGTTAAACACTGAATATTTAATAGAGATATATATTAATACAAAAATATGTATAGTATATCCAACATGTTGAATCATTAAAAAATAATAAATGGTAGGGGAGAGAAAGACCATTAAGGTCAAGTATGCGCAGTGCTGAAAACCAGCACCCCCCATGAGCCAAAATCCATATATTATGTTGTTACACCTGACGGTAATACCCCTAAATCCAGTGTGATACTGGGGGGGGGGGGGGGGGGGGGAGGGGAAAACATTATGGCCAAGTATGCGCAGTGCTGACAACCAGCACTCCCCATGAGCCAATAACCATATTTAAATCTTTTATGTTATTAAATCCGACAATAGTACCCCTTGGACAGGTATAGTATATAAGCATAAGAGACACACTTAAATACAGAAACCGAAACAGGACCAAAAAGAGCCCAGAATAAACATGGTAGAGATTTAAGTAACGTCCATAGAGGTGATTGGGCACAAAAAACGAGCCCAGCTGAACAGAACACACTAGAACCTACAGAGTCCATGGTCCAAACAGGAAGACGATAGTAAGTACACCAAGTATGTGGTGAGAGATGGAAAAAAGGCAGTTTCCAAAGGGGGCCAAAACCTTCACATCCAGGCCTGTCGACTGTAGACCAACACATGAGAGAATATTCATCCAAGGAATCCCGTAAATAACAGCTCTTCATTTAGACCTACGGGAGTAATGGAACCAAGATTAAAAATCCATCTCGCCTCCATACGCAGAAGTAGTTGTCCATAAGCGCCACCCCTATTGGTAGTACGTACTCTATCCAATCCAATGATCTTAGTACCCAAAGTCCGGCCATCATGATGTACCAAAAAATGAGATGCTACCGGGGTGAGTACTTTGCCCTTCAAGGAGTCACTGTGTGCCAGATTGATGGTAGAGAAGTGTTTTTGTATTCTACGCCGTAACTCCTGAGAAGTCTGGCCAACGTAGACTCGCTGGCAAGGGCAGATGAGGGCGTAGACAACACAGGTCGTTTTACAATTAATATAGGTACACAACCTATGTCTGCTCTGGTTGGTAGGGTTCACAAAATGGCCTCTAGTAGGACACATATAAGGACAGATGTTACAACTACCACATGCGAATGACCCACGGAGATCAATGCCCCGATTAAGCCTGATAGTTTGCCTTTTATAGTGGCTATTTGTCAGGAGGTCTCTGAAATTAGGGGCTCTTCTAGCTGAAAATTGTGGTCGGTCACCCACCACCCTTGAAGTAGACAGGTCAGTGATAAGGATGCCCCAATGCCTCTGCAAAATAGTTCTGATCTGTGACCAATTGTTGTTATAACTGGTAACAAATCTTGGCTTACTGTCCCGTACCTTGTGCTGAGGCACCAACAACGACTCCTGAGTATGCACATTAGCCCGCTGGAAGGCTGCAGAGATGCTTCTCCGTGGGTAGTGTCTTTGACGAAACCGATTGGTCAAATTGAGAGCTTCTTGGCGAAAATCCTCATCCGAGGTACAATTTCTCCGAGTTCTCAGGAACTGCCCAACAGGAACACCATTCCTGGTGTGTGTAGGATGAAAGCTCCTATAATCCAGGAGACTGTTGGTAGCCGTCGGTTTCTGAAATAATTTGGTATATAGAGAGCCATCCCTGACCATCACCTGCAGGTCCAAAAAGGTCACTACGGTAGAGGAAAAGGAATACGTCAACACAATATTATGGGAATTTCTGTTGAGAGAAGTGATAAAATTGTGACACTCATCAATACTGCCCGTCCAAATGAAAAAAAATATCGTCGATATATCGACTCCAATGGCAAACGTGCCGCTTAAACTCCTCCAGGGGGTACACCATGGTGGCCTCCCACCAACCTAGAAAAAGATTGGCGATGGCCGGAGCACAGCGCGCCCCCATGGCCACTCCTGAGACTTGAAGGTAGTAAGACCTATCGAACAGGAAGAAATTGTGCCTCATGATGAACTCAATCAAGTCAACTATTAGGGAATCGTGCATTCGATCCGAATGCCCCAACTGATCAAGGAAGTATAGAGTGGCAGTGATTCCGTCGTCGTGATTAATATTAGAATAGAGCGACTCAACGTCGCAAGTAACCAATAAAAAATTGGAAGGTAGAGAAACTGCAAGACAGATACGGATGAAGTGTGATGTATCCAAGACAAATGATGGTAAATTTCTAGTTAGGGGTTGCAAGAAGTGGTCCACGTACATGCAAGCTTTTTCACAGAGACCCCCAATCCCAGCCACAATAGGGCGGCCAGGAGGTCTCTGTGAATCTTTGTGAATCTTGGGTAGCATGTAGAATGTAGCTGTGATGGGGACCTCTACCCACATGAACTCAAACTCCTGATGGCTGATGATGCCAAGATCCCTTGCCCTCTCCAGAAGATGTCTAAACTTCCCTGCAAAAACGGCCGTAGGGTTTGATGGTAGTTTCCTATAGAATCGAACATTCCCGAGTTGACGGTGTGCCTCTTCTAAATAAAGGGAGTGTGGCCAAAGGACCACATTGCCCCCCTTATCCGCTTCTTTGATAAGAGGTAGCCTGACTGCCATTAGGTACCGAAATGAGATCCTCAGACCCCTTGTGAGACCATATTCTGGTGCGGTTGGCCCCCCCCGGGTTCCTCCTAATGCAGGACAATGCCAGACCTCATGTGGCTGGAGTGTGTCAGCAGTTCCTGCAAGATGATGGCATTGAAGCTATGGACTGGCCCGCCCGTTCCCCAGACCTGAATCTGATTGAACACATCTGGGACATCATGTCTCGCTCCATCCACCAACGTCACGTTGCACCACAGACTGTCCAGGAGTTGGCGGACGCTTAAGTCCAGGTCTGGGAGGAGATCTCTCAGGAGACCATCCGCCGCCTCATCAGGAGCATGCCCAGGCGTTGTAGGGAGGTCATACAGGCACGTGGAGGCCACACACAATACTGAGCATCATTTTGGCTTGTTTTAAGGACATTACATTACACTTTAATTTTGTGTGTGACTCCAAACCCAGGCCTCCATTGGTTAATAAATTTGATTTCCATTGATGATTTTTGTGTGATTTTGTTGTCAGCACATTTAACTTTGTACAGAACAAAGTATTCAATGAGAATATTTCATTCATTCAGATCTAGGATGTGTTATTTGAGTGTTCCCTTTATTTTTTTGAGCAGTGTATATTCTCTCCCTTATATTGAGGAATAATACCTTCTGACAGCACTTGGTGGAGACATTGTATCATTTACCGTAACTCCTTTTTCAGACAGTATTTGAGAATGTATAATACAGGAAAGATAGATATCTGGGTACCGTGTTCGCCAGTAGATAGAAAATATTTAGAATTGAGAGTCCTCAGCGGTTGGTACCTTTCAATGGCGAACTGAGAAGATGGTAACAAATTGCAGCTTTCGAGACTACACAGGTCTCTTCATCAGGCAAAGACTAAAACAAATTCTGAAGAATCACATATTTATACACAACATAGTATAGAAATAATGCCATAGATAAGACAGGTGACGTGAAGCAGAATTACCATTATTGTGAGAGTGATAAACAATTGTGTCCATAAATATTGGAATAGTTCATAGACACACTCTCACATAATGGTAATTCTGCTTCACGTCACCTGTCTTATCTATGGCATTTTTCTGTGCTGTGTTGTCTGTAAATATGTGATTCTCCAGAATTTCTTTTAGTCTTTGCCTGATGAAGAGACCTGTGTAGTCTCGAAAGCTGCGATTTGTTTCCATCTTTTCAGTTCGCCATTAAAAGGTATCAACCACTGAGGACTCTCAATTCTAAAGAATGTATGATACACATTTTCTCCATATGGATCCACATAACTGTGTTGTAAACTGTTGAACATTTCTTGTGAAATGCGTTTTATTTGTTTTTATATAGTCTTTTTTTGCTGTGTAATTTTTTCAGTAAAGATATACCGAGTTAATATACGTTTTACATGGGAGTATTTCTGTGGGCTGCACATTTTCATTGTGACAGGTCCCGTTTAAAAGGAATCTTGTCAGCAGGAATTTATGTAATCTGAAAGCAGCGTGATGTAAGGGCAGAGACCCCGATAATAGAACTGTGTCACTTAATGAGCTGCTTCCTGTAGTTTTGATAAAATCCCTGTTTTATCTGCTGTAAATATAGGAGTGCTCAGAATGCAGAGCTCTGTATAACCTCGCCCTCAACAATGATTGGCAGCTTTCTCTGTATAACCTCGCCCTCAACAATGATTGGCAGCTTTCTGCCTATACACAGTGTACACAGAAAACTGGCAATCACTTCTGTGGGTTATACAGAGAAAGCTGCCAATCACTGGTGGGGACGGGGTTATACAGAACACATGAATGTGGAGGACTACATAGCCATGTCTAGTGATAATCTGCTGATAACACAACAGCAAGCAGCCCAATAATTGACACATTGCTGGAAGCAGGGTCTCTGCCTCTACATCAGGCTGCTCTCAAATTACAGGGCAAAAAGCTGCTGACATATTCCCTTTTGAAGAACGGGTCGTCTGTATATTGTGACATCACTGTGATGATGGATCTGATTGTTTCCTTCTAGATCAGTGGTTCTCAACCTTTCTAATGCCGTGACCCCGTAATACAGTTCCTCATGTTGCGGTGACCCCCAACCCAAAAAATAATTTTGGTGGCTACTTTAAAACTGTAATTTTATTAGTTATGATTCGGAATGTAAATATCTGATATGCATTATGTATTGTATTCTCATTGCTACAAATCAAACATAATAAATAATCACAAAAACAATTACCGTATATACTCGAGGAGGCTGCGGCACCACTATACCAAGACCAATAATATCACATACAGGAAGAAACACCACCACACCATGACCAGACCACATAGGGACCAAATAATACTATATACAAGGGACAAATACCGCCTCACCATGACCAGATCACATATTACCACCACTTGGTGACCAAATAGCACATACAAGGGACAAATACCACAACACCATTTCCAGACCACATATTATCACCACATAGTGACTGAATACTACAATACTGATCAGTAATAAAAAAAACAACACAATACTATCACTATAAGTGCCAGTATTCACAGGAGATCTGTAATTAGTATGCAGTGTCTGTGTACAGGTAATACAGAGATCACTGGTGACATTATACACAGGACCTCTATATTGTATACAGTGTATAGTGTCAGTGTATAGGTAACACTGACTCACCAGTGACGTCTCTAGGTGAAGTCCTTCATCTTTCATCCAGCACAGACCGCCATCATTTCTTCTAGCCAGGACTCGTTTCTGCAGGAAATAACACAGTTATCTCGAGCTCCGCTTGTAGAATACATTAATTAATTTTTAACAACTTCTACATTACACCACATGAAGAGAAAAAGGTGATATAGTGTCACTCTGCACAGTAACAGGACCGCCCCCCATTTAAAACAGTATACTCAAAAAATAAAATAAATACATCACTGCAGTAATAATATCCCTTAATTAGCCCCTATGGTAATAATATTCCCCACCCTGGCCCCGTTTATCTCATTCCTGGCTCCAGCCATATGTTCTCGCATCCTGCCCTCATGAGTATCCATTCTACCCCATATGATCTCCCCATCCTGCCCCATCTGTCTCCATCGTATCCATCCTGCCCCATGTCTTTCATTCTGCCCCGTGTCTCCAATCATGCCCCGTATCTACATTCTGCCCATGCCTCAAGTCCTACCCCCAGTGTGTCCAGCAATCTGCCCCAGTGTGTCCAGCAATCTGCCCCAGTGTGTCCAGTATATTACCCCCAGTGTGTCCAGCATATTACCCCCAGGTTGTCCAGCAATCTGCCCCAGTGTGTCCAGCATATTACCCCCAGTGTGTCCAGCAATCTGCCCCAGTATGTCCAGCATTGCCCCAGTGTGTCCAGAAATCTGCCCCAGGGTCTCCAGCATTGCCCCAGTGTGTCCAGCATTGCCCCAGTGTGTCCAGCATTGTCCCAGTGTGTCCAGCATTGCCGCCAGTGTGTCCAGCAATCTGCCCCAGTGTCCAGCATTGCCCCAGCGTATCCAGCAAATTGCCCCAGTGTCCAGCATTGCCCCAGTGTCCAGAAATCTGTCCCAGGGTCTCCAGCATTGCCCAGTGTGTCCAGAAATCTGCTCCAGGGTCTCCAGCATTGCCCAGTGTGTCCAGCACTCTGCCCCCAGTGTGCCCAGCAATCTGCCCCAGGGTCTCCAGCATTGCCCAGTGTGTCCAGCACTCTGCCCCCAGTGTGCCCAGCAATCTGCCCCATGGTCTCCTGTATTGCCCCAGTCTGTCCAGCATTGCCCCAGTGTGTCCAGCATTGCTGCTAGTGTGTCCAGCAATCTGCCCCAGTGTCCAGCATTGCCCCAGCGTGTCCAGCAATCTGCCCCAGTGTCCAGCATTGCCCCAGCGTGTCCAGCAATCTGCCCCAGTGTCCAGCATTGCCCCAGTGTCCAGAAATCTGCCCCAGTGTCCAGCATTGCCCAGTGTGTCCAGAAATCTGCCCCAGTCTGTCCAGAAATCTGCCCCAGTCTGCCCAGAAATCTGCCCCAGGGTCTCCAGCATTGCCCCCAGACAGACATAAAGAAAAAAAAAAAAAGTAAAATCCTCACCTCTCCCGTTCCCAGTGCAGGTCCGGTGCAGTCAGCGTCTCTCCGGCTCTGCGACGATCAGGACAGAGAGGCAGAGTGCGCAGTGATGACGTCATCGCACCCTCTGCCCTGAGACGTCGCAGAGTCAGAGGGCGCTGAAGATGCTGGCTGCAGCTACCGCGCAGCCGCAGGAACCAGGAGAGGTGAGTATTAGCGCTGGCACCAGGGGAAGGGGGCGGGCGCCCGAAGACTTAAAGGGCCCACGGTTTTTTTTTTTCTCCTTCTCCTCCTTTCCCGCCCCCCCCCCCCCCGCACCCTCCGCACCCCCCTTCCTACGCCACTGGGAAGGTGGATGGGGAGGTGAGAGAGGTGGCGACCCCTGTGTTTTGGTCGTTCGACCCCCCTCGGGGTCGCGACCCCCAGGTTGAGAACCGCTGTTCTAGATTATCTTGATGAAATCACAGAACTGCTGGATAAGAATACAGATCCTAGGAGGACGGATGATGACCAGGATCCTAGGAGGACAGATGAGGATCAGAGATACATAAATGTCTATGGGATCTGGACAATAAAAAGCATTTAGAGAAGGAAGATGTGTCCTAGAGAATATTTAACACAAGTTGTTAGAAGAGAATAATAATAATAATCTTTATTTATATAACGCCAACATATTCCGCAGCGCTTTACAGTTTAACAGTATCAAACACAACAGTCATAAGTAACAACATTAACAATACAATAATTAAAGCGAAATAAGCCGCCCCTGCTGGTGAGAGCTTACAATCTACAATCAGGTGGGGGAGATACAAAGCCCAGGTGTGTATTTACAATGATGTATTTACAATGAGGGTCCGGCCATCTTCAGGGGTTGGGGAATAGATGGGGATAGTGAATGGGCTACACACACACAAACATAAAATGACTTATTAGGGAACATGATAGGCCGCTCTGAACAAATGTGTTTTGAGCGAGCGCCTAAAACTATGCAAATTATGGATGGTCCTAATATCTTTGGGTAGAGCATTCCAGAGGATTGGTGCAGCACGGGAGAAGTCTTGGAGTCGGGAGTGGGAGGTTCGGATTAGTGCAGAGGTTAATCGAAAGTCATTTGCAGAGCGCAGCGGTCGGTTAGGCCGATAGACAGAAATGAGGGAGGAAATGTAAGGGGGGCCGCACTGTGGAGAGCTTTGTGGGTGAGAACAAGTACTTTGAATTGTATCCTGTAATGAATGGGCAGAGAAAATATTGTGTGAGAATAATCACTGCGTTACTTGTATCTATAGACCGTCAGTCTGTCACACTTACCGTGTATCTATAGACCGTCAGTCCGTCACACTTACCATGTATCTATAGACATATCCATCAGTCTGGCACACTTATGGTGTATCTATAGTCTGTCAGTCCGGCACACGTACCGTGTATCTGTAAGGTACCGGAGGGCGGTAGCCATGGACAAACTGCTCCTTCATCACGCCCTGGGACTTTTTGTCCCAATCCCAATGTGAAGCTGAGTGTGGGTTGTGTGACAATCACTTGTAGGTCTCAGGTCTCTGGTGTCTTCCAGTCTCCACCTCCAGGAGCCGCTGCACATAAATCAGGGGACTGCCAGTACGTTTCAGCACACAGAAGTTTACTGGACAGTTCCAGTTCATCAGATTGTAACACGCAGTATTGGGTCGGCACAATTCTCATGTCTTGTTTCCTTAATACAGTACAATTTCAGCATTGCTATTCATTCCTCCTGGACAATCCCTACGTTTACTGATTTTTAATCAGCCTCAGGGATTTCCTGTCCAGTTCTGCACGAGGTTTGTTACCTTCCCTGAGAGCTGCCACCAGGAATTTCAGGGCCCTATACTGGCAACATTTTTGGTCCCCCTTGAGACTCCGCTCAGGCTCTACCCCAGATCCTCCTCCAGGCCTCAAACCTTCCACAGACCCAACTCCACTTCTTCACCATGTCCTCACCAATCATACATTAACAGTTCTCATCAAACACCTGATCACATACATTTGTCCTGCATGACAATGTGACATTATACACAGGAGCGCTGTATATAGTGTACAGATAATACAGGAATCACCAGTGACATTATACACAGGAGCTCTGAATATTGTGTCAGTTTAAAGGTAATACAGGGATCACCAGTGACATTATACACAGGACCTCTGTTGTGAATTCTGTGGCGGAGCTCCCTCCTGTGGTCACAAGTGGTACTTCGGCTGATTCTCTCTGGGAGCTTCCGTTTGTGGAGGAAAGTGGTACTGCGGCTTCTGAGTTTCCTCCCTCAGGTGATGTGGTGAGGTCGTTAGGTGCTTCTCTACTTAACTCCACCTAATGCTTTGATCCATGCTTCCTGTCAATGTTCCAGTGTTGGACTTGTTTCTCCCTGGATCATTCCTGTGGCCTGCTGATCTGCATAGCTAAGTTTCTCTTTGCTATTTGTTTGCTATTTTTTCTGTCCAGCTTGTCTATTTGTTTGCTGGAAGCTCTGGGACGCAAAGGGTGTACCTCCGTGCCGTTAGTTCGGTACGGAGGGTCTTTTTGCCCCCTTTGCGTGGTTTTCTTTAGGGTTTTGTGTGGACCGCAAAGTTATCTTTCCTATCCTCGCTCTGTTAAGAAAGTCGGGCCTCACTTTGCTGAATCTATTTCATCTCTACGTTTGTCTTTTCATCTTAACTCACAGTCATTATATGTGGGGGGCTGCCTTTTCCTTTGGGGTATTTCTCTGAGGCAAGGTAGGCTTATTTTTCTATCTTCAGGCTAGTTAGTTTCTCAGGCTGTGTCGAGTTGCATAGGCAGAGTTAGGCGCAATCCACGGCTGCCTCTAGTGTTGTTTGGAGAGGATTTGGGATTGCGGTCTGCAGAGTTCCCACGTCTCAGAGCTCGTTCTATTATTTTGGGTTATTGTCAGATCACTGTATGTGCTCTGATCGCTATGTCCATTGTGATACTGAATTGCATATCAAAACAGTACGGGAAGCCTAAAGTACTAATGATTCTCAATAGAGGGAAAAAAGAAGTTGTGAGACCATTTTTTTTCCTTTGCACTGTGTTTTGTATTTTTTTTCCCCTAGACATTTGGGTGGTTCAGGACACAGGTGTAGCAATGGACATTAAAGATCTGTCTTCATGTGTGGATCAGCTCACGGCAAGAGTTCAAAATATTCAAGATTTTGTGGTTCAGAATTCTTTGTTAGAACCGAGAATTCCTATTCCAGATTTGTTTTTTGGAGATAGAACTAAATTTCTGAGTTTCAAAAATAATTGTAAACTGTTTCTGGCTTTGAAACCTCGCTCCTCTGGTGACCCAGTTCAACAGGTTAGGATCGTCATTTCTTTTTTGCGTGGCGACCCTCAGGACTGGGCATTTTCTCTTGCGTCAGGAGATCCTGCATTAAGTAATATCGATGCGTTTTTCCTGGCGCTTGGATTGCTGTACGATGAGCCTAATTCAGTAGATCAGGCAGAAAAAAATTTGCTGGCTCTTTGTCAGGCTCAGGATGAGATAGAGGTATATTGCCAGAAATTTAGAAAATGGTCCGTGCTCACTCAATGGAATGAATCTGCGCTTGCAGCCATTTTCAGAAAGGGTCTCTCTGAAGCCATTAAGGATGTCATGGTGGGATTTCCTATGCCCGCTGGTTTGAATGAGTCTATGTCTTTGGCCATTCAGATCGGTCGACGCTTGCGTGAGCGTAAATCTGTGCACCATTTGGCAGTATTACCTGAGATTAAACCTGAGCCTATGCAGTGCGATAGGACTATGACCAGAGTTGAACGGCAAGAACACAGACGTCTGAATGGGCTGTGGTGATTCCACTCATGCTATCTCTGATTGTCCTAAGCGCACTAAGCGGTTCGCTAGGTCTGCCACCATTGGTACTGTACAGTCAAAATTTCTTCTGTCCGTTACCCTGATCTGCTCTTTGTCATCGTATTCTGTCATGGCGTTTGTGGATTCAGGCGCTGCCCTGAATTTGATGGACTTGGAATATGCTAAGCGTTGTGGGTTTTTCTTGGAGCCCTTGCAGTGTCCTATTCCATTGAGAGGAATTGATGCTACGCCTTTGGCCAAGAATAAGCCTCAATACTGGACCCAGCTGACCATGTCCATGGCTCCTGCACATCAGGAGGTTATTCGCTTTCTGGTGTTGCATAATCTGCATGATGTGGTCGTGTTGGGGTTGCCATGGCTACAAGCCCATAATCCAGTATTGGATTGGAATTCCATGTTGGTGTCCAGCTGGGGTTGTCAGGGGGTACATGATGATGTTCCATTTCTGTCAATTTCGTCATCCACCCCTTCTGAGGTTCCAGAGTTCTTGTCTGATTACCGGGATGTATTTGATGAGCCCAAGTCCGATGCCCTACCTCCGCATAGGGATTGTGATTGTGCTATCAATTTGGTTCCTGGTAGTAAATTCCCAAAAGGTCGACTGTTTAATTTATCCGTGCCTGAGCACACCGCTATGCGCAGTTATATGAAGGAATCCCTGGAGAAGGGGCATATTCGCCCGTCATCGTCGCCATTAGGAGCAGGGTTCTTTTTTGTAGCCAAGAAGGATGGTTCGCTGAGACCTTGTATAGATTACCGCCTTCTTAATAAGATCACTGTTAAATTTCAGTACCCCTTGCCATTGTTATCTGATTTGTTTGCTCGGATTAAGGGGGCTAGTTGGTTCACTAAGATAGATCTTCGTGGTGCGTATAATCTGGTGAGAATCAGGCGAGGCGATGAATGGAAAACTGCATTTAATACGGCCGAGGTTCATTTTGAGTATCTAGTGATGCCGTTCGGACTTGCAAATGCTCCATCAGTGTTTCAGTCCTTTATGCATGACATCTTCCGAGAGTACCTGGATAAATTCCTGATTGTGTACTTGGTGTTGTGAATTCTGTGGCTGAATTCACTCCTGTGGTCACAAGTGGTACTGCAGCTTCTGAGCTTCCTCCCTCAGGTGTTCTGGTGAGCTCGTTGGCTGCTTTGTTATTTAACTCCACCTGATTCTGTCTTCCTTGCTCCTTGTCAATGTTCCAGTGTTGGTTCTGAGCTTCTGGATCTTTCCTGTGGCCTGCTGCTCTGCTTAGATAAGTGCTTCTTTGCTTTTGTTGCTATTTTTTCTGTCCAGCTTGTCTATTCGTTTTGCTGGAAGCTCTGAGACGCAAAGGGTGTACCGCCGTGCCGTTAGTTCGGCACGGTGGGTCTTTTTGCCCCCTTTGCGTGGTTTTTTGCTTTAGGGTTTTTTGTAGACTGCAAAGTTCTCTTTGCTATCCTCGCTCTATCTAGAATATCGGGCCTCACTTTGCTGAATCTATTTCATCCCTACGTTTTGTCTTTTCATCTTACTCACAATCATTATATGTGGGGGGCTGCCTTTTCCTTTGGGGTATTTCTCTGAGGCAAGCCAGGCTTGTTTTTCTATCTTCAGGCTAGTCAGTTTCTCAGGCTGTGCCGAGTTGCATAGGTAGTGTCAGGCGCAATCCACAGCTGCCTTTAGTTGTGTTTAGGATAGGTTCAGGTATTGCGGTCTACAGAGATTCCACGTCTCAGAGCTCGTTCTATTATTTTTGGGTTATTGTCAGATCACTGTATGTGCTCTGATCGCTGGTACACTGTGTCACTGGATGGCACTCATAACAACTTGGATGACATTTTGATCTTCTCGGATGATTGGGAGTCTCATGTGAAGCAGGTCAGAACGGTTTTTCAGGTCCTGCGTGCTAATTCTTTGTTTGTGAAGGGATCAAAGTGTCTCTTTGGTGTGCAGAAGGTTTCATTTTTGGGGTTCATCTTTTCCCCTTCTACTATCGAGATGGATCCGGTTAAGGTCCAGGCCATCCATGATTAGACTCAGCCGACATCTCTGAAAAGTCTGCAAAAGTTCCTGGGCTTTGCTAATTTTTATCGTCGCTTCATCTGCAATTTTTCTAGTATTGCCAAACCATTGACCGATTTGACCAAGAAGGGTGCTGATTTGGTCAATTGGTCTTCTGCTGCTGTGGAAGCTTTTCAAGAGTTGAAGCGTCGTTTTTCTTCTGCCCCTGTGTTGTGTCAACCAGATGTTTCTCTTCCGTTCCAGGTCGAGGTTGATGCTTCTGAGATTGGAGCAGGGGCTGTTTTGTCGCAGAGAGGTTCTGGTTGCTCAGTGATGAAACCATGCGCTTTCTTTTCCAGGAAGTTTTCGCCTGCTGAGCGGAATTATGATGTGGGCAACCGAGAGTTGCTAGCCATGAAGTGGGCATTCGAGGAGTGGCGTCATTGGCTTGAAGGAGCTAAGCATCGCGTGGTGGTATTGACTGATCATAAGAACTTGACTTATCTCGAGTCTGCTAAGCGTTTGAATCCTAGACAGGCTTGTTGGTCGCTGTTTTTCGCCCGTTTTGACTTTGTGATTTCGTACCTTCCGGGCTCTAAAAATGTGAAGGCGGATGCTCTGTCTAGGAGTTTTGTGCCCGACTCTCCGGGTTTATCTGAGCCGGCGGGTATCCTCAAGGAAGGAGTAATTGTGTCTGCCATCTCTCCTGATTTGCGGCGGGTGCTGCAAAAATTTCAGGCTAATAAACCTGATCGTTGCCCAGCGGAGAAACTGTTTGTCCCTGATAGGTGGACGAATAAAGTTATCTCTGAGGTTCATTGTTCGGTGTTGGCTGGTCATCCTGGAATCTTTGGTACCAGAGAGTTAGTGGCTAGATCCTTTTGGTGGCCATCTCTGTCGCGGGATGTGCGTACTTTTGTGCAGTCCTGTGGGATTTGTGCTCGGGCTAAGCCCTGCTGTTCTCGTGCCAGTGGGTTGCTTTTGCCCTTGCCGGTGCCGAAGAGGCCTTGGACACATATCTCTATGGATTTTATTTCAGATCTTCCCGTTTCTCAAAAGATGTCAGTCATTTGGGTGGTCTGTGATCGCTTTTCTAAGATGGTCCATCTGGTACCCTTGTCTAAATTACCTTCCTCCTCTGATTTGGTGCCATTGTTCTGCCAGCATGTGGTTCGTTTGCATGGCATTCCAGAGAATATTGTTTCTGACAGAGGTTCCCAGTTTGTTTCGAGGTTTTGGCGAGCCTTTTGTGGTAGGATGGGCATTGACTTGTCTTTTTCCTCGGCTTTCCATCCTCAGACTAATGGCCAGACCGAACGAACCAATCAGACCTTGGAAACTTATCTGAGATGCTTTGTTTCTGCCGATCAGGATGACTGGGTTTCCTTTTTGCCTTTGGCTGAGTTCGCCCTTAATAATCGGGCCAGCTCGGCTACCTTGGTTTCGCCATTTTTCTGCAATTCTGGGTTCCATCCTCGTTTCTCTTCAGGACAGGTTGAGTCTTCTGACTGTCCTGGTGTGGATACTGTGGTGGACAGGTTGCAGCAGATTTGGACTCATGTAGTGGACAATTTGACCTTGTCCCAGGAGAAGGCTCAACGTTTCGCTAATCGCAGACGCCGTATGGGTCCCCGACTTCGTGTTGGGGATCTGGTTTGGTTATCTTCTCGTCATATTCCTATGAAGGTTTCCTCTCCTAAGTTTAAACCTCGTTTCATTGGTCCGTATAGGATTTCTGAGGTTCTTAATCCTGTGTCTTTTCGTCTGACCCTCCCAGATTCTTTTTCCATACATAACGTATTCCATAGGGCATTGTTGCGGAGATACGTGGCACCTATGGTTCCATCTGTTGACCCTCCTGCCCCGGTTTTGGTGGAGGGGGAATTGGAGTATATTGTGGAGAAGATTTTGGATTCTCGTGTTTCTAGACGGAAACTCCAGTATCTGGTTAAATGGAAGGGTTATGCTCAGGAAGATAATTCCTGGGTTTTTGCCTCTGATGTCCATGCTCCCGATCTTGTTCGTGCCTTTCATGTGGCTCATCCTGGTCGGCCTGGGGGCTCTGGTGAGGGTTCGGTGACCCCTCCTCAAGGGGGGGGTACTGTTGTGAATTCTGTGGCGGAGCTCCCTCCTGTGGTCACAAGTGGTACTTCGGCTGATTCTCTCTGGGAGCTTCCGTTTGTGGAGGAGAGTGGTACTGCGGCTTCTGAGTTTCCTCCCTCAGGTGATCTGGTGAGGTCGTTAGGTGCTTCTCTACTTAACTCCACCTAATGCTTTGATCCATGCTTCCTGTCAATGTTCCAGTGTTGGACTTGTTTCTCCCTGGATCATTCCTGTGGCCTGCTGATCTGCATAGCTAAGTTTCTCTTTGCTATTTGTTTGCTATTTTTTCTGTCCAGCTTGTCTATTTGTTTGCTGGAAGCTCTGGGACGCAAAGGGTGTACCTACGTGCCGTTAGTTCGGTACGGAGGGTCTTTTTGCCCCCTTTGCGTGGTTTTCTTTAGGGTTTTGTGTGGACCGCAAAGTTATCTTTCCTATCCTCGCTCTGTTAAGAAAGTCGGGCCTCACTTTGCTGAATCTATTTCATATCTACGTTTGTCTTTTCATCTTAACTCACAGTCATTATATGTGGGGGGCTGCCTTTTCCTTTGGGGTATTTCTCTGAGGCAAGGTAGGCTTATTTTTCTATCTTCAGGCTAGTTAGTTTCTCAGGCTGTGTCGAGTTGCATAGGCAGAGTTAGGCGCAATCCACGGCTGCCTCTAGTGTTGTTTGGAGAGGATTAGGGATTGCGGTCTGCAGAGTTCCCACGTCTCAGAGCTCGTTCTATTATTTTGGGTTATTGTCAGATCACTGTATGTGCTCTGATCGCTATGTCCATTGTGATACTGAATTGCCTATCATAACAGACCTCTGTATATAGTGTACAGGTAATACAGGGATCACCAGTGACATTATACACAGGACCTCTGTATATAGTGTACAGGTAATACAGGGATCACCAGTGACATTATACACAGGACCTCTGTATATAGTGTACAGGTAATACAGGGATCACCAGTGACATTATACACAGGACCTCTGTATATAGTGTACAGTTAATACAGGAATCACCAGTGACATTGTCACGCTCGTGCCCAGACTGGTTGGTGCGGGGGAGTGGCCCCACTGGACCACACACCAGACTACCCTGGAAGGGGCGTAACTAAGTAGCTTCCTTGGTGTTCGCTGGAGCCTCTGATGGTGAGGTCAGACTTGTGCAATAGGAAGCTACCAGGTACCACTCCAGGGTGGTGTCTGGCTGTGACTGCTGATCCTACCGGGGGGAACGGAACATAGGCTGGCACACTGGCAGACAGACGGGTACGACAGAGACACTGGCAGACAGGCGATCACGGCTGGCTCTCTGGCAGGCAGGTATGGCTGATGCTCTGCCAGGACAGGCAGACAAGGCTGGTATACTGGAAGGACCGGTATGCAGGCAGGTATGAGAAAACAGGTAAGAACCTGTTCAGACAGGAGGGTAAATGAGAACAGGAAGAGAAAGACCGCAAGGAGCGGAGCAAAGCAGAAATGCAGGAGGCGGAGAAAAAGCCAGGAGGCGGAGTAAAGAACAGAAACGCAGGAGGTGGAGCCAAGAGCCGGAGCCAAGTACAGAAACGCAGGAGGTGGAGCCAAGAGCAGGAGGCAGAGCCAAGAGCAGAGACGTAGAAGCTTAGCCAGGTAGAACTGCAAGGAGCAAAGCCAGGTAGAACGAAAGCTGAGCGGAGCTGCAGAGCGCAAGCTGAGCGGAGCCACAGAGCAGAAGGCAGAGCAAGGCCACAAAGTGCGGAGCAAAGTCACAGAGTGCAGAGCTGAGAGCAGAGCAAAGTCACAGAGTGCAGAGCCGAGAGCAGAGCAAAGTCACAGAGTGCAGAGCCGAGAGCAGAGCAAAGTCACAGAGTGCAGAGCAAAAGCAAGACAGTGAAGAGCAGAAAGCAGAGCAAAGCAAGACACAGAGTGCAGAGCCGATAGCAGAGCAAGACACAGAGTACGCACAGCAGGGAAAGAAAACCAAGGCAGGGATATAAACGGACACAAGAACAGGACTAGGTTAAGACAGAGTCAGGAACAGGACAAGGCACAGAGACACGGACACAGGCCAGGGTACGAATTCCCACTGGGTGGCTACACAAGAATGAAGGCAAGGGTACAATGCCCCACTGGGTGGCAAACACAGGACACAGACCGGGGTACAACGCCCCACTAGGTGGCGGACATAGGACACAGACCAGGGTACAACACCCCACTGGGTGGCGGACACAGGAGTAACAGAGAAAGTGCCTGGAACCTCAGCAGGTAAGAACTGACTGAGGGAGTAAGTTGCACAGGCCCCACCCAATGGGTGGGGAAGTCTTAAATACAGGAGGCTCATGGCAATTGGCTGGGGACACCTTAGCAAGGTGCACTGCACACAGTCTCCATAAGAAACAGGAATTGCCGGCACTACCCCCTATGCACACACACAGAGCATGCACAGAGCAAGCAGCAGACATGAGGCACACAGCATGGAGCTGGCAGCAAAGAGAACTCAGAGCATGGACCGGAGAAGTGAGTGAGTTTTTGTGTGTAATGCAGGTAGGGGATGGGAGGCCATGCAGTGATGCCAGCAGGATTGTTACAGAGATTATACACAGGAGCTCTGTATATAGTGTATAGGTAATACAGGGATCAGCAGTGACATTATACACACGTGGTCAAAATTGTTGGTACCCCTCGTTTAATGACACAAAAACCCACAATGGTCACAGAAATAACTTAAATCTGTCATAATAAATTAAAAATCTATGACAATGATCAAATGAAAGTCAGATATTGCTTTTCAACCATTCTCACACAGAATTAAAAAAAAAAATAAAACTCATGAAATAGGCCTGGACAGAAATGATGGTTCCCCTGAAAATAATGTGACAAACGGAACATGTTAAATCGCGGTGTGTCCACTAACGAGCATCACAGGTGTCTACAATCCAGGAATCAGTGAGTGGCCTGAATACAGGGCTACAGATACTCATTGTGCTGTTTGGTGACACGGTGTGTATCACACTCATCATGGACCAGATGAAGCGAAGGAAAGAGTTGTCTCAGAAGATTACAAAGAAAATTATAGACAAACATGTTAAAGGTAAAAGTTATAAGACATCTCCAAGCAGCTTGTTCCTGTGACTACAGCTGCACATATTATTCAGAAATGTAAGAACCATCCACACAGTAGCCGACCTCCCTGGATGTGGCCGCAGGATCAACATTGATGACAAATCAAAGAGACGATAATATGAATGGTAACAATAGAGCCCAGAAAAACTTCTAAAAAGATTAAAGGTGAACTTCAAGCTCAAGGAACATCAGTGTCAGATCGCACCATCCGTCATTGTCTGAGCCAAAGTGGACTTCATGGAGACAACCAAGGAGGACACCATTGTTGAGAAGAAATCATAAAAAAGCCAGACTGGAATTTGCCAAACTACATGTTGACAAGCCACAAAGCTTCTGGGAGAATGTCCTATGGACAGATGAGACAAAAATGGAACTTTTTGGCAAGGCACATCAGCTCTATGTTCACAGACGGAAAAATGAAGCATATCAAGAAAAGAACACTGTCCCTACGGTGAAACATGGAGGAGGCTCTGTAATGTTCTGGGGCTGTTTTGCTACATCTGGCCCAGGTTGTCTAGAATCTGTGCAGGGTTCAATGAAATCTCAAGATTATCAAGGGATTCTAGAGAGAAATGTGCTGCACAGTGTCAGAAAGCTTGGTCACAGTCACAGGTCATGGGTCCTGCAACAGGATAATGACCCAAAACACACAGCTAAAACACCCAAGCATGGCTAAGAGGAAAACATTGGACTATTTTGAAGTGGCCTTCTAGGAGCCCTGACCTAAATCCTATTGAGCATCTTTGGAAAGAGCTGAAACATGCCGTCTGGAAAAGGCAACCTTCAAACACCAGACAACTGGAGCAGTTTGCTCTGAGTAGTGGGCCAGAATACCTGTTGAGAGGTGCCGAAGTCTCATTGACAGTTAGGCCGGCGTCACACAGCGTATGAAAATACGGTCCGTATATTACGGCCGTAATACGCTGAAAAGTCCCCAAAATAGTGGTCCGTAGCTCCTCCGTAGGCAGGGTGTGTCAGCGTTTTTTGCGCATGGCATCCTCCGTATGTAATCCGTATGGCATCCGTACTGCGTGGTTTTATCGCAAGGCTTGCAAAACCGACATACGGCTATACAAGGGATCCATGTGTAAAAAAAAAAAAAACATATATACTGTCTATATATATAGTAGTAGAAAAGGAACAGCACCACGCTTATACTTATCTTCAGGTGCAGGGCCTCAGGCAACCAGTCCAACGATTGCACCAGATTCACAGAGATTCAAAAAAGAGGCAGCACTCCATTATTAAAGTGAGAAAATGTGGAAGGTTTTAATCAACCCACATAGCCGGGCGACGTTTCAGCTCCATCTGAGCCTTTTTCAAGCAGTGAGTGAACATACCTAGTGTCCATTTATATGTGTCTCAACAAGTGTTAAATTGAATCCAATTGCATTTACAGTTAATCAGTATTTACATATTTACATGTACATTTTTTCATATTTGCATCCAGTGCCTAAACATAGTAAAGTGACCTGTGCCTCTGTGCATTAAAAACCGATTCTTCAGTCCACCCCTGATTCATCTGCTCTATTACTTATAGTCATTGTTACAGTTAGTATCCCACTATTCATTTCATTTTATATACATTATAAACCACCTACCCCCGTTTCACATGTGTGGCCGATGGAGGACAATTTGATTGTAAGTCAGCGTTCCCCGCCGCCTACTGCGCATGACTGAGCCGCATCATAGCCTAGTAACGCTGTTTTGACCAATAGAGCGCTCTGTGTGGCATTTTTTAAACGGCGCCTGCGCAATGGCGCTGAAATCCGCCATATTAGTTGTGGCACATTAGGTTATTGCAACCAGTGTAACTAGCGCTTGCGCACTAGCGCTATGCAGCCCATTAGACTTCATATCATTGGCTCTAGCACTGTAGTGCAGAGCCACAAATAAGATAGGAGAATTTATAATTCCACCGCAAACACACAATGCGGCACTTAATTAGACTGCACAGCTACATACAGCTCGCCCACCAATCATACCGAGCTACCCACAGAGTCCACGTAAGGTGGATCACACATCAGAATCAGAGAGTATTTGACAATATATTTCTCGTTTTACTTTGGACCTTAAAGTAGCTTGATATGCCACACTACTTCTTCATGTTTATCTTATGAACTAAAACGGACTACTAAGAGTGCATAAAGGTATCTTGACTTCATGGATGGCTGCATTTTAAAAAAGCCCCCATGAGTCAATGGAGCCACTCTGCCCCTCAGTTATCCCTCTGGACAAACGTGTTGCAGCCATGACTTCCATATGATACCGGCACTATTGTCCTAGCCCTCTTTGCTTATTGCATAAGGCTATATCTGTGGTCCAGAGTTATTTATTCATATAGACACAAAAAGGAGGGGCATATAGGATGCATAAATGTATCCTGGCTCCACGAGTGGCCACTTCTCCAAAGCAACTCTCGTGAGTCAGTAGTGCCACTCTGCTCCTCAATAGTCCCTCCAGACCAGAGTATTGCAGTCATGACAACTATAAGATACTAGCTTCCATATCACCATCCATTTATTAATCAGACATTAGACAACTCAATTTTTTTGCTATCATTTATTTAGACCTGATGTACGATCCACTCCACATGAAATCACTCCATGACTTAAAGGGACACTGTCACCTGAATTTGGAGGGAACAATCTTCAGCCATAGGGGTGGGTTTTCGGTTGTTTGATTCACCCTTTCCTTACCCGCTGGCTGCAATATTGGATTGAAGCTCATTCTCTGTCCTCCATAGTACACGCCTGCGCAAGGCAATCAAAAACACAAAAACCCCGCCTCCATGGCTGAAGATTGTTCCCTCCAAATTCAGGTGACAGTGTCCCTTTAAACCCGGCAGTTATGTAGCGAAGTGCATATAGTGATAACTATACAAATTTGTAGATGATAGAAGTGGCATACAATAATTACTGGATAACCAATATTGTTATAGAATCTTTGTCCTCCATAGTACCACAATCCTTCAGGGGGAGGTTTCCTTTCAAGAGTAGGGGTGAAAAATAAAATAAATAAATAATAAAATAAAATAAAATTACAGATATAAAATATCCATAAAATATAAACATCGAAGTTCCAATTATACATAGACAAAAAGCGAAGTTACATACCCCCTATAACACCGTATGAATGTTAAAGTCTGCGTTTAATCCCTTTGGTTTCAGGGTCTTCAACTCATAAATCCATTTAAGCTCCTTTTTCTTAAGGATCTGTTCCCTATTACCTCCTCTCCTTTGAATTAGGACCACATCTATTATCCTACATTTTAAATCTTTTTCTTGGTGATTACATTCTACAAAGTGTTTGGGGACTGGGAGATCCATTCTTTTCTTTCTAATGGTATATCTATGCTGATTCATCCGAACCTTGAATGCACATATTGTCTCCCCAATATACCATATTCTATGGTATATTGGGGAGACAATATGTAGAATGTAATCACCAAGAAAAGGATTTAAAATGTAGGATAATAGATGTAATCTCTCTCTCTCTCTCTCTCTCTCTCTCTATATATATATTTGTCAGTAGACACATATATATGTATATATATTATTACTTCATACAGCGCGATATAGCAGAAAGCCGGTAATTCAATTGCCGGCTTTTGCTATCTCCTTCCTAAACCCGACATGATATGAGACATGATTACATACAGTAAACCATCTCATATCACCTTTTTTTTTGCATATTCCACACTACTAATGTTAGTAGTGTGTATATGCAAAAATTTGGCCGTTCTAGCTATTAATTTAAAGGGTTAAATGGCGGAAAAAATTGGCGTGGGCTCCCGCCACAGAGTAGTAAAGCCAGTGACTGAGGGCAGATATTAATAGCCTGGAGAGGGTCCACGGTTATTGGCCCCCCCCCTGGCTAAAAACACCTGCCCCCAGCCACCCCAGAAAAGCACATCTGGAAATGCGCCTATTCTGGCACTTGGCCACTCTCTTCCCATTCCAGTGTAGCGGTGGGATATGGGGTAATGAAGGGTTAATGTCACATTGCTATTGTAAGGTGACATTAAGCCTAATTAATAATGGAGAGGCGTCAATTATGACATCTATCTGTTGTGAATTCTGTTGTCGAGCTCCCTCTTGTGGTCATGAATGGTACTTCGGTGAGTTCGGTCCGTGGGCTCCCTCTGGTGGCTGTGAGTGGAGCTGCTGCTTCTGAGGTTCCTTACACAGGTGACGTGGTTTATCCTTTGGTTGGCTGCTCTATTTAACTCCACTCAGATCATTTCTCCATGCCAGCTGTCAATGTTTTAGCATTGGTTCAGTTCGCTCCTGGATCTGTCTGGTGTCCTGTCTTCTCCTGCAGAAGCTAAGTTCCTGATTGTTATTATTGTTCTTGTTTCTTTGTCCAGCTGGTTTTCTTGATTTTGTCTTGCTAGCTGGAAGCTCTGGGATGCAGGGTGGCACCCCCGCACCGTGAGTCGGTGCGGAGGACCCTTTTGTACACTCTGCGTGGTCTTTTGTAGGTTTTTGTGCTGACCGCAAAGATTCCTTTCCTATCCTCTGTCTATTTAGTAAGTCGTGCCTCCCTTTGCTGAAACCTATCTCATTTCTGCATTTGTGACTTTCATCTTTACTCACAGTCATTACATGTGGGGGGCTGCCTATTCCTTTGGGGAATTTCTCTGAGGCAAGGTAGGCTTTATTTTCTTCTCTAGGGCTAGCTAGCTCTTAGGCTGTGACGAGGCGCATAGGGAGCGTCAGGAGCGCTCCACGGCTATTTCTAGTGTGTGCGATAGGATTAGGGCTTGCAGTCAGCAGAGCTCCCACATCCCAGAGCTCATCCTGTATGAGTTTAACTATCAGGTCTTTCCGGGTGCTCCTAACCACCAGGTCATAACAGTACAGCTGGCCCAAAGTATTAATGCATCTCAATAGAGGGATAAGAGAAGTTCTGAGACCATTTTTTTTTTCTTTGCACTGTGTTTTGTCTTTCTTTTCCCCTAAACCTTTGGGTGGTTCAGAACACAGAGGTGTAGAGATGGACATTCAAGGTCTGTCCTCTTGTGTGGATCATCTCACTGCAAGGGTACAAAACATTCAAGATTTTGTGGTTCAGAATCCGATGTTAGAGCCTAGAATTCCTACTCCTGATTTATTTTCTGGGAATAGATCTAAGTTTCTGAATTTCAAAAATAATTGTAAATTGTTTCTAGCTTTGAAACCCCGCTCCTCTGGTGACCCCGCTCAACAAGTAAAAATCATTATTTCTTTGTTACGTGGCGACCCTCAAGACTGGGAATTTTCCCTTGCGTCAGGAGATCCGGCATTGCGTGATGTTGATGCGTTTTTTCTGGCGCTTGGATTGCTTTATGATGAACCAAATTCCGTGGATCAGGCAGAGAAAATCTTGCTGGCTTTGTGTCAGGGTCAGGATGAGGCGGAGGTGTACTGTCAGAAGTTTAGAAAGTGGTCTGTGCTTACTCAGTGGAATGAATGTGCCCTGGCGGCAATTTTCAGAAAGGGTCTTTCTGAAGCCCTTAAGGATGTCATGGTGGGATTTCCCACGCCTGCTGGTCTGAATGAGTCTATGTCATTGGCCATTCAGATCGATCGGCGCTTGCGTGAGCGCAAAGCTGTGCACCATTTGGCGGTGTTCTCTGAGAATAGGTCTGAGCCTATGCAGTGTGATAGAACTTTGACCAGAGCTGAACGGCAATAACACAGACGTCGGAATGGACAGTGTTTTTACTGTGGTGACTCCACTCATGCTATCTCCGATTGTCCTAAGCGCACTAAGCGGTTCGCTAGGTCTGCCACCATTGGTACGGTACAGTCTAAATTTCTTTTGTCCGTTACTCTGATTTGCTCTCTGTCGTCCTATTCTGTCATGGCATTTGTGGATTCAGGCGCTGCCCTGAATTTGATGGACTTGGAGTTTGCCAGGCGCTGTGGATTTTCCTTGGAGCCCTTGCAGCATCCTATTCCATTGAGAGGAATTGATGCTACGCCTTTGGCCAAGAATAAGCCTCAGTACTGGACTCAATTGACCATGTGCATGGCTCCTGCACATCAGGAGGATATTCGCTTTTGGTGTTGCATAATCTCCATGATGTGGTCGTTTTGGGGTTGCCATGGCTACAGGTCCATAATCCAATGTCGGATTGGAAATCTATGTCTGTGTCCAGCTGGGGTTGTCAAGGGGTACATGGTGATGTTCCATTGTTGTCAATTTCGCCTTCCATTCCTTCTGAAGTCCCTGAGTTTTTATCAGATTACCGGGATGTATTTGAGGAGCCCAAATCCAGTGCCCTACCTCCTCATAGGGATTGCGATTGTGCTATTAATTTGATTCCTGGTAGTAAGTTTCCTAAGGGCCGACTGTTTAATCTATCTGTGCCAGAGCACGCTGCTATGCAGAGTTATATAAAGGAATCCTTGGAGAAGGGTCATATTCGCCCGTCGTCATCACCGTTGGGAGCAGGGTTCTTTTTTGTGGCCAAGAAGGATGGTTCTTTGAGACCTTGTATTGATTACCGCCTTCTAAATAAGATCACAGTCAAATTTCAGTATCCTTTGCCGCTGATGTCTGATCTGTTTGCTCAAATTAAGGGGGCTAGTTGGTTCACCAAGATGGATCTTCGAGAGGCGTCTAATCTGGTGCGAATTAAACAGGGCGATGAATGGAAAACAGCATTTAATACGCCCGAGGGCCATTTTGAGTACCTGGTTATGCCATTCGGGCTTTCTAATGCTCCATCTGTGTTTCAGTCCTTTATGCATGACATCTTCCGAGAGTACCTGGATAGATTCATGATTGTATATTTGGATGACATTTTGGTCTTTTCGGATGATTGGGAGTCTCATGTGAAGCAGGTCAGAATGGTGTTCCAGGTTCTTCGTGCTAATTCCTTGTTTGTGAAGGGGTCTAAGTGTCTCTTTGGAGTTCAGAAGGTTTCATTTTTGGGTTTCATTTTTTCCCCTTCTACTATCGAGATGGACCCTGTTAAGGTCCAGGCCATTTATGATTGGACTCAGCCGACATCTGTGAAGAGCCTACAGAAGTTCCTGGGCTTTGCTAATTTTTACCGTCCCTTCATCGCTAATTTTTCTAGTGTTGCTAAACCGTTGACTGATTTGACCAAGAAAGGTGCTGATGTGGTCAATTGGTCCTCTGCGGCTGTAGAGGCTTTTCAGGAGTTGAAGCGTCGTTTTTCTTCTGCCCCTGTGCTGTGCCAGCCAGATGTTTCGCTTCCGTTTCAGGTCGAGGTTGATCCTTTTGACATTGGAGCAGGGGCTGTTTTGTCGCAAAGAAGTTCTGATGGCTCGCTGATGAA
Organism: Ranitomeya imitator; assembly: GCF_032444005.1. Lineage (NCBI taxonomy): Eukaryota > Metazoa > Chordata > Amphibia > Anura > Dendrobatidae > Ranitomeya > Ranitomeya imitator. The sequence continues at coordinate 13,818,094 of NC_091284.1, read as the reverse complement.
ACCATGTGCCTTCTTTTCTAGAAAATTCTCGCCTGCTGAGCCCAATTATGATGTTGGCAATCGAGAGTTGTTGGCCATGAAATGGGCATTCGAGGAGTGGCGACATTGGCTTGAAGGAGCTAAACATCGCGTGGTGGTCTTGACGGATCACAAGAATTTGACTTATCTCGAGTCTGCCAAACGGTTGAATCCTAGACAGGCTCGATGGTCGCTCTTTTTCTCCCATTTTGATTTTGTGGTTTCATACCTTCCGGGATCTAAGAATGTGAAGGCTGATGCCCTGTCAAGGAGTTTTGTGCCTGACTCTCCGGGTGTTCCGGAGCCGGCGGGTATTCTTAAACAGGGGGTAATTTTGTCTGCCATCTCCCCTGATTTGCGGCGCGTGCTGCAGAAGTTTCAGGCTGATAGACCTGACCGTTGTCCTACGGAGAAACTGTTTGTCCCTGATAGATGGACTGGTAGAGTTATCTCTGAGGTTCATTGTTCGGTGTTGGCTGGTCATCCTGGAATCTTTGGTACCAGAGATTTGGTGGCTAGATCCTTTTGGTGGCCTTCTTTGTCACGGGATGTGCGTTCTTTTGTGCAGTCCTGTGGGACTTGTGCTCGGGCTAAGCCCTGCTGTTCTCGTGCCAGTGGGTTGCTTTTGCCCTTGCCGGTCCCGAAGAGGCCCTGGACGCATATTTCCATGGATTTTATTTCTGATCTCCCTGTTTCTCAAAGGATGTCGGTCATTTGGGTGGTTTGTGATCGCTTCTCTAAGATGGTCCATTTGGTACCCTTGTCTAAATTGCCTTCCTCCTCTGATTTGGTGCCATTGTTTTTCCAGCATGTGGTTCGTTTGCATGGCATTCCGGAGAACATCGTCTCGGACAGGGGTTCCCAGTTTGTTTCAAGGTTTTGGCGGTCATTTTGTGCTAAGATGGGCATTGATTTGTCTTTTTCTTCAGCTTTCCATCCTCAGACTAATGGCCAAACCGAACGAACTAATCAGACTTTGGAGACATATCTGAGATGCTTTGTTTCTGCTGATCAGGATGATTGGGTGTCCTTTTTGCCTTTGGCTGAGTTCGCCCTTAATAATCGGGCCAGCTCGGCTACTTTAGTTTCTCCTTTTTTCTGCAATTCTGGGTTCCATCCTCGTTTCTCTTCAGGGCAGGTTGAGCCTTCGGACTGTCCTGGTGTGGATACTGTGGTGGACAGGTTGCAGCAGATTTTGACTCATGTGGTGGACAATTTGACATTGTCCCAGGAGAAGGCTCAACGTTTTGCTAACCGCCGGCGCTGTGTTGGTCCCCGACTTCGGGTTGGGGATTTGGTTTGGTTGTCATCTCGTCATGTTCCTATGAAGGTTTCCTCTCCTAAGTTTAAGCCTCGTTTCATTGGGCCATATAAGATTTCTGAAATTCTTAATCCTGTGTCATTTCATTTGGACCTTCCAGCTTCTTTTGCCATCCATAATGTGTTCCATAGGTCGTTGTTGCGGAGATACTTGGCGCCTATGGTTCCCTCCGTTGATCCTCCTGCCCCGGTGTTGGTCGAGGGGGAGTTGGAGTATGTGGTGGAAAAGATCTTGGATTCTCGTGTTTCGAGACGGAAACTCCAGTACCTGGTCAAGTGGAAGGGTTATGGTCAGGAGGATAATTCCTGGGTTTTTGCCTCTGATGTTCATGCTGCCGATCTAGTTCGTGCCTTTCATTTGGCTCATACTGATCGGCCTGGGGGCTCTGGTGAGGGTTCGGTGACCCCTCCTAAAGGGGGGGGGTACTGTTGTGAATTCTGTTGTCGAGCTCCCTCCTGTGGTCATGAATGGTACTTCGGTGAGTTCGGTCCGTGGGCTCCCTCTGGTGGCTGTGAGTGGAGCTGCTGCTTCTGAGGTTCCTTACACAGGTGACGTGGTTTATCCTTTGGTTGGCTTCTCTATTTAACTCCACTCAGATCGTTTCTCCATGCAAGCTGTCAATGTTTTAGCATTGGTTCAGTTCGCTCCTGGATCTGTCTGGTGTCCTGTCTTCTCCTGCAGAAGCTAAGTTCCTTTACTCACAGTCATTACATGTGGGGGGCTGCCTATTCCTTTGGGGAATTTCTATGAGGCAAGGTAGGCTTTATTTTCTTCTCTAGGGCTAGCTAGCTCTTAGGCTGTGACGAGGCGCATAGGGAGCGTCAGGAGCGCTCCACGGCTATTTCTAATGTGTACGATAGGATTAGGGCTTGCGGTCAGCAGAGCTCCCACATCCCAGAGCTCGTCCTGTATGAGTTTAACTATCAGGTCGGGTGCTCCTAACCACCAGGTCATAACACCTATCCATTATTAATCCAATAGCATGAAATGGTTAAAAAAACACACACACAATATTGCAAAGTTTTTTAATGAAATAAACACATTAGACATTAGACTCGAAGAAAAACATTAGACTCGAACAAAGACGAACCAGGAAAACATACTCAGAAAGGAGGTAAGAACATTTCTAAAACAATCCACAGTGAGGAGATTGGAACAAAACAAAATCCTCTAAACTGCATGCTCGCAAACGCCAGAAGCCTGACAAACAAGATGGAAGAACTAGAAGCAGAAATATCTACAGGTAACTTTGACATAGTGGGAATAACCGAGACATGGTTAGATGAAAGCTATGACTGGGCAGTTAACTTACAGGGTTACAGTCTGTTTAGAAAGGATCGTAAAAATCGGAGAGGAGGAGGGGTTTGTCTCTATGTAAAGTCTTGTCTAAAGTCCACTTTAAGGGAGGATATTAGCGAAGGGAATGAGGATGTCGAGTCCATATGGGTTGAAATTCATGGAGGGAAAAATGGTAACAAAATTCTCATTGGGGTCTGTTACAAACCCCCAAATATAACAGAAAGCATGGAAAGTCTACTTCTAAAGCAGATAGATGAAGCTGCAACCCATAATGAGGTCCTGGTTATGGGGGACTTTAACTACCCGGATATTAACTGGGAAACAGAAACCTGTGAAACCCATAAAGGCAACAGGTTTCTGCTAATAACCAAGAAAAATTATCTTTCACAATTGGTGCAGAATCCAACCAGAGGAGCAGCACTTTTAGACCTAATACTATCTAATAGACCTGACAGAATAACAAATCTGCAGGTGGTTGGGCATTTAGGAAATAGCGACCACAATATTGTGCAGTTTCACCTGTCTTTCACTAAGGGGACTTGTCAGGGAGTCACAAAAACACTGAACTTTAGGAAGGCAAAGTTTGACCAGCTTAGAGATGCCCTTAATCTGGTAGACTGGGACAATATCCTCAGAAATAAGAATACAGATAATAAATGGAAAATGTTTAAGAACATCCTAAATAGGCAGTGTAAGCGGTTTATACCTTGTGGGAATAAAAGGACTAGAAATAGGAAAAACCCAATGTGGCTAAACAAAGAAGTAAGACAGGCAATTAACAGTAAAAAGAAAGCATTTGCACTACTAAAGCAGGATGGCACCATTGAAGCTCTAAAAAACTATAGGGAGAAAAATACTTTATCTAAAAAACTAATTAAAGCTGCCAAAAAGGAAACAGAGAAGCACATTGCTAAGGAGAGTAAAACTAATCCCAAACTGTTCTTCAACTATATCAATAGTAAAAGAATAAAAACTGAAAATGTAGGCCCCTTAAAAAATAGTGAGGAAAGAATGGTTGTAGATGACGAGGAAAAAGCTAACATATTAAACACCTTCTTCTCCACGGTATTCACGGTGGAAAATGAAATGCTAGGTGAAATCCCAAGAAACAATGAAAACCATATATTAAGGGTCACCAATCTAACCCAAGAAGAGGTGCGAAACCGGCTAAATAAGATTAAAATAGATAAATCTCCGGGTCCGGATGGCATACACCCACGAGTACTAGGAGAACTAAGTAATGTAATAGATAAACCATTATTTCTTATTTTTAGTGACTCTATAGCGACAGGGTCTGTTCCGCAGGACTGGCGCATAGCAAATGTGGTGCCAATATTCAAAAAGGGCTCTAAAAGTGAACCTGGAAATTATAGGCCAGTAAGTCTAACCTCTATTGTTGGTAAAATATTTGAAGGGTTTCTGAGGGATGTTATTCTGGATTATCTCAATGAGAATAACTGTTTAACTCCATATCAGCATGGGTTTATGAGAAATCGCTCCTGTCAAACCAATCTAATCAGTTTTTATGAAGAGGTAAGCTATAAGCTGGACCACGGTGAGTCATTGGACCTGGTATATCTCGATTTTTCCAAAGCGTTTGATACCGTGCCGCACAAGAGGTTGGTACACAAAATGAGAATGCTTGGTCTGGGGGAAAATGTGTGTAAATGGGTTAGTAACTGGCTAAGTGATAGAAAGCAGAGGGTGGTTATAAATGGTATAGCCTCTAACTGGGTCGCTGTGACCAGTGGGGTACCGCAGGGGTCAGTATTGGGACCTGTTCTCTTCAACATATTCATTAATGATCTGGTAGAAGGTTTACACAGTAAAATATCGATATTTGCAGATGATACAAAACTATGTAAAGCAGTTAATACAAGAGAAGATAGTATTCTGCTACAGATGGATCTGGATAAGTTGGAAACTTGGGCTGAAAGGTGGCAGATGAGGTTTAACAATGATAAATGTAAGGTTATACACATGGGAAGAGGGAATCAATATCACCATTACACACTGAACGGGAAACCACTGGGTAAATCTGACAGGGAGAAGGACTTGGGGATCCTAGTTAATGATAAACTTACCTGGAGCAGCCAGTGCCAGGCAGCAGCTGCCAAGGCAAACAGGATCATGGGGTGCATTAAAAGAGGTCTGGATACACATGATGAGAGCATTATACTGCCTCTGTACAAATCCCTAGTTAGACCGCACATGGAGTACTGTGTCCAGTTTTGGGCACCGGTGCTCAGGAAGGATATAATGGAACTAGAGAGAGTACAAAGGAGGGCAACAAAATTAATAAAGGGGATGGGAGAACTACAATACCCAGATAGATTAGCGAAATTAGGATTATTTAGTCTAGAAAAAAGACGACTGAGGGGCGATCTAATAACCATGTATAAGTATATAAGGGGACAATACAAATATCTCGCTGAGGATCTGTTTATACCAAGGAAGGTGACGGGCACAAGGGGGCATTCTTTGCGTCTGGAGAAGAGAAGGTTTTTCCACCAACATAGAAGAGGATTCTTTACTGTTAGGGCAGTGAGAATCTGGAATTGCTTGCCTGAGGAGGTGGTGATGGCGAACTCAGTCGAGGGGTTCAAGAGAGGCCTGGATGTCTTCCTGGAGCAGAACAATATTGTATCATACAATTATTAGGTTCTGTAGAAGGACGTAGATCTGGGTATTTATTATGATGGAATATAGGCTGAACTGGATGGACAAATGTCTTTTTTCGGCCTTACTAACTATGTTACTATGTTACTATGTTACACAGGTTGTTGTAATATTTTATTCCACTCTCAATCCACCTGAAGACCCTCGACCTGTAATAAAGTAAAAATAATAAACCAACAATATCTCACACCTTCCGCAGATCTGTAACGTCCAACGATGTAAATCCATCTGAAGGGGTTAAAATATTTTGCAGCCACGAGCTCTGCTAATGCAGCGGTGCTCCGTGGCTGCAAAACGCCGGGGAATGAAGGTAAAGTAGGTCAATGACCTATATTTATCTTCATTTGCGGTGAGGCGCCCTCTGCTGGTTGTCCCTAGATCGTGGGAACTTTCCTAGAAAGCTCCCAGGCTCGAGATCATAAGAGGGCGCCCTCTGCTGGTTGTCCTCATATGAACTCGAGCCAGGGAGCTTTCTAGGAAAGTTCCCACGATCTAGGGACAACCAGCAGAGGGCGCCTCACCGCAAATGAAGGTAAATATAGGTAATTGACCTACTTTACCTTCATTCCCCGGGGTTTTGCAGCCACGGAGCACCGCTGCATTAGCAGAGCTCGTGGCTGCAAAATATTTTAACCCCTTCAGATGGATTTACATCGTTGGACGTTACAGATCTTTGGAAGGTATGGATATTGTTGGTTTATTATTTTTTTTAGTTACAGATCGAGGGTCTTCAGTGAGGGGATTGAGCGTAGAATAAATTATTACAACAACCTTTGTGATTTTTTCATTAAAATAATTTTTAATAATGTGTGTGTGTGTGTTTTTTTTAACCCTTTACTAGTATTGGATTAATAATGGATAGGTGTCATAATTGACGCCTCTCCATTATTGATTTGGCTTAATGTCACCTTACAATAGCAAGGTGGCATTAACCCTTCATTACCCCATATCCCACCGCTACACGGGAATGGGAAGAGAGTGGCCAAGTGCCAGAATAGGCGCATCTTCCAGATGTGCCTTTTCTGGGGTGGCTGGGGGCAGATGTTTTTAGCCGGGGGGGAAGGGGGCAATAACCGTGGACCCTCTCCAGGCTATTAATATCTGCCCTGAGTCACTGGCTTTACTACTCTGGCGGAGAAAATTGTGCGGGAGCCCACGCCAATTTTTTCCGCCATTTAACCCTTTAAATTAATAGCTAGAACGGCTAAATTTTGCATATACACACTACTAACATTAGTAGTGTGGAATATGCAAAAAAAAATGGGGATATGAGATGGTTTACTGTATGTAACCAGGTATCATATCATGTCGGGTTTAGGAAGGAGATCGCAAAAGCCGGTAATTGAATTACCGGCTTTCTGCTATCTAGCGATGGATGAAATATTAATATATATATACATATATGTGTCTCAATGACATATATATATATATATATATATATATATATATACCTATTCTATGTGTACACATTTATTCTACCTATTCTACTGTGAGCTGTCAGTGTGATTTTACTGTACACCACACTGAATTGCCGGCTTTTCTCTCTAACACCGCTGCGTATTCCTTGCAAGTCACACTGCTGGTCCGTGTGTAATCCGTATTTTTGGGTCTTCCATAGACTTTCATTGGCGTTTTATTTGCGCAATACGGTGACAAACGCAGCATGCTGCGATTTTCTAGGGCCGTAGAAAGCCGTATAATACTGATCAGTAAAATACGGCAGATAGGAGCAGGGGCATAGAGAATCATTGTGCCGTATGTTTTGCGAGTTTTACGGACATAGTTTCTGCGCTCTTACGTCCGTAAAACTCGCAAGTGTGACGCCGGCCTTACAGGAATCGTTTGATTGCTGTGATTGCCTCAAAAGATTGTGCAACAAAATATTAAGTTAAGGGTCCCATCATTTCTGTCCAGGCCTAGTTTGAGTTTTATTTTTATTTTTTTAAATACTGTGGAAGCATGGTTGAAAAGCAGTGTCTGACTTTTATTATCACAGATTTTTAATTTATTATTACTTTTGTCAGATTTAAGTTATTTATTTGACAATTGTGGGTTTTTCTGTCATGAAACAAGGGGAACCAACAATTTTGAACACGTGTGTACACAGGAGCTCTGTATATAGTGTATAGTGTTCAAGTAATACAGTGATCACCGGTGACATTATTCACAGGAGCTCTGTATATAATGTACAGGTAACACAGTGATCACCAGTGACTTTATACACAAGAGCTCTATATAGTGACTGTATACAAGTAATGTCAAGGTGAAAATATATGTCTTTATACACTTTTGTACTTTTATATACTCTTATGCTGTGAAACAATAAGTTTTTCCCCTTTGCTTGCCAAATGCAAATTTAACTGTATTTAAGATGGCTGCCAGTATTCACCTTTGCCCCACTTTCAGGCTGAAGGAACAAGTTGCAGATTCCAGAAGGACAAGTAACATTTTTCTGGAATTCGAAACTGGACAAGATGTAGACAAAGGAAGATTCATCAGAAGATGCCAGAGCCAATCAGAAGGACTGAATACTAGATACATTGCTTAAACCCCGCCTAACCCCGCCCTCTGCACACCTTCCCCCAATGGACCATGTAATATTGTGTATCAGGAAATAAAGTTCAGTTGTTGCTGTGACGTTACACATGAGCATTGTGTCTGACTCATTCTTATCCGGTACCAACATGCTTTAATCTGATTTGGTATGACTGGTGGATGAAGGGTATTGTCGTGACGACCTCGACAATTTGGCGCAACCAACGTGGGGCGTGGCCCGCGATCCGAGACCCCCTGGACCCATACCTGGACGTCCGTGGACGACACCCGTAGTGGCTGACCTCGAGGACTGATCACCCTCCAAACACGGTAAGTGGAGATCACATACTATGTATGTGTCACACTTGCCAGTGTTTCAGCCATTATTGGTTAGTCTGTGGTCTCCTTGGGTCTGGGGAGTGACCGGTCGAGTGGTGAGACCGAGCGCGATCCCGTGCCACGCTTCGAACCAGCAACTGAGAGACGTCGCACTCTGCGCGTCCTCGTGTACACCACGCCTCCTCCACCGGTCATTGTACTCCATTCAACCACTCTACCCGTGACTGTTGCCTAGTAGTGATAGAGTGAAAGATTGAGAAGTTGTGGATTGGGGGCGGCTGAGAGAAGGGATAGGAGACGCAGCCTCTGTGATATTGTACCAACTAGGTAATTAAGACGTCCCGAGAGGGGACCACCTGTTTTTCTGTGGAGGGCTCTCACTAGGAGACCGCCTCCCGACTGGTTAGAATATCGTGACAGGGTAGACTGTTAATCACGGGTGTTCAGGTTAGGGACAGGATATCGAGCGCGAGGCTCTTTTTTCATAACACGTGGAGCGCGAGGCTCCGTGTTACGGACACACGTGTTGTTACCGCTGTCAGTGATCCTGGGCTGCAGCAGGGCATAGTATTCTGTGAGTCATGTTGCGTCTCTTATGGCAGAAGAAGTCCGTGCCCTACGAGTTAGATGAGGATGCTGTGGAAGTCAAGACAATAGTGGAGTCACGGTAGGGCAAGAAGGCAGTCAAGAATGTTGAAAGAGAAAGGACTGTTAGAACAAGTGCAAGCTCGTCTGCGAGTTGCGCGAGGATAAAGAATGAGGGATGGAAAGAGGTTGATGGAGAGGGAGGATGAGGGGATGCAGAGCCCGTGTTTGGTTATAAAATACCTCAATTATTAGTTTTTCTAAGGTGTTTTGGTATATGAATTGTGTGAAGGTTTTGTAGAAATTAATTGAGTCTGAGAACTGCTGTATTTCGTCACTCTGTGTGGTTTTCCGAGACACCCAATGGGAGGGTGGAGTCAAATAGCTGCGTTATTGTTTTCTTTTGTGTTAAGGAATGCTGTAAATTCTTGTCTGTGTGTCTGTGGCCGATGGGAGGGGTGAACCCCTGCGCGAATTGTTTTTTGACTTCTCCTCTTTGTGCTGCGGGCCAGAGAAAGGGGGGGACAAAGTTTTCAGAAGAACTTAACCCAGTCTGTATCAGCAGCTGCAGCGATCTTTACTCGCTCTCTAGTCCCCCTCCCCCCGCCGCAGCTTCAAGGACACAACTCGCAGCTCCCAGTTCCTTATCAGTGGCCCAAGAAGCAGAAGACTTCAGCTCCAGCTCCCCCTCCCTTACACAAATCCAGTCTTACGCTCCAATATTCATTTTAACCCTGTGTCTGGAGATCGCTCTCGCCATGTTGGTTTTCAGACCAAGACAAGACAGATGGATTTGTAAATATTGCGGTCAGACAAACCCAGACTGGAGAAATGCTTGTATAATCTGTGCTGCAACGCAATCTAAGTGAGTTACACTGATTCCTGTCCAGATAAGATCACATGTAGTGATATGAAAAGCTGACATAGGATTGTGGGTAGTGGGGACATTAACTTTGGGAGTAAGCTGACAGTAATCCTTTTGGGAAGGAGCTGTAGACCAGCATGTCATGTCACCCCCAACCGGTCATCTAGTCACCCCCACCACCAGAGAACCAACCACATCAGGTAGTGTAAGACAGATACAGGAGTATTATCCCTGGAAGCCCTCTGACTAGCTAGCTACGCTAAAATAATTGGCTGACCCTGAGAACAAACCTTTCCCATTTTACAGACAAAGACAATATGATGGATGTATAAGTGCACCTGAGCAGACCTAGAGAGTTGGTGAGCCAAGATGATGGTCAGATGGTATTTATGTTATATAACCCCTATGTAGATGAGTATAATGAGATGTGTATCTCACATGTCCTTTCCCAATCAGTTGAAAAAAAAAAAAAAAATGGGGATAGTGTTGTTAACCCTGTCAGTTAGAATATCCTTATGTTATGCTGCTTCAGTATGTGGGTAATTTTTTTGTTTTTTGTTGTGTGCACGGACAGAGCCGGAAGCCATTGTTGCCACTCTTAGTTTTTGCAAGTATCTGGCAGATCTGAACTGTCGGGTTTCGGCCTTGAAACTTCGGTTCTGCCTTGGTCAAGTGATATTTTTGGGTCACTGTCTCCTTCAGGGTGCCAGACACCTCACAGAAGAAAGAAAAATAGCTGTCAGCTACAAAAGATGAGACTGAGCTCCAGTGTTTTCTTGGACTATGTACTTATTGTTCTCAGTGGATATCGGATGCATTCCGCATAATGCAACCTCTCTACAATGCCCTGAAAGACTGTTCAAGATGTGGTGATGATTTTGGCAGACTCCACACAGGATATGCTGTTACTATGGAAGATCCTGTAGTGTACGGAGCTGCACTCCCTCCCTCCCTGTCAGCACAAGAAGCAGAACGTCAGGATCTGTCTACTGCATGTGTTCTAGCCAAAGACAGGCGGGCTAATATACACGGACTCACAGTATGCATTTGGTATTGCTCATGATTTCGGAGCTCTATGGACCAATCAAGGATTTGTTACTACTGCCGGGACTCCAGTGAAGAATGTTGAAGCTGTTAAAGCCCTCATGGACTCAATCAAATTACCTACTCAGGTGGCCATTATCAAAGTTAAGGAGCACGGTACTATGGAACAGACCACAGACTGTTGGTAACGCCTTTGCGGATATGCAAAGCAAAAGCCGCTGCTCTCCTACCCGCTGAACTGACCATACCAACTATGGTGACCACACGCTCTCAGCGTAAACAGCTACAAGAAACACTGACTCTACAGGAACCTGATGATCTATGACAGACTGAGGTTTTCTGCCGGACCCAGCAAGACCGCTTAATGACGATGCAGAGAATGTCTCCAAAGGAAGAAGTGAAGCAGTGGAAAACTGATGGAGCACGTATGGACAATGGTCGCTGGAAAAAAGGACCAACTTGTGTGTCTCCCTAAGCGGATGTACCCTGCTATTGCCACGTGGGTGCATGGGCCCACATATCGAGGTATCTGTCAGACCTGCAAACCCGGTCAACTTCAACGTGTACCCCCGAAGCACCTTGCTAAGCCCGACTATCCTTTCCAAAGGCTCCAGGTGGACCTCATCACGTTGCCGAAGTCTGGAAGGTATGAATATTGTCTGGTGGTTGTCGACATGTTTTTTAGTTGGCCAGAAGCATTCCCCGTTACCAACGTGACTGCAAAGATCACAGCAAAGAAACTGGTGATGGAAGTTATATGCAGATATGGTGTTCCAGAAGTTGCTGAAAGTGGCCAAGGCCCGGATTTTTCTTCTCATGTGTGTCAGGAGGTTCTGACAATGCTTGGATCCACTGTAGCCCTCCATACTCTCCACAATCTAGTGGGAAAGTTAAGAGGCTGAACGGTACACTGAAGGGACAATTGACCAAAATGATGCAGGAGACTACGGCTCCATGGCCAGGGCTCTTACATATTCATACTACCCCTAAGGCAAAATATGGCCTGTCCCCATATGAGATATTGTTTGGTGCTAGGTTCTTAGTTGCAAATTTTCAGTCTCAGTAGTTGTCAGAAGAAACTGACCGTGCTGTTCAATATGTTATTCAGTTTAGTAGAAATGTTGCTAACACCTATGTTTTAGTTTCTTTTTCCCTTCCAGATTCAGCAGAAACCGATATTGGTCACAATTTGAAGCCTGGTGGTTTTATGGTCGTGAAAAGCTATGTCAGTAAAACTTGAAGGAAAGAGCACCTGAATCTACGCTTCACACTGCAAAGGAGACCGAACCAGCGCTTACTCATAGTGATGATCGAAGGAAAATGTTGTTGTTGTTTTTGGTCCTGGGGCCAGGGGTCATCCTCGCCCCTACCTCCCCGGCCCCTATTGTAAATAAGAATTCCGGTGCCACTATTCTCTGGGTAAACCTAACGGCCCCGGTAAATATCTGGTGATTTGATTTCTGCAATGTAGTCAAGTGCCCCGAGACTCAGCGGGTGGTAGAGGGAATTATCCAGTATTATATATGTGTTACCAGAGATAACAATTGTGCTGGGAAGATATTGTCATAATGTGTTTAATAGTGGATACTATGGGAATTTAGGCCATATACAGCTCCAGGATATTAGCCTCAGACCAACCAAGGCCCCCGTTACCAGTACAGCTAAAACAGGCCCAGGTGAACGTTTGCAAAATATATTTAACGAAGTAATCCCCATTCCAGGTCTTAGTTGGCAAGAAGTCTTCTCCATAGAAACACAAACAGCCCCAAGGACAAATTTATGGTTAGAATGGGTAAGATACAATGTACGAGTCCAGAATATCTCTGTAGGATGTGTTGCTTGTGCTGCAGCAAATACACATCTATACACACATGCATTGTTTTTTCCTGATGACAATACCACTGCCTGTGTTATGAAACTGCTGAAGGGTCTAAAGCCCACTGATTGCTCAGATTATGTCCCACTAATTCATGAAGCACCTAAACTAAAGGTCCCAGGGGGGATAACTGTGTTAGCTGATAATTATACCTGCTATAATTCCCACGACAGTACAGGCACACCAGTAGGGGTCTCCGAGACAGGTTTCTGTAAAGGGAACAGTTCCCTAGATACTGATTTGCTAGCTAATCATACACAGTACATGTACAACATTTATTGGTTATGTGGAGATGGTAAGCTCCGTCCTAGGTTGCCTAATGCCTGGACAGGTCAATGCACCCTTGTTAAACTAGCTGTGCAGTTCAAGATTTTACCTTGGGATCCGGAGACACCTGATGAATATACCCGAAGGAGGAGAAGTCTCGATCAGCTCCATATGAGTTATGAAGAAGATCCATTGGTATATGTTGATGGCATTGGAGTGCCAAGGGGGGTGCCTGACCAATTTAAGGCCCAGAATCAGATTTATGCTGGCTTTGCTTCCATAATCCCGCAGGTGCAGATGAATAAAAATGTTGATTGGATCGATTATAGATATTACAGTGAACAAAGGTTTGTCAATTTTACCTGTGATGCTTTCCAAGGTATAGTTGAGGAATTGAGCCCTAACACTAGAATGACCCTCCAAAACCGACCAGCCCTCGATATGATCTTAGCTGAGAAAGGAGGAGTCTGTGGGATGGTGGGAGAGGAGTGTTGTACCTATATCCCTCAGAACTCTGGGGTAAATGGAAAGACCATGATAGCTCTTAAAAAGTTAAATGGGTTAACAGCAGAATTAAAATCTAATGTTGGAGTAGACACATCTTTCTTTTCCGGTTGGTTGGGTGGGCTCAAAGGATTCCTTCAACAAGCTTGTCTAGTACTGATTGCTCTCCTTGTAGTTGGGATCGATAATTCTCTGTTGTGTTATTCCCCTGTATAAAAAGGTTATTACTTAGGCAACTCCGACTGGCACCTTCCTCAACCAAGAAGTAGACCCATCAGAGTACGATGGTACTGATCCAGGGGAGATCTCTAAGTATGTCCCCCTCAAGAAGATAGACAATACCCTTTACTCTCAGATGATGCTAAAAGATTTAGTTTAGGGACAGCAGGAGAACTCCATGTGAAGTTAGTGAAGGGTTCAGCTGCCTGGAGGCCTCTCACAAGGGGAGAGCTTCTGAGGTGTCTGGATGAAGAAATCTACCTCCCCTTTCCCCATCACATGGACAGTCTCGAAGGAACTTTCTTTTTAGGGAAAAACTTAGTGTTTAGGGGGGACTGTCAAGGTGAAAATATATGTCTTTATACACTTTTGTACTTTTATATACTCTTATGCTGTGAAACAATAAGTTTTTCCCCTTTGCTTGCCAAATGCAAATTTAACTGTATTTAAGATGGCTGCCAGTATTCACCTTTGCCCCACTTTCAGGCTGAAGGAACAAGTTGCAGATTCCAGAAGGACAAGTAACATTTTTCTGGAATTCGAAACTGGACAAGATGTAGACAAAGGAAGATTCATCAGAAGATGCCAGAGCCAATCAGAAGGACTGAATACTAGATACATTGCTTAAACCCCGCCTAACCCCGCCCTCTGCACACCTTCCCCCAATGGACCATGTAATATTGTGTATCAGGAAATAAAGTTCAGTTGTTGCTGTGACGTTACACATGAGCATTGTGTCTGACTCATTCTTATCCGGTACCAACATGCTTTAATCTGATTTGGTATGACTGGTGGATGAAGGGTATTGTCGTGACGACCTCGACAATTTGGCGCAACCAACGTGGGGCGTGGCCCGCGATCCGAGACCCCCTGGACCCATACCTGGACGTCCGTGGACGACACCCGTAGTGGCTGACCTCGAGGACTGATCACCCTCCAAACACGGTAAGTGGAGATCACATACTATGTATGTGTCACACTTGCCAGTGTTTCAGCCATTATTGGTTAGTCTGTGGTCTCCTTGGGTCTGGGGAGTGACCGGTCGAGTGGTGAGACCGAGCGCGATCCCGTGCCACGCTTCGAACCAGCAACTGAGAGACGTCGCACTCTGCGCGTCCTCGTGTACACCACGCCTCCTCCACCGGTCATTGTACTCCATTCAACCACTCTACCCGTGACTGTTGCCTAGTAGTGATAGAGTGAAAGATTGAGAAGTTGTGGATTGGGGGCGGCTGAGAGAAGGGATAGGAGACGCAGCCTCTGTGATATTGTACCAACTAGGTAATTAAGACGTCCCGAGAGGGGACCACCTGTTTTTCTGTGGAGGGCTCTCACTAGGAGACCGCCTCCCGACTGGTTAGAATATCGTGACAGGGTAGACTGTTAATCACGGGTGTTCAGGTTAGGGACAGGATATCGAGCGCGAGGCTCTTTTTTCATAACACGTGGAGCGCGAGGCTCCGTGTTACGGACACACGTGTTGTTACCGCTGTCAGTGATCCTGGGCTGCAGCAGGGCATAGTATTCTGTGAGTCATGTTGCGTCTCTTATGGCAGAAGAAGTCCGTGCCCTACGAGTTAGATGAGGATGCTGTGGAAGTCAAGACAATAGTGGAGTCACGGTAGGGCAAGAAGGCAGTCAAGAATGTTGAAAGAGAAAGGACTGTTAGAACAAGTGCAAGCTCGTCTGCGAGTTGCGCGAGGATAAAGAATGAGGGATGGAAAGAGGTTGATGGAGAGGGAGGATGAGGGGATGCAGAGCCCGTGTTTGGTTATAAAATACCTCAATTATTAGTTTTTCTAAGGTGTTTTGGTATATGAATTGTGTGAAGGTTTTGTAGAAATTAATTGAGTCTGAGAACTGCTGTATTTCGTCACTCTGTGTGGTTTTCCGAGACACCCAATGGGAGGGTGGAGTCAAATAGCTGCGTTATTGTTTTCTTTTGTGTTAAGGAATGCTGTAAATTCTTGTCTGTGTGTCTGTGGCCGATGGGAGGGGTGAACCCCTGCGCGAATTGTTTTTTGACTTCTCCTCTTTGTGCTGCGGGCCAGAGAAAGGGGGGGACAAAGTTTTCAGAAGAACTTAACCCAGTCTGTATCAGCAGCTGCAGCGATCTTTACTCGCTCTCTAGTCCCCCTCCCCCCGCCGCAGCTTCAAGGACACAACTCGCAGCTCCCAGTTCCTTATCAGTGGCCCAAGAAGCAGAAGACTTCAGCTCCAGCTCCCCCTCCCTTACACAAATCCAGTCTTACGCTCCAATATTCATTTTAACCCTGTGTCTGGAGATCGCTCTCGCCATGTTGGTTTTCAGACCAAGACAAGACAGATGGATTTGTAAATATTGCGGTCAGACAAACCCAGACTGGAGAAATGCTTGTATAATCTGTGCTGCAACGCAATCTAAGTGAGTTACACTGATTCCTGTCCAGATAAGATCACATGTAGTGATATGAAAAGCTGACATAGGATTGTGGGTAGTGGGGACATTAACTTTGGGAGTAAGCTGACAGTAATCCTTTTGGGAAGGAGCTGTAGACCAGCATGTCATGTCACCCCCAACCGGTCATCTAGTCACCCCCACCACCAGAGAACCAACCACATCAGGTAGTGTAAGACAGATACAGGAGTATTATCCCTGGAAGCCCTCTGACTAGCTAGCTACGCTAAAATAATTGGCTGACCCTGAGAACAAACCTTTCCCATTTTACAGACAAAGACAATATGATGGATGTATAAGTGCACCTGAGCAGACCTAGAGAGTTGGTGAGCCAAGATGATGGTCAGATGGTATTTATGTTATATAACCCCTATGTAGATGAGTATAATGAGATGTGTATCTCACATGTCCTTTCCCAATCAGTTGAAAAAAAAAAAAAAAATGGGGATAGTGTTGTTAACCCTGTCAGTTAGAATATCCTTATGTTATGCTGCTTCAGTATGTGGGTAATTTTTTTGTTTTTTGTTGTGTGCACGGACAGAGCCGGAAGCCATTGTTGCCACTCTTAGTTTTTGCAAGTATCTGGCAGATCTGAACTGTCGGGTTTCGGCCTTGAAACTTCGGTTCTGCCTTGGTCAAGTGATATTTTTGGGTCACTGTCTCCTTCAGGGTGCCAGACACCTCACAGAAGAAAGAAAAATAGCTGTCAGCTACAAAAGATGAGACTGAGCTCCAGTGTTTTCTTGGACTATGTACTTATTGTTCTCAGTGGATATCGGATGCATTCCGCATAATGCAACCTCTCTACAATGCCCTGAAAGACTGTTCAAGATGTGGTGATGATTTTGGCAGACTCCACACAGGATATGCTGTTACTATGGAAGATCCTGTAGTGTACGGAGCTGCACTCCCTCCCTCCCTGTCAGCACAAGAAGCAGAACGTCAGGATCTGTCTACTGCATGTGTTCTAGCCAAAGACAGGCGGGCTAATATACACGGACTCACAGTATGCATTTGGTATTGCTCATGATTTCGGAGCTCTATGGACCAATCAAGGATTTGTTACTACTGCCGGGACTCCAGTGAAGAATGTTGAAGCTGTTAAAGCCCTCATGGACTCAATCAAATTACCTACTCAGGTGGCCATTATCAAAGTTAAGGAGCACGGTACTATGGAACAGACCACAGACTGTTGGTAACGCCTTTGCGGATATGCAAAGCAAAAGCCGCTGCTCTCCTACCCGTTGAACTGACCATACCAACTATGGTGACCACACGCTCTCAGCGTAAACAGCTACAAGAAACACTGACTCTACAGGAACCTGATGATCTATGACAGACTGAGGTTTTCTGCCGGACCCAGCAAGACCGCTTAATGACGATGCAGAGAATGTCTCCAAAGGAAGAAGTGAAGCAGTGGAAAACTGATGGAGCACGTATGGACAATGGTCGCTGGAAAAAAGGACCAACTTGTGTGTCTCCCTAAGCGGATGTACCCTGCTATTGCCACGTGGGTGCATGGGCCCACATATCGAGGTATCTGTCAGACCTGCAAACCCGGTCAACTTCAACGTGTACCCCCGAAGCACCTTGCTAAGCCCGACTATCCTTTCCAAAGGCTCCAGGTGGACCTCATCACGTTGCCGAAGTCTGGAAGGTATGAATATTGTCTGGTGGTTGTCGACATGTTTTTTAGTTGGCCAGAAGCATTCCCCGTTACCAACGTGACTGCAAAGATCACAGCAAAGAAACTGGTGATGGAAGTTATATGCAGATATGGTGTTCCAGAAGTTGCTGAAAGTGGCCAAGGCCCGGATTTTTCTTCTCATGTGTGTCAGGAGGTTCTGACAATGCTTGGATCCACTGTAGCCCTCCATACTCTCCACAATCTAGTGGGAAAGTTAAGAGGCTGAACGGTACACTGAAGGGACAATTGACCAAAATGATGCAGGAGACTACGGCTCCATGGCCAGGGCTCTTACATATTCATACTACCCCTAAGGCAAAATATGGCCTGTCCCCATATGAGATATTGTTTGGTGCTAGGTTCTTAGTTGCAAATTTTCAGTCTCAGTAGTTGTCAGAAGAAACTGACCGTGCTGTTCAATATGTTATTCAGTTTAGTAGAAATGTTGCTAACACCTATGTTTTAGTTTCTTTTTCCCTTCCAGATTCAGCAGAAACCGATATTGGTCACAATTTGAAGCCTGGTGGTTTTATGGTCGTGAAAAGCTATGTCAGTAAAACTTGAAGGAAAGAGCACCTGAATCTACGCTTCACACTGCAAAGGAGACCGAACCAGCGCTTACTCATAGTGATGATCGAAGGAAAATGTTGTTGTTGTTTTTGGTCCTGGGGCCAGGGGTCATCCTCGCCCCTACCTCCCCGGCCCCTATTGTAAATAAGAATTCCGGTGCCACTATTCTCTGGGTAAACCTAACGGCCCCGGTAAATATCTGGTGATTTGATTTCTGCAATGTAGTCAAGTGCCCCGAGACTCAGCGGGTGGTAGAGGGAATTATCCAGTATTATATATGTGTTACCAGAGATAACAATTGTGCTGGGAAGATATTGTCATAATGTGTTTAATAGTGGATACTATGGGAATTTAGGCCATATACAGCTCCAGGATATTAGCCTCAGACCAACCAAGGCCCCCGTTACCAGTACAGCTAAAACAGGCCCAGGTGAACGTTTGCAAAATATATTTAACGAAGTAATCCCCATTCCAGGTCTTAGTTGGCAAGAAGTCTTCTCCATAGAAACACAAACAGCCCCAAGGACAAATTTATGGTTAGAATGGGTAAGATACAATGTACGAGTCCAGAATATCTCTGTAGGATGTGTTGCTTGTGCTGCAGCAAATACACATCTATACACACATGCATTGTTTTTTCCTGATGACAATACCACTGCCTGTGTTATGAAACTGCTGAAGGGTCTAAAGCCCACTGATTGCTCAGATTATGTCCCACTAATTCATGAAGCACCTAAACTAAAGGTCCCAGGGGGGATAACTGTGTTAGCTGATAATTATACCTGCTATAATTCCCACGACAGTACAGGCACACCAGTAGGGGTCTCCGAGACAGGTTTCTGTAAAGGGAACAGTTCCCTAGATACTGATTTGCTAGCTAATCATACACAGTACATGTACAACATTTATTGGTTATGTGGAGATGGTAAGCTCCGTCCTAGGTTGCCTAATGCCTGGACAGGTCAATGCACCCTTGTTAAACTAGCTGTGCAGTTCAAGATTTTACCTTGGGATCCGGAGACACCTGATGAATATACCCGAAGGAGGAGAAGTCTCGATCAGCTCCATATGAGTTATGAAGAAGATCCATTGGTATATGTTGATGGCATTGGAGTGCCAAGGGGGGTGCCTGACCAATTTAAGGCCCAGAATCAGATTTATGCTGGCTTTGCTTCCATAATCCCGCAGGTGCAGATGAATAAAAATGTTGATTGGATCGATTATAGATATTACAGTGAACAAAGGTTTGTCAATTTTACCTGTGATGCTTTCCAAGGTATAGTTGAGGAATTGAGCCCTAACACTAGAATGACCCTCCAAAACCGACCAGCCCTTGATATGATCTTAGCTGAGAAAGGAGGAGTCTGTGGGATGGTGGGAGAGGAGTGTTGTACCTATATCCCTCAGAACTCTGGGGTAAATGGAAAGACCATGATAGCTCTTAAAAAGTTAAATGGGTTAACAGCAGAATTAAAATCTAATGTTGGAGTAGACACATCTTTCTTTTCCGGTTGGTTGGGTGGGCTCAAAGGATTCCTTCAACAAGCTTGTCTAGTACTGATTGCTCTCCTTGTAGTTGGGATCGATAATTCTCTGTTGTGTTATTCCCCTGTATAAAAAGGTTATTACTTAGGCAACTCCGACTGGCACCTTCCTCAACCAAGAAGTAGACCCATCAGAGTACGATGGTACTGATCCAGGGGAGATCTCTAAGTATGTCCCCCTCAAGAAGATAGACAATACCCTTTACTCTCAGATGATGCTAAAAGATTTAGTTTAGGGACAGCAGGAGAACTCCATGTGAAGTTAGTGAAGGGTTCAGCTGCCTGGAGGCCTCTCACAAGGGGAGAGCTTCTGAGGTGTCTGGATGAAGAAATCTACCTCCCCTTTCCCCATCACATGGACAGTCTCGAAGGAACTTTCTTTTTAGGGAAAAACTTAGTGTTTAGGGGGGACTGTCAAGGTGAAAATATACGTCTTTATACACTTTTGTACTTTTATATACTCTTATGCTGTGAAACAATAAGTTTTTCCCCTTTGCTTGCCAAATGCAAATTTAACTGTATTTAAGATGGCTGCCAGTATTCACCTTTGCCCCACTTTCAGGCTGAAGGAACAAGTTGCACATTCCAGAAGGACAAGTAACATTTTTCTGGAATTCGAAACTGGACAAGATGTAGACAAAGGAAGATTCATCAGAAGATGCCAGAGCCAATCAGAAGGACTGAATACTAGATACATTGCTTAAACCCCGCCTAACCCCGCCCTCTGCACACCTTCCCCCAATGGACCATGTAATATTGTGTATCAGGAAATAAAGTTCAGTTGTTGCTGTGACGTTACACATGAGCATTGTGTCTGACTCATTCTTATCCGGTACCAACATGCTTTAATCTGATTTGGTATGACTGGTGGATGAAGGGTATTGTCGTGACGACCCCGACAATTTGGCGCAACCAACGTGGGGCGTGGCCCGCGATCCGAGACCCCCTGGACCCATACCTGGACGTCCGTGGACGACACCCGTAGTGGCTGACCTCGAGGACTGATCACCCTCCAAACACGGTAAGTGGAGATCACATACTATGTATGTGTCACACTTGCCAGTGTTTCAGCCATTATTGGTTAGTCTGTGGTCTCCTTGGGTCTGGGGAGTGACCGGTCGAGTGGTGAGACCGAGCACGATCCCGTGCCACGCTTCGAACCAGCAACTGAGAGACGTCGCACTCTGCGCGTCCTCGTGTACACCACGCCTCCTCCACCGGTCATTGTACTCCATTCAACCACTCTACCCGTGACTGTTGCCTAGTAGTGATAGAGTGAAAGATTGAGAAGTTGTGGATTGGGGGCGGCTGAGAGAAGGGATAGGAGACGCAGCCTCTGTGATATTGTACCAACTAGGTAATTAAGACGTCCCGAGAGGGGACCACCTGTTTTTCTGTGGAGGGCTCTCACTAGGAGACCGCCTCCCGACTGGTTAGAATATCGTGACAGGGTAGACTGTTAATCACGGGTGTTCAGGTTAGGGACAGGATATCGAGCGCGAGGCTCTTTTTTCATAACACGTGGAGCGCGAGGCTCCGTGTTACGGACACACGTGTTGTTACCGCTGTCAGTGATCCTGGGCTGCAGCAGGGCATAGTATTCTGTGAGTCATGTTGCGTCTCTTATGGCAGAAGAAGTCCGTGCCCTACGAGTTAGATGAGGATGCTGTGGAAGTCAAGACAATAGTGGAGTCACGGTAGGGCAAGAAGGCAGTCAAGAATGTTGAAAGAGAAAGGACTGTTAGAACAAGTGCAAGCTCGTCTGCGAGTTGCGCGAGGATAAAGAATGAGGGATGGAAAGAGGTTGATGGAGAGGGAGGATGAGGGGATGCAGAGCCCGTGTTTGGTTATAAAATACCTCAATTATTAGTTTTTCTAAGGTGTTTTGGTATATGAATTGTGTGAAGGTTTTGTAGAAATTAATTGAGTCTGAGAACTGCTGTATTTCGTCACTCTGTGTGGTTTTCCGAGACACCCAATGGGAGGGTGGAGTCAAATAGCTGCGTTATTGTTTTCTTTTGTGTTAAGGAATGCTGTAAATTCTTGTCTGTGTGTCTGTGGCCGATGGGAGGGGTGAACCCCTGCGCGAATTGTTTTTTGACTTCTCCTCTTTGTGCTGCGGGCCAGAGAAAGGGGGGGACAAAGTTTTCAGAAGAACTTAACCCAGTCTGTATCAGCAGCTGCAGCGATCTTTACTCGCTCTCTAGTCCCCCTCCCCCCGCCGCAGCTTCAAGGACACAACTCGCAGCTCCCAGTTCCTTATCAGTGGCCCAAGAAGCAGAAGACTTCAGCTCCAGCTCCCCCTCCCTTACACAAATCCAGTCTTACGCTCCAATATTCATTTTAACCCTGTGTCTGGAGATCTCTCTCGCCATGTTGGTTTTCAGACCAAGACAAGACAGATGGATTTGTAAATATTGCGGTCAGACAAACCCAGACTGGAGAAATGCTTGTATAATCTGTGCTGCAACGCAATCTAAGTGAGTTACACTGATTCCTGTCCAGATAAGATCACATGTAGTGATATGAAAAGCTGACATAGGATTGTGGGTAGTGGGGACATTAACTTTGGGAGTAAGCTGACAGTAATCCTTTTGGGAAGGAGCTGTAGACCAGCATGTCATGTCACCCCCAACCGGTCATCTAGTCACCCCCACCACCAGAGAACCAACCACATCAGGTAGTGTAAGACAGATACAGGAGTATTATCCCTGGAAGCCCTCTGACTAGCTAGCTACGCTAAAATAATTGGCTGACCCTGAGAACAAACCTTTCCCATTTTACAGACAAAGACAATATGATGGATGTATAAGTGCACCTGAGCAGACCTAGAGAGTTGGTGAGCCAAGATGATGGTCAGATGGTATTTATGTTATATAACCCCTATGTAGATGAGTATAATGAGATGTGTATCTCACATGTCCTTTCCCAATCAGTTGAAAAAAAAAAAAAAAATGGGGATAGTGTTGTTAACCCTGTCAGTTAGAATATCCTTATGTTATGCTGCTTCAGTATGTGGGTAATTTTTTTGTTTTTTGTTGTGTGCACGGACAGAGCCGGAAGCCATTGTTGCCACTGTTAGTTTTCGCAAGTATCTGGCAGATCTGAACTGTCGGGTTTCGGCCTTGAAACTTCGGTTCTGCCTTGGTCAAGTGATATTTTTGGGTCACTGTCTCCTTCAGGGTGCCAGACACCTCACAGAAGAAAGAAAAATAGCTGTCAGCTACAAAAGATGAGACTGAGCTCCAGTGTTTTCTTGGACTATGTACTTATTGTTCTCAGTGGATATCGGATGCATTCCGCATAATGCAACCTCTCTACAATGCCCTGAAAGACTGTTCAAGATGTGGTGATGATTTTGGCAGACTCCACACAGGATATGCTGTTACTATGGAAGATCCTGTAGTGTACGGAGCTGCACTCCCTCCCTCCCTGTCAGCACAAGAAGCAGAACGTCAGGATCTGTCTACTGCATGTGTTCTAGCCAAAGACAGGCGGGCTAATATACACGGACTCACAGTATGCATTTGGTATTGCTCATGATTTCGGAGCTCTATGGACCAATCAAGGATTTGTTACTACTGCCGGGACTCCAGTGAAGAATGTTGAAGCTGTTAAAGCCCTCATGGACTCAATCAAATTACCTACTCAGGTGGCCATTATCAAAGTTAAGGAGCACGGTACTATGGAACAGACCACAGACTGTTGGTAACGCCTTTGCGGATATGCAAAGCAAAAGCCGCTGCTCTCCTACCCGTTGAACTGACCATACCAACTATGGTGACAACACGCTCTCAGCGTAAACAGCTACAAGAAACACTGACTCTACAGGAACCTGATGATCTATGACAGACTGAGGTTTTCTGCCGGACCCAGCAAGACCGCTTAATGACGATGCAGAGAATGTCTCCAAAGGAAGAAGTGAAGCAGTGGAAAGCTGATGGAGCACGTATGGACAATGGTCGCTGGAAAAAAGGACCAACTTGTGTGTCTCCCTAAGCGGATGTACCCTGCTATTGCCACGTGGGTGCATGGGCCCACATATCGAGGTATCTGTCAGACCTGCAAACCCGGTCAACTTCAACGTGTACCCCCGAAGCACCTTGCTAAGCCCGACTATCCTTTCCAAAGGCTCCAGGTGGACCTCATCACGTTGCCGAAGTCTGGAAGGTATGAATATTGTCTGGTGGTTGTCGACATGTTTTTTAGTTGGCCAGAAGCATTCCCCGTTACCAACGTGACTGCAAAGATCACAGCAAAGAAACTGGTGATGGAAGTTATATGCAGATATGGTGTTCCAGAAGTTGCTGAAAGTGGCCAAGGCCCGGATTTTTCTTCTCATGTGTGTCAGGAGGTTCTGACAATGCTTGGATCCACTGTAGCCCTCCATACTCTCCACAATCTAGTGGGAAAGTTAAGAGGCTGAACGGTACACTGAAGGGACAATTGACCAAAATGATGCAGGAGACTACGGCTCCATGGCCAGGGCTCTTACATATTCATACTACCCCTAAGGCAAAATATGGCCTGTCCCCATATGAGATATTGTTTGGTGCTAGGTTCTTAGTTGCAAATTTTCAGTCTCAGTAGTTGTCAGAAGAAACTGACCGTGCTGTTCAATATGTTATTCAGTTTAGTAGAAATGTTGCTAACACCTATGTTTTAGTTTCTTTTTCCCTTCCAGATTCAGCAGAAACCGATATTGGTCACAATTTGAAGCCTGGTGGTTTTATGGTCGTGAAAAGCTATGTCAGTAAAACTTGAAGGAAAGAGCACCTGAATCTACGCTTCACACTGCAAAAGAGACCGGACCAGCGCTTACTCATAGTGATGATCGAAGGAAAATGTTGTTGTTGTTTTTGGTCCTGGGGCCAGGGGTCATCCTCGCCCCTACCTCCCCGGCCCCTATTGTAAATAAGAATTCCGGTGCCACTATTCTCTGGGTAAACCTAACGGCCCCGGTAAATATCTGGTGATTTGATTTCTGCAATGTAGTCAAGTGCCCCGAGACTCAGCGGGTGGTAGAGGGAATTATCCAGTATTATATATGTGTTACCAGAGATAACAATTGTGCTGGGAAGATATTGTCATAATGTGTTTAATAGTGGATACTATGGGAATTTAGGCCATATACAGCTCCAGGATATTAGCCTCAGACCAACCAAGGCCCCCGTTACCAGTACAGCTAAAACAGGCCCAGGTGAACGTTTGCAAAATATATTTAACGAAGTAATCCCCATTCCAGGTCTTAGTTGGCAAGAAGTCTTCTCCATAGAAACACAAACAGCCCCAAGGACAAATTTATGGTTAGAATGGGTAAGATACAATGTACGAGTCCAGAATATCTCTGTAGGATGTGTTGCTTGTGCTGCAGCAAATACACATCTATACACACATGCATTGTTTTTTCCTGATGACAATACCACTGCCTGTGTTATGAAACTGCTGAAGGGTCTAAAGCCCACTGATTGCTCAGATTATGTCCCACTAATTCATGAAGCACCTAAACTAAAGGTCCCAGGGGGGATAACTGTGTTAGCTGATAATTATACCTGCTATAATTCCCACGACAGTACAGGCACACCAGTAGGGGTCTCCGAGACAGGTTTCTGTAAAGGGAACAGTTCCCTAGATACTGATTTGCTAGCTAATCATACACAGTACATGTACAACATTTATTGGTTATGTGGAGATGGTAAGCTCCGTCCTAGGTTGCCTAATGCCTGGACAGGTCAATGCACCCTTGTTAAACTAGCTGTGCAGTTCAAGATTTTACCTTGGGATCCGGAGACACCTGATGAATATACCCGAAGGAGGAGAAGTCTCGATCAGCTCCACATGAGTTATGAAGAAGATCCATTGGTATATGTTGATGGCATTGGAGTGCCAAGGGGGGTGCCTGACCAATTTAAGGCCCAGAATCAGATTTATGCTGGCTTTGCTTCCATAATCCCGCAGGTGCAGATGAATAAAAATGTTGATTGGATCGATTATAGATATTACAGTGAACAAAGGTTTGTCAATTTTACCTGTGATGCTTTCCAAGGTATAGTTGAGGAATTGAGCCCTAACACTAGAATGACCCTCCAAAACCGACCAGCCCTTGATATGATCTTAGCTGAGAAAGGAGGAGTCTGTGGGATGGTGGGAGAGGAGTGTTGTACCTATATCCCTCAGAACTCTGGGGTAAATGGAAAGACCATGATAGCTCTTAAAAAGTTAAATGGGTTAACAGCAGAATTAAAATCTAATGTTGGAGTAGACACATCTTTCTTTTCCGGTTGGTTGGGTGGGCTCAAAGGATTCCTTCAACAAGCTTGTCTAGTACTGATTGCTCTCCTTGTAGTTGGGATCGATAATTCTCTGTTGTGTTATTCCCCTGTATAAAAAGGTTATTACTTAGGCAACTCCGACTGGCACCTTCCTCAACCAAGAAGTAGACCCATCAGAGTACGATGGTACTGATCCAGGGGAGATCTCTAAGTATGTCCCCCTCAAGAAGATAGACAATACCCTTTACTCTCAGATGATGCTAAAAGATTTAGTTTAGGGACAGCAGGAGAACTCCATGTGAAGTTAGTGAAGGGTTCAGCTGCCTGGAGGCCTCTCACAAGGGGAGAGCTTCTGAGGTGTCTGGATGAAGAAATCTACCTCCCCTTTCCCCATCACATGGACAGTCTCGAAGGAACTTTCTTTTTAGGGAAAAACTTAGTGTTTAGGGGGGACTGTCAAGGTGAAAATATACGTCTTTATACACTTTTGTACTTTTATATACTCTTATGCTGTGAAACAATAAGTTTTTCCCCTTTGCTTGCCAAATGCAAATTTAACTGTATTTAAGATGGCTGCCAGTATTCACCTTTGCCCCACTTTCAGGCTGAAGGAACAAGTTGCACATTCCAGAAGGACAAGTAACATTTTTCTGGAATTCGAAACTGGACAAGATGTAGACAAAGGAAGATTCATCAGAAGATGCCAGAGCCAATCAGAAGGACTGAATACTAGATACATTGCTTAAACCCCGCCTAACCCCGCCCTCTGCACACCTTCCCCCAATGGACCATGTAATATTGTGTATCAGGAAATAAAGTTCAGTTGTTGCTGTGACGTTACACATGAGCATTGTGTCTGACTCATTCTTATCCGGTACCAACATGCTTTAATCTGATTTGGTATGACTGGTGGATGAAGGGTATTGTCGTGACGACCCCGACAATTTGGCGCAACCAACGTGGGGCGTGGCCCGCGATCCGAGACCCCCTGGACCCATACCTGGACGTCCGTGGACGACACCCGTAGTGGCTGACCTCGAGGACTGATCACCCTCCAAACACGGTAAGTGGAGATCACATACTATGTATGTGTCACACTTGCCAGTGTTTCAGCCATTATTGGTTAGTCTGTGGTCTCCTTGGGTCTGGGGAGTGACCGGTCGAGTGGTGAGACCGAGCACGATCCCGTGCCACGCTTCGAACCAGCAACTGAGAGACGTCGCACTCTGCGCGTCCTCGTGTACACCACGCCTCCTCCACCGGTCATTGTACTCCATTCAACCACTCTACCCGTGACTGTTGCCTAGTAGTGATAGAGTGAAAGATTGAGAAGTTGTGGATTGGGGGCGGCTGAGAGAAGGGATAGGAGACGCAGCCTCTGTGATATTGTACCAACTAGGTAATTAAGACGTCCCGAGAGGGGACCACCTGTTTTTCTGTGGAGGGCTCTCACTAGGAGACCGCCTCCCGACTGGTTAGAATATCGTGACAGGGTAGACTGTTAATCACGGGTGTTCAGGTTAGGGACAGGATATCGAGCGCGAGGCTCTTTTTTCATAACACGTGGAGCGCGAGGCTCCGTGTTACGGACACACGTGTTGTTACCGCTGTCAGTGATCCTGGGCTGCAGCAGGGCATAGTATTCTGTGAGTCATGTTGCGTCTCTTATGGCAGAAGAAGTCCGTGCCCTACGAGTTAGATGAGGATGCTGTGGAAGTCAAGACAATAGTGGAGTCACGGTAGGGCAAGAAGGCAGTCAAGAATGTTGAAAGAGAAAGGACTGTTAGAACAAGTGCAAGCTCGTCTGCGAGTTGCGCGAGGATAAAGAATGAGGGATGGAAAGAGGTTGATGGAGAGGGAGGATGAGGGGATGCAGAGCCCGTGTTTGGTTATAAAATACCTCAATTATTAGTTTTTCTAAGGTGTTTTGGTATATGAATTGTGTGAAGGTTTTGTAGAAATTAATTGAGTCTGAGAACTGCTGTATTTCGTCACTCTGTGTGGTTTTCCGAGACACCCAATGGGAGGGTGGAGTCAAATAGCTGCGTTATTGTTTTCTTTTGTGTTAAGGAATGCTGTAAATTCTTGTCTGTGTGTCTGTGGCCGATGGGAGGGGTGAACCCCTGCGCGAATTGTTTTTTGACTTCTCCTCTTTGTGCTGCGGGCCAGAGAAAGGGGGGGACAAAGTTTTCAGAAGAACTTAACCCAGTCTGTATCAGCAGCTGCAGCGATCTTTACTCGCTCTCTAGTCCCCCTCCCCCCGCCGCAGCTTCAAGGACACAACTCGCAGCTCCCAGTTCCTTATCAGTGGCCCAAGAAGCAGAAGACTTCAGCTCCAGCTCCCCCTCCCTTACACAAATCCAGTCTTACGCTCCAATATTCATTTTAACCCTGTGTCTGGAGATCTCTCTCGCCATGTTGGTTTTCAGACCAAGACAAGACAGATGGATTTGTAAATATTGCGGTCAGACAAACCCAGACTGGAGAAATGCTTGTATAATCTGTGCTGCAACGCAATCTAAGTGAGTTACACTGATTCCTGTCCAGATAAGATCACATGTAGTGATATGAAAAGCTGACATAGGATTGTGGGTAGTGGGGACATTAACTTTGGGAGTAAGCTGACAGTAATCCTTTTGGGAAGGAGCTGTAGACCAGCATGTCATGTCACCCCCAACCGGTCATCTAGTCACCCCCACCACCAGAGAACCAACCACATCAGGTAGTGTAAGACAGATACAGGAGTATTATCCCTGGAAGCCCTCTGACTAGCTAGCTACGCTAAAATAATTGGCTGACCCTGAGAACAAACCTTTCCCATTTTACAGACAAAGACAATATGATGGATGTATAAGTGCACCTGAGCAGACCTAGAGAGTTGGTGAGCCAAGATGATGGTCAGATGGTATTTATGTTATATAACCCCTATGTAGATGAGTATAATGAGATGTGTATCTCACATGTCCTTTCCCAATCAGTTGAAAAAAAAAAAAAAAATGGGGATAGTGTTGTTAACCCTGTCAGTTAGAATATCCTTATGTTATGCTGCTTCAGTATGTGGGTAATTTTTTTGTTTTTTGTTGTGTGCACGGACAGAGCCGGAAGCCATTGTTGCCACTGTTAGTTTTCGCAAGTATCTGGCAGATCTGAACTGTCGGGTTTCGGCCTTGAAACTTCGGTTCTGCCTTGGTCAAGTGATATTTTTGGGTCACTGTCTCCTTCAGGGTGCCAGACACCTCACAGAAGAAAGAAAAATAGCTGTCAGCTACAAAAGATGAGACTGAGCTCCAGTGTTTTCTTGGACTATGTACTTATTGTTCTCAGTGGATATCGGATGCATTCCGCATAATGCAACCTCTCTACAATGCCCTGAAAGACTGTTCAAGATGTGGTGATGATTTTGGCAGACTCCACACAGGATATGCTGTTACTATGGAAGATCCTGTAGTGTACGGAGCTGCACTCCCTCCCTCCCTGTCAGCACAAGAAGCAGACCGTCAGGATCTGTCTACTGCATGTGTTCTAGCCAAAGACAGGCGGGCTAATATACACGGACTCACAGTATGCATTTGGTATTGCTCATGATTTCGGAGCTCTATGGACCAATCAAGGATTTGTTACTACTGCCGGGACTCCAGTGAAGAATGTTGAAGCTGTTAAAGCCCTCATGGACTCAATCAAATTACCTACTCAGGTGGCCATTATCAAAGTTAAGGAGCACGGTACTATGGAACAGACCACAGACTGTTGGTAACGCCTTTGCGGATATGCAAAGCAAAAGCCGCTGCTCTCCTACCCGTTGAACTGACCATACCAACTATGGTGACCACACGCTCTCAGCGTAAACAGCTACAAGAAACACTGACTCTACAGGAACCTGATGATCTATGACAGACTGAGGTTTTCTGCCGGACCCAGCAAGACCGCTTAATGACGATGCAGAGAATGTCTCCAAAGGAAGAAGTGAAGCAGTGGAAAGCTGATGGAGCACGTATGGACAATGGTCGCTGGAAAAAAGGACCAACTTGTGTGTCTCCCTAAGCGGATGTACCCTGCTATTGCCACGTGGGTGCATGGGCCCACATATCGAGGTATCTGTCAGACCTGCAAACCCGGTCAACTTCAACGTGTACCCCCGAAGCACCTTGCTAAGCCCGACTATCCTTTCCAAAGGCTCCAGGTGGACCTCATCACGTTGCCGAAGTCTGGAAGGTATGAATATTGTCTGGTGGTTGTCGACATGTTTTTTAGTTGGCCAGAAGCATTCCCCGTTACCAACGTGACTGCAAAGATCACAGCAAAGAAACTGGTGATGGAAGTTATATGCAGATATGGTGTTCCAGAAGTTGCTGAAAGTGGCCAAGGCCCGGATTTTTCTTCTCATGTGTGTCAGGAGGTTCTGACAATGCTTGGATCCACTGTAGCCCTCCATACTTTCCACAATCTAGTGGGAAAGTTAAGAGGCTGAACGGTACACTGAAGGGACAATTGACCAAAATGATGCAGGAGACTACGGCTCCATGGCCAGGGCTCTTACATATTCATACTACCCCTAAGGCAAAATATGGCCTGTCCCCATATGAGATATTGTTTGGTGCTAGGTTCTTAGTTGCAAATTTTCAGTCTCAGTAGTTGTCAGAAGAAACTGACCGTGCTGTTCAATATGTTATTCAGTTTAGTAGAAATGTTGCTAACACCTATGTTTTAGTTTCTTTTTCCCTTCCAGATTCAGCAGAAACCGATATTGGTCACAATTTGAAGCCTGGTGGTTTTATGGTCGTGAAAAGCTATGTCAGTAAAACTTGAAGGAAAGAGCACCTGAATCTACGCTTCACACTGCAAAAGAGACCGGACCAGCGCTTACTCATAGTGATGATCGAAGGAAAATGTTGTTGTTGTTTTTGGTCCTGGGGCCAGGGGTCATCCTCGCCCCTACCTCCCCGGCCCCTATTGTAAATAAGAATTCCGGTGCCACTATTCTCTGGGTAAACCTAACGGCCCCGGTAAATATCTGGTGATTTGATTTCTGCAATGTAGTCAAGTGCCCCGAGACTCAGCGGGTGGTAGAGGGAATTATCCAGTATTATATATGTGTTACCAGAGATAACAATTGTGCTGGGAAGATATTGTCATAATGTGTTTAATAGTGGATACTATGGGAATTTAGGCCATATACAGCTCCAGGATATTAGCCTCAGACCAACCAAGGCCCCCGTTACCAGTACAGCTAAAACAGGCCCAGGTGAACGTTTGCAAAATATATTTAACGAAGTAATCCCCATTCCAGGTCTTAGTTGGCAAGAAGTCTTCTCCATAGAAACACAAACAGCCCCAAGGACAAATTTATGGTTAGAATGGGTAAGATACAATGTACGAGTCCAGAATATCTCTGTAGGATGTGTTGCTTGTGCTGCAGCAAATACACATCTATACACACATGCATTGTTTTTTCCTGATGACAATACCACTGCCTGTGTTATGAAACTGCTGAAGGGTCTAAAGCCCACTGATTGCTCAGATTATGTCCCACTAATTCATGAAGCACCTAAACTAAAGGTCCCAGGGGGGATAACTGTGTTAGCTGATAATTATACCTGCTATAATTCCCACGACAGTACAGGCACACCAGTAGGGGTCTCCGAGACAGGTTTCTGTAAAGGGAACAGTTCCCTAGATACTGATTTGCTAGCTAATCATACACAGTACATGTACAACATTTATTGGTTATGTGGAGATGGTAAGCTCCGTCCTAGGTTGCCTAATGCCTGGACAGGTCAATGCACCCTTGTTAAACTAGCTGTGCAGTTCAAGATTTTACCTTGGGATCCAGAGACACCTGATGAATATACCAGAAAGAGGAGAAGTCTCGATCAGCTCCACATGAGTTATGAAGAAGATCCATTGGTATATGTTGATGGCATTGGAGTGCCAAGGGGGGTGCCTGACCAATTTAAGGCCCAGAATCAGATTTATGCTGGCTTTGCTTCCATAATCCCGCAGGTGCAGATGAATAAAAATGTTGATTGGATCGATTATAGATATTACAGTGAACAAAGGTTTGTCAATTTTACCTGTGATGCTTTCCAAGGTATAGTTGAGGAATTGAGCCCTAACACTAGAATGACCCTCCAAAACCGACCAGCCCTTGATATGATCTTAGCTGAGAAAGGAGGAGTCTGTGGGATGGTGGGAGAGGAGTGTTGTACCTATATCCCTCAGAACTCTGGGGTAAATGGAAAGACCATGATAGCTCTTAAAAAGTTAAATGGGTTAACAGCAGAATTAAAATCTAATGTTGGAGTAGACACATCTTTCTTTTCCGGTTGGTTGGGTGGGCTCAAAGGATTCCTTCAACAAGCTTGTCTAGTACTGATTGCTCTCCTTGTAGTTGGGATCGATAATTCTCTGTTGTGTTATTCCCCTGTATAAAAAGGTTATTACTTAGGCAACTCCGACTGGCACCTTCCTCAACCAAGAAGTAGACCCATCAGAGTACGATGGTACTGATCCAGGGGAGATCTCTAAGTATGTCCCCCTCAAGAAGATAGACAATACCCCTTACTCTCAGATGATGCTAAAAGATTTAGTTTAGGGACAGCAGGAGAACTCCATGTGAAGTTAGTGAAGGGTTCAGCTGCCTGGAGGCCTCTCACAAGGGGAGAGCTTCTGAGGTGTCTGGATGAAGAAATCTACCTCCCCTTTCCCCATCACATGGACAGTCTCGAAGGAACTTTCTTTTTAGGGAAAAACTTAGTGTTTAGGGGGGACTGTCAAGGTGAAAATATACGTCTTTATACACTTTTGTACTTTTATATACTCTTATGCTGTGAAACAATAAGTTTTTCCCCTTTGCTTGCCAAATGCAAATTTAACTGTATTTAAGATGGCTGCCAGTATTCACCTTTGCCCCACTTTCAGGCTGAAGGAACAAGTTGCACATTCCAGAAGGACAAGTAACATTTTTCTGGAATTCGAAACTGGACAAGATGTAGACAAAGGAAGATTCATCAGAAGATGCCAGAGCCAATCAGAAGGACTGAATACTAGATACATTGCTTAAACCCCGCCTAACCCCGCCCTCTGCACACCTTCCCCCAATGGACCATGTAATATTGTGTATCAGGAAATAAAGTTCAGTTGTTGCTGTGACGTTACACACGAGCGTGCAATGAGTTTGAACCAGCATTGTGTCTGACTCATTCTTATCCGGTACCAACATGCTTTAATCTGATTTGGTATGACTGGTGGATGAAGGGTATTGTCGTGACGACCCCGACAGTAATACAGTGATCACCACTGACATTATGCACAGGTGCTCTGTGTATAGCGTGCAGGTAATACAGTGATCACTGGTGACATTACACACAGGAGCTCTGTATTAGTGTATAGTTAATACAGTTGTCACCGGTGACTTTATACACAGGAGCTCTGTATATAGTATACAGGTAATACAGTGTTCACCAGTGACTTTATACACAGGAAGCTCTGTATATAGTGTACAGGTAATACCGGGATCACCGTTGTCCTTATACACAGGAGCGCGTATATAATAAACAGTGTATAGTGTCAGTGTACAGTTAACAAGCTGAGTCACTGGTGATGTCTGTGTGGCGCCCCAGGGTCCCGGTCATCACAGCTTTCCTCTCAGGGAGAGTGATATTGCGTTTAGAGGCAAAGAAGGACAACTGTCACCAGGTAACCACAAGCA
Organism: Ranitomeya imitator; assembly: GCF_032444005.1. Lineage (NCBI taxonomy): Eukaryota > Metazoa > Chordata > Amphibia > Anura > Dendrobatidae > Ranitomeya > Ranitomeya imitator. The sequence continues at coordinate 13,784,325 of NC_091284.1, read as the reverse complement.
TGCAACACATTCACACTCCAGGCCACAAGCGGGAGCTTTTGATCCTATTTACTAGGTGACTCCCCTTCATACATATATTGTGGTTTTGGAGGGAAAGTTACTCAGTCCCTCAGAGGGCTTACATTGAGTCAGTCCTTCAGGGAAGCTGTTCCTGGCAGGAGTGGGTTCCTGTCAGAGGACAGAGGAGAAGGTACACGGAGCTGTGCATGCCCTCAGAGCTGCAGCTCCCAGAAAGAGATCGTATAGAAGGTGAATACATTGCAGTGAGCGTGCAGGAAAGCAAAGTACGTGGGAGGATACCAGAAGGAAGACCAGCCAGGAGCAGGCTGCCTCCTTCTGAGGAGCAGAACACTGGTAGCCGGAACACCGAGGTAGTAATGACCTCTACGCCTTACTTCAGAGACCGGCAGGACAGCTAATTGTACGTTACCTGTCCGCCCCTACACCAAGGAGGCATGGTGACAACCCTCAGAGCCAGGTCATCTAAGAGATCCTATAAACAGGCTCAGGTCACCAATCATATGGGTTTTGTCCTATCCGACCACGGGGGACAGAGAGAGACATTACATCTGTGAAGACCTTATGAGAGGCTTAGCACCATTACAGCGCAAGGGAAAGCTTCTGTTTTCCACCTGGATAAGGGGACTCTGGACTTGCCTCCAAACCGGCTGGACTCTGCCTACCCTGTGATCTGGTGCCCTAGACTGTGGCTGCTGAAAACCAACAGTAAACAAGGTAAAGAGACTGCAAACCTGTATCCTCGCTCTTCTCTGCACCTCTCACCATTCTACCATCTACATGCTGGGAAGCCCTGGGGACATACTTCACCTGTGGGAATGTATACCATCTAGCTGCCATAACATCACCCCAGCGGACCCCTTAAAGCAGCGTCGGTCACCCTGACTGAATACCACAGGTAGCGTCAGGAACATAAACTCTATTCCCCTTTAAAGACCTTTCCCCCTTTTTATTGGACATCTCTGGGCCGGGTTGCCGCCGTGACATCCCCCATGTGAAGTACTGGACCCGGTACCGAGTACCCCTTTGCCCCGTGGGGATGATCCATCTGTAGATGAAGTCCTTCATCTTCGCTTTTCTTTTTAATCCAGCACAGACTGCCATCATTTCTGCAAGCCAGGACTTGAAAATAACAGTTATTTAGCGCACATTCCCCAATATGTTCCCAACTTTTACACTGTGCCAGATAGAGGAAAAAAAGAGACTGCCCTGCACAGTAAGAGGACCTCCCCCTCACTGAAAATAGTATCCTCAAAAATAAAATACATCCCCTTAATCATCCCCTACAGTAATAATGTCCCACATCCTGCTCCCATATGTACTCCATTCTGGAGCTCACACATCTTATTCCTGACTCCTTGTGGTGTCTCTTTCCTGGCCTCATATGTTTCCCTTTTGACCCATATGTTCTCCCACCCTGCCCCCATGTGACTCCACCCTGCCTCCATTTCTCTATACTGTCCCCATGTCTCTCTATACTGCCCCATGTCTCACTATACTGCCCCCATGTGGTTTCAACCCTGCCCCCATGTTTTCATACTGCCCATATGTCTCCTATCCGGCCATCAAAGTTCGGCGTTATAAAAAAAGTAAAAAAAAAAAGAAAAAAGCTTGTCCTTTCCTGGCCGCCATCCAGCAGTGTCATCTTCCTTCATTCATCTGAGGCACGGATGAGCCGGCGCATGACAGTGGAGGAGTACGTCGGCGACATGCGTGCCAATGTCAACTGCTGGCCTGTGATTGGCTGGCAGCTGTTAATTATTACAGCGTGGGAAGCCCCCCAAACGGTAATAGATTTCAACTCAACTGGCATAATCCTTCCACTGGGGCTCGGTGAACAGAAGAGGGGGGCAGATCTGCTCACTGAGCCCCATATACCAGTGAGGGCAGTAATGCCTTCATGGCGGCCCTGCCTTCCCTATATGTGATTCCCCATCCTTTTTCATCTGCATGCCAGGGCTTGAGGCACTCTTCGTATTACATATAACGAGCGTGGATCTCCGGATATTGCAGAAATGTCCATAAGGGTTCTTGAAAGACCTCTCACTGTCCAGAACAAAATATTTTGGCTTCGGTTACCAGCCTATTGCACCTTGATCTTGACCTTGTCACATTACCCACCGTTCAAGTCCGTGTTGCCCAGCGACAGGCCCAAAACACCCCTAGAAGAGATCTGCATGGAGGAATGGGCCAACATACCACCAACAGTGTGTGCCAACCTTGTGAAGACTTACAGAAAACGTCTGACCTCTGTCATTGCCAACAAAGGAAATATAACAAAATATTGAGATGAACTTTTATTAATGACCAAATACTTATTTTCCACCATAATTTGCAAAATAAATTTTGCCAAATCAAACAAGGTGATTTTCTGGATTTGGTTTCTCATTTTGACTCTCAGGGCTCCAGGGGCGTATCCAGGGGTGGTTCAGCCGGGGCATGTGCCCCTGGAGCAGCCAGCAGGGGGGCCCAGTCGGGTTGCCTAATGCGGCGGTCCGCAGTGTCTCCCCTTGCGGCTGCATTCTGCTGCCCCCCAGACTGGGAGTCGGCCATTCTCTGTGTCAGCTGTCAAGCTGACAGCCGACACAGAGAAGCTGCAGTGCGCCGGCTCCCAGGGATCAATTCTCCTTGCGTCTAACAGATGCGAGTACAATTGAGGCACTGACCGCTGGGTCAGAGCGACGCCAGCAGCGTGATTAGGTCATGTGATCACGCTGCTGACGACACTCTCCGGCACGCAGAATAGAGAAGAGACTCTGTGGTAAGTGCTCCTGTGGTTGCGGAGCTGAAGACACTGAAGATTCAGCGTGGGGTGGGTGGATGTGTGTTTGTATGTGTAAAGGATGTGATTTCCCCCCCCCAAATACTAAATTTATAGTTATGAAAGGTGGAACTCTCCCTTCACCTCTATTGAGGTCCGATATTAACTATTATCGCCAAACTTGGCTATTAATAATTAATATCCACTAAATATGCCTCAATGTTATCTTTTCCTTATACTATATACTAATTGAGACAAAACAGTGTAACAATAAAGGATATTTATTACACACACACAAGTCTGCAGTCAATAACATACATATATATTTATATCCAAGCTGGCGACTATAAATATATATAGATATAAAAGAACACAGCAGCACATGTACATGAATCTAGGCCATGTGAAAACACAGAAAATTGTTTGATATGAATCAAACTTCTCAAAAATATTTTTTCATAAAAAAATTTCAAAATTTTTTTTTTCCATAAAACTTAGTTATAGAAAAAATGAAGATTCTTAGCGCATAAATTGGCCAATTCATGTGTGCCCATCAACCACGGCAAGGTGATCTACCCCTGATGGGTCCTACTCTACCGTACATGCCACTCTTGGGCCACCAGCCTACATTTTTTATCTATATGATACAGCTTGCAGCTTGCATGTGTTCACATTGGGAGTGCTGGTTGGCTTTTTTCTCTCTCTCTCACTCTCTCTATATATATATATATATACACACACACAATATACGGATACTAACTCTAATACAGAATTATCACTACACTATACAGTGATATCCCAACAATATCACACAGTAATAACCCACAATATACAGTAATATTACAACAATATCACCGCAATATAAAAACCCACAATTAACTGCCCGATTACCCAAATCACACATGCAATATCGGCCCTCCCAATCTATAGATTACTAACCCTAAGGCCTAAAAGGTTACAGGTTCCTAGTAAGAAAAGGGGATACAGAGCATTCCAGGATCCTGGTGTTTTTGTGTTTTTTTCATTTAAGACAAATTAAATGAAGATAATAATACCAAAGAATTTGTGTTTGCAATCATTTTCAGGTAGAAACTGAGTATTATCTGACAGAATTGCAGGGGTGTCAATACTTTTGGCCATGACTGTAAATGTGTATATACATAAAACATGCACTAATACACATCTCTATATAAAGATATACATTTTGGGGCACTTCCCTTCTACAATCCCCCTGTTGTCGAGATCGTGACAATGAAATTTGAAGGAAGTGTTGTGCTGGGATTTATTTGCCTACTCAACCTCATTCATAACTTGTGACAATTCAGGAGGAATGAAGTATAATTCTGCACTTAGGTACCTAGACATCATCCGAATGGCCATCAGCTCTTCCCTGCCGTTCACCGTAACCCACATCTCTTTCCACAGAGTACACCTTCTTCTTCCTTCTTGAGTCTTTTGCTATCAAAGTGTTTTTGCTATGTTTTTTCTCTGTGGTCATGTCGTTACCAGTCTTCAGGTGTCGGCCTATCCAAATGTCATCTTTCTCCAGTTGTGACCGGTGAGACTTTGGAACGGCTTCACCCTCACAGTCCATAGGTCAGTCAATCATCCTGTGTGCACCCGTCACCCTGCCAGACTTCACAATACTCTCCTATAGCTTGATTCAGCAGGATTTTGAGTATGTATTGCAAGATGAGACTGCTGGATGTCATAGGTTTTTTTTTTTGGCCTCATGAACTCAGGCACTGGAAACTATTGGACTCAGGCACTTGAGGCGACTTTCATCAGATATGCATCAGACACGACTTCCATCAGGCTCTTCTGTAATCTTGATTGAAGATTGTTGATGAGGTTCCTCCATGGACAGATACGCAGATCTTTACTAGGCAGGTCAGAATTTCTGGAGTAGGGAGTGATGTCACAATACCTAAGTTGACTGCGGGAAATTCTACACCATCTAATTCTAGCCGACATTCAATCCATCCCTTACGAACTTCACCATTGCTAGGGTTAAAGTGGCAAATACCTTAGTTAAGGGGACCTGTCCCTGGAGAACCTTACTCTTTTTCCCCATTCACACCGCATTCACACAAAACACATATTACAATTCCATAATGCAAATAGAGACTTAAGCTCTACTGGCTGTAAATGCATGGACACCTTCACATGAACACACTTACTGAGTATGTCCATGAACAGGTAGTCCTGCACTTCCACCTAAAGTGTCTATATGCACACATATGGAATTTACTGCACAGTAACACGACAATGAATAAAGCATATTATTATATACAATATATATATATATATATATATATATATACTGGATTTGGGGTAAAGGACTGGATTTTTCTTATGTCCTTAACCCCCTTCACCGGCTGAGTTAGTGGTGCTCAGCCTGACTTCCGTGCAGTTGGGTGTCCAGTCTTTTGGTCCTCCTGCAGATCATAAACAGTCCAATATATATAAAAAAAAAATTACCAGGAGGAAAATGACAGGACGAAGTGGCATTGGGTTTTATTACAGTCTCCTCCTCATGGCTGAAATCTGAGAGGAGATATTTCAGCTCGTCACCAAACGTAAGAGGGGTGTTCTGGAGTCTGTCAGGGGCATCTGGGCAGAGGTAAAGTCTTCTTCCCTGAAGTGATAGGTGCTCTTCTACATCGATACCTAAAATTGGACAAAGGGAACAATACGCTCTGGGAGATCTCCCAGTGCAGTTAACAAACATCCTTATTTTATGCTTCCCTGTCCCACCAAGCTCACTCATTCTTTACTTCAGGGTCACCTCCCCTGTTAACTTTCTTGAGCTGCCCAGTAAGTCAACTGATGCCTCAACTCTCCTGAACCTCACAAAATGAATGCAATTTTCTTTTCAATTAACCTCAGATAAGGCCTTTCTGCCTCCTGCCTGAACCTCAGGAGTAGTGTTGAGAGATACCTTCCGATATTTGAAAGTACAACCCAACACACAGAATGAGCAAAGGACGGCACTAGAGAAGCACAACTCAATATGGAAATATACTCCTTAACCCCTTCGCGACATGCGCCATTCTAGTACTGCGCTGCCGGCACTGCATTAGTGCCAGCAGCAGTACTAGTACGGCGCACCGATCACCGCGGTCTCGCGCTGAGCGCCGCGGTGATCGGGTGCAGGTGTCAGCTGTATATGACAGCTGACACCCCGCAGCAATGCCCACGATCGGCGCTATCGCCGATAGCGGGCATTTAACTCCTCTGATGCCGCTGTCAGTAGTGACAGCGGCATAGAGGGGGATCGCGCAGGGACGGGGGCTCCCTGCGCTCTCCCACCGGAGCAACGCAATGAGATCGCGTTGCTCCGGTGACCCGGAAGGAGTCCCCGGATCCAAGATGGCCGCCGGACTCCTTCCGGGTCATGAAGTGACCTGGCTAGCCGGCGCCTGCTGAGAGCAGGCGCTGGAGAGCCAGCTAAGCTGCCTGTCAGATCGTTGATCTGACAGAGTGCTATGCACAGTGTCAGATCAACGATCTGATCTAATACAGGGATGTCCCACCCTGGGACAATGTTAGAAAGTAAAAAAAAAAAAAAAATAGAATGTGTAAAAAAATTTTTAAAAAAATCCCCAAATAAAAAAAAAAAAACATTTCCCAATAAATACATTTATTTATGTAAAAAAAAAAAAACAATAAATGTACACATATTTGGTATCGCCGCGTCCGTAACGACCCGCTCTATAAAACTATCCCACTAGTTAACCCCTTCAGTGAACACCGCAAAAAAAAAAAACAAGGCAAAAAACAACGCTTTATTATCATACAGGCGAACAAAAAGTGGAATAACACGCGATCAAAACGACGGATATAAATAACCATGGTACCGCTGAAAACGTCATCTTGTCCCGCAAAAAAAAAGCCGCCATACAGCATAATCAGCAGAAAAATAAAAAAGTTATAGCTCTCAGAATAATGCGATGCAAAAACAATTATTTTTTTATATAAAATAGTTTTTATTGTGTAAAAGCGCCAGAACATAAAAAAAATTACATAAATGAGGTATCGCTGTAATCGTACTGACCCGAAGAATAAAACTGCTTTATCCATTTTACCACACGTGGAACGGTATAAACGCCCCCCCTAAAAGAAATTCAGGAATTGCTGGTTTTTGTTCATTCCGCCTCCCAAAAATCGGAATAAAAAGCGATCAAAAAATGTCATCTGCCCAAAAATGTTACCAATAAAAACGTCAACTCGTCCCGCAAAAAACAAGACCTCATATGACTCTGTGGGCCAAAATATGGAAAAATTATAGCTCTCAAAATGTGGTGATGCAAAAACTATTTTTTGCAATAAAAAGCGTCTTTTAGTGTGTGACAGCTGCCAATCATAAAATTCCGCCAAAAAAAGCTATAAAAGTAAATCAAACCCCCCTTCATCACCTCCTTATTTAGGGAAAAATAATAAAATGTAAAAAAATGTATTTATTTCCATTTTCCCATTAGTGCTAGGGTTAGGGCTAGGGTTAGGGCTAGGGTTAGGGCTAGGGCTAGGGTTAGGGCTAGGGTTAGGGCTAGGGTTAGGGCTAGGGTTAGGGCTAGGGTTAGGGCTAGGGTTAGGGTTGGGGTTAGGGTTGGGGTTAGGGTTTCAGTTATAATTGGGGGTTTCCACTGTTTAGGCACATCAGGGGCTCTCCAAACGCGACATGGCGTCCGATCTCAATTCCAGCCAATTCTGCTTTGAAAAAGTAAAACAGGGCTCCTTCCCTTCCGAGTTCTCCTGTGTGCCCAAACAGTGGTTCCCCCCAACATATGGGGTATCAGCGTTCTCAGGACAAGTTGGACAACAACTTTTGGGGTCCAATTTGTCCTGTTACCCTTGGGAAAATAAAAACATAGGGGATAAAATATCATTTTCGTGGAAAAAAAATATTTTTTATTTTCACGGCTCTGCGTTATAAACTATAGTGAAACACTTGTTGGTTCAAAGCTCTCACAACACATCTAGATAAGTTCCTTGGGGGGTCTAGTTTCCAATATGGGGTCACTTGTGGGGGGTTTCTACTGTTTAGGTACATCAGGGGCTCTGCAAATGCAACATGACGCCTGCAGACCAATCCATCTAAGTCTGCATTTCAAATGGCGCTCCTTCCCTTCCGAGCTCTGCCGTGCACCCAAACAGTGGTTCCCCCCAACATATGGGGTATCAGCGTTCTCAGGACAAGTTGGACAACAACTTTTGGGGTCCAATTTGTCCTGTTACCCTTGGGAAAATAAAAACATAGGGGATAAAATATCATTTTCGTGGAAAAAAAAATATTTTTTATTTTCACGGCTCTGCGTTATAAACTGTAGTGAAACACTTGTTGGTTCAAAGCTCTCACAACACATCTAGATAAGTTCCTTGGGGGGTCTAGTTTCCAATATGGGGTCACTTGTGGGGGGTTTCTACTGTTTAGGTACATCAGGGGCTCTGCAAATGCAACATGACACCTGCAGTCCATTCCATCTAAGTCTGCATTTCAAACGGTGCTCCTTCCCTTCCGAGCTCTGCCATGCACTCAAACGGTGGTTTCCCCCCCACATGTGGGGTATCAGCGTACTCAGGACAAATTGGACAATAACATTTGTGGTCCAATTTCTCCTGTTACCCTTGGGAAAAAAATTGCGGGCTAAAACATCATTTTGTGGAAAGAAAAAATGATTTTTTAATTTTCACAATGCTACATTCTAAACTTTAGTGAAACAATTGGGGGTTAAAAGTGCTCACCACACATCTAGATAAGTTCCTTAGGGGGTCTTCTTTCCAAAATGGGGTCACTTGTGGGGGGTTTCCACTGTTAAGGCACGTCAGGGGCTCTCCAAATGCGACATGGCGTCCGATCTCAATTCCAGCCAATTTTGCATTGAAAAGTCAAATGGCGCTCCTTCCCTTCCGAGCTCTACCATGCGCTCAAACAGTGGTTTATCCCCATATATGAAGTATCGACGTACTCAGGACAAATTGCACAAAAACATTTGGGGTCCAATTTATCCTTTTACCCTTGGGAAAATAAAAAATTTGGGGCAAAAAGATCATTTTTTGTGAAAATTAATAAAAAAATTTTTTTTTACGGCTCTACATTATAAACTTCTGTGAAGCACTTGGAGGTTCAAAGTGCTCACCACACATCTAGATTAGTTCCTTAAGGGGTCTACTTTCCAAAATGGTGTCCCTTGTGGGGGTTTCCACTGTTTAGGCACATCAGGGGCTCTCCAATCGTGACATGGGCTCCGATCTCAATTCCAGCAAATCTTGCATTGAAAAGTCAAATGGCGCTCCTTCCCTTCCGAGCTCTGCCATGTGCCCAAACAGTGGTTTACCCCCACATATGGGGTATCGGCATACTCAGGACAAATTGTACAACGACTTTTGTGGTCCAATTTCTCCTGTTACCCTTGGTAAAATGAAACAAATTGGACCTGAAGTAAAAATTTTGTGAAAAAAAAGTTAAATGTTCAATTTTTTTAAACATTCAAAAAATTCCTGTGAAGCACCTGAAGGGTTAATAAACTTTTTGAATGTGGTTTTGAGTACCTTGAGGGGTGCAGTTTTTAGAATGGTGTCACTTTTGGGCATTTTCTCTCATATAGACCCCTCAAAGTCACTTCAAGTGTGAGGTGGTCCGTAAAAAAATGGTTTTGCAAATGTTGTTGCAAAAATGAGAAATCGCTAGTCAACTTTTAACCCTTATAACGTCCTAACAAAAAAAATTATGTTTCCAAAATTATGCTGATGTAAAGCAGACATGTGGGAAATGTTGTTTATTAACTATATTATGTGATATAACTCTCTAATTTAAGGGCATAAAAACTAAGAGTTTGAAAATTGCTAAATTTTCATAATTTCCAACAAATTTTTGTTTTTTTCACAAATAAATGCAAGTCATATCGAAAAAGTTTTACCACTATCATGAAGTACAATATGTCACGAGAAAACAGTGTCAGAATCACCAGGATCCGTTGAAGCGTTTCAGAGTTATGACCTCATAAAGTGACAGTGGTCAGAATTGTAAAAATTGGCCCTGTCACTTAGGTGAAAACAGGCTTTGGGGTGAAGGGGTTAAAGAACATCCGAGAAATATGCAGGTGGCATGTATGTTCTGGGTATATGGTGCTCAGCACTGATAGGCAATCCAGAGTAAATACGATGAAACAAGAAAAGAAAACAGTGCGGCACTCACCCTTATTATATGAAGCTGTGAAATCGTGCTCTTTATTGGAGAAAAATGTATAAAACAGTTCGAACTGGACCCGTTGAAGCACATACCGTGCGAAACGGCCGTCGTCCACACTCCACCTCCGCACCCTCTCGCTGACCTGATGTCCTAATGGATGTTTTATACATTTTTCTCCAATAAAGAGCACGATTTCACAGCTTCATATAATAAGGGTGAGTGCCGCACTGTTTTCTTTTCTTGTTTCATGATATTTGAAAGTATCGGTATCGGATTGTATCGGCCGATATCCGAAAAATATCGGATATCGCCGATACCCGATACCAATACAAGTCAATGGGACACAAATATTGGAAGTGATCCTGGAATGGTTCCCAGGGTCTGAAGGAGAGGAAACTCTCCTTCAGGCCCTGGGATCCATATTCATGTAAAAAATAAAGACTAAAAATAAAAAACATGGATATACTCACCCCTCCGGCGGACCCTGGACCTTAGCGGTGTAACCGGCAGCCTCCGTTCCAAAGAATGCAGGGTGAAGGACCTGCGATGACGTCGCGGCTAGTGATTGGTTGCGTGACCGCTCATGTGACCGCTCACGCGACCAATCACAAGCCGCGACGTCATCGCAGGTCCTTCACTCGCTCATTCTTAGGAAGGGAGGCTGCCGGTTGCAGCGGTTACAACCAGGGCGCGTCCGAGGGTGAGTATATCAATATTTTTTATTTTTATTCTTTATTTTACACATTAATATTCATCCCGATACCGATTCCCGATATCGCAAAAATATCGGAACTCGGCATCGGAATTCCGATACCGCAAATATCGGCCGATACCCGATACTTGCGGTATCGGAATGCTCAACACTACTCAGGAGTCTATCAATACATTTCAATGACAAAAGAGCAAACTTAGCAAATAGAAGAAGAGTAAAAGAAACTAAAACAAAACAAACAATCAGAAAGACTAGAGGCCAGATAGAAATTCTTATAAGCTGAGTTTACAACAAGGCCTCACTAGCCTCCCTGGTTGTAATCCATACCTCCCAACTTTTGAAGATGGGAAAGAATGACAAAGTTTGCGGCGCGCAATGCGGCAAATATTAGGCCACGCCTCTGACCACACCCATTCATATTTAGTCACACCCATATCCACGTCCCAACCACACCCATTTAGCACTGCTGATCACACTGTTTCATATACAATAATTATAAACAAAAAAATATGGCCACACAGTGCTCCATACTGTATAATGGCCACACATGATGCTCCATACTGTATAATGGCCACCCAGTGCTCCATACTGTATAATGGCCACACATGATGCTCAATACTATATAATGGCCACGCATGATGCTCCATACTGTATAATAAAGGCACGGATGATTGACCTCGTGGAGACCAAAACATCCAACACCGCAGAGACACCATCACGTGTTTCTCAACGCAGTGATCCAGAACACTGCCCCCAAATATGCAAATGCATGTAGAGGAGCTGCGGAGACACCATCACGTGTTTCTCAACGCAGGCAGTGAATAGCCAGGCCTTTCCCCGGGAAGGAACAACCAAGGGAAGAGCAGCATCCAATAAAGGAAAACATCCAATAAAGGAAAACCACCTATGCCAAGCATGGTATCCATCCACAGACAGCTGTTTCGGGGTTTTTGCCCCTCATCAGTGTGGAGTAGGATCCAGTGTTCTGGATCACTGCGTTGAGAAACACATGATGGTGTCTCCGCAGTGTTGGATGTTTTGGTCTCCACGAGGTCAATCATCCGTGCCCTTATAGACTTTCTGCTAGGCACTGCTCCTGATAGCCAGTTTCCTACTCCACACTGATGAGGGGCAAAACCCCCGAAACAGCTGTCTGTGGATGGATACCATGCTTGGCATAGGTGGTTTTCCTTTATTAGATGTTTTCCTTTATTGGATGCTGCCCTTCCCTTGGTTGTTCCTTCCTGGGGAAAGGCCTGGCTATTCACTGCCTGCGTTGAGAAACACGTGATGGTGTCTCCGCAGCTCCTCTATATCCATACTGTATAATGACTCCACATGATGCTCCCTACTGTATAATGGCCACACAGTGCTCAATTCTGTGTAATGGCCCCAAAATGCTCCATACTGTATAACGACCGCACATGATGTTCCATACTGTATAATGACCGCACATGATGCTCCATACTGTATAATGGCCACACATGATTCTCCATACTGTATAATGGCCACACATGATGCTTCGTACTGTATAATGGCCACACATGATGCTCCATACTGTATAATGGCCCCATAATGCTCAATACTGTATAATGACTGCACATGATGCTCCATACTGTGTAATGGCCACACATGATGCTCCATACTGTATAATGGCCACACACGATGCTCCATACTGTATAATGGCCACACATGATGCTTCATACTGTATAATGGCCACACATGATGCTCCATACTGTATAATGGCCACACATGATGCTCCATACTATATAATGACCCCACATGATGCTCCATACTGTATAATGACCGCACATGATGCTCCATACTGTATAATGACCGCACATGATGCTCCATACTGTATAGTGGCCCTACAATGCTCCATACTGTATAATGACCGCACACAATGCTCCATACTGTATAATGACCGCACACGATGCTCCATACTGTATAATGGCCACACATGATGTTCCATACTGTATAATGGCCACACATGATGCCCCATACTATATAATGGCCACACATGATGCTCCATACTGTATAATGGCCACACATGATGCTCCATACTGTATAATGGCCACACATGATGCTCCATACTGTATAATGGCCACACATGATGCTTCGTATTGTATAATGACCACACATGATGCTCCATACTGTATAATGGCCCCACAATGCTCCATACTGTATAATGACCGCACATGATGCTCCATACTGTATAATGGCCACACATGATGCTCCATACTGTATAATGGCCACACATCATGCTCCATACTGTATAATGGCCACACATGATGCTCCATACTGTATAATGGCCACACATCATGCTCCATACTGTATAATGGCCACACATGATGCTCCATACTGTATATTGGCCACACATCATGCTCCATACTGTATAATGGCCACACATGATGCTCCATACTGTATAATGGCCACACATGATGCTCCATACTGTATAATGGCCAAACATGATGCTCCATACTGTATAATGGCCACACATGATGCTCCATACTGTATAATGACCGCACATGATGCTCCATACTGTGTAATGGCCACACATGATGCTCCATACTGTATAATGGCCACACATGATGCTCCATACTGTATAATGGCCACACATGATGCTTCATACTGTATAATGGCCACACATGATGCTCCATACTGTATAATGGCCACACATGATGCTCCATACTATATAATGACCCCACATGATGCTCCATACTGTATAATGACCGCACATGATGCTCCATACTGTATAATGACCGCACATGATGCTCCATACTGTATAGTGGCCCTACAATGCTCCATACTGTATAATGACCGCACACAATGCTCCATACTGTATAATGACCGCACACGATGCTCCATACTGTATAATGGCCACACATGATGTTCCATACTGTATAATGGCCACACATGATGCTCCATACTATATAATGGCCACACATGATGCTCCATACTGTATAATGGCCACACATGATGCTCCATACTGTATAATGGCCACACATGATGCTTCGTATTGTATAATGACCACACATGATGCTCCATACTGTATAATGGCCCCACAATGCTCCATACTGTATAATGACCGCACATGATGCTCCATACTGTATAATGGCCACACATGATGCTCCATACTGTATAATGGCCACACATCATGCTCCATACTGTATAATGGCCACACATCATGCTCCATACTGTATAATGGCCACACATGATGCTCCATACTGTATAATGACCGCACATGATGCTCCATACTGTATAATGACCGCACATGATGCTCCATACTGTATACTGGCTGCACATGATGCTCCATACTGTATAATGACCACACATGATGCTCCATACTGTATAATGACTCCACATGATGCTCCATACTGTATAATGACCCCACATGATGCTCCATACTGTATAATGACCGCACATGATGCTGCATACTGTATAATGACCCCACATGACGCCCCATACTGTATAATGACCCCATATGATGCTCAATACTGTATAATGACCGCAAATGATGCTCCATACTGTATAATGGCCCCACATGATGCTCCATACTATATAATGACCACACATGATGCTCCCTACTGTATATTGGCCGCACATGATGCTCCATACTGTATAATGGCCACACATGATACTTCGTACTGCATAATGACCACACATAGCTACTCCTACACACGCGGCTGCGCTCTGTACACTTTGCACACACGGCTCCACTCCATACACCTCGTACACTCGCGGCTCCACTCCGTACACCTCGTACACACGAGGCTCCGCTCCGTACAACTTGTACACATTTAGCTTCGCTCTGTACACCTCATACACACATGGCTCCGCTCCATACACCTCATACCCACACTGCTCTGCCCCATACACCTCGTACACATTCAGCTCCACTCCGTACACCTCATACACACACGGTTCTGCTCCGTACACCTCGTACACATTTAGCTCCGCTCCATACACCTTATACACACACGGCTCCGCTCCATACACCTCATAACACATGGCTCTGCTCCATACACCTCGTACACACACGGCTCCGCTCCATACACCTCGTACACACACGGCTCCGCTCCATACACCTCATACACACACGGCTCTGCTCCATACACCTCGTACACATGGCTCCGCTCCATACACCTTGTACACACACGGCTCCGCTCCATACACCTCATACACACACAGCTCCGCTCCATACACCTCGTACACACACGGCTCCGCTCAATACACCTCATACACACACGGCTCCGCTCCATACACCTCGTACACACGCCTCCGCTCCATACACCTCGTACTCACACGGCTCTGCTACATCTACACTGTACACCTCCTGACCCCACACAAGGCATTACTTACCTCATCCAGCAGCACCATGTGGCAAGTTGGCAACCAGCACAGCCGAGTCCTGCAATCCACGGAGGTCCCGATCATGTGACCCCTGCTCCTCCCCTCCTGTGACTTCATCACAGGTCCTGTGCGCACAAAGCAGGCAGCCAATATGTGGTGTAAGGCTCTGTAGTGCAGGGATGACCGGCTGATTCGTACTGCACTGCATAGGTACGGAAGGGTAAGGGGCGTGGCTTTACACAAGGGAGCGTGTCGGCTGGTTCTCCTGCTGTCTGCGGGAAGCAGAGCGTCCCGTGCTGGACAGCGGGGAAAAGGCTCAAAACCGGGACAGTCTCACACAATGAGGGACGGTTGGGAGCTATGTTGTAATCGGCCATATTGAGGAGTCTGCATTGGTTGGGCACATGAGGCAGAGAGAATGCCATTATGTCTGTGTAAATGCCTGTGCTCCTTGACAATATTGCTAGGTCCCTCATAATTGTTTGTGCAATAACAGTTCCTTGCAATATGTCCAAAGTGACCACATTTATAACATTTCACAGAATGATATTTCCTCCCTCATTGTACCCAGCCATTTGCAGTACCTGGCAATATGGCCGGAGCCAGCACAGGCATAATACAGCTAACAAATGCCATGCCTGAATTAGGGGCCCGGACAGAACATACTTCCTTCTGTCTGGAACTTTTAAACTCTTCCATTACTAAGGATGCACTCTTAACAATGTTTCGTTTGCACTTTCTTTGTAATTTAGACAGCACATACCTGTCATTGCATTTCTTTATTGGATCATAATTTGTATAATCAAAGCAATAAATCTGCCTAGAAGGGAAAAAACCTTGCAGATGATCCCACTAACAAGTATCACAGAAAAAGCAAAAAAGTGGAAAAAATAAAACTTAACTTTTAATACACAAAAGTAGTAAAAAACAGGTCACCCAAATAAACTATAAATACGGGGTCAAGTCACCACCATATGAAATGGACACAGAAAGGTGACAAGCCCTAATGGGATTAAAAGTTTCCAGCAATATATGCGGAATCAATCCGGGATGGGGTACAGAAAGAAGCTGTTCAAAACATATAACAAACAGCCACTGACCCCATATAACCAGACACATATATACAATAGACAGTAATAAGCATGTACTGTGAGAATATGCTTACTGTACTAATGAAAAAACAGGAACGGTCTCACCAATTCCATAAGGCAGGCAGTGGAGCACCGGATTTTCTTGAGTCAAACAAACATCCGGATAATGAAGAGATGACAGTCCCTATGTCAATCCCTGCGGGGCTGCAATAAGCTATCCCCCAAGCTCCTGCCCTTACAAGGGCAGTCCACAACTACCCCTGTAAACATATGCCCTGCACTCTCCCTATGTTGTCCCGACGCGTTTCTTCCAAGCCTGAGTCATCAGGGGACTTGCTTGTATGAGGAGACTGAGTGCTAATAATAGAGGGACAAAGAGTCCTGCCCCACTCTATGCTGGATCATAATTTGATAAAATGTTTGATCCCTCACCTGTTCTTTCACTCCCCCCTTTCTGCCCTGCACAGGGCACAATTGGTTGGGGATCTGAACTTGTTTTCAGAGACAAAGAGAAGGCCGGCACCACATTTGAAAAATCAGTGATGATATTTTTCAGACTAGTAATCAGTTGGAAACTAGTATCCATCTCCACACTGCACTGATTAATAATGGCATGACTAGCTGCTGCCATTTCCTTCACAGCTTTGATCTCAGCTCCAGATTGAGTCAGCTGGGCTTCCATATCAACACAATGATTTTTCATTTTCAGCAGTTGTGATTCAAGTCTGGCAATCTGCTTTTCTCTGTCCACATTAGGCTAGTTTCACACTAGCGTTTTTATGATCTGCGGAGGGCTGCAGACTTCCTCCATGAAGCCCCGCCCTCAGCCGAACCTCCGCCGCTATCTCTGCCTACTTCTGCATGCGGCCCGCATGCCTATCTTTAACATTAGGTACGCAGGTCGTGCGGCTGTATGCGGATGTTAAATATTAATTATTACCGTAATTGAATTATTCTAAATCCTGTACTGAGCACATTGCTTCTTGCTGACACTACCAAAAGCTATTTCTGTGTATGTAGCTCAGAGCATAAGTTATCACCATATACAGAGAACACGTGATTTGTGTTGGACATATAAATAACGTCTGTTAGGAGGGTGTGGGGGCCTTTTGTCACGTGGGACTGTCACCCCTGCCTTCACCATGGACGTCGGACAAAGAAACAACAGCTGATAGTCATAATTCTACTCCATGCCATGATGACTTCAGACTTCACACAGACAGACGGTTTTACCATTCAGGACCTTGGGAAAGATGAGTAACAAGACAAGCGCTGATATTTACACATGGACAATCTGTTCATAACTATTTCATCTACTTTTATGTTATTGCTGCAATGTGGTTTTCCTGTGGATAATTCAATAAACCACTATACTTTTAATCGGAATATCATGACATTTTTCTTTTAAGAGTAAGCACCTGGTGAATAGTCCTGATTAAATATATGTGCGAAATAACCTTTTTTTTTAACACCGTCTGCTTGGTATTTTACTGTCAAAACCCATTTACATCCTAAGCTTTTTTTATTTTGGTAGTTCTGTCAGTGTCCATGTCTTGGAATCATGCATGGATTTGTTTCTGTTTCTGCAGCCTTTATCCATTTGTTGGCCTCTTCTGAAAGTTGAGATATGTCCTCCCAAGATGTAGGTTCATAAATTTTATTTGTACTTGCCTTGTATGAAAGACGTTGGTTCAGGACCCAACAAGAAGGGGGCACTGCTAGACCTAATATTAACCAACAGGCCAGACCGCATATCAAATATAAGGGTTGGGGGTCACTTGAGGAATAGCGATCACAAAATAATAAGTTTTCATGTATCCTTTAAAAAGATGTGTGATAGAGGGGTTACAAGGACACTAAACTTCAGGAGGGCAAATTTCCAAAAGATGAGAGAGGATCTTGGTGCAATTAACTGGGATGATATCCTGAGACACAAATATACACAAAGAAAATGGGAAACGTTTATTAGCATCCTGGATAGGACCTGTGCACAGTGTATACCGTATGGGAATAAACATACTAGAAATAGGAGGAAACCAATATGGCTAAATAGAGCTGTAAGGGGTGCAATAAGTGACAAAAAGAAAGAATATAGAGAATTAAAGGAAGTAGGTAGTGAGGAGGCATTAAATAAATACAAAAAATTAAATAAATTCTGTAAAAAGCAAATCAAGGCAGCAAAGATTGAGACAGATAGACTCATTGCCAGAGAGAGTAAAAATAATCCCAAAATATTCTTTAACTACATAAATAGTAAGAAACTAAAAAATGATAGTGTTGGCCCCCTTAAAAATAGTCTGGGTGAAATGGTGGATGAGGATGAGGAAAAAGCCAATATGCTAAATGACTTTTTTTCATCAGTATTTACACAAGAAAATCCCATGTCAGACAATATGATCAGTGATAAAAATTCCCCATTAAATGTCACCTGCTTAACCCAGCAGGAAGTGCGGCGGCGTCTAAAAATCACTAAAATTGACAAATCTCCGGGCCCGGATGGGATACACCCCCGAGTACTGCAGGAATTAAGTACAGTCATTGATAGACAGGACTGGCGTATAGCAAATGTGGTGCCAATATTCAAAGAGGGGACAAAAACTGAACTCGGAAATTATAGGCCAGTAAGCTTAACCTCTACTGTGGGTAAAATCCTGGAGGGCATTCTAAGGGATGCTATACTGGAGTATCTGAAGAGGAGTAACCTCATGACCCAGTATCAGCACGGGTTTACTAGGGACCGTTCATGTCAGACTAATTTGATTAGTTTCTATGAAGAGGTAAGTTCCAGATTGGACCAAGGGAATCCAGTGGACGTAGTGAATATGGGATAGGGGAAAATATGTGCAAGTGGGTTAAGAGCTGGCTCAGGGACAGGAAACAAAGGGTGGTTATTAATGGAGCACACTCGGACTGGGTAGCGGTTAGCAGTGGGGTACCACAGGGGTCAGTATTGGGCCCTCTTCTTTTTAACATATTTATTAATGACCTTGTAGGGGGCATTCAGAGTAGAATTTCAACATTTGCAGATGACACTAAACTCTGCAGGGTAATCAATACAGAGGAGGACAATTTTATATTAGAGGATGATTTATGTAAACTAGAAGCTTGGGCTGATAAATGGCAAATGAGCTTTAATGGGGATAAATGTAAGGTCATGCACTTGGGTAGAAGTAATAAGATGTATAATTATGTGCTTAATTCTAAAACTCTGGGCAAAACCGTCAATGAAAAAGACCTGGGTGTATGGGTGGATGACAAACTCATATTCAGTGGCCAGTGTCAGGCAGCTGCTACGAAGGCAAATAAAATAATGGGATGCATTAAAAGAGGCATAGATGCTCATGAGGGGAACATAATTTTACCTCTATACAAGTCACTAGTTCGACCACACTTAGAATACTGTGCACAGTTCTGGTCTCCGGTGTATAAGAAAGACATAGCTGAACTGGAGCGAGGCGCAGAGAAGAGCGACCAAGGTTATTAGAGGACTGGGGGGTCTGCAATACCAAGATAGGTTATTACACTTGGGGCTATTTAGTTTGGAAAAGCGAAGACTAAGGGGTGATCTTATTTTAATGTATAAATACATGAGAGGACAGTACAAAGACCTTTCTGATGATCTTTTTAATCATAGACCTGAAACAGGGACAAGGGGGCATCCTCTACGTCTGGAGGAAAGAAGGTTTAAGCATAATAACAGACGCGGATTCTTTACTGTAAGAGCAGTGAGACTATGGAACTCTCTGCCGTATAATGTTGTAATGAGTGATTAATTACTTAAATTTAAGAGGGGACTGGATACCTTTCTGGAAAAGTATAATGTTACAGGGTATATACACTAGATTCCTTGATAGGGCGTTGATCCAGGGAACTAGTCTGATTGCCGTATGTGGAGTCGGGAAGGAATTTTTTTCCCCAATGTGGAGCTTACTCTTTGCCACATGGTTTTTTTTTGCCTTCCTCTGGATCAACATGTTAGGGCATGTTAGGTTAGGCTATGGGTTGAACTAGATGGACTTAAAGTCTTCCTTCAACCTTAATAACTATGTTACTATGTATGTAACGTTTAGGTGGGCTTTCCTTGTTTTCTCTTATTCAGGGTCATTCCATGTCAAGTGAACCAAAGATTTCTACCTCTACATTTTTTATTCTTTTGAGATTTTGTTATTTGGTAATAGTGTGTCAGAGAATACAAAATGTGAAGAAAATTTTTTGTATATGATTTTAATTGATTTTCAAAGTTAGGAAAAAAGGGAATTTCGGTGTTGCCTGCCTTTACATTTCTCCTCATAACTCAGGCTAGAAAAAAGAAAAACAATTATTATTATTATTTATTTATATAGCACCATTAATTCTATGGTGCTGTACATGAAAGGGGTTACATACAGGGTTATAAATATCGTTTACAGTAAACAGGTTTACAGTGACAGAGTGGTACAGAGGGGAGAGGACCCTGTCCTTGTGGGCTTATATTCTATGGGATAGTGGGGAAGAGACAGAAGGTCGGAGGTGCAGCAGCTCTGGTGGTTGGTGAGGTGGCAGCTCGGGTGGTTGGTGAGGCAGCAGCTCGGGTGGTTGGTGAGGCGGCAGAATGGTTATTGCAGGCTGTAGGCTTTCTTGAAGAGATGGGTTTTCAGGTTCCGTCTTAAGGATCCGAGAGTGGTGGATAATCGGACGTGTTGAGCCGTGGAATTCCAGAGGATGGGGGATATTCGGGAGAAATCTTGGAGGCGGTTGTGTGAGGAATGAATAAGTGTGGAGGAGAGTAGGAGGTCTTGGGAGGATCAGAGATTACGTGAGGGAGGATATTGGGAGATTAGTTCAGAGATATAGGGAGGAGTGTTATGTCTGCTAATGAAAGGTGTTATGAAGGCAATCCAGAGACACAGTGTGCCTAGCGATCAAAGCGCACACAGTGATCTGACAAATACCCAAAAACAAAGAAACGAGCTCTGAGACGTGGAAACTCTGTAGACCACACACCTGATCCTATCCTAAACACAACTAAAAGTGGCTGTGGATTGCGCCTAACAACTACCTAGGCAACTCGGCACAACCTAAGAAACTAGCTAGCCTGAAGATAGAAAAATAGGCCTGACTTGCCCCCAGAGAAATACCCCAAAGGAAAAGGCAGCCCCCTACATATAATGACTGTGAGTAAGATGAAAAGACAAAACGTAGGGATGAAATAGATTCAGCAAAGTGGGGCCCGATAATCTTAGACAGAGCGAGGACAGTAAAGTGAACTTTGCAGTCTACAAAAAACCCTAAAGCAAAAACCACGCAAAGGGGGCAAAAAGACCCACCGTGCCGGACTAACGGCACGGCGGTACACTCTTTGCGTCTCAGAGCTTCCAGCAAAACAAAAGACAAGCTGGACAGAAAAAAAACAACAAAATAGCAAAAAAGCACTTAGCTATACAGAGCAGCAGGACACAGGAACAATCAGGAGAAGCTCAGATCCAACACTGGAACATTGACTAGGAGCAAGGATAGCAGCATCAGGTGGAGTTAAGTAACGAAGCAGCTAATGAGCTCACCAGAACACCTGAGGAAGGAAGCCCAGAAGCTGCAGTACCACTTGTGACCACAGGAGTGAATTCAGCCACAGAATTCACAACAGTACCCCCCCCTTGAGGAGGGGTCACCGAACCCTCACCAGATCCCCCAGGCCTACCAGGATGAGCCGCATGAAAGGCACGAACAAGATCGGGAGCATGAACATCAGAGGCAAAAACCCAGGAATTATCTTCCTGAGCATAACCCTTCCATTTAACCAGATACTGGAGTTTCCGTCTAGAAACACGAGAATCCAAAATCTTCTCCACAATATACTCCAATTCCCCCTCCACCAAAACCGGGGCAGGAGGCTCAACAGATGGAACCATAGGTGCCACGTATCTCCGCAACAACGACCTATGGAATACATTATGTATGGAAAAGGAGTCTGGGAGGGTCAAACGAAAAGACACAGGATTGAGAACCTCAGAAATCCTATACGGACCAATAAAACGAGGTTTAAATTTAGGAGAGGAAACCTTCATAGGAATATGACGAGAAGATAACCAAACCAGATCCCCAACACGAAGTCGGGGACCCACACGGCGTCTGCGATTAGCAAAAAGTTGAGCCTTCTCCTGGGACAAGGTCAAATTGTCCACTACCTGAGTCCAGATCTGCTGCAACCTGTCCACCACAGAATCCACACCAGGACAGTCCGAAGACTCAATCTGTCCTGAAGAGAAACGAGGATGGAACCCAGAATTGCAAAAAAATGGAGAAACCAAGGTAGCCGAGCTGGCCCGATTATTAAGGGCGAACTCAGCCAACGGCAAAAAGGACACCCAATCATCCTGGTCTGCAGAAACAAAACATCTCAGATATGTTTCCAAGGTCTGATTGGTTCGTTCGGTCTGGCCATTAGTCTGAGGATGGAAAGCCGAGGAAAAGGATAGGTCAATGCCCATCCTACCACAAAAGGCTCGCCAGAACCTTGAAACAAACTGGGAACCTCTGTCAGAAACAATATTCTCAGGAATGCCATGCAACCGAACCACATGCTGAAAGAACAAAGGTACCAAATCAGAGGAGGAAGGCAATTTAGCCAAGGGCACCAGATGGACCATTTTAGAAAAGCGATCACAGACCACCCAAATAACTGACATCTTTTGAGAAACGGGAAGGTCAGAAATGAAATCCATCGAAATATGTGTCCAAGGCCTCTTTGGGACCGGCAAGGGCAAAAGCAACCCACTGGCACGAGAACAGGAGGGCTTAGCCCTAGCACAAATCCCACAGGACTGCACAAAAGTACGTACATCCCGTGACAGAGATGGCCACCAGAAGGATCTAGCCACTAACTCTCTGGTACCAAAGATTCCAGGATGACCAGCCAACACCGAACAATGAAGTTCAGAGATAAGTTTATTAGTCCACCTATCAGGGACGAACAGTTTCTCCGCTGGACAACGATCAGGTTTATTCGCCTGAAATTTTTGCAGCACCCGCCGCAAATCAGGGGAGATGGCAGACACAATGACTCCTTCCTTGAGGATACCCGCTGGCTCAGATAAACCCGGAGAGTCGGGCACAAAACTCCTAGACAGAGCATCCGCCTTCACATTTTTAGAGCCCGGAAGGTACGAAATCACAAAGTCGAAGCGGGCAAAAAATAACGACCAACGGGCCTGTCTAGGATTCAAGCGCTTGGCAGACTCGAGATAAGTCAAGTTCTTATGATCAGTCAATACCACCACGCGATGCTTAGCTCCTTCAAGCCAATGACGCCACTCCTCGAATGCCCACTTCATGGCCAGCAACTCTCGGTTGCCCACATCATAATTACGCTCAGCGGCCGAAAACTTCCTGGAAAAGAAAGCACATGGTTTCATCACTGAGCAATCAGAACCTCTCTGTGACAAAACCGCCCCTGCTCCAATCTCAGAAGCATCAACCTCGACCTGGAACGGAAGAGAAACATCTGGCTGACACAACACAGGGGCAGAACAAAAACGACGCTTCAACTCTTGAAAAGCTTCCACAGCAGCAGAAGACCAATTAACCAAATCAGCACCCTTCTTGGTCAAATCGGTCAATGGTTTGGCAATGCTAGAAAAATTACAGATGAAGCGACGATAAAAATTAGCAAAGCCCAGGAACTTTTGCAGACTTTTCAGAGATGTCGGCTGAATCCAATCCTGGATGGCTTGGACCTTAACTGGATCCATCTCGATAGTAGAAGGGGTAAAGATGAACCCCAAAAATGAAACTTTCTGCACACCGAAGAGACACTTTGATCCCTTCACAAACAAAGAGTTAGCACGCAGGACCTGAAAAACCATTCTGACCTGCTTCACATGAGACTTCCAATCATCTGAGAAGATCAAAATGTCATCCAAGTAAACAATCAGGAATTTATCCAGGTACTCACGGAAGATGTCATGCATAAAGGATTGAAACACTGATGGAGCATTGGCAAGTCCGAACGGCATCACTAGATACTCAAAATGACCCTCGGGCGTATTGAATGCAGTTTTCCATTCATCTCCTTGCCTGATTCTCACCAGATTATACGCACCACGAAGATCTATCTTAGTGAACCAACTAGCCCCCTTAATCCGAGCAAACAAGTCAGATAACAATGGCAAGGGATACTGAAATTTAACAGTGATCTTATTAAGAAGGCGGTAATCAATACACGGTCTCAGTGAACCATCCTTCTTGGCTACAAAGAAGAACCCTGCTCCCAGTGGTGATGACGATGGGCGAATATGTCCCTTCTCCAGGGATTCCTTCACATAACTGCGCATAGCGGCGTGTTCGGGCACGGATAAATTAAATAATCGACCTTTAGGGAATTTACTACCAGGAATCAAATTGATAGCACAATCACAGTCCCTATGCGGAGGTGAGGCATCGGACTTGGGCTCTTCAAATACATCCTGATAATCAGACAAGAACTCTGGGACCTCAGAAGGGGTGGATGACGAAATCGACAAAAATGGAACATCACCATGTACCCCCTGACAACCCCAGCTGGATACCGACATGGAATTCCAATCCAATACGGGATTATGGGTTTGTAGCCATGGCAACCCCAACACGACCACATCATGCAGATTATGCAACACCAGAAAGCGAATAACTTCCTGATGTGCAGGAGCCATACACATGGTCAGCTGGGCCCAGTACTGAGGTTTATTCTTGGCCAAAGGTGTAGCATCAATTCCTCTCAATGGAATAGGACACTGCAAGGGCTCCAAGAAAAACCCACAACGTTTAGCATAATCCAAATCCATCAGATTCAGGGCAGCGCCTGAATCCACAAACGCCATGACAGAAAACGACGACAAAGAGCATATCAAGGTAATGGACAGAAGGAATTTGGACTGTACAGTACCAATGACGGCAGACCTAGCGGACCGCTTAGTGCGCTTAGGACAATTAGAAATAGCATGAGTGGAATCACCACAGTAGAAACACAGCCCATTCAGACGTCTGTATTCCTGCCGTTCAACTCTGGTCATAGTCCTATCGCACTGCATAGGCTCAGGTTTAACCTCAGGCAATACCGCCAAATGGTGCACAGATTTACGCTCGCGCAAGCGTCGACCGATCTGAATGGCCAAAGACAAAGACTCATTCAAACCAGCAGGCATAGGAAATCCCACCATGACATCCTTAAGAGCCTCAGAGAGACCCTTTCTGAACAAAGCTGCCAGCGCAGATTCATTCCACTGAGTGAGTACTGACCATTTCCTAAATTTCTGACAATATACTTCTATATCATCCTGACCCTGGCACAAAGCCAGCAAATTTTTCTCAGCCTGATCCACTGAATTAGGCTCATCGTACAGTAATCCGAGCGCCAGGAAAAACGCATCGACACTACTCAATGCAGGGTCTCCTGGCGCAAGAGAAAATGCCCAGTCTTGAGGGTCGCCGCGCAAAAAAGAAATAATAATCAAAACCTGTTGACTAGGATTACCAGAAGAATGAGGTTTCAAGGCCAGAAATAGCTTACAATTATTTTTGAAACTTAGAAACTTCGTTCTATCTCCAAAAAACAAATCAGGAATAGGAATTCTTGGTTCTAGCATATATTTCTGATCAATAGTATCTTGAATCTTTTGTACATTTATAACGAGATTATCCATTGAAGAGCACAGACCCTGAATATCCATGTCCACACCTGTGTCCAGAAACACCCAAATGTCTAGGGGAAAAAAAAAAAAGTGAACACAGAGCAGAGGAAAAAAAAAAAAAATGATGTCAGAACTTTTTCTTTCCCTCTATTGAGAATCATTAGTTCGGGCTCCTTGTACTGTTATGTCTGCTAATGAAAGGTGTTATGAAGGCAATCCAGAGACACAGTGTGCCTAGCGATCAAAGCGCACACAGTGATCTGACAAATACCCAAAAACAAAGAAACGAGCTCTGAGACGTGGAAACTCTGTAGACCACACACCTGATCCTATCCTAAACACAACTAAAAGTGGCTGTGGATTGCGCCTAACAACTACCTAGGCAACTCGGCACAACCTAAGAAACTAGCTAGCCTGAAGATAGAAAAATAGGCCTGACTTGCCCCCAGAGAAATACCCCAAAGGAAAAGGCAGCCCCCTACATATAATGACTGTGAGTAAGATGAAAAGACAAAACGTAGGGATGAAATAGATTCAGCAAAGTGGGGCCCGATAATCTTAGACAGAGCGAGGACAGTAAAGCGAACTTTGCAGTCTACAAAAAACCCTAAAGCAAAAACCACGCAAAGGGGGCAAAAAGACCCACCGTGCCGGACTAACGGCACGGCGGTACACCCTTTGCGTCTCAGAGCTTCCAGCAAAACAAAAGACAAGCTGGACAGAAAAAAAACAACAAAATAGCAAAAAAGCACTTAGCTATACAGAGCAGCAGGACACAGGAACAATCAGGAGAAGCTCAGATCCAACACTGGAACATTGACCAGGAGCCAGGATAGCAGCATCAGGTGGAGTTAAGTAACGAAGCAGCTAATGAGCTCACCAGAACACCTGAGGAAGGAAGCCCAGAAGCTGCAGTACCACTTGTGACCACAGGAGTGAATTCAGCCACAGAATTCACAACAGAGGAGACAGGTTGTGGATGGCTTTGTAGAACAGTGTTAGTAGTTTGAACGGGATTTGTTGGAGAATTGGGAGCCAGTGGAGGGATTTGCAGAGGAGAGAAGCAGGGGAGTAGCGAGGAGAGAGATGAATTAGTCGGGCAGCAGAGTTGAGGACAGACTGGAGTGGTGCAAGGGTGTTAGCGGGGAGTAGAGTTGAGCGACCTTGACCTTTTTAAAGTCGAGCCGGGTTTCGCGAAACCCGACTATCTCAAAAGTCGGGTCGAGTGAAATCGGCCGATTATGGCGAAAAGTCGGGATCGACCGAAACACGAAACCCAATGCAAGTCAATGGGGCAGCATAGTCGGCAGTGAGTGGGGGCCAGGAAAACACCTAGAGTGCCCATTTTAATGTCAAAACCATCCATTCTTCTTAATGAAGCTTGTGAAGCTTAATTTACCTTATAATAATTGGAAGGCATTTGAAATTGGGGGTCATTTGGCTAAAGTTGTGGGGGGTAGGGCTGGTTCAAGTAATTAGTGGGCCCAGGAAATCTGGACCACGTCACGGCAGTGGAGCAGGGAGAGGTAAGTATTTCAACTTTGCAAGTGCTGTGAACCTGAGCAAGCAGGGGGGGCCCACTTGTTGGCATTGGCACTGGCACAGGGCCCCTCAAAGTACAGCGGTGTGTTTGCACGGCGGGGGCGCCTCCCACCGGCAGCAACACTTTTGCGTACTATGAGAGGCCCTGTGCCAGTGACGTCGCCAACTAGTATTCCTCCCCCCACCTGATGAAGGAACCTGCACTTTCATCTGCACCTTCCTCTTTGTCCCCGTGTAAGGTGGTATGGTATGCGGGAAGAGCAACCTGACTTTCAGCAGGGTCACAATGTTGTTGTGTAGCGTGCACGGGGAATGTTGCGTTATGGGTCAATGTACCAGCAGACTCATCTATCACTGGCTGGGCAATGGGCACGATGAAGTGGGAACACAGATATAGGCCCAAATAATAAAGTGGGCTAAATGCAGTTCAAAATTGGTAACACAGGAATAACCAGGGGGCATTGCAGTGGAGGACAACTGGAATGAGAGGCTGACACAGAGAGTAGGGCCAAATCAGTAAGTAGTCGAAATGCAGTTCAAAATTGGCAACCGTAGTAAACAGGCGGCACAGCTTTGTTCAGTGGAGGAGAACAGCAAGGAGTGGCAGACACCGATAGTAGGCCCCAAACCAACTAGTACGCCAAATGCAGTTGTTCCATTTAACCACAATTTAATGAGAGCCTGAAGATAGAAGCTCAGGAAAGGCAACCTGGGGAACACCTTGGAGTGTAACACACCATCTCTCTCCACCCCATACCCAATTTGTAGGCCTAATGCAGTGTAGTTTCCAAGAACTACTAAACGAGAGCCGGAAGATCGAAGCTCAGGAAAGGCAACCTGGTGAACACCTTGGAGTGTAACACAACCTCTCTCTACACCCCATACCCAATTTGTAGGCCTAATGCAGCGTAGTTTCCAACAACTACTAAACGAGAGCCGGAAGATCGAAGCTCAGGAAAGGCAACCTGGGGAACACCTTGGAGTGTAACACAACCTCTCTCTACACCACGGAAGGGCTGATTCTTAGGAAGGAAGGCTGTTTGAAATAAGCATTGCGCGTCCGAGGGTGATTATATTCTTATTAGGTATATACTCACCCTCGGACGCGCCCTGCTTCTTAATTTGTAATGAATGTTTATTTGCAATGTGGTTTTCACTTACTTGATTATTTTTGTAATTAATGATTTTATTAATTTCATTGTTTTACATCTTCTTGGCAATAATATAAAGAAGACGCGACAGGACAACACTCGGTGGATGCCATATCTGTGTTTTCAATTTAAAAAACCTTTCAGTTAACTACTTGCAGGAGAAAGTAATTGTAGCTGGTGGACATTTTTAGTACAGTTCCAGATTTTTGTTGTGTGTTTGTTTTTAATGTTAAAATGTCTGCATTTGATATCTCACCAGTATCTTCTTTTTTATAATCAAAATAATTATTTTTTTATTTTATGATGTTGGTTCAAGGGGTACACGGGCAGCAGTAGACAGGTCAGTGGAGGCCTAGTGGAAGGAGGGACCGCAGATGCGCCACTGTTTCCCCCATACCAAATTTGTAGGCCTAATGCAGCGTAGTTTCCAACAACTACTAAACGAGAGCCGGAAGATCGAAGTTCAGGAAAGGCAACCTGGGGAACACCTTGGAGTGTAACACAACCTCTCTCTACACCACGGAAGGGCTGATTCTTAGGAAGGAAGGCTGTTGGAAATAAGCATTGCGCGTCCGAGGGTGATTATATTCTTATTAGGTATATACTCACCCTCGGACGCGCCCTGCTTCTTTATTTGTAATGAATGTTTATTTGCAATGTGGTTTTGACTTACTCGATTATTTTTGTAATTAATGATTTTATTAATTTCATTGTTTTACATCTTCTTGGCAATAATATAAAGAAGACGCGACAGGACAACACTCGGTGGATGCCATATTTGTGTTTTCAATTAAAAAAACGTTTCAGTTAACTACTTGCAGGAGAAAGTAATTGTAGCTGGTGGACATTTTTAGTACAGTTCCAGATTTTTGTGGTGTGTTTGTTTTTAATGTTAAATTGTCTGCATTTGATATCTCACCAGTATCTTCTTTTTTATAATCAAAATAATTATTTTTTTATTTTATGATGTTGGTTCAAGGGGTACACGGGCAGCAGTAGACAGGTCAGTGGAGGCCTAGTGGAAGGAGGGACCGCAGATGCGCCACTGTTTCCCCCATACCAAATTTGTAGGCCTAATGCAGCGTAGTTTCCAACAACTACTAAACGAGAGCCGGAAGATCGAAGTTCAGGAAAGGCAACCTGGGGAACACCTTGGAGTGTAACACAACCTCTCTCTACACCACGGAAGGGCTGATTCTTAGGAAGGAAGGCTGTTGGAAATAAGCATTGCGCGTCCGAGGGTGATTATATTCTTATTAGGTATATACTCACCCTCGGACGCGCCCTGCTTCTTTATTTGTAATGAATGTTTATTTGCAATGTGGTTTTGACTTACTCGATTATTTTTGTAATTAATGATTTTATTAATTTCATTGTTTTACATCTTCTTGGCAATAATATAAAGAAGACGCGACAGGACAACACTCGGTGGATGCCATATCTGTGTTTTCAATTAAAAAAACCTTTCAGTTAACTACTTGCAGGAGAAAGTAATTGTAGCTGGTGGACATTTTTAGTACAGTTCCAGATTTTTGTGGTGTGTTTGTTTTTAATGTTAAATTGTCTGCATTTGATATCTCACCAGTATCTTCTTTTTTATAATCAAAATAATTATTTTTTTATTTTATGATGTTGGTTCAAGGGGTACACGGGCAGCAGTAGACAGGTCAGTGGAGGCCTAGTGGAAGGAGGGACCGCAGATGCGCCACTGTTTCCCCCATACCAAATTTGTAGGCCTAATGCAGCGTAGTTTCCAACAACTACTAAACGAGAGCCGGAAGATCGAAGCTCAGGAAAGGCAACCTGGGGAACACCTTGGAGTGTAACACAACCTCTCTCTACACCACGGAAGGGCTGATTCTTAGGAAGGAAGGCTGTTGGAAATAAGCATTGCGCGTCCGAGGGTGATTATATTCTTATTAGGTATATACTCACCCTCGGACGCGCCCTGCTTCTTTATTTGTAATGAATGTTTATTTGCAATGTGGTTTTGACTTACTCGATTATTTTTGTAATTAATGATTTTATTAATTTCATTGTTTTACATCTTCTTGGCAATAATATAAAGAAGACGCGACAGGACAACACTCGGTGGATGCCATATCTGTGTTTTCAATTAAAAAAACCTTTCAGTTAACTACTTGCAGGAGAAAGTAATTGTAGCTGGTGGACATTTTTAGTACAGTTCCAGATTTTTGTTGTGTGTTTGTTTTTAATGTTAAAATGTCTGCATTTGATATCTCACCAGTATTTTCTTTTTTATAAGCAAAATACTTATTTTTTTACTTTATGATGTTGGTTCAAGGGGTACACGGGCAGCAGTAGACAGGTCAGTGGAGGCCTAGTGGAAGGAGGGAACGCAGACAGGCTTCGAAGGCCTAACATAATAAAATGGGCTGGCTGTAGGCAATTTATAATTGGTTCCATGGGAACACGGGCAGCAGTAGACAGGTCACTGGAGGCATAGTGGAATGAGGGACCGCAGACAGGCTTCGAAGCCCTAACATCATAAATTGGGCTGCCTGTAGGCACTTTTAAATTGGTTCCAGGGGTACACGGGCAGCAGTGGTCTGGTCAGTGTAGTAGTAGTTGAAAGGAGTGACCGCAGACAGGCTTCGAAGGCCTAACATAACAAAATTGGGCTGGCTGTAGGCACTTTTAAATTGGTTCCAGGGGTACACGGGCAGCAGTGGTCTGGTCAGTGGAAGTCTAGTGGAAGGAGTGACGGCAGACAGGCTTCGAAGGCCTAACATAACAAAATTGGGCTGGCTGTAGGCACTTTTAAATTGGTTCCAGGGGTACACGGGCAGCAGTGGTCTGGTCAGTGGAAGTCTAGTGGAAGGAGTGACGGCAGACAGGCTTCGAAGGCCTAACATAACAAAATTGGGCTGGCTGTAGGCACTTTTAAATTGGTTCCAGGGGTACACGGGCAGCAGTGGTCTGGTCAGTGGAAGTCTAGTGGAAGGAGTGACGGCAGACAGGCTTCGAAGGCCTAACATAACAAAATTGGGCTGGCTGTAGGCACTTTTAAATTGGTTCCAGGGGTACACGGGCAGCAGTGGTCTGGTCAGTGGAAGTCTAGTGGAAGGAGTGACGGCAGACAGGCTTCGAAGGCCTAACATAACAAAATTGGGCTGGCTGTAGGCACTTTTAAATTGGTTCCAGGGGTACACGGGCAGCAGTGGTCTGGTCAGTGGAAGTCTAGTGGAAGGAGTGACGGCAGACAGGCTTCGAAGGCCTAACATAACAAAATTGGGCTGGCTGTAGGCACTTTTAAATTGGTTCCAGGGGTACACGGGCAGCAGTGGTCTGGTCAGTGGAAGTCTAGTGGAAGGAGTGACGGCAGACAGGCTTCGAAGGCCTAACATAACAAAATTGGGCTGGCTGTAGGCACTTTTAAATTGGTTCCAGGGGTACACGGGCAGCAGTGGTCTGGTCAGTGGAAGTCTAGTGGAAGGAGTGACGGCAGACAGGCTTCGAAGGCCTAACATAACAAAATTGGGCTGGCTGTAGGCACTTTTAAATTGGTTCCAGGGGTACACGGGCAGCAGTGGTCTGGTCAGTGGAAGTCTAGTGGAAGGAGTGACGGCAGACAGGCTTCGAAGGCCTAACATAACAAAATTGGGCTGGCTGTAGGCACTTTTAAATTGGTTCCAGGGGTACACGGGCAGCAGTGGTCTGGTCAGTGGAAGTCTAGTGGAAGGAGTGACGGCAGACAGGCTTCGAAGGCCTAACATAACAAAATTGGGCTGGCTGTAGGCACTTTTAAATTGGTTCCAGGGGTACACGGGCAGCAGTGGTCTGGTCAGTGGAAGTCTAGTGGAAGGAGTGACGGCAGACAGGCTTCGAAGGCCTAACATAACAAAATTGGGCTGGCTGTAGGCACTTTTAAATTGGTTCCAGGGGTACACGGGCAGCAGTGGTCTGGTCAGTGGAAGTCTAGTGGAAGGAGTGACGGCAGACAGGCTTCGAAGGCCTAACATAACAAAATTGGGCTGGCTGTAGGCACTTTTAAATTGGTTCCAGGGGTACACGGGCAGCAGTGGTCTGGTCAGTGGAAGTCTAGTGGAAGGAGTGAAGGCAGACAGGCTTCGAAGGCCTAACATAACAAAATTGGGCTGGCTGTAGGCACTTTTAAATTGGTTCCAGGGGTACACGGGCAGCAGTGGTCTGGTCAGTGGAAGTCTAGTGGAAGGAGTGACGGCAGACAGGCTTCGAAGGCCTAACATAACAAAATTGGGCTGGCTGTAGGCACTTTTAAATTGGTTCCAGGGGTACACGGGCAGCAGTGGTCTGGTCAGTGGAAGTCTAGTGGAAGGAGTGACGGCAGACAGGCTTCGAAGGCCTAACATAACAAAATTGGGCTGGCTGTAGGCACTTTTAAATTGGTTCCAGGGGTACACGGGAAGCAGTGGTCTGGTCAGTGGAAGTCTAGTGGAAGGAGTGACGGCAGACAGGCTTCGAAGGCCTAACATAACAAAATTGGGCTGGCTGTAGGCACTTTTAAATTGGTTCCAGGGGTACACGGGCAGCAGTGGTCTGGTCAGTGGAAGTCTAGTGGAAGGAGTGACGGCAGACAGGCTTCGAAGGCCTAACATAACAAAATTGGGCTGGCTGTAGGCACTTTTAAATTGGTTCCAGGGGTACACGGGCAGCAGTGGTCTGGTCAGTGGAAGTCTAGTGGAAGGAGTGACGGCAGACAGGCTTCGAAGGCCTAACATAACAAAATTGGGCTGTCTGTAGGTACTTTTAAATTGGTTCCAGGGGTACACGGGCAGCAGTGGTCTGGTCAGTGGAAGTCTAGTGGAAGGAGTGACGGCAGACAGGCTTCGAAGGCCTAACATAACAAAATTGGGCTGGCTGTAGGCACTTTTAAATTGGTTCCAGGGGTACACGGGCAGCAGTGGTCTGGTCAGTGGAAGTCTAGTGGAAGGAGTGACGGCAGACAGGCTTCGAAGGCCTAACATAACAAAATTGGGCTGGCTGTAGGCACTTTTAAATTGGTTCCAGGGGTACACGGGCAGCAGTGGTCTGGTCAGTGGAAGTCTAGTGGAAGGAGTGACGGCAGACAGGCTTCGAAGGCCTAACATAACAAAATTGGGCTGGCTGTAGGCACTTTTAAATTGGTTCCAGGGGTACACGGGCAGCAGTGGTCTGGTCAGTGGAAGTCTAGTGGAAGGAGTGACGGCAGACAGGCTTCGAAGGCCTAACATAACAAAATTGGGCTGGCTGTAGGCACTTTTAAATTGGTTCCAGGGGTACACGGGCAGCAGTGGTCTGGTCAGTGGAAGTCTAGTGGAAGGAGTGACGGCAGACAGGCTTCGAAGGCCTAACATAACAAAATTGGGCTGGCTGTAGGCACTTTTAAATTGGTTCCAGGGGTACACGGGCAGCAGTGGTCTGGTCAGTGGAAGTCTAGTGGAAGGAGTGACGGCAGACAGGCTTCGAAGGCCTAACATAACAAAATTGGGCTGGCTGTAGGCACTTTTAAATTGGTTCCAGGGGTACACGGGCAGCAGTGGTCTGGTCAGTGGAAGTCTAGTGGAAGGAGTGAAGGCAGACAGGCTTCGAAGGCCTAACATAACAAAATTGGGCTGGCTGTAGGCACTTTTAAATTGGTTCCAGGGGTACACGGGCAGCAGTGGTCTGGTCAGTGGAAGTCTAGTGGAAGGAGTGACGGCAGACAGGCTTCGAAGGCCTAACATAACAAAATTGGGCTGGCTGTAGGCACTTTTAAATTGGTTCCAGGGGTACACGGGCAGCAGTGGTCTGGTCAGTGGAAGTCTAGTGGAAGGAGTGACGGCAGACAGGCTTCGAAGGCCTAACATAACAAAATTGGGCTGGCTGTAGGCACTTTTAAATTGGTTCCAGGGGTACACGGGAAGCAGTGGTCTGGTCAGTGGAAGTCTAGTGGAAGGAGTGACGGCAGACAGGCTTCGAAGGCCTAACATAACAAAATTGGGCTGGCTGTAGGCACTTTTAAATTGGTTCCAGGGGTACATGGGCAGCAGTGGTCTGGTCAGTGGAAGTCTAGTGGAAGGAGTGACGGCAGACAGGCTTCGAAGGCCTAACATAACAAAATTGGGCTGGCTGTAGGCACTTTTAAATTGGTTCCAGGGGTACACGGGCAGCAGTGGTCTGGTCAGTGGAAGTCTAGTGGAAGGAGTGACGGCAGACAGGCTTCGAAGGCCTAACATAACAAAATTGGGCTGTCTGTAGGTACTTTTAAATTGGTTCCAGGGGTACACGGGCAGCAGTGGTCTGGTCAGTGGAAGTCTAGTGGAAGGAGTGACGGCAGACAGGCTTCGAAGGCCTAACATAACAAAATTGGGCTGGCTGTAGGCACTTTTAAATTGGTTCTAGGGGTACACGGGCAGCAGTGGTCTGGTCAGTGGAAGTCTAGTGGAAGGAGTGACGGCAGACAGGCTTCGAAGGCCTAACATAACAAAATTGGGCTGGCTGTAGGCACTTTTAAATTGGTTCCAGGGGTACACGGGCAGCAGTGGTCTGGTCAGTGGAAGTCTAGTGGAAGGAGTGACGGCAGACAGGCTTCGAAGGCCTAACATAACAAAATTGGGCTGGCTGTAGGCACTTTTAAATTGGTTCCAGGGGTACACGGGAAGCAGTGGTCTGGTCAGTGGAAGTCTAGTGGAAGGAGTGACGGCAGACAGGCTTCGAAGGCCTAACATAACAAAATTGGGCTGGCTGTAGGCACTTTTAAATTGGTTCCAGGGGTACACGGGCAGCAGTGGTCTGGTCAGTGGAAGTCTAGTGGAAGGAGTGACGGCAGACAGGCTTCGAAGGCCTAACATAACAAAATTGGGCTGGCTGTAGGCACTTTTAAATTGGTTCCAGGGGTACACGGGCAGCAGTGGTCTGGTCAGTGGAAGTCTAGTGGAAGGAGTGACGGCAGACAGGCTTCGAAGGCCTAACATAACAAAATTGGGCTGTCTGTAGGCACTTTTAAATTGGTTCCAGGGGTACACGGGCAGCAGTGGTCTGGTCAGTGGAAGTCTAGTGGAAGGAGTGACGGCAGACAGGCTTCGAAGGCCTAACATAACAAAATTGGGCTGGCTGTAGGCACTTTCAAATTGGTTCCAGGGGTACACGGGCAGCAGTGGTCTGGTCAGTGGAAGTCTAGTGGAAGGAGTGACGGCAGACAGGCTTCGAAGGCCTAACATAACAAAATTGGGCTGGCTGTAGGCACTTTTAAATTGGTTCCAGGGGTACACGGCCAGCAGTGGTCTGGTCAGTGGAAGTCTAGTGGAAGGAGTGACGGCAGACAGGCTTCGAAGGCCTAACATAACAAAATTGGGCTGGCTGTAGGCACTTTTAAATTGGTTCCAGGGGTACACGGGAAGCAGTGGTCTGGTCAGTGGAAGTCTAGTGGAAGGAGTGACGGCAGACAGGCTTCGAAGGCCTAACATAACAAAATTGGGCTGTCTGTAGGCACTTTTAAATTGGTTCCAGGGGTACACGGGCAGCAGTGGTCTGGTCAGTGGAAGTCTAGTGGAAGGAGTGACGGCAGACAGGCTTCGAAGGCCTAACATAACAAAATTGGGCTGGCTGTAGGCACTTTTAAATTGGTTCCAGGGGTACACGGGCAGCAGTGGTCTGGTCAGTGGAAGTCTAGTGGAAGGAGTGACGGCAGACAGG
The DNA here is from genome assembly GCF_032444005.1 of Ranitomeya imitator. Classification (NCBI taxonomy): domain Eukaryota; kingdom Metazoa; phylum Chordata; class Amphibia; order Anura; family Dendrobatidae; genus Ranitomeya; species Ranitomeya imitator. Next base: position 13,748,205 of record NC_091284.1, on the reverse strand, counting down.
CTTCGAAGGCCTAACATAACAAAATTGGGCTGTCTGTAGGCACTTTTAAATTGGTTCCAGGGGTACACGGGCAGCAGTGGTCTGGTCAGTGGAAGTCTAGTGGAAGGAGTGACGGCAGACAGGCTTCGAAGGCCTAACATAACAAAATTGGGCTGGCTGTAGGCACTTTTAAATTGGTTCCAGGGGTACACGGGCAGCAGTGGTCTGGTCAGTGGAAGTCTAGTGGAAGGAGTGACGGCAGACAGGCTTCGAAGGCCTAACATAACAAAATTGGGCTGGCTGTAGGCACTTTTAAATTGGTTCCAGGGGTACACGGGCAGCAGTGGTCTGGTCAGTGGAAGTCTAGTGGAAGGAGTGACGGCAGACAGGCTTCGAAGGCCTAACATAACAAAATTGGGCTGGCTGTAGGCACTTTTAAATTGGTTCCAGGGGTACACGGGCAGCAGTGGTCTGGTCAGTGGAAGTCTAGTGGAAGGAGTGACGGCAGACAGGCTTCGAAGGCCTAACATAACAAAATTGGGCTGGCTGTAGGCACTTTTAAATTGGTTCCAGGGGTACACGGGCAGCAGTGGTCTGGTCAGTGGAAGTCTAGTGGAAGGAGTGAAGGCAGACAGGCTTCGAAGGCCTAACATAACAAAATTGGGCTGGCTGTAGGCACTTTTAAATTGGTTCCAGGGGTACACGGGCAGCAGTGGTCTGGTCAGTGGAAGTCTAGTGGAAGGAGTGACGGCAGACAGGCTTCGAAGGCCTAACATAACAAAATTGGGCTGGCTGTAGGCACTTTTAAATTGGTTCCAGGGGTACACGGGCAGCAGTGGTCTGGTCAGTGGAAGTCTAGTGGAAGGAGTGACGGCAGACAGGCTTCGAAGGCCTAACATAACAAAATTGGGCTGGCTGTAGGCACTTTTAAATTGGTTCCAGGGGTACACGGGCAGCAGTGGTCTGGTCAGTGGAAGTCTAGTGGAAGGAGTGACGGCAGACAGGCTTCGAAGGCCTAACATAACAAAATTGGGCTGGCTGTAGGCACTTTTAAATTGGTTCCAGGGGTACACGGGCAGCAGTGGTCTGGTCAGTGGAAGTCTAGTGGAAGGAGTGACGGCAGACAGGCTTCGAAGGCCTAACATAACAAAATTGGGCTGGCTGTAGGCACTTTTAAATTGGTTCCAGGGGTACACGGGCAGCAGTGGTCTGGTCAGTGTAGTAGTAGTTGAAAGAACGGACCGCAGACAGGCTTCGAAGGCCTAACATAACAAAATTGGGCTGGCTGTAGGCACTTTTAAATTGGTTCCAGGGGTACACGGGCAGCAGTGGTCTGGTCAGTGGAAGTCTAGTGGAAGGAGTGACGGCAGACAGGCTTCGAAGGCCTAACATAACAAAATTGGGCTGGCTGTAGGCACTTTTAAATTGGTTCCAGGGGTACACGGGCAGCAGTGGTCTGGTCAGTGGAAGTCTAGTGGAAGGAGTGACCGCAGACAGGCTTTGAAGGCCTAACATAACAAAATTGGGCTGGCTGTAGGCACTTTTAAATTGGTTCCAGGGGTACACGGGCAGCAGTGGTCTTGTCAGTGGAAGTCTAGTGGAAGGAGTGACGGCAGACAGGCTTCGAAGGCCTAACATAACAAAATTGGGCTGGCTGTAGGCACTTTTAAATTGGTTCCAGGGGTACACGGGCAGCAGTGGTCTGGTCAGTGTAGTAGTAGTTGAAAGAACGGACCGCAGACAGGCTTCGAAGGCCTAACATAACAAAAATGTCAAAACAATGGTATTGTCAGTGCCAGGCATTGAAGGATGGCAGCGCATAGACTAAACATTGGTGAAGCTGTGAGAGATAATTTTGCTAGTGGTAGAGCACTGTTTGAGCTGGGGGGGGGAACTGTCTTGTGGCCGGCGGTACAGGCACAGGGCCCCTCATATTACAATGGTGTGTCTGACGTTGGGTGCGCACCACCACCGCCAGAGACACTTTATTGTACTATGAGGGACCCAGTGGCAGTGCCGTCGACCAAAAGCGGGCACACCCACCTCTTCAGACAAACAGCACTCTCACGGGTGCTGGCGCAAAGTGGCGATACCACGGCCCCGTGTGGGGAGTTTGGCCATTTTGTTCGGAGTAAACATGTCGTATGCTGGACAATCAGGTGCAGAAAATTACGAGATTGGAAAAGTCATTCAGAAGAGTCCACAGTCAAGACCTTTTCATAGGAAAGTTAGGTGTCAGCCGGGCAAGGTGGGGCAAAAGATTTCGAAATCCAGTTGTGGTTCATTTTAATGAAGGTTAGATCATCTACATTTTGGGTAGCCAGACGAGTCCTTTTTTCAGTTAGTATTGAACCTGCAGCACTGAATACTCTTTCTGATAGGACACTAGCTGCCGGGCAAGCAAGCTCCTGCAATGCATATTCTGCCAATTCTGGCCAGGTGTCTAATTTGGATGCCCAGTAATCAAATGGGAATGAAGGTTGAGGGAGAACGTCGATAAGGGATGAAAAATAGTTTGTAACCATACTGGACAAATGTTGTCTCCTGTCACTTTGAATTGATGCTGCAGTACCTGTCCTGTCTGCGGTCATAGCAAAATCACTCCACAACCTGGTCAGAAAACCCCTCTGGCCAACGCCACTTCTGATTTCTGCCCCTCTAACACCTCTGGTCTGCTGGCCCCTGGAGCTTGTGTGAGAACGATCACGGGCTCTGTGTGCAGGGAATGCCAGAAGCAAACGGTCAACAAGAGTTGATTGTTTTGTTGCTAATATTAGTTCCAAGTTCTCATGTGGCATAATATTTTGCAATTTGCCTTTATAGCGAGGATCAAGGAGGCAGGCCAACCAGTAATCGTCATCGTTCATCATTTTTGTAATGCGTGTGTCCCTTTTGAGGATACGCAAGGCATAATCCGCCATGTGCCCCAAAGTTCCTGTTGTCAAATCTGCGGTTGTGCTTGGTTGAGGGGCAGTTGCAGGCAAATCTACGTCACTTGTGTCCCTCAAAAAACCAGAACCCGGCCTTGCCACGCCACCAATTTCCAGTGACCCCGGGAAAGCTTCCTCATTAAAAATATACTCATCCCCATCATCCTCCTCATCCTCCACCTCCTCTTCGCCCGCTACCTCGTCCTGTACACTGCCCTGACCAGACAATGGCTGACTGTCATCAAGGCTTTCCTCTTCCTCTGGTGCAGACGCCTGATCCTTTATGTGCGTCAAACTTTGCATCAGCAGACACATTAGGGGGATGCTCATGCTTATTATGGCGTTGTCTGCACTAACCAGCTGTGTGCATTCCTCAAAACACTGAAGGACTTGACACATGTCTTTAATCTTCGACCACTGCACACCTGACAACTCCATGTCTGCCATCCTACTGCCTGCCCGTGTATGTGTATCCTCCCACAAAAACATAACAGCCCGCCTCTGTTCGCACAGTCTCTGAAGCATGTGCAGTGTTGAGTTCCACCTTGTAACAACGTCTATGATTAGGCGATGCTGGGGAAGGTTCAAAGAACGCTGATAGGTCTGCATACGGCTGGAGTGTACAGGCGAACGGCGGATATGTGCGCAAAGTCCACGCACTTTGAGGAGCAGGTCGGATAACCCCGGATAACTTTTCAGGAAGCACTGCACCACCAGGTTTAAGGTGTGAGCCAGGCAAGGAATGTGTTTCAGTTGGGAAAGGGAGATGGCAGCCATGAAATTCCTTCCGTTATCACTCACTACCTTGCCTGCCTCAAGATCTACAGTGCCCAGCCACGACTGCATTTCTTGCTGCAAGAACTCGGACAGAACTTCCGCGGTGTGTCTGTTGTCGCCCAAACACTTCATAGCCAATACAGCCTGCTGACGTTTCCCAGTAGCTGCCCCATAATGGGAGACCTGGTGTGCAACAGTGGCAGCTGCGGATGGAGTGGTTGTGCGACTGCGGTCTGTGGACGAGCTTTCGCTTCTGCAGGAGGACGAGGAGGAGGAGGAGGGGGTGCGAACGGCTACAGCCAACTGTTTCCTAGACCGTGGGCTAGGCAGAACTGTCCCAAACTTGCTGTCCCCTGTGGACCCTGAATCCACCACATTTACCCAGTGTGCCGTGATGGACACGTAACGTCCCTGGCCATGCCTACTGGTCCATGCATCTGTTGTCAGGTGCACCTTTGTGCTCACAGATTGCCTGAGTGCATGGACGATGCGCTCTTTAACATGCTGGTGGAGGGCTGGGATGGCTTTTCTGGAAAAAAAGTGTCGACTGGGTAGCTCGTAGCGTGGTACAGCGTAGTCCATCAGGTCTTTGAAAGCTTCGCTTTCAACTAACCGGTAGGGCATCATCTCTAACGAGATTAGTCTACCTATGTGGGCGTTCAAACCCTGTGTACGCGGATGGGAGGCTAAGTACTTCCTTTTTCTGACCATAGTCTCATGTAGGGTGAGCTGGACTGGAGAGCTGGAGATCGGGGAACTAGCGGGGGTGCCGGTGGACACGGCAGACTGAGAGACGGTGGGAGATGGTATTGTTGGCGCCGGTGCCCTAGATGCAGTGTTTCCTACTACGAAACTGGAGATTCCCTGACCCTGACTGCTTTGGCCTGTCAAAGAAACCTGCACAGATACTGCAGGTGGTGCAGAAAATGGTGGCCCTACACTGCCGGAAGGGATGTTGCGTTGATGACTAGCTTCATTGGCCGAGGGTGCTACAACCTTAAGGGACGTTTGGTAGTTAGTCCAAGCTTGCAAATGCATGGTGGTTAAATGTCTATGCATGCAACTTGTATTGAGACTTTTCAGATTCTGCCCTCTGCTTAAGGTAGTTGAACATTTTTGACAGATTACTTTGTGCTGATCAATTGGATGTTGTTTAAAAAAATGCCAGACTGCACTCTTTCTAGCATCGGATACCTTTTCAGGCATTGCAGACTGAGCTTTAACCGGATGGCCACGCTGTCCTCCAACAGGTTTTGACTTTGCCACGCGTTTTGGCCAAGATACCGGCCCGGCAGATGGAACCTGTTGCGATGTTGATGCCTGCTGCAGCCCCTCCTCCTCCGCTTCAGAACTGCTGCCGCCTGCACCCTGTTCCCCCAATGGCTGCCAATCGGGGTCAAGAACTGGGTCATCTATTACCTCTTCTTGTAGCTCGTGTGCAACTTCGTCTGTGTCACCGTGTCGGTCGGTGGTATAGCGTTCGTGATGGGGCAACATAGTCTCATCAGGGTCTGATTCTTGATCAGCACCCTGCGAGGGCAATGTTGTGGTCTGAGTCAAAGGACCAGCATAGTAGTCTGGCTGTGGCTGTGCGTCAGTGCACTCCATGTCAGATTCAACTTGTAATGGGCATGGACTGTTAACTGCTTCACTTTCTAAGCCAGGGACGGTATGTGTAAAGAGCTCCATGGAGTAACCCGTTGTGTCGCCTGCTGCATTCTTCTCTGTTGTTGTTTTTGCTGAAGAGGACAAGGAAGTGACTTGTCCCTGACCGTGAACATCCACTAACGACGCGCTGCTTTTACTTTTACCAGTTTCACGAGAGGAGGCAAAAGAGCTAGAGGCTGAGTCAGCAAGATAAGCCAAAACTTGCTCTTGATGCTCCGGCTTTAAAAGCGGTTTTCCTACTCCCAGAAAAGGGAGGGTTCGAGGCCTTGTGTAGCCAGACGACGAAACTGGCTCCACAGCTCCAGACTTAGGTGCAATATTCTTTTTCTCACGACCACCTGATGCTCCACCACTACCACTACCCTCATTACCAGCTGACAATGAACGCCCCCGGCCACGACCTCTTCCACCAGACTTCCTCATTGTTTTAAAACCGTTACCAAACGAACGGTATTTGTTGCTGTCACACAACTTACACGGTGAGCTATAACTTCACTATGATTTAGCTACCCCTTTACAGGTGGGTGAGACCACAACGAAAATCAGCCACAATGTTACACACTCTGTTGTTGTTGGCAACAAATGAGATACCACACACGCAGGACTGTCACTGAAGCGCAAATGTAAATATTTATCTCCCACTGTTTTTTTTTTGTTTTTTTTTAAAGGGAGACTTCAGAAAAAAAAAAAAAATAAATAAATTTTTTTTACAGAAGAATTTATAAAACAAATAAAATGAAATGATTGCTTCAGGGAGAATTTAGGAAAAAAAAAAAAAAAAACAATTTCTAGGGCCCACTGAGTGACAGATGACGCACACAGGAGTCAGGAGTGGCATACAAGCCCAGAGGCCAATATTAATCTCCCACTGATTGATTTAGTGATTTTTTGAGGTAGATTTTGTAACCCAAATCAAGCAAAAAAAATAATAGGCTTTCTATGGCCCACAATTGTGGAGAAAGAGAGAGAGATGGCACACCCAGGAGTCAAGTCTGGCACACAATCAGAAGGGGCAATAAGAATCTCCCACAGATTTTTTTTTTTTTTTCAGGGAGACTTTAGAGAAAAAAAACAAAAAAAAAAAAATGATTGTTTTCAGGAATAATTTAGAAACCAAAGAAAATAAAATGATTTTTTCATGGAGAATTTAGAAAACAAATAAAACAAAAAATAGGCTTTATAGGGCCCACTGAGTGACAGATGACGTACACAGGAGTCAGGAGTGCCACACAAGCCCAGAGGCCAATATTAATCTCCCACTGATTGATTGTGTGATTTTTTCTGGTAGATTTTGGAACCCAAATCAAGCAAAATAATTAATAGGCTTTCTATGGCCCACAATTGGGGAGAGAGAGAGAGATGGCACACCCAGGAGTCAAGACTGGCACACAAGCAGAAGGGGCAATATGAATCTCCCACAGATTTTTTTTTTTTTTCAGGGAGACTTTAGAGAAAAAAAACAAAACAAAAAAAATGATTTTTTCCAGGAATAATTTAGAAACCAAAGAAAATAAAATGATTTTTTCAGGGAGAATTTAGAAAACAAATAAAACAAAAAATAGGCTTTCTAGGGCCCACTGAGTGACAGATGACGTACACAGGAGTCAGGAGTGCCACACAAGCCCAGAGGCCAATATTAATCTCACACTGATTGATTGTGTGATTTTTTCTGGTAGATTTTGGAACCCAAATCAAGCTAAATAATTAATAGGCTTTCTATGGCCCACTATTTGTGAGAGAGATGGCACGCTCAGGACTGGCACACAAGCCCAGAGGCCAATATTAATCTCCCACTTCTTTTTTTTTTTTCCAGGGAAAATTTATAAAGCCAATAAAAAAAATAAAAAAAAATAGGCTTTCTATGGCCCACTATCTGAGAGAGAGAGATGGCACGCTTAGGACTGGCACACAAGCCCAAAGGCCAATATTAATCTCCCACTGATTGATTTATTGATTTTTTCAGGTAGAATTTAGAACCCAAATCAAGCAAAAAAATTAATAGGCTTTCTATGGCCCACTGAGTGAGAGATGGCACACACAGGAGTCAGGAGTGGCACACAAGCCCTGAGGCCAATATTTTTCTCCCACTGATTGATGTTGTGATTTTTTCAGGTAGATTTTGGAACCCAAATCAAGATAAAAAAAAATAGGCTTTCTATGGCCCACTGAGTGAGAGATGGCACACACAGGAGTAATGAGTGGCACACAAGCCCTGAGGCCAATATTTTTCTCCCACTGATTGATGTTGTGATTTTTTCTGGTAGATTTTGGAACCCAAATCAAGCAAAAAAATAAATAGGCTTTCTATGGCCCACTGAGTGAGAGATGACACAGACAGGGATGGCACTCTAGCAGAAATGCCAATCTTAATCTCCCACAAAAAAAAAAAAAGGAACTGTCGTTCAATTACTATCTCCCTGCAGTAATCTCAGCCAGGTATGGCAGGCAGCAATAAGGAGTGGACTGATGCACAAATTAAATAAAAAGTGTGGACAAACAAACAAGATAGCTGTGCAGAAAGGAAGGAACAAGAGGATTTGTGCTTTGAAAAAAGCAGTTGGTTTGCACAGCGGCGCACACACAGCAATGCAGCTATCAGGGAGCCTTCTAAGGCAGCCCAATGAGCTACAGCGCTGAGGGAAAAAAAAAAAAAAAAAAGGAGCTTCCACTGTCCCTGCACACCGAAGGTGGTGTTGGGCAGTGGAAATCGCTACAGCACAAGCGGTTTTGTGGTTAATGGACCCTGCCTAACGCTATCCCTGCTTCTGACGAAGCGGCAGCAACCTCTCCCTAAGCTCAGATCAGCAGCAGTAAGATGGCGGTCGGCGGGAACGCCTCTTTATAGCCCCTGTGACGCCGCGGACAGCAAGCCAATCACTGCAATGCCCTTCTCTAAGATGGTGGGGACCAGGACCTATGTCATCACGCTGCCCACACTCTGCGTTTACCTTCATTGGCTGAGAAATGGCGCTTTTCGCGTCATTGAAACGCGACTTTGGCGCGAAAGTCGCGTACCGCATGGCTGACCACGCACAGGGGTCGGATCGGGTTTCATGAAACCCGACTTTGCCAAAAGTCGGCGACTTTTGAAAATGTTCGACCCGTTTCGCTCAACCCTAGCGGGGAGGCCACAGAGGAGGGTGTTGCAGTAGTCGAGGCGGGAGATGATGAGGGCATGCACAAGAGTTTTGGTAGATTGTGGGCTGAGGAAGGAACGGATTCTGGCAATATTTTTGAGTTGGAGGCAACAGGAGGTGGCAAGAGTTTGAATGTGAGGTTTGAAGGACAGGACAGAGTCGAGAGTTACCCCGAGGCAGCGGATTTCAGGTGCGGGAGAGAATGTGATGCCGTTTACCATAATAGATAGATCAGATAGGGGGGATACGTGAGATGGGGGAAAGATAATGAGTTCAGTTTTGTCTACATTGAGTTTTAGGAAGCGAGAGGTGAAGAAGGAGGATATGGCTGACAGACACTTCGGGATTCTGGACAGAAGAGAGGCAACATCTGAGCCACAGAGGTAGATCTGAGTGACGTCCGCATACAGGTGGTACTGGAAGCCATGGGACTTTATGAGTTGTCCTAGGCCAAGGGTATAGATGGAAAAAAGTAGGGGCTCTAGGACAGAGCCTTGAGGGACTCCAACAGAGAGAGGGCGGGATGAGGAGGAGGTGTGGGAGTGGGAAACGCTAAATGTGCGGTCGGAAAGGTATGAGGCGATCCAGGACAGGGCAAGGTCTTTGATGCCGAGGGAAGAAAGAATCTGTAGCAGTAGGCAGTGATCGACTGTGTTGAAGGCAGAAGACAGGTCAAGAAGGAGGAGGATGGGGAACTGTCTGTTAGCTTTGGCTGTAAGTCATTAATAATTTTTGTCAGGGCAGTTTCGGTGGAGTGGTGGGGGCGGAAGCCAGATTGGAGGTTGTCAAGGAGAGAGTTAGATGAGAGGTGGGAGAAAAGTTGAGCATGGACATGCTGCTCAAGGAGTTTTAAAGCAAACAGGAGCAGTGATATGGGGCGGTAGCTGGGCACAGCAGTTGGGTCAAGGTTAGTTTTTTTGAGGATGGGTGTGATGGTGGCATGTTTGAAGGGAAAGGTACCAGAAGATAACGATAGGTTGAAAGATGGGTTAGGGCTGGAATGAGCGTGTTAGTGAGGTTGGCGAGCAAGTGGGAAGGGATGGGGTCAAGTGCACAGTTGGTGAGGTGCGATTTGGAGAAGAGGCGAGTAACCTCTCCTTCAGTGATGTTGGAGAGGGAGGTTATTAGGGAAGGGCAGAGGTCTGGTATATGGAGTGGTTGTGGTGGTGGAACAGATAGGGTTTGCCTTGTTTGGTCGATCTTGTTTTTGAAGTAGGTGGCAAAGTCCTCGGAGGAGATGAGGGGAGTTGGAGGTGGCAGTGGTGGGCTGAGGAGGGAGGTAAATGTGCTGGATAGTTGTTTTGGGTTGTAGGATAGTGAAGATACAAGGTTAGTGAAATAAGTCTGTTTAGCGGAGGTGACGGCTAGTTTGAAGTCAAATATAGCTTGTTTGAAAGCAGTGAAGTCGTCTGGTAGGTGTGTTTTCTTCCAACGTCGCTCTGCAACCCTGGATGCTTGTCAAAGTTTTTTTGTGAGATTGTTATGCCAAGGTTGCCTATTGGTCCGTCGCACTTTGCCATGTATGAGAGGGGCGACTGAGTCTATGGCTGATGTGAGGGTAGAGTTATAGAAAGCGGTGGCACTGTCCATGTCGTGGAGTGAAGATATGGAGGACAGGGGTAGGAGAGAGTCTGAGAGTCTGTGAATAATAATACAAGAAATACCAGCGCACTACCAATATTATAAATAATGTAAGGGGTGCAAAAAAAGTGGTATAGGAGCACGAAGAAACCATGGAGAAGAAAAAAGAACCACTCTACATAATTGCACACCACTTAGAAATTGTAAATATATAAAAAGGCAAACTTTTATTGATACACCAATAAAAACAATTAAAATGGTATTATACCATGATCCCCACACTGACCCGCCAAAGTTACACAAATAAGTAAAGGCACATGTATAAAGCAATGCACAATAATAAATTACATTGCCAGATAAACTAAATCATATAAAAAAAAATGCCACACACCTGTGTCCATATTACAGAATGGCGTAATCAATACAACAGACCCCCCCGGGGTTTAAAATATGAGCAATGCCTGATGTTGGGAAATGGTATGTCCACAAAAGCAAATGATATATATAGGACAAAAAAGAGGTGAGCTAAGCACCAGGACCGGCTGCCAGCATGAAACAGTGGTATAGGAACTGGGCAAGGTGGCAATAAATGCAGATCCACAGGAATGCCCCAATATGGTAATATAGTTACCACCTAAAGAAAGAGTGCATCCAGGTCCTAGGTCCAGCCATGTGGAACACCCAAAGGCACTGTAGCAAAGAAACCCACCAGGGGGGACTAAGCGCCAGAGGCAGGGTGAGCGTGGGGAGGAAACCCAACGCGTGTCGCCGTCACAGGGACGGCTTCATCAGGGGAAGATACAAGAAGGCAATCAATGCCGGTTTAAATACCTTTCAAAAGGGTAAGGTGAAGAGTGAGGCACGCCAGGAGCCGGAACCGGAAGTGACATGGGTAGGGCGGAAGAGTATACAGTGGCAGACGTCTCTGCCAGTGCTACATAATGCGCATGCGCATGTTCAACATAAGAGAACAGGCTGACTAACTGGGTAAAAACGCAGTTAAATGGAACCGATGTGGTAGGATCCAAGGGGAAAAGACGGTACAAACAAACAGTGGGAACACAAAACAGACATGACACATAGAGGGACCCACAAAAGGATAAAAGGACAAAATAGAGCAGGGGTATGTAAGTAAAGCCATTGCATAGACGAGCAAGTGACTAACCGGTTAAATCAAACACATAATAAGTGAATGAAGATATATAAAGGTTACGATTTCCCATATTGATGTATGCCACATAAGCATATGAAAGTAGAACCTGCAACAAAAGGGGGCATAATACAGAGATGAACATAAGCATATATGAATGTAAATAATATAAACATTTATTGAACACTGTAGAGCAGATACATAGTAGCTCCAACTATACGTGAGCACTGTTTTACCAAAAAACTGCTAATTACAAGAAGAGCCCAAAACGGTGTGGCAACAAGTATCACAAAAGAAGGTGACAAGAGTGGCGATATGACCATAAGGACCTGGATAAGGAAAAAGACAAAAAAAGTGCACCAAGGAGCCCCTTGGTGAAAACTGTATGTGGGGCAATATAGGATTATGCATCCCCAATGCAAAAACACAGTCCCTGTAACGTGTACATGAGATCTCAGTTCTCTCTAAAGGTTTAACTTTTTCACCGGTACAACAGGTAGACAAATTTACCCTAATTAAAGATCTTTTTCTGTTCTGTAGAAAAATTGTTTTACAGGTTCTCCACAAAAAGTCTCAAACCACCCCATTTTTGGATCAAACCGAACAGAGAGTCTTCCAGGATCTTATGGACCTGCTAAGTGAAGGACAAGATGATACAGGTAGGTCCAAATTTCCTTATAGAAACAAGTCCCGTGTTTCGCCACCCTTCTCAATTGTTCCAGCCGTAAGAATTTTTTTCGAAATGCTTAAGAAGGATATTGAAGACTTGCCCACTATAATCCCCTTTGCGGATAATTTGACTACACAGGAAAAACGTGCATTGTCTCGCCTAAAAACTAACAGTGACTTCATTATACGTGAAGCCGACAAGGGGGGCAATATTGTACTCTGTCCCCATGATCTGTACATCAAGGAAGCACACAGGCAACTTGACAATCCAAGGTTTTACCGAAGACTTCCGTCTGATCCTACGGGTGTATATTCAACCAAATTAAGAACATTGATTGACAAGGCCTTGGAATTGGGTATCATTAACACAGGGGAACGAGACTTTATCTGGGTAAAACATCCTATCACATCAACGTTTTACATGTTACATGTTATTTTTACATCCTGGAAGACTCTCTGTTCGGTTTGATCCAAAAATGGGGTGGTTTGAGACTTGTTGTGGAGAACCTGTAAAACAATTTTTCTACAGAACAGAAAAAGATCTTTAATTAGGGTAAATTTGTCTACCTGTTGTACCGGTGAAAAAGTTAAACCTTTAGAGAGAACTGAGATCTCATGTACACGTTACAGGGACTGTGTTTTTGCATTGGGGATGCATAATCCTATATTGCCCCACATACAGTTTTCACCAAGGGGCTCCTTGGTGCACTTTTTTTGTCTTTTTCCTTATCCAGGTCCTTATGGTCATATCGCCACTCTTGTCACCTTCTTTTGTGATACTTGTTGCCACACCGTTTTGGGCTCTTCTTGTAATTAGCAGTTTTTTGGTAAAACAGTGCTCACGTATAGTTGGAGCTACTATGTATCTGCTCTACATTGTTCAATACATTTTTATATTATTTACATTCATATATGCTTATGTTCATCTCTGTATTATGCCCCCTTTTGTTGCAGGTTCTACTTTCATATGCTTATGTGGCATACATCAATATGGGAAGTCGTAACCTTTATATATCTTCATTCACTTATTATGTGTTTGATTTAACCGGTTAGTCACTTGCTCGTCTATGCAATGGCTTTACTTACATACCCCTGCTCTATTTTGTCCTTTTATCCTTTTGTGGGTCCCTCTATGTGTCATGTCTGTTTTGTGTTCCCACTGTTTGTTTGTACCGTCTTTTCCCCTTGGATCCTACCACATCGGTTCCATTTAACTGCGTTTTTACCCAGTTAGTCAGCCTGTTCTCTTATGTTGAACATGCGCATGCGTATTATGTAGCACTGGCAGAGACGTCTGCCACTGTATACTCTTCTGCCCTACCCATGTCACTTCCGGTTCCGGCTCCTGGCGTGCCTCACTCTTCACCTTACCCTTTTGAAAGGTATTTAAACCGGCATTGATTGCCTTCTTGTATCTTCCCCGGATGAAGCCGTCCCTGTGACGGCGACACGCGTTGGGTTTCCTCCCCACGCTCACCCTGCCTCTGGCGCTTAGTCCCCCCTGGTGGGTTTCTTTGCTACAGTGCTTTTGGGTGTTTCACATGGCTGGACCTAGGACCTGGATGCACTCTTTCTTTAGGTGGTAACTATATTACCATATTGGGGCATTCCTGTGGATCTGCATTTATTGCCACCTTGCCCAGTTCCTATACCACTGTTTCATGCTGGCAGCCTGTCCTGGTGCTTAGCACACCTCTTTTTGTCCTATATATATATAATTTGCTTTTGTGGACATACCATTTCCCAACATCAGGCATTGCTCATATTTTAAACCCCGGGGGGGGGGGGGGGGGTCTGTTGTATTGATTACGCCATTCTGTTATATGGACACAGGTGTGTGGCATTTTTTTATATGATATAGTTTATCTGGCAATGTAATTTATTATTGTGCATTGCTTTATACATGTGCCTTTACTTATTTGTGTAACTTTGGCGGGTCAGTGTGGGGATCATGGTATAATACCATTTTAATTGTTTTTATTGGTGTATCAATAAAAGTTTGCCTTTTTATATATTTACAATTTCTAAGTGGTGTGCAATTATGCAGAGTGGTTCTTTTTTCTTCTCCATGGTTTCTGAGAGTCTGTGAATGTCTAGATGTGCGAGGTTTCTGCGAGGATGTGGTAATGGCTGGACATGGGGGGCAGGTGAGGAGGACAAGGATGAGAAGGTGAGAAGATGGTGGTCAGATAGGGGGAAGGGAGAGGTTGAGAGATTAGATAAGGAGCAGAGGCGGGTGAAGATGAGGTCTAGTGTACGTCCGTCTGTGTGGGTGGCTGTTGAGGACCACTGGGTGAATCCAAAGGATGAGGTAAGGGCCAGTAGCTTGGAGGCTGCTGGCTGGTGGGTGTCAGTAGGGATATTAAAGTCGCCCATGATGATGGTGGGGATGTCAGCAGAGAGAAAGCGAAGGAGCTAGGTGGAGAAATGGTCGATGAAGGCAGTGGCTGAGCCCGGTGGTCGGTATATGACAGCCATTTGGAGATTGAAGGGAGCGTAGATACGGACAGCGTGAACCTCGAAAAAAGGGGGATAAGGGAGGGTGGGGGTTGGATAGGGTTGGAAAAACAGATTTTAGAAAGAAAGAAATCCACTCCTCCACCATGTCTGTTGCCAGAGCGAGGAGTGTGGGTAAAGTGGAGGCCACCGTAACTCAGTGCTGCAGGCGAGGCCGTGTCAGTGGGCGTCAGCCAGGTCTCAGTGAGGGCCATGAAGGAAAGGTTTCGGGAAGTGAAGAGATCATGGACCATGTGGAGCTTGTTGCATAAAGAGTGGGCATTCCAAAGTGCCCCAGAGAGAGGAAGCAGGGTGGTGGGGGTCAGTGGCACAGATTATAAGTGTGAGAGGTTGCGATAGTTTCTCATAGTGTGAGAAGGATAGGGGCGAGGATTAGTGATGAATGAGGTGGGGGGGGGTAAGAGAGAGTGGGAGATAGTTATGTGGATTGAGGGTGCGAGGGTATGGGGTTAGTGGAGGAGAGTGAGGATTAGTGGAGCAAAAAACGGTGGGGGAAATGTGAGCATGGTTAAAGAGCAGGGGAGAAAGGAAAGGCAAGTAAAGTTAGAATACAGTGATTAGTCTTACCGTCTGGCCGATTTCTGGTATATTTCAGATGATACACTTAAAATATGTCACTTGAAATTATGTCACAACTGACTAAAGTCAAATCTGACCCGCTCCATGCAACTTATACCATTCAAATGTCCAAAAATGAAGCCAGGTGAGAGAGGGAGGGGAGGAAGGAGGTGGAGGAAAGTACACAGCAGGAGACAATTAGCAGATTGCAGTTAATACAACATTTGAATACCAAAGATGAAGACAGAGGCAGGATAAGATCAAAAGATGGGGCTAGTTGTGAGGAGCACAGACATGTCAATATGCAGTCAGAAAAATGTACTAAATGATACAGGAATTAACCCCTTTCTGACATTGGACGTACTATCCCGTCGAGGTGGGGTGGGCCCGTATGACCACCGATCGGAATGGTACGTCATAGCGATCGGCCGCGCTCACTTGGGGAGCGCGGCCGATCGCGGCCGGGTGTCAGCTGACTATCGCAGCTGACATCCGGCACTATGTGCCAGGAGCGGTCACGGACCGCCCCCAGCACATTAACCCCCGACACACCACGATCAAACATGATCGCGGTGTGCCAGCGGTATAGGGAAGCATCACGCAGGGAGGGGGCTCCCTGCGGGCTTCCCTGAGACCCCCGCAGCAACGCGATGTGATCGCGTTGCTGCGAGGGTCTCTTACCTTCTCCTCCTCCTTGCAGGCCCGGAACCAAGATGGCCAGGGAGGTGGCTTCACTGCGCCTGCTCAGAGCAGGCGCCGGGAAGCATAGAAAACGTGCACGTCAGATCGCTGATCTGACACCGTGCACAGCAAAGTGTCAGATCAGCGATCTTACACTATAACATGATGTCCCCCCCCCCTTTCCCCCCCCGGGGCAATGTTATAGTGTAAAAAAAAAAATATTCCAATGTGTAAAAAAAAATAAAAAAAAATTCCAAAATAATAAAATATTGTTCCTATAAATACATTTCTTTATCTAAATTTAAAAAAAAACAATAAAAGTACACATATTTAGTAACGCCGCGTCCATAACGACCTCACCTATAAAACTGTCCCACTAGTTAACCCCTTCAGTGAACACCATAAAAAAAAAAACGAGGCAAAAAACAATGCTTTATTCTCATACCGCCAAACAAAAAGTGGAATAACACGCGATCAGAAAGATGGATATAAATAACCATGGTACCGCTGAAAGTGTCATCTTGTCCCGCAAAAAATGAGCCGCCATACAGCGTCATCAGCGAAAAAATAAAAAGTTATAGTCCTCAGAATAAAGCGATGCAAAAATAATTATTTTTTCTATAAAATAGTTTTTATCGCATAAAAGCTCCAAAACATAAAAAAAGATATAAATGAGGTATCGCTGTAATCGTACTGACCCGAAGAATAAAACTGCTTTATCAATTTTACCAAACGCGGAACGGTATAAACGCCTCCCCCAAAAGAAATTCATGAATAACTGGTTTTTGGTCATTCTGCCTCACAAAAAATCAGAATAAAAAGCGATCAAAAAATGTCACGTGCCCGAAAATGTTACCAACAAAAACGTCAACTCATCCCGCAAAAAACAAGACCTCACATGACTCTGTAGACTCAAATATGGAAAGATTATGGCTCTCAAAATGTGGTAACGCAAAAAATATTTTTTGCAATAAAAAGCGTCTTTTAGTGTGTGACGGCTGCCAATCATAAAAATCCACTAAAAAACCAACTATAAAAAGTAAATCAAACCCCCCTTAGTTAGGGAAAAATTAAAAAATTTAAAAAATGTATTTATTTCCATTTTCCCATTAGGGTTAGGGCTAGGGTTAGGGCTAGGGTTAGGGTTGGGGCTAAAGTTAGGGTTAGGGTTTTGATTACATTTACGGTTGGGAATAGGGTTGGGACTAGGGTTAGGGGTGTGTCTGAGTTAGAGGTGTGGTTAGGGTTACCGTTGGGATTAGGGTTAGGGGTGTGTTTGGATTAGGGTTTCAGTTATAATTGGGGGGTTTCCACTGTTTAGACACATCAGGGGCTCTCCAAACACTACATGGCGTCCGATCTCAATTCCAGCCAATTCTGCGTTGAAAAAGTAAAACAGTGCTCCTTCCCTTCCGAGCTCTCCCGTGCGCACAAACAGGGGTTCCCCCCACATATGGAGTATCAGCGTACTCAGGACACATTGGACAACAACTTTTGGGGTCCAATTTCTCCTGTTACCCTTGGGAAAATACAAAACTGGGAGCTAAAAAATAATTTTTGTGGGAAAGAAAAAGATTTTTTATTTTCACGGCTCTGCATTATAAACTGTAGTGAAACACTTGGGGGTTCAAAGTTCTCACAACACATCTTGATAACTTCCTTAGGGGGTCTACTTTCCAAAATGGTGTCACTTGTGGGGGTTTCTACTGTTTAGCTACATTAGGGGCTCTGCAAACGCAATGTGACACCTGCAGACCATTCCATCTAAGTCCGCTTGCCAAATGATGCTCCTTCCCTTCCGAGCTCTGCCATGCGCCCAAAGGTGGTTCCCCCCCACATATGGGGTATCAGCGTACTCAGGACAAATTGGACAACAACTTTTGGGGTCCAATTTCTTCTCACCCTTGGGAAAATACAAGACTGGGGGCTAAAAAATAATTTTTGTGGGAAAATATTTTTGTTTTATTTTTACGGCTCTGCATTATAACCTTCTGTGAAGCACTTGGTGGGTCAAAGTGCTCACCACACCTCTAGATAAGTTCCTTAGGGGGTCTACTTTCCAAAATGGTGTTACTTGTGGGGGGTTTTAATGTTTAGGCACATCAGGGGCTCTCCAAATGCAACATGGCGTCCCATCTCAATTCCTGTCAATTTTGCATTGAAAAGTCAAACGGCACTCCTTCTCTTCCGAGCTCTCCCATACGCCCAAACAGTGGTTTACCCCCACATATGGAGTATCAGCGTACTCAGGACAAATTGTACAACAACTTTTGGGGTCCATTTTCTCCTGTTACCCTTGTGTTGTGAATTCTGTGGCAGAGCTCCCTCCTGTGGTCACAAGTGGTACTTCGGCTGGTTCTCTCTGTGAGCTTCCGTTGGTGGAGGAAAGTGGTACTGCGGCTTCTGAGTTTCCTTCCTCAGGTGTAGTGGTGTAGTCGTTAGGTGCTGCTCTATTTAACTCCACCTAGTGCTTTGATCCTGGCCTCCAGTCAATGTTCTAGTATTGGACTTGTTTCCTCCTGGATCGTTCCTGTGGCCTGCTGCTCTGCATAGCTAAGTTCCTCTTTGCTATTTGTTTGCTGTTTTTTTCTGTCCAGCTTGTCAATTTGTTTTTTACTGCTTGCTGGAAGCTCTGGGACGCAGAGGGTGTACCTCCGTGCCGTTAGTTCGGTACGGAGGGTCTTTTTGCCCCCTTTGCGTGGTTTTTGTAGGGTTTTGTGTTGACCGCAAAGTTACCTTTCCTATCCTCGCTCTGTTCAGAAAGTTGGGCCTCACTTTGCTAAATCTATTTCATCTCTACGTTTGTCTTTTCATCTTAACTCACAGTCATTATATGTGGGGGCTGCCTTTTCCTTTGGGGTATTTCTCTGAGGCAAGGTAGGCTTATTTTCTATCTTCAGGCTAGCTAGTTTCTCAGACCGTGCCGAGTTGCATAGGGAACGTTAGGCGCAATCGACGGCTGCCTCTAGTGTGGTTGGAGAGGATTAGGGATTGCGGTCAACAGAGTTCCCACGTCTCAGAGCTCGTTCTTGTTTTTTGGGTTATTGCCAGGTCACTGTATGTGCGCTGACCTCTATGTCCATTGTGGTACGGAATTACCTTTCATAACACCCTTGGTAAAATAAAACAAATTGGAGCTGAATTAAATTTTTTGTGAAAAAAGTTAAATGTTCATTTTTATTTAAACATTACAAAAATTCCTGTGAAATACCTGAAGGGTTAATAAACTTCTTGAATGTGGTTTTGAGCACCTTGAGGGGTGTAGTTTTTAGAATGGTGTCACACTTGGGTATTTTCTATCATATAGACCCCTCAAAGTGACTTCAAATGAGATGTGGTCCCTAAAAAAAAATGGTGTTGTAAAAATGAGAAATTGCTGGTCAACTTTTAACCCTTATAACTCCCTAACAAAAAAAAAATTTGGTTCCAAAATTGTGCTGATGTAAAGTAGACATGTGGGAAATGTTACTTGTTAGGTATTTTGTGTGACATATCTCTGTGATTTAATTGCATCAAAATTCAAAGTTGGAAAATTGCGAAATTTTCGCCAAATTTCCTTTTTTTTCACAAATAAACGCAGGTAATATCAAAGAAATGTTACCACTATCATGAAGTACAATATGTCACGAGAAAACAATGTCAGAATCACTGGAATCCGTTGAAGCGTTCCAGAGTTATAACCTCATAAAGGGACAGTGGTCAGAATTGTAAAAATTGGCCTGGTCATTACCGTGCAAACCACCCTTGGGGGTAAAGGGATTAAAGTCAGGGAAAAAGAAGCGACGTACCACTTAGAAAAGAGGGAGAGAAGTACATGGGAGTCAGGGGTGCAGTGGCTATTCCAGGGCGGGGGATAGTTCAGACGTACCTGTGAATGAAATAAATATAAAAATAAACACCATTCTACTCAGAACTGTACAGGCTTTCACCAGATACGTCACAAGAGTATCTTTGTTAATATTTTTACCTATGCAAACGCAAAATTTTAAAACGCATTTCTGAAAAAAAAAAACGTTTAATTTAAAAATTTCAAAAACTGCACATGTGCCTGCTCTGGTCCTGGCCACATCTGTGCCAAAATACAAGCTGGGATCGTGATGGGATCATATTTAAAAAAAATTAAATTATTATAGTGTCAGTTTGAAAATCTTGAATTCAGATCTGTTGTGGTGTAAAAGTGCGGGGTCCATATTTACCAAATAATTTATGATCGTTAGATATTACTGCATTATGTTACAGCTTAGAAGCAGGAGAGGACAGAGGAGAAGCTTTGTTAGGGCTGAGAATGAGCAGGGGTAGACGGTGACTGCAGAGCAGATGACCGGCCGGCAGCTCCAGAGGCCACATTCACACCAAATCTTATCACCCAGGAAACTCCTCAAATGGAGGGAGAAAAATATTCTTAACATCCAGTTCATGTATTGTACAAACCAGGACTACGAAGAGGAGGAGAGTTTGTGAAAACCTCGGTTACAGGAAGCAGAACCATCACAGGGACTCAGCAATACCGGACTGTCATCACATGTAGTGGAAATAAAGACAGTAACGACCATGAAGTGGTAGAAGGCGGCACAAGATCAGCAATGGATGACACAACTGGCTGTGTGACCTGTGAATATGATCGGCGCTGGTGGCGGCTACTGGACTCTCCAAAGATTGTGAAAATGCAGACGTAGAAGTGACTTTTCTGCAGCTTCTGGTCCAGCACCGTCCTTTGTGTAGCCAAGAAAATCAGACATTGTAAAAGTTACAAAAATCAGATATAACTCAGGTGGAGCCGAGCACCATGACCGGCCGCACATACTCTGACACAGAAGGAAACGGCCATTGCTAGAGAGCGATAATGGACAAGATGACATTTCACCCACTACAATGGACACATTGATGATAAAAGGCCGAGGAATATGCAAAAAATATGGTGATATGAGATGGTTTACTGTATGTAACCAGGTCTCATATCATGTCGGGTTTAGGAAGGAGAAAGCAAAAGCCGGTAATTGAATTACCGGCTTTCTGCTAGATCGCGCTGGATGAAATATTAATGTATATACATATATGTGTCTACTGACATATATTTATATTTATATATATATATATATATATATATATATATATATATATATATATATATACAGTATATATGTTTGTTTTTTTTTACACATGGATCCCTTGTATAGCCGTATGTCGGTTTTGCAAGCCTGCGATAAAAACACGCAGTACGGATGCCATACGGATTGCATACGGAGGATGCCATGCGCAAAAAACGCTGAAACACCCTGCCTACGGAGGAGCTACGGACCACTATTTTTGGGACTTTTCAGCGTATTACGGCCGTAATATACGGACCGTATTTTCATACGCTGTGTGTGACGCCGGCCTTAACCAGACATTTTCAATTGGATAGCTTCCATCTGCTAGCTCAGCCATCTCTGTGATCGGCATAGTAAGTTTCTTATGTTTTATCCTTTTATTTCATGTAATTGTATATGATGTATTATTTTGTTCCTTTGCATAATCTTTTGTATATTTTATAAACACTGCCTATTGTTTAGATTAAATATAAAATGTAATAGCTATCTTCCTTGTTCCTTGTTTTTCTGTAAACTGCGCCTCAAAACCATACGCTACCTACCAGACATCCCGTCGGCTTGAATATGAAAAACAACTGGTGGTGGCCGCTAATGATCTGTCTGAGGTTATTGTGGTGTGCCAGTGACCGTATCTGGGGTACATACATATATTCCAGGCGCTTGAATCAGAGGTGTATGTTCCATATTATCACTGTTCGTTTCCCGATAACCGGCCTAGAAACAGCCTGTGGCCTCCTCCATTCATCGTTGATCAATTGCGTAATTGTCTGGACAATAGGGGGCAGCAGAGAGCTGTTTGCTCCAAGATAACAGCGGGTGGGTTAAGTGAGGACCCCCTAGCTGTGATCCTTGACAGGGGGCTATACACTTATTCTCCAGTGTTGTGAAAGAGCAGCTCTGTGGAATAATGCTCCTTAATAGCTTCTGTGATAAAGCATATTGGGTAAAATAAAAAAATAAAGATATTTCACACACATATAAATATATATATTGCGCATAAAAGTTTGATCTATCAAAGAATAAAGATGTTTAGCCCATACGGTAAACACCGTAAACAAAAACATTGAAACACCAAAAGTTGCCGCATCTAACATGGAATAAGAAGTGACCAAATCATATGTACTTCAATAATAAAGTCAGCTCATCACACAAAATAAGTCCTCATAGCTCCACCAAAAGAATGATACAGGTCTTAGAAAATGGTGACACAGACACATTTAAAAAAAAATCAGAACTTTTTGACTGCCTAAAGTAAAAAAATAATAATAAACTATACAGGTTTGCAATTGCAGTAACTGCACTGACCTGTAAAATCACAGGAGCAGGTCACTTTTACCGCACAATGAACACCGGCTCTCTGCTTCTGTTGTGCACTGTGACGAGTCGGACCGCACTTTGTGGAGCAGAACTCGCCGCGGTGTAATCCTACCAGGACTTTGATGTTTGTCCCATTGTCCAGAATGGAGATCGCGACCTTCTGTAATGCAACCAGTCACAGTGCGGGTCCCATGCTGCAGAAAACGGGTCCCACACTGATAGAGGAGAATGTGGGGATGAATAAGTATATGAACAACAGCACATTATACATAGTAACAAAGGGAATAAACATTACATAGTTGTGGTCTAAGAAAAAGAGCAACAAACTGACTGCAGGGTAATATGGCGCAGTCTGTTTCCCGATTCACAATGGTGTTTATATTGTGGTCTAAATCACCTTCAAATGGCGCAATATGATGTCGTAACATAAATACATATATTCTGCGGCTTTTGTCTCCATTCATTTCCAGCTCCTCTGTTATCTGTGGAGCTGTGGGGGGATGTGGCCACTCCTGTGTGACAAATTTACTTAATGTTGTGGTGTATCTACAGAAGAATTATTCTAGATTGCGGTAACATTCCTACCTGCACACCAGTGACTAGATGTCCATTATTCATTAAGTGACTGACATCTATTACTGATTTCGATGCCTCATTCCTGCACGCCTCATTCAGACTGGGGTAAGACACGTCGGTATTAAAGAGGTCGTCTACTGCTCGATCACTGATTGGTCCTTATCATAGGTCATCACTGTCTGATCACTTGGGATCCGGCACCCCACCCCCCGCAAATCCGCTGTTATTGGTATTCAGATCAATAGGAGGCCGATGTGCAGCACCCGGCCACGGACACTATCAGAAGATGGAGCCACTCCGTAATTGAGCATTTCTGAACATGGAGAACAGCAGATCAGCATGGGTGACGGGTGACGAACCCTGACTGATCAGATATTGATGTCCTACCAATTGGGAGAAATATAACCAAGATATTTTAGGAAGAACAACTTCATGAATCCACAAAGAGGCGAAACCCAGACCATGATCCTGATGAGCCACAGGTCTCCTGTAAGAATGACGGTCTGATGCAGTCTGCATATAACAAATATAAGAATATACAGAACATTGCACCAGAGGATCTACTGTGCAGGAAGTAATCAGATGAGAGTGATCGAGTGCGGCCAAAAATGGATCAATCCCATCTCAGCAATAAGAGTCACCACACGTATCACCGATTGTGGCGCTTCATCAGGGGTGAGAGCCAAATGAGCTCAGGATCCTTTTATTATACAGCTGCATATACATGATGTGTTTACACTTATTAATTCGTTCACATTAATTAGCCCCATAACATCTTACATAATATGGAGCAGCGTGTTCAGGTCTCAGGCGTCGGCTCAGCGTCCAGAACTAGTGTAACGCCCAGGTCAGACCCGCCGTACGCCTGCGCATAGTGATGACCAGTGTTACCAAGCAGATCACCGCAAGTAGGCACAGACAGGAGAATCTGTAATACTACGTCTGATGAATAATAATCCAGCGATCATTACATGAATAGATCCTGGATCTCTCTGGTTCTGTCTCATTACAGCGACTGACAAGTAGCGACACTTGTGTCATGTGATGGAGAAATCTGAATCCGCCATCCGTGTACACTGTGGGGTCATCTCCGCTGTGGATGATGGTGGTTCTTATACTATAGGGACCCCCATATGCCTGAGATAATGGTAACGGGGGCTCAGTGGGGGGCTGTTCATGGTTTCTTTGTCTTTTGGACTTTGTTCCCACATTGTGTATTTTCTCTGTATCACAATCGCAGCGTCTCACAGTCCAGTAAAGTGGATGGAGTCATAGAAATCTTCTGTCCTCCGGGTTTATTCAGCATATTCTGACCCTTCACATCCGCAGCTCGTCACCTTCTCTTGTGGATACGCTGAGTTTTATGTGCGGATTTTTCCCATAGATTTGCATTAAATATGGAAAATTCACAGGTAAAAACACAAGTAATCCGCACATGACCGTATCAATAAAGCTTTGTCAAAGCCAAATACCAGGAGGCATCAAAAGCAAAGCTTTATTTCAAGAAAAAAAAAAGATAAAAACCATATAAAAAACAAAAACGCGATATAAAGGCATGTAAAGAAAAATGCACAAAAAACTGCAATGAATAAAACACAAGTTGCCTTCTTTACATCATACGTGCAGAAATGGTCCAAAAAAATCTGCAACATTGGAAATTCACCAAGTTCTGATCATGGGAACGTCGCCTGAAAGAAGAATCAGAAGTTATTTCTGCTGAAGTGGGAAAAATCCTGATCACTGGACATGAGCACAAACTACCTCCGACTAATGAGTGTGCAGTTTATTCCACAGCATGTCAATTCTTTGTGCGGGTCCCGCAGCGGTTTACATCTGCTCCTGTATAGGAATCCGCAGGTGTAAAAGTGCAGGTGGAATCCACACACCATTACACAGCGTGTACACATACCCTAAAGCAGGGGTGTCAAACTGCATTCCTCGAGGGCCGCAAACCATGCGTGTTTCCAAGATTTCCTTGTATTGCACAAGGTGCTGTAATCATTATTTGTGTAGGCGATTAAATTATCACCTGTGCAGTACAAGGAAATCCTGAAAACATGACCTGTTTGCGGCCCTTGAGGAATGCAGTTTCAGACCTGTGTCCTAAAGGTATTCAGGGTGTGGAGGACGCCTGCAGGCATATGATGAGAAGCTAATTACACCTGGAGCCATATTAGAAGGATGACACCAGCAGTCTGACTCAGTAATTTATCAGCAAAACTATAACATCTATATGGATCGTTTTCAGGGATCACATCAATTCCAGAAAGTAGAACCTGAGGTAGATCTGTTCCCGGCTGTGATCTGTCGTCTCTAATAGTGAATCTTTGGGAAGACGACACGGCGATGGCTCTCAGGATCCTCGGGCTGACGGCCATTTATTCCTCAGGTACGTCCATCTGTGCTCTCTATGTGCTGTGTGTACGGGGTGGTGTGTGGATCGCTTCCACCTGATCAGTAGATTACCGGCTGTGAAAACGATCTACAGTATTAATGTATCTGCGATCCGCTCTTTGGTTGGGGCCGACGATGCGGAATATCCGGCCGTATCCATCACTTCTCCACTTTGTTGGTTTCACTTATTATTGAGGAGACGGAGAATCTTCTCTCTAGGCCTCGTTCTCACCTCTGTGTTACACGTATTTTTCTCACAGATAGAACACGTTCCCTTTATTATCTATGGGGCTGTTCACATGTCTGTTTCTTTTTGTCAGCACAGATGACAGGGGCCAAACAAGTCTGTGGAAAACACGACAGGGATGACATTAGTGTACGGTCTGTGCTGTCTGTGTGTAACATTGCAACGGAAAGAAGAAGTCTTGTGTTTTATGTGAATAATATGCAGAGAACAATGAATGGTGGTCCTGACCACGAGCTGCAGTTATCACCGTCCTTTATTCCAGCGTCCGTGTCCGGAGATGCCGCACTCCCCCCACCGCTCCTCCAGACATGTACGCTGGAATAAACGACGGTTATATCTGTAGGTTGTGGTCAGGGCACCATTCATTGTTCTCTACATATTATTCATGTTGTTTCCTATGGTGAAGCACCAAGAAATATTCCTGCATTTGGCTACAATCTATAGAAATAGGGGAGACACAAGAGGTGGATGGTAACAATTGCTTTAGTTATTCGGACCGGCCATAGTGTAAGGCTCAGGTGTTCATGTAAAGCTGCATGAACCAGTTATCAGCCTTAGTATGTAGCAGTACAGACACAGAGGGCTAATAACTGCATAAAGTGAATGAGAACATGATGTGAGGAACCTGATTATGGTTTAAGTTTTATGATAGGTCACACAGGGATCGTTAGGTTAATGCATTGAGGCGGTAGGCCAGTCTGAACAAATTAGTTTTTAGGGTACGCTTAAAACTGTGGGGATTGGGGATTAATCGTATTAACCTGGGTAGTGCATTCCAAAGAATCGGCGCAGCACGTGTAAAGTCTTGGAGTCGGTAGATAGATGAAAAGCCGGCATTTCATATGCGGGTACAGTAAAATAACACTGACAGGTTAGAATATCATAGATATATATGCACATAGAATACACACACACACACATATATATATATATATATATATATATATATATATATATATAAAAGAAAGTCCGTCCGTATCACTTATTCCTCCCATAAGCAGTGAAACAGAACTTCAGGGCCCCCTGAAGAAGTGTGGACGAAAAGCGCGTCGGGGTAGAGGGACTGGGCACTCTTCTCACATATTGTAAGTACAGCAGTTGTTATTTATCTTTCAATTCTGGCAACATTAGACAGTTTACCTCTGATGGTTAGGAGGGCAAAATGGGAATTTGTGGCATTTAATGTTGCGGTATTAGGATTTCCATTTGAACTGGCTAGAGCATTATATATAACCCTTTATATGCATTGACTGTGGTTTGACACAACGCTGATAGAGAGGTGTGGAAACATTTTACTAATTATCCTAGGTATTTAATAATACATACTGAATTTACTGCGTAAACTCTATGTTTTGTGAGATTAGTAGCTTGTCAGTCCCTCACATCTGAGGTATTTCGGCTTAGACTGAATTTTGTAATGAAGTTTATATTTTAAATTTGTCATATAAAAAATGATTTTATTTATGTAAGAGGATTTTTGTGCTTTTCCTGTTTCACTGCTTATGGGAGCAATAAGTGATACGGACGGACTTTCATGTTGCTTAGCAGCACATATTATTGATGGGTCATTAGGTTGATTAAATAAATATATATATAAATATTTATTGTACATGTCAGTGACACACACACATACACCGTGTTCCAAATTATTATGCAAATTGGATTTAAGTCTCAGAAAGATGTAATTGTTTTTCAAATAAACTCGTGGATGGTTTTGTGTCTCAGGTCTCAATGGATCACTGAAATCAATCTTAAAACACATGTGATAATTAGTTTTCCAGGTGATTTTAATGAAAGGAAAACTACTTAAAAATGATGTTCCACATTATTAACCCCTTAATCCCATATGACGTACTATCCCGTCAAGGTGCCCTGGGACTTAATTCCCAGTGACGGGATAGTACGTCATATGCGATCGGCCGTGCTCACGGGGGGAGCGCGGCCGATCGCGGCCGGGTATCAGCTGCCTATCCCTGAGACCCCCGCAGCAACGCGATGTGATCGCGTTGCTGCGAGGGTCTCCTACCTTCCACCCTGCAGCAAGGCCTGGATCCAAAATGGCCGCAGCATCCGGGTCCTGCAGGGAGGGAGGTGGCTTACCAAGTGCCTGCTCAGAGCAGGCACTGTGAAGCCTGCAGTACTCTGAGACAGATCGGTGATCTGACAGAGTGCTGTGCAAACTGTCAGATCAGCGATCTGTGATGTCCCCCTGGGACAAAGTAAAAAAGTTTAAAAAAAAATTTCCACATGTGTAAAAAAAAATAGAAAAAAAAATTCCGAAATAAAGAAAAAATAAATAAAATTATTCCCATAAATACATTTCTTTATCTAAATAAAAAAAACAAAACAATAAAAGTACACATATTTAGTATCGCCGCGTCCGTAACGACCCAACCTATAAAACTGTCCTGCTAGTTAACCCCTTCAGTAAACACCGTAAGAAAGAAAAAAAAACCGAGGCAAAAAGCAACGCTTTTTTATCATACCGCCGAACAAAAAGTGGAATAACACGCAATCAAAAAGACGGATATAAATAATCATGGTACCGCTGAAAATGTCATCTTGTCCCGCAAAAAATGAGCCGCCATACAGCATCATCAGCAAAAAATAAAAAAGTTATAGTCCTGAGAATAAAGCGGTGCCAAAATAATTATTTTTTCTATAAAATAGTTTTTATCGTATAAAAGCGCCAAAACATAAAAAAATTATTTAAATGAGGTATCGCTGTAATCGTACTGACCCGAAGAATAAAACTGCTTTATCACTTTTACCAAATGCGGAACGGTATAAACGCCTCCCCCAAAAGAAATTCATGAATAGCTGGTTTTTGGTCATTCTGCTTCACAAAACTCGGAATAAAAAGAGATCAAAAACAGTCACATGTCAGAAAATGTTACCAATAAAAACGTCAACTTGTCCCGCAAAAAACAAGACCTCACATGACTCTGTGGACCAAAATATGGAAAAATTATAGGTCTCAAAATGTGGAGACGCAAAAACTTTTTTGCTATAAAAAGCGTCTTTTAGTGTGTGACAGCTGCCAAACATAAAAATCCGCTATAAAAAAACGCTATAAAAGTAAATCAAACCCCCCTTCATCACCCCCTTAGTTAGGGAAAAATAATAAAATAAAAAAAAAATGTATTTATTTCCATTTTCCTGTTAGGGTTAGGGCTAGGGTTGGGGCTAAAGTTAGGGTTAGGGTTCGGGCTAAAGTTAGGGTTAGGGTTGGGGCTAAAGTTAGGGTTTGGATTACATTTACGGTTGGGATTAGGGTTTGGATTAGGGGTGTGTTTGGATTAGGGTTTCAGGTAGAATTGGGGAGTTTCCATTGTTTAGGCACATCAGGGGCTCTCCAAACGCGACATGGCGTCCGATCTCAATTCCAGCCAATTCTGTGTTGAAAAAGTAAAACAGTGCTACTTCCCTTCCGAGCTCTCCCGTGCGCCCAAACAGGGGTTTACCCCAACATATGGGGTATCAGCGTACTCGGGACAAATTGGACAACAACTTATGGGGTCCAAGTTCTCTTGTTACCATTGGGAAAATAAAAATTTGGGGGCTAAAAATCATTTTTGTGGGGAAAAAAAGGATTTTTTATTTTCACGGATCTTATTTGTAAACTGTACAACTTGGGGGTTCAAAGTTCTCACAAAACATCTAGATAAGTTCCTTGGGAGGTCTAGTTTCCAATATGGGGTCACTTGTGGGGGGTTTCTACTGTTTGGGTACATCAGGGGCTCTGCAAATGCAACATGACGTCTGCAGACCAATCCATCTAAGTCTGTATTCCAAATAGCGCTCCTTCCCTTCCGAGCTCTGCCATGCGCCCAAACAGTGGTTCCCCCCCACATATGGGGTATCAGCGTACTCAGGACAAATTGCACAACAACTTTTGGTGTCCAATTTGTTCTGTTACCCTTGTGAAAATACAAAACTGGGGGCTAAAAAATCATTTTTGTGAAAAGAAATATATATTTTCACGGCTCTGCGTTATAAACTGTAGTGAAACACTTGGGGGTTCAAAGTTCTCACAACACATCTAGATAAGTTCCTTGGGAGGTCTAGTTTCCAATATGGGGTTACTTGTGGGGTGTTTCTACTGTTTGGGTACATCAGAGCTCTGCAAATGCAATGTGACGCCTGCAGACCAATCCATCTAAGTCTGCATTCCAAATGGCGCTCCTTCCCTTCCGAGCTCTGCCATGCGCCCAAACAGTCGTTTACCCCCACATATCGGGTATCAGCGTACACAGGACAAATTGGACAACAACTTTTGGGGTCCAATTTATCCGGTTACCTTTGTGAAAATACAAAACTGGGGGCTAAAAATCATTTTTGTGAAAAAAAAAAGATTTTTTATTTTCACGGATCTGCGTTATAAACTGTAGTGAAACACTTGGGAGGTCAAAGCTCTCAAACACATCTAGATAAGTTCCTTAGGGGGTCTACTTTCCAAAATGGTGTCACTTGTGGGGGATTTTAATGTTTAGGCACATCAGGGGCTCTCCAAACACGACATGGTGTCCCATCTCAATTCCAGTCAATTTTGCATTGAAAAGTCAAATGGCGCTCCTTCCCTTCCGAGCTCTGCCATGCGCCCAAACAGTGGTTTACCCCCATATATCAGCGTACTCAGGACAAATTGTACAACAACTTTTGCGGTCCATTTTCTCCTGTTACCCTTGGTAAAATAAAACAAATTGGAGCTGAAGTAAATTTTTTGTGAAAAAAAGTTAAATGCTCATTTTTATTTAAACATTCCAAAAATTCCTGTAAAACACCTGAAGGGTTAATAAACTTCTTGAATATGGTTTTGAGCACCTTGAGGGGTGCAGTTTTTAGAATGGTGTCGCACTTGGTTATTTTCTATCATATAGACCCCTCAAAATGACTTCAAATGTGATGTGGTCCCTAAAAAATATTGGTGTTGTAAAAATGAGAAAATTGGTTCCAAAATTGTGCTGATGTAAAGTAGACATGTGGGAAATGTTACTTATTAATTTTTTTGTGTGACATATCTCTGTGATTTAAGGGCATAAAAATTCAAAGTTGGAAAATTGCAAAATTTTCAAAATTTTCGCCAAATTTCTGTTTTTTTCACAAATAAACGCATGTTATATCGAATAAATTTTACCACTATCATGAAGTACAATATATCACGAGAAAACATTGTCAGAATCGCCAAGATCCATTGAAGTATTCCAGAGTTATAACCTCATAAAGGGACAGTGGTCAGAATTGTAAAAATTGGCCCGGTCATTAACGTGCAAACCACCCTTGGGTCTTAAGGGGTTAAGCAGGCCACAGGTTTCAAGCAATATGGAAAATAAAAAAGGAACTCTCTGCTGCTGAAAAGCATCAAATAGTCTAATGCCTTGGACAAGGGATCAAAACATTAGATATTTCACGAAAACGAAAGAGTGATCATCCTACTGTGAAGAGATTTCTGACTGAATCTGAGCACAGACAGAGGTCATGCAGATAAAGGCATAATGAGGAAGGTTTCTGCCAGGCAAACTCATTGGATTAAGAGAGAAGCTGCCAAAATACCATTACAAAGCAGCAAACAGTTATTTGAAGCTGCTGGTGCCTCTGAGTTTTTGACGCTGCAGATCTGCAGCAGTTTTCCATGCAGTGTACAGTAGCATGTACACCTACGGAAAACCAAATCCGTTGTGCACATGCTGCGGAAAAAAACAGCTTGGAAACACAGCGTTGTTTTTTTCGCAGCATGTCAATTCTTTAAACGGAAATGCAGCGTTTCTGCACCCATTAACTTGCATTGAGTCAGGCACTTCCGCAGCAAAACCTCAGATGTAAAAAAATCTGCGGTTTAGCTGAGGAGGAAACGGTGCAGTTCGGGAGGGGGGAAGAGTGTGGGCGGAGTGTGGGCGGGACTGTGTGTGTGTGTGTGTGTGCGGGCGGGGTCTGCGGGCTATCTGTGCCAGGTCTGCGGGCTGTCTGGGGGTCTGTGGGCTGTCCGGGGGTCTGCGGGCTCTCCGTGCCGGGCCTGCGGGCTCTCCGTGCCGGGTCTGCCGGCTCTCCGTGCCAGGTCTGCGGCCTGTCCAGGTGATCTGCGGGCTGTTTGGGGGTCTGCAGGCTGTCCGGGGGGTCTGCTGGATGTCCGGGGGTCTGCTGGCTGTCCGGGTGTGTATGGCACTGTGTGTGTGTGTGCATGTGTGTGTGTGTGTGTGTGTGTGTGTGTGCATGTATGTGTGCGTGCATGTGTGTGTGCTGGCATTGTCCAATGGGACTACAAGTCCCATCGGGCTATGTCTGTTACAGTGACAGTGATTGACACATTAGCCAATGACGGGACAGTAGTAGTCTAATGTGTTGAATATACAAAAAAAAACACAAACATACAACATACATACAACACACTACATACATACAACATGCAATGCAACATGCAACATACTACATACATGCAACATACTACATTGTTTTGATCCGGCGACCTTGGAGCAGCATGAAAACTTTCACTGGAGTAGGTGGTAACTGTACTGACCGCAAATCCTGATCTTAACACCGCAACTAGAAGTAGCCGTGGGGTGTGCCTAACAAACCTTAGACACCTCGTCACAGCCGGAGGACTAAATACCCCTATAGATGGAAATAGGAATTCTACCTTGCCTCAGAGCAGAACCCCAAAGGATAGGCAGCCCCCCACAAATATTGGCAGTGAGTAGGAGAGGAAAGACACACAGGCAGAAAACAGGATTTAGCACAATAGGCCACTAGCTAAAATAGGAAAGGATAGGACAGAGTACTGTGCGGTCAGTATTAAAACCCTTCCAAAAATATCCACAGCAGATTATACAAAAATTCCTCCATCTAACTAAAGACGTGGAACGTATATCTGCAACTCCAGATAATCCTACACTCAGAGCAGGAATACAATAAAAAAACAAGCACACAGCTTGTGTGCCATAGAAAAAGAAACAGACACTTATCTTTGCTGAATTGGCAGCTAAGCAGGAGAAAACAGACAGAGGTCCAACACCTCCCAAAAACCATTGACAACTGGCAAGGACTAATGAATCCTGCAAACCTAAATACCCCAGTCAGAATTGCAATCAGCAGATACACCTATCCAGGACTGCAGCCCAGGGACAACTGCATTACCACCTACAACCACCGGAGGGAGCCCAAAAGCAGAATTCACAACACTACATACATGCAACATACTACATACATGCAACATACTACACACATGCAACATACTACATACATGCAACATACTGCATACATGAAACATACTACATACATGCAACATACATGCAACATACTACATACATGCAACATACATGCAACATACTACATACATGCAACATGCATGCAACATGCAACATACTGCATACATGCAACATATTACATGCAACATACATACAACATACGTACAACATACGTACAACATATAGACATACAGTACATGCAACATAGAGTACATACTCACCATCACTTGTCACTTTGATCTCCGAAGCTAGTGTCACCTGTAAAAAATATTAAAATAATAAACAAACAATATACTCCCCTGATCCGCAGAAATCCAATTAAAACGAGTGTCCCACGACGATCTCCCGTGGAGAGCAGCAGACCGCTCTCCAGGGGCTCCAGGAATACAATGACGGAAGGTATCCATCCGCACTGTATTCCTACGCCACTGTAAAAATAGTCCCTAGTCTCACTTGTGGCACTGCTGTGTGAGAAAGTTCCCACGCAGGAATGCAATAAAATGAGACCAATAAACTCAGGTAACCTCTTCAGTGATGCACTGCAGGAGCCATTGTCTCCTGTCAGTGTGTCACTGAAGGTCTATAGGGCAGTGACATCACCCGATGTCACTGTTCTATAGGGGAGATCGTTGTGGGACACATTATTAATTGGACTACAACGGACAGGTAGTATACGGTTATTATTTTAATTTTTTTGCAGGAGTTCGAGTATGGTAAGTATGGTTAAATAAAGAATATTAAAATACTTTTTTCTGGCTGTGCCTTTATTTTTTTTAACTCTTTCACTACTATAGGATTAATAATGGATAGGCATCTTATTGACGCCTCTCCATTATTAACCCGGCTTAATGTCACCTTACAATAGCAAGGTGACATTAACCCCTTATTACCCCATATCCCACGCTACTCGGGAGTTGGAAGAGAGGGGCTAAGTGCCGGAATTGGCGCATCTCACAGATGCGCCATTTCTGGGGCGGCTGGGGGATGGTATTTGTAGCCGGGGGGGGGGGCAATATCCATGGCCCCTCTATAGGCTATCAATATCAGCTCGCCTTTCTGGCTATAAAATATAGGGGGACCCCACATCAATTTTTTTGGGGGTCCCCTATTTTAATAGCCAGTAAAGGCTATGCAGACAGCTGCGGGCTGATATTCATAGCCTGGGAGGGGCCATGGGTATTACCCCCTTCCCAGGCTAGAAATCTTGGCCCCCGGACATTGGCTTTCCCCCTCTGGCGCAGAAAATTGTGCGGGAGCCCACGCCATTTTTTTCCATGTTTTTTTTTATTAAACGTTCAGTAAGAAACATCGGCCTCGCTATTATAAATCTATGGATATATCTATGGATATAACTATGGTTATCTATCTATAGTACATAGAGTTTGTATGTTCTCTCCGTGTTTGCGTGGGTTTCCTCCGGGCACTCCGGTTTCCTCCCACATTCCAAAGACATACTGATAGGGATTCTAGATTGTGAGCCCCATCGGGGACAGCGATGATAATGTGTGCAAACTGTAAAGCGCTGCGGAATATGTTAGCGCTATATAAAAATAAAGATTATTATTATTATTATTATATATCTATCCATATATCTATCTGGCTACTTTCACACATCCGGTTTTTGCCGTCAGGCACAATCCGGCAAGTTTTGAAAAAACGTATCCATGTTTTTTTTTCCGCCGGATCCGGTTTTTTCTCATACAGTTGTGTTAGCGCTGGATTGCGCCTGATGGCCACATGTTTCATCCGTTTTTTGCTGGATCCGTCAGAAAAGCTATTTCCGGTGGACGGAGAAAACATACAGAAGAACGTTTTTTCTGTCCGGCGTAAAAAAGCACAGCGACGGATCTGGCGAAAAACGTATGAAACTGAGATGTGAAATGATGAATCCGGTCTCCAAATCTGTTTTTTCATGTATTTTTTCCTTTGAAATCATGCACATTTTCCGTTCTCTCTCTCGCTCTCTCTCTAAAAAAAAGGATCAGTTGCATCAGTTTTTCACTATTTGCAACGCATCCGTTTTTTCAAAAATTCGCTGGATCCTGCCTGATGGATAGATGTAGATAGATATATGGTTAGGCTACTTTCACACATCAGTTTGTTTCCGTCAGGACTTGATGCCGATGGTGCATCCAGAGGATGAGGCCGTGGGCAAGGTGAAAGTGGGCAACAACAAATACCCACATCTTCTCGCTCGACCTTCCTGTCCCAGTTTCTGGGGGACTGCAGCACACCACTATTGAAGCCAGAGCAGTGTGAAATGGTTGTTGGTTGGATAGCGGATAATGCTTCCAGTCACTTAGCCACCACCACCACCTTGTCTTCCACACAGTCAAGTCTGAGTAGCCGTGAGTGTGACCAGGATATTCCTCACCCTGATCCTCCTTCCTCCCACCATGCCGAGTGCCCTGAGACAACTGATCCCACACTTGGACACTCTGAAGAGCTGTTCAATTTTCCATTTCAAGATTCAGAAATCTCTGCCGGTCAACTTGAAGTGGGGAAAGATGAGATCGCATGTAGAGCTGCCCAAAGCTTTGACCAGCCCAAGTCACATGAAGGCGATGGTGGGAAAGTGTCACAAGAGGTGGACAATGATGAGACACGACACAATTGCCAGAAAGTCAGAAGGAGCAGGGTGCGGATGTGGAAGACAAGGTGGTGGATGACATAGTGACTGACCCAACCTGGCAGGAGGAAATGCATAGCGAGGACAGCAGCACAAATGGGGAAGGAAGCATATCCCCCAACAGGCAGGAAGAAGCAGTGTGGTGGCCACAGACAGAAGGTGTGCATCCGTTCCCCACAACACCAACATGAGTGAAGTTGCCATTCCACCTGTGAGATCTTCCCGAGTCTGGATATTTTTAAAGACTCTGCCGATAACCCCAAACAGGCTATTTGCAGCACCTGCCATGCCCATCAGTAGGGGTAGCAAAACAACCAGCCTGACCACCACCAGTATGATCAGGCACATGCAAGCAAAGCACCTAACTTTGTGGGCCGAACTCCAGGCTCCAGGACCACCAACTGCTGGTCACGCCACTGCTTCTTCCACTGTTTTGTGTAGAAGCCAATCCCCAGTACACCGTGCATGTGAAGATGCCTCTAGCCCTGCACCTGTTGTGGCCCACCGTCAAGCAGCACCATCAGCAAGCCCGTCCACGTCCTTGTCCCAGCACAGTGTTCAGTTGTCTATAACCCAGTCTTTGGAACGCAACCGGAAATACCCAGCCAACGTCCCACAGGCCACAGTCCTCAATTCTAATATTTCTCTTTTGCTTGTGCTAGAAATGCTGCCTTTTAGGCTTATTGAGACGGAAATTTTCCGCAACCTGATGGCGGCGGCCGTCCCAAGGTACTCGGTCCCCAGTCGCCACTATTTCTTCCAGTGTGCCATATCAGCATTACACCAGCATGTGTCCCACAACATTACCCATGCCCTCAACAATGCTGTTATCGGGAAAGTCCACCTAACCACAGATGTGGACAAGTGCTTGTGGGCAGGGACAGTACATCTCAATGACGGCACACTGGGTTAACATAGTGAAAGGCGGAACCCAGTTGGACCTTGGGATGGAACACATCCTCCCCATGCCGAGGATTGCTGGCCCTACGTCAATCAGGGTTGCCCCCACAGTCTACAGCTCCTGCACTTCCTCCTCCTCTCCTTCATCCTCCATCTCTGAAATCAACACATCAGTCAGAAGCTGGAAGCACTGCAGCACTGCCTCAGCCAAGCGGCAACAGGCTGTGCTGAAGCTAATCGGCATAGGTGACAAACCGCACAATGCAGAAGAGTTGTGGACAGCGTTGAAAGAGCAGTCAGATGTTTGGATGACACCGCTGAACCTACAGCCAGGCATGGTCGTGTGTGACAATGGCAATAACCTGGTGGCGGCTCTGAGGCAAGGTGAGCTCACACACATACCTTGCTTGGCCCTTGTGCTTAACCTCGTGGTTAAACGTTTTCTGAAAAGCTACCTGAAGCTGCCGGATCTGCTAGTGAAAGTACGCCATCTGTCTGCCTATTTTAGAAAGTCAGCTACAGCTTCAGCCGCCCTCGCCGTGCTTCAGCAGCGTTTTCAGCTTCCAGCTCACCGACTGATGTGTGATGTCCCCACGCGCTGGAAATCTACGCTGCATATGTTGGAAAGGATTTGTGAGCAGAAGAGGGCAGTTGTTGACTACCAACATCAACAAGGCCGTCTAATTTCAAGTCAGACTCCACACATAAGACCTCAGGAGTGGACATGGATGTCGGACATATGTAACATCCTCCAAAACTATGAGGGCTGCACCAAGATGGTGAGCGGTGATGATGCCATAATTAGTATCACCATCCCGCTTCTCAGCATTCTGAAAACCTCTCTGCTCACAATCAAAAAGGATGCATTGCAGGCGGAGCACGAGGACATGGAGCAAGGAAACATACAGGGGGATTACACTCAGCCTAGCCTCATGTCTTCTCAACGTGGATTGGTAGGTAATGAGGAGGAGGAAGAACAGGAGCTACTTTCATGCGCTATAGATGGTACTACAAACACATCTGTATTAGCTTCTATTCAGAAGGGATGGCCTGACGACAGGGAGGAGAATGAGGAGGAGGGCAGCATCGTCAGTCGTCCTGTTGGTGAGGACACGGAAGTCTTGCTTGTTAGCAGTCTGGCATGCATGGCTGACTTTATGTTGTGCTGCATTTCACGTGACCCTTGGATTATCAAAATTTTGGGTGACACTCATAACTGGCTGGTGACACTTCTAGACCCACACTACAAGGAGAACTTTCAATCTCTTCTGCCTGAGGCAGAGAGGTGTATGAAAATGTTGCAGTACCACAGGGCCCTTGTAGCGGAATTCCTTAGAAAATTCCCATGTGAGAACGCTGGCAGCAAAAGTCAGAGTTTGTTGTACAACCAAGAAGTCCAAGCGAGAGAGACAGAAGTGCAATCCAGCTTTAGGCAGGGAAACAATAGCAAAAGTTCTGGGACAGTTTTCTCAGATCCTCCCATCGTGGCGGCACAGAGGCAAGGGGTGCTGTCACAAGAAGTGCATTGTTTGTGAAGATGGTGAGGGAGTACCTTGCAGATCGTACAAACGTCCTCCGTGATTCCTCTGTGCCTTTTAATTATTGGGTATCCAAGCTGGACACGTGGCATGAACAGGCTCTCTATGCCTTGGAGGTCCTGGCCCGCCCTGCTGCTAGCGTTCTGTCAGAGTGGGTTTTTAGTGCTGCTGGTGGAATTATAACAGATAAGCGCATCTGCCTGTCAACTGAAAATGCTGACAGGCTGACTCTTATAAAAATGAACAAGGCCTGTACTTCTGTACACCACCAACTGAAAACAGCGAAACATAACCTCAAATACATTCTCTCTTTTGGGGAGGTGTATTCTCATACCCTCTTCACAACCACACATGGGTATACGCTTCCAGATTTGGTCTGTTTGTTCTTATCCTCCTCCTTATCCTCATCCTCCTCATCCAGAACCACTATATCACCAGGGTGAACATGGTCTGTACGGTATATTTTGGCCAAGGGTGCAGTGATGGCATTCTTATTTTTTTTAAAAAGGACAACACATTGGGAAATTGGGCATGACTTTACATTGGGCCTACTTCTTAACTCGGTCACCTGCAATCTGTCCTGTACCTGCCAGTAGATCACCAGGGTGAACGTGCACTGTACTGTTATAGCTAGGCCAGTGAATGTTGGGCAAGGGTGCTGTGATGGTACTCTTATTTTTTTAAAAAAGGATCCCACGTTGGGGAATTGGGCATGACATTCCATTGGGCCGACTTCTTAACTCGGTCTCCTGCAATCTAAAATGTACCTGCCACTAGATCACCAGGGTGAACATGCTCAGTACTGTTATAGGCCGTTGAAGTTTGGGCTAGGGGCATGCGATGGCACTAGTGTATTTTTAAAAAAGGTACCCCCATTGTGGAATTGTTTGGCAGATCATGCACTGCATTACAAGTCTCAGAGACCCACATCACTATATTAGCCCTAATTCTTAACTCTGTCTCCTGCAATGTCTCTTCCTTATCTCCGATGACATGACCTGGGTTAACATGCTTTGTACTGTTATAGGCCCGTGAAGTTTGGGCAAGGGGGGCTGTGATGGCAATAGTATATTTTTAAAAAAGGTGCCTCCCATTGGTGAAACCACATCCTTGATGGGAAACACTTGACATTTGTGTACCTTAAAGAGCTCACTTCAAAAGCTCCTTTTTTGTGTTGCCTGGTTGCTCAAATTGGATAGAATACACTTCATATAAATTTGATAAAGCAATGCTGTTAGTTTGGCTCAGTAGTTGATTAAAAATATAGCTTTGTCCATTATATTAGTTTATCTCCTTGAGAGCCATAACTTTGGCTGCCTCAAATGTACAAATGGCGAATATACAAATGGCTATTTGGAATCCAGATTAAAATACTGTATACCAAATGCATTCAGACAATCACATAGCTGCATTTCTTGTAAAACATTTACAGATGTGACAGACAATGCTCATAGTGACACAATCTTGATAAATGTTTGTTTATTCACTTCACAAACAGTTTGAAGCCTCTATATGTTGCTGTTTGTCATTGTAAAACACTAAGGTTTACTGAAACTCTGCCTGTGGTGGTTTGATCTAAATCCTTGTGACTTTTATTTTCTAGGGGTTTATGGCCCCTCGTCTGATAAGTCCATGAGTTTCATCCAACTTTGAAAAGTGGCCACTAGGGTTGAGCGAAACGGGTCGTTCATTTTCAAAAGTCGCCGACTTTTGGCAAAGTCGGGTTTCATGAAACCCGACCCGACCCCTGTGTGGGGTCGGCCATGCGGTACGCGACTTTGGCGCCAAAGTCGCGTTTCGTATGATGCGCTTGGCGCCATTTTTTCAGCCAATGAAGGAGCGTGGGCAGAGTGATGACATAGGTCTTAGGGGCGTGGACACCTATCGTCAGCTTGTCGCTTGTGCGCAGCAGCGATTTGAAATGTGTAACACCAGCTTTTCTGTTCAGGGATGGAGGGGAGAGAAAGAGAGAGAGAGAGAGAGAGAGAGAGAGAGAGAGAGAGAGAAAAAAAAAAAATCCCATTGGGTTTCGTGTTTCGGTCGATCCCCGACTTTACGCCATAATAGGCCGATTTCACTCGACCCGACTTTAGAGATAGTCGGGTTTCGCGAAACACGGCTCGACTCTTAAAAAGGTCAAGGTCGCTCAACCCTAGTGGCCACTTAAAGGTCTGGGTGAAACTAGAGTTACTACATAGTGTAAATCACTATATAAGACCAGAGAAACATGACTAAGACAGATGACAAAACTGGGGTTCCTGTACATGTACAGTGTGCTGATACCTGCATAATTGGGGATGCTCATGCAGTGTAGGTAATCTCCAGGGGTTCTCTTTCTTGGTGTTGCTTCTCGGATATTCCAGACGGATGATGTTTAAAAGCCTATTGGTGATGACCAAAGTATACTGTATGTAGTTAATCTTCATATATACGTAATCAGTATATTTATGTAATCCTTATATGTACTTATTAACCTTTGTATGTTATTGTTAACATATACAAAAATGTACGCACTCACACTATTCTATTTTAATATTCCTTGAATGTTGTAGCTTGCAATGAAATTGCTTTGTATTGCAAGGATTAGCCTTTTTTATCTGAATCTTAGTGTTAAAAACATAGCAAACACAATTGCCAAATTCTCCTGTAAATAATTCTGCATACCATTAAAAAATATGAGTGAATTTTCCTGGGCCCATCCAGTATGTGAGTTCCAAGGCCTAATGGGGTGCATATGACTGACTATGCAGCAGGGCTGGCTTTCCTGCCAATGTGTAAAACAAAGGATTACGGGAGTACAAAATGCATATTGTGAGGTGGATTTTCATGGGCCCATCCACTATGTGGGTTCCAAGGCCTAATGGGGTGCATATGACTATGCAGCAGGGCTGGCCTCGCTGCCAATGTATAAAACAAAGGAGTATGGAGCACAAAATGCATATTTCATGGGTCCATCCAGTATGTGGGTTCCAAGGCTTATTCGGGGTGCATATGAATTGGTAGCAGGGCAGGCCTTGAATTCAATGCAACACTTTTTCAGAAGTCGCCCCTGGACATCTTATGACAGGGGTATTGTGGTGCGTTATAGTTCTTGGCAGCCCATCCACTCACAGCATAGGCTACAACAGCTGAGGAGACCATCCACTGTTTAATAATGGCCCTTTAAGAAGATTAATGCCGCCTGATGCACTAGTAAAAATAGGCTCTGTGACTTTAAGAGTCC
The DNA here is from genome assembly GCF_032444005.1 of Ranitomeya imitator. Lineage (NCBI taxonomy): Eukaryota > Metazoa > Chordata > Amphibia > Anura > Dendrobatidae > Ranitomeya > Ranitomeya imitator. Next base: position 13,707,403 of record NC_091284.1, on the reverse strand, counting down.
CTCCTTCGTACATGAAACAAGATGGGTATGCTTATGTGTCACACACCACATGGCCAGCTAGGGGGGGTTACATGTTACAATGACATTTCCCAGTGAATGCATTTGTAGTGGTTGAAAGCAATGTTAAAGTTGAAAAACGCTTCAAAAACGCAGCGTCTGAACGAAGCCTAAGTGGGAGAGGAAATTTTCGGTCTGGGGTGAAATATTTGGACTTACAGGCAAGTCATTAACCTGCAAAGGATTTACCGTGACTAAGGTTGAGCGACTTTTCTTTTTATAGGATCGGGTCGGGTTTCACGAAACCCGACTTTTTCAAAAGTCGGGTCGAGTGAAATCGGCCGATCCTATAGAAAAGTCGGGGTCGGGGTCGGCCGAAACACGAAACCCAATGCAGTGCATTGGGTTTCTAATGGTTCCCAGGGTCTGAAGGAGAGGAAACTCTCCTTCAGGCCCTGGGATCCATATTTAAGTGTAAAATAAAGAATCAAAATAAAAAATATTGCTATACTCACCCTCGGACGCGCTCTGGTTCTCACAGGCAGCCTTCCTTCCTAAGAATCAGCGCCTGAAGGGCCTTCGATGACGTCGCGGCTTGTGATTGGTCGTGTGAGCGGTCACATGGGCGTCATGCGACCAATCACAAGCCACGACGTCATCGAAGGTCCTTTAGGTGCTAATTCTTAGGAAGGAAGGCTGCGGGTTAGAACCAGGGCGCGTCCGAGGGTGAGTATATACCTATTAGGAATATACTCACCCTCGGACGCGCCCTCGGACGCTTCCTTCCTAAGAATTAGCGCCTAAAGGACCTTCGATGACGTTGCAGCTTTTGATTGGTCGCGTGACACCCATGTGACCGCTCACGCGACCAATCACAAGTCGCGACGTCATCGAAGGTCCTTCAGGCGCTCATTCTTAGGAAGGAAGGCTGCCGGTGAGAACCAGGGCGCGTCCGAGGGTGAGTATAGCAATATTTTTTATTTTTATTCTTCATTTTACACTTAAATATGAATTCCGATACTGACTCCCGATATCTTAAACATATCGGGAATCGGTATCGGAATTCCGATTCCAGTTCAGAAGATCGCCGACCTCATGGCAGACCCCACACAGGGGTCGGGTTTCATGAAACCCGACTTTGCCAAAAGTCGGCGACTTCTGAATCTGGCCGACCCGTTTCGCTCAACCCTAACCGTGACATATTTCCCAGCAAAATCCCTTTTGGTTTTGTTTTAATGTGTCTTTTGTGGCGCTTCCAGGGGTGATCCCCATGAGGTCCCTGTGTCATTTGAGCAGTGTTTCCATCATTTTCAGATGTTTTTAGACCTTAAAAGGACCCCCGGGGGGATCGAGGTAAAAATACTCAGGTCTCCCATAGACTTATATTGGGCTCGTTGTTCTGGCCGAGTATCCGAGTATTTCAATCTGCTCGACCCGAGCAACGAGCACCCGAGCATTTTAGTGCTCGCTCATCACTAGCCACCATGTCCCATGAAAACACGGAGACATGTCAGTGTTCGTGGGAGCGCACGTATTACACGGACCCATTAAAGTCAATGGGTCCGTGTAAAACACGTACCGCACACGGATGTTGTCCGTGTGCAGTCCGTGTGCCGTGCAGGAGACAGCGCTACTGTAAGCGCTGTCCCCCCCGTGTGGTGCTGAAGCCGCTAATCATTTCTTCTCTCCAGCATCGTTCGCTGGAGAGAAGTTATGAAAACTCTTTTTTTTTGTGTTTAAAAAAAAGATTCCTGTCCCCAAACCCCCTCCCACCCCCTGTGCGTCCACCTGCTGTTAATAAAATACTCACCCGGCTCCCTTGCAGCGTCCCTATGGGAGGTGGAGACGCATATTCATCACTGTAATAGGCGGCACCATGTGACCGCTCATACAGGAGAAGCTGCGTCGAGGACAGGAAGCAGCGCCAGCGAGGGAGCCGGGTAAGTATTTTATTAACAGTGGGGGGGCTCTCCAGCGAACGATGCTGGAGAGAAGAAATGATTAGCGGCTTCAGCACCAGATGCAGGGGACAGCGCTTAACTGTAGCGCTGTCTCCTGCATGGTGCGTGTGGTTCTCAATCGGCACACGGGCGGCACACGGATGCCGCACGTGTGCCACACTGATGTGCCACATAAGCGCACGGACACACGGACACGGATAATTCCGGTACTGATATGCATTTTACATAGATAGAAGAAAAGCCGGTAATTCAGCACCCGCTGTAGTGTAAAATCACTGCAGGAGCCGACAGGATAGAAGAGATGCATTACACACAGTAAATACATATAGAATAGGTAGATATATAGATGTCAGTGACAAATACAATTAGTACATTGTGTGTGAAAATTACTGGACATGTATTTAATTATTAAAAGATTATTTTTCTGGAAAAATTGGTGTGGGCTCCCACGCAATTTTCAAAACCAGCAGAGGGAAAGCCAGCAACTGGAGGCAGATGTTTATAGCCTGGGAAGGGGGTAATGCCCAAGGAGCTTCCCAGGCTATTAATATCAGCTCACAGGTGTATACTTAGCCTTTTTCTGGCTATTAAAATGGGGGACCCAAAACAATGTTGAATGTTTAAATAAAAATGAACATTTAACTTTTTATCACAAAAAATTTACTTCAGCTCCAATTTGTTTTATTTTACCAAGGGTAACAGGAGAAAATGGACCCCAAAAGTTGTTGTACAATTTCTCCTGAGTACACCGATACCCCATATGTGGGGGTAAACCACTGTTTTGGCGCATAACAGAGCTCGGAAGCGAAGGAGCGCCATTTGACTTTTCAATGCAAAATTGACTGGAATCGAGATGGGACACCATGTTGCGTTTGGAGAGCCCCTGATGTGCCTAAACATTGAAACCCCATCCAATGGTGTCCAAGTGACACCATTTTGGAAAGTAGACCCCCTAAGGAACTTATCTAGAGGTGTGGTGAGCACTTTGACCCACCAAGTGCTTTACAGAAGTTTATAATACAGAACCGTAAAAATAAAATCATATTTTTTCACAAAAATTATTTTTTCTCCCCCGAATTTTTTATTTTCCCAATAGTAAAAGAAGAAATTGGACCCCAAAAGTTGTACAATTTGTCCTGAGTACGCTGATACCCCATGTGTGGGGGTAAACCACTGTTTGGGCGCATGGGAGATCTCGGAAGGGAAGGAGCGCCGTTTGACTTTTCAATGCAAAACTGACAGGAATTGAGATGGGATGCCATGTTGCGTTTGGAGAGCCACTGATGTGCCTAAACATTGAAACCCCCACAAGTGACACCATTTTGGAAAGTAGACCCCCTAAGGAACTTATCTAGAGGTGTGGTGAGCACTTTGACCCACCAAGTGCTTCACAGACGTTTATAATGCAGAACCGTAAAAATAAAACAAAAAATTTTTCCCACAAAAATTATTTTTTAGCCCCCAGTTTTGTATTTTCCTGAGGGTAACAGGAGAAATTGGACCCCAAAATTTGTTGTCCAATTTGTCCTGAGTGCGCTGATACCCCATATGTGGGGGGGAACCACTTTTTCGGCGCATGGGAGGGCTCGGAAGGGAAGGAGCGCCATTTGGAATGCAGACTTAGATGGAATGGTCTGCAGGCGTCACATTGCAGAGCCCCTAATGTACCTAAACAGTAGAAACCCCCCACAAGTGACACCATTTTGGAAAGTAGACCCCTTAAGGAACTCATCTAGATATGTTGTGAGAGCTTTGAACCCCCAAGTGTTTCACCACAGTTTATAACGCAGAACCGTGAAAATAAAAAATCCTTTTTTTTCCCACAAAAATTATTTTTTAGCCCCCAGTTTTGTATTTTCCCAAGGGTAAAAGGAGAAATTGGACCCAAAAAGTTGTTGTCCTATTTGTCCTGAGTACGCTGATACCCCCTTATGTTGGGGTAAACCCCTGTTTGGGCACACGGGAGAGCTCGGAAGGGAAGGAGCACTGTTTTACTTTTTCAGTGCAGAATTGGCTGGAATTGAGATCGGACGCCATGTCGCATTTGGAGAGCCCCTGATGTGCCTAAACAGTGGAAACCCCCAAATTATAACTGAAACCCTAATCCAAACACACCCCTAACCCTAATTCCAACGGTAACCCTAACCACATCTCTAACCAAGACACACCCCTAACCCTAATCCCAATCCTATTCCCAACCGTAAATGTAATCCAAACCCTAACTTTAGCCCCAACCCTAACTGTAGCCTTAACCCTAGCCCCAATCCTAACCCTAGCCTTATCCCTAACCCTAACCTTAGCCCTAATGGGAAAATGGAAAAAAATACATTTGTTTAATTTTTCACTAACTAAGGGGGTGACGAAGGGGGGTTTTGATTTACTTTTATAGCTGTTTTTTTAGCGGATTTTTATGATTGGCAGCCGTCACACACTGAAAGACGCTTTTTATTGCAAAAAATATTTTTTGCATTACCACATTTTGAGAGCTATAATTTTTCCATATTTTGGTTCACAGAGTCATGTGAGGTCTTGTTTTTTGCGGGACGAGTTGACGTTTTTATTGGTAACATTTTCGGGCACGGGACATTTTTTGATCGCTTTTTATTCCGATTTTTGTGAGGCAGAATGACCAAAAATCAGCTATTCATGAATTTCTTTTGGGGGAGGCGTTTATACCGTTCCGCGTTTGGTAAAATTGATAAAGCAGTTTTATTCTTCAGGTCAGTATGATTACAGTGACACTTCATTTATATAATTTTTTTATGTTTTGGCGCTTTTATACGATAAAAACTATTTTATAGAAAAAATTAGTATTTTTGCATCGCTTTATTCTCAGGACTATAACTTTTTTACTTTTTTGCTGATGATGCTGTATGGTGGCTCGATTTTTGCGGGACAAGATGACGTTTTCAGCGGTACCATGATTATTTATATCTGTCTTTTATTCCACTTTTTGTTCGGCGGTATGATAATAAAGCGTTGTTTTTTGCCTCTTTTTTTTTTTCTAACGGTGTTTACTGAAGGGGTTAACTAGTGGGCCAGTTTTATAGGTCAGGTCGTTACGGACGCGGCGATACTAAATGTGTGTACTTGTATTGTTTTTTTTAATTTAGATAAAGAAATGTATTTATGGGAATAATATTTTTTTTTTCATTATTTAGGAATTTTTTATTTATTTATTTTTTTACACATTTGGAAAAATTTTGTTTAACTTTTTTACTTTGTCCCAGGGGGACATCACAGATCGCTGATCTGACAGTTTGCACAGCACTCTGTCAGATCAGTGATCTGACTTAGAGCACTGCAGGCTTACCAAACGCCTACTCTGAGCAGGCACTTGGTAAGCCACCTCCCTCCCTACAGGACCCAGATGCCGCGGCCATTTTGGATCCGGGCCTGCTGCAGGGAGGGAGGTACGGATGTTGAGGAGAGCCATAAGATCAAATACTTAATTAACCCCAAGACATAAGAGGTTGAGAGAAGTGACCCATAACGTGTATTGTTTGATCTTACTTAAGTTTTTTTAGATGAAAGTAAGACACTAAAGATGGCTGCCATTTCCTGTATCAGAGAGCCATGTGGCTGCCTGGCTGGTATCCAAGATGACGCCCACCCTGATGACCTCATGGATCCTCCCATGGACTTACTCATTGCCCAACCCACTAACCAATGGAATGCATCCGATCACTCCCATTTTAGAGCTAACCGAGCCCCCTTACAGGGGATACATAAATCTGTGTCTTGCCTGAATAAAGTCTCTTTTTCCCCTGCAGCTGGGCCATAGATTGATCATGGAGAGTTTACATATGACTGTGTGTTGTTATATGTTTATTTCTTTGGTGTGCACCTGATCAAACACCATTAGGCCAGGAGTAGGCAACTTAAGTGAAGTGAACATTTTATTATTAAATTGTTCAACCTAACAATTTGGCGCCCAACGTGGGGCCAGCAGAGGAAGAGCCCTGAACCCTGAGGACCGGCGAGTGGAATGGCACGACGCGCTGAATACCCCGAAACTGGAGACTGATCACCTCCTTATCAGAACACGGTAAGTCTGCTGATTTTTATAATCTGTAGTCTTTACCTGTGTCCTTCGGGGTATCCTGTGCAGATTGCCTGACCGTGTCCGGTCTTCGTGGTATCTGTAAGACGGCAGAAGGGTCTCTCCGCTGCTGGTCATTTAATTGCAAGAACCGTCACATGTTTTAGTTGCCTACTGCCTGTTATGTGTTGTGAGGAGGGGAGATGACTGGTAGTTAAGAAAAGCAAGTTTTTAGAAAAGAAAAGCAAGTGCTAGAACAGGTAAAGCAAGTTTTTAGAAAAGAAAAGCAAGCGTTAGAACAGGAAAAGCAAGTTTTTAGAAAAGAAAAGCAAGCAAGTGTTAGAACAGGAAAAGCAGGTTTTTAGAAAAGAAAAGCAAGTGAGAGAGAAAAAAAAATTATTTTTGTCTGTGGTACAGTACATGGTTGTCGCCTGTGATAAGATTTTCAGTTCTGTATAAGAGAGACTAGGACCTTGAGTGATTGACTTGGCCTAGGGGGGGCCCGGTAAAACTTGGAGTGAGATGACTCAGTTCGGCGCCTAATAAATTGTGTAGCGGCTCATTAAAACTTGGAGTGAGATGACTCAGTTCGAGCCAAATAAATAAATTTATAGTTTTTTTGCCCCGTGGCATCGAGTGAGTTGACTCTGCACGGGGACTGGTAACTTAGGGAGCAATTTGACTAAGTAGGGAATAATTGGTTTGTAAAGTACGGAACACGGAAGTCAGACAGGGACCACGTGACAAGAAGGAATAGGAACTGAGTACTGCAGACTCAGTTCCCTTTAGAATCTCAAGTTTGAGTCATCTCCCCCGTCTTATTGTTTGTTTGGTGTTTGTTATCTTGATAGAGATATAGATATCTATAGAAAGATGGAGAAATTAATGCAGTTCTGCCGTAATGGCACTAAGCCAAATTCAGATGGCAAGATAGACTCGTGCAAATTAGTAACGACTCGTGAAGGGAAGAGTCATGTTAAACAATGTAAAAAGCTTATGAAGTTGTGTGGAATGCCAGAAGGGGGAGGTTACAGCCCCTGAAGTGGAAGATTGTCTTGAAATAAAGAAAAGGTATCCTAGAAGATAATGGATTGTTGTCTACTGCTAGGGCATGGGAGAGAGTCTCTGAAAGTCTGTATAGAGAAAATTGGGTAGAAGAGGAAAGGAATAAAAAGGGCAGAGTTTTGAATTATGTGTATTACAAAAATATATCCTGTGAGCGGCCACCACCTTATAATGGTGGCCCAGAGCCATGTGCTAACCCTGGCAGCGGCCATTTTGTGGATGGTAAATTTGTTAATGCTGGTAGTAGCCATTTTGTGAATGGTAAATTTGTTAATGCTGGCAGCGTGTTGTGAATTCTGTGGTCGAGCTCCCTCCTGTGGTCACAAGTGGTACTTCGGCTGATTCTGTCTATGGGCTTCCGTTGGTGGATGTGAGTGGTACTGCGGCTTCTGACTTTCCTTCCTCAGGTGATGGGGTTAGGTCGTTAGGTGCTGCTCTATTTAACTCCACCTGGTGCTTTGATCCTGGCCTCCAGTCAATGTTCTAGTGTTGGTCTGCTTCCTCCTGGATCGTTCCTCTGGCCTGTCTTCCTGCATGAGCTAAGTTTGCTTGTGTTGTTTTTGTTTGCTATTTTTTCTGTCCAGCTTGCTTAGTTGGTTTTTCTTGCTTGCTGAAAGCTCTGGGACGCAGAGGGAGTACCTCCGTACCGTTAGTCGGTGCGGAGGGTCTTTTTGCCCCCTCTGCGTAGTTGTTTGTAGGGTTTTGTGTTGACCGCAAAGCAATCTTTCCTATCCTCGGTCTATTTAGTAAGCTGGGCCTCGCTTTGCTAAATCTATTTTCATCTCTGCGTTTGTACTTTCATCTCTACTCACAGTCATTATGTGTGGGGGGCTGCCTTTACCTTTGGGGAATTTCTCTGAGGCAAGGTAGGCTTATTTTCCTCTTAGGGCTAGCTAGTTTCTCAGGCTGTGCCGAGTTGCATAGGTAGCGTTAGGCGCAATCCACGGCTGCCTCTAGTGTGGTTGGATAGGATTAGGAATTGCGGTCAGCAGAGTTTCCACGTCTCAGAGCTCGTCATATGTATTTTGGTTATTGTCAGGTCGCTTGGTGTGCTCTGAACTTCAAAGTCCATTGTGGTTCTGAATTACCTAATCACAACAGCAGTGGCCATTTTGTGAATGGTAAATTTGTTAATGCTGGTAGTAGCCATTTTGTGGATGGTAAATTTGTTAATGCTGGTAGTAGCCATTTTGTGGATGGTAAATTTGTTAATGCTGGTAGTAGCCATTTTGTGGATGGCAAATGTAATTCTGATGGCGGCCATTTTGTGGATGGCAAAAGTGTTAATTCTAATGGTGGCCATTTTGTGAATGGCAAATGTAAGTCTGACGGCCATTTTGTGGATGGCAAATGTAATTCTGGTGGCGGCCATTCTGTGGATGGCAAATGTAATTTTGACGGCGGCCATTTTGTGGATGGCAAATGTAATTCTGATGGCGGCCATTTTGTGGATGGCAAATGTAATTCTGACGGCAGCCATTTTGTGGATGGCAAATGTAATTCTGACGGCGGCCATTTTGTGGATGGCAAATGTAATTCTGACGGTGGCCATTTTGTGGATGGCAAATGTAATTCTGACGGCGGCCATTTTGTGGATGGCAAATGTAATTCTGACGGCGGCCATTTTGTGGATGGCAAATGTAATTCTGACGGCGGCCATTTTGTGGATGGCAAATGTAATTCTGACGGCGGCCATTTTGTGGATGGCAAAAGTGTTAATTCTAATGGTGGCCATTTTGTGGATAACAAATGTAATTCTGATGGTAGCCATTTTCTGGATGGCAAATGTGCTGCTCCTGGTGGTGAACATCTTAGACTAAGGCTACACACCACATCACCAAATCCTTGTTACCCAGTAATGACCACTAACGGCCAATACTATTTTCCTTTGGGAAGTGAACAAGCTTTACCCATGTATCCTGTCTCAGTGGTTTCCAATGGGGCACCGAACCTTTCCCCTATCTAGCAATCCTCCCGCCTGGATCGTCCTCGGCACCGACCCTTTCTACTGTCACTTCCACTGCCAATTTAGCCGCACACCCACACAAGATGCTCCAAGCAATGGTCTCTCCTCCCAACGCTTCCACTACAATAGCACTCTCACACAGTCTACCTAACCCTATACCCGGTACCTCACAGGCTCTCTTGCAGCCAAGTGCACACCTGTATGGGACGGTGGCAACTGTATCAAGGGGGGGCTCAATCTGGGAGGGGGATGTCAATAGCACAGGAAGCACAAAGGGGAGGGAATGTTGGCAACCTGTTTTCGAAAAAGAACTTCCTGAGGGACCCTTGTTAGTGGTGGGAAAGGGTGACATAACGACAATGGAAACAGACGCTATTGTTAAAGCTGCCAATTCTCGGTTAGAGCATAATGGAGGTGAAGCTAGAGCTATAGTGTAAGCAGGAGGGGCGACTATTCAAGCTCACAGTCAAATCATTGTTGAGTCACGTGGTCAGATAGCTGTTGGGGACATAGTGGTGACTAAAGCTGGCAATCTTCCGTGTAGAATGATCATACACGCTGTGACCCCTACTTTTGACCCTATTCATCCAGACGTTAGTGCTCAACAACTTCATGCAGCAATAACTCGCATTTTAGAGTATGCGAATATTAGTGAGCAAATTGAGACCTTGACAATTCCGGTGCCATCTCTACTCCCGCCTCAGGTGTCACCACCAACAGTGCCAATGCTCATGTCTGAGGAGCCCACCCTCTACGTCAAGTTTACACCCCAGCAAGCTGCTACTCTGTTGTACCAAGCTCCAGATCCAGAAAAACAGCCGATGCCTTTCTACAGAAGCATGCTTCAAATCCAAAGTACTTACCCAGCTACGTGGCAAGATCTAATTTCCCTGGCAAATCTTAAAGCAGTCGATGCATATTGGCCTGTTATGGATATCGTGTTCAATGATGACTCACTTGCCAGTGACAAGACATGGGACTCTGGTGTTGAGTTCTGCCAAGAACCCAAGACATGGGCCTTGGATGAGCTGGCTGACCTATCACTTATTGTCGCCAAAGGATTCCAGATGCCTCAAAGCTGATGCAGCCATTGTACAAAGACCTCAAGACATCAGCGTTTCCACTATGTACCAAATCCGTGGAAGCTTTCTATGCTCTTAAACAGGCCATACAGTCTGCACCAGCTTTTGGAATCCCAAATTCTGATATCATCTGAGGACATCCAGTTCTCTTAATGGCTCCACACGACATAATTGCTATTCCTGCAACCCTAAACATCTGTTGGTGCAGCATCATATGAGACTACAATATTCGCTGTTGGTTCCGGATAATGTCACTCTTGTCCACTGCAGCATCCTCAAACTGTCCATGCTGCTTCCTCTTTCCAGGGGGGATGTGGATGATGATGCTGATGCTCTCGGAGAAGATGCCTCTACACACTCAAAGGAGGATCATGACTGTCTTGAACAAATGCAGGAAGAAGTAGCCTCCAAGAAAAAACGTGTCTGAAGACCCATTCCCACATGCTGACCTGACGTTCCTCACTGATGGTTCCAGATTTGCAGATGAAACGGGAAGGTTCCATACGGGATATGCCATGGTTACACATGACCAGGTCATCTCAGCTGGATCACTACCACCGCAGATGTCTGCACAAGAAGCGGAACTTAAAGCTTTGACGTTGGCTTGTCAGGAAGCAACGGAGGAGGTGGTCAACCTCTACACGGATTCAAGATATGCTTTCGGAGTGGCTCATGACTTCGGCAGTATCTGGGCAGCCAGAGGATACCTAACGTCCAGTGGAACTCCTGTAAAACATGCTGCTACCATACAAGAACTTGTGGCCGCTCTTGATCTACTTTCGGAGGTTGCAGTGATCAAGATCAAAGCTCACGGAAGATTGGATTCTCCAGAAGCAAGGAGGAACTTCTTTGCTGACAAAACAGCAAAAACCTATGCTGCGGATCCATTTGGGAAAGAGAAAGCAGTGATGTACGTGTCACAAGACACTGAAGAAGGGAAAAAGAGACTTTATTCAGGCAAGACACAGATTTATATATCCCCTGTAAGGGGGCTCGGTTAGCTCTAAAATGGGAGTGATCGGATGCATTCCATTGGTTAGTGGGTTGGGCAATGAGCAAGTCCATGGGAGGATCCATGAGGTCATCAGGGTGGGCGTCATCTTGGATACCAGCCAGGCAGCCACATGGCTCTCTGATACAGGAAATGGCAGCCATCTTTAGTGTCTTACTTTCATCTAAAAAAACTTATGTAAGATCAAACAATACACGTTATGGGTCACTTCTCTCAACCTCTTATGTCTTGGGGTTAATTAAGTATTTGATCTTATGGCTCTCCTCAACAGTCCCCCCTAAATACTTTATTAACCCTTTTTTTTATCTTGATCCCACCGTGGTTCCCTAACCCACCAGTGTGAAGTGTCACTATGACATCAGAGGCTTCATGACAATACGGATGCTATAGACACCAGAGAATGTGTGACCAATCATGGATATATCAGGAGGTATCTCGGAGCGTGCTACCAGCGTCCTCGGGACTTTTCTACCTGCTGGATCTATTACACTGGAGACCCTCGCAGCAACGCGATCACATGTCAGAAAGGGGTTAATATCACGCTCATCATTCTCTCCTCTGCTTGCTGGCAGAGCAGGGGAGAATGATGAGTTGGCTTCAGCACCATCCGCCAGGGAACAGCGCTTACTGTAGTGCTTCCTCCCCGGTGGCTGTCTGTGTGGTACTGATGCGGGCACACGGGTGGCACATGGTTGCCACTCGTAGTACACACACGGACGCATATCTCCGGTACTGTTTTTTCCCGGTACCGGAAATATATGGACTTATGAAACTGGTCTAACAGTGACTCTGGCTCCAGGCAGCACAACAGCTCCATCTAGTGCCCACAGCTCCAGTGTCAGGACTCTGAACATTTTTTACCTTTTGTGCATTACTGTCCTCTTCCAAGATGGCGTCTTTGGTCTCATGTGCACTGTGTCTTCCTGCTATAAAACTCCACCCCAGCCTTCAGTCTGTGCTAGAGTATTCTGCCTTGCATCCAGCTCCTGACCTCTGATTACTCCCTGGCTATATACTTGCTCCTGTGAACCTGTGTGGTGATCCTGCTACTCTGCTGCATACACCGGTTTCCAGGAATCCTCCTTCATCTGCTGCTCGTGTTACTTCCATCTGCATTTGCTGGACATGTAAGCTGTTTCTGCTCTGCAAGAACCTGAGACTATTACCCAGGCCTCCCTGGTTGAGCTAAGATATGATTTGAACTGCCTTATAAGTTTATCTGTGTTTGGACTAAGACAAGGATTTATTCGTGTCAAGTATCCTCAAGAATAACTGTGCTTCATAGACTTTCTGCGTGATTGCATTTTCCTCTGAAGTTCCCTATAGACTGCTAAGCTGCATTTTATATTTACACCAAGTGTTGTGGACTTAGCTTTCTCTATGCACCTGTTTGAATCACCGTGTGATAATATAGACTCAGGGTCGGACTGGCCCACCGGGATACCGGTGAAATGCCCGGTGGGCCCCGACCCAGGGAGAAGGAGAAGGAGGAGGAAGAAGAAAAAAAAAAGCAGACGCGGGCCCTTTAAATCTTCAGGCGGCGCCAACCGACGCCACGACCAGGGCCACCCCGCGCCCCCCCGGTGCCAGCGCTGGCATTGGGCCCCCCTTCTAATACTCACCTCTCCTGGTTCCTGCGGCAGCTGCAGCGTTTTCAGCGCCCTCTGACTCTGCGACGTCTCAGGGCAGAGGGAGCGATGACATCATCACTGCGCGCTCAGCCTCTCTGTCCTGAGCGTTTCAGAGACGGAGAGACGCTGAGGGTACCAGACCTGCGCTGGGAACGGGAGAGGTGAGGATTTTACTTTTTTTTTTTTCTTTATGTCTGACTGGTGGTAATATGCTGGACACACTGGGGCAGATTGCTGGAGACACTGGGTCAGATTGCTGGAGACACTGGGTCAGATTGCTGGAGACACTGGGTCAGATTGCTGGAGACACTGGGGCAGATTGCTGGAGACAGTGGGGCAGATTGTTGGACACACTGGGGCAATGCTGGACACTGGGGCAGATTGCTGGACACACTGTGGACAATTGGACATACTGGGGCAGATTGCTGGACACACTGGGGGTAATATGCTGGACACACTGGGGTAGATTGCTGGACACACTGGGGGTAATATGCTGGACACACTGGGGCAGATTGCTGGACACACTGGGGCAATGCTGGACACACTGGGGCAGATTGCTGGACACACTGGGGGTAATATGCTGGACACACTGGGACAGATTGCTGGACACACTGGGGGTAATATGCTGGACACACTGGGGCAGATTGCTGGACACACTGGGGGTAATATGCTGGACACACTGGGGCAGATTGCTGGACACACTGGGGGTAATATGCTGGACACACTGGGGCAGATTGCTGGACACACTGGGGGTAATATGCTGGACACACTGGGGCAGATTGCTGGACACACTGGGGGTAATATGCTGGACACACTGGGGCAGATTGCTGGACACACTGGGCTGGGCAATGCTGGAGACACTGGGGCAGATTGCTGGACACACTGGGGCAATGCTGGACACTGGGGCAGATTGCTGGACTCATTGTGGACAATTGGACATACTGGGGCTGACTGCTGGACACACTGGGGCAATGCTGGACACTGGGACAGATTGCTGGACTCATTGTGGACAATTGGACATACTGGGGCAGATTGTTGGACACACTGGGGGCAGTGCTGGACATACTGGGGCAGATTGCTGGACACACTGGGGGTAATATGCTGGACACACTGGGGCAGAGTGCTGGACACACTGGGGGCAGTGCTGGACATACTGGGGCAGATTGCTGGACACACTGGGGGTAATATGCTGGAGACACTGGGGCAGATTGCTGGAGACACTGGGGCAGATTGCTGGAGACACTGGGGCAGATTGCTGGAGACACTGGGGCAGATTGCTGGAGACACTAGGGCAGATTGCTGGACACACTGGGGCAATGCTGGACACTGGGGCAGATTGCTGGACACACTGTGGACAATTGGACATACTGGGGCAGATTGCTGGACAACCTGGGGGTAATATGCTGGACACACTGGGGCAGATTGCTGGACAACCTGGGGGTAATATGCTGGACACACTGGGGCAGATTGCTGGACACACTGGGGCAGATTGCTGGACACACTGGGGCAATGCTGGACACACTGGGGCAGATTGCTGGACACACTGGGGGCAGTGCTGGACATACTGGGGCAGATTGCTGGACACACTGGGGGTAATATGCTGGACTGTTATGATCTGGTGATTCAAGACCACAATGGGTCTAGTGGTTAAGAGCACACTAAGTAACCTGACAGTTAGCAATGACATAGGACGAGCTCTGAGACGTGGGAACTCTGCTGACCGCAATCCCTAATCCTATCGTGCCACACTAAAGGCAGCCGTGGAGCGCTCCTATCCAAGGCCTAGGCGCCTCGAGCACAGCCTGATAAACTAGCTAGCCTAAGAGAGGAAAATAAGCCTACCTTGCCTCAGAGAAATTCCCCAAAGGAAAAGGCAGCCCCCCACATATAATGACTGTGAGTTAAGATGAAACAACAAACACAGAGATGAAATAGATTTTAGCAAAGTGAGGCCTGACTGACTGGACAGACCGAAGATAGGAAAGGTAGCTTTGCGGTCAACACAAAACCCTACAAACAACCACGCAGAGGACGGGAAAAAACCCTCCGTACCGACTAACGGTACGGAGGTACCCCCTCTGCGTCCCAGAGCTTCCAGCAAGCAAAAAATAACCAAAACGCAAGCTGGACAGAAGATAAGGAAACAAAAGTGAAACCAGCAAACTTAGCTCATGCAGGTAATTCAGGCACAGGAACGATCCAGGAGGGAACAAGACCAACACAGGAACATTGACTGGAGGCAATAAGCAAGGCACTAGGTGGAGTTAAATAGAGCGTCACCTAACGACCTCACCTCATCACCTGAGGAAGGAAACCCAGAAGCCGCAGTACCACTCATGACCACAGGAGGGAGCCTGACCACGGAATTCACAACACTGGACACACTGGGGCAGATTGCTGGACACACTGGGGGTAATATGCTGGACACACTGGGGGTAATATGCTGGACACACTGGGGCAGATTGCTGGACAACCTGGGGTAATATGTTGGACACACTGGGGCAGATTGCTGGACATACTGGGGGCAGCGCTGGACATACTGGGGCAGATTGCTGGACACACTGGGGGTAATATGCTGGACACACTGGGGCAGATTGCTGGACACACTGGAGGTAATATGCTGGACACACTGGGGCAGATTGCTGGACACACTTTCTCGGGGCAATGCTGGACACACTGGGGCAATATGCTGGACATACTGAGGCAGATTGCTGGACACACTGGGGCAGATTGCCGGACACACTGTCCGGGGGCAATGCTGGACACACTGGGGCAATATGCTTGACATATTGGGGAAGATTGCTGGACACACTGTCAGGGGCAATGCTGGACACACTGGGGCAGATTGCTGGACACTGGGGAAAAATGCTGGACACACTGGGGCAGATTGCTGGACACACTGGGGGCAGGATTGGATGCGTGGGCAGAATGTAGATACGGGGCATGATTGGATCATGGGGCATGATGGATATGATGGAGACAGATGGGGCAGGATTGGGAGATCATATGGGGTAGAATGGATACTCATGAGGGCAGGATGCGAGAACATATGGCTGGAGCCAGGAATGAGATAAACGGGGCCAGGGTGGGGAATATTATTATTACCATAGGGGCTAATTAAGGGATATTATTACTGCAGTGATATATTTATTTTATTTTTTGAGTATACTGTTTTAAATGGGGGGGGCGGTCCTGTTACTATGCAGAGTGATACTATATCACCTTTTTTTCTTCATGTGGGGCTGATTGCTGGAGACACTGGGGCAGATTGCTGGAGACACTGGGGCAGATTGCTGGAGACACTAGGGCAATGCTGGACACTGGGGCAGATTGCTGGACACACTGAGGCAATGCTGGACACTGGGGCAGATTGCTGGACACACTGGGGGTAATATGCTGGACACACTGGGGCAGATTGCTGGACACACTGGGGGTAATATGCTGGACACACTGGGGCAGATTGCTGGACAACCTGGGGGTAATATGCTGGACACACTGGGGCAGATTGCTGGACACACTGGGGCAGATTGCTGAACACACTGGGCTGGGCAATGCTGGAGACACTGGGGCAGATTGCTGGACACACTGGGGCAATGCTGGACACTGGGGCAGATTGCTGGACTCATTGTGGACAATTGGACATACTGGGGCAGATTGTTGGACATACTGGGGCAGATTGCTGGACACACTGGGGGTAATATGCTGGACAGACTGGGGCAGATTGCTGGACACACTGGGGGCAATATGCTGGAGACACTGGGGCAGATTGCTGGAGACACTGGGGCAGATTGCTGGAGACACTAGGGCAGACTGCTGGAGACACTGGGGCAATGCTGGAGACACTGAGGCAGATTGATGTAGATACTGGGGCAATGGTGTAGACACGGGCAGATTGCTGGAGACACTGGGGCAGATTGCTGGAGACACTGGGGCAGATTGCTGGAGGCACTGGGGCAGATTGCTGGAGACACTGGGGCAGATTGCTGGAGACACTGGGGCAATGCTGGAGACACTGGGGCAGATTGCTGGACACACTGGGGCGATGCTGGACACACTGGGGCAATGCTGGACACACTGGGGCAATGCTGGACACTGGGGCAGATTGCTGGACACACTGTGGACAATTGGACATACTGGGGCAGATTGCTGGACACACTGGGGTTAATATGCTGGACACACTGGGGCAGATTGCTGGACAACCTGGGGGTAATATGCTGGACACACTGGGGCAGATTGCTGGACACACTGGGGCAGATTGCTGAACACACTGGGGCAGATTGCTGGACACACTGGGCTGGGCAATGCTGGAGACACTGGGGCAGATTGCTGGACACACTGGGGCAATGCTGGACACTGGGGCAGATTGCTGGACACACTGTGGACAATTGGACATACTTGGGCAGATTGCTGGACACACTGGGGGCAGTGCTGGACATACTGGGGCAGATTGCTGGACACACTGGGGGTAATATGCTGGACACACTGGGGCAGATTGCTGGACACACTGGGGGTAATATGCTGGACACACTGGGGCAGATTGCTGGACAACCTGGGGGTAATATGTTGGGCAACCTGGGGGTAATATGCTGGACACACTGGGGCAGATTGCTGGACACACTTTCTGGGGGCAATGCTGGACACACTGGGGCAATATGCTGGACATACTGGGGAAGATTAATAGACACACTGTCTGGGGGCAATGCTGGACACTCTGGGGCAATATGCTGGACATACTGGGGCAGATTAATGGACACACTGTCTGGGGGCAATGCTGGACACTCTGGGGCAATATGCTGGACATACTGGGGCAAATTAATGGACACACTGTCTGGGGGAAATGCTGGACATACTGGGGCAGATTGCTGGACATACTGGGGTAATATGCTGGACACACTGGGGCAGATTGCCGAACACACTGTCCGGGGGCAATGCTGGACACACTGGGGCAATATGCTTGACATACTGGGGAAGATTGCTGGACACACTGTCAGGGGCAGTGCTGGACACACTGGGGCAGATTGCTGGACACTGGGGGTAATATGCCGGACACACTGGGGCAGATTGCTGGACACACTGTCCGGGGGCAATGCTGGACACACTGGGGTAATATGCTTGACATACTGGGGAAGATTGCTGGACACACTGGGGGCAATGCTGGACACACTGGGGCAGATTGCTGGACACTGGGGCAATATGCTGGACATACTGGGGCAGATTAATGGACACACTGTCTGGGGGAAATGCCGGACACACTGGGGCAGATTGCCGGACACACTGGGGCAGATTGCTGGACACACTGTCCGGGGGCAATGCTGGACACACTGGGGCAATATGCTTGACATACTGGGGAAGATTGCCGGACACACTGTCTGGGGGCAATTCTGGACACACTGGGACAGATTGCTGTACACTGGGGAAAAATGCTGGACATACTTGGGCAGATTGCTGGACACACTAGGGGTAATATGTTGGACACACTGGGCAGATTGCTGGACACACTGGGGGCAGGACTGGATGCATGGGCAGAATGTAGATACGGGGCATGATTGGAGACAGAGGGCAGAATGAAAGACATGGGGCAGGATTGGATCATGGGGCAGGATGGATATGATGGAGACAGATGGGGCAGGATGGGGAGATCATATGGGTAGAATGGATACTCATGAGTGCAGGATGCGAGAACATATGGCTGGAGCCAGGAATGAGATAAACGGGGCCAGGGTGAGGAATATTATTACCATAGGGGCTAATTAAGGGATATTATTACTGCAGCAATGTATTTATTTTATTTTTTTAGTATACTGTTTTAATTGGGGGGGGGGGGGGGGGCGGTCCTGTTACTGTGCAGAGTGACACTATATCGCCTTTTTTTCTTCATGTGGTGTAATGTAGAAGTTGGGAAAAATTAAGTAATATGTTCTCCAAGCGGAGCTTGAGATAACTGTGTTAGTTCCTGCAGAAACGAGTCCTGGCTGGAAGAAATGATGGCGGTCTGTGCTGGATGAAAGATGAAGGACTTCACCTAGAGACGTCACTGGTGAGTCAGTGTTACCTATACACTGACACTATACACTGTATACTATATACAGCGGTCCTGTGTATAATGTCACCAGTGATCACTGTATTACCTCTACACAGACACTGCATACCAAGTACAGATCTCCTGTGAATACTGGCACTTATGGTGATAGTATTGTGTTGTTGTTTTTTTTGTTTTTTTATTACTGATCAGTATTGTAGTATTCAGTCACTATGTGGTGGTAATATGTGGTCTGGAAATGGTGTTGTGGTATTTGTCCCTTGTATGTGCTATTTGGCCACCAAGTGGGGGTAATATGTGGTCTTGACATGGTGCGGTGGTATTTGTCCCTTGTATGTTGTATTATTCAGACACTATGTGGTCTGGTCATGGTGTGGTGGTGTTTCTTCCTGTATGTGATATTATTGGTCTTGGTATAGTGGATTGTGTTCTGTATGGCGGTCATTTGTTCTCTCTGATATTAATTAGGAGAAGATTCTTTATTTCCATTAGAGTTTTAATGCTTTGTACACAGTGGCGGAGGTGCACTTACAGGGGGTTTCCTGTGGAAAAAAGTAATCACCTCTCCACAGGATAAGTGAAAACGTATTGATTGGTGGGGGTCTGACTGCTTGGACCCATTCAGCAAAATGTGGAACTTTTTATCCCCATTAGACTGGAGTGGCATTTCTGACTAGATCACTGATCCATTCATTCCCTCAGTGGCTGCACTTGTTTTTTTCTGGAAGCCCCAAAGAGAATGAATGGAGCTGCGGTCAGAAATCCCACGTGCCACTGCATTTTAAAATAGTGATAAAAGTGTCCTGTCAGGGATAAAACTTCCCCATTCTTCCGATCGGTGCAGTTTCTAATGGTCGGATCTAAGCGATCACCTATCCCGTGGAGCCCATGGATCAGTGATAACTTGTTTTAACCAAGAACCCCATTAATGTAAACTACCGTAATTATACATCCCAGTTATTGGGGCACACAGTAGATGTGCAGCAGCCGCCGGTGTTTTACAGCTGATGCTCCACTATAATGACATGCATGCACATGCATTTGCATATAGCTGTAGGGTGGGCCCAGCGTCGGACTGGAGTAGCTTGGGCCCACCAGAGAAAAATCATTCTTGGGGCCCACCATGCAGTTTAAAAATATCACACGGGATAGATCCTATATACCACACCACACAGGAGAGCTGACAGATCCTCTATATACTACACCACACAGGAGAGCTGACAGATCCTCTATATACTACACCACACAGGAGAGCTGACAGATCCTCTATATACTACACCACACAGGAGAGCTGACAGATCCTCTATATACCACACCACACAGGAGAGCTGACAGATCCTCTATATACTACACCACACAGGAGAGCTGACAGATCCTCTATATACTACACCACACAGGAGAACTGACAGATCCTCTATATACTACACCACACAGGAGAGCCGACAGATCCTCTATATACTACACCACACAGGAGAACTGACAGATCCTCTATATACTACACCACACAGGAGAGCTGACAGATCCTCTATATACTACATCACACAGGAGAGCTGACAGATCCTCTATATACTACACCACACAGGAGAGCTGACAGATCCTCTATATACTACACCACAGAGGAAAGCTGACAGATCCTCTATATACTACACCACACAGGAGAGCTGACAGATCCTCTATATACTACACCACACAGGAGAGCTCACAGATCCTCTATATACTACACCGAACAGGAGAGCTGACAGATCCTCTATATACTACACCACACAGGAGAGCTGACAGATCCTCTATATACTACATCACACAGGAGAGCCGACAGATCCTCTATATACTACACCACACAGGAGAGCCGACAGATCCTCTATATACTACACCACACAGGAGAGCCGACAGATCCTCTATATACTACACCACACAGGAGAACTGACAGATCCTCTATATACTACACCACACAGGAGAGCTGACAGATCCTCTATATACTACATCACACAGGAGAGCTGACAGATCCTCTATATACTACACCACACAGGAGAGCTGACAGATCCTCTATATACTACATCACACAGGAGAGCTGACAGATCCTCTATATACTACACCACACAGGAGAGCTGACAGATCCTCTATATACTACACCACACAGGAGAGCTGACAGATCCTCTATATACTACACCACACAGGAGAGCTGACAGATCCTCTATATACTACACCACACGGGAGAGCTGACAGATCCTCTATATACTACACCACACGGGAGAGCTGACAGATCCTCTATATACTACACCACACAGGAGAGCTGACAGATCCTCTATATACTACACCACACAGGAGAGCTGACAGATCCTCTATATACTACACCACACAGGAGAGCTGACAGATCCTCTATATACTACACCACACGGGAGAGCTGACAGATCCTCTATATACTACACCACACAGGAGAACTGACAGATCCTCTATATACTACACCACACAGGAGAGCTGACAGATCCTCTATATACTACACCGCACAGGAGAGCTGACAGATCCTCTATATACTACACCACACAGGAGAGCTGACAGATCCTCTATATACTACACCACACAGGAGAGCTGACAGATCCTCTATATACTACACCACACAGGAGAGCTGACAGATCCTCTATATACTACACCACACAGGAGAGCTGACAGATCCTCTATATACTACACCACACAGGAGAGCTGACAGATCCTCTATATACTACATCACACAGGAGAGCTGACAGATCCTCTATATACTACAGCACACTGGAGAGCTGACGGATCCTCTATATACTACACCACACAGGAGAGCTGACAGATCCTCTATATACTACATCACACAGGAGAGCTGACAGATCCTCTATATACTACAGCACACTGGAGAGCTGACAGATCCTCTATATACTACACCACACAGGAGAGCTGACAGATCCTCTATATACTACACCACACAGGAGAGCTGACAGATCCTCTATATACTACACCACACGGGAGAGCTGACAGATCCTCTATATACTACACCACACAGGAGAACTGACAGATCCTCTATATACTACACCACACGGAAGAGGGGACAGATCCTCTGTATACTACATCACACAGGAGAGCTGACAGATCCTCTATATACTACACCACACAGGAGAGCTGACAGATCCTCTATATACTACACCACACGGGAGAGCTGACAGATCCTCTATATACTACACCACACAGGAGAACTGACAGATCCTCTATATACTACACCACACGGAAGAGGGGACAGATCCTCTGTATACTACATCACACAGGAGAGCTGACAGATCCTCTATATACTACACCACACAGGAGAGCCGACATATCCTCTATATACTACACCACACAGGAGAGCTGACAGATCCTCTATATACTACACCACACAGGAGAGCTGACAGATCCTCTATATACTACACCACACGGGAGAGCTGACAGATCCTCTATATACTACACCACACGGAAGAGGGGACAGATCCTCTGTATACTACACCACACAGGAGAGCTGACAGATCCTCTATATACTACACCACACAGGAGAGCTGACAGATCCTCTATATACTACATCACACGGAAGAGGGGACAGATCCTCTATATACTACACCACACGGAAGAGGGGACAGATCCTCTATATACTACATCACACAGGAGAGCTGACAGATCCTCTATATACTACACCACACGGGAGAGCTGACAGATCCTCTATATACTACACCACACAGGAGAGCTGACAGATCCTCTATATACTACACCACAGAAGAGAGCTGACAGATCCTCTATATACTACACCACACAGGAGAGCTGACAGATCCTCTATATACTACACCATACAGGAGAGCTGACAGATCCTCTATATACTACACCACACGGGAGAGCTGACAGATCCTCTATATACTACACCACACGGAAGAGGGGACAGATCCTCTATATACTACATCACACAGGAGAGCTGACAGATCCTCTATATACTACACCACACGGAAGAGGGGACAGATCCTCTGTATACTACACCACACAGGAGAGCTGACAGATCCTCTATATACTACACCACACAGGAGAGCTGACAGATCCTCTATATATTACATCACACAGGAGAGCTGACAGATCCTCTATATACTACACCACACAGGAGAGCTGACAGATCCTCTATATACTACACCACACAGGAGAGCTGTCAGATCCTCTATATACTACACCACACAGGAGAACTGACAGATCCTCTATATACTACATCACACAGGAGAGCTGACAGATCCTCTATATACTACATCACACAGGAGAGCTGACAGATCCTCTATATACTACATCACACAGGAGAGCTGACAGATCCTCTATATACTACACCACACAGGAGAGCTGACAGATCCTCTATATACTACACCACACAGGAGAGATGACAGATCCTCTATATACCACACCACACAGGAGAGATGACAGATCCTCTATATACCACACCACACAGGAGAGCCGACAGATCCTCTATATACTACACCACACGGGAGAGCTGACAGATCCTCTATATTCTACACCACACAGGAGAGCTGACAGATCCTCTATATACTACATCACACAGGAGAGCTGACAGATCCTCTATATACTACACCACACGGGAGAGCTGACAGATCCTCTATATACTACACCACACGGGAGAGATGACAGATCCTCTATATACCACACAGGAGAGCTGACAGATCCTCTATATACTACACCACACAGGAGAGCTGACAGATCCTCTATATACTACACCGCACAGGAGAGCCGACAGATCCTCTATATACTACACCACACAGGAGAGCTGACAGATCCTCTATAGACTACACCGCACAGGAGAGCTGGCAGATCCTCTATATACTACACCACACAGGAGAGCTCACAGATCCTCTATATACTACACCGCACAGGAGAGCTGACAGATCCTCTATATACTACACCACACAGGAGAGCTGACAGATCCTCTATATACTACACCGCACAGGAGAGCTGACAGATCCTCTATATACTACACCACACAGGAGAGCTGACAGATCCTCTATATACTACACCGCACAGGAGAGCTGACAGATCCTCTATATACTACACCACACAGGAGAGCTGACAGATCCTCTATATACTACACCGCACAGGAGAGCTGACAGATCCTCTATATACTACACCATACAGGAGAGCTGACAGATCCTCTATATACTACACCACACAGGAGAGCTGACAGATCCTCTATATACTACATCACACAGGAGAGCTGACAGATCCTCTATATACTACACCGCACAGGAGAGCTGACAGATCCTCTATATACTACACCACACAGGAGAGCTGACAGATCCTCTATATACTACACCACACAGGAGAGCCGACAGATCCTCTATATACTACACCACACAGGAGAGCCGACAGATCCTCTATATACTACACCACACAGGAGAGCCGACAGATCCTCTATATACTACACCACACAGGAGAGCTGACAGATCCTCTATATACTACATCACACAGGAGAGCTGACAGATCCTCTATATACTACACCGCACAGGAGAGCTGACAGATCCTCTATATACTACACCACACAGGAGAGCTGACAGATCCTCTATATACTACACCACACAGGAGAGCTGACAGATCCTCTATATACTACACCACACAGGAGAGCTGACAGATCCTCTATATACTACATCACACAGGAGAGCTGACAGATCCTCTATATACTACACCACACAGTAGAGCTGACAGATCCTCTATATACTACACCACACAGGAGAGCTGACAGATCCTCTATACACTACACCACACAGGAGAGCAGTAATGTAGGTCCAGTGTGTGTAGTAAAATACTTACCGGTGGCCATATTCCACTGCAATGAAGACACAAGCAACGACACAGCGGCAGAAGACGGCGACTGCTGCGTATTTTATTACACACAGGGAAGCTTTCTGTTGGGGGTGAGACATTGTTTTTATTAGTACGATTTTGGGACAGATGTAATGTTTTCATCATTTGTTATAGCTTTTTTTGTGGAATTGTGGTGAACAGAAAAAAGGACATTTGGCATTTGTTTCTTTTTACGGTGTTTTCTGATCAAGTTACGGTAATTGTTTTTATAGTTTGATCGATCTGACTTTTCTGAACCTAGCAATACCAAATATTTGTTGTTTTTTATTTTTAAAATATATTTATTTTCAATGCGATAAAAAGGGTGATTTGAACTTTTAGGAATTTTTTTATTTTCTTTTTACCTTTCACTGGTACAGTTAGCCCCTTTAGGCTATGTGCACACGTTGCGGATTCTCTGCGGATCCGCAGCGGTTTTTGAGGTGCAGAAATGCGGCAGATCCACAATTGATTTACAGTACAATGTAAATCAATGAGAAAAAAAAATGCTGTGCACACTTTGCGGAAAATCCACTGTGGAAACGCTGCGGTTTAAAAGAAGTAGCATGTCACTTCTTTTTTGTGAACCTGCAGCGTTTTTGTACCCATTCCATTATAGAAAACCGCAGGGGTAAAAACCGCAGCAAATCCGCAAGAAAACCGCAGCAAAAATGCACAAAAAACGCTGCGGAACCGCACAAAAAAAGCGACAAATCCGCAGGTGCGTTTTCTGCCAGGAGAGGCAGAATCCGCACCAGAAATTCCTAATCCGCAACGTGTGCACATAGCCTTAGAGGACATGAAGATCATCCGATCGCATGTGCTATTATATACAGTGCTGCCACAGCATCCCTGCATATAGAAGAAATGATGGTCTCCTTTAAAGCTCGGCTACAGGAAGAAGACCCCTGGCTGTCATTAAAACCCATCGGTGACCCACGATCACCTCATGGGCACCAATGGGTGAGAGAATGATACGCACGCATGCTGGCATGTGTTATATGCTGCAGTCAGAGATTTACACTGGCATTTAACACACGCCATACATGTAAGGCTGATGTCGTAAAGGTGTTAATCACCTGAGGACCCCCGTCACCACTGTGTCACCCAATATCCCATGGGCCCCCTCCCCCAGTATTTCACCTCTAATTTCCTATAGGCCCCCTCCCCCACTGTGTCACCCAATATCCTATGGGCCCCCTCCCACACTGTGTCACCCAATATCCTATGGGCCCCCTCCCCCACCGTGTGACCCAATATCCTATGGGCCCCCTCCCACACTGTGTCACCCAATATCCTATGGGCCCCCTCCCCCACCGTGTGACCCAATATCCTATGGGCCCCCTCCCCCACTGTGTCACCCAATATCCTATGGGTCCCCCTCCCCCACTGTGTCACCCAATATCCTATGGGCCCCCTCCCACACTGTGTCACCCAATATCCTATGGGTCCCCCTCCCCCACCGTGTGACCCAATATCCTATGGGCCCCCTCCCCCAGTATTTCACCTCTAATTTCCTATGGGTCCCCCTCCCCCAGTATTTCACCTCTAATTTCCTATGGGCCTCCTCAGAGAGTGAAAGGGGAGCCACAGTTAGGCTATGTGCACACGATGCGGATTTTGCTGCGGATCCGCAGCAGTTTCCTATGAGTTTACAGTACAATGTAAACCTATGGAAAACAAAAAACGCTGTACACATGCTGCGGAAAAAAACGTGCAGAAACGCAGCGGTTTACATCCCGCAGCGTGTCACTTCTTTCTGCGTTTTCCGCAGCGGTTTTACAACTGCCCTTATGGAAAATCGCAGTTGTAAAACCGCAGTGGAAAACGCAGAAAAACCACGATAAATTTGCGATAAATCCGCAGCGGTTTTCCACTGCGGATTTATCAAATCCGCTGGAATCCGCTGCAGAAAAAATCCGCAGTGGACCCAGAATACGTGTGCACATAGCCTAAAATAGAGGTGGTTGACACAATAGGGGAGGGGGCCCACAAGAAAATTAGAATATCACTGTGGGCCCCCTCCCGTGTCACCTTTAGGATGCATGGGGCCCCCTCCCCTAACTGCCTTAGTGGCTGGAGATCTAGTCAGGGTGCCGGCATCATAACTATTTATGTACTCACTGACTGCAGCCATCCCTCTGCTCCTCTGTACAAATTGGCCATGTTGTGTGCTGCTTAGGCAGGACAGCTGACCAATCACAGCACGGCTCCTTGCCTGAGCTGTGCTGTGAGGTCACACAAAGAAAGCTAACACTGATTGGCTGAATTGCAGCCAATCAGCGTTTACACTGCTGCCCAGGGCTTTATGGAAGAGGAGCAGAGCAGAGAGTCCCAGTACAGGAGGAAACAGGTGACTGCGGGTGTGTGCGGGTCTCCTCTCAGCCGCACAGTCAGCTGTTCCTCTGACTGTGCTGGCTGAAGTCAGGATCGGCACACACACACAGCTCTCCTGGTCCTGGAGTAATGGCAGCAGCAGGTGATGTGAAGGAGCTGCTCCTGCACTTCCCATCACCTGTGCAGTCTGCCAGCCGCTGCGGTGCCGGCTATACAAGAACGTGCGCACTGCTGAGTGCTCGCTATGAGCATGATGCAGAGCAGGCACAAATGAGGGAGGCAGGGGCTGGAGGCGGGGCCCACCGGAGGATTCTCCGGTGTCCCGGTGCCCCAGTCCGACCCTGGGTGGGCCCCTTGAGTCCATTCCTCTGGTGGGCCCCAGACACCCCAGTTCGACCCTGTATAGACTTTACCACTTATAAAACTGTGTCCTGTAGTTGTCTTGTTCCACACAAAGAGTCTCCTGAGTTATCCCCTATAATTATTACAGGATACTCTAGCATAAAAAAAGGAGACTGCTGGATCAATGACTGCAGAAAGCAGATTAGAGCAGGTGTTCTCCATAATTAGATCACTGCAGAAAGATGTGGAAGGTCTGCAAAAGAAGTTTGGAAGCTTTGAACCCAATCAACAAGTGTTTGGGCAAACTTTGCAGGACTTAAGCAACCGCATGGCAGCCCAGGAAAACAAACTTGCTGGCATAGAGTCCCAGTATGGACGGGCTTTTCAGGACATAAGCACGCAAATAGCTGCACAAGTAACTTTACCCTCTGGGCAACCACCACCAGCTAGCCCACCTAAGATGCCCCCATTCAGATTTAATGGTGATCGCGACAAATTTCGTGGCTTTGTGAATCAATGTATTGGGGTCTGTTACAAACCCCCAATTATTATTGGGGTCTGTTACAAACCCCCAAATATAACAGAAAGCATGGAAAGTCTACTTCTAAAGCAGATAGATGAAGCTGCAACCCATAATGAGGTCCTGGTTATGGGGGACTTTAACTACCCGGATATTAACTGGGAAACAGAAACCTGTGAAACCCATAAAGGCAACAGGTTTCTGCTAATAACCAAGAAAAATTATCTTTCACAATTGGTGCAGAATCCAACCAGAGGAGCAGCACTTTTAGACCTAATACTATCTAATAGACCTGACAGAATAACAAATCTGCAGGTGGTTGGGCATTTAGGAAATAGCGACCACAATATTGTGCAGTTTCACCTGTCTTTCACTAGGGGGACTTGTCAGGGAGTCACAAAAACATTGAACTTTAGGAAGGCAAAGTTTGAACAGCTTAGAGATGCCCTTAATCTGGTAGACTGGGACAATATCCTCAGAAATGAGAATACAGATAATAAATGGGAAATGTTTAAGAACATCCTAAATAGGCACTGTAAGCGGTTTATACCTTGTGGGAATAAAAGGACTAGAAATAGGAAAAACCCAATGTGGCTAAACAAAGAAGTAAGACAGGCAATTAACAGTAAAAAGAAAGCATTTGCACTACTAAAGCAGGATGGCACCATTGAAGCTCTAAAAAACTATAGGGAGAAAAATACTTTATCTAAAAAACTAATTAAAGCTGCCAAAAAGGAAACAGAGAAGCACATTGCTAAGGAGAGTAAAACTAATCCCAAACTGTTCTTCAACTATATCAATAGTAAAAGAATAAAAACTGAAAATGTAGGCCCCTTAAAAAATAGTGAGGAAAGAATGGTTGTAGATGACGAGGAAAAAGCTAACATATTAAACACCTTCTTCTCCACGGTATTCACGGTGGAAAATGAAATGCTAGGTGAAATCCCAAGAAACAATGAAAACCCTATATTAAGGGTCACCAATCTAACCCAAGAAGAGGTGCGAAACCGGCTAAATAAGATTAAAATAGATAAATCTCCGGGTCCGGATGGCATACACCCACGAGTACTAAGAGAACTAAGTAATGTAATAGATAAACCATTATTTCTTATTTTTAGTGACTCTATAGCGACAGGGTCTGTTCCGCAGGACTGGCGCATAGGAAATGTGGTGCCAATATTCAAAAAGGGATCTAAAAGTGAACCTGGAAATTATAGGCCAGTAAGTCTAACCTCTATTGTTGGTAAAATATTTGAAGGGTTTCTGAGGGATGTTATTCTGGATTATCTCAATGAGAATAACTGTTTAACTCCATATCAGCATGGGTTTATGAGAAATCGCTCCTGTCAAACCAATCTAATCAGTTTTTATGAAGAGGTAAGCTATAGGCTGGACCACGGTGAGTCATTGGACGTGGTATATCTCGATTTTTCCAAAGCGTTTGATACCGTGCCGCACAAGAGGTTGGTACACAAAATGAGAATGCTTGGTCTGGGGGAAAATGTGTGTAAATGGGTTAGTAACTGGCTTAGTGATAGAAAGCAGAGGGTGGTTATAAATGGTATAGTCTCTAACTGGGTCGTTGTGACCAGTGGGGACCGCAGGGGTCAGTATTGGGACCTGTTCTCTTCAACATATTCATTAATGATCTGGTAGAAGGTTTACACAGTAAAATATCGATATTTGCAGATGATACAAAACTATGTAAAGCAGTTAATACAAGAGAAGATAGTATTCTGCTACAGATGGATCTGGATAAGTTGGAAACTTGGGCTGAAAGGTGGCAGATGAGGTTTAACAATGATAAATGTAAGGTTATACACATGGGAAGAAGGAATCAATATCACCATTACACACTGAACGGGAAACCACTGGGTAAATCTGACAGGGAGAAGGACTTGGGGATCCTAGTTAATGATAAACTTACCTGGAGCAGCCAGTGCCAGGCAGCAGCTGCCAAGGCAAACAGGATCATGGGGTGCATTAAAAGAGGTCTGGATACACATGATGAGAGCATTATACTGCCTCTGTACAAATCCCTAGTTAGACCGCACATGGAGTACTGTGTCCAGTTTTGGGCACCGGTGCTCAGGAAGGATATAATGGAACTAGAGAGAGTACAAAGGAGGGCAACAAAATTAATAAAGGGGATGGGAGAACTACAATACCCAGATAGATTAGCGAAATTAGGATTATTTAGTCTAGAAAAAAGACGACTGAGGGGCGATCTAATAACCATGTATAAGTATATAAGGGGACAATACAAATATCTCGCTGAGGATCTGTTTATACCAAGGAAGGTGACGGGCACAAGGGGGCATTCTTTGCGTCTGGAGGAGAGAAGGTTTTTCTACCAACATAGAAGAGGATTCTTTACTGTTAGGGCAGTGAGAATCTGGAATTGCTTGCCTGAGGAGGTGGTGATGGCGAACTCAGTCGAGGGGTTCAAGAGAGGCCTGGATGTCTTCCTGGAGCAGAACAATATTGTATCATACAATTATTAGGTTCTGTAGAAGGACGGAGATCTGGGTATTTATTATAATGGAATATAGGCTGAACTGGATGGACAAATGTCTTTTTTCGGCCTTACTAACTATGTTACTAATGTATGCTATATTTTGATTTGCATGCCGACTGTTTTCCTAATGATAGATCTAAAGTATTGTGTGTAATAATGTTTTTGACCTCACGAGCGCTCGCCTGGGCGAATCCGATGATTGAGTCTCGTGACCCACTGTTAAATGACTTGGATGATTTCTTGGCCGCTATGGCATTAATGTTTGATGACCCTAATTGCCGTGCAACCGCTGAATCTGCTTTGTTGTCTTTACGCCAGGCTAAACGTTCTGTTATTGAGTATGCCACAGAATTCAGGAGATTGGCGGTAGATACGAATTGGGACAGTTATGCACAATTGCCTATTTTTAAGAGGGGTATGTCTAGTATTATAAAAGATGAACTAGCCCGCTCTGAGTCATCACAAGAACTAGACATTTATACAGCATTGTGTGCGCATAGACATTCGTTTTACTGAGCGTAGGCTGGAGAAATTTGCTGCATATAACCGTATCTCTAACTTTTCCCTTCCTTCCAAAGAGCCTGCAGGTAAAACATCTCGGGAGGTGGAGGAGGTGCCCATGCAAATTGATTCCGTTCAGAGGCACGAGATTAATGAGCGCCGGGAGCATCGCCTTCGTGAAAGTCTATGCTTCTACTGCGGCCAGTCTGACCACTTCTTGATCAATTGTCCTAAGTGTCCTAGACGGCCTAACAAGGTGCTAGCAGCGGTAGGGGAGTATGACAACTGTGATGATGAATCTGACATCTCTGAATGTAGCCTGCCTTTAAACGCTGTATTCCATTCACTTTCTATGACTTCACCCCCCAAGGAGCTGAAGGAAAATAACTCTCACTGTTCTCTCCATATTAAGATCCTGTGTTCAGGACAGTGGATTTCCAGTGCAGCTATGATTGACTCTGGTGCAGGTGGCAATTTCATGGATATCACATTTGCCAAGGAACATGGTATTAAAATTCAGCAAAGAGCCTCTCCAATTACCATGGAAACAGTTGAAGGGTCACCTTTAATCTCTGGGCCTGTGGATCAGGAGACCCTACCCCTTGAAATTTTGTTGGAGCCTAATCATCAGGAGCAACTTTCTTGCTAATTTCTTCTCCTCGTTTTCCTGTGATTTTAGGCATTCCTTGGTTGCGTTCTCAGAACCCAATTATCAACTGGGAGACCAAGGAGATTATCTTTCCAACAAGGAGCAACTCAGCGTTAACAGAAGCTGTCCCTGAGTCCACGGCTACGGAACCACATGTACAGGTTTTTTCTTTACCTCCAGCATATAAAGAGTTCTCTGACCTCTGTGACAAGAAGAATGCAGATCAGCTTCCTCCACACAGGCATTATGACTTTCCCATTGAGCTGCTTCCTGGGGCAGCTATTCCTTTTGGTAACGTATACCCTTTGGCGGCACCTGAGCTTCAAGCCTTAAAGGAGTATATTGATGAAAATCTGGCCAAAGGCTTCATACGTCCTTCTTCCTCACCAGCAGGGGCACCTATATTTTTTGTAAAGAAGAAGGATGGGACCCTGAGACCCTGTGTTGACTATCGGGAACTCAATAAGGTAACCGTACGAAACCGTTACCCTTTGCCTCTGATTCCCGAATTACTGGAAAGAGTCTGCCATGCTAAGGTGTTCTCTAAGCTGGATCTTCGAGGGGCTTATAATTTGGTGCGTATTCGTCCAGGGGATGAGTGGAAGACAGCATTCAGATTCCGGTATGGACACTTTGAATCTCTTGTGATGCCCTTTGGGCTCTGTAACGCCCCTGCAGCGTTTCAACACTTTGCTAATGACATTTTCAGAGATTTGTTGGACCAGTTTCTGGTGATCTATTTGGACGATATGCTAATCTTTTCTGACTCTCTACAGGAACATGAAGAACATGTCAAAACTGTTTTAAGACGTCTGAAAGAGAACAGTCTGTATATCAAGCCGGAGAAATGAGAGTTCCATCGTTCTCAGATACAGTTCTTAGGTTATATCATCTCTCCCCAGGGGCTGAACATGGAATCTGGTAAGATTCAGGTTATCCTTGACTGGCCAGTACCCAAGAACGTTAAGGAGGTCCAATGTTTTATTGGTTTTGCAAATTTCTACAGACGCTTCATTCAAAATTTTTACTGATATTGTCCATCCCATTACTTCCTTGACAAAGAAGGAAAAGCCCTTTAAGTGGTCATCACAGGCTCAAGAAGCTTTTGATCGGCTTAAGATCTGTTTCACCTCAGCACTGCTGTTGATACACCCAGATCCAACACATCCTTTCATTGTGGAGGTGGACGCTTCTGATAATGCTTTGGGGGCTATTCTCTCCCAAAGAACTGAAGAGAAGAGTCTGCTACATCCTTGTGCTTTCTTTTCCCGTAGACTAACCTCAGCAGAGAAGAATTACGACGTGGGAGACAAGGAATTGCTGGCTATTATTGCGGCTTTCAAAGAATGGAGGCATCATCTGCAAGGAGCTGCGCAACAGATCATAGTGCTAACTGACCATCACAATTTAGAGTTCCTTAGATCCGCTAGATGTCTTTCTCCTCGTCAGGCTCGTTGGAACTTATTTTTAAATCAATTTAACTTTGTTATCTCATACCGTCCAGGTTCTCGTAATGGGAAGGCTGATGCTTTATCCCGAATCCATGCTGCGGATTCCGTACCTGGAGCCCCGTCCAAGACCATTCTATCTGATGCCAATTTCATCGGAGTTATCCACGATCAGGATTTGTGGAAGGAGTGCAGGGAGGCCTATGACGGTGATGTATTTTTGGCCAACCCACCTGTGGATATTAATCTTGTATTTAAGGGTGGCATGTGGTTCAGAGATCGACGTATCTACGTCCCTGAGGTCGTCCGTCTGCAGATCCTCAAGTTGGTACATGACTCCAAGTTGGCTGATCACAGGGGGATACAGAAGACACAAGAGTTCCTGAGCCGAAACTTCTGGTGGCCAACTTGCCTGAAGGATACCAAGGACTATGTTCTCTCTTGCGAGGTATGTGCCCGTTATAAGACTCCTCATGTGGCCCTATGGGTCTTCTACAACCATTACCTATTCCGTCTCGCCCTTGGGGGTCTATATCAATGGACTTTATTGTGGAGCTGCCTACATCGGGGAGCATGAATAAAATCACGGTGGTAGTTGATCGCCTGACTAAAGCTGCTCATTTTGTTCCATGCACAGGCCTCCCCTCAGCTAAAGATACAGTGAACTTTGGTTATACAGAATGTCTTTTGGTTGCATGGGGTTCCGGATGAGATCATCTCTGATCGTGGAGTACAGTTTACTTCAAGATTCTGGAAGGGGTTTTGCTCTGCGCTCAATATTAATGTCTGTCTCTCTTCCGCTTACCATCCCCAGACAAATGGTCAGAATGGGCGTACCAACCAGACGCTGGAACAATATCTAAGATGCTATGTCAGCCATCTCCAGGATGATTGGTTGGAGTTGCTGCCGTTAGCCGAATTTTCATATAACAATTCTCAGAGCGCCTCCACTAAATTTACACCTTTCTTTGCCAATCTGGGTTTTCATCCGTGTATCTTACCTAGGTCTCCAATTAATTCTCCGGTTCAGGCAGTGGAGGAAAGGCTGACTGCGATGAGGTAAAATCTGGAGGTTCTGAAGGAATCCCTGACCACAGCTTAAGAATGTTATAAGAGATCGGCTGATAGATTCCGTAAACCTGCACCCATATTCAAGGTAGGAGATTCCGTGTGGTTAGCAACTAAGAATCTGAAGTTAAATGTTCCTTCACAAAAACTTGGACAGAAATTCATTGGCCCTTTCAAGATCAATGGTATTGTGAGCTCTGTGACCTGCCGGCTGAAGCTACCTAGGACTATGAAGGTACACCCAGTTTTTCATGTATCTTTACTAAAGCCTGTGTCTCCTAATACCTTCCAGGGACGTGTTGTGGTGATTGATGGGCAAGAACAATTTGTGGTGGAGGAAATTATTGATTCCAGGATTTGCAGGAATCGGCATCAATATCTGATAAGATGGCAGGGATATCGCCCTGAGGAAGACTCTTGGGAACCTGTGGAAAACATCAATGCCCAACAGAAGATTTCTCGTTTTCATCAGAGATTCCCTGAGAAACCAGGTCCAGGATCGTCCTGAGGCCGCTTCTAACGAGGGAGTAATGTCAGGGCTCTGAACATTTTTTGATTACCTTTTGTGCATCACTGCCTTTTTCCAAGATGGCGTCTTTGGTCTCATGTGCACTGTGTCTTCCTGCTATAAAACTCCACCCCAGCCTTCAGTCTGTGCTAGAGTATTCTGCCTTGCATCCAGCTCCTGACCTCTGATTACTCCCTGCTATATACCTGCTCCTGTGAACCTGTGTGGTGATCCTGCTACTCTGCTGCATACACCAGTTCCAGTAATCCTCCTTCATCTGCTGCTCGTGTTACTTCCATCTGCATTTGCTGGACATGTAAGCTGTTTCTGCTCTGCAAGAACCTGAGACTATTACCCAGGCCTCCCTGGTTGAGATAAGACATTGCTTGAACTGCCTTATAAGTGTATCTGTGTTTGGACTAAGGGTACCGTCACACAGTGAAATTTTGATCGCTACGACGGCACGATCCGTGACGCTCCAGCATCGTAACAATATCGCTCCAGCGTCGTAGACTGCTGTCACACTTTGCAATGTACGACGCTGGAGCGATAATTTCATGACGTATGTGCGATGTAGAAGCCGTTGTTTACTATGCGCACATCGTATACGATATATGTTACACCATGCGATCATGCCGCCACAGCGGGACACTAGACGACGAAAGAAAGTTTCAAACGATCTGCTACGACGTACGATTCACAGCGGGGCCCCTGATCGCAGGAGCGTGTCAGACACTGCGATATCGTAACTATATCGCTCGAACGTCACAAATCGTGCCGTCGTAGCGATCAAAATTGCACTGTGTGACGGTACCCTAAGACAAGGACTTATTCGTGTCAAGTATCCTCAAGAATAACTGTGCTTCATAGACTTTCTGCGTGATTGCATTTTCCTCTGAAGTTCCCTATAGACGGCTAAGCTGCGTTTAATATTTACACCAAGTGTTGTGGACTTGAGTTTCTCTCTGCGCCTGTTTGAATCACCGTGTGATAATATAGACTTTACTTATAAACCTGTGTCCTGTAGTTGTCTTGTTCCACGCAAAGAGTCTCCTGAGTTATCCCCTATAATTATTACATCCAGCTCCACGCAGCACAACAGCTCCATCTAGTGCCCACAGCTCTATCTCCTCACAGCACAACAGCTCCATCTAGTGCCCACATCTCCACATCCACACAGCACAACAGCTCCATCTAGTGCCCACATCTCCACATCCACACAGCACAACAGCTCCATCTAGTGCACACAGCTCCATCTCCACACAGCACAACAGCTCCATCTAGTGCCCACAGCTCCAGCTCCACACAGCACAACAGCTCCATCTAGTGCCCACAGCTCCATCTCCACACAGCACAACAGCTCCATCTAGTGCCCACTGCTCCATCTCCTCACAGCACAACAGCTCCATCTAGTGCCCACATCTCCACATCCACACAGCACAACAGCTCCATCTAGTGCACACAGCTCCATCTCCACACAGCACAACAGCTCCATCTAGTGCCCACAGCTGCATCTCCACACAGCACAACAGCTCCACCTAGTGCCCACAGCTCCAGCTCCACGCAGCACAACAGCTCCATCTAGTGCCCACAGCTCCATCTCCACACAGCACAACAGCTCCATCTAGTGCCCACAGCTCCATCTCCACACAGCACAACAGCTCCATCTAGTGCCCACAGCTCCATCTCCACGCAGCACAACAGCTCCATCTAGTGCCCACAGCTCCAGCTCCACACAGCACAACAGCTCCACCTAGTGCCCACAGCTCCATCTCCACACAGCACAACAGCTCCATCTAGTGCCCACTGCTCCATCTCCTCACAGCACAACAGCTCCATCTAGTGCCCACATCTCCACATCCACACAGCACAACAGCTCCATCTAGTGCACACAGCTCCATCTCCACACAGCACAACAGCTCCATCTAGTGCCCACTGCTCCATCTCCTCACAGCACAACAGCTCCATCTAGTGCCCACATCTCCACATCCACACAGCACAACAGCTCCATCTAGTGCACACAGCTCCATCTCCACACAGCACAACAGCTCCATCTAGTGCCCACAGCTGCATCTCCACACAGCACAACAGCTCCACCTAGTGCCCACAGCTCCAGCTCCACGCAGCACAACAGCTCCATCTAGTGCCCACAGCTCCATCTCCACACAGCACAACAGCTCCATCTAGTGCCCACAGCTCCATCTCCACACAGCACAACAGCTCCATCTAGTGCCCACAGCTCCATCTCCACGCAGCACAACAGCTCCATCTAGTGCCCACAGCTCCAGCTCCACACAGCACAACAGCTCCACCTAGTGCCCACAGCTCCAGCTCCACACAGCACAACAGCTCCATCTAGTGCCCACAGCTCCAGCTCCACACAGCACAACAGCTCCATCTAGTGCCCACAGCTCCATCTCCACACAGCACAACAGCTCCATCTAGTGCCCACAGCTCCATCTCCACACAGCACAACAGCTCCATCTAGTGCCCACAGCTCCAGCTCCACACAGCACAACAGCTCCATCTAGTGCACACAGCTCCATCTCCACACAGCACAACAGCTCCATCTAGTGCCCACAGCTCCATCTCCACACAGCACAACAGCTCCATCTAGTGCCCACATCTCCACATCCACACAGCACAACAGCTCCATCTAGTGCCCACAGCTCCATCTCCACACAGCACAACAGCTCCATCTAGTGCCCACATCTCCACATCCACACAGCACAACAGCTCCAACTAGTGCCCACATCTCCAGCTCCACGCAGCACAACAGCTCCATCTAATGGCCACATCTCCACATCCACACAGCACAACAGCTCCATCTAGTGCCCACAGCTCCATCTCCACACAGCACAACAGCTCCATCTAGTGCCCACATCTCCAGCTCCACGCAGCACAACAGCTCCATCTAGTGCCCACATCTCCAGCTCCACGCAGCACAACAGCTCCATCTAATGGCCACATCTCCACATCCACACAGCACAACAGCTCCAACTAGTGCCAACATCTCCACATCCACACAGCACAACAGCTCCATCTAGTGCCCACATCTCCACATCCACACAGCACAACAGCTCCATCTAGTGCCCACAGCTCCATCTCCACACAGCACAACAGCTCCATCTAGTGCCCACAGCTCCATCTCCACACAGCACAACAGCTCCATCTAGTGCCCACATCTCCACATCCACGCAGCACAACAGCTCCATCTAGTGCACACAGCTCCAGCTCCACACAGCACAACAGCTCCATCTAGTGCCCACAGCTCCATCTCCATGCAGGACAACAGCTCCATCTAGTGCCCACAGCTCCACATCCACACAGCACAACAGCTCCATCTAGTGCCCATAGCTCCAGTTCAAGGCAGCACAACAGCTCCATCTAGTGCCCACAGCTCCATCTCCACACAGCATAACAGCTCCATCTAGTGCCCACAGCTCCAGTTCCACACAGCACAACAGCTCCATCTAGTGCCCATAGCTCCAGTTCAAGGCAGCACAACAGCTCCATCTAGTGCCCACAGCTCCATCTCCACACAGCATAACAGCTCCATCTAGTGCCCACAGCTCCACACAGCACAACAGCTCCATCTAGTGCCCACAGCTCCATCTCCACACAGCACAACAGCTCCATCTAGTGCCCACAGCTCCATCTCCACACAGCACAACAGCTCCATCTAGTGCCCACAGCTCCATCTCCACGCAGCACAACAGCTCCATCTAGTGCACACAGCTCCAGCTCCACACAGCACAACAGCTCCATCTAGTGCCCACAGCTCCATCTCCATGCAGGACAACAGCTCCATCTAGTGCCCACAGCTCCACATCCACACAGCACAACAGCTTCATCTAGTGCCCACAGCTCCAGTTCAAGGCAGCACAACAGCTCCATCTAGTGCCCACAGCTCCAGTTCCACACAGCACAACAGCTCCATCTAGTGCCCACAGCTCCATCTCCACGCAGCACAACAGCTCCATCTAGTGCCCACAGCTCCATCTCCACGCAGCACAACAGCTCCATCTAGTGCCCACAGCTCCACATCCACACAGCACAACAGCTTCATCTAGTGCCCACAGCTCCAGTTCAAGGCAGCACAACAGCTCCATCTAGTGCCCACAGCTCCAGTTCCACACAGCACAACAGCTCCATCTAGTGCCCACAGCTCCATCTCCACGCAGCACAACAGCTCCATCTAGTGCCCACAGCTCCAGCTCCACGCAGCACAACAGCTCCATCTAGTGCCCACAACTCCACATCCACACAGCACAACAGCTCCATCTAGTGCCCACATCTCCACATCCACGCAGCACAACAGCTCCAACTAGTGCCCACATCTCCACATCCACACAGCACAACAGCTCCATCTAGTGCCCACATCTCCACATCCACACAGCACAACAGCTCCAACTAGTGCCCACATCTCCACATCCACACAGCACAACAGCTCCATCTAGTGCCCACAGCTCCATCTCCACACAGCACAACAGCTTCATCTAGTGCCCACAGCTCCATCTCCACACAGCACAACAGCTTCATCTAGTGCCCACAGCTCCATCTCCACACAGCACAACAGCTTCATCTAGTGCCCACAGCTCCAGCTCCACGCAGCACAACAGCTCCAACTAGTGCCCACAGCTCCATCTCCACACAGCACAACAGCTCCATCTAGTGCCCACAGCTCCACATCCACACAGCACAACAGCTCCATCTAGTGCCCACAGCTCCAGCTCCACGCAGCACAACAGCTCCATCTAGTGCCCACAGCTCCATCTCCACACAGCACAACAGCTCCATCTAGTGCCCACAGCTCCAGCTCAACGCAGCACAACAGCTCCATCTAGTGCCCACAGCTCCACATCCACACAGCACAACAGCTCCAACTAGTGCCCACATCTCCACATCCACACAGCACAACAGCTCCATCTAGTGCCCACAGCTCCAGCTCCACGCAGCACAACAGCTCCATCTAGTGCCCACAGCTCCAGCTCCACACAGCACAACAGCTCCATCTAGTGCCCACATCTCCACATCCACACAGCACAACAGCTCCATCTAGTGCCCACAGCTCCACATCCACACAGCACAACAGCTCCATCTAGTGCCCACAGCTCCATCTCCACGCAGCACAACAGCTCCATCTAGTGCCCACAGCTCCACATCCACACAGCACAACAGCTCCATCTAGTGCCCACAGCTCCATATCCACACAGCACAACAGCTCCAACTAGTGCCCACATCTCCACATCCACACAGCACAACAGCTCCATCTAGTGCCCACAGCTCCATCTCCACACAGCACAACAGCTCCATCTAGTGCCCACAGCTCCATCTCCACACAGCACAACAGCTCCATCTAGTGCCCACAGCTCCATCTCCACACAGCACAACAGCTCCATCTAGTGCCCACAGCTCCATCTCCACACAGCACAACAGCTCCATCTAGTGCCCACAGCTCCATCTCCACACAGCACAACAGCTCCATCTAGTGCCCACAGCTCCAGCTCCACACAGCACAACAGCTCCATCTAGTGCCCACAGCTCCATCTCCACACAGCACAACAGCTCCATCTAGTGTCCACAGCTCCATCTCCACACAGCACAACAGCTCCATCTAGTGCCCACAGCTCCATCTCCACACAGCACAACAGCTCCATCTAGTGCCCACAGCTCCAGCTCCACACAGCACAACAGCTCCATCTAGTGCCCACAGCTCCAGCTCCACACAGCACAACAGCTCCATCTAGTGCCCACAGCTCCAGCTCCACACAGCACAACAGCTCCATCTAGTGCCCACAGCTCCACATCCACACAGCACAACAGCTCCATCTAGTGCCCACAGCTCCACATCCACACAGCACAACAGCTCCATCTAGTGCCCACAGCTCCATCTCCACACAGCACAACAGCTGCATCTAGTGCCCACAGCTCCAGCTCCACACAGCACAACAGCTCCATCTAGTGCCCACAGCTCCAGTTCCAGGCAGCACAACAGCTCCATCTAGTGCCCACAGCTCCAGTTCCAGGCAGCACAACAGCTCCATCTAGTGCCCACAGCTCCATCTCCACACAGCACAACAGCTCCATCTAGTGCCCACAGCTCCATCTCCACGCAGCACAACAGCTCCATCTAGTGCCCACAGCTCCATCTCCACGCAGCACAACAGCTCCATCTAGTGCCCACAGCTCCAGCTCCACACAGCACAACAGCTCCATCTAGTGCCCACAGCTCCATCTCCACACAGCACAACAGCTCCATCTAGTGGCCACAGCTCCATCTCCACACAGCACAACAGCTCCATCTAGTGGCCACAGCTCCATCTCCACACAGCACAACAGCTCCATCTAGTGCCCACAGCTCCATCTCCACGCAGCACAACAGCTCCATCTAGTGCCCACAGCTCCACACAGCACAACAGCTCCATCTAGTGTCCACAGCTCCACACAGCACAACAGCTCCATCTAGTGCCCACAGCTCCATCTCCACGCAGCACAACAGCTCCATCTAGTGGCCACAGCTCCATCTCCACACAGCACAACAGCTCCATCTAGTGCCCACAGCTCCACACAGCACAACAGCTCCATCTAGTGTCCACAGCTCCACACAGCACAACAGCTCCATCTAGTGCCCACAGCTCCATCTCCACACAGCACAACAGCTCCATCTAGTGCCCACAGCTCCACACAGCACAACAGCTCCATCTAGTGTCCACAGCTCCACACAGCACAACAGCTCCATCTAGTGTCCACAGCTCCACACAGCACAACAGCTCCATCTAGTGGCCACAGCTCCATCTCCACACAGATCTGCAGAGCTGCATGGTCCTCGGTCCATTCCTTTACTAAACATTACAGATTAGATTGAATGTCTATAGAGATCTAGCCTGCGGCAGGATAGTCCTCCAGGCTTTTGTCCGTCCTCAGGTGTTATTCTTTGGTATTTCTCCTGTGTGCTGTCGTGGAGGGGATTAGAGAAAATAGAATTACATTTACCAGTAATTCAGTTTCTAAGACCCTCAATGACAGCACGGGTAATTTTGCCCCCTAAGAACGTTATGTTCACTTGATTCCTTGCGATTCATTCTGTGCGGTCCTTGGAAAAGCACTGAGGATGGAGGGAGGGGAGGTCTACTTAACCAAACGTTTCGTGTTTCCTGTACCTAATTAGGATGGGGAGGCAGCCTCCTGTGTGCTGTCATGGAGGGTCTTAGAAACCAAGTTATGGTAAGTGTAATTCTATTTTTACACCGTTCGTCATGTGGTATAAGTGATTAGGTGACTTTATTGTTCGGGTCGGTGCGATTACAGCGATACCAGATTTATATCGGGTTTTTATGTTTGGCTGCTGTCACACACTAAAAGACGCTTTTTATTTAGAAAACCAGTTTTTGCTTCACCGTACTAAGAGAGGTATAACTTTTTTACTTTTGTGCTT
Organism: Ranitomeya imitator; assembly: GCF_032444005.1. Classification (NCBI taxonomy): domain Eukaryota; kingdom Metazoa; phylum Chordata; class Amphibia; order Anura; family Dendrobatidae; genus Ranitomeya; species Ranitomeya imitator. The sequence continues at coordinate 13,665,407 of NC_091284.1, read as the reverse complement.
ATCATGCTGTATAGCAGCTTGATTTTTGCGGGACAAAATGACGTTTTCAGCGGTACCATTTTAACCCCTTCGCGCCATGCGCCGTACTAGTACTGCGCTGCCGGCACTGCATTAGTGCCAGCAGCAGTACTAGTACGGCGCACCGATCACCGCGGTCTCGCACTGAGCGCCGCGGTGATCGGGTGCGGGTGTCAGCTGTATATGACAGCTGACACCCCGCAGCAATGCCCACGATCGGCGCTATCGCCGATCGCGGGCATTTAACCCCTCTGATGCCGCTGTCAGTAGTGACAGCGGCATAGAGGGGGATCGCGCAGGGACGGGGGCTCCCTGCGCTCTCCCACCGGAGCAACGCAATGAGATCGCGTTGCTCCGGTGACCCGGAAGGAGTCCCCGGATCCAAGATGGCCGCCGGACTCCTTCCGGGTCATGAAGTGACCTGGCTAGCCGGCGCCTGCTGAGAGCAGGCGCTGGAAAGCCATGTAAACTGCCTGTCAGATCGTTGATCTGATAGTGTGCTATGCACAGTGTCAGATCAACGATCTGATCTAATACAGAGATGTCCCACCCTGGGACAATGGTAGAAAGTTAAAAAAAAAAAAAATAGAATGTGTAAAAAAAAATAAAAAAAAATCCCCAAATAAAAAAAAAAAACATTTCCCAATAAATCCATTTATTTATGTAAAAAAAAAAAAAAAACAATAAATGTACACATATTTGGTATCGCCGCGTCCGTAACGACCCGCTCTATAAAACTATCCCACTAGTTAACCCCTTCAGTGAACACCGCAAAAAAAAAAAAAAAAAAACAAGGCAAAAAACAACGCTTTATTATCATACAGGCGAACAAAAAGTGGAATAACACGTGATCAAAATGACAGATATAAATAACCATGGTACCGCTGAAAACATCATCTTGTCCCGCAAAAAAAAAGCCACCATACAGCATCATCAGCAGAAAAATAAAAAAGTTATAGCTCTCAGAATAATGCGATGCAAAAACAATTATTTTTTTTATATAAAATAGTTTTTATTGTGTAAAAGCGCCAAAACATAAAAAAAATTACATAAATGAGGTTTCGCTGTAATCGTACTGACCCGAAGAATAAAACTGCTTTATCCATTTTACCACACGTGGAACGGTATAAACGCCCCCCCTAAAAGAAATTCAGGGATTGCTGGTTTTTGTTCATTCTGCCTCCCAAAAATCAGAATAAAAAGCGATCAAAAAATGTCATCTGCCTGAATATGTTACCAATAAAAACGTCAACTCGTCCCGCAAAAAACAAGACCTCATTTGACTCTGTGGGCCAAAATATGGATAAATTATAGCTCTCAAAATGTGGTAACGCAAAAAATATTTTTTGCAATAAAAAGCGTCTTTTAGTGTGTGACGGCTGCCAATCATAAAAATCCGCCAAAAAAACGCTATAAAAGTAAATCAAACCCCCCTTCATCACCCCCTTATTTAGGGAAAAAAATAAAATGTAAAAAAAATGTATTTATTTCCATTTTCCCATTAGGGCTAGGGTTAGGGCTAGGGTTAGGGCTAGTGCTAGGGTTAGGGTTAGGGTTGGGATTAGGGTTAGGGGTGTGTTTGGATTAGGGTTTCAGTTATAATTGGGGGGTTTCCACTGTTAGGCACATCAGGGGCTCTCCAAACGCGACATGGCGTCCGATCTCAATTCCAGCCAATTCTGCTTTGAAAAAGTAAAACAGTGCTCCTTCCCTTCCGAGCTCTGCCGTGCGCTCAAACAGTGGTTCCCCCCAACATATGGGGTATCAGCGTTCTCTGGACAAGTTGGACAACAACTTTTGGGGTCCAATTTGTCCTGTTACCCTTGGGAAAATAAAAACATAGGGGATAAAATATCATTTTCGTGGAAAAAAAAATATTTTTTATTTTCACGGCTCTGCGTTATAAACTGTAGTGAAACACTTGTTGGTTCAAAGCTCTCACAACACATCTAGATAAGTTCCGTGGGGGGGTCTAGTTTCCAATATGGGGTCACTTGTGGTGGGTTTCTACTGTTTAGGTACATCAGGGGCTCTGCAAGTGCAACGTGACGCCTGCAGTCCATTCCATCTAAGTCTGCATTTCAAATGGCGCTCCTTCCCTTCCGAGCTCTGCCATGCACTCAAACGGTGGTTCCCCCCCACATGTGGGGTATCAGCGTACTCAGGACAAATTGGACAATAACATTTGTGGTCCAATATCTCCTGTTACCCTTGGGGAAAAAAAAATTGCGGGCTAAAACATCATTTTGTGGAAAGAAAAAATGATTTTTTAATTTTCACAATGCTACATTCTAAACTTTAGTGAAACAATTGGGGGTTAAAAGTGCTCACCACAAATCTAGATAAGTTCCTTAGGGGGTCTTCTTTCCAAAATGGGGTCACTTGTGGGGGGTTTCCACTGTTAAGGCACGTCAGGGGCTCTCCAAATGCGACATGGCGTCCGATCTCAATTCCAGCCAATTTTGCATTGAAAAGTCAAATGGCGCTCCTTCCCTTCCGAGCTCTGCCATGCGCTCAAACAGTGGTTTATCCCCATATATGAAGTATCGACGTACTCAGGACAAATTGCAAAACAACTTTTGGGGTCCAATTTATCCTTTTACCCTTGGAAAAATAAAAAATTTGGGGCAAAAAGATCATTTTTTGTGAAAATTAAATATAAATTTTTTTTTACGGCTCTACATTATAAACTTCTGTGAAGCACTTGGAGGTTCAAAGTGCTCACCACACCTCTAGATTAGTTCCTTAGGGGGTCTACTTTCCAAAATGGCGTCACTTGTGGGAGGTTTCCACTGGTTAGGCACATCAGGGGCTCTCCAATCGTGACATGGGCTCCGATCTCAATTCCAGCAAATCTCGCATTGAAAAGTCAAATGGCGCTCCTTCCCTTCCGAGCTCTGCCATGTGCCCAAACAGTGGTTTACCCCCACATATGGGGTATCGGCGTACTCAGGACAAATTGTACAACGACTTTTGTGGTCCAATTTCTCCTGTTACCCTTGGTAAAATGAAACAAATTGGACCTGAAGTAAAAATTTTGTGAAAAAAAAGTTAAATGTTCAATTTTTTTAAACATTCAAAAAATTCCTGTGAAGCACCTGAAGGGTTAATAAACTTTTTGAATGTGGTTTTGAGTACCTTGAGGGGTGCAGTTTTTAGAATGGTGTCACTTTTGGGCATTTTCTGTCATATAGACCCCTCAAAGTCACTTCAAGTGTGAGGTGGTCCGTAAAAAAATGGTTTTGCAAATTTTGTTGCAAAAATGAGAAATCACTGGTCAACTTTTAACCCTTATAACGTCCTAACAAAAAAAAATTATGTTTCCAAAATTGTGCTGATGTAAAGCAGACATGTGGGAAATGTTGATTATTAACTATATTATGTGATATGACTCTCTAATTTAAGGGCATAAAAACTAAGAGTTTGAAAATTGCTACATTTTCATAACTTCCGACAAATTTTTGTTTTTTTCACAAATAAATGCAAGTCGTATCGAAGAAGTTTTACCACTATCATGAAGTACAATATGTCACGAGAAAACAGTGTCAGAATCACCAGGATCCGTTGAAGCGTTTCAGAGTTATGACCTCATAAAGTGACAGTGGTCAGAATTGTAAAAATTGGCCCTGTCACTTAGGTGAAAACAGGCTTTGTGGTGAAGGGGTTAATTCACATTCATCTTTTTTATCACATTTTGTTCCACTTTTTGTTAGCGGTATGATGATACAGAAATAGTTTTCTGCCTCTTTTTTATTTATTTATTTTTTTTACAGTGTTCATATTTATTTATGGGTCTAATATATTTTATATTTTTTTTACTTCTTCCCACTAACGGGACATTCACTTTTTGCAGTCTGATCGCAGTAATAAAGCGTAGTAATGCAGGAGCATTGTTATAATGTATAGCCTGTCAGTGCTGCAGACACAAGTTTCTTAGATCATGCACTGCACATGATCTTACTAACTTCCTAGTGTCTGGTGACCCGGATGTTGTCATGATGACGTGGAGGGCAATGATCAGGACCCCACAGTTGCGTCGTGGGGTCTCCAATCCAAGGGCAGAGGGGCTTTCTTCCTTTTGCCTGCTCTCTAAATGCTGTGATCACACCACTCCTGGGATTGAGAGCCGGGTGTCAGCTGTCAGAATCAGCGGCCACCTGGGGCAATCGCTGGCGCACAGCCCCCGGTGTGCGGGAGATCGCCATCATGTACATGTACTGCCAATGTCGGGAATGGGATCAATAAGGCAGAACACACTTTAGTGCCACATGAAAGGCAATACATTAGTAGGCAGCTTGTGACGTATATCTCCAGGACATCTAAATCGCATTGTACACTCGTCCTATTTTTTGTGAGTGATTTTTTTTTATACACAAGTTGACTGCAGCCTAACGCCGCTGCTTCTTTATGCCACTTACTAATTTTTAGCCTGATGATTTTGGCTGATAGCAGAAAACCCCTCTGTCTGCATCGCCCATTGTAGCCGCCATTTATCTCTTCTGTATCGCCCATTGTGGCCGCCATTTATCTCTTCTGTATCGCCCATTGTGGCCGCCATTTATCTCTTCTGTATCGCCCATTGTGGCCGCCATTTATCTCTTCTGTATCGCCCATTGTGGCCGCCATTTATCTCTTCTGTATCGCCCATTGTGGCCACCATTTATCTCTTCTGTATCGCCCATTGTGGCCGCCATTTATCTCTTCTGTATCGCCCATTGTGGCCGCCATTTATCTCTTCTGTATCGCCCATTGTGGCCGCCATTTATCTCTTCTGTATCGCCCACTGTGGCCGCCATTTATCTCTTCTGTATCGCCCATTGTGGCCGCCATTTATCTCTTCTGTATCGCCCATTGTGGCCGCCATTTATCTCTTCTGTATCGCCCATTGTGGCCGCCATTTATCTCTTCTGTATCGCCCATTGTGGCCGCCATTTATCTCTTCTGTATCGCCCATTGTGGCCGCCATTTATCTCTTCTGTATCGCCCATTGTGGCCGCCATTTATCTCTTCTGTATCGCCCATTGTGGCCGCCATTTATCTCTTCTGTATCGCCCATTGTGGCCGCCATTTATCTCTTCTGTATCGCCCATTGTGGCCGCCATTTATCTCTTCTGTATCGCCCATTGTGGCCGCCATTTATCTCTTCTGTATCGCCCATTGTGGCCGCCATTTATCTCTTCTGTATCGCCCATTGTGGCCGCCATTTATCTCTTCTGTATCGCCCATTGTGGCCGCCATTTATCTCTTCTGTATCGCCCATTGTGGCCGCCATTTATCTCTTCTGTATCGCCCACTGTGGCCGCCATTTATCTCTTCTGTATCGCCCACTGTGGCCGCCATTTATCTCTTCTGTATCGCCCATTGTGGCCGCCATTTATCTCTTCTGTATCGCCCATTGTGGCCGCCATTTATCTCTTCTGTATCGCCCATTGTGGCCGCCATTTATCTCTTCTGTATCGCCCATTGTGGCCGCCATTTATCTCTTCTGTATCGCCCATTGTGGCCGCCATTTATCTCTTCTGTATCGCCCATTGTGGCCGCCATTTATCTCTTCTGTATCGCCCATTGTGGCCGCCATTTATCTCTTCTGTATCGCCCATTGTGGCCGCCATTTATCTCTTCTGTATCGCCCATTGTGGCCGCCATTTATCTCTTCTGTATCGCCCATTGTGGCCGCCATTTATCTCTTCTGTATCGCCCATTGTGGCCGCCATTTATCTCTTCTGTATCGCCCATTGTGGCCGCCATTTATCTCTTCTGTATCGCCCATTGTGGCCGCCATTTATCTCTTCTGTATCGCCCATTGTGGCCGCCATTTATCTCTTCTGTATCGCCCATTGTGGCCGCCATTTATCTCTTCTGTATCGCCCATTGTGGCCGCCATTTATCTCTTCTGTATCGCCCATTGTGGCTGCCATTTATCTCTTCTGTATCGCCCATTGTGGCCGCCATTTATCTCTTCTGTATCGCCCATTGTGGCCGCCATTTATCTCTTCTGTATCGCCCATTGTGGCCACCATTTATCTCTTCTGTATCGCCCATTGTGGCTGCCATTTATCTCTTCTGCATCGCCCATTGTGGCCGCCATTTATCTCTTCTGTATCGCCCATTGTGGCCACCATTTATCTCTTCTGATTTCCCTGTTGGTAACAGTGAGCTGAGGTGAAAGAATTGGGGAAGGTGGAGGCAGAACGGTGATCTGTGTCAGATGAAGGAAAATCTGCTACCAGCATCTACAGATAATCCCCACAAACCGATCATCCTCTTGTGTCTACACAGGTCTCGTAATCCTGACCGTACTACAACTCTCACCAGGAGAAGTCTATGTGCGAAGAGGATCGGACATCACTGACTGCAGCATGAAATGTTCGCATGCTGATGGCGTCCTGCAGCTGTACAGAGACTGTGGAGAACACGAGACCCAACTACTGGAACTGTGGTGTGATACTATGTGGCTCCATAATCGCTATAAGCCCAGACTCGTCTATAACACGAGCACCGGGTGCTGGAGCCTGAAAGACGCCGGGAAGAACGACTCCTGTATGTATATTATGGTGTATGACAACGGAACGATATCCCGGAAAACGTTAAACGTCACTGTACTAGGTAAGAGCCGCTGATGATGACCCCAGAGCTCGCGCTCTACAGGGAACGAGTGTAACTGCTGTATGTGGAGTCCGGAAGGAATTTGTTTCCAAAGATGGGGAAATTGGCATTTGCCTCATAGGGTTTTTGCTTTTACTCTGGATAAATATGTTACAGATCTGAAGAGACTTATGTCTACCTTCAACCTTAAAAACTATGAAGAAATGAGCTGCATATTCCAGATGAGGACGTATGAATGCTAAGTGGTTATATTACATCTCTGTCACACAAGTCCACGCCAATTATAATCCGTGACAATATCCTGCTCATCTTATAAGTCGCTGATTGACATTGTCCTGTTAATTAATCTGTGATCTGCAAGTGACTCTCCTAGTTTTACTCTCTAGTACAAAGTCCAAACACCATAGATCCACAGCTGCTCTATAGTAAAGCTCTGTATATATTATATATCCACAACTCCTCTGTAATCACACGCTCTGTATATACTATATATCCACAGCTCCTCTCTTTAGTCACACGCTCTGTATATACTATATATCTACAGCTCCTCTGTAATCACACGCTCTGTATATACTATATATCCACAGCTCCTCTCTTTAGTCACATGCTCTGTATATACTATTGTGACAAAACACTCCGGGATCGCCTTTGCTGGGGTCAAAGGTCACGTGGTTTGTGCATTGAATCTGAGGCGTACAGCAGGTTTCTGAGCAGGCTGACCTCAGGTCAGATTTATTAACGTGAAAGCAACATAGGAAAAACAAAACATAAAAATAAATCCTAGCCTGTCCGGCGCTAACTAAACCAACATGTTACTAACTCAACAACTGGGGGGCTTCTCCCACCCAGCTAACATCATACAATTCTGATCACAGCTCTCACTCACGTTTGTCTAACACAGACAGGCAATCTGTGTGCCCCAGGCTGACACTGGAAACCCCCAGCTGGTCATCTTTTATTCCTGCACTTATTAACCCATTAGAACCCTGCAGATACTGAGTGGCCTAATTCACATAAGACAAATACCTGGGCGAGATATACCTGCCTCCAACTACCACACCAGCATGAGTCTTACATATCCCCCCCCCCCCCTTGCTCAGACCACTCCGGTCGAGCAAGAACACTCTTGAAACAGTGCACTCGGGATAGGGCATCGGCGTTCCCCATCTGCACTCCAGGTCGGTGCTCCACCGTAAAAGAGTAAGCCTGCAGGGCAAGGAACCACCGGGTTACCCGACTATTACGGTCTTTGTGGAGGTGCATCCACTTGAGAGGGGCATGGTCTGTGACCAGCCTAAACTTCCTACCGGCCAGGTAATACTTGAGGGAGTCGAGAGCCCATTTAATGGCTAGGCACTCTTTTTCAACCACCACATACCTCTGCTCATGAACATTCAATTTCCGACTGAGGTAGAGGACCGGGTGTTCGACTCCGTCCCTCACCTGGGAAAGTACAGCTCCGACACCAGTATCAGAGGGATCAGTTTGTACCACAAACTTGCTGCTGAAATCAGGAGTCACTAGTACGGGCTGAGAACACAAAGCCCATTTCAGGCTGTGGAAGGCCTCTTCGGCAGCTGAGGTCCATTTTACCATGACGGAACCCTTCCCTTTGGTAAGATCCGTCAAGGGGGTAGCCATGGCTGCAAAATTGGGTATGAACCGGCGATAATAGCCGGCAATCCCCAGGAAAGCTTGTACTTGTTTTTTGTTCACTGGTTGTGGCCAGCCCTGAATTGCCTGTATTTTGTCAATCTGGGGTTTAACCACTCCTCGGTCAATCACGTAGCCCAAGTATCGGGCTTCTTCAAGCCCGATGTGGCATTTCTTGGGGTTTGCTGTTAAACCTGCATCTCGCAGGTCATCAATCACCACTTGTACCTTCTGGAGATGAGTTTCCCAGTCCATGCTGTAAATTACGATGTCATCCAGGTAGGCAGAAGCGTACTGTCTGTGAGGCCTCAAGACTCGATCCATCAATCTCTGGAACGTTGCGGGAGCTCCGTGAAGTCCAAACGGCATATAGACATACTGGAACAGACCTTCCGGTGTAGCAAATGCCGTCTTCTCTCTGGCCACCTCGGCCAGAGGAATCTGCCAGTACCCCTTTGTTAAATCCAGGGTCGTAATGTATCGGGCTTTACCAAGCCAGTCGATCAACTCATCGACCCGGGGCATAGGGTACGCATCAAATTTAGAAACTGCATTCAGTTTCCTAAAGTCATTACAAAACCGGATGGAGCCATCCGGTTTAGGTATCAACACAATTGGACTGGACCAGGCGCTGTGCGACTCCTCAATGACTCCTAAGTCCAACATTGCCATCACTTCCCGGGAGACGGCTTCACAGTGGGCTTCCGGAATCCGGTAGGGCTTCACATGAACAGTGACGCCAGGCTCTGTGACAATCTCATGTTTCACCAACTTAGTCCGGCCAGGTTTTTCGGAGAAAAACTGTCGGTTCTGTAACAAAAATTGCTTCACCTCAGATTTTTGTCGTTCTGAGAGAGTCTCGGCAACCTGCACCTCCGGTATGGTAGGTGAACAAACCGGACGGGGCAGATCCGCCGTTAGGGCAGAGCGGTCTTTCCAGGGTTTTATCAGATTCACATGATAAATCTGTTCCGGTTTTCTCTTACCCAGCTGGTACACTTTATAGTTCACTTCACCAACTCTTTCTCGGACCTCAAATGGGCCCTGCCATTTCGCCAGGAATTTACTATCCACTGTAGGGATTAGGACCAACACCCTATCGCCGGGTGCAAATGTACGGACCTTAGCGCCTCTATCATAACTTTGCCTCTGGGCTCCTTGGGCCTGTAACATATGGTCCCTAACAATGGGCATGACAGCGGCAATACGATCCTGCATTTGTGTTACATGGTCGATCACCGTTTTAAAGGGAGTGACTTGCCCTTCCCAGGTTTCTTTTGCGACGTCCAGCAGTCCCCGGGGACGACGGGCGTACAACAGTTCGAAAGGCGAAAACCCTGTGGAAGACTGGGGAACTTCCCTAATGGCAAACAGCAAATAGGGTAACAAGTAATCCCAGTTCTTCCCATCTTTGTCTATCGCCTTCCGGAGCATCTGTTTTAAGGTTTTGTTGAAGCGCTCAACCAGGCTATCTGTTTGAGGGTGATAGACAGACGTACGCAACGGGTCTATTTGTAAGAGCCTGCAGAGCTCTTTCATTACCCTCGACATAAAGGGAGTCCCCTGGTCGGTGAGTATCTGTTTTGGAATTCCCACCCGACTAAACACTTGTACCAATTCCTTGGCGATCGTCTTGGTAGCTGTGTTACGCAAAGGGATGGCTTCCGGGTAACGAGTGGCATAGTCCACGATGACGAGGATATGTTGGTGCCCACGTGCGGATCGGGGAAGGGGCCCAACCAAATCCATCCCAATTCTCTCAAAAGGGACCCCAATGATAGGAAGGGGTACCAAATGGCTACGGAACCGAGATTTAGGGGCCGCGATTTGGCACTCTGGACAGGACTCACAATAGTTACGCACATCATAATGTATTCCAGGCCACACAAAACAATGCAATATCCTTTCTGTGGTTTTCTGTACCCCCAGATGTCCCCCCATTATATGTCCGTGGGCCAAATCCAGTACCTTCCGCCGATAAGGTTTGGGTACCACTAACCGCTGCACTGTGTCTTCCCCCTTTTTTTCTACCTGGTAGAGCAAATCATTTTCAAGAACCATATACGGGTACGCTAGCCTAGTATCAGGTTCTACGGGTACCCCATCTATCATTTTTACATTTTTCCTAGCCGGGGTCAGGGTAGGATCATTCATTTGCTCGCTGTGGAAGTCATCCAACTGAACCCCCAAATCTGGCAGGCAGGGGGCCGGATGGCAGTCTGCCTCCGCCTCTCGCTGAGGTTCCTCAGTTTCCTCCGTTTCCCCCGCGATGACGGAGAAGGGGTACTGAAGGTTAGATTCACCAACCCCCCCAGCCACATCTTCCTGTGGGGTATCCTCTAGGGACTCGGGACCTCCAGATGGCATGGGAGAAGTTTCACGGGTACAGCTACCGTGAAGGAGCAACTGATTCTCCCACAACTGCCAGAAATAGGGAAAATCCCTGCCCAGGATTACATCATGTAACAATGCGGGAACGAGTCCCACTTTGTGCTGCACTGACCCATAGGGAGTAGAAATCCATATGACGGCTGTTAAGTACGAGCGGGTGTCACCATGCACACACGTCACAGAAAACTTGTCAGACGGACCAGACGGAAGTGCCACCAGACTAGCTTTCACCAGAGTCACCACACTTCCAGAGTCTAGTAATGCCACAACATTTTTCCCATCAACAGATAATTCACACAGGTGTTTCGCTGTATCATTTTGACCCGCATTCACACTCACTAGCTGTGTAACCAAAGACATGCGTTTTCTAGAGTCTATAACGTCGCACTGCATGGGTTCAGTGGTAACAGGACAGTTTGCAGAAACATGGCCCTTCTCATGGCAGCGGAAACACCTAATAGGTCCCCTACTGAGACCACCGTCCAATACTCTTGGTCTCGGAGTGCGAGCAGTCCAGGGCTCCTCCCCCACAGTTTTAAGCGATTTTCCTTCACCCGTGGTCCCTGGAACAGTCTTACCGGTTCCACGAGGAGGAGGCACAGTCCGGGGGTTGGCGGTGTCGTCGGGAAGTCCTTCCGCCACGGAATAACGCTCGACCAACTCCACTGCTGGGGGTAATACTCTCAGGTACTTGTCCAGGACAACCCGCAGGATTATTTCGGGTATTGTCAGTACCTCGGGTTGCAGCCATTTCTTTGTCAAGTAGATCAGGTCGAACATCTGAGACTGCGCCGGTTTATCTTGCATGTATGTCCACTGATGTACCTTCTGTGCCCGGACAGCCGTCGTCACACCCAGCCGGGCCAGGATCTCAGCTTTCAGCTTCTCAAAGTCCTGAGCGACCTCTGGGTCCAAATCATGGTAAGCTTTTTGGGCCTCGCCGGAGAGAAACGGGGCGATCAAATCGGCCCACCGTGCCTTTGGCCACTTCTCTCTCAAAGCCGTCCGCTCAAACGTTGTCAGGTATGCCTCGACGTCATCTTCTGCAGTCAGCTTTTGCCAGTATCGACTCACATGGATCCTTCTGGACTCTGCTTCCGGGTCCGCATCAGGCATGCTCGCCAGACGCTGCGCCACCTGTTGGAGAAGTTGGCGGTCTGCAACCTTCATGTCGACTATCTCTTTCAGCTGTGCGGCCATCAAGCGATTAGCTTCGTGCTGTGCGGCAGTGGCCTGCTGCTGTACGGCAGTGGAGTGTACTAGGGCTTTCACCACGTCTTTCATGCTGTCGCCTGTGCCACGGTATGCCCGCGTTCTCCACCACAATGTGACAAAACACTCCGGGATCGCCTTTGCTGGGGTCAAAGGCCACGTGGTTTGTGCATTGAATCTGAGGCGTACAGCAGGTTTCTGAGCAGGCTGACCTCAGGTCAGATTTATTAACGTGAAAGCAATCATAGGAAAAACAAAACATAAAAATAAATCCTAGCCTGTCCGGCGCTAACTAAACCAACATGTTACTAACTCAACAACTGGGGGGCTTCTCCCACCCAGCTAACATCATACAATTCTGATCACAGCTCTCACTCACGTTTGTCTCACACAGACAGGCAATCTGTGTGCCCCAGGCTGACACTGGAAACCCCCAGCTGGTCATCTTTTATTCCTGCACTTATTAACCCATTAGAACCCTGCAGATGCTGAGTGGCCTAATTCACATAGGACAAACACCTGGGCGAGATATACCTGCCTCCAACTACCACACCAGCATGAGTCTTACACTATATATCTACAGCTCCTCTGTAATCACACGCTCTGTATATACTATATATCCACAGCTCCTCTCTTTAGTCACACGCTCTGTATATACTAAATATCCACAGCTCCTCTGTAATCACACGCTCTGTATATACTATATATACACAGCTCCTCTCTGTAGTCACACTCTCTGTATATACTATATATCTACAGCTCCTCTGTAATCACACGCTCTGTATATACTATACATCCACAGCTCCTCTCTGTAGTCACACGCTCTGTATATACTATATATCCACAGCTCCTCTCTGTAGTCACACGCTCTGTATATACTATATATCCACAGCTCCTCTCTGTAGTCACACGCTCTGTATATACTACTACTATATCTACTACTCGCTGTTATCTGCCGCCTATCATCCTGCACCTTCCCCTTTAATGTGCCTGTTGAATGTTTGCTAAATTCATTTGTTGCTTTGTATTACTTACTGCTGTCCATCCATGCTGGGGTCACAGGAGATATTATTGTGTTCAAGGTGTTAGAGCATATGTTTGCAGCCAGATCTAGTGCCTTTGATCATGTAACCTCCCCTGGGGTGTTGGCCAATTGCAAATTTATCCCAAATAAGGACCCACAATCCCTCTCACCTGATCCTTTAGTCAGTCCTATAAATTTAGTAGCATCTTAAGGGGTGCATGCGTGTGGGGTCAGGCACGCGCATTCCTGCAGCAAATCATCACGGCAGCTAAGCATACAGACACCGCAGTTATTTCAACGGCAGTTAATCACGGCAGGAGTCAGGACCCCACTCTATGTTCTGTTTCTTCTGGGTGCGTCTTCTGAGTAAGCACTTCTAATTACTTGGATCTAGCTTTCCTATTAACCCATCTTACTTCTTCACCATGTTTACCAATGCTGAGTAACAAAAATCCTCCGTACCCTACAATCTATGTTATCCAGTATTTTATGTTATAGGATACTTATCCATACTGCGGCTAGGCTTTCGCTTTTTTGGTTAAGTAACCTGCAATATTCTTCGTTTTTGGATAACATAGATTGTAGGGTACGGATGATTTTTGTTACTCAGCGCAGGTATTATTTGATTTTTATTTTCCCATAGATTACGATACAAAAAGGTGGAATTGTATCATTACGTGCTGCCGAGTTTCCTAAGGGTGGAAGCGCTACTGGTACTTTTATAGATGTTTACCAATGCCCCTACAGTGTTTGCTCCACTAGGCCTCTCTCTCCTTCGCTATCACAAATCCCAGCACTCTCTAACCTAGTAATCATCTCCCCTTCCCTCTTACCTCCCCACCTGTCCTCCTCTGCTGACCGCTCCTCAACCTCAAATCTGTCCTACAAACACATAAAACAAGTTGGCCACTCTCTTTCTCCCACCTGCTCTCTCTCTCTCTGCTTCTCCTCACTGCTGGAGACATATCTCCCATCCCTGGACCCCCACATCTCATACCTCCCATTACTACTCCCTCCTATCACTCCCTATCCAACATGAACTTCCGCAATCTTTCCAACATAAAACCCGTGCCCCTGACACCCACCCCCCTGCTCCCTCTCTCTGGAGCACTCTGGAATGCCCGCTCAATCTGCAATAAGCTTCATGTGATTCACAACCTTTTTCTCTCCCGCAATCTTGCCTTCCTTGGCCTCACAGAAACATGGCTAACACCCTCTGACACCACCTCCCCTGCTGCGCTGTGTTACGGAGGCCTCCACTTCACCCACACCCCTCGACCCGGCAACAAACATGGTGGAGGAGTGGGCCTTCTCCTTTCTTCCAACTGTACCTTTAACCCAATCCCACCTCTTCCCTCCCTTATCCTCCCCTCTTTTGAAGCCCATTCTGTCCGCATCTACTCTCCCTCCAACCTCCAAGTGGCCGTCATATACCGACCTCCGGGCCCGGCCACTGCCTTTATTGACCAATTCTCCACCTGGCTTCTTCACTTTCTCTCTGCTGACACTCCCACCATCATCATGGGTGACTTCAACATCCCCATTGATACCCTTCAGTCAACAGCCTCCAAAATTCTGTCCCTTACCTCATCCTTTGGACTTACTCAGTGGTCCTCCGCAGCCACCCACACGGATGGGCATACACTAGACCTGGTATTCACCCGTCTCTGCTCTCTATCTAACTTCACCTTCTCATCCCTGTCCTCCTCACCAGTCATCCATATCCAGCAACATGCGCACCCACGCAGAAACCTTGCACACCTAGACACCCACACACTCTCTGACTCCATCCTACCACTGGCATCCATATCCTCACTCCACGACACAGACAGTGCCGCTGCTTTCTATAAAGCCACTCTCGCATCAGCTATTGACACGATTGCCCCTCTCGTCCATGGCAGAGCGCGACGTATCAATAGACAACCTTGGCATAATAACACCACCAAAAAGCTCCGGCAAGTGTCCAGAGTTGCGGAGCGGCGTTGGAAGAAAACACACTCGCAAGACGACTTCACTGTATTCAAACAAGCAACACTCGCTTTTAAATCTGCACTCACCTCTGATAAACAGGCCTACTTCACAACCCTCATATCTTCCCTATCCTACAACCCCAAACAGTTATTCAAAACCTTTAACTCCCTCCTCCGCCCCCCACTGCCCCCTCCAACCTCCCTCATCTCTGCTGAGGACTTTGCTACACACTTTAAAAATAAGATCGACCAGACAAGGCAAGTCTTCATTGTTCAACCACCACAACCCCTTTGTATACCAGACCAATGCCAAAACAGCATAACCTCCCTATCCAACATCACTGAAGGGGGGCTTAATTGTCTCCTCTCCAAATCCCACCTCACCACCTGTGTGCTCGACCCCATCCCACCTCCTCCCCAACCTCACCACCACACTTATCCCATCCCTAACCCACCTGTTCAACCTATCACTAACTTCTGGCACCTTCCCCTCTGCGTTCAAACATGCCACAATCACGCCTATCCTTAAAAAGCCAACCCTCGATCCAACTGCTATGTCCAGCTATCGCCGAATATCACTGCTCCCATTCGCTTCCAAACTCCTGGAGCAGCACGTCCACTCTGAACTTTCCTCCCACCTCTCATCTAACTTGTTGTATGACAATCTACAATCTGGTTTCCGCCCCCATCACTCAACTGAGACAGCCCTGACCAAAATCGCTAACGACCTACTTACAGCCAAAGCTACTGGACAATACTCTGTACTCCTCCTTCTAGACCTGTCCTCTGCTTTCAACACAGTTGACCACTGCCTCCTACTACAGATCCTCTCCTCCTTTGGCATCAAAGACCTCGCCCTATCCTGGATCGCCTCGTACCTTTCCAACCGCACATTCAGCGTCTCCCACTCCCACACTACCTCTGTTGTGAATTCTGTGGCAGAGCTCCCTCCTGTGGCCACAAGTGGTACTTCGGCTGGTTCTCTCTGTGAGCTTCCGTTGGTGGAAGGAAGTGGTACTGCGGCTTCTGAGTCTCCTTCCTCAGATGAGTGGTGAAGTCGTTAGACGTTTCCTATTTAACTCCACCTGGTGCTTTGATCCTGGCCTCCTGGCAATGTTCTAGTGTGGGTCTAGCTTCCTCCTGGATCGTTCCTGTGGCCTGCGGCTCTGCATAAGCTAAGTTTTTGCTTGTGTTATTTTTGTTTGCTGTTTTTTTCTGTCCAGCGTGCTCTATTGGTTTTTGTTGCTTGCTGGAAGCTCTGGGACGCAGAGGGTGTACCTCCGTGCCGTTAGTTCGGTACAGAGGGTCTTTTTGCCCCTCTGCGTGGTTGTTTGTAGGGTTTTGTGTTGACCGCAAAGTTATCTTTCCTATCCTCGGTCTATTCAGAAAGTGGGCCTCACTTTTCTTAATCTGTTTCATCTCTACGTTTTGTCTTTTCATCTCACTCACAGTCATTATATGTGGGGGGCTGCCTTTTCCTTTGGGGAATTTCTCTGAGGCAAGATAGGCATATTTTTCCTTCTTAGGCTAGCTAGTTTCTCAGGCCGTGCCGAGTTGCATAGGGAGCGTTAGGCGCAATCCACGGCTGCCTTTAGTGTGGTTGGTGAGGTTCAGGGATTGCGGTCAACAGAGTTCCCACGTCTCAGAGCTCGTCCTATGTTTTTGGGTTATTGCCAGGTCACTGTATGTGCTCTGAACTTCAACATCCATTGTGGTTCTGAATTGCCATTTCATGACAGTACAGGAGGCCCAAAGTACTAATGCTTCTCAATAGAGGGAAAGAAGAAGTTTGGAGATAGAAAGAAATTTCTGAGTTTCAAAAATAATTGTAAACTATTTCTGGCTTTGAAACCTCGTTCTTCTGGTGATCCAGTTCAACAAGTTAGGATCGTTATTTCTTTTTTGCGTGGCAATCCTCAGGACTGGGCGTTCTCCCTTGCGCCAGGGGATCCTGCATTAAGTAATATCGATGCATTTTTCCTGGTGCTCGGATTGCTGTACGATGAGCCTAATTCTGTGGATCAGGCAGAGAAGAATTTGCTGGCTCTGTGCCAGGGTCAGGATGAAATAGAAGTATATTGTCAGAAATTTAGAAAGTGGTCCGTACTCACTCAATGGAATGAGGGTGCGCTCGCAGCGATTTTCAGAAAGGGTCTCTCTGAAGCCCTTAAGGATGTCATGGTGGGATTTCCCATGCCTGTTGGTCTGAATGAGTCTATGTCTTTGGCCATTCAGATCGGTCGACGCTTGCGCAAGCGTAAATCTGTGCACCATTTGGCGGTATTACCTGAGCTTAAACCTGAGCCTATGCAGTGCGATAGGACTTTGACTAGAGTTGAACGGCAAGAACACAGACGTCAGAATGGGCTGTGTTTCTACTGTGGTGATTCCACTCATGCTATCTCTGATTGCCCTAAACGCACTAGGCGGTTCGCTAGGTCTGCCACCATTGGTATGGTGCAGTCTAAATTTCTTCTGTCTGTTACCTTGATCTGCTCTTTGTCATCGTATTCTGTCATGGCATTTGTGGACTCAGGTGCTGCTCTGAATTTGATGGACTTGGAGTATGCTAGGCGTTGTGGGTTTGTCTTGGAGCCCTTGCAGTGTCCTATTCCATTGAGAGGAATTGATGCTACGCCTTTGGCCAAGAATAAGCCTCAGTACTGGACCCAGCTGACCATGTGCATGGCTCCTGCACATCAGGAGGTTATTCGCTTTCTGGTGCTGCATAATCTGCATGATGTGGTCGTGTTGGGGTTGCCATGGCTACAAGTCCATAATCCAGTTTTAGATTGGAAATCTATGTCTGTGTCCAGCTGGGGTTGTCAGGGGGTACATGGTGATGTCCCATTTCTGAATATTTCATCATCCACCCCTTCTGAGGTTCCTGAGTTCTTGTCTGATTACCGGGATGTATTTGATGAGCCCAAGTCCGATGCCCTACCTCCGCATAGGGATTGTGATTGTGCTATCAATTTGATTCCTGGTAGTAAATTCCCAAAAGGTCGACTGTTTAATTTATCTGTGCGTGAGCACGCCGCTATGCGGAGTTATGTGAAGGAGTCTTTGGAGAAGGGGCATATTCGCCCGTCGTCGTCGCCATTGGGAGCAGGGTTCTTTTTTGTAGCCAAGAAGGATGGTTCACTGAGCCCTTGTATAGAATACCGCCTTCTAAATAACATCACGGTTAAATTTCAGTACCCCTTGCCATTGTTATCTGATTTATTTGCTCGGATTAAGGGGGCTAGTTGGTTTACCAAGATAGATCTTCGTGGTGCGTATAATCTTGTGCGTATTAAGCGAGGCGATGAATGGAAAACTGCATTTAATACGCCCAAGGGCCATTTTGAGTATTTAGTAATGCCATTCGGACTTGCCAACGCTCAATCAGTGTTTCAGTCCTTTATGCATGACATCTTCCGAGAGTACCTGGATAAATTCCTGATTGTGTACTTAGATGACATTTTGATCTTCTCGGATGATTGGGAATCTCATGTGAAGCAGGTCAGAACGGTGTTTCAGGTCCTGCGTGCTAATTCTTTGTTTGTGAAGGGATCTAAGTGTCTCTTTGGTGTTCAGAAGGTTTCATTTTTGGGGTTCATCTTTTCCCCTTCTACTATCGAGATGGATCCTGTTAAGGTCCAAGCCATTCATAATTGGACTCAGCCGACATCTCTGAAAAGTCTGCAAAAATTCCTGGGCTTTGCTAATTTTTATCGTCGCTTCATCTGCAATTTTTCTAGTATTGCTAAACCATTGACCGATTTGACCAAGAAAGGTGCTGATTTGGTCAATTGGTCTTCTGCTGCTGTGGAAGCTTTTCAGGAGTTGAAGCGTCGTTTTTCTTCTGCCCCTGTGTTGTGTTAACCTGATGTTTCGCTTCCGTTCCAGGTCGAGGTTGATGCTTCTGAGATTGGAGCAGGGGCTGTTTTGTCACAGAGAAGTTCTGATTGCTCGGTGATGAAACCATGCGCTTTCTTTTCCAGGAAGTTTTCGTCTGCTGAGCGTAATTATGATGTGGGCAATCGTGAATTGCTGGCCATGAAGTGGGCATTCGAGGAGTGGCGTCATTGGCTTGAAGGAGCTAAGCATCGCGTGGTGGTCTTGACTGATCACAAGAACTTGATTTATCTCGAGTCCGCCAAGCGGCTGAATCCTAGACAAGCTCGTTGGTCGTTGTTTTTTGCCCGTTTTGACTTTGTGATTTCATACCTTCCGGGCTCTAAAAATGTGAAGGCGGATGCCCTGTCTAGGAGTTTTGTGCCCGACTCTCCGGGTGTATCTGAGCCGGCGGGGATCCTCAAAGAGGGAGTAATTGTGTCTGACATCTCCCCTGATTTGCGCGGGTGCTGCAAAAATTTCAGGCTAATAAACCTGATCGTTGCCCAGCGGAGAAACTGTTTGTCCCTGATAGGTGGACGAATAAAGTTATCTCTGAGGTTCATTGTTCGGTGTTGGCTGGTCATCCTGGAATCTTTGGTACCAGAGAGTTACTGGCTAGATCCTTTTGGTGGCCATCTCTGTCGCGGGATGTGCGTGCTTTTGTGCAGTCCTGTGAGATTTGTGCTCGGGCTAAGCCCTGCTGTTCTCGTGCCAGTGGGTTGCTTTTGCCCTTGCCGGTCCCGAAGAGGCCTTGGACACATATCTCCATGGATTTTATTTCAGATCTTCCCGTCTCTCAAAAGATGTCAGTCATTTGGGTGGTCTGTGATCGCTTCTCTAAGATGGTCCATTTGGTACCCTTGTCTAAATTGCCTTCCTCCTCTGATTTGGTGCCATTGTTTTTCCAGCATGTGGTTCGTTTACATGGCATTCCAGAGAATATCATTTCTGATAGAGGTTCCCAGTTTGTTTCGAGGTTTTGGCGAGCCTTTTGTGGTAGGATAGGCATTGACTTATCTTTTTCCTCGGCTTTCCATCCTCAGACTAATGGCCAGACCGAACGAACCAATCAGACCTTGGAAACATATCTGAGATGCTTTGTTTCTGCTGATCAGGATGATTGGGTGTCCTTTTTGCCTTTGGCTGAGTTCGCTCTTAATAATCGGGCCAGCTCGGCTACCTTGGTTTCACCGTTTTTCTGCAACTCTGGGTTCCATTCTCGTTTTTCTTCAGGACAGGTTGAGTCTTCGGACTGTCCTGGTGTGGATACTGTGGTGGATAGGTTGCAGCGGATTTGGACTCATGTAGTGGACAATCTGACCTTGTCCCAGGAGAAGGCTCAACGTTTCGCTAATCGCAGACGCTGTGTGGGTCCCCGACTTCGGGTTGGGGACTTGGTTTGGTTATCTTCTCATCATATTCCTATGAAGGTTTCCTCTCCTAAGTTTAAACCTCGTTTTATTGGTCCGTATAGGATTTCTGAGGTTCTTAATCCTGTGTCTTTTCGTCTGACCCTTCCAGATTCATTTTCCATACATAACGTATTCCATAGGTCATTTTTGCGGAGATACGTGGCACCTATGGTTCCATCTGTTGATCCTCCTGCCCCGGTTTTGGTGGAGGGGGAGTTGGAGTATATTGTGGAGAAGATTTTGGATTCTCGTGTTTCAAGGCGGAAACTCCAGTATCTGGTTAAGTGGAAGGGTTATGCTCAGGAAGATAATTCCTGGGTCTTTGCCTCTGATGTCCATGCTCCCGATCTGGTTCGTGCCTTTCATATGGCTCATCCTGGTCGTCCTGGGAGCTCTGGTGAGGGTTCGGTGACCCCTCCTCAAGGGGGGTGTACTGTTGTGAATTCTGTGGCAGAGCTCCCTCCTGTGGCCACAAGTGGTACTTCGGCTGGTTCTCTCTGTGAGCTTCTGTTGGTGGAAGGAAGTGGTACTGCGGCTTCTGAGTCTCCTTCCTCAGGTGATGTGGTGAAGTCGTTAGACGTTTCCTATTTAACTCCACCTAGTGCTTTGATCCTGGCCTCCTGGCAATGTTCTAGTGTGGGTCTAGCTTCCTCCTGGATCGTTCCTGTGGCCTGCGGCTCTGCATAAGCTAAGTTTTTGCTTGTGTCATTTTTGTTTGCTGTTTTTTTCTGTCCAGCGTGCTCTATTGGTTTTTGTTGCTTGCTGGAAGCTCTGGGACGCAGAGGGTGTACCTCCGTGCCGTCAGTTCGGTACGGAGGGTCTTTTTGCCCCTCTGCGTGGTTGTTTGTAGGGTTTTGTGTTGACCGCAAAGTTATCTTTCCTATCCTCGGTCTATTCAGAAAGTGGGCCTCACTTTGCTTAATCTGTTTCATCTCTACGTTTGTCTTTTCATCTCACTCACAGTCATTATATGTGGGGGGCTGCCTTTTCCTTTGGGGAATTTCTCTGAGGCAAGATAGGCTTATGCAGGTAACTGGTTCATGCAGCTTTACATGAACACCTGAGCCTTACACTATAGCTGGTCCGAATAACTAAAGCAATTGTTACCATCCACCTCTCGTGTCTCCCCTTTTCCTCATAGTTTGTAAGCTTGCGAGCAGGGCCCTCACTCCTCCTGGTATCTGTTTTGAACTGTATTTCTGTTATGCTGTTATGTCTATTGTCTGTACAAGTCCCCTCTATAATTTGTAAAGCGCTGCGGAATATGTTGGCGCTATATAAATAAAATTATTATTATTATTATTATTATTATTTTTCCTTCTTAGGCTAGCTAGTTTCTCAGGCCGTGCTGAGTTGCATAGGTAGCGTTAGGCGCAATCCACGGCTGCCTTTAGTGTGGTTGGTGAGGTTCAGGGATTGCGGTCAACAGAGTTCCCACGTCTCAGAGCTCGTCCTATGTTTTTGGGTTATTGCCAGGTCACTGTATGTGCTCTGAACTTCAACATCCATTGTGGTTCTGAATTGCCATTTCATGACATACCTCCTAATCCCACCCTCTCTCTGTTGGAGTCCCCCAAGGCTCTGTTCTAGGACCCCTACTCTTCTCAATCTATACACTTGGCTTGGGACAACTCATAAAGTCCCATGGATTCCAGTACCACCTCTATGCTGATGACACTCAGATCTACCTCTCTGGCCCAGACGTCACCGCTCTGCTGTCCAGAATCCCAGAGTGCCTATCAGCCATATCCTCCTTCTTCTCCTCTCGCTTCCTCAAACTCAATGTGGACAAATCTGAACTCATCATCTTTCCTCCATCTCATATATATTCCTTACCTGACCTATCTATCGCAGTCAATGACATCATGCTTTCCCCCGTACCCAAAGTCCGCTGCCTCGGAGTAACCTTCGACTCTGCCCTGTCCTTCAAACCACACATCCAAGCTCTTTCCACCTCCTGTCGCCTCCAGCTCAAAAATATCTCCAGGATCCGTCCTTTCCTCAACCCCCAATCTACTAAAATGCTTGTGCACGCCCTCATCATCTCCCGCCTTGACTACTGCAACATCCGTTTCTGTGGCCTCTGTTATGAACTGGTGATTCAGAACCACAATGGATCTAGTGGTTAAGAGCACACAAAGTGACCTGACAGTCAGCAATGACATAGGACGAACTCTGAGACGTGGGAACTCTGCTGACCGCAATCCCTGATCCTATCATACCACACTAGAGGTAGCCGTGGAGCGCTCCTGACAAGTCCTAGGCGCCTCAGGCACAGCCTGAGAAACTAGCTAGCCCTGAAGATAGAAATATCAGCCTACCTTGCCTCAGAGAAATTCCCCAAAGGAAAAGGCAGCCCCCCACATATAATGACTGTGAGTTGAGATGAAAATACAAACACAGAGATGAATTAGATTTTAGCAAAGTGAGGCCCGACTTACTGAACAGACCGAAGATAGGAAAGATAGCTTTGCGGTCAACACAAAACCCTACAAACAACGACGCAGAGGGCGCAAAAAGACCCTCCGTACCGACTAACGATACGGAGGTGCTCCCTCTGCGTCCCAGAGCTTCCAGCAAGCGAGAAAAACCAATAAAGCAAGCTGGACAGAAAATATTGCAAAACAAAAGTAACACAAGCAAAACTTAGCTTATGCAGGATAGACAGGCCACAGGAACGATCCAGGAGATAGCAAGACCAATACTGAAACATTGACTGGAGGCAATGAGCAAAGCACTAGGTGGAGTTAAATAGAGCAGCACCTAATGACTTCACCTCGTCAGCTGAGGAAGGAGACTCAGAATCCGCAGCCCCACTCACATCCACCAAAGGAAGCTCATAGACAGAACCAGCCGAAGTACCACTCATGACCACAGGAGGGAGCTTGACCACAGAATTCACAACAGGCCTCCCTGCTAACACCCTTGCACCACTCCAGTCCATCCTTAACTCTGCTGCCCGACTAATCCATCTCTCTCCTCGCTACTCCTCCGCTTCCCCCCTCTGCAAATCTCTTCACTGGCTCCCATTCCCTCAGCGTATCCAGTTCAAATTACTAATACTGACCTACAAAGCCATCCACAACCTGTCTCCTCCATATATCTCTGAACTAATCTCCCGATATTTTCCCTCACGTGATCTCCGGTCCTCCCAAGACCTCCTTCTCTCCTCCACACTTATTCACTCCTCATCCAGTCGCCTTCAAGACTTCTCCCGAATATCCCCCGTCCTCTGGAACTCTCTGCCCCAACACGTCCGATGTCATGATCCCAATGGCAGGGGATCACAAAAGGACTAGCACAAAAACAAAACAAGCTCTAGGGAGATGGAACCTGAGCTGACCGCGATCCTGAACCTAAACACACAACTAATAGTAGCTGGGGAACGTGCCTACGATGATTCCTAGACGTCTCACGCCAGCTGAAGGACTAACTTCCCCTATTAGAAGAAACACAGACCTCTCTTGCCTCCAGAGAAACACCCCACAGAAATAGCAGCCCCCCACATGTAATGACGGTGAAATGAGAGGAAGGCACATATGTAGTGATGAAAACAGATTCAGCAAAATGAGGCCCTGCTAAAGCTAGATAGCAGAGGATACAAAAGAGAACTGCGCGGTCAGCGAAAAACCCTACAAAAAACCATCCTGAAATTACTTGAACTCATGTGCCAACTCATGGAACATGAGGAGTAATTTAAGCCCACTAGAGCAACCAGCAGCAAGAATCACATATCAGCAAGCTGGACTAAGACAAAAAATAAAACAAAACGTGGAACAAGAAAATCAAAACTTAGCTTGTCCTGAAGATTACAGAAACGGGAAGCAGAGGTAACAAGACACTCTGAATACAATGATAGCCGGCGAGGAAATGACAAGAAGGCCAGGTTAAATAGGAAACTCCCATATCCTGAGAGAACAGGTGGACACCAGAGACCGCAGAGAACACAAGTCACCCAGTACCATCTGTAACCACCAGAGGGAGCCCAAAAACAGAATTCACAACAGTACCCCCCCCCCTGAGGAGGGGTCACCGAACACTCACGAGAACCACCAGGGCGACCAGGATGAGCCCTATGAAAAGCACGGACCAAATCAGCAGCATGAACATCAGAGGCAACCACCCAAGAATTATCCTCCTGACCATAACCCTTCCACTTGACCAAATATTGGAGTTTCCGTCTGGAAACACGAGAAACCAAGATCTTCTCCACAACATATTCCAATTCTCCCTCCACCAACACTGGAGCAGGAGGCTCAAGCGAAGGAACAACAGGTTCCTCATACTTCCGCAACAACGACCGATGGAACACATTATGAATAGCAAACGATGCCGGGAGATCCAAACGAAACGACACAGGGTTAAGAATTTCCAAGATCCTATAGGGACCGATGAACCGAGGCTTGAACTTAGGAGAAGAGACCTTCATAGGAACAAAACGAGAAGACAACCACACCAAGTCCCCAACACGAAGTCGAGGACCCACGCGGCGACGGCGATTAGCAAACTGCTGAGCCCTCTCCTGGGACAACTTCAAATTGTCCACCACATGACTCCAAATCCGATGCAACCTATCCACCACCATGTCCACTCCAGGACAATCAGAAGGCTCCACCTGACCAGAGGAAAAACGAGGATGAAACCCCGAATTACAAAAGAAAGGAGAAACCAAGGTAGCAGAACTAGCCCGATTATTAAGGGCAAACTCGGCAAGCGGCAAAAAGGTAACCCAGTCATCTTGATCAGCAGAAATAAAACACCTTAAATAAGTTTCTAAGGTCTGATTAGTTCGTTCCGTCTGGCCATTCGTCTGAGGATGGAATGCAGACGAAAAGGACAAATCAATGCCCATCTTAGCACAGAACGTCCGCCAAAATCTAGACACAAACTGGGATCCCCTGTCAGAAACGATGTTCTCCGGAATCCCATGCAAACGAACCACGTTCTGAAAAAACAGAGGGACCAACTCAGAGGAGGAAGGCAACTTGGGCAAGGGCACCAGATGAACCATCTTAGAAAAGCGGTCACACACAACCCAGATGACGGACATTTTTTGAGAGACAGGGAGATCCGAAATAAAGTCCATGGAAATGTGCGTCCAAGGCCTCTTCGGGATAGGCAAAGGTGACAACAATCCACTGGCCCGAGAACAGCAAGGCTTAGCCCGAGCACAAACTTCACAAGACTGCACGAAAGAACGCACATCCCTCGACAAGGAAGGCCACCAAAAAGACCTGGCCACCAAGTCTCTAGTACCAAATATTCCAGGATGACCTGCCAACACAGAAGAATGGACCTCAGAGATGACTCTACTGGTCCAATTATCCGGAACAAACAGTCTTTCAGGCGGACAACGATCAGGTTTATCCGCCTGAAACTCCTGCAAAACACGTCGCAAGTCTGGGGAGACAGCCGACAAAATCACCCCATCCCTAAGGATACCAGTAGGCTCAGAATTTCCAGGGGAGTCAGGCACAAAACTCCTAGAAAGAGCATCCGCCTTCACATTCTTTGAACCTGGCAGGTACGAAACCACAAAATTAAAACGGGAGAAAAACAGTGACCAACGAGCCTGTCTAGGATTCAGACGCTTGGCAGACTCAAGGTAAATCAGATTTTTGTGATCAGTCAAGACCACCACACGATGTCTAGCACCCTCAAGCCAATGACGCCACTCCTCAAATGCCCACTTCATGGCCAAAAGCTCCCGATTACCAACATCATAATTCCGCTCAGTGGGCGAAAATTTTCTAGAAAAGAATGCACATGGCTTCATCCCTGAGCCATCAGAGCTTCTCTGTGACAAAACCGCCCCCGCTCCAATCTCGGAAGCATCAACCTCAACCTGAAAAGGAAGCGAAACATCTGGCTGACGCAACACAGGAGCAGAAGAAAACCGGCGCTTAAGTTCCTGAAAGGCCTGCACAGCCGCAGGAGACCAATCAGCAACATCAGCACCCTTCTTAGTCAAATCCGTCAAAGGCTTAACAACACTAGAAAAATTAGTTATGAAACGACAATAAAAATTAGCAAAGCCCAAAAACTTCTGTAGACTCTTAAGAGATGTAGGCTGCGTCCAGTCACAAATAGCCTGAACCTTGACGGGATCCATCTCAATAGTAGAAGGGGAAAAAATATACCCCAAAAAAGAAATCTTCTGGACTCCAAAGAGACACTTCGAACCCTTTACAAACAAAGATTTGGCCCGCAGGACCTGAAACACCTTCCTGACCTGCTGAACATGGGACTCCCAGTCATCAGAAAAAACCAAAACATCATCCAAATACACAATCATAAATTTATCCAGATATTCACGGAAAATATCGTGCATAAAGGACTGGAAGACAGAATGAGCATTAGAAAGTCCAAAAGGCATCACCAAATACTCAAAATGGCCCTCAGGCGTTTTCCACTCATCACCCTGCTTTATCCGCACAAGATTATACGCACCCCGAAGATCAATCTTAGTGAACCATTTAGCCCCCTTAATGCGAGCGAACAAATCAGTCAACAATGGCAAAGGATACTGATATTTGACTGTAATCTTATTCAAAAGACGATAATCTATACAAGGCCTGAAGGAACCATCTTTTTTGGCCACAAAAAAAAAACCTGCTCCCAAAGGGGACGAAGAAGGACGGATATGTCCCTTTTCCAAGGACTCCTTAACATAATCCCGCATAGCAGTATGCTCTGGCACTGACAGATTGAACAAACGACCTTTAGGAAATTTACTGCCAGGAATCAAATCTATAGCACAATCGCAATCCCTGTGAGGAGGAAGCGAACTGAGCTTAGGCTCCTCAAAAACATCCCGATAATCAGACAAAAATACAGGAACCTCAGAAGGAGTAGATGAAGCGATAGAAATCGGAGATGCATCATCATGAACCCCCTGACATCCCCAGTTTAACATAGACATTGTTTTCCAGTCCAGGACTGGGTTATGAGTTTGTAACCATGGCAGACCAAGCACTAAGACATCATGTAAATTATACAGTACCAGGAAGCGAATCACCTCCTGATGAACGGGAGTCATACGCATGGTCACTTGTGTCCAGTACTGAGGTTTATTCATAGCCAAAGGTGTAGAGTCAATTCCTTTCAAAGGAATAGGGACTTCCAAAGGCTCCAGACTAAACCCACAGCGGTTGGCAAATGACCAATCCATAAGACTCAGGGCAACGCCAGAATCCACATAGGCATCGACGGAAATGGATGATAATGAACAAATCAGAGTCACAGACAGAATGAACTTAGACTGTAAAGTACTAATGGCAACAGACTTATCAACCTTTTTTGTGCGTCTAGAGCATGCTGATATAACATGAGCTGAATCACCACAATACAAACACAACCCATTTTTCCGCCTATAGTTTTGCCGTTCACTTCTGGACTGAATTCTATCACATTGCATTGTCTCAGGTGCCTGTTCAGAAGACACCGCCAAATGGTGCACAGGTTTGCGCTCCCGTAAACGCCGATCAATCTGAATAGCCATAGTAATAGACTCATTCAGACCTGTAGGCGCAGGGAACCCCACCATAACATCTTTAATGGCCTCAGAAAGGCCATCTCTGAATTTTGCAGCCAGGGCGCACTCATTCCACTGAGTAAGCACCGACCATTTCCGAAATTTCTGACAATATATTTCTGCTTCATCTTGCCCCTGAGAGAGAGCCAATAAAGCTTTTTCAGCCTGAATCTCTAGGTTAGGTTCCTCATAGAGCAAACCCAATGCCAGAAAAAACGCATCCACATTGAGCAACGCAGGATCCCCTGGTGCCAATGCAAATGCCCAATTCTGAGGGTCACCCCGCAGGAATGATATCACAATCTTGACCTGCTGAGCAGGGTCTCCAGAGGAGCGAGATTTCAAAGAAAGAAACAACTTGCAATTGTTCCTAAAATTCAGAAAACTAGATCTATCTCCAGAAAAAAACTCTAGGATAGGAATTCTAGGTTCAGACATAGGAGCATGTACAACAAAATCTTGTATATTTTGAACCTTAGCAGCAAGATTATTCAGGCTGGAAACCAAACTCTGAACGTCCATGATAACCAGCTGAGGTCAGAGCCATTCAAGGATTAAGAGGAGGTAAGAAGCAGCCAGGCTGCAATTAAGGCTAGGCAGCAAACTCTGAGGAGAGAAAAAAAAAAAAACTACCTCAGACTACTTTTCCTCCTACTTCAGCCAATACGATTACCACTTTTCGGGCCGGCTATACTGTCATGATCCCAATGGCAGGGGATCACAAAAGGACTAGCACAAAAACAAAACAAGCTCTAGGGAGATGGAACCTGAGCTGACCGCGATCCTGAACCTAAACACACAACTAATAGTAGCTGGGGAACGTGCCTACGATGATTCCTAGACGTCTCGCGCCAGCTGAAGGACTAACTTCCCCTATTAGAAGAAACACAGACCTCTCTTGCCTCCAGAGAAACACCCCACAGAAATAGCAGCCCCCCACATGTAATGACGGTGAAATGAGAGGAAGGCACATACGTAGTGATGAAAACAGATTCAGCAAAATGAGGCCCTGCTAAAGCTAGATAGCAGAGGATACAAAAGAGAACTGCGCGGTCAGCGAAAAACCCTACAAAAAACCATCCTGAAATTACTTGAACTCATGTGCCAACTCATGGAACATGAGGAGTAATTTCAGCCCACTAGAGCAATCAGCAGCAAGAATCACATATCAGCAAGCTGGACTAAGACAAAAAATAAAACAAAACGTGGAACAAGAAAATCAAAACTTAGCTTGTCCTGAAGATTACAGAAGCGGGAAGCAGAGGTAACAAGACACTCTGAATACAATGATAGCCGGCGAGGAAATGACAAGAAGGCCAGGTTAAATAGGAAACTCCCATATCCTGAGAGAACAGGTGGACACCAGAGACCGCAGAGAACACAAGTCACCCAGTACCATCTGTAACCACCAGAGGGAGCCCAAAAACAGAATTCACAACAGTCCGACTATCAACCACAGTCGGATCCTTCAGACGGAACCTGAAAACTCATCTCTTCAGGAAAGCCTACAGCCTGCACTGACACTGCTGCTGCCTCATCACTATCGAAGCTACCGCCTCACCAACACCGGAGCTACCGCCTCACCAACACCGGAGCTACCGCCTCACCAACAGCGGAGCTTGTGCAACCCTCAACCTACTGTCTCCTTCCCCATAATCCTGTAGAATGTAAGCCCGCAAGGGCAGGGTCCTCGCCCCTCTGTATCAGTCCGTCATTGTTAGTTTGTTTACTGTATGTGATATTTGTAACTTGTATGTAACCCTTTCTCATGTACAGAACCATGGAATCAATGGTGCTATATAAATAAATAATAATAATAATACTATATATCCACAGCTCCCCTCTGTAGTCACACGCTTTGCATATACTATATATCCATGGCTCCTCTCTGTAGTCACACGCTCTGTATATACTATATATCCACAGCTCCTCTCTTTAGTCACACACTCTGCATATATTATATATCCACAGCTCCTCTCTGTAGTCACATGCTCTGTATATACTTTATATCACATCTCCCCTCTGTAGTCACACGTCCTGTATATACTATATATCCAGAGTTCCCCTCTGTAGTTGCACGCTCTTATGCACTATGTATCTACAGCTCCCCTCTGCAATCGCACAGTTTACATGTTCTATATATCCACTGCTCTCCTCTGTCGTCACATGCCCTGCATATACTATATATACACAGCTGCTCTGTAGTCACACATTCTGTATATACTATATAGCCACAGCTCCACTGTAGTCAAATGCTCTGTATATACTATATAGCCACAGCTCCTCTGTAGTCAAACGCTGTGTATAAACTATATATTCACAGCTCCCCTCTGTAGTCGCACTCTCTGTACTTACTATATATCCACAGCTCCTTGTCACGGATCCCACTGTGCTGCCACCAATATGTCATGGTTCACGGTGAGGATACCTTTATCATCCCCACCACTCACAACAATTTGTCATGAACGGGGTTGTTTGGTTAACCCTGGTTCCTTCTGAAGGGGAT